>NC_072373.2:134750625-136011250 GCF_028885625.2 Pongo pygmaeus | reverse complement strand
GTTTTCTTTAGGGAACAGGTCTAGAGCTGTAGTCAGATTCTCAAAGGTAATCCTAACCCATAAGAAAGGTTAAGAGCTACTGTTCTGTAGAGATAAAACATATCAGAAGCCAAAACCCTTCTTAAAACCAACTGACCCTGGAGAGAACCTGACGCCTCACACATTGGTGCACACATTGTAGGCGCCTAGTGCATATTTACTGAACAAAGGCCAGGACCCCAGGACTCATTATCCTCAATGGCAGCCTTCTCAGGGGCCTGCTCTTGTCTTAAGTGACTTCAGTTTTGACCTTTCAGTATTTCTTTCTTTGTAAATCCATAAAAGCAACATCTGATCTGTCATGAAAATAAGCCCTGGCCTACTGCCTGCCTGGAGCTGAAAAGACATCAAGGCAGGCAAGTGACAATCGAGCCAGTAGGCTCAATGTGCACGAAGGGGCCTCTCTTCTATTTCATTTTTATTTCTTCTTTGTTGAAATCCGTTCACCCAGAGGATATTTTGATTGTAATAGGTAAAGATTTTTGTAGATGCAGGCAGAAAAAATACTAATGCTATAAATCAAATATACTTGCTGTGGCTTGAATATTTTCATAAAACCACCCAAAAACAACAACAAAAACCTTCCTGACTTAGTTTTGTTTCCTCCTAACAGCCCTGCTGTTCCCCGGTACTGGCACTCGGGCATCACTCCTTTCTCTTCTCCCCTTCCCAAAACCCTCACGGAGAAGTGGGAGAAATTGGAAAGAAAGAGGAAGTCATGACGTCAAGTCATTAGTGGGACCTCACTGTAAAATCCTGTAGATGTGGGGGCTTTCCCAGACACTTGATGCAGCAATATCCATCCGAAAATTGAAATGCATAGTTGAAATTAACAATCTGCAATGAATGACCCAGAAGAGCAGCAACTGTGGCACCTCTCACTGGGCAGGGGGCGGTCCACCCACGCTTCTCCCCAGTGACTCAGGAATTCAGGGAGCCAGAGCCAAGAATGAAACGGGAAATTGATAGGCACATGTAGTCAGAACCCCAAGATTGGGCCCTTTTCTTCCTGTAACTCAACGTCCAGCCACCCCATAGTCAAAGAGACACGGATAAAATGCAATCAGAAAAGTAAAAATGACAACAGAGCAGTGGTTGGGGGACAGAAAAGAAAGCTGAATCATGCCACACTGGAAGCATTTTCAAAGGAAAACCGTGAGCCCAAATGCCGAGGAGGTTGACTTTTCTCTATCAACAAGCATTTAGGAGGGGGAAGGGAGGGAGACTCAGACTTCCCAGCAGCATGGCAGGTCTTGGCACCCGCCTCGGTTCCCCTGCCGAACTTCCACAAATAAACATTCAAAGCAGAAGGGACAGATTTGCTTCTCAGCAAGATTTCAAAGCTGTGCACCAGAGTTGGAGAGAAAACAGGAAGGATGGTAGGGGGAAGAGGGGGAGGAGGAAGGGAAGGAGGAGGAGGGGCATGCATGCCTTGGGCCAAATCAGATGGGAAGCGTCCCAACCTCTCACCCGAAACTGACACACCATTTTTTATGAGGTGCGAAACATTTCAGGTAATGTTGGCACTAATAATACCTTGGGCCCTGGTCTGAGCTTCCGGGTTTCAAGCTGGGGGCGTTAAGCCTGCAAAGGCCGCAGGTGAAGACAAGCTTCTTCAGGTGAAACCAAGAGGGGCTATTAATAAATTTCCTTGGAGAAAATCCAGTCATTTGGCTCTTATTTCTCTCCCAGTCCACCTAGGTCACCAATCTGTGTGTGCGCACGCAAGTGAGCGTGTGCGATAGTGTGCAAATGAGTGTGTGAGTGTACGCGCGGGGATGGGTGGGATGGTGTGGGAGGGATGTAGTAAGGCCATGGGTACTGCCTTTGGATTGTTTGAAGATGACAACACTCACTTCTGATCTCCAAGGAACCGAGAGAAAACACAGCTGGTCTCAGTCGGTGCTAACCCCAGCGCCCCCCTCCGATTCTCTGGGCTCCACAGGTTCCCATGTCTCGGAGGTTGCACCCACACCCCCAGCTCCTGACTCAAAGTGGGCAGGTGCCGTCACAGTGGTTTACTGAGATTTTCCCTCTTTCTTTGTTAATGAGAACTCATTTGGCATTTAATAAAACCTTATTTATACCGTGGCCTACGTGCGTATGAGAAACAGCCCAGAACAGAAGGCCCAGCATTCCCGCACTGCAGCTAAGCATGGCTGCGCGCCAACCAGCTGCAATAACAGCCGCGTCCCGGCGGGGCCCCTTCCCCAGCCCCGGAGCAGCCCCTGCCTGCCTGATGCTCCTTCCAGAGGATCGGAGGGTCTGCTTTGAGCCTTTCTGGGCCTGCCTGAGGCTTGTTTTTCTAAAAACCCAAATAGGATGGGCCCAGGAGCAATAAAGGCAAAGTCCCATTTTAATGCCTGCAATTTCTTTCAGGTTTTTTTTTTCTTTGTAAATTTTTGTTTTTAGTGTAATCCATTTGTCAAATGGAAAAGCACATTTTAAAGGCATCAGAAGACTAGATGTCCTGCTTCGGTTGGATCTTTCCCCACCGAGACGGAAGCAGGTGTGAGAGGAGAGCAGGTAGGGGTGGTGCTCCGAGGTTAACTGAGGCCGGCTCCCGCAGGGCTTTCTCCTCTGGGCAGTCTCCCGGTCCACTGCAGGCTCTGTCACTCACCAGCTTTGTTAAGAGAACAGGAGAGAGAAAGCATCTCCACACCACGGTGGTCTCATGGGTGATCAAATGAAAGTTCTTTGGACCCTCAGAGGTGTGTGGGGTACTATTATTATGCGTGGTCTATAGAGACTGAGGTGGTAAATCAAACTCTAGGTCAGTGATTCTCAATCTTGGCTGGACATTGGACTTATCTGGGAAGCTTTTTAACACAGTGAAGTCAAGGCTGCACCCCAGGCCAGCTGACTCAGAATCTCTGGGAGTGGGGGCCAGGCATCTGTAGGACACATTGAATCACTGGGGAAGCTTCTAAAAACTGCTGCTTGCGGGGACAAACGCGGCTGGTGTTGGCCCTTTCTAGGCTGCACTGCTGTGAAATGTCCTGTTTGCTTGTCTCTGGTCTGGCTGTAAGTTCAGTGAGGGTGGAAGGTTCACATTTGGAGCCTTGGCCTCAGCACAATGCCCGGCCCTTCACAGGTGCCTGATGCAGGTTTGAGTGCCTGCACACAGAAACGGAGAAAGCAAGGCCCCAGGACCCATCTGAGGTCTGCAAGGGCGACAGGTCAAGGTAGCCCAGGGTTTCTGAAGGCTAGCATTTGCCAAGGCAGCATGTGAAGGCGTAAGGAAAGACTTTCTGGTCTTTCTTGCCTGATAAAGAAACATTTGGAAGCCAGTGTCCTGAGTTTTGGTTCTAGTCTCCGATGGAAAGTTTTACCCAGGTGCCCATTTACCCTACTATCTCTGGCATTGACATCCCAGAATCAATGTCCTGGGAGGTAAATTTACCTATACTGGTGGCCAAGGTGCTTCAAGAAGGGAAGAATGATGCTGCTCCCTTCATGGTGACGAGAGGATTGCATGAACCTGGGTACCCGGGCCCTGCCTGCAAAGCCCAGGTGCACAGACATTGCTCATTCTGCTCATTCTACAAAGCATGCGGGCCCTGGACACCTGAGAGGGAG
This sequence comes from Pongo pygmaeus, assembly GCF_028885625.2. Lineage (NCBI taxonomy): Eukaryota > Metazoa > Chordata > Mammalia > Primates > Hominidae > Pongo > Pongo pygmaeus. The sequence goes on along the minus strand of NC_072373.2, from coordinate 136,007,632 downwards.
CCTCTGGTGGCTCTGCAAACACCAGCACTGGACTCCCGGCTGTGCTGGTATTCAGCTGCCTGGAATAAGGGACCTTTGTCCCCTCACTCTTCTGTCTGATTCTGAAAACAAGTCAAGGAGCGTGTCTAAAATCAGGTTCTTTTTGAAACTTTGGATAGAGACATTTGGACTACATTGCTCTTTATTTTTCCTACAATGTGGTGAGCCAAGAGACCTTTTCTGGGGTCCTGGGTTCTCACTGATGGTGGCATCCCTAGGCTCTGACCCTTCATACTCACTCTGGGGCCCCACCCTGATGAGCTGGGAAAATCGTAGAGTAACTTTCCACAGAAAGTCAGACATTGAAAGGGATTAAGCGTGGACTGTGCCAGAAACTGCGGTGTCTTATTTTATGTTGCTTCATTTTTAAAAGCCTTCAGCTTGCTTTTTAAGACAAACTGAAAGTGAGTTTCCTGGAACTTGAGAGAGAAGTCATAAAACAGACAAAACACAGTTCCTCAATCAAGTTCTTAGTGACTGATATTCCCTACAACACAGTTCTAGCAATTAAAATGTAGGCAAAAGAAAAAAACATAATTCCCTGCTAGAAATATTATATATGCCACCTTCTCTGAAGGATTCTAATTTTGAGTGTTTCTGAAAGTGTGGCCTACAGTGGTTCTCATCAGAATCGCCTAAGGTAACAGGATAGATTCTGGGCCCGGCCTGGTTCTTCTGAATCAGAGTGATTGGGGGTGGGGATTTAGAACTTGCACCTTTTACCAACTTCTCTGATGGTTTTTGTTTTTGTTTGTTTGTTTGTTTGTTTTTATTGAGATGGAGTCTTGCTCTGTCACCCAGGCTGGGGTGCAGTGGCGCAATCTCGGCTCACTGCAAGCTCCGCCTCCTGGGTTCACGCCATTCTCCGGCCTCAGCCTCCTCAGTAGCTGGGATTACAGGCGCCCGCCACCACGCATGTCTAATTATTTTTTTTTGTATTTTTTAGTAGAGATGGGGTTTCACCGTGTTAGCCAGGATGGTCTCTATCTCCTGACCTCATGATCCGCCCGTCTCGGCCTCCCAAAGTGCTGGGATTACAGGCGTGAGCCACTGTGTCCGGCCCTCTGATGGTTTTTATGCACTTTGCAGTGTGAAAACCTCTGCTCTACACCTCCTTTATCTAATTCCTTCTCATCTTATCCTTCTAGCAAAGGAGGAGATATTTTCAGGTCCCAAGCAGTCTGTCTGGGATGCAGTTCTAGAACAAAGAGTTGAGCTAGATTAGGGCTTTCCAAATTTTTGAGACTATGAAACTTTCTCTGTCATTTTTTTCCTCTCTAGAATACCAACTATTGAGGTTGAGACCAGTTCCAGAGGAAGAAGCATGGGGCCTTCATTTATTAAAATTTATGAAATGTTTTGCATATACTTTTTCTTGTATAATTCCTACCACTCTATATAGTATTGTATTTGTTTTATAGATGAGTACTGGGACCAGAAAAGGTTCAATATCTTGCCACAATCACCTGGCTAGGAAATAGCAGGTCAGGGAGTCAAACCAGGCCTCCTCCTTCCTTTACCACTCTGCTAGAGGAGGTAAAGGGGATTATCCCCACATTTAGAGTGGACAAAAACATGCCACAGCCACATACCTAATGGTGAACCTCATAGTGACTTCTGGGTCCCTGGGCCGCTGTTCTAGAAATACTATCAGTTGTGATTTTTTGAGCCCTGGGAGCCTGGAGCTTTTGCAAGGATTGTCTGGAACACCAGGCTCACGCCCTCCTCAAGGTCAATTCGTGAGGCTCTGCTGCCCCAGGAATCACCTTGCAATGGGCAAGCAGCCAAGCCCCTCCCTTACCACATGGAAGAGCTTGAAGAAGTCCACGTTGGCATACAGAGTGTCTTCTATCCACTGTAGGGTGCCCTGGGAGAGGGAGCACAGGGCATAGCGCACAGTCTGTGCCCCGCGTCGCTGGCTGAAGATGATGAAGCGCTCCAGGAGGGCCTCGCTGCAGGCGATGTCCTTCAGCGCCAGGTCCGGGACTCCATGAGCAAACTGCAGGGAGAAGAGGCAACACTAGAAACTGCCCTGTGATAGGAAAGACACCCACGTCCTAACCCACAGAACCTGGGAATACCTTATGTTACATGGCGATGGGAATTAAGATTGAAGATGGGATTAAAGCCACTGATTAGCTGATTTTAAAATAAGGAGATTATTTCGGCTTTTCTAGGCGGGCCCCTGTGTAATCACAAGGGTCCCTTAAATGTAGAAGAGGGAGGCAGAAGAAACAGAGTCATGTGATGTGAGAAAGACTCGATAAGCCCCCACTGGCCTTGGAGATGGAAGGAGACCACTAGCCAAAGAATGTAGAGTGTCTCCAGAGGCTGAAGGAGGCAGGAAAATGGATTTTTCTCTAGAAATCTGCAGTAAGGAATGCAGTCCTGCTGATGCCCTAACTTTCAGACTTGTGACCTCCAGAACCGTAAGATAATGTGTCTGCATTGTTTGAAGCCACTAAGTTTGTGGTAATTTATTACATCAGCAACAGGAAACCAATACAATCCCCATACCTCACCTTATCAGAGTGCCATTTACAATTCAAGGGATCCCCTTCTTACAGCATGATGTTACAGTACCATCAAGGCTTCCTCTCTGAAGGTGGGGTTGAGGAGTAGCTAGAACAAATTTGTTCTTGGATTTAGCAAACAAAAGTACCAGATGCCCAGTTGAATTTGAATTTCAGATAAATGAATAATTTTTAGTACAAATATGTCCCAAATAGGGTCCAAATAGAACACAATTATTTGAAAAAATTATTTGTTGTTTATCTGAAATTTGAATTTAACTAGACACCCTGCATCTATTTTGTCTGGAGACCCTAAGCCCTGCATAGCGCATATTCTGCAGCTCCTAGGGAGCTCAAGGATAATGGTTCTTGAAGTACAACCCTCGTGATGCCCTCTCGAGGATCGGGTGGCAGGGGAGAGGCCTGGACCTTGGCCAAGGACCTGTGGCCACCCAGCACCTTAACTGGCTCCTGGAGTCCTGGACTCCCATAGCAGCAGACAGACCCTGAGTACCATGGGCAAATTCATGAGATTCCCAGGGCACCACAGTCTCCCATGACATCTAACGACATGGCTCTCTGGGCTGGAGGGCAGAACAGGCCTAAGCTCTGCCACCTCCTGCACTGTCCAGACTACACATGGCAGCCTGGTCCTCACACGAGGCACAGGTCACAGCTGACCATGAGTCGGTGTGGACACTTTCAATCTCAGGGACCCATAAAACATAGTGAAACCAGAGCACTGAAGAGGACGCGTTAAGAATAGCTACTAAAAGCAGCTAGTATTTACTGAGTGTTTACTATGTGTCAGGCACCCTTCCAAGTGTTCACATATATTATTTCTTTTAACTTCAACTGCCATGGTGGTAGGCACTTTTACTATTTCCATTTTACAAATGAGGAAATGAGAGGCCCAGAGTGGTTAATTAACTTGCCTGAAGTCACATAGCTAAGTGTGTGGCCTTGTGAGATTTGAACCCAGAGCTTAACCATCACCTGTTAACTCTCCAGTGAGTAGGGAAGAGGAAGAAGGCAGGACAAAGAAGGGTGGGTTTATAAATTATTTCACTGAGGAGGCAACATCTGAGCTGGGCCTTGAAGCATGTCCAGGAGTTTACTGGGCTGGGGGTGAGCCAGAGAACTGTGCCCCGTCATCTTCTAATTCCCTAGATGGAGAGAGGGGATGGTGAGGTTCCTTCTGAGCTGTGCTCAGACCCCAGGCAGAAAGGACCAGGAGGGGTATCCAGTCCTGATGGTAAAGGACACAAATCCATGTTCAATGAGCATGAGCGACAACACAGAGGCGAGCTCCCATGTTGGACAGCACCAAGAGAGAACGTTGCCGTCGTGATGGACAGTTCTGGGAACAGTGCTGATAAGGAGTCCCAGAACTGGATGGAGGTGGAAATACAGAGCAGGAGCTAGAAGACAGGTGAGCCCACGAGGCAAAGCATCCTGGGAAGTGGGCAGGGAGGGCCGGGTCGGCTGGAACATTCCTCTGCGAAATGCAGATGGCTCAGCGTTTGCTAATCAGCGGAGCATCAGCTCATCAGAGCCAGCAACACGAAATAAAGGCACAACCTGGTGACCCCGGCCTCCGTTCTCCCACATGAAAGGCCTCGGCACCGATGCCAGAAGCACAGCAGTAGAGATCCAAATGTCACGTTAGTAAGGAACTGGAAAGAAATTTCCCCGAAATTCCTGTCCTTATCTTCATCTCCCTTTTATTACCAACTGGAAGTCATCACAGGCATTGTCAGGACTTGAGTTTTACGAGCTGAAGAGAAAGCAAAGGGGAAAATGAGCAATCGGTGCCGACAGCACCCCCTCTGTGGGGGTGGGAGAGGAAGCTGAACAGGGCCTGGACGGAGCCGAACCACCCAGGGCCTGGGCACTGCAGACGCCAAGCTCACCCTGCCTCCAGGCTGACCCTGGGCTCCCCTTGTCTAGTTTCGATGAAAACCTCAGGGTCTGAGAAGCCAGAAAAGCAAGTATGAGCTCCTTCATTGTGCAGGGAACCAGTGTGAGAACCTGCTTCCAGGAGCCGGTGCTGACCAGGTGGGGTGGGGTCCCTCACTCCTCTGGACTCAGACAGCACCCTGTGCAGACCTTGATCTCAGGGTTGACACAGGCTCTGAAGTTCTGTTTATGTCTCATTCTCTCCTGGAGTCTGGAGGAGGATCAGACCCAGCCAGGAGGGAGTTGGGAGGGTGTCTGGGATATCAGCTGCTGCAGATCTTGCATTCTCGCTGTGTTCATCACACTGAAGAAGCTGGGCGGGGAGCCCAGAAGGCCCAGAGGACAGCTGCAGCTCTCACACCTGAGCCTGCAGAATCACCTGGAGGGCTTGTGAAGCACAGATTGCTAGGCCTTATCCCAGGGCTTTGGACCCAGTTCGCCTGGAGTGGGGCCTGATAATTTGCATTCCTAACAAGCTCCCAGGCATCGCTGATGCTGCTGGTTTCTGGGCTTTGAGAGCCACTGGACTGAAGTAAGAAACACTGGATTAGGATTGAGAGGACCTGGATTCCATCTGGCTCTGACAATTTCTAGCCCTGTAACTGCACAAATCACCCCATCACCAGACGCGCAAGCCTCCTTCTCTGTTTGACCCATCTCAGGATTGTTGTGAGGAGTAAGGGAGCTAAGGGATGTGCAAGTCATGAGTTATTGGTAAGAATGCTCTGCATAAATAGAGGAGATTATTTAAAGGGGTTAGATAAATTGGGGGCGTATACACAGGTCAGAAAGGTGCCAGGGGATAGAAGAAGGAGTTTGCCTGGTGCTGAGAAGGAAGTGGTCCAGGAAAGCAGAGGTGGGCTCTTCTGCAGCGTCTCAGGTTCTGTAGCCTTGGGATGCCACCCCAGCACTTGCCAGCACTGTGCTGGCAGCTTCCCAGCCCGGAGCTCCCCTCTCACTTACTGTGTGGCTGACAGACAACTCTGCTCAAATACCACCTCTCAGAAGGCCTTCCTGAGCATCCCCCTTAAACCTGCCCCTCCGTCCTTCTCTAACCCCCGACTCTACCGGATTTTCCTTGCAGCACCCATCACAGCCAGAAGTCACACAGTGGAGTCTCTGCTTACCTGAGCATCGCCTGTGGCCCCACTGGAATGGAAGCTCCCCGGCCTGGGGTTTTGCCTGTCTGGTTCACACTGTGTTCTAGTACCTACAACTGTCCCTAAATATTTGAGTAATAAATGAATAGATTTCTGTTTCCTTATTTATAAAGAGGAGGTTGTGCCCCATGATCTCTAAGGTTCCTTCCAGTTATAAAAACCTGAGATGTTTTAAGGTCGCCAGGATGTGTGCAGCTTCGAATCCTATGTTGAAAATGATCACAATCTCAAGTGATCCCCCGGTTTTTTTCTAAATACAAGGCATTAAGTGATGGATTCTGAATGTGAACACAAGGAAGAAAGAAGAAAAAAGCCAACATATTTCTTGCCTTTCTCAGGCTGGGTGCTTCCTCCTCCCCTCCAGGGACCACTGGCCAGTGACATCCACCTACCTGCTCTGGACGGACTTGAGAGTTGATCAGGAGGTAGACCACTGAGTCAGACAGGCCGATGTTTTTAATGAGAAATAGTGTCAGTGTTTCTTCATCTTTCAAGATATCCCTTATTCGTATTCCTCTTCCTACACATGAATAAGAGAAAGAACGGGGTGTTGAAGGGGAAATGGGTCAAAAAAAGGAAAACAGCCAGAGTTGATTGGAAACACTTCTAACTCAACTCTCAGAGGAAGGGTCTGTTCTTGGGGTCTCTGGGAGCCCCTAGAGGTGAGGCTCTTGCCAGTGGGCTGCCCCCAACACAGTCACAACATTGACTGCTGAAGCAGCTGGGCCCAATTTAGTAAGAAGGTGGAAAAAGTTAGCCAGGGCTGGATGGGGGTGTCAGATACTTTGTGGGGTTGGTCTAGGACAGTGCTTCTCATTGAGGTGGGGCTGGGGAGCTGAAACAGGGGAATTTCATCCTCCTGGAAATATTTGGCAAGATCTAAAGACATTTCTCGGTGTCACAACTGGGGAGGCGCTGGTGGGTAGAGGCCAGGGATGCTGCTAAACATCCTGCAAGGCCCAAGACACTCCTCCCTCCCCCACACAAAGGATTATCTAGCCCCAAGTGTCAGTAATGCTGAGGCTGAGAAACTCCGGTCTAGGATCGGAGGAGACACGTGCTCTTCCCACACTGCAGCTGTCACAGGGTAGAGGACCCCTCTGGGTGTTTCTATCATCTCAGCTTGGGCTGAGATGCTCAGGGCACTGACACGGACTAAGAGAAATGAGTTGGGGCCATTAAGGGCAGGAAAAGCTCCAGGTAGAAAGAAGAGAGCCAGGCACATGCCTGGGCTTGCCTGATGAGCCCTAGTCACGCTCCCTCCAGCTCCTCTCGACACCTGTAGGAAGCAGGATTTCTTTATAAGGAGGCATAAAGAACACCTAACAGTTAAGGTGACCTTGGGGCAAGTGATTGAGCCTGTCCCCGTGTCTGCACTTTCCACATCTACCTCATAGGATTGTTGACGCGGGGTAAGGAATGTGAAGTGCTTAGCTACCAGGCCTCAAAACAGCACTCAATAAATGCTTGTTATGATCGAATTAATATCATTCTTACCCCTCCCGGGAGATTCACACAAGCACCCTCCTCCTCGGCTGGCTTCCAGGGCCAATGCTCAGCCTCAACCCTGCTAGTGCTATAGTTCATGAGGCTCTGGCCAGAGAAGAGCCTTATGGGCCTGGATGTCTATGAAGGGACTTCAACATAAAGGGAAAGCACTGGGGTGCGTGAAAATGCCAATCTCTTCACCCTGAGTTCTTCAGGGGCATGGGTGACTGTTTATCTCCCAGTTCTTCTCTAACTAGCTTTAACCATCACATATCTCCATTCTTTCCTGGTCCCAATTCCACAGCATCCCATCCTCTCCCTCTCCAAATTCTCCCGTCCCCAAGTGGCTAAGAGGCCTGCCCGCGTGTGCTGGACAGCCACCCTTCTCATCCCCAGGTTGTGCCTTTCCCTGAACAGCACCATATCTGGATTTATGTTGCAGCTGGTTTCCTCTGGAAGGGTCTTGCGCCAACCCCACAGGCCTGCCCACGCAGCTAGGGCAGGGGAAGCCGGTCCTGAAGTTCGACCACACAGTGGCACAGTGGCTTCTCTCACAGTAATGGGTGCCCTGAGAGTTGTGCCCACTGTCACTCCCCTTTGCATAGGAAAGATCCGAGGACTTTGGGGAAAGCCGGACACAGGGCCCAAAGGGAGGACGAGGGCTCTGAGAGGGGCTGCTCCCTTATTTCTAGTCTTCCCTCTTCAAAAACATAAATCCGGCTGTCTTCCAAACCCAGCCCTCCTGTTTTCCTCCTGTCCCTGGATACCAGCTCCATTGTTCTTTTCCCAATTACCCCTTCATACACAGGCTTGTATACTCTCACTCCACCAACAACATCCCCAACACACGCACACACACACGCATGCACACATGCACACACATGCATACACATGCAGACACACACACGGGAGATCTCTTGAGAGTTGGGGGCTATGGCTCCTGCTTTTATTATACTCTTCATTGTACCTAGCAATGCTGGGTGCACAGATGCAAGCCCTTGAAGTCACCTGTCTCTGACAGCCAGCATTAAAGACTGACATCCAATCAGAGTCTCAATAAATGTCTGTTGAATGACATGAGGCATTCAGTAAATAACTGTTGTCTTGACCTGACAGTCAGGACTCCATCTGACTGTTTATCTCTTCGTTATTCTTTAACTCACTCACCTGACCTTACGTACAAATATCTTGCTGGGGAGAAGGGGCAAAACAAGAAAAGCTAGGAGTGATGTTGCCCAGGCTTGGCACACCAGACCACCCAGGAGACAGGGCTGCTGTGGCTCTGGGGGGAAGGGGGAGTGTGCTGGCTCCTGGTACATCTGAGGAGGGCGGGGGCCCAGGTGAAGAGGAGGCCGATACCAGACAGAAGCTTCCCTAGACTCCTGAGGGAGAAATGTAAACTGGGAGCCTGAGGAAAGAAAAATAAATTTTGTTTAAAATGTGGTTCTTCTTGTTCTCTTCCCTGGGAAGATTAGGGGCTTGGGGGTGGGGCCGCTGAGGCCCCAGGAGCTGAGGGTGGGGTGGGAGGGAAGCCAGGAGAATGTAGGAGGCTCCCGGGAAGAAGGTGTTTTAAAGATGATTGAGAGACCACAGAGCTTGCTTTGAGGGAGAGGGAAGGGGGCTCCATGCCTGGTCTTTTACCATTAATCCTCCCTGCTGAGAATGCAGTACTACAGGTTTGCCATGAAAGAAAACCTCTGCCTGGGTCAGCGGCATACCTTCCCAGGTGGCTGTGCAGAAGCACGCACCAGCACCAGCCCCGCCACCCCCACCCGCTCGCTTTCAAAGGTGGACTCTTCCGCAACATTGGCCTGAGGAGTCCATGCTCACAGTGAGCAGCGCCCCGGTGAATCTCAACAGAATGAAACAGCCTGTGTTCCTGACAGTGCCCTTCAGGCCCTGGCCTGGGATTTCCTCAAAGACCGTGTCCCTTACTTGGGGATGGACCCCTGTTCCCTCTCACAGCCTCTAAGGCCAGGGATCTTGCAGAGCCCCCATTCCCAGGGGGCCATGGCCAGCCTTTCCTGAGCCCTTGTCCCTAGATTTGCTCTGTTAGGGACTTCTCACAGCCCGAAGCCTGCAGAAGGAACCGCCTCATACCAAGTCAAAATCAATCCTGCTCTGGGGTTAAGAAATAGTGATTTTGGTTCTCATATCCACATTGCAAAAGCCACAGAGAAACTGTGGTTTGAAATTACTTCCTTCACACTTCCTCCCAGCAGGACTCAATCTGATAAGCAGACACTTAAGTGAAATGTCTGCCTCATCATCAAACCCACTGGATGCATGAGGTATGTCAGCCCGCCAGGAGCCGGACAGCCCACGTCTGCATCTGTTTGTTTAAATTAGGAAAAAAAAACACCTTCTGGTTGGTGCATAGGGGAAGGGGGGTTTCTTACCATTAAAATGGTAATTGTACTCATACCATATAAGGTTCTTCAAACTTGGGCTCACTAAAATAAACTTTTCTACCCAGGGCAGCAAAGAATGGAGTGTTTGTAATGCAGTTTGTAGAAGTTACTACATAAAATCTATGCTTTACTAGTTTTAAACAATGAGAACGTAATTGAGCATCTTGATACACCAATCTGGTCATACGCCTGTCCTTTCTCACTTGGATGGGGAGAGAGGGCTTCAGAAGGTGGCCGGATGGGAGGAGGATCAGATTCTCCTTGGAGAAGTTTCCCCTGTTGACTCTCCTGTGCTCCTGAATCCCCTACTTCCCTCCACCGGGCCCCACACGCGTTGTGGTCACTTTCTGCTCACTCATCTCTCACCTTCTGCCCTGTGAGCCCTCTGAGGGCTGGCATTTGCCTGACTCATCTCTCCACCCCCAGAGACTAGCCCAGTGCCTGGCTCACAGGAGGCACCAAAAGTCGGCTGAATGTTGAAGGAGCGCACGCATGCATGGGAAGATGCCTCCGGGGCTGATTTCAACCATTCTCCCACATTTCTTGTTTGGAACCTGCAGCAGAAGCTGTTCTATCAATACAGCCTCTCCCATTCCCTTGGTAGACCCCTTGGTGACCCCTTCCTCATCCCTGTCAACTTCTAAGGTCATCCTTAGAGTCAACCCCTTAATCCTAGGAGCATACATCTCCCAGAAGCCCCTAACGGCTGCCTTTGCGGCCTCTGAGCCCCTTTCCCCGGGCAATCTCCCCCAGGGCAGCCTTTTCTCAGAGGGCACGCTCCACACACAAAGCTGCAGTAACCCCTGGATTTCGGGGGGCTTTACTTCCTCACAACCACTCATTTGCTCTTGCGAGTGGGATCCAGTGGCCATGTCCAGTACCTCTAGCTATCCACAGAGAAGCCTACTACACACATGACAGCACGAAACACCCACTCACACTTTGTAAAGGCACATTGGTATTGTTACTCTCGGATTGTTTCTTGTTTTTCTCCTGGGGAGGAGAGACACAGGAGAGGGAGCCCCTTCATCCTTCATCTTCACTCTTCCTGACTCCAGGTGGCTCCCACCCTGGTGCCCAGCTCCTGCCATCTTCCTGCACAACCATGGTGTCCATGTGGGGCCAACATCCTCACCTCCCATTTCCTCCTTCCCCTCACCACGCACCTGCACCTTTGCTCCACTACACCATGGCCACATCTGGGGGCCAGTCATCATCCACCCTGCCTTCGAAATCCTGAATTCACATATTTCACTTTCTGACCACAGGCATTAACCCTTTCATCTTGTTCATTTTCTCAATCACTTAAACAGGGTCATGGCACCCACTGAGACTTCTATTCCCTTGCCTCTTCATTTCTCCTAGTCCATTTCAGTACTCATCTGCCTTCTCATCCTTCCTCGTGCAGCCTGGACTTGATGCATGTAGTCCAGTCCCTGCCTTCAGCCCCCTGCCTGTTGACCTTCTGTGGTGCCTCCCTACACACCCCCAGCCCTGCATCACCCACTCTCCACTTGCTCTGCCTCAGGGCTTGGGTGCTAAATATTACTGGGAGAAATAGTACAATTATGCATATTTATGTCATGGTAACACATGATCTCTGACCTCCCTGGCTCCTTAATGATAGTTGGCCTTGCTGCTTCATGTTCCTGGTTAGCTCTAACTCTAGAACTCTGTGGGAGTTGCTCCATATCTTTACCAAACTCTGTAAACTCCTCTCCCCCGCTTCTAGCCCTTGACCTAGCCTCAAACTTCCCATAGTGCCATCTCTCTTAGCATTCTTTCTGTCTCTAGACTTAACGTGGATGAGACCTTTCCTGCCTTCCTTCCCAACTTCCTACCTTCCAGGCTTCTGTGGAGGAAGAGGCATCTTCATCAAGGTGATGCTCAAGCTGCCTCCAGACCCCATCCCTTCCTGCCTCCGCTGGTATATTTTTCACCAAATCTCCCTGTTCTTTTCTATATCTTCAGTCTCTCCATAGGTGAGGCAGGTGATGCTTAAGAGCACTGCAGTCCTGCTTACCTGCAATGCTCTCCGGGTGAGTCCGGAGGGTGTCCATGAATTGGGACAAGATGCGTAGCTCTGTCCAAATATGGCCAAGGTGCTGGCTCTCTGGTGCTTTCATGAGTAGTTCTTGAAAATCTCGATATACCCTTGCCAAGCTGTAAGGACAAAGCCTCATTAATAAGGAAATAGCTGTTATTTTTATAACCGTAATAATATGCTATTTTTTTTTTTTTTATCTCGCTCTGTCACCCTGGCTGGAGTGCAGTGGCGCGATCTCGGCTCACTGCAAGCTCTGCCCTCCGGGTTCACACTATTCTCCTGCCTCAGCCTCCCAAGTAGCTGGGACTACGGGCACCCGCCACCACGCCTGGCTAATTTTTTGTATTTTTAGTAGAGACGGGGCTTCATCGTGTTAGCCAGGATGGTCTCGATCTCCTGACCTCGTGATCCACCCGCCTCAGCCTCCCAAAGTGCTGGGATTACAGGCATGAGCCACTGCGCTCGGCCATCTCATGCTATTTTTAAAGATACTATGTGTCCGACCTAGCTACTACATTGAGTATCCTTATAATACTGCCAAGGCAGGAGAAAGAGACAATTTTACTTCCTTGTACATATAGGCTAACTGACAGGGATGGTGAGCGATCTGTTCAGTCTCCCAGTTTTGGCAGGGCCTGGTCACCTCTCAGTCCCATGGTCTGTGTGTCTCTTGCCCAGATAAGCCTTAAACAGGGTGACATTGGTGGATATCACTGGAGATTTTATCCAGTTTTTACCCAATTCTCTAAGACCTGTCCTTCCACCCATTCACACCCATTCACACAGGATGAAGTAGGCTCTGACAGCCATGCTTCATCTACAAGGACCTCCCTGCACCCACACACAGGCACGCACGCACGTGCACGCCTCTGCCAAGGCTGATGGGACAGGGAGAATAAACCCGATTTGTTCCCAGGAATTTGGATGGTGTTCAGAGATGAGCTTCTGATTGCCCAGGCCAAGGTGCTGTGAATTGCATGAACGGTGGCAGCCCAGGCATTGAGGAGCACAGGAGACTGGTCCATGGAGAGGGGTGAATGGAATAGACACAGAGGCCAGGCCTTGCAGGCCCAGATGGAAGAGAGTTGAGGAAGCAGCTCCTGACAGCTCTCCAGGTCTTGGCCTGCCCCTCCTGAACCCTGCCTTGCTGCCCTTGGCTCTGTGAGAATGTCTAGTATCCAAATCACACATTTCCTTCTGGGGTTTAAGATTGCTTGAATAGGTTTCCGTGCCTTGCAAGCAAAAGAACCTTGAATAAGCCAATATTTCACTCTTAATGTGCATGCGAAACATGAAACCCAACTTTCCGGGTTCAAATGCCAAGTACTGCTAGAGTCTGGAGCCCCCTTCTCCAACTCCCACCCCTCAGTTTTCCCCAGTAACATCTATAGACATTGTCAGGGCCGTTCCCACCAAAGCTCCATGCAGCCTCCACTGAGCTGTCTCCAGGCCTCCCTGATCCCACCATGTGACCCCACACGATCTCTCTGGGTGGGCAGGTGTTTCTTAAGCTGAAAGTGCAGTTGTAAACTAAAACTGCAAGGCACTGCTTGCAGCAATATGAGTCCTGCTAAATGCCACTTCCTTGACTGTGCTAGGAAGACAGATGTTTCCTCTTCTATCATCCTGTAATCCGGGGGTCAGCAAACATAAAAATTACAGGCTTACAGATCATACAGTCTCTGTCACAACTACTCAACTCTGCCATTGTAGGGCACATGCAGCCATAGTTTGTTCACAGTTGGGAAGGCCACCTCCAATCATTAGGTTGATCTATCAAACTTTTTTTTCTTTGTAGTCTAAAGGCAGGCTTCTCCTGGAAGAATCATACTGAGCTCCTCCACGGAAAAAACTAAAGTAACCAGGTATCTCAGTTTTCACCTAGCCTGGTGTTTATACAGGTAGGGTAAAGCCTGCTCCCCAGTAGGCCCTTGCTGGTGGCCTTCAGGTATGGGCTGCACAAGGTGCTGCTTAAGGTCAGCACAGCGGTTGAGGGATGGCCCTGTCCACACCCTAGGCCTCTGTCTCTAGGATGTGTTCCCATGATGTTCTCCCAGTGCTCTGAAAGGGAATTCCAAAGGCAGACCCTCTTCCTGTGGGATTCGACTTGAATTTTGACCCTAGACCTGAGGCTACTAACCTGACAACTACAATTTCCTGAAATCAAATGTACAGTGTAATGTTTGGTATGTGGCCATTTTTCTTGGGAGAGGGGTCATTGGTTTTCATCAGCTTTTCAGAATGGCCTGCAGGCCCACAGTGAAGAGCCACTGCACCGGAGCCATATTCCAAGATCTCACCACTCCAGGGGGCCGATGGCAATCACAACAGAGGATTTGGAAATTGTATTTTTCTCCCAAGAAGTAAACTTCACTTTGTAAATCTGACTTCATTTACCTTCTCAATGCTCCCTGACATTTTTCCTAGCCCTTAGATGTCCAAAAAAGCTTTTAAAGGAAGAGAGATCTGTCCAGGTTGATCAGGGTAAGGGAACTGAGTTTTTCTCCTACAATAATTCACTCCACCCAAGCAGGTCAATGACCAGAAGGCGGTGGACACATCTCTGCAGGGGGCTGCCACCAGACTCCAGGTCACATTCTGGGGATATAAGGACCAAGAAATTTTGTGCATGTGGCCTTGGCTTGGAGATTTCTCCCCAAGTGCCCTGACAGTTAACAGAATGTTCCAGAGAGGAAAACTGCTCTGCTCCTAAGAGGTTAGGGGCTCAGCAAGCCACAAGAACACTCAGTGCTCCATGCTCCGTGCACACACGTGTGCATTTCAGCACGTGAAGGGGTGTGCAACTTCCTCCCCCGCATAGTAGGGATCTCAACACTTACATGGAGTTGTTATAGTTTGACACAATTCCAGGAGATTCTCCTGGGGTGGGGCTTTGAAAACAGGGATTGTTCACATTGCAGAAGATCCCCTGGAGCCACGGCAGCATTCCTGCTGAGGGCATCGCCTTGTTGGGAAAATGGCCTTTAAAACAGAAAATGAGGACAAGACAGGATTAGTCATGGAGACCAAGCAGGATGCAGACCTAGGAGTTGGCCTTTTTGGGAAGGGGCCCGGGCCCCTCTGATGTCCTCCTTCATTCTCAGAATTGAAGAAGCAGGAGCATCTCATGTGTGCCAGTCCCTGTGCTGGGTGCTAGAGACATGGCCTCTTCTCTCAAGCTCCCAGTGTAGTGGGGAGACAGACGGATGTTGTAATAGGCATGGGTGGAAATATGAAGGGGAAGCAAGGGGGCACACATCATTTTGTGCCGAGAGGGGCATAGGAGTGTTAGTTCAAGAAGCCTCCATGCAGTTGCTGCTGCTGCTTGAGCAGAGGCTCGTCTATTCCTTCAGCCACGGTGAAATGAGCACCTACCCCAAGCATGCAGTAGGGCTGCAGGATATGGGCTCCTCGGGGAGAGGTAAAGAAGAGTCTGATGGACAGGAGGCTGATTCAGAACTGGGGCCTGAAACTCATGAACGAGAGAGTGAAGATCAAGAATAGAGGACTGGGAAGCTTTGCATAATGCTTGAGGCTTCCACATTCACTGCATAGAGGGCCAGAAACCAGGTGAAGGCTTTCCCACAGGGACAGAGTGTAACAGAGGCTCTCACTAGGTTCCTTTCAGGTCTGCAGACACCTCAGGGGTCCAAGAAATAAAATTTTTCCTCAGTACAATTGTACAGCATCTCTTGTCCTCGTTTTTCTCTGGCACCATGTATAACATATTCTCTATATTGATTTCTGAAATATTTTAGAGAACTCATCTACAAATCTGTTCTCTTTAAAATGAGAGAGTTTAGGTACAAAAAATAAAAACTAGCAACAACGAAGCAAACAAAAATAAGTGCACAGTCCCTTAGTAACTACACACAAGTATTTGCTTAGAATGTGTAGGATTAAAACATGAAAATTTGGGCTGGACAAGGTAATCCCAGCGCTTTAGAATGCTGTAATCCCAGCTCATGCCTGTAATCCCAGCACTTTAGAACGCTGAGGTGGGAGGATCACTTGAGGCCAGGAGTTCCAGACCAGCCTGGGCAATGTAGTGACTCTGTCTCCACAAAAAACAAAAAAATTAGCTGGGAGCAGTGGCTCATGCCTATAATCCCAGCACTTTGGAAGCCCAGGTAGGAGGATCACTTGAGCACAAGAGATAGAAGCTGCAGTGTGCCATGGTCCTAACACTGTACTCCAGCCTTGGCAACAGAATGAGACCCTGTCTCTAAAGACTTTTTAAAAATTATAATTTGTGTAACATTGATAAATCTGTTACATGCATCATAGACATGAAATGATGATAAGCAGATCTGATCCCCACACCCCCACCCCAAGATCTTTCTAGACAAAAGGCCCAGACCAATGTCTCTTCAGGGCTTGCCCAAGCTACCCTGCTATGCTTACATTCGTGTTGGCTGTAGAGTGGGTTGGCATTCCTTAACCAGATCAAGACCAGAAATAAAGATAAAGGCCACACGAGTTCCACCACAAAGCGAATCTGGAAAAACAAAACAAAAAGAGAGAAAGTTCAGTGGTGCTAAGAGATTATAGAAAACGTACCCAGAGCAGACACACCCCTCCCTAGATCCCATGTGTGCAGTAGGACTTTGGTTGTGGTATCTTTACTTAAACAGTTTCCTTCCTTTACCCCCTCCCCACCATACACCATCTACCTAGTTTTATTATATCAACCAGATTTTGTGTCCATCTGGGTTCCACTCTGCCTCTATTTTAGAAAACTGCATTAGCATGAGACTTTCATAAAGGATCATCAAGATCCTCTGCTTCAGTGCATTTTAACTGTCACTATGCACATGAATGCAGATTTGGATTCAGTATGGCACCAGCAGAGCTTGCATTTCTAACAAGCTCCCAGGTAATGCTGATCTAACAGGTAGTAAAGATTTCTCTGTAACCACTCACTCTGCGGATAAGGAAAGAGGCTCAGAGGAGGCAGGTGACCTGTGCAGTGTCACATCAGCTGTGGCAGCATCAGAACCAAAATCCAGCCTCCTGTTTCTGGGGCCAGTGTCCTTTCTGGCCTTCCCCATTACCTTGCCCTTGCAAATGCGGTCATTTAATGAATGAATGAATGAATGAGCGAATAAATGACTGTGATCCATAGCAAAGCCAACAAAAATCTAGCCTACCAACATGTTTCCTTCAAGTTTCTATTGCTTAAAGAAACAAAGCAGGGCACACTGCCATGGGTTTTTACATTGGAACAGGCTGCTGATGTTAACATATGGTTGAAAGTTGGCATTTAAATTTCGGTTCCATTTGGAGCTTAAAGACTCTTGACTCCGAAAGCAGATCCAGTGGCTGTGGCAGTCCACACCCTGTGGCATTGCACATAGGGGTGGGGGTTGGAGATGTGGAATTATGGAGAGGAAGAGGGAGAGGGACACGTGAATTGGAGAGTAGAATAGTTCTATGCAACCCTTACTCCAGGGACCTTAGGAAGGAAACACATAAGATCTGAAGGAGATCTGAAGCAGCTGGCCGGGGAATAGCAAGTTTAATAGATCAGCTAGGGGCTATTCACATGGTCTTTCATGTAACCCTTTGTTGTTTTCCTCTCAAAGAAATGTAAATAGGCTCTCAGCAAAATAAAAGACATCATAGCAGAGGCTCAATAAATGCTCCTTTCCTGCTAGTAAGAACAAATCATGTCCTGCTTTTTAAAAAACAGCCTACTGGCAACCAGATTATAAGAAACTAAAAAATAAATTGATGGGGGAAAATGATCATGCATTGAAGAAAGAAAAAGCAAAAACTATTTAGGGGCAGGTGGTGATTATGTAGCTGTAACTTTTTACAAGATGTTTTACTCAAAATATGTATAGGGAGGATGTGTTGGAGGAAGCATGCACACACGCACACAATATGGGAAGAAAAGAATAGACTCTCCATGAGGCACTTTTTTTTCTTTTTGAGACAGAGTCTCGCTCTGTCGTCCAGGCTGGAGTGCAGTGGCACGATCTTGGCTCACTGCAAGCTCCGCCTCCAGGGTTCATGCCATTCTCCTGCCTCAGCCTCCTGAGTAGCTGGGACTACAGGCGCCCATCACCATGCCCGGCTAATTTTTTTGTATTTTTAGTACAGACGGGGTTTCACCGTGTTAGCCAGGATGGTCTTGATCTCCTGACCTAGTGATCCACCCGCCTCGGCCTCCCAAAGTGCTGGGATTACAGGCGTGAGCCACCGCTCCTGGCCCTGGACTTCCGCTTCTTAACGCACACTGTACTTCAGCGTCATCACTCCTCCAAGTAAGTGAAGCCCTCAAGGGTAGTAAGCTTCCTGAGGACAGGAACCTCATCTGTCGTTGTCACTACTGTGATTCCAGCACCCCACATGGGGCAGAACTCATAATAGGTGCCCAATAAATATCCACGGAATGAGTGAGCCTTTGTCAAGACTGGTCTAGGAGGCTTCTCCAGGAAAGCCTTTGGTGACATGGGGCTCAGGTCACCAACAGTCTGTAGATTTAAGAAACAGCCTCCCCCAGGGTCATGTACATTGGTGTCTTGTCTTCCATTCTGGATCATTCCATCAGTGGGTAATGTTGGGGAACAAGTTCAGCAAGATAGCAACTTTGCGTGATAGGAGCAATTGATGAAACCTGGAAGTTGTTCCCATTGTCTTTACCAAAGAAATGAGACATCCAGTTCAAATCCAACACATTTGACTCCTTTAGACAACTGCTTGCAATACTGGCTTTCTACCACGTAGATCGGCTGTCTTCCATGCGGCAACATCTATCTGGGAGAGGTCTGGTATGTTAAACACTGATGCTGATTTGGGAGTTAGTGGGAAGATCTGGGTTAACAACCACTTTGGGGCTTGCTTAACCTCTGAGTCTCAGTTTTCTCCTCTCTGAAATGGGACTGCTCATTTTTCCTACAGTGTACATTCAGGGTTAAGAGAAGGTTACTCTGAGGTCAAGTTACTGGGGTTCCTATCCAGCCTGTTCTATCTTAGCTATGTGACCTTGGGCAACCCACACAACTCTTCTGTGCCACACGGTCTCATCTGTGAAATGGATGTGATACCAGGACCTACCTCCCAGAGCAGTCGTGAGGGTGAAATGAGACAACTGTGTTAAACACGAAAGCACAATATGGCATGAGGCAACACTCAATAAACATGAGCCATTTGTTACTGCCTTACAGGGTTGTCGCAAGATCACAGGGATGTTGCAAAGGCAGAAGAGTAAGGAGATAGAATTAAGATTATCTACAACCTTGTAGGCCTGCCCTCCACTTACGTTCATCTCCCTCCTTTTTGGATTCAGAACTCCCCAGTTGCCGGCTTGGAACCATGGTGCTTCCTAAGAAACCAGCCACACACCGTCCCCTGCTCCATATATAAAGAGGGAGGGCTGTGTACCAGGGAGGGGACCAGCCAGCTTGGCCTGCCTGTTCCAGGGGTAAAATTTCCAAACCAAGCTAGTGCATTGTCATCCTTCCTTGCAAGGCTTGTTACACACTCTCCTGGCATCCACCCACTCCCTCACTCACTCATTCTTGTATTTTTGAAGAATCTGGTCTCCACAAGGCACGGTGACTTAAAGGCCTCCTCTCAGGAGTAGGGGAGGGATCAGCACCTCCTTTCTCCCTTCCTTCTTTGTCTGGCCCTAGGACTGTTCCTACCTCACCTGTGACCTCTTCTCATCCTTGAATTAGGCTGTCGTTTTTTGCCTATAGTCCCCGCCCCTCAAATAATCACCCCTGTTGATTAGGTCAGCACTTCTCATGTGGCTGCAGGCTGAAAACATGCCGGAGTCTCAGGTCATGCCCCAGATCAACTACATCAGAATCTTGGGGCATGGGACATCAGGGTTCTTCTTTTTAACACTTCTCAGGTAGTTCCAACGTGCAGCCAAGGTTGAGAACCGCCGCTCTAGGTAATGGTTGGTTGGTAATCTTTGAAAAATATTTGTTGAGAGGTCACTGTTGTTCTAACTCTGTGAGAGTGTGTTTGTTTGTTTTTGGCGGGGGGTGGGGGCGGGTGCTGCATTTCACACGTCACTCCCTGGTCAAAGACCACCAGCCATTCTTTTCCTAGCCTGACAGGTCTGGTTTTCACAATAGCCTCTTCTGCCGGCTTCCAAAATCATGCTCAGCACCCCCGCCCCAGAGCGGCATCCCTGTCCTTGACGCTTAACTGCGCACAGGCATACCCCAGGGAGAAATTCCACAGTATAATTAAAAACATGTTTTCTCAGCAGCTCAGACTCCCCTACCCTGCCCTTTACACATGTCTGTAACTTTAATTAAGCCCAGCCAAGGCTCAGAAGGGCTGGTGGAAAATTCTTTTTTCCCAAACTGGTATTTCCTTCTTTCTTTCTTTTTCTTTTCTTTTCCCCTTCCCTCCCTCCCTTCCGCCTTTCTTTCTTTTCTTTCTCTTTTTCTTTTTCTTTCTTTCTTTCTTTTCTTTCTTTCTCCTTCCTTCCTTCCTTCCTTCCTTCCTTCCTTTCTTTCTTTCTTTCTCCTTCCTTCCTTCCTTCCTTTCTTTCTTTCTTTCTTTTCTTTCTTTCTTCCTTCCTTCCTTCCTTCCTTCCTTCCTTTCTTCTTTTTCTTTCTTCTTCTTTCCTTTCTTTCCTTTCTCTGTCTCTCTTCCTCTCTCTCTCTCTCTCCCTCTCACCTCCCCTCCTCTCTTTACCATTCAACTGACACGGGGAGGAGGGGTTTCTGGCAAGGGCACAGTTATGCTTGTTGTTTTAGAACTGAGCCTGTTAAATTTTCTTCCTTCCTGCTCTGTTTTCAATTTAACAGAAGGCAGCCAAGGCCTAAAATGAGCCCCATGATTCTTCCTTCTGCACCGAGAACCAGGACAGAATTCTTAGCCTGGATAAACATGACCCAGAGCCTGGGTACACTGGAGTTGGTGCCCAGCCTCTCTGTACTTGCCACATTCTCGGCTTGATGCTGGGCCCAGGACAAAGGCCACAGTTGTCCCAGGTGCTCCGGGGTGTGGTGTCCAAAAAATGATTAGCGCCCCACTTTCATGAGTCCTCAGGCCTCCTCCAGATATCCGTCCTAACCCAGAAGCTGGGATGAAGGGATGACACCAAGAGACCCACCTAGTGTTCTTCATAAACCCTCCCTGACACAGCGCCAGGTCCACAGCCGACACGGGCAGATGTATATTTGTCTTGTGCCGTGGAGAGAGCTCTTCGTCATCGGGAATGCACGTTATCAGGATGAACTCTTTGGGAAGTCTTCTCTCACCCTCTCCAGCCCCGGTGCCTCCTCTGAGCTCCCAGACCTCCTCCTCACCTCCCACCCGTGTTTCCTTCTACTCCACGGTCCCCACGTTGTGCTGCACAGTAATTATACGTGGGAGCCGCTCCTGCCTGGCTCTGAACTCCATGAAGGCAGTGGCTGTGTCTAGCTCACCTTGGTATAGGGCAAACACACATCCCAGTTTGCCAGGTCCAGTGTTGGTTTACATTTATTGTCCCAGTGCAATTATTAATAGTGCTCCCTTTCACTTGCAAAACTGCCCTGATTGGATGATAAATTATATGGCCACGCTATCTTAGTGATATCAGTGACCAGACTATTGGATAGATCTCGATCCACAGGGGTCAGTGTGGTGTAATGGCCATGCCTGCATGTCCCGGGTCACGCAGCATGGGTGTGAATCCCAGGTCCAACCCCACCAGTTACTAATCCTTCTCTGGAGCCTCAGTGACCTCATCAGTACCGGGGGGATCACAGAGAGGCTTCTCTCGTGGAACTGTTGGGAGAGTTCAGGGAGGTGATGCACTTAGTACAGTGCCAGACACTTAGTAACACTTGACATACGTTAACAGAGGAAGAAAAAAAGAGGGAGGAAAGCAGAGATCTGAAGATTTTCATCTTATGCCCTTAGGGATTGGGAGCTGAGGAATGAGGAAATTTGGTATCTGTTTTTACTCTTGCTCTGCTTACAGGAGGCATAGAGGTTTGAGGGAAAACCTGGGAGCTGAATTATGGGCTGGGTGGTTGTACTTTTCTTAGAGGGACCCTCTTCTAGAGGCAGAAGTTTCCCGAAGAACCGAAAGCTTAGGAAGGAGCCACAGATCCCTCTCAGAGCTACTGAATCTGTTGGGGGTGCCTCTGTCTTACCCAGACATCCTGGAAGCTCCTGGAATGTGGTAGCAGGTGGGGAGCCATCGGGAGGCGCGCCAGACAGAAATCTCAATTTCCAGGCCATCAGGATGGCATCCAGTGAACACCAGCCCAGACCAGGCCCAGCCCTGGGAGATGCCCTGGCCAAGGCCCTCAGCCTGAGCGGCTCCGTCTCCCTGGGAGCACACTGTGGGGAAGGCAGAGTCCCTGAGCAGGAGTCTCCCACCCACGCCAGGGAAAGGCCAGATGGAGAAGGAGGGCACCAGAGCATTCTGAAAACAGGGTTATTCTCTGTCACAGCACCACGAGCGTCACAGGAATGGGTTCATTTTAGGCGAGCAGCTACAGTCCTCAGTTATCATGTGACCCCCTTTGAGGGTCACAAAGAGCACAGTGAGAATAAAATGAACTGAGAGTTGTAATTTCTTATGGGAAAGAGAGAACAATGGCATATTGGATTTTCCTCCACAATCCACAGATGCCTCACATAGGCAGGGGCTGGGAGGTCTTGTTGCCGTTGTATACCCACGAACCTAGCACAGTGCCTGGAGATTATTTTCTGATAGAAGGAAAGAATGAATACATGAATAAATTTAATCATGAGGTTTTTTTTTCCAGTTTTATCAGGATTTTCATGCAAGAAGGGAAGCTCCTAGAAGAAAGGACTGAGTTTCTGATTACGCTTAATACTTGGCCCCTGGGGACAACAGATAACTTCAGCACCAGCCTCGACAGAGGAAAGTGACCTGAGGACAATGGTGCTTCCCAGGCAAGCCAGGTCTAACTCGCATCTTCCCCCTGCAGCCTCCCTACGTCTTGGGCCAGCCACACACAGGTTTTGGAGCCATCCATGCGCATGGTTGAAGCGTGTCCCATGCTGCTCTCTTTTAGGCTGGTTGTTAAGCTATTGTCCCTCGGCTCCACATGCACCAACCTGCCAGGGCTTTCTCCTCAGGGGTCCAGACCCGAAGTCAGGCTCAGAGATCCAGCAGCAGCCTCAATGCACGCCTTCCTCCCAAGTCCTAATGTCAGTTCCACAGACCTCTCATCTATGTTCCAAGTCTTAATAATTCCTGTCTCTTCTCTTGGTTTTCTCAGCCCTAGGGGTGGGAGTTGTGTCCTGCAATTGCTACCTCCATGATACCTTTAAGTTTTCTTTTACTCTCTCAGGTACCAGCTCTGTACTTAGCTAATACCTTTTCATATTAAACTCTAAGGAGACCCTCACTGAGACACTCATAGGCCTTCACCTGTCCAGTTGGCCCCATCACCTACATGAACTTATTCTGAACCGAGATTTGGAACAAATACTGTTCTCTTCTCGCCTAAAGCAGATCTCCCTCCCTTTCCTCCTGCTCTCCCCAGCGGCTTGCAGCTCCCATGGTCCTAATCTCATCCCTACCCAGCCCCCACCCCTTCTCCCCTCCTTCCTCTTTCAGCTCCTTTAGTCATTGGCATTTGCACGACTCTGCAAGGCTGTAGCAAAGTGCATTCTTTCTTTACAGTTCTACAGTCACTCCTTATCCTTTCCCAGAAATAATGCACAAAGCCAGTTGTCATTTACATGTACAGTCTAGGTGTTCTCTGATCTCTGGCACCTTTTGCCCGCACTTCTCATGGAACATTCCGCCTATGCTACTTTATGTTGCTCTTGGTCTCAAAACATACTTTGGGTTTTCCCAGGCAGCACAGAAGCCAGTCCAGGGTGGAATCTGTGTCGCACTTTTAGGGCTCTAGTCTAACCCAGCCTGGTGTCTGCTTATTGAAAGAGTTCAGGAAATGTGCGTGATGGTTAATAATGTATTGCATCTCACAGAATCTAGGACGCAGTCAATTGTAAGATGCACTGTTATTTTTCTGCACCACTAAGAAAGAAAAATAATGTATCCAGTTAAACTGTGACTTGATCGTGAGCTACATCCCAATTTCAGAAATGCTAACATGTGAAAAAACAATGTGCCTCAGAGAATCAATGAAATAAGGCCTCACTAAGCTGGGAAGCTATTCAAGGGGGTTCTTGCTTGCCTTTGGCCTGCTCTTCAGGGCTTAAGGTTCTTCCCACTGCTCAGTGTGGATGCCCTAGAGTGAGGTAGACTGGACGGGCAGGTGTAAAACAGGGGGTGGGGGAGGGGCGGGCAGGCAATGGATTGACAGGCATGGTGGGCAAAAGATTTTCATGCGGCTGAGGACAGAGAAACACATTTTCCTAGGAAGGGCACAGTCAGAGGGGACCACAGAGCGGCCATCCAGCTAAACACTGCTTCAGTGCTAATCGGCGACAAGCCCACTGACTGCTCACAACCCCCTACCCTGCTCCACCACCCTATCCCACACTTCCAACCTGTTTATTTGCTCCACACCTCATTTTTAAACCACAGACAGTAACTATTACCTTTTGCCTTTTCCGCAGGGTCCAGTTCTTCCAGAGTAAAAGTTGTATCTGTCTCACGAAGCCCATGCTAATGCCCACACAAAGACCAGATTGGTCAGAGCTGAGGCCCCCCAGACGGCAAAGGACATAAACGCTGCTAAGAGTGCCTCCAGCTCCGGTCGCTGTGTCCTTCTCCTGGTGATTAAAGGCTACTTTTCCCCTTCAAAGCATAATCCCTTTTAATTACACATAAGCCCTTTGTTGGGGAGAGGAGGCCGACACTGTGTTGGCTCCCTTTTAGGGAGAGAAAGAGAACCCTAAAGACACAAGTGGCTGGGCACCAGTGAAATTTAGGTGGGGGATGCAATGGGAAACCAAGACCCTCAGGCACTCTTCTCCATGAGAGGGGTTCCTGAGGGGGATGTCTTCAGGTATCTTTGACCTTAAGTTTGGAACAAAATCTCTTTGCATAAATATAGGCTGGACATTTGTCCTCGGCAAGAGCCCGCCATGAGCCAGCAGCCAGGGTTTGACTGGCCCTTTAAGTCCAATCTACTCACTCAGCAGATCTGAAGTGATCCCTCCCTCTTTTAGTCTTTTATCTTGCTCCGTAATGACTGAAGTCATTACGGTCAGCTAGTTGGGTTATCTCTGAGCTTAGCGGAGGGTAATGATGTTTATCTCTTGTGCTGAAATTGATCAGCTAGTAGTGGCTGCCTGGTGCTGTGATGGAAAAGGCACTGAAACACTCCAGGCTCAGCAGGACAGAGCCGTGATTGACTTGCAATGTCTGACTGGGGTGCAGGCATGAGGACAGGCAGCAGGTGGACCCATTACTGTCATTCCAGCCCTGCAATGGGGTGGTGCTGGGTTGACTCATCACCAGGTGAGGGATCTGTGATCCCAAGGGACACCCCAAACAGAAGCCTCCCTGGCACTTCGCCATGGAACTTTTTGTCTCTGCCTCCTCAAATCTCAGAATGTATTCTCTTTGAAAGACTCTAGACCCTTGAGACCCGGATGGGGCGGAGGGAGAACCACAGAGAGGAATGGATGCTGACTTCATAGAGTTTGCGGTCTGGTTGTAAACACGGGACTTGAACTCAAATAACTCAAGGAGTGTGATGAGGGCCCATAGGCTGTGCATGGTGGGGCTTCCAAGAAGAGAGAGACGGTTTCTGCTTACGATGGCAAAAAGGCTCCTTGGAGGTGATGGCATTTAAGACAAGCTTGCAGAATTACAAAATAACATTTTATAGTAAGTTTGTGATTTATAAACTGCTTTTGCATATGTTATTTCATTTTAGCCTCACTACAATTTTGTGAGGTCCATATTTGCTGTTTTACAGATGAGGAACGTGAAGCTTAGTGAGATTAAGTACTTTGCTCAGGGTCCCACATGACAACGGTGGGTACTTGAACAAGTGAGTCATTTAAACTCTGTAAAGACAGGGAGGAATAGCTTATCTTGCCCAGGAAAACCACAAGTGAAACATGGCTGGAGTGAAGGCTATGAATGGAGGATGCTGGAAAAGGAGACAGGAACCAGACTGAAAAATTGATGATGATGATGATGATGACTGATTCAACTGAGATTTACTGAGCACCTGTGAAGTGACTGGAGTGGCCCACAAGTGCAGGCTACCCCCAAGCAAGCTCTGGCAGAATCATTAAGACCTTGTTACATGCTAAAGGATATGGGTTTTATCATGCAGAAGGTGATGAAAGATTTTAATCCAGTGGCTGCCAAGAGTAGTCAGTTCACCTTGGCAGCAATGTGGGGGTGGTTTGGGGGGAGCCAGAGAGCCTGAACCATGCAGTGATAGCCATGATGGAGAGAAGGGGAGGGACTGGAGGGATAGGAAGGAAGGAGACACAGCAGTGCTGGATGAGTTACTGGAAGAGGGTGGTGAGGAAGAGGCAGAAGTCAGCTAGATGGAGTTTGGGGCTTGACTGGCTGGCTAGTGAGACAGTGGTGCTCATAACTGAGGAGGGAATGCCAGAGGAAGGCCAGTGGGGATTAGGAGGCAGTGGGAGAGAACAGGGGTTTGCATTTGATATACTGAAGCTGAAGTTCTATGACATCTGACCACATATATTCAGCAGGCAGTTGAATACTTGGGTCTGGAGTCAAGAATAAGCTTGTGAGATGGAGACATAGATTTGTGAGTGGTCAACATATAGGTGGAAGATTAAGTCCTGGGAGTGATTAAACAGGTGACCCAGGAAAGAGAAGCTTGGAGAGTATATGAGGTTGCTGAAGGGGAGCCACAGCTGGTGAAGGAATATGCCTCCTTCCAATTCCCAAAGACATCAGCTATATAAATAATGTTCTGTCATAGTTTCAAAATCGTCCATTCTTCATTGAGCTAGAAAGTTAAACTATGAGCACTTTGTTAATATTCAATTGATGATGCTCTAATAGTATTATTCCCATCTAACCAGTTTTCTTGCCTGAACAAATCTGTTTGTTGAGATTGACACATACGTGAAATAAAATGTATCATTTGAACCTTATTTTAAGTGTACAGTTGAGTAGTGTTAATACATTCATATTGTTATGCAGCCATCAGCACCATCCATCTTCAGAACTTTTTCATTTCACAAAACTGGAAACTCTGTACCCATTAAACACTAACTCCCCAGTGTTCCCTCCCCCTAGCCCCTGCCAACCACTCTATTTTGTCTCAATGAACTTGACTACTCTAGGTACCTCATCTAAGTGGAATCATAGAAAAGCATAATCTTTGAAGTTCATCTATGTTGTAGCAAGCCATCTTAATCTGTTTGAGCTGCTATAACAAAATACCATAAACTGGGTGGTTTATAAACACAGGAACTTATTTCTCACAGCTTTGCAGGCTGGGAAGTCCAAGATCAAGGTGCCAATAGATTTGGTGTCTGGTGAGGGCCTATTTCCTGACATGCAGATGGTACCTTCTTGGTGTGACCTCATCCAGTGCAAGGGAAAAGGGGTCTCTCTTGGGCTTCTTTTTATAAGGGCACTAATCCCATTCACAAGGGTTGTACCCTCATGACCTAATCACCTCCACAAAGCCTCACCTCCTAATACCATCACCTTGGGGGTTAGGATTTCAATTTATGAATTTTAGAGGAACACATAATTTAGACCATAGCAGATGTGTCGGAATTTCTTTTTTTGTTTGTTTGTTTTTTGAGATGCAGTTTCGCTCTTGTTGCCCAGGCTGGAGTGTGATGGTGCAATCTCAGCTCACCGCAACCTCCGCTTCCTGGGTTCAAGTGATTCTCCTGCCTCAGCCTACCAAATACCTGGGATTACAGGCATGCGCCTCCATGCCTGGCTAATTTTTTTTTGTATTTTAAGTAGATATGAGGTTTCTCCATGTTGGTCAGGCTGGTCTCAAACTCCCAACCTCAGGTGATCTTCCTGCCTTGGCCTCCCAAAGTGCTGGTATTACAGGTGTGAGCCACCGCGCCTGGCCAGAATTTCTTTCCTTTTTAAGGTCAATTAATATCCTATTGTCGGTATAGACCGCATTTTGTTTATCCATTCGTCCATCCAGGGTCATTTGGGTTGTTTCCACCTTTCGGCTATTGTGAGTAATGCTGCTATGAACATAAGTGTACAAATATTTGAGATTCTGCTTTCAATTCTTTGGGGTATATACCTAGGAGTGAAACTACTGAATCGAATGGTATAACTGTTTATCTTTTGAAGAGCTACCATACTATTTCCCTTAGCAGCTGCGCCATTGTACATTCCAATCAGCAGTGCACAATGGTTCCAACTTCTCCACATCCTGGCCAACACTTGTTATGCTCTGTTTTTCTTCTTATCATTGCCATCCAATGGGTGTGAGATGGTATTTCACTGTGGTTTTGATTTGCATGTCCCTAATGATTAATGATGTTAAGGACATTTATCTCTTTTTTACTCTTTCAATATTATAGATATTTGGTAGGATTTTTCTCCCAAGGTAACTCCAGTTGTTTAAAAATTATGTCAAACTAAAAGCTGTGTTTAGTTTTTTCATATATTTCTGAGAATATACCTAGTGAGTCAAAAATGATACTGATAACCGTACATTTCATTCTCACAGTTATCACCATTAACACACATTGATCAGGGTGAATATGAAATTGATGTGGTCCTGGCAGTAGTTTTGAGCTACAACCCTGCACACAGATTGAGAGTTGTGATGTTAAGCGATAGACCACATCAATTCACATTTACATTCAGAATTATAAACAAGTCAAGGAAAATGGTGAAGTTTTAAAGATCTTCTCACTTCTATTCCTGAGGGTTGAACTAGGAAGAGGCAGTCTGCTACTTACATCAGTTATTCTGCAAACAAAAATTCAGTAGTGGAGAGAAGTAATTTATAACTTTTTAAAGTTTCTATTTGGAAGAAAAGTTATGGAAAAATATATAGACAAAATTACTTTGAAATTACTGTAATTTTGGAGTGGAGATAAATTTGATAATGAAACCAATACCAAAAGATCACCATCAATTCACCTGCAACAAGCTGAAGAAAATAGAATGTCCCCAGATATAACATTAGACATATGTTTATTTCAAACAGTGATTATAGGTGGAATGAGAAGACATTATGACTCTATGTCACAAGCATAAAGGCAGTTTTGGGACATCATAATGTAAGATGAAAAATATCCGATTTTTAAATTTGATTTTATTTCTACCAAACTCAAAACTAAATCATTGTACAATTAAAACTTGAAACTCCAATCATCATGAATAACATGTTTCCTCAGCTTACGCAATAATATTTCATGAGATGATAGTGCAATAAATAAATAAGGCTCAGTTTATGAAAGTTACACATAGAAAAAACTCCAAGGCTGAGTGGAAGCTGCCAGCAGGTTGACTGTCTGGCTCACAAAGATTTGCTCTTTTCTAGGAGTGACTCCAGCGCCAAGGGAAGAGTCTGCAGTAGGCGTGTTAATGCCAAAGTGGATTGGTCATGCGCAGTCACATGATCTTAGCTGGGCCAATCAGGGCCTATTCACAGAAATTTGGGGCATGGATCTGTGAGAAGCATGGGTTAATCATTACAGAAGTACAGAAGTGATGAGAAATTAGAGGCCATGCTGGGTCACTAGGTTCAGTTTGTGTACGCAGGGGCCTAAGCAAAGACTGGGGACTGGATTTCACTTGTTTTTGCTAAACAAGCCCGGGACCCTGGTATAGGGCTGCATCCTAGCAAAGGAGGTACCTTTTTCCTTTCACAAAGGCGTCTTCTGCTCACCAAACTATACAACCACGAGGCTGCATCCACCCAAAGGAGCACCTTTTCTAATTTGCATAAAAATGCCACATAGGCTAGCAGAGGACCTGAGGCTGTGTTCCCTGCCACTAGGAGAAATTTGATCTGCAGTAACAGAGAATGAAGGGAATGCACAGAGAGGCCGAGGCGAGAGCATGGGTCCCAGTTGTAGCTGAGTCCCTGGTTCCAGCTGTCCTTGGGAGACAGCTGTTCCCTCCTCTTCAGGAAGATCAGCAGTAAAACACTCCGATCCTTTCAATAAAACCTCCTTTTGCCTAAATTAGTTCAAATTTGGCTTCCACAGTATATGAATAAAATTCCTGGGTAGGTCCATGATTGCAATAATAATATAAGTATTATACATACTAACATAATCCAATGGAGTTGCAGCAAAATTTAAAGGAGAAGAGACGTACTGTCATGAGTATCTTCTAAGAAAGTAAAAGAAATCCAAAATACCCAATATTAGCAATTCCTGCATCTCTTAAGAAAAGGCTCACAAGTTTTCAAAACTTGCTAAGCAGTGTCAAGCCAAGTAGGAAGATGTGTGGCAAGTTCAAAATACATCAACCATTGCACATTACTAGCTGGAACGGAAGTGCTTTCATAGGTTATAAAAACATTAAAATGATATCTGATTCTCCAAATCCTTTTATGGCCAATGAATCAAGTGAAATATTTGTTTCCAATTCTGAATCGACTTTTGTTTCAAATTTATTTATCGTTCACTCAGCATTACCAGAATTCTTTCTAAAGCGCCTCAAAATGAAACTGTAAAAATATTTTTCCTTTGTTTTCAAAAATAGAAGCAATATCACATAGTTTACCATCAGAGAGAAGTGATGGATATTTCAAAACAATTTGGCACAGAGAAGAGGAATTTTTCCAGAAAAAATATCTCCAAAAGTCCCATATTTTAAAATATCTTTGGAGGAGAAAAAACTTAAAATCATAAGATTTAGGGTAAGGCATTTCCCCTACCTCCTCAAGACAGAATAAGATTAATATCTATTACTGTAGCTTACTAACTATATCAGTAAATTTAAATTCATACTTTTTTCTGATAATTATACCAAAATGAAAATAATTTCTGAGTTATTGAATAACAAAACACTTAAAAAAACTTTACAAACTTGATGCAAATGTAATTCCAGAACTTTACTTTTACCTAAAATGCCTACAGCTCAGTTTTACTTATTAATCAATCTCGACTGTTCTCTTACTTGACATGGTCTTATTAGTAAGCCACGTGGCTTGGAGCTATTGCATATTGCTTTGATTTAGCTGGTCATTGTAGCAAGAATGGCATGCCGAATTTTCTACCTTTCATTGCTAGGAAAATTTACACAGTAAAAGAGGTCCCCTCATCTCTAATTATTGTGGAGCAGAAATTAATGACCAAACTAATAGAACTAAAGGACTCAGTGGTATTGTGGAATCATTGGGCCCATCAGCTGAGAAATAAATTTTATTTTACTAATTGAATTTCCCCTAGGAAAATCTTGCACACCAGCTGGTACTAATTTCACTTTGCCTGTAATAATTTTGGACCTCAGGTTGTTGTTACTACTAGATTAACATGTAGATATTGAAGTTTAGCTTATGAAAATAGTACTATTTGCAAAAACAATACTCACTTGAACATTTTCATGAGTTTTTCTTGGGAATGAGAAGAGAGTTACTGCTTTTATGTCTAAACAATCTTTGTCCATCAGCTCCTCCAAATATTCCAGAGTTCCTCAAATATTCCAAATATTCCAGGGGACTATGTAGGGGGAAAGGTCTAAGATGGAAATCTAGGGAACTGATTACTTAAAAGGCAGGTACACAAGTGTTCATCACAACATCTCTTCTAACAGCAAAACTTGGAAATATTTGTCACAAAAGAATGGATAAATGAATTATGGTATATTCTCTCAGCCAAATCTCTCACTGCAGTGAGCATGAATAAACCACATCTATAAAAATATAATTTTCCCATACATAATGCTGAGCAAAAGAAGCCTGGCAGAGCATTCATAGCCTACATTTACAAAGTTCAAGCACAGGCAAAACTCATCTCTAATGCTTGAAGTCAAGATGGTAGTTACTCTTCGGGGGATCTGGTGGCTGGAATGGGCACAAGGGCATTTCTAAGCGTGCTGGAAACACATCATCTTTTGATCTGAGTGCTAGTTACGTGGAGTGCTTTGTTTGTGAAAATGATCAACCTGTGAACTTAAGATTTGTGCACTTCTCTGTATGTATACTTCAATCATAGTCTGTTATTTATTTATTTATTTTTAAACAGGTGAAGGAAGAGAACCCAGTGAGGGAGGCTGAGCAGGATGAGCTAGAGATGATGGAGAAAAGTCTGGAAAGAGGGGTGCCCTGGGAGCCACAGAGAGAGGATGTTTCAGGAGGAAGGATCAGTCTGCAGTACTAAATGACTCAAGAAAGGCCTAGAAGGATAAAGACTTAAAGCTGCCCATTGGATTTGACAACTGACCTCTGAAAGAACAGTTTTAATGGGAGGCAGAAACCAGACAGCAGAGAGTTGAAGAGCAAGACCCTGGAGATTGGAGCTACTTTCCAGTGGCCAGACTGTAAAGGGAAGAGTGACGGCCACAGCAGCTGGAGGGAACGAGAACACTGGGTCCAGGAGGTCTTTTCCCTGAAGACAGGAGAGATTGAACCATGTTAATGTGTGGGAGATAGCTGGTTGAGAGAGAGATGCTAAAGTTACTGGGGGATGGTTGATGGGGTTCCCGAGAAGTGGAGGAGGTGGGATTAGCCCTGGGCAGGGGAAGGGGCACCTTGCATTCCACAGATACTGCAGGAAAGGCGGCCAGGAAGTAAATACGATTCACTGAGGGAGTGGAGGCTGAGAGTTGAGGGAGCTCATCCTCATGACTTCTAACTTAAATTTGCATAGGAGGTCAATAAGGAGATTAAGTCAGATAATGAGAAATCTTATGTGCAGATTCATTGCCTCATCTTAACTTTGCTCTCCTTTGATCATTTCTAAAGCAAAGTGCAGTTTAGTCAGTCATCTAAAATGGAAGAATAACTTATAGACAGTGTGTAGAGATCTTAGGGGGACAAATTATTCATAGGCAACTCCCCCTCCCTTCTCACCCAGACACATACACTCACCATTATATTCATTTAATTCATTGGCAAATGACAGATAAAGAGTATTGTTACTCAGTTCAGCTTGACGGTTTAACCCAATAATTAGCACTGATAACAATGCTTTCTGGAAATTGTTTTCCCAGGTATGGTTTCTTCTGGCCTAGGACAGCTGAATCCATTCAGTGGTCTCCTGGCCCCAGGAAAAGCAAAGTCAAGTTTGCGTCCAGCGGTGGAACCAACTTCCTTCTCAATCTTCAGCTGCTTTGGGGCTTCTTCTGGCACCTCAAGCTCTGCCGAAGGCAGATCAGTTTGGGGTGACTACACATATGGAAACTAAAGATCGGGGAATGTATTCATATAAACTACCTGGCCAGACACCTTTGGGAAGTCGTCGTGGAGTCCAGGGAGGCACGGGGGTGGGGTGGAGTCCATATACCCCAGCGCGATGGGCTCTGCTTTAGCAGAATAAAGCTAAATCGGACCGGGGGCGGTGGCTCACGCCTGTAATCCCAGCACTTTGGGAGGCCGAGGCGGGCAGATCATGAGGTCAGGAGATCGAGACAATCCTGGCTAACACGGTGAAACCCCGTCTCTACTAAAAATACAAAAAAAAAAAATTAGCCGGGCGTGGTAGCAGGCGCCTGTAGTCCCAGCTACTCGGGAGGCTGAAGCAGGAGAATGGCGTGAACCCGGGAGGCGGAGCTCGCAGTGAGCCGAGATTGAACCACTGCACTCCAGCCTGGGTGTCAGAGCCAGACTCTGTTTCAAAAAAAGAAAAAAGCTAAATCAAGTTATCAAAAATGAGAGGCAGGTTGTTATTCCAAGCACATCTAATACACTCACTTCCAAAGCTGTTTAGAGTTTTGCTGATTTCACACCCAGAAAACCCACAGGAGTCCAGAGATTTTACATTTTCTGGGCATTAAGTGCAAAGTACTTGCCAGATAACAGAGTTTTAGGGGGATGCCAAGGAGTGTTGCATAGCAGACCGTGAGTCTGGGCTGTTACCACATGAGCCGCAGTGAATTGCCGGCTGAGTACAGAGTATGATAACACCTGAAAAGCTTCATTCTCAGGGCCAGATCTGTCACTCTGAATCTCAGGGCATCCCGAGCTCGGCTGTGGTTGTATATCGAGAGTTGGACATTCCAAAAGGCTATGGCCAGAAGCAAGCAACCCAACCCAGTGACAAACTTAAAAAACAGAGGGAGGCCAGGTGCGGTGGCTCACACCTGTAATCCCAGCACTTTGGGAGGCAGAGGTGGGTGGATCACGAGGTCAGGAGATCGAGACCATCCTGGCTAAGACAATGAAACCCCGTCTCTACTAAAAATACAAAAAATTAGCCGGGCATGGTGGCGGGCACCTGTAGTCCCAGCTACTCAGGAGGCTGAAGCAGGAGAATGGTGAACCCAGGAGGTGAAGCTTGCAGTGAGCTGAGATTGAGCCACTGCACTCCAGCCTGGGTGACAAGCGAGACTCCGTCTCAAAACAACAACAAAACATAGGGAAAGAGGCGTTCCAATGCCAATAATAATTTTTTAGAATTAGGGACCCAGATTAACTCAGCACACGCCTTTGTAGTGATGCATTTACTATGAATAAGATGAATGATAGTAACTTGAGTGACTGTATGGAAGTGTGTGCTTCCTTACACTGCCTTCCTTTGAAGGAAGACTTGGCCCCTGCCCGCAGGAATCTGTGATCAGGAGGTTGGGAAGTGAAATCTCCACAGACCTGGAACTTGCATGTGCCTGAATAACTTTCAATAACAGGTACAGAGCTTGCCTCCTGGTACAATCTTGCAACAAACAAATGATCAGGAGAAGCACTTTTCCAATTTATCCACTAAACAGCAAAACCAAACAATGACCGAAAATGACGTTGGTTTTTCAGTTACTGTTTGACCCGGAGCGTGGGGAAAACAGAAGGAAAATGGAAACTACTTAGGCAGCATTTTGTGAGGAGGTGGAAGCAGCGTGGGAAAATACTTCACATGGCTCTTGCCTACTCAGCCTGACAAAGAAAGCTGTGGTTTGTTGTCAGATTCCTTCAACTAAATGTGTCAAAGGGAGAGAAACCTCTCTTGAGTGAGAGACCTCTCTCTTCAAACAGCTGCACATCGCCTCCCTCGTCCCTGGCTCACAAAATCCCCAGTCCTCTGTGTCCTCCTCTCTTCATACATGTTGGAGCTGGGAAGGGGAATGGAGAAGAGGTCCATATCCTTAGCTCTGCCTCGTGTGTCAGACTTCATTCCTGCCATATCGTTTCCGGCTCCACCCCAGTGGGATGCTGCAGGGTCATTTTAGCAATCACAAGGATAGCCGTGGAAGCAACGGGGCCCGAGTGGACCCCCAGCAACCATCCCAGGATCTCCCATGAATGGTGTGCAAGTGGCTTCTGTCCCTGCAGGCGAAGCAACAACTTTGATCCTCTTTATTCTTTTATGAAAGTAGATTATTTTTAAAGTGCTGATCCTCGATATCACTTCATTGATAAAGATTCGAGTGTGAGTATTCTGATATTGTGGAATACCACGGTCTTTGGAACCAGACAAAACTGGGTTGCGATCTCATATTTGCCACTTAGCTATGTGACCTTAGAGAGGTTTAAAAGTCTGGATGCTGTTATTAAAACGATGACAGAAAACGTCTGCATTAAACCAGGAGCACTTCAAGTAAACACATGAAGGGCCTTTTTCTTCATCAGTGATGCATCTTTATCTTTCTTTCGACTGCTGTTTAAGCTGTTAGATTAGATTCAAGGAAAGTTTAGACATGGCCATAGAAGTCCCATAACATAGAAGGCTATATTGCTTTTCTAGAGGTCACATCAGGTCAACACTGGTTTCTCAACAATGCCTGGAGAGGCTGTCTTAAGCAAAAGCCCTGTCATCAAAGACAAAACAAACCTTTCTGTAAAATGATTATAGCTGGCTTTCAACCCTTGGCAGCCAAGTTGCAGCTAGGGAATGGCAGACCCTTGGGCCTGAGCTGAGGAGCTAATCCCAGCAAGGCTGTTACAAATCTTTTCCAGAGCACTTAGGCTTTCTCTCTGAAAGATGATGGATCAAGACTTTTCAGAAATTCTCACTTTTCAGAGTAGAGACTTGTGCCCCGTATAGAAGACGCAGCCATGGTTTGTATCGTGTAAGTCATACGGGATGAAAAACTGTATTTCTTAGGGTAGGAGTAAAACAACCCTTCAGGGCCAGGCACGGTGGCTCACACCTGTAATCCTAGCACTTTGGGAGGCTGAGGCAGGTGGATTACTTGAGGTCAGGAGTTTGAGACCAGCCTGGCCAAAGTGGTGAATCCCCATCTCTACTAAAAATACAAAAATTAGCCAGGCACAGTGGCATACGCCTGTAATCCCAGCTACTGGGGAGGCTGAGGCAGCAGAGTTGCTTGAGCCCGGGAGACGGAGATTGCAGTGAGCCAAGATCGTGCCACTGCACTCCAGCCTGGCCAACAGAGTGAGACTCTGTCTCAAATAAATAAATAAATAAATAAAAATAAAACAACTCTTTGGCTCCCATTGCCTTCCTTATGGGGTTGGTGCATTCAACCAGAGTAGGGGGTGGGGGTGCAGAGTAAGCTTTGGGGAGAATGTCAACAGACCTCTTTATTTATGACAATTATTACTGTTGTTGAAGACATAATGAGATCAATAGAGATCAATCAGAGATAGCCTTGACAAACGCCTCTGAGATAAGCCTTTGTTTTCAAACACAGCAGGCTTTTGTCAGTGCTTCCTAGAATCATTTGTCTTCCACTTTTACTATGTTTGCCATATCCATGGAACACCTGTACTTTATTATATTTAATTGATTTTCAATTGACTCACTTAAAAAATAATAGAGTCTTACCATGTTGCCCAGGCTGGTCTTGAACTCCTGGGCTCAGGCGATCCTTCCGCCTTGGCCTTCCAAATTGCTGGGATTACAGATGTGAGCCACTGCAAGTGGCTTAACTCACTTTTTTTTTTTTTTTTTTTGAGATGGAATTTCGCTCTTGTTGCCCAGGCTGGAGTGCAATGGCACAATCTCGGCTCACCGCAACCTCTGCCTCCTGGGTTCAAACAATTCTCCTGCCTCAGCCTCCCGAGTAGCTGGGATTACAGGCATGCACCACCATGCCTGGCTAATTTTGCATTTTTAGTAGAGATGGGGTTTCTCCATGTTGGTCAGGCTGGTCTCGAACTCCCGACCTCAGGTGATCTGCCCACCTTGGTCTCCCAAAGTGCTGGGATTACAGGCATGAGCCACTGTGCCCAGGCTTGACTCACTTTTTATACTTAGCTGAACACTAAACAATAATCTGGGAAATCACAGGTTTACTAAACTTCTAGAAAGAGCACAGAGCTATCAAAATACATTTCTCATGTACCTTTTAAAATCATCTTGTGCAGCACCAATAGGCAGGCCATACTTTAGAAGACACTTCTTTAGATGATCAACTATATAATGAAAAGACTATTACAGATAGGACATTAATGGTTATTTTTCTTTTCCTATACTACTTACCAAAATTTCCCCCAATCCTTTTCTGGTTGAAGAAACTCTTAATCAAGCCCTTCCTTTCTATGGTATCCCAAAATACTTTCATATGTACCATCTCACTTGATTCTCACAATTACCTATAAGGTGGCCTAGAAAACATTATGCCTCCCCAGCTCAGGAGAGATTAAGGCTCAGAATTTACTTACCCAAAGACATGTAGCTAGTCAGTAACAGGGTAGGTCAACTTGTCACAGAGACTGGACTTCTGTTCCAATTAGAGATAGCATGGCTTCCATTCTTTTTAAGATTTTGGGTTGGACTAGGGCGGAGCAAAGATGGCCGAATAGGAACAGCTCATCTACAGCTCCCAGTGTGAGCGACGCAGAAGACGGGTGATTTCTGCATTTCCAACTGAGACACCAGGTTCATCTCACTGGGGAATGTCAGACAGTGGGTGCGGGACAGTGGGTGCAGCGCACCGAGCATGAGCCGAAGCAGGGCAAGGCATCGCCTCACCTGGGAAGTGCAAGGGGTCAGGGAATTCCCTTTCCTAGTCAAAGAAAGGGGTAACAGATGGCACCTGGAAAATCGGGTCACTCCCACCCTAATACTGCGCTCTCCCAAAGGTCTTAGCAAACGGCACACCAGGAGATTATATCCTGCGCCTGGTTCAGAGGGTCCTACGCCCACGGAGTCTCGCTCATTGCTAGCACAGCAGTCTGAGATCAAACTGCGAGGTGTCAGCGAGGCTGGGGGAAGGGCGCCTGCCATTGCCAAGGCTTGAGTAGGTAAACAAAGTGGCTGGGAAGCTCCAAGTGGGTGGAGCCCACTGCAGCTCAAGGAGGCCTGCCTGCCTCTGTAGTATCTACCTCTGGGGGCAGGGCGTAGCCAAAGAAAAGGCAGCAGAAACCTCTGCAGACTTAAATGTCCCTGTCTGACAGCTTTGAAAAGAGTAGTGGTTCTCCCAGCACTCAACTGGAGATCTGAGAATGGACAGACTGCCTCCTCAAGGTGGTCCCTGACCCCTGAGTAGCCTAACTGGGAGGCACCCCCCAGTAGGGGCAGACTGACACCTCACATGGCTGGGTACTCCTCTGAGACAAAACTTCCAGAGGAACAATCAGGCAGCAGTATTTGTGGTTCACCAAGGTCCACTGTTCTGCAGCCTCTGCTGCTCATACCCAGGCAAACAGAGTCTGGAGTGGACCTCCAGCAAACTCCAACAGACCTGCAGCTGAGGGTCCTGACTGTTAGAAGGAAAACTAACAAACAGAAAGGAAATCCACACCAAAACCCCATCTGTTCATCACCATCATCAAAGACCAAAGGTAGAAAAACCACAAAGATGGGGAAAAAACAGAGCAGAAAAACTGGAAACCCTAAAAATCAGAGCCCCTCTCCTCCTCCAAAGGAACGCAGCTCCTCACCAGCAACGACACAAAGCTGGACAGAGAATGACTTTGACGAGTTGAGAGAAGAAAGCTTCAGACGATCAAACTACTCCAAGCTAAAGGAGGAAGTTCGAACCCATGGCAAAGAAGTTAAAAACCTTGAAAAAAAATTAGATGAATGGCTAACTAGAATAACCAATGCAGAGAAGTCCTTAAAGGACCTGATGGAGCTGAAAACCACAGCACGAGAACTATGTGACGGATGCACAAGCCTCAGTAGCCGATTCGATCAACTGGAAGAAAGGGTATCAGTGATGGAAGATCAAATGAATGAAATGAAACGAGAAAAGAAGTTTAGAGAAAAAAGAATAAAAAGAAATGAGCAAAGCCTCCAAGAAATATGGGACTATGTGAAAAGACCAAATCTACGTCTGATTGGTATACCTGAAAGTGATGAGGAGAATGGAACCAAGTTGGAAAACAGTCTGCAGGATATTATCCAGGAGAACTTCCCCAATCTAGCAAGGCAGGCCAACATTCAAATTCAGGAAATACAGAGAACACCACAAAGATACTCCTCGAGAAGAGCAACTCCAAGACACATAATTGTCAGATTCACCAAAGTTGAAATGAAGGAAAAAATGTTAAGGACAGCCAGAGAGAAAGGTCGGGTTACCCACAAAGGGAAGCCCATCAGACTAACAGCTGATCTCTCGGCAGAAACTCTATAAGCCAGAAAAGAGTGGGGGCCAATATTCAACATTCCTAAAGAAAAGAATTTTCAACCCAGAATTTCCTATCCAGCCAAACTAAGCTTCATAAGTGAAGGAGAAATAAAATCCTTTACAGACAAGCAAATGCTGAGAGATCTTGTCACCACCAGGCCTACCCTAAAAGAGCTCCTGAAGGAAGCACTAAACATGAAAGGAACAACTGGTACCAGCCACTGCAAAAACATGCCAAATTGTAAAGACCATCGATGCTAGGAAGAAACTGCATCAACTAACGGGCAAAATAACCAGCTAACATCATAATGACAGGATCAAATTCACACATAACAGTATTAACCTTAAATGTAAATGGGCTAAATTCTCCAATTAAAAGACACAGACTAGCAAATTGGATAAAGAGTTAAGACCCAACAGTGTGCTGTAGTCAGGAGACCCATCTCATGTGTAGAGACACACGTAGACTGAAAATAAAGCAATGGGGGAAGATCTAACAAGCAAATGGAAAACAAACAAACAAAAAAGAAGAGACTGCAATCCTAGTTTCTGATAAAACAGACTTTAAACCAACAAAGATCAAAAGAGACAAGGAAGGCCATTACATAATGGCAAAGGGATCAATTCTACAAGAAGAGCTAGCTATCCTAAATATATATGCATCCAATACAGGAGCACACAGATTCATAAAGCAAGTCCTTAGAGACCTACAAAGAGACTTAGAC
Source organism: Pongo pygmaeus (assembly GCF_028885625.2). Lineage (NCBI taxonomy): Eukaryota > Metazoa > Chordata > Mammalia > Primates > Hominidae > Pongo > Pongo pygmaeus. Next base: position 135,967,800 of record NC_072373.2, on the reverse strand, counting down.
TCCCGCACAATAATAATGGAAGACTTTAACACCCCACTGTCAACATTAGACAGATTGAGACAGAAAGTTAACGAGGATATCCAGGAACTGAACTCACCTCTGCACCAAGCGGACCTAATAGACATCTACAGAACTTTCCACCCCAAATCAACGGAATATACATTCTTTTCAGCACCACACCACACCTACTCCAAAATTGACCACATAATTGGAAGTAAAGCACTCCTCAGCAAATGTAAAAGAACAGAAATTATAACAAACTGTCTCTCAGACCACAGTGCAATCAAACTAGAGCTCAGGATTAAGAAACTCACTCAAAACCACTCAACTACATGGAAACTGAACAACCTGCTCCTGAATGACTGCTGGGTACATAACGAAATGAAGGCAGAAATAAAGATGTTCTTTGAAACCAACAAGAACAAAGACACAACATACCAGAATCTCTGGGACACATTCAAAGCAGTGTGTAGAGGGAAATTTATAGCATTAAATGCCCACAAGAAAAAGCAGGAAAGATCTAAAACTGACACCCTAACATCACAATTAAAAGAACTAAGGAAGCAAGAGCAAACACATTCAAAAGCTAGCAGAAGGCAAGAAATAACTAAATCACAGCAGAACTGAAGGAAACAGAGACACAAAAAACCCTTCAAAAAATCAATGAATCCAGGAGCTGGTTTTTTGAAAAGATCAACAAAATTGATAGACCGCTAGCAAGACTAATAAGGAAGAAAAGAGAGAAGAATCAAATAGACGCAATAAAAAATGATAAAGGGGATATCACCACTGATCCCACAGAAATACAAACTACCATCAGAGAATACTAAAAACACCTCTACGCAAATAAACTAGAAAATCTAGAAGAAATGGATAAATTCCTTGACACATACACTCTCCCAAGACTAAACCAGGAAGAAGTTGAATCTCTGAATAGACCAATAACAGGAGCTGAAATTGAGGCAATAATTAATAGCTTACCAACCAAAAAAAGTCCAGGACCAGATGGATTCATAGCCGAATTCTACCAGAGGTACAAGGAGGAGCTGGTACCATTCCTTCTGAAACTATTCCAATCAATAGAAAAAGAGGGAATCCTCCCTAACTCATTTTATGAGGCCACCATCATCCTGATACCAAAGCCTGGCAGAGACACAACAAAAAAAGAGAATTTTAGACCAATATCCCTGATGAACATCAATGCAAAAATCCTCAGTAAAATACTGGCAAACCGAATCCAGCAGCACATCAAAAAGCTTATCCACCATGGTCAAGTGGGCTTCATCCCTGGGATGCAAGGCTGGTTCAACATACGCAAATCAATAAACATAATCCAGCATATAAACAGAACCAAAGACAAAAACCACATGATTATCTCAATAGATGTAGAAAAGGCCTTTGACAAAATTCAACAACTCTTCATGCTAAAAACTCTCAATAAATTAGGTATTGATGGGACATATCTCAAAATAATAAGAGCTATCTATGACAAACCCACAGCCAATATCATACTGAATGGGCAAAAACTGGAAGCATTCCCTTTGAAAACTGGCACAGGACAGGGATCCCCTCTCTCACCACTCCTATTCAACATAGTGTTGGAAGTTCTGGCCAGGGCAATCAGACAGGAGAAGGAAATAAACCGTATTCAATTAGGAAAAGAGGAAGTCAAATTGTCCCTGTTTGCAGATGACATGATTGTGTACCTAGAAAATCCCATTGTCTCAGCCCAAAATCTCCTTAAGCTGATAGGCAACTTCAGCAAAGTCTCAGGATACAAAATCAATGTGCAAAAATCACAAGCATTCTTATACACCAATAACAGACAAACAGAGAGCCAAATCATCAGTGAATTCCCATTCACAATTGCTTCAAAGAGAATAAAATACCTAGGAATCCAACTTACAAGGGATGTGAAGGATCTCTTCAAGGAGAACTACAAACCACTGCTCAATGAAATAAAAGAGGATACAAACAAATGGAAGAACATTCCACGCTTATGGGTAGAAGAATCAATATCATGAAAATGGCCATACTGCCCAAGGTAATTTATAGATTCAATGCCATCCCCATCAACTTATCAATGACTTTCTTCACAGAATTGGAAAAAACTACTTTAAAGTTCATATGGAACCAAAAAAGAGCCCGCATTGCCAAGTCAATCCTAGGCCAAAAGAACAAAGCTGGAGGCATCATGCTACCTGACTTCAAACTATACTACAAGGCTACAGTAACCAAAACAGCATGGTACTGGTACCAAAACAGAGATATAGACCAATGGAACAGAACAGAGCCCTCAGAAATAATGCCACATATCTACAACTATCTGATCTTTGACAAACCTGACAAAAACAAGAAATGGGGAAAGGATTCCCTATTTAATAAATGGTGCTGGGAAAACTGGCTAGCCACATATAGAAAGCTGAAGCTGGATCCCTACCTTACACCTTATACAAAAATTAATTCAAGATGGATTAAAGACTTAAATGTTAGAGCTAAAACCATAAAAACCCTAGAAGAAAACCTAGGCAATACCATTCAGGCCATAGGCGTGGGCAAGGACTTCATGTCTAAAACACCAAAAGCAATGGCAACAAAAGCCAAAATTGACAAATGGGATCTAATTAAACTAAAGAGCTTCTGCACAGCCAAAGAAACTACCATCAGACTGAACATGCAACCTACAGAATGGGAGAAAGTTTTTGCAATCTACTCTTCTGACAAAGGGCTAATATACAGAATCTACAATGAACTCAAACAAATTTACAAGAAAAAAACAAACAACCCCATCAAAAAGTGGGCGAAGGATATGAACAGATACTTCTCAAAAGAAGACATTTATGCAGCCAAAAGACACATGAAAAAATGCTCATCATCACTGGTCATCAGAGAAATGCGAGTCAAAACCACAATGAGATACCATCCCACACCAGTTAGAATGGCGATCATTAAAAAGTCAGGAAACAACAGGTCCTGGAGAGGATGTGGAGAAATAGGAATGCTTTTACACTGTTGGTGGGACTGTGAACTAGTTCAACCATTGTGGAAGTCAGTGTGGTGATTCCTCAGGGATCTAGAACTAGAAATACCATTTGACCCAGCCATCCCATTACTGGGTATATACCCAAAGGGTTATAAAACATGCTGCTTTAAAGACACATGCACACGTATGTTTATTGCGGCACTATTCACAATAGCAAAGGCTTGGAACCAACCTAAATGTCCAACAATGATAGACTGGATTAAGAAAATGTGGCACATATACACCATGGAATACTATGTAGCCATAAAAAATGACGAGTTCATGTCGTTTGTAGGGACATGGATGAAGCTGGAAACCATCATTCTCGGCAAACTATTACAAGGACAAAAAACCAAATGCTGCATGTTCTCACTCACAGGTGGGAATTGAACAATGAGAACACATGGACACAGGAAGGGGAACATCACACACTGGGGCCTGTCATCGGGTGGGGGGAGGGGGGAAGGATAGCATTAGGAGATATACCTAATGTTGGATGATGAGTTAATGGGTGCAGCACAGCAACATGGCACATGTATACATATTTAACAAACCTGCACGTTGTGCACATGTACCCTAAAACTTAAAGTATAATTAAAAAACATAAATAAATAAATAAAAATAAAAAAAAGATTTTGGTGGTCAACATGGTTTGGCTGTGTCTCCACCCAAATCTCATCTTGAACTGTAGTTCCCATAATCCCCATGTGTTGTGGGAGGGACCCACTGGGAGGTAATTTAATCATAGGGGTGGTTACCCTTGTGCTGTTCTCATGATGGTGAGTTTTCATAAGATCTGATGGTTTTATAAGGGGCTTTTTCCCCTTTTGCTTTGGTACTTCTCTTGCCTGCCACCATGTAAGACATGGTTTTGCTTCTCCTGTGCCTTCCACCATGATTGTGAGGCCTCCCCAGCCATGTGGAACTGTGAGTCCATTAAAACTTTTCCTTTATAAATTACCCAGTCTCAGGTATGTCTTTATCAGCAGTGTGAGAACAGACTAATACAGTGGTTAAGAACATAAGCTTTAGAGTCAGACACACCTGGTATTTATTTATTTATTTTTGAGACAAGATCTTACTCTGTCATCCAGGCTGGAGTGCAGTGGTACCATCATGGCTCACAGTACCCCTGACCTCCTGGGCTCATGCAATCCTCCCATCTCAGTCAAGACTACAGGCACATGCCACTGTGCCTAAATCTCACTATGTTGCCCAGGCTGGCCTCTGAACTTAAGCTATCCTCCTGCCTTGGCCTCCCAAAGTGCTTGGATTACAGATGTGAACCACTCCACCAGGCGCTACACCTATGTTTTGAACCCTATTCTACTGCTTATGAGGTATACAAAATGAGGAAAGCTTTTAAAAATTCCATTTTTATCAGTTTTATTATATGTAAAGTGAGAATAATAATATCTGTTGCATAGAGTTGTTAATAGTGGTTGTTGAGAACCCCTACTTCAGAGGGCTGTGATTAAATGAGATTATATGAAAGGAAGCACTTTTCACGGTACTCAGTCTAAAGGAAGTGTTAAATGGTGGTATTATTACTTTGATAAGAAATGTTGACTGTTGATGCATTTACTACTTCATGTCTTGAAATCATTGATGACATGATTGAACTTTTAAAATGGAGGTCCATCTTCTTACATATAAAAATATATCTGTGATGCTGGGCACGGTGGCTCACGCCTGTAATCCCAGCACTTTGGGAGGCCAAGGCGGGCGGATCACGAGGTCAGGAGTTCGAGACCAGCCTGACCAATATGGTCAAACCCTGTCTCTACTAAAAAATACAAAAATTAGCCAGGCATGGTGGCAGGCACCTGTAATCCCAGCTACTCGGGAGGCTGACACAGGAGAATCACTTGAACCCAGGAGGCGGAGGTTGCAGTGAGCCGAGATTGCACCACTGTACTCCAGCCTGGGCAACAGAACAAGACTCTGTCTCAAAAAAAAAAAAAAAATTCTGTGATAACTGGTATGTCCACTCAAATACTTATTATCTCCTCTATAAATGCAAGAAAAGTTTCCTCTCCTCTCACTTGCCTCATTTCTGTGATTGAGTAACTGTTGCCACCCCTCCAAATACCTTCACAGCAGTAAAGATAACTTTACATTTTTATAGACTTAAAATGTGACGGCATTAACTCAGGTACACTAGTTCGCTTGTCCTTCACAACTGCCCTGTAATGCAGGTATTATTCTCATTTCACAGGTTAGGAAACACCCTCAAAAAGGCTGGATGACCTGCCAAAATCATGTAGCATGCCAATAGAAAAGTTGGGGCGGAAACACAGGCTTTTTCATTCTTTCCCACCACATGAGTCTTTGACAAAGCAGGAAATACATGGTTGAATCTTCCTTTGACTTATATCTCCCCTTCCTGGTACATAATGTCATCAGCTTCTGCAAAAAGTTGCCCAGTGCATGTATGAGTAGGGAAGCATCCCATTTTCCATGGATACCAGTGCAGGAAGCAGTTGTTAGTTCTTCATTCTAGACTGCCACTGGGCAGTTGTGGTTTTATCCCTTTTATTTAAAACAGGGAAAACAGGCAGCTGTAATTCAGCATTTGTTAAAAAGGAAAACCGAGTCATTTGTTTTTCACTGATTTCCATTCTAACCTCCCTCTGTGCTGATAGAAGGCAAATAGCTCCCAGACCTTTTGGTGATTCATCCACATATTGGCAGCTAGTCTGGGATTCCAATTCAGTTCCAAGACCACTAATTTCCTATTTTCTCCTTGTTTCAGAAATTATCACAAAAGACTTTAATTACCACTGTGAGCATCCAAAGAAAGGATAAGATCGGGTTGGTTTTGCAAACTGCTAGGCTCTTTCAACCCTGAAGATGGGCCTTTTGGACTGGAGCCTGCAGGTGAAATGCATCACCAGCCATCTTTGTAAAAGGTGAAAGAACCAGCTTCACGGGGACCTGGGGCTCAGACTTCACTCACACTTCTGAGAAGAAGTAAGGAAAATAAAAAATGGAGAGGAAGGAGTGAAGAGGGGAAAGACTAGAAAAGTTAAAGGCAGACAGAAGGGGAAGCCACTAGCTTCGGGTCATCCTCACTGGTTCCTTTCCTTGGAGCAGGGAAACTCACAGGTGCAGGGGCGCTGGAAGTGGCTGTCTGCCTTCCGCCTCCCTCCTCCTGTCCCACAGAGGCTTACAGCCTGGATTGCCTTTAGCTGAGCACTTTCACAACATTGCTTACCAGCTGCTTCCCACTGTAGAGGATGTTGTCAGATTACTTAATATTAATCTCTCTTGATTAGATTGCAAATTATATGTGAAGTTGTTTTAGTGAAGTCTGTACTCTATTTTCATTTAGATTAAAGGGTAAGATTTGTGAAAACATTCCCAACAGCTTTGGTAAAACAGTTTAATTAATTGGATTTGAAAACATTGGCTCCAAGACTGAATTTCAGCCAGCAATAAATGTCTCCAAGGGGCATATAAGATTCTTTAGGGTTCAAGTACATTTGTTAAAAAAACTCTTTTAAATAGTCTAAGACACGCCTAGTGCAAGTAAACTCCCATGATGGCCTAGGTTGTTAAGCCCTTGCATCAGTTTCCTTCAGCTACTGGAAGTAAGAAAAAACAAAGTGCACCCCAGAGCAATCTTTCTGCAGGTGTCACATCTCCTGCATCAACCTGGAGTGGCCATTAAACATAGATTCCCAGGCTCCATGGCTGAACTACTCAATGGGAACTTCTGGGAGTGAGGCCCAGGAATCTGAATGTTTAGCAAGGTTTCCAGGTGGCTCTGATGCACGCACCTAGCATTTGAGAAGCACTCCAGAGGAGATCAGAAAGACAGGCCAGTTTTCCACTGGAGTAAGTGCCAGGGTTTGCCTTCAGGCTCTCTTGTCCAAGTCCAGTTAATTCTCACAGCTTCAGGATCACTACAAACCAATCACTGCTGGAGGGAAAGTGGGATTGGTTTACACGAAGAAAATATAACACTGGCTTCTATTATATCACCAAGCATAACACACCAAAACCAAACATGCAAATGTGGGGGAATTTTCACTTATTGAATCATGTAATAGCTCTGAAATCTTTTATGTGATGCTCTCATTTGACTGCACAGTTATTTATCCATTTTTAACTCAAGGAAAAAGACTTCATAAATATAAAGAATGTTTTATGACAACAAAGGCATATTCTTTCTGCAATCTTAGATTGTTAGTAACCAGAATCTCCTTACAAAATATATACACATATATTTTTAAATTACAAAATAGGCTGGGCCTGTCTGGGTTAAGTCAGTAATTTGGTGGGCTCAAACGACACAACTCAAGCAAGTGCAGCTGTGGTTTTGCCAGCATTTTATTTTCTCAGTCTCTTTGGACTTACCTGATGCAATGATTCTGTCAAGGCTGCTGCAGTGAAGGAAGACATCTCATAAAGCTTCATCTCAAACCAGTTTACCAATTATGTAAACAGTTTTTGAAGGTTGTCTATGTGCCAGACAATTATGCTGGGTACTTATGGATAGAATTAAGCATGGTATTAAAAGAGTGCCTCTCAACTTTTAGCTGTGTGTCAGAACTACCTGTGAAGCTTTTTGAGAATACTAAAGTATGGGCCTTACCACACACCCACTGAACTGGAACCTTCAGGAGCAGCATCCAGGCAACTGAATTTATAAAAATCTCTCCAGGTGACCTTAATGCAGAACCCAAATTAAAAACCACTGTGTTAAATCCTACAAAGAGCCTTCCCCTTCTGAGAAGTTTCAGTCTATGGGAGATATACTGATGTAAATCCATCCACAATAGGACATGTAGTAAGAACACATTTTAAAGAAAACACATCAGTGATAGATAACATCAAATATGACATAGAAACAAATGTATAGACAGAAGAATAAATAAAACTTGACAGAAGTTAGGGAAAGCAAGGAGACATTTCTGGGCAGATTCTATCGTATCTGGTTGGTAGGAGAAATAACAGATTCTGCTATTCATTTTTTTGTAATACTGAATTAAATGCTCAGCAAAAGTTTCCAGTTTAAAAAGCAATGCTTTACTTTTTCAAAATTCTGATATATTTGAAACTATATACAAATTTACAAAGAAATTATCTAGAATATATATACTTTTTATTAAAAATATACATCTTAAAATTTAGGTTAGATTCTACAGATGACTAAGTCCTACATAAGACTGTGTATGTTGTCCAGGAAAAATAAAAGACTAAACTAATATGCTGTGAATATACATATGAACATGTATCACATCCATGTTTAAATGAATTCCAGGCAGTCGTATATTAAATGAAAAGAAATCAAAGGTTTGCAGTCTGGCTAATGAGAGGTTCTCTGAAGGGCATTCTGTGGAATATGCATTTCTCTTGGCAAGTTGCTGTGGTGGACTCAATTCAATTCTAAGCAGATTTCTTTAATCCTTGTTTCTAAGTGGGTCAGCACCATCTGATTTTAAGTATTATTGCAAGAGACATAGGCACGATGATTGCTACAACCACCCTTCTCTGGAAAGTTGCTTTTCCTTTGATAATGCTTGGAAGACCCAATTCACACAAGTTGAAAAGTCTCAGGTAGGACCAGCACTGTCACAGGAGAGGGGACAAACCAAGTACAGCTGGTGGCTTTCAGACGATAAACATGCCAAAAATTCCATCGAGTTTTTTTTTTTTTTTTTTTTTTAAATATGCTGCTTAGGAAAAATGCTTAAGTAGCTTGCTATATTCTTTATATTGGTTCAGGAAGATTCTGTTGGATAATCTGAGGACATGGTCTTGAAGAGAATATTCAGAGTTGGGAGGATAAACATATCATTTGAAAATCAGAAAATCTAAACCAGTTAATTGTGTGGTTAGTCCTTACCAGAGACAATTATCAAGACGAGGGCCAGGGAGACTGTTTCAAGATGGCTGCTGGGTGCTACTCGTCAACTTGGGACCCTATGTGTACACCAGCACTTTCCTGAGTTCTCTAATTGTTTGTAGTTTGTCAGTGATTCTCTTTGGGTTTTTATGTTTATTCCTTTCCAAGTTTTTTGCCTCTACATTCTTTCACTTGTTTAATTGTATTGGCTGATATTTCGAATACAGTGTTAAATAGTAAATTGTAGGAGCGGCGGGCATTCTTGTCACGTTTCTCTCTATCAGGATGCTGCCAGTGTTGTGTGCCCACTAAGGATGCTGCAAACTTTTTAGGCTATGATGCATTCCATCCTCAGATAAAATTACATTTATAGATTTTATGTTATGGGACCATCCATGCATTCCTGAAAAAAATTGCAGAGTTTACAAATGTAAGTGGCATGAGGCCAGCTGGGCCTAAGAAAGCCGAAGTACGAATTTCCCAAGTAAATAAACTAAAAAACGGAGGATCTTATTTCATTTGCTCTTGGGATTTCTCGACTGAAAATTCACCACAGCAAACATACTGTATGCATCCCTGTATCCACAAATATTCATTGCCCAAATGTGCCCCGTTTGAAACATTTTCCAATGCCCTTAGTTCTTTTTAATTGGGTCTTCAAGTCATAAAGCCAGATTACCTGGAAGAGATCTCCAAGCCCTCAGACACTGTCTCTCACAGACGCCCCAAGCACCCCCATCAGGAAGACTTCTGGCAGTCGGCGGGCCCCTAGAGCTGTATGCGATTGCCCTTTTCCATCAGCCCCATCTCTCTCTGCCCGTTTGCAGTAAGTCACCTTCCCGATTAGTGATTTCCACAGTAGGACAGCAGCATCTATTCTTGTTTATTGGGCTTCAGAAACTGAGAAGTGTCTACAGGCTGAGGTTTATACAGAGGACGAGACGCCAGAGAAACCTCGAAGGCAGGATTTGTGACTCACCTGGGTATGCAGGTTAGGGGTATTGGGGAATAGGAAAGGGCGACTCGGCAAGAAGGAAGGAATGGCAGCAAGGAGTGAGGCTCCCACTGAGCTCTGCCAGTAAGGGGAGGCAGAGACATCAGTTTACCAGGTAATTCCATAATATTCTCTGGTTCGATGGTCTTATGTTAAAAGACATGTGAAGGTTTTTTTTTTTAAATTGTAAATCAACAATATCTATAAAATATAATGTATAATTGTATATGTTTATGAGTGCAAAGTGATACTATAATTTATGAATACCATATGGAATAATTAAAGAAAACTAATTAACATATCCATTACCTCATGTGAAGGTATTTTAAAGTACATAAATACTAGCACCTATTATTTAATAGTAAGATAGTGATTAAGAGCCCTGACTTTGTAATTGGACAATTCTATGTGTGAGTTCTGGCTCTGTCAATTACCAGTTGTGTGATCTTGGACAAGGGTCTTAATTAAGCCTTAGTTTTCTCTTTTGTAAAGCAGGGATAATACACCAACCTGTTTCTTAAGCTTGTTGTGCAGACAAAATGAGAGAATGTAGGTAGAGTGCACAGCACCACAGAAGCTCAGTAAATGTTAGTCACTATGATTTTCTCTTTAGGGTTCTATAAGCTAATAGGAGGATTCTTTTTATATTTCACATTGTGAGGACTAAAAACAAGACCTCAGGGCAAAGAGGGCAGCTATTCATATCCCTCTAGTTCTTAATGCCATTTAGAACTCTAATACAACTTCCCATAACATGTATTTCATCTCACAGCCAAGGGAAATATGGCTCAGAATGTTGAGAACCAAGCATATGGCTCACAGACTCGAATAAAGTCTAAGAGGCCACGATTTCATAGCAGCCATGAGTCCCTGAAGTAGGTTGCAAACCTGATATATATATATGAATAGAATAATAGCTATGACATGGTCATACAAAGCAACATTTAGTACAAATGAATATAAAATGCATATGCATGTACTAATGTGGACAGTTAGGCTATTTTGGCCCATCTTATATTATGTTTTAGACATATTAGTGAAAACCCAGGAGTGGGAATTCCTGTACGTAAAATAGCAAGTGAAATATTTATCTCACAGTATGACTCATTCATCAAATCCAAGGATCAGCAAACTTTTTTCTTTAAAGAGACAGAGAGTAAAGATGTCCCAACTCGTCAACTCTAATGTTGTAGCAGGAAAGCAATCAGTCATAGACAATGTGTAGACGAATGAGCACGGTTGTGTTCTTAGTCAAAAATCACCCTAGGTAAAAATCATGCTATCAGTGATTCTTTTTGAGTTTTTAGTTTTATTTACAACTTTACAAAAACAGGTGGCAGGCCTGATTTGGCCCATGGGCCATAGTTTGCTGACCCCTGCTCTAAACCATATATCATACTCCAAATAACATGACTTACTGAACTATTCAGAAACAAGCTAAAGTAAATCTGGTTTCTGTACTATTTAACAATTTGTGCACTATCCACAAATGAAGATACTTAGTTATATATTTATATACTTATGTATGTTATATGTAATTGATATGTTATAAATATTTGATAATTTTTAAATGTTTTATATAACTGTGAAAAAGCTTAAAACTATTGTATTTATTTTTATGTCCATATTTTCAGTTGTTGACAGTTTTATATGGTGTTCTTTTAATAAAAAAAAAATACAGTTAAGCTGGTCTTTAAATTGTGAGGTCCTAGGAAGTCATATTATTTGGAATATGGTTTAATAGTTTTAAAACAATAGTTCATCTCTCTTCCAATGTTTCTGTTTTGTTGAATGTACAGTATAATTTTTTTAATCTTCAATTCAATTCTGAATTTCTTTCACCGTTACAAAAAATACTCAAGTTGTTAGCACTGAATTTGACTGGAAATTTATAATTTACATATGTCAAAGCCCAAGTCCTGCAAGACAAACTACCAACATATTCTGAGATTTTAACTAAACCACACGATTCAGAAAGAGCCTTAAGTACATCTTCTTTGTGCAATCCAGTTGATGATCACTAGTAAAAACTGGTAAAAATGAAAATTCTGGTATAAAAATATATAAATATAGATGATAGGTTTTGGGTACTACAGAAAATATTGGAAAATGACGCTGTTAATTGTCATTTGGAAAATAAAAGCTTATGTTTAACAGAGGGCAACTGTTAAAAAAAAACCAAAACCTGTCAGCTCTTTTTACCACCCTACACCCTATAATTTATATTGGAGAGATTTTTTTTTTAACCATGATAGTCAGAAACACTGCACTGCACTATTTTTCTACTTAAGCACTTGGTTCCACTATAGGAAGTGAAACTGTTTCTTGCTGATTCCATCAAGCAGCTTGACAACTGTACTTTACTGAAGATAGATTCAAATAGATCATTTTATGGGAGCAGAAAATCAATAGAACTTTAAAAATTTTTAATTAGCATTTAGTATTTATAAATTCCAAAACACAAAATATAATGATGTGCATGTGGCTCAGACGGAGCTGTCAACAAAAAAAGTCAAACTCTGCAAAATATTCAAAGAGATTTATTTTGAGTCAAATATGAGTGACCATGGCCCATGACACAGCCCTCAGGAGATCCTTGGAACATGTGCCCAGGGTAGTTGGGGACACAGCTTGGTTTTATACATTTTAGGGAGGTATGAGACATCAATCAAATACATTTAAGAAATACATTGGTTTGGTCTGGAAAGGTGGGACAACTCAAAGCAGGGGCTTCCAGGCTACAGGTGAATTTAAACATTTTCTGATTGACAATTGGTTGAGTTTGTCTAAAGACCTGGGATTGATAGAAGGGAAAGGTTCAGGTTAAGATAAAAATGTGGAGACCAAGGTTCTTTTGAAGTCTTATAGTGGCTGCCCTTAGAGATAATAGATGAAATATTTCCTATTCTGATCTTTAAGAAGTGCTAGAATTTTAGTTAATCTCCTTAGGTTTGGGAGGGCCTGGAAGAAAAAGATCTAGCTATGTTAATAGAGATTCTTTACAGAGGCAAATTTTCCCCCACAAAAGATAGCTTTGCAGGGCTATTTCAAGACATGGCAAATAAGCATGTTTTGGGGTAAAATATTTTGATTTTCTTCCTTGTCTCATAATGTTATGCCAGAGTCAGGTTGGCAAGTAAGTCATGATATATAGGGTTAAATAAAACCCATCTGATGAGAATTTATGGTTTGTAGGCCATGACTCCCCAGACCCCTTAGATAGGAATTTGGACAAGATTAAGAAAAAAAAAATCAGAGCTTAGTCCTCAGAGTTCAAGAGGCTTATAAAATGCCATTGCATGTTTGGGCTACAACAATCTCAGTACTCTGAAAGCAGTTCAAGAATTTGGAGCTGAGAAAGATCTAGATTTTTACTGAGTTGTTTTTGAGACATCTTGATCCAAGGCTAAAAACCTGGTGTCTTCTGAAAAAAAGAATGAAATGTCAATTAATTTTTTTACAAACCAAACTTGAAGGGAATTTAATTAATAGCCAGTGTGATTGAGTTCATAGATGCATAATCTTGTAAATCAATAAAGAGCTCACTAAAATTTGCTGAGTGAGAGATAGAAGCAAAGTGCTTAGAACAGTACCTGACCTAATGAGTTCTCAATACAGGTAGCTATGTTATTAAGATTAGCATTTCTTGTAGTGTACACCATGTCACGGGATAACAGAAAAATCACAGGCTTAGAAGTCAGACTGGCCTAGGTTCACATCCTGACCAATCCAAATTACTTAACCTTCCTTGAATAGTTTCACCATGGGCAAAATGGAAATATTCTGGATTCTTTGGAATAACACTTGTAAAACTTGTCTTAATTTTCATTTCCCCTATTTCTGCCATTACTCTCATTAGGAGGTCTTGTAAGAAGTCATCTACATACAGGCAAACTTACAGGTTTAGTCTTTACGTTTGCCTTTCGAGTATAGAACTCGAATTGGGCTAGCTTCCCAATTGGGTTTCAGAGAAGTAGATTAGGAATTTTTCCCAGACATTTTTTCATTTGTGGGAGGAATGATGTTTTGAGCTCTTGGTCTTCGAATAGGAATATAATGTCATCCGAAAAAAAGAAACAAAAAAACAAAAGAAATAAAGAAACGGTTGTCACTGTATGTACCAAAACCAAATTTGTGTGACACTTAAAAAGAAAGCCTGACTGATTAGACAGATGAAATCACTTTCAAATGATAGGTTATATAATTTTTTTTCTTTTTTTTTTGAGACGGAGTCTCACTCTGTCGCCCAGGCTGGAGTGCAGTGCCGCGATCTTGGCTCACTGCAAGCTCTGCCTCCCAGGTTCACGCCATTCTCCTGCCTCAGCCTCCTGAGTAGTTGGGACTACAGGCACCCACCATCACGCCTGGCTAATTTTTGTGTGTGTGTGTGTGTGTGTTTTTAGTAAAGACAGGGTTTCACTGTGTTAGCCAGGATGGTCTCGATCTCCTGACCTCATGATCCGCCTGCCTTGGCCTCCCAAAGTGCTGGGATTACAGGTGTGAGCCACTGCGCCTGGCCAGGTTATATAATTTTTGAAACAAATTATTCTCAGTCTAAAAGATACAGGGGCATTAGTGAATACTTCTTTCTGTTTTGCAGAAAAAAATCTGTTGACTTTTTGACAGAGGTACAGATCTCTGAAGTTACATTAAAAGTACACTTTGAGGACCTTTTGTAGTTCATAAGTGTGATGATTGGGGTTTCACACTCATGTGTAAAATGTGCCTCCCTCAAACCTTGTTACAACATCAGCACATTGCCCATGTGACATGAGGAAAAAAGAGTACACTTTGTGTATATATATATATGTGTGTGTGTGTGTGTATATATATATATAAAACAGTACACTTTGCGTGTATATATATATATATATATATATATATGGTTGTGTGTATTTAAATTAGCATAATAACTTCAAACACAGTTAGTGTTTTAAAACTTGCAAAATCTATTTATGAAAACTTTAGCATTTCCATAAGATAAATTCAAAGAAGTAAAGTAGCTGAGTCAAAGGACGGTCAAGATTTCAGTGGGCAGACACTGGAAAATTAACCTGAGAAAAGTGACACTAATTTACACACCAACCAAATGTAAGTGTGCCCTGAATCCCAAGGATTTTGCCAACTCAATTTGCTTTTGAGTTACACTCAACCCAGTGAGAGCATATCATATTAGATGCCTTAGATGCTCTCCGTATCTGATCAACTAATAAAGCATAACGTCCATTCTGTCAAACGAAGGCTGAATGCTTTTAAGTTTTAAAATGCCATTTTTTTCCCATCTGCTCCCAGATTTTCTTTTTTTTTTCGAGACAGAGTTTTACTCTTGTTGCCTAGGCTGAAGTGCAATGGCGCAATCTCAGCTCACCACAAACTCTGCCTCCTGGGTTCAAGCGATTCTCCTGCCTCAGACTCCCGAGTAGCTGGGATTACAGGCGTGTGCCACCACGCCTGACTAATTTTGTATTTTTAGTAGAGACAGGGTTTCTCCATGTTGGTCAGGCTGGTCTCAAACTCCCAACCTCAGATGATCCTCCCACCTCGGCCTCCAAAAGTGTTGGGATTACAGGTGTGAGCCAACTGCACCCAGCCTGCTCCCAGATTTTCTTTCTTCTCTAGTCTGAACCCATGGTCCATGTTTTCTCACTCAGAACCCTTGGTTCCTCAAACTCTAATTTTTTGCTGTGTCTATCCTAAAAAATTCCAATTCCAGGAATGTTCCAGTCCTCCACTCTCCTGCCTTCTTGTTCACTGCTGAAAAACATCCAACAATTCCATGCCTTGCCACTGTCCTGACTTTGAGCTGCAGCCGGCCCTGAGCACCAGGCCCCACCAGGGTCATTTTACGGTCATTGTCTCACCTAACCTTCTTCCACACCTGGGACTGCTGGCCTGTCTTCCCTGGGTTCCAAGCCTATTTTGATTTGCTTTCCCAGGTCCTCCATACATTTGTAGACCATTCTAAGTGACCCGGTTCCTTGCAGTTGGACTATAAACACCAATGTATATTCTTAAATTTCTGAGGGAAAAACTTAGAGCATAATGGAGAAGAGCACAGACTCTGAAGCCTAGTTGCCCAGGTCCTGGCTCAGCCCTGCCTGCCACTTCTGCACTGGGCTAGGCAATCTCACTGTCCTATGTGTCTTCATCTGTGAAAAGAGACTCCTGTGTGTATCTGTGTGATCTAAATGATCTACTGAGAAAAATGCTTAGATAACAAACACTAGAAAATGGCATTTATTATTATGATTCCTAATCAGGAGCCCTAGATCATGGGACAGCAAAATAAGTACAGATATAGAAATAGACTGGGTTCAATCCTGATTGAACAATTGGGCATGATTTGGGCATATTATTTGGGCAACTAAGCTCAGCTTGTTGGACTATGTGTTGAATAGGGCTAATACTATTTTAGATACCAGAGTTATTATACAAAGTAAGAAAAATAGAATGAAGCAGCTTGCACAATGTCCAGCATAGAGCACGTAGGAAGTGACTGATTTTTAGTTGCCATTATTTTTAGACTTTGTAATTATTGATACTAGATTGTAGATCAAAGATGACATACAGGGCTCTGTTTTGAAATGTAAATTGGAATTTAGCTCTACTAGTATGTAGAGCTGCAGTGGCAGTATAGCCTTTTTCACCAGCACCTAAGAATTCCTACAACTAGAAAAATTACCATACAGAAAAAACAGTCAATAAAACGGCTACAGTTAATACAGTAAAAAACACGCATACACATATGTGCACACGATGAGCTGAAGGCAGGCCACTGTCAAGGCTCCCGAATTTCAGAAGTCTAGTTCAGCCCCTTTTGAGCACTTAGACCAATATACTTAACTGTTGAGCCAGAAGTTCAAAAGAATTTTAACTTTATACAACACATCCTTTCCTTGGCTTTGCTTCGTGGCAGAATTTATAGTCTGTTCTTTTAGGACTATGCCAATATACATCAGATAAATTAGTTTTGCTGGTTATTCTTTTTTTTTTTTTTTTTTTGAGACAGAGTCTTGCTCTGTCGCCAGGCTGGAGTGCAGTGGCGTGATGTCAGCTCACTGCAACCTCTGCCTCCCAGGTTCAAGTGATTCTCCTGCCTCAGTCTCCCGAGTAGCTGGGACTATAGGCATGCATCACCATGCCCAGCGAATTTTTTGTGTTTTAGTAGAAATGGGGTTTCACCATGTTGGTCAGGCTGGTCTTGAACTCCTGACCTCACGTGATCCACCCGCCTCGGCCTCCCAAAGTACTGGGATTACAGGTGTAAGCCATCGTGCCTGGCTGGTTATTCTTATATTTGTAACATTTGATTCATACATTGTCAACCCATATTTGTACACAACTGTTGGGATATTTTTAAGTCATTATGATGCCTTTGGTATATACACAGCAAAGTGGCCATATTCTAAATTGAACTATCTTCCTAAGGTATCATGAGATGCTCTGACTCAAGTGGTTCAGTGAGAAAGTCATCTTCTGATTTAAGGACATCCCCTTCGGTTCACAAAATGGTAAGATTTTTTTTTTTTAATCACGAATGGGCATTAAACTTTTATCAAATACTTTTTGTTGTTGCTTCCCAGCTATAGGATCAGCTTCTGGATGTGATGGCCCCTCTTTTAATCAGTGCTGCCCAACAGAACTTCCTGCCATGATGGAAATGTTCTGTGGCTGCCCTGTGAAATATGGAAGCCACCAGCCACATGTGGCTATGGGGCACTTGGAATATCACTAGTGCAACTGAGGAACTAAACTTTAAATTGTATATAATGTTAACTCATTTAACATAAATAGTAACCTGTGGCTTCTGGCAGCTGTATTGGACAGCTCAGATCCAGATCAGCAGCAGAAGACACATTTTAGATGAAGTTCACAGTAGTTTTGTATTAAAGTCTCCTAAAAGAAAATCATGGATACAGCTCTTCTGATTATTCATTGTATTATTTTGGAAATGGGGAATGACAACATTTTCAGAATAATATAAGTCATACTATTTTAGCTTTAATTTAAAATTGGCTTCTATTCTTGGACTTTTTATACAGGGAAATTCTGCTGTTCATTCTTGGAAAAAAATGGTATGTAACCAGATCTGACTTTTCCAAATAAATCTGATAATATAACTCTCTGAGAGGACCCACTCACTAACTGCCAGCTTCTGATAGTATTATGTTCTATGCTCTACAAGGATAGGGAGTGTTTTTTAATTGCTATTTTGTGTCTACTATCTGGTATAGTGATGGCACATAGTAAGTTGCCATTAATGTTTGTTGAATTAAGTTATAAATAAATGTATACAGTGCAACCCCTAACTTCATGTAAGACACAAAAATCTTTGAATATAACAACCCAGTAGTGATATCACATTTATGTTTCTAGTAAGACAGGAGACTGGAAGCCAAGAACAACAGCCCAGTGATCCTGGCAGGGAGTTGAGGTCACAGGATGTAAGCTATTTCAGCAAAGGACACTTGTGTGTCAAAGCGTGTTTGAATGCAGCCCAGCTGGGAATCAGGTTTATTTACTTCCTTTCCCCAAAAATATTTTTCTTCACAATATGCTTAAAGGTGGTTTCTATGGTCTGAATGTGTCTCTCCAAAATTCATACACTGAAAGTTAATCGCCAATGTGATAGTATTAAGAGGTGGGGCCTTTAGAAGTTGATTAGGCCATGAGGGCATCATCATCACCAGCAATGAGATTAATGCCCTTATAGAAGAGGCTTCACACAGCAATCAGCCCCTTTTGTCCTTCTGCCTTTGACCATGTGAGGACATAGCATTCACCCTTCTGCCATGTGAGGACACAACAGCAAGGTGCCGTCTTGGAAGCAGACAACAAGCCCTTGCCAAACACCCAATCTGCTGGTGCCTTAATCTTGGACTTCTCAGCCTCCAGAACTGTGATACACAAATTTCTGTTGTCTATAAGTTATCCAGGCTGTGGTATTTTGTTATAGCAGCAAGAGTAGACTAAGACAGTGGTCACGTAGTTTTTGCTTTGAGTGTGTCCCTAATGACTGATAGATCACAAGGTCATGTGTTCCATTTTGAACTGTTCTAATTGTAAAATGAGTTCTTTATATAAAGCAGAAATGTGCCTATTAATCTTAGCTTTTGCTCGTATTTTTTCCCAAAGGAGCAAATAAATAGTCTAATTTTAATCCCTATTTGCTTGCAGTATTTGAGGACAGCTGTCATGTCCCCAATTTTCCTCTTTTCCAGGAGAGGCACCTCCAGTCTTCACCTATTCATCATGTGATTTGGTTTACAGATTCTGGCCCTTCCCTACCTTGTCCAACTCCAGCCTCACCTTTCCCAATTCTATATTCACAATAAGTCACTAAAATTTTGTTAATTATAGTTCCTCAACATTTCTTGAACAAGTTCTCAGTGCTCCATCATCACTGCCAACTGGTATATGTCTACATTCTTCTTAAATTACACATTTAATTATTACACGTTATACTTCAAATGTAATCTGACCAATGACAACTTCAATGTAATTCCAAGGGAGCCTGGTAACATTGGGGAAGCTCTGAACAGTGCTGGACACATTATTTTATGAGGAGCCTTATCTGATAAAAGCTTAGCCCAAATAAGTTTATGAGCTTTAAAAAAAAAAACACCCCTCTTCAGCATCAAATGTAACTTAAAAGAGGGGCAAGTGGTGAGGAAAGAAAAGACCGATTCAAAGGATAACCAAAAGAATGTGTAACTTACACAACCCACTCAACTCCCTCATGCTAGAATATTTTTGTCTTTATCACATGAAGTCTTACAGGATCCCAAAATAATGTAGGGCCTTCTCTAGATTAGGCATTAAATTCTGGAGCTAGCTAGAACCACTTTGTTGTTACAAAGCTAATTACAAATATTCAGTTAAATATTTAGTCTCACATCTCCAGGGTGTCCCTTGAATGGTGCTGGTTTTGAAGGAGGCAACAAAGTCTGACAACCAGTCTGCAAACCCCAGTGCTGGGTGGAAAATTTTTTCTAACTTTAAATTCAAGGCATTTATTTAAATGAATAAATTTCCATAATATGTAGCATGCATAGTTTTTTTTTTTTTAAAGACTTTAATTTTGAGGTGAGTTAAATCTGACAGTGTATTCCCCAAGGGATCTTTGCGACCTTTTGAGGAAGGATCCTATGAGGAAGGGATGTAGCCAGGTAGAATAGGACTGGAATAGTCTGTGGTATAAAGTGAAAAAGAGGCTGGGCGTGTGGCTCACGCCTGTAATCCCAGCACTTTGGGAGGCCGAGGCAGGTGGATCACCTAAGGTCAGGAGTTTCAGACGAGCCTGGCCAACATGGTGAAACCTTGTCTCTACTAAAAATACAAAAATTAGCCGAACATGGTGGCGCATGCCTGTAACCCTACTTTGGAGGCTGAGGCATGAGAATTGCTTGAACCCAGCAGGCAGAGGTTGCAGTGAGCTCACACCACTGCACTCTAGCCTGGGCGACAGAGTGAGGCTTTGTCTCAAAATAATGATACTACTACTACTACTACTACTAATAATAAGTGAAAAAGAAAGAATGTCAAAGTAAAAAGTAACTTACAACAAAGAGATACTGTTCAGGTGCCACCTTCTCCTACTAGCTATATGGCAAGTCTTTGAAGCCACTAAAAGAGAGTTCAAAACATCTACTCTGCCTTTCTGAGGATCATGAGACAGACTATATCAAAGTGCCTCAAAGCACATTTGTAAAATACTTAACAAGAATAAATAAGACAGTTGAATGTATATATCAACTTGGGAGAGAACTGCCATCTTTATAATTCTGAACGTTTCAATCTACACAAATGATATATTCTATTTGGTTATTTAATTTATGCCAAAAATATTTTGTATATCTCAGATGTACATCTCTCCGTATCTCTCCTTAGATTTCCTATGTATTTGATGTTTTGATGTTATTTTAAATAATATCATTTCATAAATTCCATTTCCTGTTTGGTGTTAATATAAAAGTGACTTGTGAATACTGAATTTTAAGCAGTTTTTTTTCTAAATTCACCTCTAATTCGAATTCTAATAGGTTATAAATGCTTCTAAATTTTCCATGTAATAATTGTATCATTTGCAAACAATGACTATTTTATTTCTTCTTTTCCAATATTTATGCCTTTCATTTCTTTTTCTTGCCTTATTTTATGGCTAGAATCTCTAGTACAATGTTGAATAGAAGTTATAATTGTAGGTATTCTTGTGTGATTCCCAATCTCAGGGCCAAACCTTTAAATATTTTACCACTAAATCGTTGCCTGAAGAGTGTTTCTCTATCAGTTTAGGGAAGTCATATCTACAGTTTGCTAAGAGCATTTTTAAAAATCATACATAGCTGTTGAATTTTATAAAATCTTTTTTAAAATTTGCATTTATTTATTGAGATAGTTATACTTTTCTCCTTTTAAGAAAATTAATGTGGTAAATTATGTTGACTGATTTTTCAAATGTTAAACCACTTTTGCACACACAAAAAAGTCACCTCACTTGGTAGTAATATACAGTTATTTTAATATACTGAGAGTTGCTTTTCTGTATATTGTGATGTCTTTGTCAGGTTTTGGCATCAAGGTGAGGATGAACTTAC
This sequence comes from Pongo pygmaeus, assembly GCF_028885625.2. NCBI lineage: Eukaryota > Metazoa > Chordata > Mammalia > Primates > Hominidae > Pongo > Pongo pygmaeus. The sequence continues at coordinate 135,946,333 of NC_072373.2, read as the reverse complement.
AGAGTTTGGAAGTATTCTCTTTTTTTATTTACTGGAAGAATTTGCATAAGATTGGGGTAATGTGTTCCTTAAATGTTTGAAAGGATTCACTGTTGAGGCTTTACATTTTCCTTGTGGAAATGTCTTAAATAACTGATTCAATTTCCACTAGTAGACGGGGACTCTCCAGATTTTTTGTCAGTTTATTTTGTTCTTAATTTTGTTCTTATTCAAATTTTCAAATTGGTGTTGTTGTTCATTATATCATTGTATCTTTCGATGTTTGTAGAGTCTCTAGTAATGTTTTTTTCATTCCTGATGTTATTTTTCCTCTTCTTTGATTGATTAGTTTTACTGGGGGTTTATCAATTTTCTTAACCTTTTCAAAGAATCAGTCCTTAGCTTTATTATTTTTCTTTAATTTTGTTTTGTTTTACTGGTTTCCAGGTTTCACCATGTTGGCCAGGCTGGTCTCAAACTCCTGACCTCAGGTGATCCACCCACCTCGGCCTCCCAAAGAGCTGGTATTACAGGTGTGAGCCACCGCGCCCAGCCTCTTCTTGCTTCTTAAGATAAAGTTTAATTGATTTTAACCTTTCAACCTTCCAAGACATGTAGTGAAGGCTAAGAATCTCTCTGCAGGCATTGCTTTAGCTGCAGCCAATTTTTGATATGGCACGTCTTCACTACTGTTCAGTTTGAAATATTTTCTAGTGTCTGTTATTTCTTCTTTGATCCACAGATCATTTAGAAGTGTGTTCTGTTTAATCTCCAGGCAGTTGAGGATTTTCTAGTTATCTTTTGTTACTGATTTCTAGCATAATTTCCCTAAGGTCAGAGAGCATATTTTGAATAATTTCAACCCTCTGAAATGTTTTGAGGCTTTCTGTGTAGCCTGCTTATTGTCAATTTTGGTAAAATTTAAATATGAGCTTAAATGAGATACGAATTTTGTCACGGTTGACAGGGTTCTCTGTATGTCAATTAGGTTAAGTTTATTAACTGTGGTCTTGATTTTTATTTTTTGTTTTTTATTTTTTTGTCTGTTCAGAGGTGTGTTAAAGTAACCCTTATGATTGTGGATTTGTCCATTTTTCCTTTTAGCTGTCTATTTTTGCCTTATATATTTTGAAATAATCTTATTTTGAATTTTGAAATCTTCTTCGTGGATTGACTTCTTTATCATTATGGAATATCTCTATCTCCAGTAATCCTCCTTGACTTAAAATCTGTGTTATCTGACATTAGTGTGGCTATACCAGTTTTTTCATTGGTTGCAAGGTGTATCCTTTTCAATCCTTGCACTTCCTGTGCACCTTTATTTAAGGCGTGTCTCTTCTAGACAGGATGTAGATAGATTTTGTTTTTTTCCTAGTCCAACAACAGTAGGTTAATACTCAGAATGTTTGGTCGATTTTCATTTAATGTGATTACTAATTTAAGCAGGTTTATATCTGCCATCCTACTATTTACTTTCTATTTAACCCACTGTTTCATTTACCTTTTTTTCTTCAATCTTGCCTTTCTTTGAATTACCCCAGTATTCTATTTTCCCCTCTTTTAACTTCTTTTTGATGTTACAAAACACATCTTGATAAATTTAATACAAATTATTGCTTTTACCACTTTTTTGATAGTGCTAGAACTTTATAATACTTTAACTCCAGCTTTTTGCCTTTTCCATTATGGCTGTCATGCATTTTAATTCTGCATAAATTTTACACTTCTCAGTATTAGTATTGTTTTGTAACAGTTGATGTTCATTATATTTACCTTTCCTAGAGGTCTTCATCCTTTTCTTTCTTTCTGTTTTGTTTTTTTTTTTTGAGTTTTGCTCTTGTTGCCCAGGCTGAAGTGCAATGGCATGATCTTGGCTCACCCGCAACCTCCGCCTCCCGGGTTCAAGCGATTCTCCTGCCTCAGCCTCCCAAGTAGCTGGGATTACAGGCATGCACCATCATGCCCAGCTAATTTTGCATTCATCCTTATCTTCATTTCTGTATTTCCACCTGGGATTATTTTCCTTCTATCTAATGACCTCCCATCAGAATTTCAATTAATGTAAGGCTGCTGGTAACTAATTCTCCTTTCTGTCTGAAAACATCTGTATTTCACCTTAATTTCTGAAGGATATTTTTACTCTAGATAGAATTCTTTTTCCCCCCAGCACTCTAGAGAGGTCTCCTAGGTAATGGGGTTTAAATGCTTCCTTGCTGACATTCATAACAGTGACATAATAAAAATACTGCAATTGCTTAATGCAGTGATTTTAGATTTTCAGCACCTAGAAACATCTTTTTCATTTTAAATTCAAAGGCATAGACTCAGGCTCAGAACTTGAAAGATTGTACAGACCATCTATCTCAATTTCCTACCTAATAATAATCCTGGTAGATGGTTACTTAGTTTTTGACTTAACGCTTCCCGGTTTTGAGGGAATTCACCAAATCAGAAGATAATGTATCTAAAAACAGTCCTAATCATAAATGGCATCCTTCTAGAATACTAAGACGAAACCTGCCAACCTTTACCTCCTTCTGTCCAAAGGAGCAAGGAAGCTGGGAATCCTTGTTTTCACTTATGCTATTTGTCCTCAGGTTTCCATGGTAAGCATCCCTTTCTCTACGCTTCCCAACGCCACATTCACAGTGAGTCACTAATCCCTGTCAATTGCGTTTCTAAAAATAAACTGGAATTTAGGTCATCATCCCCACAGAGGGTGGCTTAATGAAGGACCTATTTCTCACCTGGATTGCTGACCCTTTTCCTGATTATGCGTAGAAGCTAAGTGATCTCCTTCAAGCTCTATTCCACATGCTTACGTCTTCAACAGCTCTCCATCACAGCACTGTTTTCTAAACTGTTCTTCTGGGACAGAGGGTGGAGGGGTGGACTTGTTAATTCTGTCATCTGTTGTGTTGTTCTCTCATTAACAAAATTTAACCTACAAAACTCACTGCAACCCAGAACTTCAGCAATTTTAGACACAAAGGTTTTAATTAAATGAATAAACTTTTATACATACACACTAAAAATGACATTGGAGTTGGGATGAGATAACCCTTAACTTCAATTTCCTTGCAACTAGAATGAAAAAATACAATCTGAAAGTATATGATTTATAGCAGCTCTGGCCTAAAAATGAAGATGAAGGAATTTAGAAGTGATACAGAATTTATAATAAAGACACCTGAGTTGAAGTCTTATCATCCTTTCTTATTAGGTATATGACCTATGGTAAGTTATTTAACCTCTTTGAAGTCTATTTGCTTGTCTGAAAAAGGCAATTAAGAATACCTGCTGTATTAGTCGGGGTTCTCTAGAGGGACAGAACTAATAGGATATTAGGAGAGTTCATTAAGTATTAACTTACACAATCACAAGGTCCCACAATAGGATGTCTGCAAGCTGAGGAGCAAGGAGAGCCAATCTGAGTCCCAAAACTGAAGAACTTGGAGTCTGATGTTCGAGGGCAGGAAGCATCCAGCACGGGACAAAGATGTAGGCTGGGAGGCTAGGCCAATCTCTCCTTTTCACATTTTTCTGCTTGCTTTATATTCGCTGGCAGCTGATTAGATGGTGTCCACTCAGATTAAGGGTGGGTCTGCCTTTCCCAGCCCACTGACTCAAATGTTAATCTCCTTTGGCAACACCCTCACAGACACAGCCAGGATCAATACTTTGTATCCTTCAATCCAATCAAGTTGACACTCAGTATTAACCATCACAAGTCTGCTGCTTGTCAACTTGAACCCATACACATCTCCTGAGATCATACATAATCTTCAAATAAAGACAATAACAAGGTCATAATTACACTTCACATAATACAACTATCCTTCGTACAACCGGAAATGCACCAATCCCCAACCCAAATACTATTACATAAAGTTAACAATGCTTAAATGCTGATATGAAGTCAATAAATCTTATGTCACATGACAAAGGAAAAGGTTTTTGTTTGTTTGTTTGTTTTTGAGACGGAGTCTTGCTCTGTCGCCCAGGCTGGAGTGCAGTGGCGTGATCTCGGCTCACTGCAAGCTCCGCCTCCCGGGTTCACGCCATTCTCCTGCCTCAGCCTCCCGAGTAGCTGGGACTACAGGAGCCCGCCACCATGCCTGGCTAATTTTTTTGTATTTTCAGTAGAGACGAGGTTTCGCTGTGTTAGCCAGGATGGTCTTGATCTCCTGACCTGGTGATCCGCCCTCCTCAGCCTCCCAAAGTGCTGGGATATAGGGGTGAGCCACCGTGCCTGGCCAAAATAAAGATATTTTCTTAGTACAAGTGCATACATTTAGCAAAAGAAGGAGGAAATACTCATGACAATTATAGCCTTCCTTCTACAGCTGGTCACATGGTCATAGCTGATGACTATCTTTTTCTACTACCCATTCTGTATTCCCTTGCTTTCAGCAAGCACCTCAGCAGGTTGTGTTTTTTTTCCTGGTGGAGTGACCCAAACCATCATTCCTGAGGGGTCTGAGCCATTTGTAGTCCTGCCTGGATTGGGCTGCTGTAGTTTCCTATTGACCTTAATCACAGAGCATGGTAATACTAATGGACGCCCTAATGGATCTCTTGTGTTCCATGCATACTCTTTCTTACTTCTGTTGTGGAGTAGTAAGACTGATTTCATCTTGATAGTCCAGGTCAATCACCCCAGCCAACATTGTAACTCCTTTCATAGCCTGTTGACTTAAAGGCAGGAGGATCCCAAAGTGTCCAGGTGGCAATCTTAACTTCCAGTTTAATGGAATTGTTGTTGTGTCTCCTGGTGGCAGCATTCCTCCCTCTGGAACTAAGACCTCTAGGCCAGCAGAACGTAATGTCGCGGGAAGAGGAAGCAAGAATATTGCTAGTGAGTCACTAGGGGTGATGGTGAGTCGTGCCACTTCCAATTCCACCCCTTGATTCCTGGACCCGTGAATCCTGGCTATGGGAGAAAGAGTAACATATATTGGGTGCTGATTCAGAGCATACACGGCCTTCTGGAGAACTTTGCCCCAGCCCTGCAAAGTATTGTCACCTAGTTGGCATTTTAATTGTGACTTCAAAAGGTCATTCCATCATTCTATCAATCCAGCTACTTCAGGATGATGGGGAACATGATAAGACCAGTGAATTCTAGGAGCATGAGCCCACTGCCACACTTCTTTAGCTGTAAAGTGAGTGCCTTGGTCAGAGGCAATGCTGTGTGGAATACCATGATGGTGGGTAAGGCATTCCATGAGTTCACAGATAGTTGTCTTGGCAGAGTACTGCATGCAGGATAGCAAACCCATATCTGGAGTAGATGTCTATTCCAGTGAGGACAAACCTCTTCCCTTTCCATGATGGAAGAGGTCCAATATAATCAACCTGCCACCAGGTAGCTTGCTGATCACCCCAGGGAATGGGGCTGATCATCGAGGGCTCAGTGTTGGTCTCTGCTGCTGGCAAACTGGGCACTCAGTAGTGGCATAGCCAGGTCAGCCTTGGCGAGTGGAAGTCCATGTTGCTGAGCCCATGTGTAACCTCCATCCCTGCCACCATGGCTACTTTGTTCATGGGTCTGTTGGGCGATGAGAGGGGTGGTTGGGGAAAGAGACTGAGTGGTATCCACAGAACGGGTCATTCTATCCACTTGATTATTAAAATCCGCCTTTGCTGAGATCACCCGTTGGTGAGCACTCACATGGGATACAAATATCTTCACAGTTTTTGGCCACTCAGAGAGGTCCATCCACATTCCTCTTCCTCAAATATGTCACCAATTTTCCAATCATGCTTCTTCCACTGACTCAAATGTTAATCTAGTGACTTGATGACCCATAGTCAAATATTCAGTTTCCACCAAAGCCCAGTAACAGGCCAAGAGTTGTCTCTCAAATGGAGAGTAGTTATCTTCAGAAGATGGCAGGGCCTTGCTCCAAAATCCTAGAGGCCTCCACTGTGATTCACCTATGTGGGCCTGCCAACGGCTCCAAGAAGCATCCCTATCTGCCACTGACACCTCAAACACCACTGGATCTGCTGGGTCATATGGCCCAAGTGGGAGAGCAGCTTCCACAGCAGCCTGGACCTGTTGCAGAGCCTTCGTCTGTTCTGGACCCCACTAAAAACTGGCAGCCTTTCAGGTCACTCGATAAATGGGCCAGAGTAATACACCCAAATGAGGAATGTGTTGCCTCCAAAATCCAAATAGGCCCACTAGGCATTGTGCCTTTTTCTTGGTTGTAGGAGGGGCCAAATGCAGCAACTTTTCCTTCACCTTAGAAGGAATATCTCAACAGGCCCCACACCACTGGACCCCTAGAAATTTTACTGAGGTCGAAGTTCCCTGAATTTTAGTCAGATTTATTTCCCATTCTCTGGCACACAAATGTCCTACCAATAAATCCAGTGTGTTTGCTACTTCTTGCTCACTGGATCCAATCAGCATAATGTCATCAATGTAATGGGCCAGTGTGATATCTTGCAGAAGCGAAAAGCGATCAAGGTCTCTGTGAATAAGATTATGACACAAAGCCGGAGAGCTGATATACCCCTGAGGTAAGACAGTAAATGTATATTGCCAGCCTTGCCAACTGAAGGCAAATTGCTTCTGGTGGGCCTTATGGACAGGAATGGAGAAAAAGGCATTTGCCAAGTCAATGGCTGCATACCAGGTACCAGGAGATGTGTTAATTTCCCCAAGCAATCAAACCACATCTGGTACAGCAACTGCAATCGGAGTCACCACTTGGTTAAGCTTACAATGATCCACTGTCATTCTCCAAGATCCATCTGTCTTCTGCACAGGCCAAATGAGAAAGTTGAACAGGGATTTGGTAGGAATCACCACCCCTACATCTTTCAAGTTCTTGATGGTGGCACTAATCTCTGCAATCCCTCCAGGGATGCAATATTGTTTTTGATTTACTATTTTTCTAGGTAGAGGCAGCTGTAATGGCTTACATTTGGCCTTTCCCACCATAAGATCGCTCATCCTACCAGTCAGGGAGCCAACGTGGGGGTTCTGCCAGCTGCTAAGAATGTCTATGCCAATTGTCCATTCTGGCACTGGGGAAATGACCACAGGATGAGTCTGGGGACCCACTGGACCCACTGTAAGTTGGACCTGAGGTAAACTCCACCTGATCTCCATAAGCCCCTACTTTAACTGGAGGACCACATGACGTTTTGGGTCCCCTGGAATCAATGTCAGCTCAGAGCCAGTGTCCAGTACTCCCCGAAATGTCTGATCATTTCCTTTTCCCCAATGCATGGTTACCCTGGTAAAAGGCCAGAGATCTCTTTGGGGAAGGATAGGAGAAAGATTCACTGCATAAATTGCCAGTGATGTAGTGGTGTCCTTCCTCAAGGGGATCTGGCCTCCCTTTCATTCAAGGGGTTCTGGGTCTGTAAGCTGGCTCAAGTCTGGAAATTGATTGAGGGGCCATGATTCTCTGTTTTTATAATTCAAATTAATATTTTGTCCATTCAACCTAGAAATTTTCTGCTTGTATAAATTAAGTAGGAATGCAGTAGGCTTCCTATCCATTTCATTTCTAGGAACACCATGATTAATTAGCCAAGGCCAGAGCTCTAGACACGTCAGACTATTCTGATTGCCGCTTTGCCTCTGCTATCCATTATGGTAACTACACCCACCTTGCTTTTGATGGTTGAGTGTCACCACTTCGCCCCCACCACCTTGGGATCCAATTATTCCCATTGTATTTAAATTTTGTAGTTGAGTGACTGCAGTTCCCATCATTAGATCTGATATACAGAGAAGAGCAATTACAGCAATTACAGGGCTCTTCAAAGATGCAGGTGCTGCACTTATAAATCTATTCCACAACTCAGTGTCCCTAGTTTCATCAGGGGGATCTGGTAGCCCCACATGTCCCCATTCCAAGTTTCAGGGTCCCATTCTTTTCCAGTAAATGCCCTCACTTTAACAGTAAACACCTGGTGCATGCATCTTTTGTTACAAGTCAGCCACTCACATGATAAGAGATTGTGTTTGTTTTTCCACAATTTCAGCTCTTTTTTTCAGGAGATAAGATTCTTACTCAGGGCAATCTTAGCAGATTTGAGACTCAGTATCTGTTTCTGAAGCTGGGAGACAGAATCCCTGAGTTCATAATTTTCTTTCATCACTTTGTCCACTGAACATAGGACCAACCAACCAGCTTCATTATGTTCCTTGGTTCTCCACATATGGTGAAAAGTATTATGCATAGAGTCACTAAACTCCTTGACTGTCACAAGTAATGAATCCGGAGGGTCAAATGCATTTATTTTGCATAACTCTCTAAACAGTTCACACCAAGGACTATCAGTGTTCTCCATACTATTAGAAGTAGAGTCCTTAACATTTTGGGGTCTAATCATATTAAGCAGCCAACTCCAGAAACCCCAAACCAATGAAAGAACTCCATTCATAATATTCTGTTCCTCTAGAACCACTCCCAGTACCAAAATCTGTATTAGTCAGGGTTCTCTAGAGGAACAGAATAGGACACACACACACACACACACACACACACACACACACACACGGAGAGTTTATTAACTTACACAATCACAAGGTCCCACAATAGGATGTCTGCAAGCTGAGGAGGAAGGAGAGCCAGTCCAAGTCCCAAAACTGAAGAACCTGGAGTCCAATTTTCAAGGGCAGGAAGCATCCAGCATGGGACAAAGATGTAGGCTGGGAGGCTAGGCCAGTCTCTCTTTTTCATTTTTCTGCCTGCTTTATATTCGCTGGCAGCCGATTAGATGGTGTCCGCTCAGATTAAGAGTGGGTCTGCCTTTCCCCAGCCCACTGACTCAAATGTTAATCTCCTTTGGCAACACCCTCACAGACACAGCCAGTATCAATACTTTGTAACCTTCAATCTAATCAAGTTGACAGTATTAACCATCACACCTGCCTAAGTAAAGATTAAGTAAGATGATCATCACAACGTATTTGTTGTTGTTGTTTTTTTAAAAAGTGAATGGGGGGCCAGGTGTGGTGACTCACACCTGTAATCCCAGAACTTTGGGAGGCCGAGGCAGGCAGACCACTCGAAGTGAGTAGTTCGAGACCAACCTGGTCAACACGGTGAAATCTTGTCTCTACTAAAAATACAAAAATTAGTGGGTGTGGTTACGTGCATCTGTAATCCCAGGTACTCGGGAGGCTGAGGCAAGAGAATCGCTTGAACCAGGAAGGCAGAAGTTGCAGTGAGCTGAGATCGTGCTACTGCACTCCAGCCTGGGTGACACAGCAAGACTTTGTGTCAAGAACAAAAAACAAAAAACAAAAAAAGTGAATGAAGGGAAAAATAGATTAAGTTTTCAATGTGACATTGTTCACAGTAGGAAGAAAACCTGAAAGCCACCTAAATGCCCACCAACAGTGGGATTAATAATACATTGTAGTATAAATACCCAGTAAAATACTTCAGTTTTTTAAAAAAGGAAAATAAACTATAGTTACACTTGTATAGGTAGCTTTTTTTGTTTTAAAGCCAAGGAAGGATTAATATAAAATTCAAGATAGTGGTTACACCTGCTGTGAGAAGAGACAGGCATGTGATCAGGAAGGGGCATCCTGGTGGTTCCTTAACATCCTGATAAGGGTGTTAGGGTCAAATGGGAATTCGTTTTATAATCATTCTTTAAATGATACATGTATATGTACACACTGCTGCATTTACAACCCAGTTTTAAAACAAAAAAATCATTTAAAACTCTCATTGAATCTTAACCATGAGACTTATGTATCTATACTTGGAGATGGAGAATATGTAGACCTTGGTTCACCGTCCTAGTCTCCTGTGTTGAATCACAACACATTCTACTGATCTTTTTGGCAACTACTAGATGAACTCTTACAACTTTGATTAAAATAACTGATACAGAAAATTTTTGATTTTGCTGGCAGTAGATCTCAAAAAGCAAATTTCTGGTATAAAATGATCTACAGAGAATTTGGCAGATGGCAACTATTGTATGTCAGGTCTGTGTCTACAACTGTAAATAAGATCTTGCCATTCTTATAGTCAGGCCGTGTTACAGTCATCCTGATTTTTAATTTTTTTTTTTTTTTTTTTTGAGAGAGTCTCACTCTGTCACCCAGGCTGGAGTGCAGTGGCGTGATCACGGCTCACTGCAACCTCCGCCTCCCAAGTTCAAGCAATTCTCCTGCCTCAGCCTCCTGAGTAGCTGGGATTACAGGCATGCACCACTACGCCTGGCTAATTTTTGTATTTTTAATTGAGACGGGGTTTCACCATGTTGGTCAGGCTGGTCTCGAACTCCAGACCTCGTGATCCACTTGCCTTGGCCTCCCAAAGTGCTGGGATTACAGGCATAAACCACTACGCTCGGCCTGATTTTTAAATTTCAGTGCTGTATTCACTTATCAAGGAGCAATGCCTCATTGGTAACAGTCACTATTCATCTCGTTTCCAATTCTGTCGACACTATAAAAGGAAGACTTACGATATCCTGTAACGAATGGGCATGACCGCATCCAGAAATCTGAGACAGGTTTTCATATCATGTACAGCTTTTTCTTAATTGTTTAAAGCTGAACTCAATAAAACTTGTAACTCAGAAGCATAGTCAATTAGTCATTTAATCTATTTTCTGAACTGCATGCTTATTTTATGTATGCAGAGTAGACTGGTTGAGTGTGAGGACACTTAAAAATAGCATGATACAGTTATTGTAGGAAGTATTAATATTTAAAAATTGTGTTACAGCCAATACCAAAAAGTGAGAACCATAATTCAATATTTTCTATAAATTTCATAAATGTCTATGTTTAAACATTCCTGGTAAATATGTATAATCGTACATTTTTAAACTTTCTCTGATGAATTAAGTATTCAATAATTGCTCATTATCAAAAGGTTGTGAATTTCTCTCTCTTCCAGCCAGATGACAGGAGCCTAGGATTCCAATGGTGTGCTCAGGACTGACATCACTGGGGTCAAACATTCAGCTGCATGGTCCAGGCTCCAGGCTGGGGAGGATGTTAGGGACTGGTGTGGTCAGGACCAATGCTGCTATGACTGGGAATTTATTTGGCATATTTGGGACTAGGTGTGATGAGACAGCAGCTGGCCTTGTCAAGAGGTTGAGGGAGGGAGGAAGAATGAACAAATTATTTAGGATTATGGGAGTCAGGTTTCTATGAGAGAAGGAAGTTACAAAGATGGAAAGGGAGACTAGATTAACCCCAAAGGGTTGAATTGAAGGTGTCAATGTGAACTCAAAGTTTTCAATACGTATGTATATAAATACATATAGAAGTAGGTGACTATTCTTGAATGTGTGTAGACACACGTTTTTCTTTGAGCTGTTCACCAATAGGGCAGTGAGCCTTTCTCAGGTCTTCATTTCCATATACCATTCCCCATTTAAAGAAACTAGGGCTCCTTGGAAAAAAATGGCTAATTCTAGAGTTGGGGTAGGGAGTAGGAAAAAGTGTAAGATGAGCTCGTAAAAAAAATAAGAGGCGAAAAAGCAATGAGGCATCTCTAAGGAAAACAAGTCAGCTTGAAGAGACTCCCAAAAACCAAATCGGGGAAAATTTCAGCATGAAAATAAGTGACAGTAATACACTGTCACTGAATAAAGTAGGCATTCATGAGTCTGTATTGATTTAAGTGAATAAAGGAATAGAGAAGGAAGAGTTCCTCCTTACAGTAGTAGAATGCCAACCAAGGCAGAAGCCACGGACTCACCATTTGACAACCAAAATAGTAATTGGTTCAGTCAAGAATTGTCAATAGACTCAAACTAGCCCACGACAATTCGATGAGAAACAGTACATTTACAATCTTTAAGAATCTCTCCTCACAAAGTACTTCCTAATTATAATTTTACAATGGAGAAACCTGGTATATGCTATTTGAACCAAGTGACCAAAATTAATACCATCAGGTATAAGACAAATTGACATTGTGTGCATCCTGGCATGACACATTTGAGTATAGAGCATCACTTCTGTAGTATTGGACAAAAATGTCTGTCCTAAACCTTATGGGTCTTATCTAATGATAAACCAAAACTGAGGAAGTTTCTACAAACTGGCCAATCCTCCTCAAGTGTCAAGGTCAAAGACAAGTCTGAAAAGCTGTTCTGGACTGAATGAAACAAGAGATAGGACAACTAAATACACCATGTGGTCCTGGATTGGGATGCTGAAACACAGGAACATTACTGAGGCAATCAGAATCAGCAGATTGAATGTGGTCTATGGATTAGATATCATGATATCAATGTCAATCTCCTAAGTTTGACGGTTGTACTATGGTTATGTAGGAATGCCCTTGTCTTAATGAAATACACAGTAGATAGAGGTAATAATGGGATTACATTGAATCTACAAATGTAAATGAACATCTCTACATGACTGAGTCTTCTAATTCGTGTACATTACGGAGTGCTACATTTATTTAAGATCTCCTCAAATGCTTCCTGACATGGTCTAACATTTTCTCCATGAAGATCTTGTACATCTTTTGTTAGACTTATTCTTAGATACAGTATTTTGTATTTTTTAATGGTATTGAAGAGATCTTTCTAAAAACTTCCATTTCTGTTAGTTGCTGATATCCAGGAATACAACTGATTTAAATACTGATTGTGAATGTAGCCACTTTGCTAACTCCTAGATGTTAACTGAATAGTCTACATATATAATCATATCAACACATCACCATAATTTCCTGCCTGTAGGAAAGAAAAACCCACAGAATTCCACTGACTATAAGTTACTTAACAATATACAATGGTTGTCATTTAGAGAGATGTTTCCAGTTGTATAAACACTGTAAGTAACACAACGATAGCTGGGAATAGTGTAGCCATAGTACCATCTTTAAATCACCCAAATAACTGAGGTACAATTCTACCTGCTTATGAGTTCACTAGGCAACAAGTCTCAGGGATCATATAGTCTTTGTCTCTGTATCAAAACAAATATACTGCCTAAGGTACACTAAAAGTAATTTAACATACTGTACTCATAAATTCTAATTAAGCTCTCTGTAGGTAAAACATGGCTAGGGAAGTTATGATCAACCCTTCAGAAACAACTTCTTCTGAGTCGTTCGGACAATACGCATCGTCTTGGACAATACACCTCCCACGAGGCTTCCTGGTGTTCTGGCAGCACTAACAGGGCTCCCGCTGTTGCCCTTTCCTTTTGCTCACGTATCTTTCCATGTCGCAAAAAACAACTTCTGGATAAATGATTTCCACCCCATTATCAGATAGCACAACACAGTGCACACTGGGATACTCTAGAAATAGAAACCTCTTCTCAAGAGATACTTGCCTCAGGGCCCCAGGAAACTAGAAAGCATCTAGAGGCTTAAGGCTCTAAGCTGGACAAAGTGCCAGGGAGCCCTAAAGGCAGAAAGGACCCAAAAGTGAAATTCTCATTTTTGAGCTGTGAGGGAAAACAGGGAAATGAGTTTATTACACAATATAACCTTTGGGTGGGCTCCATATATTAAAAGAAAACTGAAGAAGTTTAAAAGTACATTTTCTAAGTTTTAGTATAGGATGATGATAATGTTCTGGAGATGAATAGGTGCTCATGGTTGCAAAACAATGTGAATATACTTAATGCCACTGAACTATATGCTTAAAAACGGTTCAAACAATATACTCAGAAATGGTAAATGTTATGTGTATTTTACCACAATAAAAATTTTTTAAAGTTGCATTTTCTATTGTTAAAAACTACCAGATATTATTTAGTAATCACAGTCATTAAGAGCACTAACCATCAAAATCTGACAGCCCTATGTTTGAGATTTGACTCCACCTGTTACACCTGTGGAACATTGAAGCAAGTCATTTAACTAAGCCTTAGTTTCCTTATCTGTAACACAGAAATAATAACATGCTTACCCACCCATTATAGGTTGCTGTGAACTTGAAATAAAATAATCTATGTAGCAACTTGGCAAAGTTCCTGGCACACAGAGAAGGCTCAATACACATGGGCTCTAATTTTCTTTTTAGGTATTCATAGCAATATGATTATTTTATATTTTGTACAATGAGGAGTAAAAACAAGGCTTCAGAAAAAAAAGGACTGGTTATTGCTCCCTAGACTTTTACGTCACATAGAACTATAAAACAGGTTTCCATAAAATTCATTCCACATTGTAGTCAACGGATGTATGATCCTAGATGTTGACTTCTAAGCCAATGGTTAATAACCTTAAACTCTCGTACTGTAATAGGCAACAATTGAAAAGAAGCCATGAGAACGTGAAATAATTTAACAAGTTGATATATATATATATTATCAAGTATAACACAGTCATACAAAAACATTTAGTAGAAATATAATTCACACATAAAAACAGCCTACTTATTTTTTGTCCCTTTTATATCCTATTTTAGACAAAATGATAAAACTCAGAAAATAACAGGAATGTACTAGTCCTAAAAACTGGACATTTTATAAATGAAACAGATCCGATCACCTATACCTTGTCTCAAATTCCAAATAATGAGGCTTACTGACCTGTACTCTCAGAATCAACTTAAATAAATTTTAGCTTGATTTGGATGGAATATATACTTTCAGTTGTTGATAATCCAGGTAGAACAAGTACATAAAATGATTCACAAGTCAAAACATTTCATACAAAAGGAATGGTTTTAACTCGGACAAATCAAGAGGAAATGCACTGAATTTAAAAACGTCTGAAACAGGCATTTTTTGGACCATTTATAAAATACTAAAAAGTTCAGAGCTGCTGAAAAACAAAAGTTTATATAAAATAAAGCCAAGGGGTGAAAAACTACCAAATGTATTAAAACCATCTAAAGCCAAATATAATATAACTGAATATATAATTTAGAAACAGGTTTAAGTGCATTTTCTTTGTACAATTGACTATCACATGTAAAAACTGGCAATTAATTAAAATGCAATTAAATACAGATTTGCAAGCCTTCCGGCCACTATGTAAACATTTGAAAATTAAGTGAATTGCCAATTGAAAAATAAGAGCTTACATATGTATCTTAAAAAAGCACAAATGGTAAAAGATGCACTATAAAATTGTGTGAAAAAACATATTCACACCAACAAAGATCTTTTTAGGCACTTGCATTCAGAAACATTCCTTTTATAAATAAGCACTTATAATAGTTTCACTCCAAAAAATAAACCTGATTTTCCCAAATTGCACCTATTAGTTGAGAACTATATCATATATTAGGGATGCATTCAAATGGACCATTTGGTGGGGAAAGTCAACTGAACTTTAAAAAATATGAATCCACTATCTTATTCACAACTTCAAAAATACAGAATTTAAAGATAATTCCAGTGAGGCACAAACGTGACCCTATCAAAACATTCTACCATTCAGTATTACCGACAGAGGATAATACAACAAAAGGCAAAACCCATGATTTGGCAGTCCTATACAAAAGGGGCCCTGTCAAAACATTCTTTCACAAAACAAGCACAATACCACAAAGTAACACAACAACAACAACAAAACCCTGAAATTTGACAACCCTACACAAACTGTGGAATTTCATCTTCGAGGTCTTCAAACTGTTGCATTCGTTTTAGCCTCGGTCTCTGACACGTTGGATTCACATCAGGCAAGCCAAGCTCCTCAGAGTCTTCTTTAGGTTGACCAGTTGCTTGCCCAGGACAAGCTGATGCTTTGTCTGGGTCTGGCATTGACTTCACCATGAGACTCTGGGGATCGTGAGCTGTGCCAGGAGGCACTGCTGCTGAGGGTGAAGCTGGCTTCTCCTCATTCCCCCTGATACTGATGGTGGGAGCATGTGGTTTATAAAATGTTGTCCAATGTTGAGGCTGCAGTGTTCTGGGTGCTCTGACAGGAGCGAGAGGGTAGGAATCCGAAGACCGTCTCTCACATGCCTCTCTCACTGACCTGACTGGCTCTGCATATGGCTTACTGGGTTGAGTGGCATTGACAGAATGGTCCCCACTAATCTGGAGGCTTGTTGTCACTCCTTTTTCCTGGAGTGCACTGGGCATGATCATTGTAGTCTTGGCAGTTAGGCTGTTTTGTTCATACTGTTTGTCCTGAATTTTCTGTAGAGTTTGCTGGTCAAAGCCATTAAATTTGGAACAAACAGTAGTAGCAGTGTCTTTTCTATTAACTCCTTCAAAGGCAGGATTCTTGCAAAACTTGTCTAAATTTACATTTCCCATATTTCTGCCATTTCTCTCATTAGGAGGACTTGCAAGAAGTAGTCTATCTACAGGCAAACTTACAGGTCTAATCTTGGTCCTTGGAGTATGCCTCTCCACATTGTTTGTTGACCTATCAGATTTCAGAGAAAGTGGCTTAGGGGTTTTACCATCTTCTGTCTTTTGGGATGCTGATTCAACCTCTTGGTCTAGAAGCAACTGTGCTTTGTCTGAAAATGAAAGAAATCTATTTAAGTTCGTGGCACATGGTTAATAAAGGAGTCTGAATGAGTCAGAGATGAACACTCTATCAAGACAATATGAGTCTTACATATTTTTTCCAAAATAATATTCTCAGTTATCTATATGGAGGAGTTAAACATCTGCACAGTATTAAAGGCGTATATTGAATTTAAAAGTTCAAATTTTTCACTCATTTAAATCAATATGAACAGCTACAAAATACAAAAAAAAAACACTTGCTGAGTAACTTCCTTTTAAGTGCTGTGCATGAACAAGTACTTTCTGGGTCAAAAGACTATCACAATTTCAATAGGCAGACATTGGAAAATTAACCTCAGAAAAGTGACACTAATTTACACACCAACCAGATATAAGTGTGCCCTGAATCCCAAGGATTTTGCCAACTCACTCAATCTGCTTTTCAGTTACACTCAACTCATGAGAGCATATCATATTAGATGCCTTAGATGCTCTCCATATCTGATCAACTAATAAAGCATAACGTTCATTCTGTCAAATGAAGGCTGAATGCTTTTAAGTTAAAAACTGCCATTTTCCCCATCTGCTCCCAGATTTTCTTTCTTCTATAGTCTGAACCCACAGTCCATGTTTTCTCACTTAGAAGCCTCAGTTCCTGCATCTATCCTAAAAAATTCCAATTCCAGGAATGTTCCAGCCCTCCATTCTCCTGCTTTTCTGTTCACTGCCGAAACACATCCACCAACTCCGTGCGTTGACACCATCTTGACTCTGAGCTACAGCCGGCCTCAAGCACAACATGCAATCCTTTCTCTGCCACCCAGTCCTTCACCCACATCTCTTAGGCAGTGGTTTGCAGACAGGTGCCCACCAGAGTCACTTTTTGGTCGTCGTCTCATCTGACCTTCTTCCACACCTGGGACTGCTGGCCTCTCTTCCCTGGGTTTCAAGGCTTTTGTTTTGTTTTGTTTTTGTTTTTGTTTATTGAGACAGAGTCTCACTCTGTCACCCAGGCTGGAGTGCAGTGGCATTATCTTGGCTCACTGCAACCTCTGCCTCCTGGGTTGAGGTGATTCTCTTGCCTCACTCTCCTGAGTAGCTGAGATTACAGATGCCTGCCACCATGCCCAGATAATTTTTGTATTTTTAATACAGACAGGGTTTCACCATGTTGGCCAGGCTGGTCCTGAACTCCTGGCTTCAAGATCCGCACACCTTGGACTCCCAAAGTGCCAGGAG
This sequence comes from Pongo pygmaeus, assembly GCF_028885625.2. Classification (NCBI taxonomy): domain Eukaryota; kingdom Metazoa; phylum Chordata; class Mammalia; order Primates; family Hominidae; genus Pongo; species Pongo pygmaeus. The sequence continues at coordinate 135,928,719 of NC_072373.2, read as the reverse complement.
TACAGGTGTGAGCCACCACACCTGGCCCAAGGCTCTTTTGATTTGCTTTCCCGGGTCCTCCACACATTTATAGAGCATTCTAAGGGAACTGGTTCCTTGCAGTTGGACTCTAAGCACCAACATATATTCTTAAATTTCTGAGGGAAAAACTTAGAGCATAATGGAGAAGAGCACAGACTCTGAAGCACAGTTGCCTGGGTCCTGGCTCAGCCCTGCCTGCCACTTCTGCACTGGGGTAGGCAATCTCACTGTCCTATGTGTCTTCATCTGTGAAATAAGACTCCTGTGTGTATCTATGTTGCTGTGTGATCTAAATGATCTACTAGGAAAAGCGCTTAAAATTATCTTGTATGTAATAAACACTGGGAAGTGACATTTATTATTATTACTGTTCCTAAGAGCTTCATGGGATAGTGAAAAAGGTTAGGTTTAGTAATCAGAACTGGGTTCAAATGTATTAACAACTTTTGGCATTACTTAGTCTCTTTCAGACGGTTAGTTATGGGTTGAATGAGAATAATGCTATTTACTTTATAGCACAGAACTATTATGAAGATCAAATAGAATCAAACAAATAAGCACAGTGCTTAGCACAGAACAGGCAGGTACCTGGTGAATGTTAGTTCCTTTCCTTTTTTTTTTTTTGAGATGGAGTTTCACTTGTCACCCTGGCTGGAGTGCAATGGCACATTCTCGGCTCACTGCAACCTCTGCCTCTCGGGTTCAAGTGATTCTCCTGCCTCAGCCTCCCGAGTAGCTGGGATTACAGGCGCCCACCACCACGCCTGGCTAATTTTTTGTACTTTTAGTAGACGGGGTTTCACCATGTTGGCCAAGCTGGTCTCAAACTCCTGACCTCAGGTGATCCGCCCGCCTTGGCCTCCCAAAGTGCTGGGATTACAGGCGTGAGCCACCATGCCCGGCCTTCCTTTCCTTTTTAGACCCTATGATCACTGATACTTGATTACACATTAAATTTAACATATATGGCTGCAATGTAAAAAACTGGAATATAGCTTATAACAATGTAGAAATGACAATACAAATGGAAGCTTTTCCACCAGCTTAACAACTAGCAATGACAGCAACTAATATTATAAAGAGAAAATAAGTGAACAAAATGACCGTAGTCAAGGAAATAAAAAAGACATACACATCTCTGTGTTTAATGGGTTAAATGTAGGCCACAGGTAAAAAGCATGTCAAAAAAAAAAGTAGGACTCTAAAGTTTTTGAATTTCAGGAGTATAGTTTGACTCCGTATGAGCAGTTAGTTCAATACACTGAACTGTGGAACTGGAAGCTGCTAACAAATATCACATTGCTCAACACATTTCTACCTTTTTTTTACATGGCTACTCACCACTGAGACATGCATCACATTTTTCTAACGCATTTTGCTTGCGTTCTGATTCCTCAAATGATGTAGCTCGTTCAAAAATTTTGCTTTCACTCTCTGAAGTATGGATATCCTGTTGATGCAAGATAATTTTTTTAAATGGAAGAAGTAAAACATAATCTCAAAATAAACAGTTCAAAGATCTTTAACTTATTAACATAAATATTACAAAGTTCTAATATAATTCCATAAAGGTCAAACTCACTTCCTTTGAAGAAAAAAATAGTGACTTCATGGAACGTTCAATGTCTCTTTCTTCTGGTGATAACAGAGGCTTTGGAAAACCGCCTTGATCAACCTGAGGTGAAACACCACCTATGCTACACATAACATCTTGTGGTTGTAGGGACCCATCAAAGATCTTCTGTGAATAAGTAATGAGGAACTCTACCAAGCGTGCTTGATTTGAATACTCTGCAAGGGAGGAGATGGTGATAGGAGCAGTTGTGGGCCTTGGCCTAATGAGACTTGGTCCAAATATCACCCCCAAGTTTTTGGAGTTCATCTTGTTTTCTTCTGCATGATCTACTACCCTGCAAAGTAGAACACAGAAAGTTGTATGAGATTTGCCTATTAGAGTTCCTTGACTGTAGTTTACTATGGAATAGAGAGGGTGGAGGGAAAACGAGCTGCACAAAAATACTAGGGGGAAAAAGTCTAGGAAAAGGTTATATTTATTTGATTAAAATATTGACCACATGCCAAATAGAGTTTCACAGTTTCACAGTATTGGAATAAATTTCAAGTAAGTAGAAGGAACTACTACAGTTTTACCAGCAGAAAGAAAAAATACCCCTAAAACTGCTCCCATCTCAGTATATGGTATATCCTCCCAAGTCCTTACACTGGGAACCTAAACATCATTGTCAGTTCTCTCACTACCCATCTCCAGTCTTCAAGTCTAGATGATTCTCCCTTCTGAAGATCTCAGTTTCAACACCATCCTCACTCCTCTGGCCTCACTTCAAGCTCTTACCACCTTTTATTTCTATGATTATTCAAGGAGATCTGAATTGTAATAAAGGCCTCCTCTCTAACCTAGTTTCCATATTGCTGCCAGAAATATCTAAAAGGCAAATCTGAGCCTGTTAAATTCCTAGCTCAAAATTCTTTACTGGGTACCAAAGGAAGATGGTCAGCGCACCTGCCAGGCATGCAAGACTTTATCAGGCCTCTACCTGGCTCAGTTTCTGCTACTGCTTGCTGTATTGCAGCCTAACCAATTCACTTATATTTCTCAGATGCACAATGCGCTCGTGTCTCCATGTCTGTGACTTTGTGCCTGGAATGCTCTTCTGTGTAATTTTTCCCACCAAGATACTACTTGGTTCTGTAAGTCTGACTCAAGGGCTATCTCCTCTGATTTATGCCTCCACCACACAATCTTCCTCTGCATGCTGTGCATAGCTGTTAGAACAATGATGCTGTACTCTGTTTGTCTGCAGATCTGTCCCCGCAGTTGATGAGACCAACAGATGGTTGAAACCCTGTTTTCATCCTTGTTTAGCCAGCCAGAGCCTGGCACACAGGAGGCATCTGAGGGAACTATGTTAGCTGCATGTACATATATCTTCAATGTCTCCCTTTCCCTTACACAGATTAGAAATGAAATGTTCATTTTAAAAGTAACATTGCAACAATATGAACACACTTAACACTTAAGAATGGCTAAGAAGTGCCAGGCGCAGTGGCTCACGCCTGTAATCTCAGCACTTTGTGAGGCTGAGGCGGGTGGATCATGAGGTCAGGAGTTCGAGACCAGTCTGGCCAATATGTTGAAAACATCTCTACTAAAAATACAAAAATTAGCTGGGCATGGTGGCGTGCACCTGTACCCCCAGCTACTCAGGAGGCTGAGGCAGAAGAATAGCTTGAACCCAGGAGGCGAGGTTGCAGTGAGCCGAGATAGTGCCACTGCACTCCAGCCTGGGTGACAGAGTGAGACTCTGTCTCAAAAAAAAGAAAGAATGGCTAAGAAAGTAAATTTTGTTATGTGGATTTTACCACAATGAAAAACAAAAAACAAATCAATTGCCCATTAATAAATGTTCTAGTTATATAAAATTCTTACCGCTTTAGATGTACTATAAGGAAATGAAGACTGTTAAAATTTGATGCTGGCAATTGTCTTAGAAGGTCTTTGCTTTTTATAAGAATTCGGTTTATTTCTATACACATATTTGGCCATTTTTTGTCTTCAAGACTATCCTTTTTTGTCTCTTGTTCTTCATTTACATGTTGGATCTCTTTTGCAAGGTCTATAAATTCCTTGTACAATCGAAATAAAATAAATGGTTCTGGGAGCTAAAGAAATAAAATTACATTGGGGTGAGCATTCTATTTTTTTCTGTTAATAATCAACTATTACTAACAGTTACAGAGTGATTTAGCAAGTCCCTTTACATTAAGAAGATTTAAAGTCAATCCACATTTAGTAATGTAAATGTTTGCTACAGATGTGGTCTATAAAGTAAACCTGGAATCATCATCATAAATTGCATCTGTATTAAAAACAACTTAACTGATAATCAGTAAAACTAAAGCTAAAGCTGCATGATGGAATTTTACAAGTCTGATATATATCCTATAGCAATTGCATTCACGACTCCCCCAAAGTTAGTATGATCTTCAACTCTTTTATTGAAATAAAACCCAGGATAATGCACAAAATAAGTAAAATTAGCTAAAAAGGTGAATAAACTGAATTTTCTTGATATGAGAGAAACAGCAAGAAGACACTGTCAACATTTTATTTATCTAATTTTTTAATACACCTTGAATTGCCACAAATAGGTCAAAAGAAAAAGTACCTTCTCAAACTAACAAAGGGCATGCCATTTTGATCTGCCCAGTGTCATAACGAATTTCAATGTTTCCACTTGCTCTGTGATGAAACACAGGGTACCTCTGACTACTACCTGATGTCCTATTTTATCTGTGGTGAGTCAGGAGGTAGGTGCCCCTTTCTCTGGTTTCCTCTGCTGATCCTAGAGAGGGGCAGCTTTGAGATCAATTTCTACCTACACCACTCTGGGATCTGAAGGAAGTCACTTAACCTCTTGGAGCTGCAGATTTCCTGCACAATAAATGAGTAGCATGAAGGCTACTCTCTAACATTGTTTTAAGAATGGAACATGGTTTCCCACATGAAAGTCTCGGTCACATAATATTCCTGAGACAGAATGAGAGCTGATAGTATTAGACCCTATTCATTTCCTCTCCTTGCCTGGCTAGAAGAGATAAAGGATGATTCATTATGAGATTTATAGTCATTCAAAGGTATTTGGCCTCCATTTTTCAGCTGAGAGTCCTGTAAAATGTGATTAAAGATATACCAGTAGTTTCCTGGGCTAACGTGGTAAATCCAACAATTATACCCAATTTCTTTTCCTGTAATCCCACTAAAATACAGTAAGCCCACAGGACTGCGAGAATAGGAGAGGAGACAAAAGCATTACTTCGTAAGCTGAAGAGTTGAAGAGCAAATGAACAAGTACTAACTTAGCAGCTCTGAGAAAGCTGAAATCTCAAACTGTGAACCAACATGACTGACAGAATCCTAAGGAGACTCAGGGACTGTCAGCACTAGGTCTTCTGATTCTCCTGGAGCATGGGCTATCTGACAAGGCTTAGATCTGTAGATCCCTGTTGCCACTTCACGCTTCTGAGCAGCCTCTTCCCGAGAAGTCTCAAGGTTTCTTCTCCGGACAGTATAAAACCGAGTCTCTGGATGGGCAATGTCAAACACAAAGGACAGATGGGCAACTATCTGAAAATGGGGATTTAGTGACTACACATGCTATTCTAAATGTAGAGATCCTGAGGCCTTCTTAGCCTGCTTGGCTCTTACAGGACTGGTACCACACTCTAGGCAAGGAAAGACCTTTCTCTGGAGTATCAGACTACCCCAAGAACAGAAACCTACAGAGATAGAGGCATCAAGTGTTTCCCAAACAGCCCACCTAGATCACCCTACAATAAAGCTCAAAGTCTTCGAAGACTTCAGGTGTTCAAGAGCTTCGAAAGAGATTCAGTTTTCAACTCTTTCATTTTAAGCAGACAATCATGGAGACAGAAATCAAAATGAGTAGAAAAAAAAAACACAACATAAAGGTCTAGGACTGTGCTATTAATATGGTGGCCACAAGCCACATGTGGCTACTGAGCACTGGAAATGTGGCTGGTCTAAACTGAGATGTACTTTAAATGAACAAAACATAGCAGATTTTAAAGACTCAGTAACAAAAAAAGGTAAAATTATTTCATTAATAATTTTAAAATACTGATTAAATGTTCAAATGATATTTTCAGTTTAAGTAAAATATTAAACTAATTTCACCTGTTTATATTTATTTATGTGGCTACTAGAAAATTTAATATTGTACATTTGGCTCACATTAGATTTCTATTGGACAAGGCTAGAGAATATGCCAAGAAAAGAATCCTTAAAAAAAAAACAACTATAAATATCCTCAGATACGGCAGTCATTAAGAAAGGAAGAAAGCTGCAAAAAGAACAAAAACTACAATTCTGGGAAATTGAAACATGATACCAGGAATGAAATAGTTAATAGCAAGGAAGAAAGATAAAGCTGAGGAAATCTCTTAGAAAGTGTTGTAAGAAAACAAAAAAAAAGAAATGAATGATAGAGAAAAGATAAGGGAACTAGAGAACCTGTCCAGGTTGTCAAGTATCCAAATAAGAGTTCCAGATGGAAAGCAAAGAGAAAATAAAGGGGAGGAAATGAGCAGCAAAATGGGAAGTTCCAAAAACTAAAGGACTAACCAGGATTGGCAGCGCTCATGGAGTGCCCTGAATAGTGGATAAAACATACCCACATCAAAACACATACTTATAAAATTTTAGGATAACGGGAAAAAAAGAAGATTCCACAAGCTTTCAGAGACAAAATCATAGGCCACATACAAGGAGTTAGAAATGAGAAGGATTTCAGGCTTCAAAGAGAACAAAAAAATACCTTTGAATTTCTGAAGAAAAATAATTTTCAGCCCAAAATATTAGAACCATACACACTATCAACACTATGACATTTCCATTCAAGAGGGTAGAATATAAAGACATTCATGGATAAATAAGGTTTTAAATATTTACTCCTATTCTACCTTGCTCAAGTATGGGCATGACCAAAACAGGAGAATAAAACAAAACAAAACAAAACAAAAAAAAAAAGGGAAGACATGACAGGCATTTCCTCATAAAAGAGGAGAAGGTGGAAAAGAGATATCCCAGGATGGCAGCTAGTTACCATATTTTTAAAAATCCAGTACAAAATTATAGCTAGATAAGGAGGAGTAAGTTTTGGTGTTTTATACCACTGTAAGATGACTGTAGTTAACAATAATATATTACATACTTTCAAATAACTAAAAGGAGGGTATTGAACGTTCCCAACACAAAGAAATGATGTTTGAGATGATGGATGGGCTAATTACCCTGATCTGATCATTATGCATTATATGTATCAAAACATCACTGTGTACTCTATAAATATGTACAATTATTATATGTCAGTTTAAAATATATATATATATTTTAAAAAGGATCCAGCTAGAAGCAACAGAACTGCAGAGATTGATATGTTGAGGACTATCATTGCTATTCTCTCTGACATTACCTCTTCATTTTCACCCGAGGACAGAATAGCAGCTAAGCTTGGCTCAGGTCTTTTTTTGTACTTGTCTCATGACAATGTGCTCATTAAGTTCTTGCAATCCCTCCATGAGCTGCTGCTTGATGCTACTAGAGCCATTTACTTCATCCCACCGAGTAGGTCTTTGGACCTACTCCTGCAAATTACAGGTTTAACAGTGAGAAAAAAAAAAAAGAGAGAGCAGTCTACTGCCTGACCATATTCCTGCTAGAATGTGCAGTACCCAGCTTATAGGACAGTCCTTCCAGATGTTCCAAATGTAGTACATTACGTGTTCCCAGGACACATTCATAATCTTGGCCACTAACCTATCACAATGGCTATTTTAAAATATCAATGAAGGCAAAGCCAGCCTATGATCCAGACACTGTTTTACTTACTTCATATAACTGTGTGGATACTGGGATTTCCTTACACAGCTAGATTTATGCTTTCAAGTCAATTTTCCAAAGCTTAACAATACATTGTTTAGGAATAAATAGCAAGTATTAAGAGAGGAGAGAGTTATGATTATTAAAGACCTCCTTGGTGGAGTTAGGGGGATGTCACTTGGAAGAGGAACATAGGGGTTTTTTATAAGGTACAGTAATATTCTATTTTCTTAAGGTGGGTGATGGGAGATGAATTTGTTTTTATTTTTCTTTAAACTGTACATGTATTTCATATACTCTTTGACCTATGCACTAATAATCAGCAAGATACCCATACAGTCTATGCCAATGAAAAAACGTGTAGCAAATGTTATCAGCAAAATACAAATCATATTTTTGCTGTTTTTAATTTAATGGTGGGTTTCAAGGGTAAAAATTTTACCTGCCGAAGGTATAATTTCAAGACGTCACAGATATCATGTGAACTAAATTCTGAAATGTCTACCAAGTGCATTCCATTTTCCAAAGCTTGACACAGTTTTTCAGTTTTTATTTTGTTTCCACACACACGATAAATTCCCTTCAATAGAAAAGAAAAAAATTTTGCAAAATTCTTCTTTAGTACAAATGGCTAAATGCAGATATCTACATATATTTGATTTTCAATCTTTTCACTCTATTTCAAATTTTATTATTATTTTAGAAAAAAACTATTCAAGGCCAAATGAGGTAACAATTCCTACAGAAATCTGAAAAAATTTAGTTATTAAAGATTGTTCATTGGCCAGGTGCCTGGGAGGTGGAGGCGGGAAGATCACCTGAGCCTAGAGTTCAAGACCAGCCTGGGCAACGTAAGGAGACCACATCTCCACAGAAAAAAAATTTTTTTTTTTAATTAGCCAGGCGTGGTAGCACGTGCCTGTGGTCCCAGCTACTCAGGAGGCTGAAGTGGGAGGGTTGCTTGAGCCTGGGAGGTCAAGGCTGCAGTGAGCAGTGATTATGCCACTGTACTCCAGCCTGGGCAACAGAGTGAGACCGTGTCTCAGAAACAAAAGAAAACAAAAAAAACCCCTGAGCATTATTTTCCTTTAAAGTCTCCTTTTCATTAGAATAGGTTACACAGGCATTTATGCTTTTTAAAATTTTAAGAGTTATAATATACCTGTAGACACAAAGCTCTATTTTCAATCTCTGAGGCACATATTTTGAGTATAAAAGGGATACCATCTGGTTCCTTTTTTGCAACTTGTGTGAATTCTGCTCCAAATAAATGTATTTTTCCTGTAAGTTTCTGATGACCACAAATAATGACTAAATTTTCCAAACACTTTCGATGACAAACAAGGAGACACTACAAGAAAATGATAGTTTGAAACTGGTTAACCTTAAAACTATTCACAACTGGGCAAACTGCAGGTGGAAGGTAACACAACAAAAATGAGTTTAAGAGGTATTACTTGCGCTATTTGAAATAGATTTAACAACAAAACAAAATATAAAATTATAGAAGGCATACTGTAGTACAATTTATTAAACATATATTTGCAAAAGATCCTAAAAAATAAAAACAAAAAAGTATAAAACAAAAAGCATAAAAGGGTCAACACAATTCCACAGAGATCTTACCTCTTCACATTCAACACCTTGGAACACTACAATGCCTTCACAATCCCTACATTTCGTGGGGGATCTCAATTTGCGAAACTTGTGTGTGAGAGCTGCCTTTGACATCAATGTTTTCTTAAATGTTCCAAGGGAGTTGGGTCCTTGCAAGAGAAATAGTTTATAAAAATTGTAAAATGATAGAAAAATTATACCATGTGATATCATATTTTGAATAATCTTTAAACCCTGTAATCATTCATATGTTATAAAAAGCTTTGAATCTCTAACATCAAAATAGGTGCTTAGCATCCAATTTATAGGTCTAATTTATAGATCTCTTAAAAGGCACATTTATCAAGCATTTTAGCTATGAGTAAAAATCGTCACCAAGTCACTGCTATGAATAATAACATGACATAACGTTTTCAGAATCAGCATATTTACACTGTTATTAATATGCTCTTTCATAGAGCTGGGAAGTGTGTTCATAGGTGGCATTAGAAAAAGCCCCTCTAAACAAAGAAAAATAGCTGTATGAGGTTAGATTGTGAGCATTATCTGCATTACAGATAAAGCTATTCTTAATTCACTATAAAATTATAGTTAATATTAGCTAGTTACATATTAATATTATACTGGAGGTCACATATTCCATTAATTTAGGAAATGATGCCAAACTAGGTATCTGTAGGCATTAAACACAAAACGAATTTATATGAATCTAATTCAAGTCGTTAAGGTAACTGATTTAACTTTATCCTTCAACATCCACAACTTCCTTGTCCTCAAGAAGTACACTTACTTAGTTTTCTTGCATTGTTTCTTTTGAAGGAGCTTTTTAGAATTTCTTAAGCACCACAACCCTTTTAACACTAAGTCACCGTATTAGGTTTATGAAAATGCACAATATCTAGCCTGTTATTTTAGCACCATGCCAATACATTTTACATCTAGTAGTTTTGCTGCCTATTCTTATATTTGTATTTGTAACATTTGATTAATACATTATCAACCCATACTTACACATAATTGTTGGGATATAGTTAAGTCATGGTGAATTTTTTTTGTTTAATACACAACAAAGTATTGATTCTTCAAAATTATACTATTTATCTAATATCATGCAGTGCTACTGATTGAGCTGGTTTAGTCAGGTAAATACAATACCAGTTTCTGAAGGGGAAGGTGGCTCTCTTTCATCTAGATCATCTGCAGAGGACATAGTTCCACTGGATGGTGTTCGTGGAAGTTTTCGATGAAAGTCTCCTAGAAGAAAATTGTGGATACAATTACCTGACCATTCATTGTAGAATCTTTGAAACAGGAAATGACAACACTTTTGAAATAACACATGTCATACTATTTTATTGGCTTCAATGTAAAAATTTGCTTCTATTCTCATACTCTGGGTAACAGGGAATTTTGATACTCATTCCTGGGAACAAAAAGAAATTTAACCACATCTGACTTTCCAAAACAAATTTAAAACTGAGGCTCATGTAGTCCAATAACACTTTACTGCCAACTTCTGATGGTAAGAATTAGAGACTGTAAACTCTGCAAGTATAGCTGATATTTTCCATTCATATCTAATACCTAATATGTGACCGAGTAGCTGGCACAACAGTAAAGTTGTCATTAAATGTTTGCTGAATTAAGTTATAAATGTATACAATTAAACCAAAAGCTTTCTACAATATACAAAAATCTTTGAATATAACAACCCAACAGTAACATCACATTTGTTACTGGCAAGACTGCCGACTGGGAACCAGTAACAACAGCCCAGTGATACTGGCAGGGAGCTGAGACCACAGGATACAAGCTATGTCAGCAAAGGACACTGCCATATGTATCAAAGCATGTTTGGAAGCAGCTCAACTGGGAATGAGTTTTACTTCCTCCCTCTGCGTAGGCCTATATCTAAGTGGAAGAATTCACCTTAACGTAAGGCCTTAAAAGTTTCAAATTCAGAGTTAGAAAAGCCTTTACAAATGATTTTAAAGAACATCCTCTTCACCAAAGGATTTTTCTTCACAATATGCTTAAAAGTAGCTATCTAGTTTTCACTTTGAATGTGCCCCCAATGACTGATAAATCACAAGGTTGTATTACTCCATTTTATAACTATTCTAATTGTAAAATGTATTTCTTATATTACTGAACAGAAATCTGCCTCCCTATAAATCCCAGCCTTGGTCATATTTTTCCCAAATGGAGGAAACAAGCACTCTAACTTTAATCCCTTTTCACTTCCAGTATTTGAGGACAGCTGACAGGTCTCCAATTTTCCTTTTACCCAGGCAAAGCATTCCCAGGTTTTCACCCATTTATCAGGTGATGTGGTTTCTAAAATTTTGCCTTTACCACATGAAGTCTTATGGGATCCTAAATAATTTGGGGCTTGCTCTAGATTGGGTCATAATTTCTGGAGCTACCTAGAACCAGTTTGTTGTTACAAAGCTAATTACAAATATTCAGCTCAATATTAGGCTCACACTACCAGAATGTTCCTTGAACAGTGCTAGTTCTAAAGAAGGCAGCAAAGTGGCAGGTGATAATCAGCCTACAAACCCACTACTGAGTGAAAACAGTTTCCTAAATTTAAATATAAGAGATTTATCTAAATGAGTAAAACTTCTGCAATATGTAAAAGAAGAAAAAGGCCTTGGAATCTGAGATGGCTTAAATCCTATCGTCTATTAAGATCCTAGAAGAAAGAAACGTTGCCAGAAAGAATGGGCCTGAAGCAGTCTTTGGTAGAGGTGTAAAGAAAGAATGTTGGATGTAAGAATCTCATGGGTTCAATTGCTACCTTCTTCTCCCGCTAGCTGTATAATCTAGGCAAGTTACTCTCTTAGAAGCCACTAAGGGAGAATTCAAATTGCTTACTCAATTTCTCTCTGGGGATCATGAGATAATCTATATTAAAGTATCTTAAAGCACATTTGTAAAAAATTAACAAGAATAAGTAATTGCAGGCACAGAAATAGCAAAATGACATTGTTTACTATAGCAATTAAGTACCAAACAATCCAAAAGATGATAGTTATATTCACAGAATATACAGCAGTGAAAATAAAGGTGGCTACCTACATTCACATAGATCTTAAAAAAAAATACATGAAGTCACAATAGCGTAATTCAATTTGTATAACATTCAGAAGAGAGCAAAACGTCAGATATAGGTACTAGAAACATTTAAAATAGCTAGGGAATGTTTTTAAAACATTTCAGGATAATGGTTTATTCTGGTGGCAGATAGGGCAATGTTACCAAGAAGGTGTACACAGGGGGCTTCTAATATACTGATAATCATCTATTTCTTAGGCTGGGTGGCAAATATATGAGGGGTTTTTAAAAACTATTTTTTAAACTGTACACTTTCCTCTCTATTATGTGTGAAAGTTCACTGTAAAAACAAGGTAGTTAAAAAATACCTAAAAAAGGACTGATCTTTCAATGCGTTTTCACTGCTAGACTTAAATATAGATGTACCTGGACTTATAGATTCTGAATCCAGAGATCTAGATTCGCTGCTCCCTCCAGTACTCTCAGAGTCACTAAACATCCCAAATGTCCATGATCTTATAAAGGAAGGACCTTTAATAAAAAGAATAAAGTCAAAACTTGGCTATAGGTGGATTTCATAAGGTAAAATACTGACATTCTATCAAGTGAGACAATTCAAATTTCTTTAACAATAACCAGTTATCAATGTTAAGACAGGCACCATGGTAACAACTGTGAATAAGACCTCATAAACTTACAATCTAAGGCCTGATTTTTAAATTCCAGAGCACCAATTAATTTAACAATCACATGTGAACAATCTTACCTTTTATAAATTAGCACTCTCTTTAGTATGGAAAACTACCTGTTATATCTGCACTGTTAGAGCATCTGTCCTCTTCAATTTTATTAGAACTGTCAGGAAGGCGTACAACATCCTCTAAAGAGTTGGCAGGTCCAAATCCTGAAGGTTGGGAACTATTTAAATGTTTATTTACATTTCTGAAACAACAACAATGACAAAAAACAAAACTCAACACTTCAAAGAATAACTAATAATCAGTCTATTTCATTCTATGTTTAGAAAAATCTATTAATTTAACAATCATAGAAGAATTCAACTAACTAAATATTAAAAACAAACCATACTACATGGTTCAGCTTCTTATAGGAGATGTAAATACTTTTTAATTATTTGTGCTTATTACAGTGAAAACATGGGAAGTGAAGAGCAAAAGTATAGTTAATTCATGTCATGGTTAAACTTTTCTAGCATGACCTCTGTGAAAAACATAGGTTAAATTTTGTGGACCTTCAAAACATGTATGGCCATCATATGCCATTCCCAAAGGATTTTTAAGTCTTAAATAAAGGAAGTCTGTGTCAAAATGGAAAGGCTTACTGTTAGTGAACTACATCTATTCTTTAAATATATCTACTTCGATACCATAAAATCATATTTAAAGAACTCAGAAAATTTTTAAGTTAATTTTGTCAGTTAGAAAAGACACCTCCTTGTACTAGATAGAAACTTAACAATTAAGTGTTTTATATTTTGAAATAATTTTGTCTGTAGATTAATTCTCACCCATCAACTTTTTCTTCTTCAGTTGAATTTGTGGCCTTGACAAATTCACTGTACTCTTGGCCTGGGTCATAGAGTTTGGCACTATCACAGAGAGACTGTAAACTGTCTGCAAGGGAAGCAGCCTGCAGATGCTGCATGTGGAAGAGGTTAACTGTTACCTATAGACACAGAGACAAAAGGCAGAGTAACTCATGGTATACAGAATGCTATACAAACATACATTTATTTCAATGACTGTACCAATAAAAATGCCATACAGTGAAGCATACAACACTGAATATCACTCTGAACATACTATGATGCCTGATTTTGCATAATGTCTAGATTAGGGAGAAAAGTAGTTTGAATCTAATATTTAGGAGAAATCATTTCCAGCAAAAGGGGCTTTTAGCCGAAAAATTCAACAGTAACTTCAAAAACTCCATGCCCCAACTGGTTCATAATTTTAGGAGATGGATATGTTTCTGAGGATCCTCATTTCTATATCCTGATGGTCTGATCACAACTGCCTAAACTCTTCAGAGAAAAACATGGGGAAAACACTTCCAATCAAAGAACTATTATTGAGACTGTTTTCACTTTTTCAATCCTATAAAAATAGAAATGCTTAACTACAGTACTCAGTTCTTATAATTAGATATTACCTTGAATCTATTCAAAATAACATTATTCCACTGAGTTTCACAAATGCCTAAATATATTATCACTATCATCACTTGTACTAACAACAATAGCAGCAGCTGACAAGTGTGTACAATATGCCTGACCAATTCTCAGAGTCTTATATGAATACACTAATTTGATGTTCACAAAAACCTAGGTTTTGGGTATATTACAGCAAACCGATGAGATACTGACCCTCATGGACCTTTACGTTCTCCTGAGGGTGGTATGCGAGAGAAGTAACAAATTACATAAATAAAATACTTTCTGGTACTGAAAAATGCTATGAATACTATATAAGAATGTCAAATTATGCAGTATGACCAGGTACGTGTTTGTGAAAGGGTATTTCCAACATGGTAAATTAGGGAAGGCCTCTCTGAGGAGGTAACATTTGAACTGCAGGCCGATGTAAGAAAAGCTTCATGGAGATCAATCCAAACGAAAGGAGGAGGTAGTGCAAATGTGAATGGGAAAGAGCTTGTCATGCTCAAGAAACAGATGAAAGGTCAATATGGTTGAAGTATATGGAAAGAGCTGGAGCTCTGGTTTAAGATAAAGCTAAAAAAAGAAGTAGTCATCTAAACTATGGCAAGGTGTCTGAATTTAAGTGCAACAGGAAGCTGGTGGAGCATTTTACACAAAGCTATAACACGATCTGATTTATTCTTTAAAATGACACTCTGGCTTCTTTGTGGGGAAGGTATTTAAGGGAAGCAATCTGAATAAATGCTAAATTTCGATTAGCTTAATGTTATTTCAAAGACTGCCATGTTTCCTCTTCATCTCTCTTGATATACCAGATGATAGGATAATTAGCCTCTAAGTCCTTTTCAGTGTAGACAGGCATTTCCCTAAGGATACTTGACTCTGCATAAATAGTATTTGAAAAGTACAGATAACAGAATAAATAGCTTATTTGTGCCCTAACTTCTTCAAGAAACAAAGAAAATTCAAACTGCATAAGGTACAGTTTAATTCTAGCAACTGGCTACGTTAGAGCATTCTCCAGCTGAAGGTAAACTGCTTACTCTCTTGATCCTAAAGGTAACTTGCACGCTAGGTGACCTTCATCAAATTATTTATAATTTATTTAAACCAGTGCATTGAAAAAGTTAATGTGCAAATGAATCACCTTGGGGATCTTGTCCAAATGTAGATTATGGTTCTAAGGATCTGTGTTGAAACCCAAGATTCTGCATTCCTCATAGGCTCTCAAAGTAATGGCAATATGACTGGTCCAAGGACCACATCTTGAGAAGGCTTTCTAAACTTTAGTTTTCTCATCAGTAAAATGGAGCTAAAAACTTGATAGGATTTTTGTGAGAATTAAATGAATTAATGTAGACCATGAGCTTAATACACTGGCAGGTACGTAGTCAATCTTAGCTATTATTAGCTATTGTTTGAGGTGAAGAGAATTCGTCAAAAGTAAATGGCTTAAATGACTTCTAAGGTAATTTCAAATCCTGGATTCTATAATTCTTTTAAATCCTTTCGTGATTCTTTAAGTAAATAATATATTAATTAATCAAAATTTGGAAAATAAATGAGATACAATTTTAAACACTCAAAAACATTTTAAGGAAGTTTTCTGGTTCAGATGCAGTAAGCTAACTCCCCCGTCTCCCACTGAATTCATCTAAAAATCTGAACAGAATGCACAAATCAAGACTCTGAAAAGTAAATGGAAATAAACTACAATTCAAGGTATGACCAATCCAGTGATAGGTCTACTCCTGCCCTCTTTTCCAGCCCATGCTCAGCTCCTACCCAATTCTTCAATTCCCAAAGTACAAACTGAGTGCAGACAGAAGGAGCTCCAAGAGAGGTCCTTTCTGGCCCAAGGAACAAAAGCAGGGAGGGGTGATAGGAGATGAAACTAAAACAGTAGAAGAAAACTCCCTGGTTTCTTTTGTATATTTATTTTCTCTCCTGCCCTAGACCCCAAGCAAGTCCAAATCCCTAAGACACAATCCTATGGGTGCAGCAATGATGGCAGTAGCAGCTGAAGAGATGCCAAAACTCTGATGGAAATCCTCGTTTATGACCAGATGAACTGTAGTCTAGAGTGAGAGGGGTCTGAAATTTCTGTTACTTTTTTCTCTTTATCCTCCCCACACTTGGCCCTGGAGAAGAGCAGAATAGGCAGACCTAAGCCCCCAGACAGAAGATTAGGAAGGGACTCACGCAGAAGCTGGAAAATGAACCTAACTGTATCAAATGGCTGCTAAAATTGAAAAAAAAAATTAATGTTCAATATAGGTTATAAACAGGACCCAGAGTCAATAAAGTAATAGTGAAAATATCTAGGATATCATTCAAAATTACTTGTCATACAAAGAACCAGGAAAATCTTAACAACTCGCAAGACAAAAGACAATAAAAAGGCACCAACACTGATACAGCTCAGATTTGGGATGATCAGATGAAAACTCTAAAACAACTATTACAAAGGTTTCAAAAAAGTAGAGCAAACAATCTTGAAACATGGAAAAACAGAAGAAGTCTCAGCAAAGAAACGTAAGATATAAAGAAACGAAAGGAAAATTTATTGCTGAAAAATAAAATATCCAGAACAAAAAATTTACTGGACGAACTGTATGGGAGAATGGGGATAACCAAAGGAAAAGAGACTGTGAACTTGAAGACAGATCAACAGAATACTATAAACAACCAAGAGGAAAAAGCTTTGGGGAAAAAACAGAGGACCTCCAGAACTGCGGAAGATTAACAAAAGCTCTAGTGTTTGAGTCACTGCATGTCAGAGAAAGAGGAAAAAGAATACTACAAAAAAAAAAATTGAAGAAACACTAGTTGAAAACTTCTCAAATTTTTCAAGAGTCAGACTTGTAGATTCAAGAAGTTCAACCAATCCAAAACACGAAAAACAGCAAAAACCAGGTCTAGATACGTCTTAAACAGATAAAATCCAAAGACAAAAAATATCCCACAAAAACAGCCAAAGAAAAACACACGCCACAATTGGGGAATGATAATTCAAATGATTACTGGTATCTCATGAGAAACTATGGATGCCATAAGGCAGCGGAACAATATTTTTAAAGCAGTGAAAGAACTGATTTCTGTATTTAAAATTCTATATCCAGTGAAGGTGTCCTTCAGAAATGAAGACGAAATAAAGACATTCTCATATGAAACACAACCAAGTGAATCCATTAGCAGCAGACCTGCTATAAAATAGTGGTAAAGGAAGTTCTGTAGACAAAGTGTTACCAGAGGAAAGATGGAACCACTAGAATGCAAGAAGAATGAATAGAAATAGTAAATAATAGACTACTTTTTTCCTCTTAACCTCTTTATAATATGTATGACTTTTAAAAGCAAAAATTATGAGAGTCTGGAGAGGTTTTCAACGTATATGGATGTAATTTACATATATCAAATACAACCCAGATTAGGTAAAGGAACTTCTACGGTGGTGATGCTTCTGTGTTCCACTTGAAGTGGTAAAAAACTAGTTCTAAGTAGACTGTAAAAAAATTAAGTGTATGTATAAATATGGATAAGTGTGCAACCATTTTTTTTAAACTTGGCTATTTATAGAATAATCTATTTTAGGCTGAATTGTCCTAGTACATGTTTTAATGCATCTAGCATTTTCATATAACTCTGGAAGCCACATTAAATGCTCGGCTTCTTCAACAGTTTTTCACAGTTCATTACTACATTTTCAGGTAACTAGTAATCTTAGAACTTCTATTTCTGTTCCATGAAAGAGATAATTTTTTTACCAGAATGCTTATTTTGTATCTTAATGACACAATATCCATTTTCATATATGACAGAATCCATATATGTACTACTACATCTGTATGTTCTTAGTCACATCAGGCTGCTACAACAAAAATACCATAGACAGAGTGACTTGACAGATTTATTTCTCACAATTGTAGAGATTGAGAGATCAAGATCAAGGCACTATCACATTCAGGGTCTGGTGTGGGCCTCAATTCCTGATGCGTAGACTGTTCTTTTCTCGCTGTGTCCTCACATGATAGAAGGGGAAGGGTCATGAGGGCTCCACCTAGTCACCTCCCAAAGGCCCCACCCTCCAAATATCATCACATCATCACACTGGGGATTAGGAACTCAACATGCTAATTTTGCAGGGGGTCATGAACAGTCCATAGCAACTCAGTTCAACCAAGTCTTAAACAGATAAAAACCAAAGATTCAACCAAGATTGTGAGGTTCTAATGATAATTTACAATGTTAAATGATCTCAAAAACCATTATGTCTTGATATATACTGCTTAACTGGTTGACTCTATATAACATAAACAATCAAACACATTTTTTCATTGGTCAAGCGATGTAGTTTTATATTTAGCTTCACTGAAAGTAAATGTAGACAAAAGTAAAAAGTAATAATAGAAGTCTACATGCAACCATTGTGGTTATCAAGGCAATGTAAGTTTCTAAATGATAATTAGAGGGAGATTTTCTCAGGTTATATAAAAAGATAAAAATTGAATTTCCTAACTGGAAGCTGGCCAGGAGTAGTTTGTAACTGCTATATTCTCTTGAAAAAGACACTGTAGTCATTAGAACAAGAGAAGGGAAGGGAAAGAGTTCTACCAAACAAAATCTCAGTTTTGGTTCATTTATTAAACTTCTTTCTCATTTTATAAGAACAAAGGTGAAAAAAACCATTCTGGTGATTGGACCCATGGGCCAGGCAACCCAATATTCAATTGACACTGAATCCAAGACACTGCAAGCAATATTCAATTTATGACAGTGGTGCCAGGGGAGGTGTTATGAGCATCCACACTATTTTTTCCTTCACAATGTTTTCTTCAGAAAACATTTAGAAATTAGGAATATAACTTGAGCTACTATAGCTTCTTAATAACACAGACATGTGCAACCAATTTTTTAAAAAAGGTATATGAAGATACATAATAAAAAACCCAGTAGACAAATTAAAATATATGTCTAGAAAATTATCAATTCATCCAAAAGAAGGCAGCAAAAGGGAAATAGATTAAGGAAAATATCATAAGGCATAAACAAAAAAGAAATAAAATGATAAAACTAAATCTGAACATATATTTACCTTAAATATAAACGGTCTAAACACTCCAGTTGTAAGATAGTGCCAAAATAGATTTAAAAAAAAAAAATCAAGATAGAAGTATATGCTCTCTATATGCTATATAAGAAACTCACTCTAAATATGATAAAATTAAAAGAATGATAAAAGATATGCTACACTCAAAATAATCAAAAGAAAACTGGAATAACATATCAATATTAAATAAAGTAGAATAAAAAGCAAGGGAATTTATCAGTACAAAAAGAGACACATTTCTAGGGATAAAAGGATCAATATACCAAGATCATATAATAATTGTTACTGTGTAAGCAATGGAGCTTCAAAATACATAAAACAAAAACTGACAGAACTAAAAACACACAATATGTTAGAGACTTCAAAACTCCTTTCTCAGTAACTGATAAAAGTAGCAAAAGGTAAATCATCAGGAATACAGAAGAAATAAATTACGTCTTAAAACAACAGGAACCAATTGATATTTATAAAACACTCCAGTCAACAACAGAACACACATACTTTTCAAGTGTACACATGGAAAATTCATCACTGATCTTTTCAAAGAAACAGCTTTTAGTTTCGATTTTTCCCTGTTTTTCTAATTTTACTGATTTCTTTTTATTGATTTCTGCTTGTTTATGACTCACATCCTGGGTCATAAAATAAACTACGTAACAAATTTAAGAGAAATGTAATCATAACCAGTATTTCTCCCACCATAATAGAATTAAACTAAAAATCAGTATCAGGAAGATATCCAGAAAATCCTCAAATACCTGGAAATTAAACAATAGACTTCTACATTATCCACAGATCAAAGATGAAGTCTCAAGGGAAATTAGAAGATATTTTGAACTGAATATAAATGAAAATACAAAATTCAAAATTTGTGGGCTATACATAAGCAATGCTTAGAGCGGAAAATTTAAAGAATTAAATGTATCAGAAAAGCACAGGGAGGTCTCAATAAACAACATAAGCTTGTGCTTTAAGAAACTTTTTTAAAAAAGCAAAAGAAGCCCAAAGAAAGTAGAAATAAAGAATAAAATGCAGAAATCAGTAAAACTAAGAAAAAGAAAAACTGATGAAACTAAATGCTATTTCTTTTTTAAACAGATAATAACACTTATAAACCTCTTGCCAGATTGACCAATGAGAGAGAAAGAGAAAAAAGATGCAAATTACCAGTATCGGGAATGAAAGAGAGGTTATTACTACAGCCCACTGAGACATTAAAAGGTAAGAGAATACTACAAGACACACTGTGCACATAAATTCAACAACCTAGATAGAAAGGACCAATTCCATGAAAGCCACAAGCTACCAAAAATCACCCAAGAAGAAATAACTAACTTGAATAGGTCTATATCAAAATACACTGAATATGTAGTAAAAAAAAAAAATCTTCCAAAAGAGAAAATCCCAAGCCTAGATACTTTCACCGGAGGAATGTTATCAAACTTTTAAAGAAGAAATAACACAAATTTGAAACAATCTTTTCCAGAAAACAAAATAGGAGGAAGCACTTCCCAATTCATTTTATGAAGCCAGAATCACCCTGACACTTTCAAAACCAGACAAAAACATTTTTTTTAGACATATCAATCTTTCACTGAGAGAAAAAGAAAAAATACTCAACAAAGTAGCAAATTGAATCCAGCAATATATAAAAGAAAACAATTCCTCATGACCAAGAGGGGCTTATTCCAGGGATGCAAAGCTAGGTCTACACTCATATATTAACGTAATCCACTATATTTACAGGCTGAAGACAAAACTACACGTATCAAATAATGCAGAAAAACATTAGATAAAATCTAACCTTTATTCATGATAAAACTCTCAGCAAACTAGAAAAAAGAAATTTCTTAACCAGATAAAAGGCATCTTCAAAGAACCTACAGCTATCACCATATTTTATGATGAAAGACTGAGTGCTTTTCCCCTAAGATGGACAATTAGGCCAGGATGTCTTCTCTCACCACACCTATTTAACAGTGTACTAGAAGCCATAGTTAGGACAATAAGAAAAAGAAATAATACAGATTGGAAAGGAAGATATAAAACTGTCCCGATTTGCAGGTAACATAATTTTCTATGTAGAGAATCCCAAAGGATCTACAAAAAGCTCCCAAAACAAGTAAATGAGTTTAGCAAGGCTGCAAAATATAAAACCAACACACAAAATATCAAGTATATTTCTAAATATTAACAAAACAGCAAGCCACGGTGGCTCACGCCTGTAATCCCAGCACTCTGTGGGGCCAAAGTGGGTGGATTCCTTGAGCCCAGGAATTCAACACCAGGTTGGGCAAACATGACAAAACCCAGTCTCCACAAAAAATACAAAAATTAGCTGGGCATGGTGGCATGCACGTGTAGTCTTAGCTACCTGGGAGGCTGAGCATTGCTTGAGCCCAGGAGGGTGAGGCTGCAGTGAGCTATGATCACACCACTGCACTCCAGCCTGAGTGACAGAGTAAAACCCTGTCTCAAAAAACAAAAACAAACAAAAAATCCCCTAAACCAATTAATGATGGGAATTTTAAATAAAGGAAATCTATACATATGCACTTATGTGTACATATAGACCATTCACAATAGCCCCCCCAAATAAACACATACATATATAGGATTAAATCTAACACAACTTATTAAAGGTATGTTGAAAACTACAAATTGCTGATTTTTTTTTTCTTAATCAAAGACCTAAGTAGTTGGAGAGACATAATATGTTCATGTGTTGGCAACTTTATATTGCTGAGATGCTACATATACAGTCAATGCTCCCCAGTCTGATCTAAAATTTAATATCAATTCCAACCAAAATGTTGGCAAGAGTTTTTTGGAGATATGGACAAGCTGATTCTAACATTTTTATGGAAGGTCACAGGACCTTAAATACTCAAACAATTCTATAAAAGAATAAAGCTGAAAGACCCACACTGTGCACCTGATTTTAAGACTTGCTGTAAAGCAAAAATAATCAAGACACTGGGGCTTTATAAAAAGGACAGCGAGAACCAAACACCGCATGTTCTCAATCATAGGTGGGAATTGAACAATGAGATCACTTGGACACAGGGCAGGGAACATCGGGGCCTGTCGTGGGGCTGGGCACTGGGGTAGGGATAGCATTAGGAGAAATACCTAATGTAAATGATGAGTTGATGGGTGCAGCAAACCAACATGGCACATGTATACATATGTAACAAACCTGCACGTTGTGCACATGTATCCTAGAACTTAAAGTTTTTTTTAAAAAAAGACAGCAAGTACTTCAGTGCAACAAAACAGAAAATACAGAAGTAGACACCTACAAATATGGTCAACTGATTTTTACCAAGATGCAGAGGCAATTTAATGGAAATGGCATAGTGTTTTCAACAAATGGTATCAAAACAAGTGGATATCTGCATTTACCATGTTTTTTATTTTCTCTATTTTATGCAGTTTTGACATCTTAAAAAGCATGCTGGCCAGTGAGAGACTGACTCTCCCTGGGCTAGCTAATTCCTCGAGATAGCCAAGGGCACAGCTAGGATCACAGCTTTCATGTGCAAAGCAACAAGTCTCAAGTCTATAGATCCAGCCACCTCCTTCTCTAACTCTTACACACAAAGCCAATTATTTCTCTGTCCTAAATCACCCCGGGGCCAGGTACCAAACAACTAGAGACCATCCCTATGCTCCAAAGTCCATGGAAATTCATACTAGCCAATCCTAAACAGTTTACCTTGCCTTTCCTGAGGAAACCCCAATAAAAACTCTACTCAGCTTTCTTTCATCCCTGCTTATGCTTGCCAAAACTGGTATTTCCCTTGTGGCCCTGTGTGGATTGACGTGTCCCCTTCTCTTGGGAAATTTAAATCCTAAGTTTTTCTTTCAATGGCACTGACCTCTCTGTGTCACTCCGATAAAGTAAAATCCTGTGGGTATAATTTTATTATAACATCCATATACTAAAAATGAACCTCAACCTGTACCTTAAATCTTACACAAAAATTAACCCCAAACGGATCATATATCTATATGTAAAACTATTGAAATTTTAGTAGAAATCACAGGATGAATCTTTACGATCTTGGGTTAGGTGAAGCACTCTTAGATATAACCAAAAGCATGACCCATAAAAGAAAAAACTGGTAAGTTGGATTCCAATAAAATTAAAACCTCTTGCTCCCCAAAAGACACTGCTAAAAGAATAAAAAGAGAAGCTCCAGAATGAGAGAAAATATACGCAAGCTCAACAATAAGAAAATAAACAACTCAATTTTTAAGATAGCTAAAACAGATTGTCAATAAGCCTTTGAAAAGATGCTCAATATTGTTAATCATTTTTAGAAACGCAAATTAAAACCACAATTAGATAACACACCTATTGGAACAGCTAACATTTAAAAACAATGACTGATACATGTCAAGGACACAGAACAACTAAAACTCTCATACACCGCTGGTTAGAATGAAAAATATTATAGCCACTCTGGAAAACAGTTTGGCAGTTTCTTATAAAGGTAACTATACATTTAGCACACCAGCCAGTAATCCCACTCCTGGTATTGACTTGAGAAACAAGAAAACTTATGTCCAACAAGAATGTATAAGAAAATATTCTGTAGCTCTACTCATAATCACCCCAAACTGGAAACACCACAAATGTCCAGCTAGTGAATGGATAAACACTGTAGTACAGTCATACAATGGAATTCTGCAATAAAAAGATACAAACTATTGATACATGCATAACACTGATGAATCTCAAAGGCATTATGCTGAGTAAAATAAACCAGTCAAAAGGTTATATACTGTATGATTTCATTTATATGACAATCTGGAGAAGACCAAACTAATAAGGCAGAGAACAGATCAGTACTTGCCAGGGGTTAGGAGTGGGCAGAGAGTTGGACTACAAAATAAGTAGCATGAAGGAATCATTTTTAAGTGATAGTATTGTTCTGAATCCTGATTGTGGTAGTACTTACACAAATTTGTAACTGTTAAAACTTGTGGACTATACACGAAAAGGTTTTCCATGTAATTAATTTTACGAAAAACATTTTAAAGAGTAAATAAAAATACTTCAGGACAGAATGCTTTGTCTCCAAACAAATAATTTGGTTCAATTTTAATATTTCATTTACTCCAATTCTGAAGAATATATCTCAGAGCACTGGCAGATGATGTCAGCAAAGCCAAGAAAACTGGTGGCTTAGAGGCAATTTTAAACTCTCAGACTTCAATTTTAACCAAACAAATCATCAATCCAGAGAACATGGGGAAAGGCAGATCAAAAGAAATTCAAACTGTATATCACTAAGAAAAACTGAAAATCAATCTGCAAACTCAACACATTTCATTAATCTCAGAATCTAAATCCCACAGGAATTGTATCAGGCATACCTTCCCCTTCTGCAGATACAGAGACTTCTCTTTCTTTCTTTTCCCTCCCTCCCTTCCTTCCTCCCTCCCTTCTCTCCTTCCTTCTCTCTCTCTTTCTTGATCACCCACTCTAGAGTGGGTAATCATAATCGTAGCTCACTATAACCTCAAACTTTTGGGCTCAAGTGATCCTCCCACCTCAGCCTCCCAAAGTGCTGGGATTACAGGTGTGAGCCACCATGCCTTGCCTGATGGTCTTTTCTTCTTGCCTTCAAAATATTGAAGAAATTACTTACAGCTTTAAGGGTAAGATCACACTGGAAAACAAGTGTCCGGAGTTGTGTTAAAATTTCTCTTTTGGTATTTTCTAGGTCATTTCTTCTTTCTTCAACATTTGTCACACAAACTTTGTAAAGTTCATTTGCTTCTTCTACCTTCACAAATATCACAGAAAAAAAAAATAACACTAGAATTTATATTTTAAACAAATATTTACTATAGTAAAGC
Organism: Pongo pygmaeus; assembly: GCF_028885625.2. Lineage (NCBI taxonomy): Eukaryota > Metazoa > Chordata > Mammalia > Primates > Hominidae > Pongo > Pongo pygmaeus. The sequence continues at coordinate 135,903,441 of NC_072373.2, read as the reverse complement.
TAAGCTGAAATAACTGAAAATTCTGAAATATTCTGTTTTCAAAATAATACTTCTAAAGTTAATCTGTTCTAGTCAGTGATTCAAAGGCACTTGATTTTAATGGACAGCCATTTATAATTAGTACATTGTCTATCAAATATTTGCTTCTATTTGAAATAGCATTTTATATTTATATTTACTATATTCCATATAATCTTACAGAATTTGTTTGTAAAATTACATTTCATCAATAATACAAAGCTTCTGCCTATCCTTGCTATCAGATGCCTGAATTAGTACACATATACACACACTTGCCTAAAAGGTGAACCTTCTTGTCAAGTAAAATATATATTAAACTACTGCCTTCTCTAAGATAGTCTTTCACAAACTCCAAAATTCAGGTCTCAGCATAGTGGTTCTCAAAATGTGGATCCTCACCAACAGCATCAGCACGACCTGAGAGCCTGTTAAAAAATGTTGACCTACTGAATGAGAAACTCTGGGGGATGGGCTTAGCCATGTTTTAACATGCCTTTCCAGGCAGTCTTGGTAGACGCAGAACTTTGACACCAAACTCCTGGCAGATTACTGCTAATTCAACTTGCAAATAAAAAAGAAAAAGATCGTTACTTTTTGGAGAGCCTCCTCTTCCAACCTTCGCTTTTTTTCTAGTTGCTTGTTGAGATTTTTTGCTAATCCGCCACTTGAAGACAGATGCTCCTCTTCTGCACGAAACATGGAAGACTTTGCTTTCTCATATTCATCTTGACGTTGCATGCATAATAATTTTGCCTTTTTGAGAGCATTCTCTGCTTCAAGCTACACCGAAAAGAGTATTAAACACAGAATATGAAAGAAATCCTACTGAACAAGCGTTTTTAGCATATTCTGCAAGATAATTAAGACAATATTTTAGAAAAATGAGAGCAAGGAAAGTCAGTATATACTGCAAATTATTTTAAATGTTCACAAATAGGTACATGAAACTCCATTTTAATACTAACCATTTTATTTTGCTCCTGTTTCCAAAGTTCTTTTATTTCTTTCCTTTGTTTTTCCATTTCATTTTTCCTCCCAAGTAGAGGCTGTGAAAGGTATTTAAAATGGAAAAAGAAAAAAGCAATTTTCTAATGGCATGCCATTGCTTAAAAATAAAAGTGCATTATACAAATAAATTAATCTTTACCTGCACAAATTTGTTAGCCTGGAGAGCTGCAATTGTTTGTTGTAAAAGGTGACTGCTCTCTATATCATTAAGAAGAGCATTAGTAAACAGAGACTGCAGTGGCATGAACTCCTAAAATTTAAAATTGAAAAGTAAATTTTACAATAGAAATGACACTAGAATTCCAAACACATCACTACCCTTCTTCAAAAAGGGAAAGTAAGTTTAGACCTTTGCCCCCAGAAAAATAACTAGCCATAAACATGACTATGAGAAAAATATAGAAGAAAATTAATTATAATTAATCATAAAACTGGTTAGCAAAAGTAGTAGCTATCAAGACAATCAGTATTTGTATAAAATTGTAAATTTCTGGCTGGGAATAGTGACTCATGCCTGTAATCCCAACACTCTGGGAGGCCAAGGTGGGCGGATTACTTGAGCTCAGGAGTTTGAGACCAGCCTAGTCAACATGGTGAAACCCCATCTCTACAAAAACATGCAAAAATTAGCCAGGGCATGGTGGGCACCTATAGTCCCAGGTCATCAGGAGGCTACAGTGGGAGGATCGCTTGAGCCTCGGGGGACAAAGGTTGCAGTGAGCTGAGATCACACCACTGCACTCCAGCCTGGGTTACAGAGTGAGACCCTGTCTTAAGGCAAAAAAAAAGTATATTTCCTAGATTTTTTCATAATGGACATCCATCTAAACTTAAAATAATTTTGTCAATAAAAAGATCAGCATTTAAGTGCTTTCCTATATTAACTGAAATAGTCTGATTTTGCAAATTATTGGGAGTTCATGAGTAGTTTCTTATTATAGAACCCCCGAAGTTCACAGAACACTTACCTGAATTCCAATGTTAGTTCTAGTTGCCTCTGCCAACTTGACCACATTTCTAGTGGACTCCAATTCTGAAAAGTTCAAAGAGGGTATCAGAAGATAAAATCAATTTATTTTCCCCCCTGTATACTCTAAAATTACTTGTAGTAATTCCACAATTAAGAAGTGATCACAAATACTAGTGTGTATCAAGATATAATACAGCAATACTTCTTTTTTTTTTTTTTTTTTAAAAAAAGAGACATGGTCTCACTATGTTGCCCAGGCTGGTCTCAAACTCCCAGGCTCAAGTGATCTTCCAGGATCAAGTGATCTTCCAACCTCAGCCTCAGGAATAGCTGGGATTACAGGCATAAGCCACCATGCACAGCTCTTAATGCAGCATTTCTTAATTGTTAGTGCTCATCAGAATCAACTGGGAAACTCTTTCAGAATATATTTGCCTCCATTTCACCTCTCTGAAGGATAGGACCTAGGCTTGTGTACTGACCCTCTACAAGACTATTCAGGTGATTCTGATTAGCATTCTCTATTGTAAGCAAATAATATAGCAGAGAGAGCATAGGCTTTGGGTAGATTCTATATTCTTCCAGTTATGCTACATGACTTTAAGCAAATCTGCTATATGACCTTAGGAAATCTCCTGTCTTGTCTCTCTCAGCTGTAATATAGGAAAAACAATTCTTGTCTTGCCTACTTCTCAGAGTTTTTGTAAGAAGTAAATAAGATAATGACTATGAAAACATTTTGACAACTGTAAAACACTGGGGAAATATTAGCTATTAAAATGTTTCTTCTCTGCTTCCATTGCCTTCTACTCATACATCTATTGTTGCTATTATCTCCTGACCATACTATCTGACTGCATTTCTTTTTACCCCCTAGAGTATGACTTCTTTGAAGGCAGAGACAGTATTCTATTTGTCTTTGTGTCCCTAGGTCTAGTAGTTGGTCCACAGTAAATATTCAATAATTCCATCTAGTGTAAGAAGAGTCTTTTCTGGATAATGGTTTTATTCATTATAATGAAACAGGTACTAATTTGGAATTCTATTACTCATAATCTGAAAAAAATGAGTTAGAAACAATTTAATTATTATTCTCTAAATCAGATGCTTTAAAAGGCAACTCACCCAAGTTAAGCTTTTTTTCAACCCATGAAACTATGTTCTTAGTATATTTTGACCAAGTTTTAGCATATGACAAAGCCAGCTCGATAGAGTCAGTGTTCTTTAACAGCACGTTGTCTAGTTCTAAAGGGGAAAAATTTCCTGAAAACAAAAATATCAAGGTAAGTATATGTTAAATGTGATCACATCATAACTCCAAACAAAGAAGCACTCAGATCCTAAGATACTAGTCAATAAAAACTAGTTTTTTAAAAAAATACAAATGACAAATTTACAATTAAAAGGCCAGAGTTTAAACTTAAAATGGTTTCAAACTATAACGTATTTTTATCTTAAAATATATTTATATTATTCATCAAGTTAAAAGCTTTACACAATTCTTGATCTCATATTATCTATATCTCATATTATGTATCTACTCTAGCAGGTTATTTCCCTTAAGCTTTATATGTAAAACTTTATATATCATTTTGCATTAAAAATGAATATACTAGGTTACTAAGCAAGAAGAGATTAATCCAGGACATTTATAGAAAGTAACTACAAGAAGTTTGTGAAAAGTTATAAATACCTTGAGCATTACCTTTTTCACTGGATGAGTCCACTGATTCCACAGAAACATTTTCAAACGACTTACAACATGGAAAAAGATAAATTTAAAATTAGAGAAGAACACAAATCTTTGCTTCAGAATTTTTTTGCCCCAATTTGTTACTCTGACATAATTCCTGCTAAAGAATTTCAAGTATTTAAAACTTAAAGGCCTTAGAAGTCTGTTTAAGTGCCAGAACACTTCATAAGAATTTCATAGCTTTTTACAACAGGAGTTCCCAAGATCCAAGAATGAACAATCTCACTGTTACTAACAGCATTAGTTAACATTAATGAATCCACTCAAAACTTTAAATTTTGCAGATAACAAAAATATTAGTCAAGAAGTTAGAGAAGCAATGCAAACATATTGCTATCTAAACAGAAGACATAGATCTGTCTCTTCCAGTCATCTTTTATCATTTTACTATATGATACGCCATGTCTCTGAATGTCTATTAGATAGATTAGCACAAAACTTTCTATGATGATGGAAGTGTTTTATATCTGTACTGTCCAATAAAGTAGCTAATAGCTCCATGTAGCTACTTGAACATTTAGTAAGTGGCTAGTGCGACTAGGAAGTGAATTTTTAATTTTATCTAACTATTATAATTAAATTTAAAGAACTACATGTGACTCGTGCTACTTTATTGCATTGTGCTGGAAAACATCATTTACCAAAATTTTGAGATCTTAAACAAATTTAATCGATTTAAGTTGGGCAATACAGGGTATACAGGGATTCAATGCAAAAATGATCGAGGAGACCTGGGTCTGAAGTCCAGCTCCATTATTACCTGTATGACACTGGGCTACATATTTTAAGTTCACTAACTTTGTAAGTCCTTCTGTAAAAGAAGGATAAGAACACTACTTTCAAGACTGTTTTAAGAATTAAGATGATGTACGCCTAGCGCAAGGCATGGTACATAGTAACCACCATTAAACATATTGCAACAGGCCAGGTGTGGTGGCTCATACCTGTAATCTCAGAACTTTGGGAGGCTGAGGCAGACGGATCACCTGAGGTCAGGAGCTCGAGGCCAGCCTGGCCAACATGGAGAAACCCCATCTCTACTAAAATACAAAAATTAGCCAGGTGTGGTAGCACATGTCTGTGATCCCGGCTACTTGGGAGGCTGCAGCACAAGAAGTGCTTGAAATCAGAAGATGGAGGCTGCAGTGAGCCGAGATCACACCACTGCACTCCAGCCCAGGTCTCACTCTGTCTCAAAATATATATATATATATTTAATATTATATATATAATATATAGTTGCAATATGTATATATTCAAATGAGGCAAATATATATATATACAGAGAGAGAGGGAGCAACTTTTATTTATTTATTTATTTATTTATTTATTTATTTATTTTTGAGACAGAGTCTCACTCTGTCACCCAGGCTGGAGTGCAGCACTACGATCTTGGCTCACTGCAATCTCCACCTTCTGAGTTCAAGTGATTCTCGTGCCTCAGCCTCCCAAGTAGCTGGGACTACAGGTGAATATCACCCTTCCTGGCTAATATTTGTATTTTTAGTAGAGACTGGGTTTCGCCACGTTGGCCAGGCTGGTCTCGAACTCCTGCCCTCAGGTGATCCACCCACTTCGCCCTGCCAAGGTACTGAGATTACAGGTATGAGCCACCATGCCCAGGCTGCAGCTATTATTTTTAAAGGGTATTTTTCAAAACTGTTGATCAAAGTAATTTTATTATTAGGATTATATATCATCACAGCTTTTTTATTCCAATCTCTAAAACAAATTAAAACCTTCAAAAAAAAGTACAAAAGAAAAAAGTATTTTTTCCTGTTAAGAATTAGTATAATATGTATGCACAATAGAGGTACAGAAACAGGAAATATGATTCACACCTAAAATTTAAATTGTTCAGTGTCTTGCCAAACAGATAAAATGTGTTATCTTCTGAAGTAGTAGCAACAGTTTGAAAAGATAAAATTCAGGAATAATCATGAATAATAGCAAAATATTTAAACATCTTACAACTTTTCATCATTCTCCTTCATTTGTCAATAGATGGCTTCAGTAACAGTCATAATTTTTGGTAATATTGTAATACATATAACAAATGCCTTCAACAGTCATTTTTATTTTATATAATTTTAAGAAGGACCTGAAGCTTTATAATAATATAATTTCCTGGCACATTTCCAAATATTTGATTTTTTTTTTGTTTTTGTTTCTTTGTTTTTTTTTAGAGACACAGTCGCACTGGCTAGAGAGGAATGACACAATCACAGCTCACTGCAGCCTTGAACTCCTGGGCTCAAGTGAATCCCCCCTCTCAGCTTCCCTTTCAAGTAGCTGGGACTACAGACTTGTGCCACCACATCTGGCTAATTTTTTGTAGGGACAGGGCCTCAATCATGTTAACCAGGCTGGTCCTGAACTCCTGTCCTCAAGTGATCCTCCCACCATGACCTCTTAAAGTGCTGGGACTATAGGTGTGTGCCACCACACCTGGCTAATTTGTTGTAGGAACAGGGTCTCAATCATGTTAACCAGGATGGTCTTGAACTCCTAGCTTCAAGTGATCCTCCCACCTTGGCCTCTTAATGTGCTGGGACTATAGGCATGAGTCACTATACCTGGTCCCAAATATCTGTTGAAATTCTTTTTGGATTTGATCATCCTTAACAGAAAACGATCAACATAGGTCCCTGATGCAGTTTTTTAATGTATTTTGTTTGCATTCAGCAAAAAAGTTTAGTCAATTAAAAACCTTACTACCATAAACTTTAAAGAAATATTATCCATACATTCCTCATATTCTGTTATTTCATAGCAATTTTTCTTTTTTTCTGGAGACAGAGTCTCACTCTGTCACCCAGGCTGGAGTGCAGTGGTGTGATCTCAGCTCACTGCAACCTCCACCTCCCGGATTCAAGCAATTCTCCTGCCTCAGCCTCCTGAGTAGCTGGGATTACAGGTGCCCACCACAATGCCCAGCTAATTTTTGTATTTTTAGTAGAGATGGGGTTTCACCATGTTGGCCAGGCCAGTCTCAAACTCCTGACCTCAGACAATCCGCCCACCTCGGCCTCCCAAAGTGCTGGGATTACAGGTATGAGCCACCACCCCCGGCCTAAGATTAGGCAATGGTTGAAACATGAGGTTAAAAACATTAAAGACTTTGCTTTCACACAAACTTAGCTTACCTTAGTTTCTCGAGAAACAGGCAGTCGCAATAATGAATCATTGCCTACATCTCCCATAAGGAAGTTTGTAAGGCTATCCAGGGAGGTTAAAAAAAGAAAGACAAATCATTACACTTCTTTGTGACAGGGTTTACATTCAACATGTTATCTAAAATAATTTTTTAAAAATAAGAACCTTAGAAATAAACCCCTAGGAAACTGTTCACATAAACCACAGTCACTTGCAAACGGATGTTGCTTCTAAATAGCTATAAAAATATCTTCGAACATAGTAATAAGGCCATACAGAAGGTAGTTTTTCCAAAGTTGTAACATTTAATACCATTTAATACTTCATTTCCCATGTATCTTACTGGATAATGCAACATACTCTCACTAAGACACCTAGGACTAGTTGCTTTAAATGACAGTTCTCTACTTACATATTTCCAAAGGTAAATGCCAAAGTTTCAATAGAAGAAAACACTTCCTGGAAGAGATCGTTTTTGTTTTCTTCATTAACTTCTGTGAAGTTCACAGCTGTAAGGAAAAGTTGGTTACAATAAGGAAAAACATACTTTAAACTAGATTTATACAGAATCATTTAATCCTTTAAAACTTCATCATTAGTTCAAGAAGCATTAGAAGATTCAGAAATTGAAAAGCCTAACATACAAAATGGACATGATGTTCAAATTCTTCATTATGAAATTCATATAAAAGAATCAGCTTGCATAAAAGCAGTTAGCATTCCAAACTGACTACTCCATGGATTACATAATTTGACACATCTAAAAACTGACTCAATGTGAAATCCATCAGAGCTGGAGTCATATAGTCCATGTTACACCACACCTCTCAATTATTAACAGTGTTCTGTGCTATTTTCTCTTCCTTACTGCTTTCTGGCATTGTAAAAAACAGCTAAACACACTGTAGCTCACTGAAGGCAATATGAGGTACATTTTTTAGTATGAATTACCAATAATTAAAGTCATAAATATATATATACATATACATATATTTGACACAGCATAAAACCTGTAACAAAGCACATCACATTAAAAAAAACACCCAGTGATTTGGAAAATTAAAATTCCTATTTACTTATAGCCTTATTTCTTATAACAGGCTCTTGGGCTCTGAGGTCCATGTTAATTGACATACAGCTAGCTGCCTTTTGTTTACAATAGAGATATTCTAACATTTTGCATTTTGTTAAAGCAAATTATGAAACAAAACTGAAAAAGATTTATTTTAACTTCTGTATACACTCTTGTTAAAAGCCCAAACATGGTTTACCAAGACAAAGTCTGAAAGTGGAATTGGTAATTTTTTTAAAGTAACTGGTGCTTCTTGGGCTGGGTATAAAGAGTAACTGGTTCCCTATATGACCCCTCCCTAATATTCTTACCAATAAAGGGAAGGAAGAGAAACCTTTTGAAGAAGTCATTCTCTACTTTAAAACAGAGTTGTCTTTAATCTCGGCTGCACATTAGAATTACCTGGGGAGTTTTATTAATAAAAACAAAGTCTGGGTCCCACTAATCAAAGATTCAGATTTCATAGGTATGTGGTGAAGAATATATTTTGTTGCAAGCTCTCTCATGTGATTCTAATATACAACGAGAGTTGGAAAGCAAGAACGCCTAGGTGGGAGTGAATTAAACTTCAAGCCTATAAATCCCATGAAATTGCAACCAAAATTTTATATGCATAAGCCTCTGTAGATTGGCAGGCGGGAGGCTAAGATCCATAACCTTCATCAGATTCTTCTAAATATCACTGATACAAACAAAAAGAAAAAGTTACCATTGCAAATATGGTTCTTAAATAATGGGCATTTAAAAAATATTCTCCGACTTCTGCTCTGACCAAGATGGAGAAACAGATTATACTTCTACCTGAAACAACTAAAAGACACTCGAATAAAATATAAGAAATAGGCTGGGTGTGGTGGCTCATGCCTGTAAACCTGGGGCTTTGGGAGGCCAAGGCAGGAGGATCACTTGTGGCCAAGAGTTCAAGACTGCAGTTAGTTATAATTGCACCACTGCACTCCAGCCTGACAGAGCAAAACTCTGTTTCTTATTTAAAAAAAAAAAGGATTTCTATACAAAGGACATTACCAGGGATAAAAAGAGTCATTTATAATTATGAAAGAGTCGATTCATCAAAAGGACATAACAGCCAGGCGCAGTGGCTCATGCCTGTAATCCCAGCACTTTGGGAGGCCGAGGTGGGCAGATTGTCTGAGCTCAGAAGTTCAAGACCAGCTTGGGCAACATGGCGAAACCCCATCTCTACTAAAAATACAAAAAATTAGCCAGGTAATGGTGACGCGTGCCTGTAATCCCAGCTACTGGGAAGGCTGAGGCATGAGAATCACTTGAACCCAGGAGGCAGAGGTTGCAGTAAGCTGAAATCATACCACTGTACTCCAGCCTGGGCGACAGAACAAGGCTCTGTCTCCAAAAAAAAAAAGGACATAACAATTCCATATATTTATGTACCTAATAAACAGAGCTTTAAAATACTGAAAAACTGCAAAAAACACATAAATTCACAGTTGTAACTGGTGATTTCAATAACCCTTCGCAATAACTGACAGAACACGTAGACGGAAAATAAGTAAGCATAGGGAAGATGAGAACAACACTATCTACCACCTTGACAAGACATTTATATGACACCCTACCTGACAAAGCAAAACACATGTTCTTTTCAAATGCACACTGAATATCGTTACCAAGATAGACTACATTATGGGCCATAAAACAAGTCTTGATGAGTTTAAAAGGATTCAAATGAGGCAAAATATTTTTGTGATAACATGAAATTAAATTAGAAACAACAGAAGGATCTCTGGAAAATCTCCAAATATTTAGAAACTAAATAACACACTTTTATTTTTTTATTTTTATTTTTTAATTTTATTATTATTATACTTTAAGTTTTAGGGTACATGTGTACAATGTGCAGGTTTGTTACATATGTATACAAGTGCCATGTTGGTGTGCTGCACCCATTAACTGTCATTTAGCATTAGGTATATCTCCTAATGCTATCCCTCCCACCTCCCCCCACCCCACAACAGTCCCTGGTGTGTGATGTTCCCCTTCCTGTGTCCATGTAAGTAACACACTTTTAAATAACCCAGGTGTCAAAGAAGAAAAAAGGAAATTAAAAAGTATTCTGACCCAGCACTTTGGGAGACCGAGGTGGGAGGATCACCTGAGGTCAGAAGTTTGAGACCAGCCTGGCCAACATGGCGAAACTCCGTCTCTACTAAAAGTACAAAAATTAGCTGGGGGTAGTGACGCACTCCTGTAATCAATCCCACCTACTCAGGAGGCTGAGGCAGGAGACTGCAGTGGGCTGAGATCACACCACTGCATACCAGCCTGGGTGACAGAGCGAGATTCCATCTCAAAAAATTAAAGAAAGGGATTTTGCAGAATAAAAATGAAAAAACAACATATCAAGATTTGTGAAAGGGGGGACCAAGAGATACAGGTAGAATGATGACAATTTCACAGGAGTATGATGCATATGTCAGAATTTTCAAATTGCACCATTGTTTATTATACAATCATACCTCGATAAAGCTGTTTATAAAAATACATTGTAAAGTAGACTTTAAATAGTAATTTATAATATAATACCATCAAAAATGTAAATCCTACTTGTATTTCCTAACTTTAAGCTGTTAAAAAATAGTTTATAACCCTATCCAAAATTGTATAATTATTCTTACTTTCTTGTATTTTTTTATCACACTAAACATGACTGGGAGATTAAAAAATAATAATTGTAACAACTGTTGAGTAGTGAAAAGAATAATTATTAAATCAATTCAACATTTGAACCATCTTATCTTCATCCCCACTTGAGCGAAGTTATAGCCATCTAATGAAAATTCCTATTCCTAATGCCTTTGCCTGACTTCAAAACAGCCCTATATTTCTAATATCTAATATAATTCTCTTTTTTGCTCCTGCTCAGTGTTTCAAACAAAAGTCTTTGGCTCCTTTCCAATAATAAATATACCTACTCTTTCCTACATTCTCCAAAACCCTATACCAACTTTACTTCTCCCTCACAGCTTCATTATCTCCTATTCAATTGACATTTTTTCTTATGGTACTAACATACTCAAATCTTTCCTATATGAAAAAAATGTTCATTTTACCATATTTCTCCTTAAAGCTACTATTCAATCCATTTATGGTTTCTTCACTACTGAACAGAATTCTATAAATAGGTCATGCCATGGCCTGCCTATATTGCCTTCCTTCCCAAGTTGACCTTAAATTCAAGATTTGGCTTTTCACCCACTTTAACGATTATCAGAGGCTGGAAAACTTCTTCTTTTCTTTTTTTTTTTGAGACAAGTCTCGCTCTGTCGCCCAGGCTGGAGTGCAGTGGTGCGATCTCGGCTCACTGCAAGCTCTGCCTCCCGGGTTCCCGCCATTCTCCTGCCTCAGCCTCCCGAGTAGCTGGGACTATAGGCGCCCACCACCACGCCCGGCCAATTTTTTTTGTATTTTTTAGTAGAGACGGGGTTTCACCGTGTTAGCCAGAATGGTCTTGATCTCCTGACCTTGTGATCTGCCCGCCTCGGCCTGCCAAAGTGCTAGGATTACAGGTGTAAGCCACCGCGCCTGGCCTGGAAAACTTTTTCTATAAAGGACCAGGTAGTAAATATTTTACACTTTTCAGGCCATACAGTCTGTTGTGACTACTCAATTCTGTTGAAAGGGGCCATAGATGATACATAAATGAATAAGACTGTGTTCCAATAAACCTTTATTTATAAAAACAGGCAGCTGGCCAGATTTGGCCCACCCGCCTGTGTGCCAACCCCTGGTAAAGAGATGGGTTCCGAAGTCAGTCTACCTAAGTTAAATCCTAACTCTCTCTCTTACAATGTTATATAACTTCACCCCTCTGTAACTCAGTTTCCTCATTTATAAAATGGGGATAATTACGTACTTCGAGAACTGTTGTGAAGATTAAATGAACTTAGAACAGAGCCTGTTACACAGAAGATGTTCAAAAATGTTAGCTATTATTATATAATAACACAAAACACTGTCAACAATAACCTATCAGTCAAAATTAGATGTCTTTTTTCTTCTAAGTCTTCAAGCTTCTAAACCTTTTTGCAAGTTTCAACAACACTACCACTTAATATGTATGTTGGACAAACTTCTCTCTATGCCTCAGTTTCCATATCTGCAAAATGAGAGGTGATATAACAGTAATATATACTGATAAAAGGCTTTGGAGTTTCAGCCCTGCATTCAAATCTGGTCTCTACTACTTTGTGTGTTAGTCTGGACACATTACCTAATTTCAATTTCCTCATAAGCAAAACAGCATATTATTGAGAGGAATGACTGAGAAAACAAATGTGAAGCACCCAGAGTACAGTGCTTGGATTCAGTAAACACAAGCTCTGTTCCTCTGTTCAATATCTATCTGTACACAGTCTGTACTTCATAGAGCTTTCTCCACTTAGCCTCTATAACTCTCATTTTGGCTTTCTTTAAATACACTATCCCTACAGAATCTCATCCACTTCCATACCTTTGAGGGAACAAATTCCTAAACTACATGTCTAGTTTTAACCTCCGAGCTCCAGATTCGCATTTCTAATAGGCTGATATATTTCTTCTCCTACTTTCCACCTATTTTCCATACAATCCTTAGCTCATTAGCTTCACTTTCAAAAATGCCTGTAAAATATTTTTTCTTCCTTTCCATCCCCATTGCCATTGATTTAATTCAAAAGCCCACGTTTTACCTCTAGTCTGAACTATTTAACAACCTAACTGGTGTCTCTGTCTCCACTCCATCCCCTCTATTAATAGTTCTTCAAAAGCTCATTAAAATGTTGCTTAAGGTTTAAATAATTGCCTCCCTTGGGTTCCCTACTAAATCACAATACCAAGTCCTAAGACACGTTTAGTATCTCTTCAAGAAATCACCTGAATAGCTTTCATTCATACAACCTATTAGAGCAGCAACTTTCAAATGTTTTTGACCACAACCTTGGGAAAAAACACATATTGCATCATGACTGAGTATTCTATACACACATAATAATAATCAGTTATATAACACCTATAAAATTTCTGACACATACGTAAGTTTTATATAATGAGTGTTGCTTCTGATTTTTCTATTCTCTTTCATTTTTTAAAAATGCTGGTCACAATCCACTTACTTGATGTCATGAGTCAGAGCCCACAGTTCAAAAACCATTCAATTAAAAGATGCAATGGAAGAAAAGCATGAAAAGGAAAAAAAAAATAGAAAAGAATAAAATACATAGGGAAAAAAACAAGCTACAAGACCTACCTAATGAAAACTTTCAGTTGCTTCTGAGGAACACAAAAAGACAACTTCAAGAAACAAAGTACATATTATATTCTTGGATAGAAATACTAAATATGTATATTTTCCTTAATTTAATCTATAAATTTAACTCAAATCGTCAAAAAAAAAAAAAAAACCAGTAGATATTTTTTAGAACCAAACAGCCAATTCAAAAATCTTCATGGAAAAAATAAAATTCTAAACAAGCTATCCCTACCAGATACTAAAATGCCACAAAAACTATAATAAAAACAGTGTGGCCTGGGCATACAACTAAACAAATCAATGGAACAGAATAAGGTCCATAAATAGATATATGTGAGAATGGAGTGTATTTATGATAAAGGTGACATCTCAAATTAGTGGCGAAAAGATGAATTACCTGATACATTTACTAGACACTTAGATACTTTACAATGTTTCTGAAGACTTAAATTCAACAAATGAAACCATGAAACATCAGAAGAAAAAACATTCAAGAATTCTATTATAATCTCAGAGCGGAGAAGCCTTTCCTAATACTCAAAAGCCAGAAACCATGAAAAAGACTGAAAAATGTTAATGCAAAAATAAAAGATAAAAAATGAAGTAAAAAAAATTTTCAACATTAATCAAAGACTAAAGGCTAATTTTACTTATACAGGGTTTCTACAAATCAATACTAAAAGAAGACCTAACAGCAAAAGAAAAACAGATAAAAGGTCAATTAACATAAAAGGATGTAAAAACGGTATTGAAACAAATGAAATGATATTCAACTGTACTCAAAATGAGGGAAATGCAAATCAAACCTAGACTGATACCACTTTTCACTATCACACTGGATAACAGAGCTTTGTAACCAGTTCTGTTGGCAAAGGTGCAGGAAATCAGCCTCTTCAGCACTGCTATCAGAAGGGCAGAACCTATACTGAAGGTATCTGGTAATATCAAAAAATATAAACACACATGCTTGCTGATTCAGCAATTATTCATCTAGGAATTTGCATGGCTATTTATTGAAGCACTGTTTGTAATAGGAAAAAAACTGGAAATGATCCAAACATCTATTAGTAGTTAACTGATGAAATAAATTATAGTACATCAATATAAGGGATTACCATACAGCTTTGAAGAAACAAATAATAACAAAAGAATGAGGAAACCCTTTATGTGCAGGTAACTCATGACAATGAGCAAGGGGCAGAACTCTAACATCTGTGCAAAAAGGAGGTTAAAAAAGAGAACACATCCGTGTATTTGCTTGTATATGTGTATCTCTGAAAAAACACACAAGAGACCAATAAAGGTTGTTGCTTATCTAGGTAAAGGAATGAGTGACTAATGGTCAAAAGCAACAAAGAAACTTCATCGTTCAATACCCGTTTATACCATTTGGCCTATTAATAAAATTAAGTTTTCAAAACAAATACAAGGCTTCTACAATCTTAGAGGCATAATTAAGACTTTTTTCTTTTTTTGTTTACCAATTTTTAAATATAGGGTAAAATGCAGAACATAAAAAACCTAAATTAAGGGTTATTTTCATTTATATTAGAAATAAGATTGACCAAAATAACTGAAAATAATGAAAACAAATAGTACATAATAAATTAGTGAGTTCTGAAGATACCTTTATCTCCTTTAAAAATAGGCTGTATCTCTTTTACCATATTGCAAATATTTTGTCAGACTGAATTTCCTGCTTGGAAACAGGAGAACACACAGGAAATACAAATCACTACTAGAATGAATGGGAAAAAAACTAAAGATTTTTCTTTTAAAGTTATTAAAAGGTAAACTCCACATTTAAAATAAAAAATATGGGTAAAGATTCCAATTTCTCACTTCTTATACAGAGGAAGCAGACACACTTCATGCATTCAAACCTGTGGTAATACAAATAAGATTACACATCCCTGATTCTAAAGTTATTCTGTATTTTTTTTCTATTGTTTGGTAGATTTGAAAAAATGCATTTCATACTTAAGGTCTCCAAAGTAAGTCATAAACCTAGGTCACTGCTGTTTTTTAAACATAGTCAGAGTTAAAATTAAATGATAGGGCCGGGCGCGGTGGCTCATGCCTGTAATCCCAGCACTCTGGAAGGCCGAGGCAGGCAGATCACTTGAGGTCAAGAGTTTGAGACTTGTCTGGCCAATATGGTAAAATCTCATCTCTACTAAAAATACAAAAATTAGCTGGGTGTGGTGGCACATACCTGTAATCCTAGCTACTCGGGAGGCGGAGGCAGGAGAATTGCTTGAACCCAGGAGGCTGAGGCTGCAGTGAGCCGAGATCATGCCACTGCACTCCAGCCTGTGTGACAGAGACACTGCCTCAAAAAAAAAACACTCAATGATGGACTAGGTGTGGTGGCTCATGCCTGTAATCCCAGCATTTTAGAGGCCAAGGTGGGAGGACTGCTTGAGGCCAGGAGTTCAGCATCAGCCTAGGCAACATAGCAAGACCCTGTCCCTATGAAAAATTTTAGAAATTTAAGAATCAGCTGGGAGACTGACAGCTCACATCTGTAGCTCCAGCTACTTGAGACGCTGAGGTCGGAGGATTGCTTGAGTTCAGGAGTTTAAGATTACAGTGAGCTATGAACATGCTACTGCACTGCAGCCTGGGCAACAGAGTGAGACCCCATCTTTTAAAAACAAACAAACAAAAAAACTGAAACCTTAAATAATATAAAGGATCTCCATATTCCAGACAGCTTTCTGTCCCAGAAACTTTTCCTTTCTGAAACAGCTACTACTGTACATTTATAGGTTTTAAAGCACTTAGACTGGCTGGCACTGAACAGATACTCAAAATGGTTTCTACTTACCTTCTGCCTTTCCAGGTTTTGAAAACTAAATTACCATTAAATGAAACCATTAATTAAGTTGATTTGACCTCAATTTTTCAAGTTGCTGAATATTTTTCAATTGGGGTATCAATGATATTTTTAAATGGCCTCAAAAGTGAGAGATGGGGCAGGGAAAGAGGTTTTATTATAAACCATATAAACTTAACACAAAGAAAACACAATATTTAAAGTGTTCTAGTCTCATAGAGTTCTACTGAAACAGAGGAAGTTTCCCAACAACAAAATAATCTTCCCCTTTTAAATGTCATCCAGCACAAAAGTAAAACAGTAACAATAATCCCAAGTATAAAGATAGTAATAGTGGAAAATAATATTCAGAAGATTGCTTTTCCTCAAAGACAAAAAGATCTTCAAGGTATCTGAGAGAGCACTCTCTTCAAGTTTGTTTCTGGAATGTGGACACCAACTATACACAGGCGCACTCCTTCCCCAGGACATCCTGACTGCACACAATAGCTACTGACAACAATTGAACTAGGTCGCTATTTCCAAGCATGGAAATTTTACTATCTATAGACACAAATTTCCCTATCTAACTAAAGTTAAATGGTACTTGTAAACAATCTATTTAGAAACAAATTTGGTTACTAAGCACATTTTTAAAAGTCAGGACAGAAGAAGCTATCCATGTTTCCCATTTAAAAATCATCTACATTTTTTTCAGTGTTTGAAATACAGAAAAAAGGAAACCACACAAACATGATAAATCTATGTCAAAAAGTGCTGGCAGGGGTGGTTTCCTTAAGTATATGAACTATATTTTGTAGACAAGGTTTTTATTTTCTTTTCCTGCTTCATCCCTTAACACATGCCCTTTAGCCTCTCCAAATATGATCCTGTTCACCAATCTCATCATGTTCTTCTCACCCAGAGTTCTTGTATCACAGCCCCATCCCCACCCAGCCCAGCCCAGTTAATGCCTACTTGACCTTTGCGACTCAGGACCGGCAATCCCTTTCCCCAAAGTTTCCTTTCCTCATTCAGCCTAGAGTGAGTTCCTCACTCTGTGCTCCCATGGTGCCTAGGCATACTTCTATCACAGAATTGCTCACAGGATTGCTGTTACCTTGTCTGTCTCTGATTGCTACATCACTGCTCCCTAAAGGTCACTTTCTGTAGGTTTATTACTTTGAATCCATTTACCTTATCGGTAGCATTTAACACTGATAATCACTTCTTAAAACCCTGCACTTTTAAAATTCCATGTCACCTCCTTACAGGTCCATCTCCCTACCTGTTGGGTGTTTCTCCAATTCCTCTGTATCTTCTCTCTGTCCCTGGGATCTCACATCAGTCCTCTACTTACTGTGCACACTCAGCTGATGTCATCCTTTTCCACTGCCTATACATCAACAATTCCCAAGTCCACATCTTCAACACCAAACTTCTCCATAACCACTAACATTCAATCTGTGTTGTTCTGTCAAACTGACATCCATTTCTTCTCATATAACAAATCGCATTCTACCACTACCACACCCCAGCTTCTGCTCATTTAAGCTTCAACCCTCATCTAGCCCCTTATTCCTAACCATCTCCTAATTTATTTCCCTGCCTCCTGTCTCATTTCTTCTCAAATACTCACTTTGCTCTCAATCCTTCTTTTATATGCTGCAACTCAGAATAATTCTCACAACTTTGAGTGGCAAGTCATTTCATCAGAGGATAATGGTCCAATTCTTCATGCTAAGTTTTAGCACATATATGCTACAGATACACACACACACACCCATACATATGTATGATAAACTTATTTTACAATTTTAATTTCATTTTCACATTTTAAAATAAGGTCCCAATTAAGCCTTCTTTTTCTCCATTTGATTCCCTCTTTTAAGTAGTCACTACAGATTACCACTCTCCAACATCAATTTGTCCTCACCTAACAAAGACTTCTTGTACACCAATCACCCTGAAAGAGCATGCACTCATTCATAAAAAACTCAAATTTTAAACATCAGTTGTGTGGTTAAAGTTAAGTCTTTTTAAAGTATCTGCTGTCAAATAAAGTTAGTTTATAAAAGGAAGAAAGCTTTAGGTGTGACTTAGTGGGAATATTTCAATATCAAAGTATATATAACTCCTTATTAACATACATCACACAAATGCAATGAGAGGAATTGGCTATATATTCACTATAGACCAAAATATATCACTTGGCTCCTTTTTGCCCACAGCAACCCACTTTTACTATATCTTCCTTACCTTTCACTTTTGCAGTGAGCATTTCTGCAGCATTTTGAAGATCAACAGAATTGAGGTTCTGATGCTTATTCATTATAGACTTTAAAACACAGAGCAGTTCCTCTAGACGTATATGAATAACTTCTCTAAAACAGTCTTTAAAAAGAAAAAAAAATTAATTTATTTCCAGAGCAAAGTTCCACAAATCTAAACTACAAAACGTCATCTGAAGCACATTTCAAGTAGAAGCATTGGTTACACAATTTTTGCCTACTATACATTCATTTCTATCTTCAATGTTGCAATTATATACAATTTAAAAAGCCTTCAGAAAATCCTTAGTCATTTTAATTCATTAAGGATTTCAAAGGCTCTCACAGTTATGGTCAATTTAAGTACTTCATTTTTCAGTTTTCTGAGTCTTAATATGTGCTCCAGACTTCCCTTGAGCCAACTTTATAAGGTAAGTTTTTCTTGCCTTATAGTTTTACTATCATATATATTTTTTAACATATCCAGTAACTCTTAGGCATATAAAGACCATCATTTAGCCTATACATTTTAAAAATTATGATATAATTTACCTATGATAAAATGTACAGAGCTTTAATGAGTTTTTGTGCTTTTTAGAAAAACTGAATTAGTTGTCAATGATGAAAAATTGAGGGATCATTACACATATTCTAGATTTTGCCTACTCCTGAAAAATCAAAATCTTTTACACTCAGGGCCACATTCCTCCTTGGCCACAGTAGCTGGAACAGAGCAGTGCTGCTCTCTTAGATAGATGAGCTTCTTCTCAGTGCTCATTGATTTTCTCCCAGCCTACTCCACTCATTTACATCATCCTAGGTCAGAGCGATGCAGTTTTATTACCCCTTAAATAAGATGACTATACAATTTATCATTCAAACCAAAATACTTTCACTAGTGGAAACGGGGATGCTACTCACAGTCATGCTAGCACAACAATCACATTCTAGGATCTTCATCCCAAGTAAATCAGAAAGTATAATCACCCTACCTTTAAAACCCCTGAAGTAATCCTCAAAAGTCTGACAAGACAACCACTTTAAGTACAGTACTCTTATATAATCTTCCTTTCTGTAAACTTACACAGCATTGGTGTTTAATAAGAGTTAATATCTATTAAGCACTTACTATGTGCTAGGCACTATTAAAAACAAAAGGATATTATTTCATTCAATGTGATACTGAATACTGTGATGGGTCATACTCATTCAGTATGACCCACGTATGTATATACACATATTTCTGTATGCAGTCATCTATATTATTTATATAAGTATATATTTTATACATATTTATATATTTTATACATATTTCTGTATGACTACGTATAGAAATATTTGTGTATATAAATATATATACATATGTACATATATACATACAAATGTATGTGCACATATGTATATATGTATATATAAATATATTCATGAAAATGTACACATATGTATGTCTATATAAATATCTATATGTAAAAATATACATACATATATATATATATTTCTTTGCTTTGTTAGTTGAGAGGGCCTAAAAGAAATGATACTCAGTAGCAACAAGCACACCTAGTATCCAGATCTTGGTTTCTAATACTATTCTCCAATGAAAGTAATCAGGTCTCCTTAGAGAAATAGCTGATTCTAGGACTGGGACAGAAATGTTCAAGATAAGTAACAAGCATCTTGTAATGCCAGAAAGGAAGGAAGAACTTTAAAAAAAAAAAAAACTAACTAAAAGAAACAACAAAAAACACCCCACAGTGAGGAGGGCATGTCAAAGGTGCACAGGAACCAACTGAAAGTTTCCAATGGCCAAAGCTGGAACGATGTGAGCAACAAATAAAGTAGTATTGGATTATAACTTAAAGTATATAACAAATGTCCATGAGTCCATACTGACATAAATGATTGAATACATTAGTAAACAGGGGAAAAGAAACAAATCTCTTGTGTAAAAGAACTGTAAAAAATGTGTGCAAATACTTTGCTCTCAAGAAGGTGAAACATAACTCTCTTACATATGACCTATGCAGGCTAACTTCTTCCAAAGAGTGTAGTATGGAAGGGAGGACAAAAAGAATAACTTGACAGTGGAGAAACTTGACAAACACTACTGAAGACAGGTGACCAAGGTCAACATCAACAGTGACAAATCATGTTCAAGGTAAATATCCTTGCTATAAAGTGATGAAAACAACACTTTACATCTGTAATCTTCCTCCCAATATCCCATAACCCCAGTCTAATGTGGAGAAAAACGTCAGGCAAATTGTAATCAAGTGCCATCCTACAGAATACCTAATCAGTATTCCTTAAAATAAAGATGAGGAAAGTTTGAGAAGCTTACAGCCAAGGAAGACCTAAGGAGAAAAAACTAAATGTAATACGATAGGATCCTGGAAGATAATAAAGAATATTAGAGGAAATCTATGGAAATGTGAATATAGACACTAGTTAATAATAATGCATCATTATTACTGGTTATCAAACACTAGCTCACTAACTGTAAGAGATGTAAGATATTAATACAGTGTATAGGACTATATGGGAACTTTGTATTATTATCTCAGTCTTTCTGTAAATCTAAAACTGTTCTAAAAAATAAAAGTCTATTTATAAAATGAAATACAAGTAGGTAGAAGATTTTAGGAATTTTATGTGCTGTTGAAATTTTCCCCATAAACATAATTTTTTTTTTTTTTTTGAGGTGGAGTCTTGCTCTGTCGCCCAGGCTGGAGTGCAATGGCGCAATCTCCGCTCACTGCAAGCTCCACCTCCTAGGTTCACGCCATTCTCCTGCCTCAGCCTCCTGAGTAGCTGGGACTACAGGCGCCCACCACCATGCCCAGCTAATTTTTTTTGTATTTTTAGTAGAGACGGGGTTTCACTGTGTTAGCCAGGATGGTGTCGATCTCCTGACCTCGTGATCCACCCGCCTCGGCCTCCCAAAGTGCTGGGATTACACCGGCGTGAGCCACCGCGCCCAGCCCATAAACATAATTTTAAAAGTTCATTTACAATTTTTGTAATTCTTAGGGAAAATGAATATGCAATTTAAATAACTGTCTTAATTTAATAAGTATCACTATTTTATCTTTTTTTTTTTTTTTTGAGACGGAGTCTCCCTCTGTCCCCGAGGCTGGTGTGCAATGGCGCAATCTCGGCTCACTGCAAACTCTACCTCCCAGGTTCACGCCATTCTCCTGCCTCAGCCTCCCAAGTAGCTGGGACTACAGGCGCCCGCCACCACGCCCAGCTAATTTTTTTGTATTTTTAGTAGAGACGGGGTTTCACTGTGTTAGCCAGGATGGTCTCGATCTCTTGACCTCGTGATCTACCCGCCTCAGCCTCCCAAAGTGCTGGGATTACAGGGGTGAGCCACCGCCCCCAGCCTATTTTATCTTTTTTATAACTGGTAATGTTAGTTTGGTAGGTTTACTTAATTGAGGCAATACAGTATAGTGGTTGAAAAGCATAGTCTCCGAAACCAGACTGCCTGACTTTGAATTCTAACTCCATGGCTGAGAAACCTTGGGTGAGTTACTTAGCCCCTCTGTGCCTCAGTTTCCTCACCTATAAAAAGAAGATAAGGTAGCTAGTTCACAGGGTTGTTGGGTTAAATGAATTAAAACACATAACGCACTTAGAACAGTGGCTGGAACACAGTAGGCCCTTCATAAATGTTTGCAGCTATTTTTAGTTGGTGCAAAAGTAATTAATTGCAGATTTGGCCACTAAAAAAACTATATATATATACATACATATATTTACATATATATGTATGTATATAGCCAAAACCTCAATTACTTTTGTACCAACATAATACTTTATGCACTAGTAGAAATAGGTTAATGATATAGGTTAGCTCTGAAATGAAATCTAGTAGCTATGAAATAAAGGAAACTTCTGGGAAAATAATATAATTTGAATAGGTGTAAAAACATTATAAAACCTTCCTTTTTTTTTCTTTTCTTTTTTTTTCTTTTTGAGTTGGAGTCTTGCTCTGTCGCCTGGGCTAGAATGCCACGGTGCAATCTCAGCTCAACGCAACCTCCGCCTCCCGGGTTCAAGCAATTCTTCTGCCTCAGCCTCCCAAGTAGCTGGGATTACAGGTGCTCGCCACCACACTCGGCTGATTTTTTTTGTATTTAGTAGAGACGAGGTTTCACTATGTTGGTCAGGCTGGTCTCGAACTCCTGACCTCAGGTGATACACCGGCCTTGGCCTCCCAAAGTGCTGGGATTACAGGCGTGAGCCACCGTGCCTGGCTTATAAAACCTTCCTGACGTGCTATTTTTTCCCCAGTTTTGTACAGCCAAATCTCTTATTTGGCACATACATAACTAAATAAAGCTGGTATATGCCAGTACTTCTGCTGACTTAACCAAAACCAAGGTGGAGTGATTATCGTCACAGAGAGTTACACTGCCCTCTCTTTGAAACCTAATAAATCTTAGTCTTAGAAAAGAAAGTTATTTCTATCCCCTATTCTAATGTTTTACAATAAAATCTTCAGGTATTAATATACTTAGGAAACATTAAATCTCAGGCCAAAAGAGCTTGATTTTCAGAGTGCCAACGACAACCATCAATATTCAAAATTAGTGTTGGGCAAAAACTACAAAATACTAATGGCCTCAATGCCTTCACAAACCAAAGTAATACTGTAGTCTTCTCAGAGTCAAGGAAATTAACATGCAGAAATCCATATATTTCTAAAATTATTAAATGCTTTTCAATTTTCTCAGTTTTAATTTCTAATAGATACAACCCACATAAAAACTCTTTGGGATCCTCAGTAATTTTTTTTAACAGTGTAAAAAGGTCCTGGGAGTCCCTGCTATAGTTTTTCTTCAGAATCACTATATCCAATCTGTCCCTGGATTTCAAGAAAAATAAAAAAAAATCACCGCAACTGCAAAACACTCCAATAACTGGTGGCAGCACAAATGGTCTACGAACTTGCAATTCCTTTTTTTCCTACAAGGTAGCCCTAATAAACAGATCTTGAAGTTGTCCCCAACTAACATACTAAAAAAATAGCATCAGAATTATTTTCGTAAGAAGTTTCAGAAGCTCCTTAAGTTACACTATAAAGAATTCCAATTCCTGAAATTAAATACATTGCTGAAGCCCACAAATCAACAGAAATGAACATGATGACTAAATAAAGAAAATGCTAATCACAAAGGTTCATAAACTTTCCTATATATTTGGGCAGAAGGGTAAACTACTAGGTCATGAGCATGTCCTAATAATATTTCAGTTGGAACTTCATAAATTAGCAAGCCCTCAACTAGCTGTGTCATAAATGGTTTAAAGAAAATTCCATTTTTACCAAAACTGAAGAAAGTTAAGTGGCTGCTTGATGCAGTAAAAAACAATAGATTTAGATAGAGAAACCTGGGTTCCAACCCTTGGTCAGCTACTTCCTTGAAATGAACACATAAAAAACTCTTAGCTTCTCTGATCTCAGATTCATCCTCAGTAAAAACACAACTGATAATACCTGTTTTACCTATCTTTTAAGGTTGTTGTGAGTATCAAATAAGTAGAAATAAAGCTACTTTATAGTCCTAATATACATAAATGGCAATTATTACTAGTAAATCTGTAAGCCATTCAAACTACCTTTGAAAACAGATTTGCCTCGCAATCATGTTCAATAACAAATGCATTTATAGCTAGATCCCACAATATTTTGACTAAGGAAGAAAAGACATTACATTTAAGTTTCAATTTCATTTGCTGTGTAAAATCTAAATTGGTGAATTATCTGAAAATGAAGCAGTCATTCAGGATATGTTTTATTAAAAATTTCTGTATCTCTCAAGTTATAGTACTTAATTTAGTCATATAACTAAATACAAGATAATTTTTAAATACCATGGTGGCCATATTGTAAATGTAATGAAATTTAATTTATACTACAAAGTTATTACAGATGTGAATATAATAAAATTCAACCAAAGTCTTAATACTAGTCACCTAGAATAGTAAAACTCCTGTATCCCAATGTTTGCTTGTTTATCTACTCACTCTGTAATACAGTAATCTGAATTTTAATTTATTGTTTCACCCATCTGAGCCATTTATTTTCTGCTTCATTCCACTTATCAAGTGAAGACAGATTAGCCAGCTCCACTTTTTGTTCTCATGCATTAACAAAATACCACGGTGTTTATATTGCCAACACTTCATGGAAATGCCTAAGTAAATAAATGAAAAAACCATGATGTTTGCTTTCATTAAAAAAAAACCCTGACAATAATTTGAAAATCAATCTTGTTAATTCAGCTTAACCTCTTTAGGGAAAGCAATGAAAATAAGGAGAAAAAATGTTTCAGAACTTATCACTAGGAAACTCCTGAGTTTTGTTGTAATGGCTTTTGAAGTTGCAGGATAAAAGTGAAGCCTGAGAAACAGCAACTTACTTTATTCAGCTACCAGGGATTATGAAAATAATAACAACTGACATTTGAAAATGCTTATTCTAAGAGCTTTACATATATAAATTCATTTAATCGTCACAAAAACTCCATTATCTCCTTTTAATAGACACAGAAACAAGTATAAAGGAAGAAGATAAATAATTTGCCCAGGGCTACAAACAACTAGCAAGTGGCAGAAAGAGGATTCCACCTCAGGTATCCTGGGTCTAGAATTTGTGCTCCTAATCACTATGATATATTGCCACATGGTTGAAGAAATTAAGCTTAATGACAAGTACTCTGCGATCTGCAATTTAACAGGCTTTAACTTCCAATGAATATGCTAGTTACTACTATAAACATTGTTAAATGATATAAACCATTCTAGGCAAATGCAGAAGAGGAATCTAATACACCGAGAACTGGTACAGGTGTAATAAATGAGCTACTTGTATTTCATACTTCGTTTCTCAAAGACTCATTTCATACCTTCTAGTCACTAAACAATAATCTATTAACATTCATATTAACTTCTAAGTGATATTCATTAGAAATAACTTCTAAAAAGATTTATTTCTAGGATAAGACAGAGCAGTACACATCTGAGGCTAGCAGCTTAATGTTTCTAATATTTCACAAAATTTCTGGCACACTGTAAAGTTAAGTAGGAGGCATCAATGGTAAAAGTAACAATGCAATTTGTCTGAAAAAGAAATTTACACATCCTCCTGTACATTCTCCCTGGGAAAAGAAATGAATTAATCCACAAGACAGGATTTCAATGAAGACTTTGCAAATTTATGCAGAACCTCTCATAACAGAACATATTATTTAATGGTATTAAACTTTTCATTTAATGAAAAGTTCAATAAAAACATTTTATTCAACCTAACTATTCAATGAAATTTGTTTTAGAAAGTTAACATACTACTTCTGACTACAGTCCTGTAAAAACAATTCATCAGAAGCTATCACTTATGAGGTCAGCATTATTTTCTTTATAAATAATATAAAGGTGATATACTCTTAAAATTAGAAAGCATCTTTTAAAAATAAGAGAACTTGACTAGTTCATCTGAAATTGGCCATACATTTTTATCTTCCTTTCCAGCCTATTTAAAAACCAAACCAAAAAAAAAAAAAAAAGAAAAAGAAAAACAAGGCACCATAGTCACAAACCAAAAAATCCATTTAAAAATAGTACTATATAATCAAAAAACTATAAGAAATTATTAGACTATTGATTTTCCCTCAAATATATTTTAAAATGGCAGTTAATATTTCCAAGCACTGAGTAGCAGTACAATTAGATATTCTATACTATTCTTTCTAGCCCAATTAAAAGGCCTTTACATTTTCCACATTCCCAGATTTTGAGCTTCCTTGAGTGATATTCCACATGAAAACGGGGAGGTATGTCACAATGGCAGACTTAAAAAATTATTATATAAACTTGAAAAGCACTTATGAATCTGTTATTTAGAATTCAGAACGCATTATTCCATGGGGAGGAAACCATAAACCTGAATTGGTACTTACACTGCACATATATTAATCTACAGTGTTATAATTAAACACAACATGCAAATGCATAACTGAGTGCTTTCAGCATTTTCATATAAGATAGAACATTTACCTTGTAATTACTCCTAATGTACCTTAATGACACTGGATAGAAATCTAAAACTTCAAATTCCACATCTGCTACTCGTATAAGACTACAAGGTAACCTCCTCCTGGAGGTTAAGTAGTGGAAAGAGAATTACCAAACTGTCACTTAACTTACCCCAGCAAGAATAGAATATTTTCAGTCCTCCAATCTTCCACATTAAGCTCTCTATTTTAATTTCTAAGTTTGAAAATTAGAGATAAACCATATATATATCTTAACCCTGCTGGGAGTACAGAGCTCTTTGGCAGACATTTATATTTTTTCTAATCAGTTCCTCAATGACAATTACAATATGAGCTTCATAGTCTCACTTGGGAAATTTTCATTAATTTGTTTTCATACAATTTGAAAACAAATACTTAGCTGTCTTCTTAGGAACAAACTGCCAACATTCAGAACAATGTATAATCTCCAACTCTAATCAGATTTTGAATCACAGATTCGTAAAACTGATAGCATCTAGCACAGTGCCTCATTCTTAACAAAAAATTAAATGAATTAAGCCATATTCCAAAGCTAGTCAGTAGAACTAGGCCTAGAACCTACATTCTGATTCTCTTTTCAGAGCTTTTGCTGCCATCCTTTACTACCAATTTAACCAAACCGTATAACCTGGCCATTATTTATCAGCAATAAGACGTTGATGAAATCACAAGTCACACATACATCTCATCTGTGAAACGGAGCTAAAGGTACCTGCCTTTGAGGGGCCTGGGTGATTAAGCTTGTTTGTATGACAAAGTACTCTGTAAAATGAAAAGCGCCATATACAATTATATATCATTTCTAACTACTTGGGGAAAGTAAAATGTGGCCATAAACCAATCACGAAGCTGTTTATCTAAGACTAGCCTCAACCTATGATTAAACATCTGCGGCAAAAGTGACTGCACATTAGTGCTTCAGTTAGTAATAAAGGTTTTAAGAGATAAAAGTTATTACAGAAAAAATGTATTCTGATTAAACCAAAAGATGATTTAATTGTACATCTACATTCTTTATTCTTAAGAGCTGCCTTTTTAGCTTAACAAACATGAATTAAAAGGTAATAAACAACGCCAAAAATATGGCATTTTCCTCTTAAGGAGACAATACACAAAATATTGGGAGGGCTACTGAGAAATTACTGACAAGGCTCTTCCACTCTAAAAGAAAAACAGTGAATGAAACGGCTCTTTGCTGTTTGGCCACAGTTTAACTTTGTGGTGATAACTACAGAAAACAAGTCCAGGGATATTTCTCAATACCCAGAGACAAAAAGCAGGGCTCATGACTATAGGGATACATGTAATAATACCATCTTAAATAGTTAGAGCATTTTAAACATTTTACCTTTCCTGAAGATTACATCTCATGAGATCTTTGTAATACTTTTATTAAGTAAATAAGGAGTAGTCTGATACTCTAAGAAGCTGAAAATCATCATCAAAATTAAAAACAAGCACAATATTATGTAGCATTTTCCTTATCTTTTATAATGAGGTCCATTTATGTTTATAAAACAAAAACGTTCCATCAACTCAAATTAACTAGTTTATTTCTAGATTTTGATAACGATATTTCAAAGACAAAAAATCAACCCAAAGGTAAATAATGAACATCCTCTGGCCATTGCATACTACTGAGTTGGTTATCAAAAAAAGTTTATCCATTTTGTAATTAATTTGCTGGCCATAAATTGCAAACTTTTTGATAACGTCCTTATGAATTTTTAAAATTAAATTTCAGTGAATGTATTTCCATACATATCCCTTTACCTCAGGGGGTAGTCTCTTTCTGTATCTTATTTTTTTCTTTTCTCACTTAGGGTCAACTTTCAGTCTTCATCCTTCAGTATTCTCTGAAGTGTCTGCTCACAATTTAAAACTCTTATAAAAATTTTTTTTGAAGATAAGTAGTCCAACTTGTTTTAAATTACTATCATTTTAAATCCATGACATAAGGATAATTATGTAAAATGAAGATTTTTAAGAGACATAAATCTTTTAAGGAAAGTAACTAAAAACAAATAGAAATCTTAACTAGAAATCTTAGTTATACTAATAAAAATGCATTTAAATTGATGCATTAAATAAAATCAGGTTTTACACCTTAAATCAAGGTAAATGACTTGTCAACTAATACATCATTTTAAATTTCACCTTAAAAATCAACCCAGTTAATGAACTGCATATCAAGAAGTATAAATTTTATTGTTTATAAATTTAAAAAATTAATCTAGTTAAGAACAAATTGTTATTACAAAGCTATGCTTCTTTAAATAAACGGCAAATTTATCATTTTGGTAAATTTACTACCATTATAATACTTAATGTAGTTAGGATATCTTTCCACAATAACTTTAGGTAACTTTACTGCCATTTAATCATCCACAATCAGACTTCAAAATCAAGCTATTAAAATGAATGGGAATATGAACAACTTTTCTAATATGTATACATTCTCAAAAGAATCACTTATGTGATTGTTGTTTTAAGGAAAACTCAAATACTAAAACTTTGAGGCTTCAATCCAGTCATTTTGGGCATTTCAACCTGAAAATAACAGATTAGAAATAAACTCTTAAATTTAGTACAAGCACAAGATACAATTTTAGTTTTTCAAAATGTCCATCAGAAAATAAGTATTTAACTTATATACATACATAGAAATATTTATTGAAATCTTACAAATTTCTATAAAGCCCCAAGAGGTCTCATATAAATAACACTGAGAATCTTCATTTTTATATCTAGACATACTATTATGAATATGGAAATGAAACTGCCATTTATCACAGAAGAATAGGAGCTGTTTTTGTAACTATTTATTATCCTTGCCATCAAATTTAGACCTAAGAGGCACTAAACATTGAAAGACAGGTACTAAGAACGAGTCAGAGATATACAATCTTTTACTTTAGAGGAACAGTCTCATGCTCCATTATCCATTTCTAACTAGACAGAGAATTCTGTGATTAGCCCGTAATTCAAGATGTTACAGATCGGCAAAACAGAATTAAGTCTGATTTTTGTTAAAACAAAACAAAACAAAACAAAAACTTAAATGCAGTCATTTTAGACACCAAAACTTCATCTAAAATGCGGAAAGGTGAATTTAGGTAACAGTGTCAACAATGTAAATTATAAACATTAGTCTGCTTATTTAAGACCAATCAATGCACTGTTACCATTAACAAAAAGGTTAAAATTCCAATGATCTCAAATTTTCCTACGTCAAATGGACCCAACCACAGGAATCAAAGATATTTTTCTTTTTTGTATTCTTATTCCCTCACACTGAAGTTTCTATTAGGTATTACACTATTATCTGATTATAAAATAGTTTATACTGTAACCATCAAAGATTTGGGGAGAAAAGCACTAAAATAACTAAAGCAGAATACCCTGTTCCTACCACTGTGTACGAACTTATCTGCTAGGCCAGCATTTAAAATTTTACAAACTATCCAGTAAGAATGCTAATAGAAAAGTGACAAACCTGAAAATATGGCTTCTTTCAAATATAGTAACATGTGGGAGAATTTCCTGATATCATTCACCAACTCCTTGATGTAATCCGGATCAAAAATAGAGTTGGAACTTAAGGACTTGAGCCCCATTTCAGAAGTTGTAACATCAGTAGAGAGTTGGCCTGATGCCCAAGCACGTTTTTTCTTTGTCTTTTTCTGTTTGTGAGCAATCATCCTTTCACGTAACAGTCAGAAAAACTGAAATCCTTAAGAGGGCAAGAAACAAAATAAAAACAAGCGGGGAGAGAGAAAGAAACACAAATACTAAATCAGCCAGGGAAATATTACACTAGATTTTCACAAACAGCCCACAGCCCACAGCCCACCTTGGTATCCTGTTTTTTAATTTTTAAAAGTCAATAATCAATCACTGTATTATTGATAACAGCAGTTTCCATTTATTAAATGCCAGTAATTCTGACAACTCTGACATGCAAACTACTGTTCTTTACATTTCACAAATGAGGAACCTCAGGTTTAGAGGTTAAAAATTTGCCTTAAGCTCTCAACTGATACTGAACTAGGACTTAAACCTGTATCTGCCTTGATGCCAAAATCCATGCTCTTAATAACTTCCTCTTGATTCCTAGGGCATAGAATTTTATTTAATTGTAAAAGTTGTTCTGAAACATCACTTAGTAGAAGGTCATATTCTTCTCCCATGACATCACCTTCAAAAATAAAGATGAGATATGGGCTTTGAAAAAAGAAATACCTGTTCTTAAAATCCTCCTCTGTCACTTACTGTATGATCTATTCATCTCTTTACTTCAGTATGCTCATTTATAAAATGGGAGTAACATCCTGACAACACCTATCTCAGGAGATTATTGTAGGGATTACATGACATGATGATACAGAAGTGTCGAGAACATAAAAGTTCAATTACAGTTAGTTTTTCCTAATAATGCATATACATACATATACACAGACACACACACACACGACACATCCTGGATTACCAAGTCTCATCAAGGATATTTCTTTGTTGAAAACAAGTTACAAGGGTGCCCACTAATCTGACATACTCTGACTGGTTAAATAAATAAATGTGTGATCATCAGAGCAATATTTTTGATAATCTCAGGATGGTAGTAAAAAGGTAATCTTTTGGTATTAGAAAAATTTAGATTTGAATCCTGGCTCTAATATTTTCTAGATATGTGACCAGTACAATTTATTTACAGGCTTCTGTGAGGATTAAAAGGGATCACAAAATTAGAAGACTTCATATGTTAAAACATCTAATACTGGCACATAGCTGGAACTCAAGAAAATCATAGTTATTTTCTTCTTCACCCTCATTTTGCCTTTCCAGAGTTAAAAGTTCTAATCTTGTTTGTATCTCTGGAAATCAAAAAGGAAATAACTGGAGGAATTAAATTAACTCACACTTTATTATTAACACTTTTTTTCAAGTATTTTGTCTTGAATATTTGGCTACATGGTAGATGACTAAGGACTTCTATAAAATTTACAATAGAAAGTTTTTTGGGTTTTTTTTTTTTTTTTTGGAGGGGGGAATGGTTGAGTCTGGGTCTCGCGCTGTCACCCAGGTTGGAGTACAGTGGTGTGA
Organism: Pongo pygmaeus; assembly: GCF_028885625.2. Taxonomy (NCBI): domain Eukaryota; kingdom Metazoa; phylum Chordata; class Mammalia; order Primates; family Hominidae; genus Pongo; species Pongo pygmaeus. Next base: position 135,871,926 of record NC_072373.2, on the reverse strand, counting down.
TTATAGCTCACTGCAGCCTCAAACTCCTGGGCTCGGGCCATCCGCCCGCCCCAGCCACCCATGTAGCTGGGACTCCAGGGGCACAACACCACACCTACCTAGCTAAAAAAAAAATTTTTTTTTTTTTGTAGAGACACAGTTTCACAATGTTGCCCAGGTTGGTCTCAAACTCCTAGGCTCAAGTGATCCTCCTACCTCAGCCTACCTAAATGCTGGGATTACAAGCATGAGCCACCATGCCTGGCCCACTAGAAAGTTTTATGTAATATCCATTTCTAGTCATATGTAAGATATATTATTGTATCATTTACTCCTTCCTATATCTCACCCAACTCCATAGTTCATTTTTCTTTCTGATCTACAGGGTTCTCTAATCAACCCACTTCTCTCTACTGCTACCACACTAGTGAATTACCATCATTTCTTTTCTGAGCTACTGTACTACTTTCCTAATGATCTATCTGCATCCATTCTTGTCTCATCACAAATGTAGTGAGCGAACATTTCAAACATAAATCTCATAATGTCATTTCTCTACTGAAAACCCTTCCAAAGGATAAGTGAGAAGCTATCATGCTCTACAAAGCTCAACATGAGATCTGGCTCCTACCTACCTGTGCAATGTCATATGGAGACACACCTGCTGGCTCTCAACACTCCTGCCACACACACACCTCCTTCTCATTCTTCCAACAGTATTTGTTTACGATGACTCTCACCAGGAAATAATTTTACATAATGAGCTAGTATACATGTTAAGTATATTATGTTTGTGTGTGGCACGGCTTCTGGGTAAGGCTCCATGGGATGTATGTGAATTTTTAAAAATTCCATCCCATTTCATTTTTTAAAAAGCTGGGTGCAACTCACTAACTTGGTTTCATACACGTCATAGGTCATGACCCTACAGTTTGAAAAATACCAACTGTTCAGCTCAGGGTCCTGTCTATGTGTAATTCTATTTGCCTGGAATATTCCTTCTCCTTTGTTTACTCATCCTGATCTCAGCTCAAAGCTTACCTCCTCAAAGAAACGTTCCTGGACCATCCCCATCCCCCAGCAAAACCACTACCACCAAACCAGAGTAGAATCTCCTGTGAGATGTTCTATAGTATCCTCTACTTTTCATCGCTGCTCATACCACAGTTCAAACAGATCATGTCTTCCTAGCTAGAGTATAATCTCGTGGAAATCAAGACCATGTATGTCTGTTTGCTAACCATGTGTTCTCTGATCACAGCACAATGCTTGGCATATGAGGAATGAACTACTTAGAACTAACTGCAGATAGGCTTATAAACTTATAAAGTTTCAATTAATTTTTATAGAAACAAAAATAACTCTGGGTTGTTGCAATGTTTTGAAGTGAAAATACAAATTTTTTAAAAACTCTCTAAAATGGTATGTTTCAAAAAGAAAAGCATATGAAGCTGAGGGATGATTACATAAAACTGAAATCAAAGTTGGATTTCTATTATTGCTCCTCCTGATTATTAAACTGGGGGCCACACTTTCTAATTTTTAAAGTTTGTTTATTCACTGCCCTTTTGTCAATCTCAAATTATTTCTGAGAATCTAACTTCTACATTTAAACTAGTTTCAAACCTATCTAACATTAATCCTTCTATGTGTACATCATTTCTAAAATGAATCTAGGGCAATTTTTGAGCATTATTATTATATCTAAGTCTTCCTTCCCATCAACAAAAACAAAACAAAAATTCAAAGTGTCTTGTTTGGGCAGCTCTTTTACAAATCACTAACCAAAATGCCTATTAGCCTAAGAAAACATCACTCTTGTAGTTTACTTAATAAAGTCATTCTGTTTAGTTATGACAGCTTTTAAACTTAGTAAATTAGAGAACTGGTCACTGTCACTGGTAAAGATGGTTACAAAAATTAAAGACATTAAAACAATTTACCTATTTTAGCAGAAATAATTTACTTTAAGTAACTACATGTAAAATAGTAACCCAAACTTTTAAAGTGTTTCAAAACTGCTGGAACATTTTTAGACAAGACTTAAAAAATCTGCAAAAAACAAACACAGCAACAACAACATCAAACACATGGCAAGGAGAAGAGGAACTCTTCTCCTCTTATAAAAAAGGATTATACCCTACCTCTAGCCAGCATTATAATGATTAATGTGCTGATTTTGTTATATATTACTACTTTTCATATTCCAGAGTAAAAAAGGAAACATTACAATTGAAAAAACGTTTAAAATAACAAACTTAACCCAAGCTTTCATAAATGAACTATGATAAGAGAAGCTGGGACAATATACACTTTCCAAGATCATATACACTACTTTCTCATGTGCTAAAATGAATATTCTCTTGTTGGCAGTAACATAAAACGTAGTTACTAACAGACTGCAACTGGCAACTTAATCAGGTAATGATGCATGCAAAGTACTTAGCAGAGTGCCTGGTTCATCATAAAGATGAACGATAAAGAAAAGTCATTATTACTAGCAGTGCTTTATTGTGGGAAATTGTTTTTGAACAAGATGTGGCTTCACTACAATGCATTAGTGGATTGTGAGCAAGAAATACAGGACTGGAGACAATTGCAGAAACTTAACTGACTCTGTGGAAACCTACTAAAAAGCTTCCAAGTGAAATTTGAACTGTGCAAATAGACTTGTGCAAAATATTTGTGACACACTAATTCTGGTGCATCTCTTTCAACTTCAAACCAACAATATTAAAAACATGTATTATCCACTTCTCAAAGAATTCTCTAGCAAGTAGAAAATTACCGTGCAAAACCACTTTCATTGTATGTTGTAAATCTAAGTATTGTGTGCATTAGAAATGTAGACACAAACTTCCTATCCCCCACGACTTCAGGAGCCTGTGTCAATCAAATGTCCGCTGCCCCACGCATACCCCCTGCCAAATGCACATTACGGCAGTAGTTTCATTTTAGGCTCTCTAATTGAAGTGTAAAACTGCCCCCAAACATCTATACTTACTATTTCCCATTTTACCATTTCTTCTTGAGGAAAAATTGCCAGATATTTCAGAAATCTGCTATTTCAGCACAATTTCAGATTTGGCAAGAATCTACTTTAAGATGCTAAAAAGATTAGATGAGCTCATCCTGAAACGATGATTAAATCTTTATGGTTTCAAAAAGCACTCTCCACAAAAACAGAATAGGGACATGTGAGAAAGAGTTTTATCAAAACTATGCAAACAATTTTTAAAGGAAGGCATGCAATACACATGCACTTCATTTCTGTACAGTTTGAACCTAGCACGCTTTAAAAAGAGGAAGCTGCCCAGCATCCCACGCCTCCAGAATGTCTAGCATTCCTGGCAGGCAGTACTCTCTTTTGACCAGCCAAAACTACCCTTTGCCAAAGAGCAAGTTCCTCATCCAAGAATTTAAATAAAGAGGGAAGAATGGAGCAACCAAAATGGACAGCCGACGTTGGTAACGACGGACAAAAGATAAACTATAGACAAGAGATACAGTCACAAAGACAGATGGAGAGAAGGGAAGGAGAGCTCAGCTTCTGCCATTAGCAGGTAATATCCTGCCCTCCGAAAACATTTGGGGCCAATACCCTCTGAGAAACAGTTTTAAAAAGATCAACATAGAGAGAGACAAGAGGCTCGTCAGTCACGAGGGCTCCACCTTGAAACGTCCAACTCCAGCTTACCCGTCCAAAAAAAATTTTCTTTAATTAAAACTCAAACCCCAAAACACGTCCACAATTGAACTGGGACAAACCTCTGAGACTGAGGAAAACTCTCAACGAAACCCAAAAGACACAGACCAGGAGAAAATGCACCACGGAAATCCTAAAATATCTCAGGAATGAGAGCCCAACTGGAGTGAGGGCTGCAGTCAGGGCAGGTGGGAGCGGGAATCCAGGCAAGAACACAGACCCATAGTGGTCAGGAGCACGGATTCGGGAGCAAAAGCGCCTGGGTTTAGGTCCTCACGCTGCCAACCACTAGTCTGTGTGCTTGGGAAGGTTTTTAACCTCGGTTTCCCCGTGTGAACCGAGTCGAACAATCATAGAGTGTTCTGAACATTAAAAGAGTTAAAATGTGCAAAGTCTTCAGAACAGCAGGCGGACCCGTTGTACGCGCTGTGTTCTAACTTTAATTATGATCGTCACCGTCTGCTCCCGGCCACCGCTGGCGTCCTCCCCAGCTCCTCCGCGCCTCCCTCGCCGGGCGCGCCCCTAGCCCCGGCCGGACTCTTCCCGAGGACTTCCAGTCCTGGCTCGAGGGCACCCGTCCCCAGCGCAGCCTGCCACCGCTTCCACTCGGGGCCGCCCCGCGGGCCTCCCAGACCCTGGACGTCAATTCGCGGGCGCTCGCGCGGGCGACCCCAGCCCGGAGCCACGACCGCCGCGGCCGGAGCGAGCGCCACCTCCTCACACTCACCTCGGCGCTCCATATCGCGTCCCGGACGCGGACGCCCGCCCCACACCTACGGCCGCCGCCACCGCCGAGGGCTGAAGCTCGCTGCCCCCATCCCCCACGGCCTGCGGACGCCCGGCCAAGCCGCAGCCGCAGCCGCAGCCACAGCCACAGACACCACCACCACTACAGCCGCCACCGCCCCTGCAGCTACCGCCACGGCCTCGCAGCCCGCCCGCCCCCTGGAGCCCAGCCCGCCCCCTGGAGCCCAGCCCATTGGCCCGCGCTCCCGGGGGCGGGGCCGGCGACCGCGGCAGGTCCGGACCACAACTAGTTCGCGCGCAGAACGCGACCGTCAGCTGCGCGCGGCCGGACGCTGTCCCAGCATCACGGGCTGCGTCGGCCCCCCTTTTGGCTTGCAGGGGACAGGCAGAGCGACTCAGAGAAAAGTCACCTGAGGACTAGATGCGGCTAATGGCCAGATGAGCAGCTACATTTCTTATGAGACACTTCTGTGGATGGCCGTTTTCCTCCCTCTTCCAGGGGTTAGGGCCTGGGGAAGGGCGCCACACGTCTGAATGAAGAATGAACTACCTCAAAACCAGCCATCTACTCTGCCCCTCTGCCCTCTATAGAGGGTAATAGTTTCCACTTAGGCCTATTTTTTTTTTTTTTTTTTTTTTGGAGACGGAGTCTCGCTATGTCGCCCAGACAAGTCCAATGGCGTGATCTCGGCTCACTGCAACCTCCGCCTCCCGGGCTCAATTGATTCTCCCACCTCAGCCACCTGAGTAGCTGCTATTATAGGCACCCACTACCACGCCCAGCTAATTTTTGTATTTTTAGTAGAGGCAGGGTTTCGCTATGTTGGCCAAGCTGGTCTCGAATTCCCGACCTCCCGACCTCAGGTGATCCACCCGCCTCAGCCTCCCAAAGTACTGGGATTACAAGCATGAGCCACTGTGTCCGGTTCTTTCTTTCTTAGCTCCACTTTCAAACTCACTTCATAATGAGAAGAAAAAAAAAAGTCTGAGAAAGATGGAATAATTATAGCAAGCAGGGCTAGAAAGCACGTAGCCCCTATATCACACTACTCGCTGGAACAAGCGATGGCACTTACCTCAGTGCTGGAACATTCAGAAAGAACTCATAGAGAAACAGGAAAAAACACAGGGAGGGAGACTGTGGGTAGTGCTGGGGTCTGAGAGAAAAAAGTCCACACAGGGGAGAAACAGAAAAAGACACCGGAGAATGTGCTGAGGAAAAGTGGAAAGAAAATGAGATGCAGACACAGGAAAAGGGAGGAAAACCAAGGAAGGCAGAAATAAGTGAAGACAAAAAGAGAAAATAAGGAAGAAAAATAAAAGGAGAGACTACCCACTTAACAAACAGAAAAGGAAGTGAGCATGACAGAACCAAAAGTAGGGTAGTGGGGCAAGAGAAAAACTCATTGACAAAGAAAGAGAAGAGGGACATCTTACATAGACATATCTTTGAACCCTTACAGGAAAAACAATGCTAAGAAAATACAACAAATTTGGCTCCTCAGGTGCTACTTAGAAAAGATAAATAAGAAAATTCAGCTCCTTGGTTACTTTGGCACCATAATGGATTTTTTGGACTCAACTTACACAGATTTTCCCCTCAAACCCCCAAAATAATAGTACCAAGGTCCTGCCACAAATACTCAGGAAACCTCAAAAACCAAAATTCCTTCTAATCGTGCTGAAAAAGAAAAATGCACCAAGGACTCTCACCATGGAAACCAATGATGCCTGAACTGAAGCAAACTAATAAGAGGAGACAAAGGAGTCCCCAGGCCAAGAGGAGGCTGAACAGTGCAACTACGATTTAATCATAAGTAAGGTTTTTGGAAGGAAATTTTTGAGGAAGTCCCTCAACCTCAAACACCCTCTTAAGTCTATTTTAAAATATATTATTTTGCACTTATACACCATTTCCCTTAATAAAGAGGACTGTGTTGCTGACTAAAATGGAACTGGAAGCATCACTGACAAAATCATGAATAAGTTCCTGATGGAGAGAGAGGGTGTACGGATGGAGGTGGGGGTGTGACAAAGAGAAAGGAGCTCACAAGGAGGAGAGAAAAGCAGGGAAAGAGAGACAAAGGGAAGTGTGAGAAGGAAAGAGAGACAACTATAAAGGAGAAAGAAAGACAAGAGGGAAAGAAGAAAGAAATATGCAGAGACAAGGGGAAGCAGAGAAAGAAAATGAGATGGAGAGAGATAAGGAAGATAAAAGAGACAAACAGAGGTGATAGAGACTACCCACTGATAGGGAAAAGAAAGAGGGTCATTTCTCACATGCAAACAGTTCTGGGGGAAATGAAGCCAATTAGGCTCTGAGGTTGTTACCTTAAAAATATAAATATAAGAATCCAAGGCTCCTTGATTACCTGCTTCCACAATTATTTTTCAGACTTAATTTAAAAAATTTTTTCCATTAGTCCTCAAACCTAACAGTACTAATATGACAAGCAGTACTGAAGACACCTAAAAAACAAAGACTCCTTCAAACCCCACTGGAGAATGATGCACCATGGACACTCACCCACTGATGACTCAAAACTGAAGGACATCAGTGGGGGATGAAGAAAGAATTCTGAAGGCCAAGGAGAGTGGGGTTGGACAACTCTCAGGGAGCTCAAGGAAGTAAAGTCTGTCCCTCATAGCTGCTCTGGGTTATTCTCAACACCCCCTAAACCAGAACTACCTCTAAACCATCCCCAAACAGCCAACTACTGTGCATAGGATCTGACACAGAGTCACAATAGTTGGCTATTTGGGAATCGAGGAATGTTACTTAGATGGTTAAATAAACTATAAGTAAGGTTGTCTAAGAGAAATTTTGAGAAGTCTCTCAATCTCAATCCTCCTCTTAAACCTTTAAAAAAATACATTATCTGCCATCCTTCATCCAGAGAATGATGACATTTGGAAATATTTGCAAAAATGGTAGCTTACTTTTAATTTAAAAGGGTTATTTTATTAATCTCCCCTGACTTGATTTTGTTTGAAGTAATTTATCACACAAATACACTTTAAATATGAAAAGCACATTAATAGATGCAATAATACCTTTCTGCAAGTCCGAAATTCTTGGTCTATAATAAAATTGTAGTGTTCAGAAAAAAAGAGTAAAACCATCAGTATATCTACTATAGCAGTCCAATATCTTAAGTTTTTCAACAAGTTGCAGAAAAACATTTCTGGAAGCAACATATAATTTTTTAAAATACTTGTGTTTTTACCATTTATATTACTATTGCTTCTAGTATTTTTTCCTTCTCAAACAGAAATTCACATCTTCTATGATACTGTGCAAGTCAGCCATTCGGTGCAGCCTTAACTTTTATATTCCCCAAATCTTCCTCATGTGTTCTCTTCAAAATGTTTGTGGTACCAGACTGCACAGATTAGTATTCTTTCTATCTGCAGTGATGACATTACCAGTACTGTTAAGTTTACTTCATCTTCCTGAAGACAATTCTGTAGTTTAGGTAGCCTACTTTTCATAGCAGAACATGGGTCTAAAAACATTTGACAATATCTGGAGACATTTTTGGTTGTCATAACTGGGGAGGGGGATTCTACTGACATCTAGTGGGCAGAAGCCAGAGATACTGCTAAACTTCCTACATGCATAGGACTGCCCTCATCCCCAACAAAGAATTATCCAGCCCAAAAGGTCAATAGTGGCAAGGTGAAACACCCTGTTCTATATCCAACTACCACTTTATAAAAAACTATAAGACCTAGGAACATGTTAAATTATGCCACAGTATATACCCAGAAAAATCTGGACTGTGGGCCATTTTATAGGCTAAACATGATTTCTTCAACAAATAAACTGCAGGAAAAAAGATGGAAAGAAAAATCTCTAGATTATCCTTAAAAGATATATCAAATGCAGCCAGGCGCGGTGGCTCACGCCTGTAATCCCAGCATTTGGAAGGCCGAGGCGGGCGGATCACCCGAGGTCAAGAGTTTGAGACCAGCCTGGCTAATATGGTGAAACCCCATTTCTACTAAAAATACAAAAAATTAGCCGGGCGTGGTGGTGTGCACATGTAATCCCAGCTACTTGGGAGGCTAAGGCAGTAGAATCGCTTGAACCCAGGAGGTGGAGGTTGCAGTGAGCCAAGATCACACCACTGCACTCCAGCTTGGGCAACAAGAGCAAAACTCCGTCTCAAAAAATAATAATTATATATATATATAAAATCAAATGGAGGAATAAATAAAAAGACATACTCTTCCACTGTAGTAAACAACTAGAAAAATGGACAAAATATATATTGTTTTCAGACACTGAACTACACACAGCACTGGGCTCAGGGCTGTCATCTCTGAGAGATGGGATCATAAACAAATGAGGTGAGCCCCACAATTACCCCAACTTTCTGCCTAAAGTCACATTCTTGACCATGGCACCCTTGACAACTTGAAGAGACAGAGATCATAATTCCAGGAGATTGGAGTCGCCAGAATCTGTAGGACAGAGTAACAGAGACTAAGGATGTAGAAAAAGAAAGAGCTCCAGAAATTTGCATAGGGAATTTCTTAATTATCTTGCTGAACACCAAGATGCACATGTATACAGCAAAACACAACAAGGACTGGCAAAGAACTTCCAGAAAGCTATAGATGGACAATTCCCAGGTTTCCCACAGGGCTGGAAGAACTCCACATTTTCATCAGCCAGAGTAGAGAGACCTACTGAACACCCCAGGGAGACCCCAGGGCATGCCTCATAGTACATCTAACCTAGCTTTAGAGAAAACTATACTCTAGCCACACCCCAACAAAGCTTCAAAACAGGCACATTTTATAATTTTTTTAAAAGCTGATGTTTAAAACAAAGTAGTAACAATATGTTGTGGCATTTATAACATATACAGAAGCAAAATCTATGACAATAGCATAAACGAGGAGGAAATGAAAGTATACAGTAAGGTTCTTACATTATAGGTAAAGTAGTGTAATACTGTTTCAACGTATACTGTAAGTTAAAAATACATACTAAAATCTCCAGAGATAAAGTTAATTAAGCCAATAGTGGGCATAAATAGAATTTCAAAAAATCAAAAAAAAAAAAAAAAAAAAAGGCAGGACAAGAAGAAAAAGGAAACAACAAATGGAACAAATAAAAAAACAAACAGCAAAGTAACAGACTTAAACCCAATCATACCAATAATTACATTAAATATAAATAATCTAAACAGCCCAATAAAAAGGCAGAGATTCTCAGAGTGAGTAAAAAAGTAAGACCCAACTATATTTTTCCTATTAAAACACAGACTTGAAATATAATGACATAGATATATGGAAAGTAAAACAACAGAAAAAGACACACCATGCAAATATTAATCATAAGAAAGCCAAAGAAGCTCTATAATATAGGTATCAAAGAATTTTACCAAGGATAAAAAGCAACATTTCACAATGATAAGTGAGTCATTTCATCATAATGACAACAATCCTGAAGGTATCTGTACCTAAAAATAGAGGTCCAGAGTATGAGAAAAAAACTGAGAGAAATGTATGGAAAAAATAGACAAATCCCCAATGACAGTTAAGATTTCAGCATTCTTCTCTCAGTAATTGATAGAATAACAGAAAATCATTAAGGATCATTAAGGACATAGAATACTTGAACAGCACTATCAATCAACTTGACCTGATAGACATTTACAGAAAATTCCACCAAAAAACAGCAGAATATGCATTCGTTTCAAATGTATATGGAATATTCATAAGATAGTCCATATATGGGATAAAAAGAAGTCCCAATGAACTTAAGGGGACCGAAATCACACAGTGTATGTCCTCTAATCAAAACAAAATTAAATTTGAAACTAATAACAGAAAGATAGCCAGGAAATCCCCAAATATTTGTAAATTATAAAATATAACTTTAAAATAACCAATGGGTCAAATTTCCACAAGGGAAATTTTAATATATTTTGAACTGAATGAAAATGAAAACCCATTTCAAAATGTGGAGATTACAAAGTAAAAGTCATGGTTAGATAAATACACAGTTTTAGATGCTTTATTGTAAAAGAGAAGGGTCTAAAGTCAATGATCTAAGCTTCCACTTTAAGAAGCTAGAAAACAAAGAGCAAATTATACCCAAAGTAAGCAGAAGGAAGTAAATAATGATAAGAACAGAAATCAATGATTTAGAGAACAGACAACAGAAAAAAATCAATGTAACCAAAAGCTGGTTCTTTGAAAAGATCAATTAAATTGATAAGTATCTAGCTAGACTGATCAAGAAATAGAGAAAACACATATCACTAATATGAATGGAAGAAACGACATCAGTACAGACTCTACAGACAAAAGGATAAAAGGATACAAGAGAATGTTACGAAAAACTTTGCCAATAAACTTAACAACTCAGATGAAATGGAAAAATTCTTTGAAAGACACAGATTACTAACCCTGACACAAGAAACAGAAAATGCGAATAGCACTACATGTATTAAATAACTGAATTCATTATTTAAAATTTCCCACAAAGAAAACTACATCTACATGAGCTTCACTGATAAAATTCACTGAACCAGATAAAATAATCCTATACAAACTCTTGGAAAATAGAGGAGACAAGAACACTTCCCAACTCATTCTATGAGGCCAGCATTACCCTGATACCAAAACCAGACAAAGACATTACCAAAAAAAAAAACAAACAAAAATACACACACAAAACAAATTTCTTAACACAGTATTAGCAAGTCAAATCCAACAATATATAAAAAGGATAATACATAATGCCCAAGAAGGGTCTGTCCAAGGAATGCAAGCTTAGTTTAACATTCACTAGAAAAAAACCATGTGATCATCTCAAAAGATGCAGAAAAAGCATCTGACAAAATTCCATGGCCATTCATGATTAAAACAGTCAACAGCGTAGGAATAGAAGATAATTTCTTCAATCTGATAAAAGGCATCTACAAAAAAACCTACAGGTTTTTTCCTTAAGATCAGGATTAATATTGTTACTGAGGGTCTTAGCCAGTACAGTAAGACAAGAGAAAGAAATAAAATGCATTCACATTTAAAAAGAAAGAAGTAAAATACTCAGAGATGATGTGTTTGTGTACCTAAAAAAAAATCTTAAGAAGCCTATAAGTTAGCTACTACATCTAATAAATGAATATAGCAAGGTCACAGAATACAAAGTTAATACACTATAATCAATTTTATTTCTATACACTAACAACAAACAATTGAAAAAAAATTTAAAACTTCTGCTCTTTGAGAGACAGTGTTGAAATAAAATGCAAGCCACAAATTGGGAGAAAATATCTGACAAAGGATTTGTAACCAAATATATCAGGAACTCTTACAATTCAATAAAAAAACAATCAAATAAAATAATGAGTAATGAAGTGAACATACACTGCACAAAAGAAGATACACAACTGGGCAATAAGCACATGAAATATTGCTCAATACCATTAGTATCAGGGAAATGCAAATTTCAACTTCTATGAGATACCACTGAATAGTCACAAGAAATTTTAATTTCTGCTAGACTGAAACACTAAGTGTTGGTGAGGATGTAGGGCAACTGTAACTGTAATACATGCTTCTATATACAAGGTATACAATCACTTTGTGAAACAGCCTGGCAGTTTCTTACACAGGAAACGTACATTTAACATACAACCCAGTAATTCTCCTTTTGTATGCATCCAAAAGAAATGAAACCATATATTCACCCCTAAACTTGTATACAAATGCAAGTTTTTTCATGATAGTCAAAAACAAAACAACCCAAACTCCATCAACAGATAAACAAACTGTGGTACAGCCTTACGATGGAATACTATTTAACATTAAATATCCATGACATAGGAAAAAATCATAGATGAATCTCAAAAGCATTAAGCTAAATGAAAGAAGCCAGGCACACACACATTGTATACCTTTGGTATGATTCCATTTACATAAAATTCTAGAGAATATGAACCTAATCCTAAATGACGAAAGAATTTCAGCGGTTGCCTAGGAATGCAGTGGTGGTGTAGGTGTGGGGGAAGTTGCAAGAAGCCTTTCATTTCCTCCACTAAAAATAAAGCATCCCTCTACTTTCCCATAGGACATTCAACATACTTGGGAAACTCATGATATTATACCTTGGGCCCCATCAATACTGTCTATTGCTACCGAAGATGCAAAGGTTCTACAGGACTGTCTACCACAAAACGGGATCAGACTAAATTTTCTTAGTGAATGCTGAATGAATAAGTGATACGAGAATGAAAATTCTTTAGGGTGACTTCTGGGCATGAACTTTGTTCAATGTGGTTATACTAACCCCCGGGACCAAGAGCAGTGACTATAAAAGCCCATGTTCCTAGGCCAAGAGCCTTTACATGTGAGGAAGTGAAGGTGCTTACAACTGAGGTAGATATTCTATTTTAAGGAGGTGAGAGGAGCAGTAATGATCAACCACTATACATTCTTAGGCAGCGCTTTTCTACATCTCAGCCAAAGTTCTATTTCCTGCCAAATTGGGGAATGAAACATTTTCTACTCAGGCTTATTCTATTTTCTTCAAGTTCACTCTTAAACTCTTCTCAGAATCATCAGACAAGAACTGTATACATACTGTAAAGCTTATGAAGCTTAAGCATCAGGGTTGCTCACTTACACGGTTCCTGTAACAAGGAGGCATTTTGAAATAAGCATTTCTGGCAAACTGCGTAAAGAAATCACTACAGAAAGGGACCTAATCTCCAAGACTCCCATAATTTTGTTGTGATTCACTCATTCTGAATATTCACTTTCATATCTAATTTTGAAGTATTTTTCTTGAAAGGGGAATCTCCTCTCCCAAACTGAATGAGGACGAAGCGAAGCTAATTCCCAAAGATTAATAAAGAAAAAGGTAAATGTAGAACAAAAAGCTACTTAGAACTTTCATAAAACATCTCCTAACATGCCCCTTCCCCCCGCCAACCCCTCCATCCCCCGCCCAAAAAAGATCCATCTTTAGAAAACAGAGGATGTCAAAGATCCAAAAAACACAATGTGGAACGCCACCCTTGGTCTTTAAAGAGGGGTGGTGGTGAAAAGGTGAGATAAACTCGGACATATCTGAGGGGCTGAAAGACAAGGGAGGAACTTCCTTGGCTGCTCTGTTTAAACCAAGGCAAGATCCTCCCTGGGAACACCAGGTTTCTATCACAGACCGGGTCCTGGGACACCTAGTGAAACAAACGCACAGGGGTCCGCTCTCTAGGTGGTAGCTGCAATCTCCCAGCTTGTCCCTTCCTATTTTGCAGAGCACACGACTTGCCCTAGAGCCATGGCTGGGAAAAGGTGGAAGGGCGAGACCGGGCAGTAATGAGTGGGGAGAGAGAAGGGGAGGAGTGGGGAGAGAGAAGGGGAGGAGTAGGGAGGGAGGGAACGACAGAGACGCTCCAGGAGGGGCACACGGTGAGAATGCGCAAGACGGTGTTTCACAACCTTAGATCTCCCTCCCCCAAAGTAATAAATAGCCAGGGTCTAGGTGAGGTGAAGTGCAATAAGTAAAAGTAAATATGGAACATGAGATGTCTGTTTTACTTAGCCTTTGCATGTGTCAGACTGAAATTTCAGAAAACGTCACCGAACTTCCAAAAAGCAGTCCCAGTGAGAAAGACAGACTTGAGACCCAGTGAAGAAAACCAATGGGGTAAGGGTAAAGGAGCCCCTGAATTCCGCAGTGAGGCGATGAGGGCTGGTGGCTAGCAAAGGGAGCGGGGCTGAGACACACTCGGGAGGTCCTGTAAGGGGAGGAAAGTCCACCCGGCCAGCTTCTCCCCGGCTGCCCGCCGGCGTCACACAACTCGGAGCGCGCACCCGGGGTCCGCGGCGTACCCCCAGCGCCCGCCCGCGTCCTCTCGCTCATCCGCGCCTGCCTCGCCGGGAGCGCCCCTAGCCCCGGCCGGACCCTGGACGGCAACTCGCCGGCGCCAGCGCGGGAGACCCCAGCCCGGAGCCACCACCGCCGCGGCCGAAGCGAGCGCCACCTCCTCACACTCACCACGGCGCTCCATCCCGCGTCCCGGACGCGGACGGCCGCCCCACACTTACGGCCGCCGCCACCGCCGAGGGCTGGAGCTCGCCGCCCCCATCCCCCACGGCCCGCAGACGCCCGGCCAAGCGGCAGCCGCCGCCACAAACACCACTACCACCACTACTACCACCACCGCAGCGGCCGCCGCCCTCGCAGCTACCGCCACGGCTGCGCCGGCCGCCTGCCCCGCCCCTTGGAGCCCAGCCCATTGGCCTGGCCCGGGCTCCCGGGGGGCGGGGTCGGCGACCGCGGCAGGTGGGGGCGGCTGCTCGCTCGCGCGCAGAACGCGGCGGTCAGCTGCGCCTGGCCTGAAGTTGCCCCAACATCGCGGGCCGCGTCCGCCGCCGTTTTGACTTGCAGCAGGGCAGGCGGAGCGACTTAGAGGAAAAGTGACTTTTTGTACCCTCCTGCAGGGAGCAGGTTCTCTGTCCTTGTTTAATTAGACATTTCTCAGGTGGACACTTTGAATTCCTTCCAGTCAAGACTCAGGTGTTCAACTTGTTTTGTCGGCCGTCTTCCTCCACCCTCCTTCTCCCATTCAAAACAAAAGTACATTTTGTGCTTGACTTTAAAACTCCCCCCACTCTTTTCTGTCTTCAACTGATTGTCACTTTCAGCAAACTAAATAAATTACTCAAAACATCAGCTATTATACAGTCCCCGACACATGGAAGTGCTCAGTAGATGCTAGTTGATTGCATGTCCCCTAACCACGCTACCTGCTTCTTACCATTAAGTGCTCCTTGAGTCATGGGACTGATCAACACGGTGGGGGAAGCCGCAACCAAAATAAAACATTTATCTAGATGTTGGATCACACATCATATCATGTTTGGAGGAAAACAAAACACTGCATTTATATATAATATATATTAGTAACACTTACCAACTCTACTAAGAATACCTTTCCTGTCACCTGTGCTGACACATAAGCACTCCATGAATATTAGCTGATTAATGGGTAAAATTATGGAAAGGGAATTTGGAAAAATCACTTAATGGCATCTTCCCTTTAAATATTTTTCAAAAAGATTAAATATCTGTCATATTCTTCACCCTTGTTCGTTAGGAGAAATATATTTGAAAACATTCTCAAAGGAAGATGGTAGTTTTTTGTTTTGTTTTGTTTTAGAGAGAGACAGGGCCTTGCTCTGTGCTCAGGCTGAAGTGCAGTGGCACAGTCATAGCTCACTGAAGCCTCGAACTCCTGGACTGAAGGAATACTCCCATCTCAGCCTCCTGAGTAGCTGGGACTACAGGCTTGTGTTCACCACACCCAGCTATGTTGTTTATTTTTATGTTTTGTAGAGATGGAGTCTTCGCCATGTTGCCCAGGCTGGTCTCAAACTCCTGGCCTCAAGGGATCCTCCTGCCTCATCCTCCCAAAGTGCTGGGATTAGAGGCATGAGCTACCACACCTGGGTCATTTTTATAAGTAAATATGATTATTAACTGAGAAAGAGTGAATGTCAAACATCTGCTATGTGGGACAAATGGCTGTGTTGGGCAAAGAAACTAAAAAATAAAGGGCAATATCTCCACCAAATCCTCTAACACTGACTCAGCATGTGCCCTGAATCATCCTTATAAGCCAACTAGGTTTTTTACCTATAAATGTTTCTTCATTAAAGTGGCTCATGATCATGGTTTTGGAGGACGAGGACTAACAGACACACAAACAAGAAATCAAAGGCATAACTGGATAGTGCATTAATAATGAAGCATGTATGACAGATGATGTGGTATTGTTATTTTATAATTACAGTATATATTAACACATATCCACTCTGCTTATTGAAATATTTTTCATTCCTCCCATGACAGAGAATCCTACCTCTGCTCTGAAGCCTTTCTGTTCGCTCCAGTGAAAATTAGTCATCCACTGGGCACGGTGGCTCACGCCTGCAATCCCAGCACTTTGGGAGGCCGAGGTGGGTGGATCACTTGAGGTCGGGAGTTCGAGACCAGCCTAACCAGCATGGAGAAACCCCATCTCTAGTAAAAACACAAAAAATTAGCCAGGCTTGGTGGTGCATGCCTGTAGTCCCAGCTCTTGGGAGGCGGAGGCAAGAGAATCGCTTGAACCCGGGAGGCAGAGGTTGTGGTGAGCTGAGATTGTGCCATTGCACTCCAGCCTGGGCAACAAGAGTGAAACTCTATCTCAAAAAAAAAAAAAAAAGAAAATTAGTCATCCTATTTGACATTATATTGTACATAGGTTACTATTCTTGTGGCACTTATGGTTTTGGTGCCATGGTTTTTGGCAGTGTTTATGCTAATTAGATTGAAAGTTCCACAGTACTACATTAGTTAGGTCTGTATCTAATACAGAATGGGCCCCCACTAAGAATTTTCTGGAGGGATGTTGAGGGCATGATCGGTAGGTCCAGAAGTAAAAATTCTTCCAGTGTGATTTTTTTTTTTTTTTAAATCACAAACTGCACTCAACTTGGTTGTATCTAGTAGAACCAAATATGATGGTCACAAAAACCTCGTGTCTAAAGCAAAGCCTATCCCAGATATCCTGTTCCCTGAGGTGAAGGGACTGATCACAAGTGTGCATCTTCCATGTCGGTGGTGGAGGTGGGAGCCCAGCCCCACAGGGGAGCAGAGTGGACAGGTGCTCTTCCCCTCTGCCACACTTCAACAGCAGTCTATTTAGGAGGGACCCACATTGTCCATCATGTCTATTGTATTTTTATTGATTCCACAAATATTTACTGAATACCTCTAATGTGCCAGACATTGTTCTGAGCACAGGGGATATATCAGGGAATTTTAAGTCCACTCTCAGATTCTCCTCAACCATGATGAATAATGCCTGGCAGAGGGGAAGAAATAATGGAAGCCTGCACGGGTGACCCCAAGGCAGGCAGCCCTTGGACTCCCTGGACTGCGGCTGTCCTTGACCTCACTGCTGGGGCATGTAAAAGGAACGACTCAGAGCCTGACAGGCCACAGTGAGTACAAAGCCTCCAGATTCCAAGGTGGACAAAACTCACCAAGCAGGTTATTAATCTTGATTCCATGATGGGTGTAATTGAGAAACAAGGAATCAATTCAGACCTCATGCCGGAAATGAATGTGAAAGACGTTACCAACATCCAAGAATTCTGTGCTGTCATAAGGACAGGAAACTAAGATTGACAAAAATAAAGAAATATTTGAATATATAGATAAAGATATCATACTCATGTTATGTCCAGATTAAGTTACATTTCGAACTCCAATTTTTAATGTGTTTTAAACTTTCTTATAAGACTTTGATGATATCAACCTCTGTGCTTGAGCCATCACATACCATAACCCTACCTGATGCCTTAGTAACATGTATAAGGTAATTCCCCTAATAATTAATGGTCAGTGCCAAAAATAATATTAGCCTTAAAAATGCAATTACTGATACTACTGTGAATAAAAAGATTGTGGTGGTAGTAATAATAACTAGACATTTATACTTTACTCCGTGCTAGTAAACTATAAATGGCTAGTTATTGTGCTGGTGATACACTTTTAATTATACTTTACATTTCATAAATTATTCAGTCCTCGCAATAACCTATGAAGTGCCATTATCATAGCCATTTTTTTTTTTTTTTGAGATGAAGTGTCGCTGTCACCCAGGCTGGAGTGCAGTGGCGCGATCTTGGCTTACTGCAAGCTCTACCTCCCGGGTTCACGCCATTCTCCTGCCTCAGCCTCCAGAGTAGCTGGGACTACACGTGCCCGCCACCACGCCCGGCTAATTTATTGTATTTTTAGTAGAGGCGGGGTTTCACCGTGTTAGCCAGGATGGTCTCGGCCTCCCAAAGTGCTGGGATTACAGACGTGAGCCACTGTGCCTGGCCTATCATACCCATTTTATAAATGAAAAGCTGAGACACAGAAGAAGTTCAATGAAGAATTTCTGCTGGACTTTATAGAAATTGACGTTAACATGAAGTTAAGTTTGACCATACTGCTCTTAGAAAAAGATATTAGGAAATGACTCCTCTTATTCTATCTCTGTGTCTGTGTCCTTCTCGCTCTTCCCCAGGTTCCCCAAAGTCCCTCTTGCCTCAGGACTTTTGCCTTTGCTGTTTCCTCTGCCTGGAATTGGCTTTTCCCATACATCTACGTGACTTGTTCCTTGCTCCCTTTTCCTTGCTCCTTTCTGGTCTCTCCTCAAATGGTCCAGATTATTGACATGTTCCTTGACTCCTCCATGAAAACAGCATCCCCCTTTTTGATACTCCCTTTCTTCCTTACTCTGCTTTAATTTTTGCACTTATCCCTCTACTGACCTGATATAGATTTATTGGTTTATTTACAGATTTTTTAAATGTCCCCTTACTAGTATGGGTATGTTAAGTTCTATGAAAGAAGGGACTCTGCCTGCTTTGTTCACCACTGTGTTTCCAGCCCCTGGAAAAGTATTTGGAATTCATCAACAAATGAAAGATTTAAAGAAAATAACAATACATATACCCAAACATTAGAGTTATCTTTTGAAAAGATTAATTTGTTAACATTTTGAGAGTCTTAATCAGATAAGAGAACTATATTACTTTGTTTGAGAATGATTTTACTTTAGCTGCTTGTAACCAATATACTAACATATGACAAGTTTCATGACTTCACCAAATCTTTATCTGAAAGAGCCATAAGTAACTCAAGAATCTTACATTATAAAGTTCTACTTATAGCTTGGTTCCCTTTCTTGGGTTTCTGGGCTCTGCTAGTTTAGAGGCCTTAGTAACTTAAGGAAGAATGCTTCTTCCAAGGAACACAATTTTATCATAGAAGTAAAAGTGAAGCCTCTGGTCATTTGCCTCTGCTGCTTTCAACAGGCAAATAAAGGATAGTTACAGTGTTGGCTGGAGTGTTTGTCCAAGATCACATTGTGCTGTAGAGGCAGGAGAAGTAGTCCAGGGAGTCCTCAGGCAAACCTGCTGACATTCAGGGGCAGGTTAGTAGATAACAGCAGCCTGACCCTGCCCATGCTACCAAGGGTATACTTACATCAGTAATAAAAGTTGGGATCATGCCAAACAACCTAAACAACCCAATCAGCCAAAGTTTTAGAGTAAGGGAAAGGGAACAAATCCCCATGGCCTCGTAAGTATTCTAATAAAAGTTCTCTAATGAAAAAAAAAAAAAAGAATCTTAAATTATTTCCTTCCTTCTTTAAAGTAGAGGGGTAAACATTTTCTGCGATTGTTTTTTTCTTTCATTGATTCACCAAATGCTGACTAGATAAGAAAGCAAATACTGCTCCCCTTAACCTGTGTATTCTTTGATCCTCACAAAATACCTATAAGATAACAAAATGAGATCTGTTTTTCTGATAAAATTTCATAATTTTCAGAATCAAAGGGATCTTAGAGATTATTTACTTCATTCTCCTTTTTTTTTTTTTTTTTTTTTTTTTTAGATGGAGTCTCAGTCTGTTGCCCAGGCTGGAGTGCAGTGGCGTGATCTCAGCTCACTGCAATCTCTGCCTCCTGGGTTCAAACAATTCTCCTGCCTCAGCCTCCTGAGTAGCTGGGACTACAGGTGCATGCCACCACACCTGGCTAATTTTTTGTATGTTTAGTAGAAACAGGGTTTCACTGTGTTAGCCAGGATGGTCTTGATCTCCTGAGCTTGTGATCTGCCCATCTCGGCCCCCCAAAGTGCTGGGATTACAGGTGTGAGCCACTGTGCCCGATCCATTCTCTTTTATTTTATAAGGAAATCCCAGCCCAGCTTTCCCAGGGCTTACAGTTAGTCATTGGCCTCACTAGACTGGAACCAAGACCAGGGCCCTTTCTACACTAATGTTTTAAAATCTCTGTAAATCTATGAAATTAAATGAGAGCACTTGCCTCAATCATTCTTAGTTTAATGAGTAAATATTTGAGCTATACTAACATGTTTAAATATGAAATTTGTTCTACAAATTTACTCCTATTATTTTGGAAGTCTGACTTATTGTTACTAAAAATTAATGGCCCTAAACAATGGATGGCTTAACATAGAACCAGTGAGGAGCTTGGGTTGCTCTTGAAGTAGAAAGTTGTCCGCAGGCATCTGGAATACACACACACGCACGCACGCACATGCAGACATTAAGGCTTTTCTCTAAGGGAGAAGGCTGGCTAGCTTTAGGAAGGAGTAGAGCCCAATGGAAACATTACTAATCTTTCTTTATCTACCCACTGAGCAAGTACTACTGAACTCTCTGAGAAACAATGCTACCACTAGTGACTTAGTGACTTCAGTGAGTGTTTATCTTTCTAACTACATATTTATATAGGGGTGGCTGCCTGTGGCATGCTTGCCAGAGAATTGAGAAGTGACTGCTTGTAAAAGTTGGAAAATATTTGGTTTAGAAACCTGTTTTTAAATTCACTCAAGATAAGATTACATTTTATAGCATTAGAAGAATTATTATCATCCAACCATTTAGATACCCAGATTTAAATGATTTTATTCTGAAATTATCTCAATAGCTGACAACATGTGTCTTAAATTAGAAGGCAAATACAAGATAAAGTAGTACTATGAGTTAATAATTCTATAATATTGGTATCTAGAAATGTCTATAGATGCTTTTACTTCAAAGACCTTCAAAAATATTGATTGTCACTGATGGATTGACATCCTTTACCTTATTCTTCTTGATGACATATTTAGTTTAGGATACTCATGAATGCAATTAAATTTTGTCTGGGAGCTACATGGTACTAGAATATATGAGGTCACAGACATAACCATATATCCTACTAGCCAAAAAACTGATGAAATACCTGTTACATAACATCACTGAAACCATCAGCTTAGTAGATTCAGGGTGGAGAACAGATAGAATGGCAAACAAGGTATGAAGACCGTAAGTTGCCTTGCTTAGGAGTTAGCCTGAATTGGCTACAAGGTGAGAAATACTTTAGATCTCCTCTGTGAGTCCATGAAGGCAATACTGCTTGGCAATCTGACTTCTAGTAACTTCCTCCTGGGTAATGACTAAGAACCAAGAGGAGGCGAAAAAGAGCTCCATTCAGGAAAAATGACTAAAAGGTAAAACAAGCCTACTAAAAAACCAGAATCTAAGGAAATGAGTAGACCAGTAGGCAAGTGGTCTTATCCAGACCTTGGAGTTGCTTAGTGAGTCAAAAAATAGACGCATAGGATGTGTGTCAAGGGACAGTGGATTCCAGAAGGACCCTGTGAAGATGTTTCACAGAGAGCTGGCATTTTAATTTACACAGATTTTCTTGAACACCAACAAGTCAGTGAAATGGAGCTGCCAGATGCCAATAACAATGTTGTATTCATGAATCAGTATTTGAAGTGCTATAAAAACTGAAGGTGGTTTTTGGTAGTGGGGACAGGACTTTGGGGAAGAGGAAAAGACAAAGGACATAAAGATCACAGCTTAGGGAAAATTTCTTGAGAACAAAGTAGACTACTGATTTATCTAACAATGTGTTATAGGTTGAACTGTGTTTGCCACCCCCATGCCACCAAATTCATATGTTAAAGTCCTAACACCCAGTACCTCAGAATTTGACTATATTGGACATAGGGGCTTCAAATGGGATACTTCAATTAAAATGAGATCATTAGTGTATGCAGCCCCTAGCCAATGACTAGTGTCTTTACAAGAAGAGGTGATTAGGACGCCAGCACACACAGAGGGAAGACCATATGAAGACAGGGAGAGATGGCCATCTATCTACAAGTTGAGAGAGTCCTCAGAAGAAACCAACCACGCTGACACCTTGATGTAAGACTTCTAGCCTCTGGAACTGTAAGAAAATGAATTTCTGTTGTTTAATCCTCTCAGTCTGCAGTACTGTGTTATGGCAGTCCTAGCAGAGTAACACATAAGGCAACACCATTTAAATTACAGGAATTAAATAATAACAGCACTGATGGGTTCTAGTTGGATCCAAGACCATCCTCTTCCCTTCCCTGTAGAAATGTTAGTCCAACTGTGGCTGAAAATTGCCATTATCCAACTTGTTAAGTGGGGCATTTCTTTCTAATATTCACAAGTCACAATGAGTCAATATCACTCCTACTCTGGGGTGTGGCCCAGGATAAGGCATCACATCCATTTTAATACTGTCATTAAAATGAGAAGGCAGGATGTTTACAAGCCTAGTGTTCTGTAAGTAAAGAATTTTCAGTGGGAGGAGATTGATTCGTTTCTGCTCAGAGTTGAAGGGATGCCCTGGTCTCTTCATTTGTATCTAAGAGAGGAAGAGTTAGTGTGGCAGTTTTAGGGATACTGTTGCTGCCATTGCAATTGGTACTGGTGGTTAGTTAATAATACTAATTCCATCACCGTGCTTGGTTTATAATATGAGCTCAATAAGCATTAGCTTACTTTTCTATTCTTTTTTGTTTCTATAGCATTTCACAGTATACAAAGCTCTGCTGCACACATTAACTCAGTCTTCAAAACACGTCTGTGAAATGTGAATTATTGTTATCATCCTTATTCAGCTACTAAGAAACCTGTATCTCAAGGAAGGTGAACTATTTATTCAAAATTACACTACAAGTTAATAGAAGAGACTGAACTCAAAGCAACGTCACCTGTCTCCTCAAGCAGGACTCTCTCCAATACACCCACCAGCTCTAGGTAGTTAGTTCTATTCCTCTCTGTAAGTTTTAAATAATCCATTTTAATCAAGGAATGGCATTTTCTGTATTCATCAAATATTCTTGATAATGAAGAGCTTTGATATTTATTACACAGATTGTATCTATCCTACAAATATTACATGAATAAACACTTTGCACATACAAATGGGCAGAGAAGGAAAATGCCCCCAGAACCCCTTCATAAGTTACCTCCCTTCTACTGAACTTGGGTCAGAATTTCTTAAGAATAATTGCTTAGAAGATACTTTCTCTTACATAAATACAGAGTTCCAATTTAACCAAAACCGGAAACAGATTTAACAGTACTAATCTTTTTTTTTTTTTTTTTGAGACGGGGTCTCGCTCTGTCTCCCAGGCTGGAGTGCAGAGGCGCGATTCTCGGCTTACTGCAAGCTCCGCCTCCCAGGTTCATGCCATTCTCCTGCCTCAGCCTCCCGAGTAGCTGGGACTACAGGCGCCTGCCACCACGCCAGGCTAATTTATTGTATTTTTAGTAGAGACAGGGTTTCACCGTGTTAGCCAGGATGGTCTCGATATCCTGACCTCGTGATCTGCCCCCCTTGGCCTCTCAAAGTGCTGGGATTACAGGCGTGAGCCACTGCGCCCGGCCAACAGTACTAATCTTTATATATTCTATGGTTTACTTTTTATTTTACTTTGTGTATGTTTGTGTGTGGGATAGGGAAGTAACATTGCTCCTATAGGAATATACTTTTCAGGTTTTTAATGCTAGACTTAGAAGCAAACTTTTTAAAACATAATTCATTCATTGGATGGAGGCTGTTTGAAAATTAAGAATTTTCAAAGAATTGATTTATGATCCTCTCAAACCAATCCTTTTATGATTCAGAAGACACTTCAAGAATCTTGGCTGGGCCGGGCATGGTGGCTCACACCTGTAATCCCAGCACTTTGGGAGGCTAAGGCAGGCAAATCACGAGGTCAGGAGATGGAGATTATCCTGGCCAACATGGTGAAACCCCGTCCCTACTAAAAATGCAAAAATTAGCTGGGCGTGGTGGTGTGCGCCTGTAGTCTCAGCTACCCGGGGAGGCTGAGGCAGGAGAATCACTTGAACCCTGGAGGCGGAGGTTGCAGTGAGCCGAGATCACGCCATTGCACTCCAGCCTGGCAACAGAGTGAGACTTTGTCTCAAAAAACAAAAAAAAAAGAATCTTGGCTGGGCGCAGTAGCTCATGCCTGTAATCTCAGCACTTTGGGAGGCTAAAATGGGAGGACTGCTTGAACCCAGGATTTTGAGACCAGCCTGGGCAACATAGGGAGACCCTGTCTCTACAAAAGTAAAAAAAAAAATTAGCTGAGCATAGTGGCACATGCCTGTGGTCCCAGCTATTTGGGAAGCTGAAGTAGGAGGATTGTTTGGCTTGGGAGGTCAAGCTTGCAGTGAGCCCTTATTGTTCCACTGCACTCCAACCTGGGTGACAGAGGGAGATCCTGTCTCAAGAAGAAGAAAAAGGAGAAGGAGAAGAAAAGCTTGCAATGTATCTATGACACATGTGACATTATCCCAATGATATATGCCCTATAACAGCAGCAAGGACTAGTTAATAGGCACTGGATGATGACAGAGTGTTGCCAACATTGTATAGGTAGTCTGTGCCCTGTTGGAAATCTTATAAGAACCCCTGAGAGCACCTGAATGAAGTCCAGCATATGGACTGATTTGATAACTCACTCCATACCTTTTCCTTCTTAGAGAAGGAAGATGATGATAGAAGAAGCCCCGATCAGGGATGTTGGATTCTGGTGTTGGAGGAGCAAGTATTAGGTATGACATGACAAAGTATTAAAATAGAAGCTGAAAACTCAAAACCCTAGACAAACAGAGAGACAAGACCTCCTGCAGGAAATATCCATTCCTACTTAGCTCCAGACCACTGGGATCATGGGTAACATGACTGTTCCTAATTTGCCCTGGACAGTTTCAGTTAACACTAATTGTTCAGGTAAAATTATTAATAGACCCTCCTCTCACTCTCAAAAGTGTGCCAATTTGTACATTACAGTAAATGTGCCCTCTAGTTATAGGAGAACTTATGCTCAGTATTGCCTGGTCTCTCAATTTTTTAAGCCAGAAATTTGGATTTTTATAGAACATCTCTGAATTTTTTAATGTGGGCAATAAATTCCAAATTTTTAAAATTGTCCAGGCCAAATAAAAATCATGAGAGGTGGAATCTGGCCTGAGAGCTGCCAGTCTGTCTCCTGTAAGTTAGAAACTCTAGCTGATACTACAGTGTTCTTTGCCTTCCCTCTTTGGAGACCTTGGCTCTCATGGGCTGTTGAGAGAGGTCTTAGGGGGCTCCCACATGGGAAAGCCTTCTGCTTTAGGCAGTTCCAGTGGTAATCAGGGAAGGGTCCAGGAGACAACAGGCCTGATAGATGCAGTTTAGGCCAGTTGTTTGAGGCCTTAGTAATGATTATAGCTAGCGCTTCCCATGTAGTAAGGTCTTACATAGATTATCTTATTTACTCTTCACAATCACCTATAAGGAAGACATTATGATCTCCATTGCTTTAATGAGGAAACTGAGACTTAAACAGATTAATTAGTTGAACAAGGTCACCCAGCTAGTAAGTGGCAAAACCAGGGATCTGAACTCATGTCAGACTTGACTCAAAAAACCCACATCTTTATCCTCTGTGTCTGCTGCTTCCCACTGTAGAGAGATCAAGTTTTTCTTTCCCTTGTGGTGTTTTTCATTTGGGTGAGTCATTTTTGAGCTCTTGTCACCATGGAAAATCATAAAGTATTGACTCTGAGTCTGCAAGAAGATATTTTCTTGCTTTCATTCAGGTATGTAGAACACAGGCCAAGTGGTTCAGCCCAAATCTCTAGAACGGGGCGGGGGAGGGGGGGGCAGGCAGTGGGGTTTAGGGCCAAATTCCCAAGGAGTCATAAGCAGTGTTCTTTTACTAGGTGTCTGTCCCTTTTGCCTAGATTCCTTGGAACTCTGCCAGTGATGGGCAGCTGGTCAAAGATTTGAGGTTTCACAATTCCAGTCATCTCTGTGACCTGTATCCATTTTAGAAATACAAGTAATGAATATACCTCATCCAACAGAGACTAGGAAAAGCATAGAATTTTTGTTGTAGTATTAATTTGACCAAAGATTGGACACGTTATAGTGGATCAAAAATGTCCCCATAAAATGCATGTCTTTCCAGAACTTTAGGATGTGAGCTTGTTTGGAAATAGGGTCTTTGCAGATGTAATTAGTTTAAATGAGGTCATGGTGGATTAGGGTGGGACTTAATCCAGTGACTGTTGTCCGTACAAGAAGAGAAAACAGAGACACAAGGGGAAGATAGCTGTATAAAGGAAGAGGTAGAAATTGGAGCAATGTACCTGTAAGCCGAGGAACACCAAGGATTGCCGGCAACCATCAGAAGCTAGGAAGAAGCAAGGAAGGATTCATCTCTAGGGACTGCCTTGCCTCCAGAACTGTGAGAGAATCCATTTCTGTTGTTTTAAGTGATGCAAGTTTGTGGTAGTTTGTTAAAGGAGCCACAGGAAACTAATACACATGATAAAGAAAAAAATTTAAATACTAAAATGCCCTTTCAAGATGGAACAGAAATCTGTGTTGAAAGTTTAAATTTCAAAGCTCCCAAGTCAAAAGTTCAGAAAGCATTTTCTGACTCACTGTTGGCCGAAGAATGAACTTTTCAGAGGAAAAGTGTCCTCCCTGCATAATGCAAAAGTCTCTATGGAGTTTCTGTAGAGGACCAGAGGCATTCCGTGTGTTGATTCAAAATGGCTTAGTTCTGATCTAATCTTGAGCAAGACTTGCTTGTGTTTAGGAAGTCCATCTACCAATGTCTACCACAATTTGCCATGTCATCACAAGCCTAAAATCTGTTATGCCTGGGGCGAGCCATGGACATTCAAGTGTGCATTATATGGTAGCCTTTTCCCATTCTCTGCCATGTTTGCCCTGTCTATCTGAGGGGCTTCTGGCTCAGTTTCCCTTTTGAGACTATGATTCTGACAACCAAACCAGCTTTCATTTCTCTAAAAACAGATCCGTTCCTTACTCTTACCCCCGGAGGGTCCCTGCCTCAAATCTGATGGACTCTCTGCATTGCAGAGGTATTTCTTACACTTTCAGTTTTGGAATGCCCATAGCAACTCTGAAGAAAGCTGGTCACAAGCTCCTATATCCCATCCTCAGTTGATTCAATCAAATTTGGGTGTCTGGTCCAAGAGCAGCTCATCTGTAGGCCTGTCAGTGTTCTATGGAGTAATCTGGCAAGGAAGCTTTACTTAATGAAGGAAAGAATAATCAATAGCACTAATAGGACCTTCTGTCTTGGAGAGTTTAAATAGAATGCTCTGTGGGGGTATGGGGGAGTTGCTGTTGGTAGTAGGTAGAGAGATTGGAAAGACACACAGAGAAAGAAACCATGTGATAGCAGGCGCCATTAGTGAGCGGAGGCCATGAGACAAAGAAAAATGAAGGAAGTTGGCTGGTAGTGGCAGGAATAGTCAAACAGAGACAAAAACAGCTGCATCATCATAAAAGTGGCAGAGCATTAAGGCAGCTGATGCTCATGTCTGAGGGCCCACAGGATAACTCAAACTGCATTGTGTTCTAAAGCAGCTTCTGTCTTGTAAATTATGTTCTGGTCTCTGTGAGGCATAGCTGTGCAGCTGTTGAGGGTTTCCTGACTTCCTTACATCCTCCTGTGTATCCCTGCAATGCCACCTTCCTAATTCTGCACCTCCATTAACTAAGGTAAATGTGTCTCTGTTCTTGAAACATTAAAAAACCAGGCCATGAAACCACCATCTCTGCTACCGAATTCCATCAGATTGGACTTCTTGGAAACTATCCAGAGATTCTGAATGTACAATCTCCTCTTAGACATCAACACTTGGAAAGTTCCTTACTATTGCTTGGCCAGACCTTCTTACCTCAGCTCTGTTGCTTCCCCTTTTCCAGTTTGCCTGCTGCAGAAGCTCAGACATGCTTTATAAATCAAGGCACATAGGTTATTATAACACTGATCTCATTTAATGCAATTTCATCTCCATAATTGAACATAATGAAGTAATAAACACTTATTTGTGTTTACTATCACAAGTTTAGGTCTCATTTGGCTTCACTGTATTATGCGTGCAGGTCAAGTATAGCTACATCTCAACAAAATTAAGACGATTTTGTAGTTTAGAAGTAAGGTTAAGATTTGGGGTCTTGAAATGATCTTATGCCTAGAAAACTCCATAGTCTTGACCTGAAAGCTCCTTAAGCTGATAAATAATTTCAGCAGTCTCAGGATACAAAATCAACATACAAAAATTACTAGCATTTCTATTCGCCAACAACAGTCAAGCTGAGAACCAAATCAGGAATGCAATTCCATTCACAATTGCCACAAAAAATAATAAAATACCTAAGAATACAGCTAACAAAGGAGGTGAAAGGTCTCTACAAGGAGAACTACAAAACGCTGCTCAAAGAAATCAGAGATGACACAAACAAATGGAAAAACATCTCATGCTCATGGATAAGAAGAATCAAAATCATTAAAAAGGCCATATTGCCTAAAGCAATTTATAGATACAATGCTATTCTTATCAAACTACTGATAATGTTCTTCACAACTAGAAAAAACTATTTTAAACTTCATATGGAACCATAAAAAGAGCCTGAATAAGCAAGGCAATCCTAAGCAAAAAGAAGAATGCTGGAGGCATCACACTAGCCAACTTCAAACTATACTACAGGGCTGCAGAAACCAAAACAGCATGGAACTGTTACAAAAACAGACACATAGACCAATGGAACAAACAGATTTCTGAGAATAAAGGCCACACACTTACAATCATCTGATCTTTGACAAAGCAATCTGACAAAAACAAGCAATGAGGAAAGGACTCCCTAGTAAATAAATGGTTCTGGGATAACTGGCTAGCCATATGCAGAAGATTGAAACTGGACGCCTTCCTTATACCATATACAAAAAACAACTAAGGATGGATTAAAGACTTAAATGTAAAACTCAAAACTATGAAAACCCTGGAAGACAACATAGGCAATACCATTCTAGATATAGCAGAAGGAAAAGATTTCATGATGAAGATGACAAAAGCTATTGCAACAAAAGCAAAACTTGACAAATGGAAATTAAACTAAAGAGCTTCTATACAGCAAAATAAACTATCAATAGAGTAAACAGAACCTACAGAATGGAAGAAAATGTTTGCAAACTATGCATCTGACAAAGGTCTGATATCCAGCATCTATAAGGAACTTAAGCAAATTTACAACAAAAAAACCAACAACCCACTTAAAAAGTGGGCAAAGAACATGAACAGACATTTCAGAAAAAGATATACATGCAGCCTATAAGTATATGAAAAAAAGCTTAACATCACTGATCACTAGAGAAATGCAAATCAAAACCGCAATGAGATACCATCTCACACCAGTCAGAATGGCTATTACTAAAAAGTCAGAAAAAATGACAGCTGCTGGCAAGGTTGCGGAGAAAAAGAAACATTTGTACATTGTTGGTGGGAGTGTAAATTAGTTCAGCCATTGTGGAAGACAATTTCTGTAAGATCTAAAAACAGAACTACCATTCAACCCAGCAATTCCATTACTGGGTATACACCCAAAGGAATATAAATCATTCTACCATAAAGATACATGCACACATATGTTCATGTGCAGCACTAGTCACAATAGCAAAGACATGGAATCAACCTAAATGCCCATCAACGGTAATCTGGATAAAGAAAATGTGGTACATATACACCAAGAATACTATGCAGCCATAAAAAAGAACAAGATCATGTCCTTTGCAGGAACATGGATGGAGCTGAAGGCCATTATCCTTAGCAAAGTAACATAGGAACAGAAAATCAAATCCTGCATGTTCTCACTTATAAGTGGGAGCTAAATGATGAGAACACATGGACACATAGAGGAAAACAACAGACACAGGGGCCTATTGGAGGGTGGAGGTTGAGAGGAGGGAGAAGATCAGGAAAAATAAATAGGTAGTAGACCTGTTTATAATGGGTGACGAAATAATCTGTAAAACAAACCCCTGTGACACAAATTTACCTATATAACAAACCTGCACATGTACTGAACTTAAAAGTAGAAAAAAATAATAATAATAAAGGTTTGGGGTCTTGTGCATCTGGTTTTCATCTGCAATCAGAAAATGCAGTGCTCTAACAATGTTAGACATCATGCAGACCATGTACTCATGCATAATTATGAAATATCACATGAGGAGGCAGAGCCCTTCAGTGTAATGAATTCCATTCCCTTCCCTATTTCCCCTTGGGTTTTACATAATATGTTTATGTTTTCTGCTTATAATAATACAAGATTCATTTTAGAAAATTGGTTAGAATTCTAAAATAATATATAATATCACTGTCCGTGATAGTGACTATTAATACCTCAGTATTTTTCCTTTTAGTCAATGTTTTCTCCTGTGTGGATATATGTAAATTTTTCACAAAATTGAAATTATTCCATATGTGCCACTATGTACTTTGGTTTGTTCTGTCATTTTTCACTTAGCTTTTATAATATAAACATTTTTCCATGCCATTCAAGAGCATGATTTAACGTGGCCACATAATAGTTCATTTTCTAGAAGTTCCTTACTTTAGCCAGTTAAAAGTTCTCTACTATTGAGTGCTTGTATTGTTCCCAATGTTCTTTGGGTATAAGTAACACAGTGGTGAGCATCCTTGTAATAAAACCGAGCTTGCATCAATCCTATTTCCCTAGTTGAGATCCCTAGAAGTGTAAGTTTTGGGTCAAAGGCTGGGTATATTTTTATAACTTTTCGTACGTAATGCCAAATTGATCTCCAGAAAGAACAAACTTATTCACAATCTTGGCAGTAGCATAATGGCAGTAGCTGTAGTGAGATAGCGGTAGAATGGCCATCTGACTATGGCAGACCTTGATTTCTTTCTTCCATGATTTAGCACAATTCTCATTGAGCCTCAGGAGTTCTTTGGTTCCTCTCTGAGTCTTTCTGCATTAGATTCTGTGTTAATTCTCATCTCATCTCCATTGTTCATGGTTGGTGCTCAACCATCCAAAGCCTGCACCTTCCGTCCCAAGACTGAGAAGACTCCATTTGGGAAGAACATCAACAGCCCTCCCCTACTAGTCAGCAGGGGTCTGGAAATGGTCTTTGGCTCACAGGCTGAAACCTAAGACACAGATGCTTTGGTGTGTTTGGGCAGTGGTTCTCCCTAATGCCCCTGGATGCCCATCTGTGGCTGCCTTCCACTTGCTTCTTTTGGGCTCTTGAGTTCACTCAGGGGAGTCCCATCCTGTGTTCTACCATCAAGCTGATATCTGCTTTCTCTGCATCATCTCGGCCTGCCTTATTACCTGGGGCTGGGTCACCTGGTTATCTCATGCTCTTCTCCACCTTCTACTAGATAGACTTCCCTGGATGATTTAGCTTTGCATGTCACAATCCTCCATCTCACCCCATCCCCGGTCTTTGCCAAGGCCACTGAGGCCATTCCCTTATGCTGATCTCCTGTATTAGTTGTTGCTTTGACTTTGACACCTGTGAAATGGGGCTATATTTTCTATGCATTTGTTTAATCTTGGTCTCTTATTGCCACCCCTTCCTTTGGGTTGCCACTTCTGCCCTAGCTTTGCCCCTGACTCTGGTGACTCCCCTTCACTTTGGCTCAAGGCTTTACTATTCCCAGCATGCCCTGGCCCGTATGTTACAAGCCCAGTGAGAAACTGATACTTCAAGACTTTGCTTCAGAATATGAAAGGAGTGTATTAATTATGCATAGAAGGGCCATGGCAGTTTGCCAGCTGCATCTTAACGAACTCTATTCCACTCCCCGGACATCCCAGCCCTTCCCTACTTCTGTTAGGTCCTTCCTGACTCATTTTGTTGGAGCTCCATCTCTGGCTTCAGCATCTTGACTTGCCTTCTGACCTCTGGCCCACCATATGATATCTCAGTGCCCAGTTTGGCTCCCTTTCTGCCTTGGCATTGCTGACCGGGTCTGGCTTCCCTGTGAGCTGAATCTATAAGCTGCCCTGGCAGGCATGACCTCACATTCCTGATGGGCCTGCTTCCTCCTTGGCTCTGGCCCTGCTCCAGAAGCTATGTGGATAGGATATTTTAACCCCTCCAATTTCAGTTTTCTCCTGAGAACATGGGGCCTCATATGTGAGTATAGGCAGACCAGTCTCAGACCGTCCTTTTTCCAGCAAATCCTTTCCAGGGACATGCCTTGGGAAGGAAAGTGGATAATAGGGGCAGTCACTCAGAACTGAAAAAACTCAAATAAACCAGCAATTATTGCCTGGAATGCCCTGATCATCCCTCTATAGCGTATTCTTACCCAGTTCTATGTTAACAATTTTGAAAAGCTACCAAGGTGCTTTTATCTAACAGTTGCGGGGGTCTCCCACCTTGCTACTGCTTCTGCTCCCCAGACTCCAGTGACTTTTTCCTTAGACCTATTGCTGAATGTCTGAATCACCCTGCTTCAAGGGTGGGGGTGACTGGTCACCTTAGTGGGTTCTACAAGGTGAGAGGCTGTGGGGGCTATTTCACCAGAGGGAATGGGGGAGCACCAAAATCAAAAGAGTGAGGAGATGTTTCTTGGTTCATGGGAGCCAAAGTCCAAAAATCCTTGAGCGTCTGGTGCCCCTCCACTCTAGCAGCTGCTATAGTGGCATAGAACTTGGCATAGAACAAGCATGTGGATGCAGAGAGACTGGGAAGAAACATTGCTTTTGTTTCTGGCCTATTTTATGAGCCAGCAGGGCAAGGCACATGGTGGTGTTCTTTCTGGTCAAGCTGCATTTGATTAAAGGAAACCAAAACCTACTTAGGGTTCAGGAGATTGGAATAAGAGGAAGAACTGGCCTTTCTACAGCAATGCTAGCAGGAAAATAGAAAATGACAGGCAAATGGACTGGCACGTCCAGAGCAGTGAGTCAGCCAGGCTCAAAAACCAGGCATGGAATGAACGCTGGTCGCTGTCATTCTGCTCCTTCTATGGCATGCTTATTCCTTGGATTCCTCCTGATTACAAAAAGACTAGGAACTCCTGGGGCCCGTGCTAGTCCAGAAACTCCTCTCAGCAAATCAATATTCTCTCACCTCCAAATTATGTTGGGGAGTTATCAGAGCTTTGAATGGAGTTCTGAGTCTCTCTTCCTGATAGGGACTAATTTTTTCTGAATAGTGTGCTCACTGTGCTAACTGAAAAGCTAACTCCTTCCCTCTTCCATCCCTTCTCTCCTTCCCCCTTCATGAACTGAGCCCCTTCATACTATGGCCTTTGCTTCTTTTCACCTGCATTATGGTGGGGCTCAGGGTGTAGAACACAGAGAGGCTGGGAGAACCAACTCATTCGCATAACTCTGGTTCTAAAGAAAACCATTCAGGTGGAGTACCTGTTAATCCATCCTTATTAAATTCATGGTAACTTACCTCTTAGTATTCATAGCCTCTCTAGCACTGAAGTTTTCCATCCTAAGTGCCTCGAATCAAACTTTCTGATTGCCTTCACGTTCCAGAGACACATACACAAATCAACTATTTGCGAAAACCAATCATTATCTCCTAAAGGAGGCACACCCATTGACATTCTTAAAGCTTTACAACTTTGAACATCTTACATGTGAGGAAACCAAGGCTCAATGAGGCGAAGTGACTTACTTGCCCAAGGTCACATGAGTTAATGGTAGAGCCAGGACAAGAAGTCAGATCTGCTCTCAATCCAGGGATCTTTCTATTATGCTATCATGCCTTCCTCAGGATTTTGCTCATCTTTGGCTTATGCAACACTGTATCTTAAGTTGAAATTACTCCCATAGCTTAGAAATAGGACAGTTGCCTCATTCGCATTTTCTTTCTGCCTTTCTACAAAGGAGTCTCAAAATACTATGGACTGTTAAAATAGAAAACTGGGACCTTATGGGGCCATCTTAGCTCCTCAACAGGTGTGTTAGTAATCCCAAATTCTTGAAAGTCATTGCTGGTGTGTTCTCAATTAAGATGTGGTCTACAGTTTTGGTTTCCAAAGGCTACAGTGTCACAAGTCTTGCATATGGATTGTGGCCATGAATATCCTTGAGTGACCTATGTTAAATACTGGGATCAGGTAAAAGTGCAATGTGACTGTCAAATCCTATTTTCATTTTTCTTTCTGTCACTCAGTTTTCTCATTCATAAAACGAGTATTATTTGAGATCACTGTATGAAATAATCCAGGAAAAAGGCTTAACACTGAGCATATCTAATAGTCAGTGCCTCCCAAATAATAGTTGTGAGTGAAAATTTAACTCACCTATGTTTAATCTTCCATTGTATACATGAATGTAACAATAAAACATTGTGGAAAGGTAGAATAACATAAATAATTAAATAGTGGGCTCCAGTACCAAACAAATCTGGAATCATATCCTGACCTGGCCACTTGCTAACTGTGTGATCATGGGTAAATTACATAACTTTTCCAAGACTCAGTTTTCTCACTCATAAAATGAGTATTACTTGAGATCACCATATGAAATAATCCAGGAAAAAGGCTTAACACTGAGCATATCTAAGAGCCAATGCCTCCCAAATAATAGTTGCATTATTGCATTTCTTTGAACTACCCCAGTCTTCACTATATAATAAGAGTTGGATGCTCAAGCTGCTAGATGAAATAACTACATTTTTTTTGGCATATTGGTGGTGCTAATATTTTTTCTGTTACTTTTTCCCCTTTCTGTAGCTCTCTTCATTATTTTTACATGGTAAACAAAAACTTCTTCTGATAAAGAAAAAAACTAGTAAATTTCATTATAGTTCTGTTAATACATTTATTTTTAAAATTAAGTGTGCCTGTTTTAATTCAGATATTCATTTTGAATATAGCCCTTGAAACTCAGTTTAATTTAAATATTTGTATTATATGGCGAGACCGATAGACAATATTCAATACATTGTTTTCAAAGATACCCGCTTTACTAAGTCCCTTCTCTTCTTTAAGTTTTTGTTCAAATCTTACTTTCTTAACAAAGCTTAATCTGATCATCTTATTCCACAAGCTTCTACCTTCTCCTACACCTACCACTCCCCAGTTCCAGGAACTTTCACCCTCCCCTACTCCTGCCACATCCCCCCAGCACACATACACATTGGCATCCCTGACCCCACTTTATTCTGCTCAATTTTTTTTTCCACAGCACTTACCACTGTCTAATATACTGCATAATTTTTATTGTTTATTGTATGTTTCCACATGGGTAAGGGTTTTTGTCTCTCTCTGTTTCTCTTCATTAATACTTTCAAGTGACTAGAATAGTGCCAGGGACATAGTAAGAGTTCAGTAAGTACAATAAGTATTGGTTGAATGTTTGTTGAATGAACACACTGGCATATTTATTAAACTAGATCTTCTTAAATTATCAAATGACTATCTTCTTCTTCTTCTTTTTAGAAACAGGGTCTTGCTCTGTCATCCAGGCTGATCATAGCTCACTGTAACCTTGAACTTCTGGGCTCAAGAAGACATATCTATATATATATATATATACACACATATGATATATGTAGAGAGAGACAAATCCCTGAGCCATTAACTTCTATTTGTCTTCCTGCTAAGCCTAACTAAACTTTAGTAATGACTATTTGTGTATGTATGCATATATATACACACATGTATACATATATAATATGCATAGAAAGGCACATCCATATACATATGTAAGAAGGTTATATTTTTTAATGGTGCAATAACTTTTAAATCTCTCAAACAGTATAGTATTTTTTCCTCTTTTCTATCTTGAGGGAATGTTTATTTCTAAAGAAATAGCTATTTCATCACATATCCCACAGAGTAATGAGTGCCCTAGGATTTCTCTGTTTTTACCTAAATTAAACTTGTTAGTTGCTGCTTAGCCCTGACTGGATTCATTTGATTGATTGATTTGTGAGCATTCATGTAATTAACTTATTCACGTCCCATTATTTGTCAGGCATTGTGCTAGGTTCTGCTTATATATGATGAAAGGACAAAGTTCCTTCCTTTAAAGAATCTAATCTAGGGGAAGTAACAGACAAGTTTAAACTGTGATTATAATGCAGTGTAAGTGCCTCATTATAGCTGACAACAGGATGCTGAAGGAACACAAGCAGTTAGAAGATACTGATAGTCTGTAAGTAATCTAGACCACCGCCAAGTTCACCCTGAGACAGTCAGGTTTTCAGGATAGGACCATTCATTTTGTCTGCTCTGAGATGGTAATTGCTTGTGGTCAGAAACAGAGGGAGCAAAATATATCATTATTATTATTACTATTAATATATTTGTAATAACAATGATGGTAAAGAAAAGGCAGTTTACAGAATAAGAAATTCAGTCTTACTCATAATTGAAGTAATGCAAATTAAAATAATACTGCAATAGATTCATTCAATCATTGAGCACCTACTGTGTGCCAGGCATTGTTGAAAGTGCTGGGGGTATAGTAGGGACTAAAGCTGACGAAATCATGGTTCTCAAAGAGCTTGTATTCTAGTTGGGGAGACATAAAGTCAACAAATGAATAAATAATAGGTAAGTGCATGAGCTTATAATTAGAGTCCTGGTTGAAGCTCCATTTACTGGGGGGTCCACTGGGCCCGTGAATCCAGATAGAGGTCATTTTCATAGTCCCCAGTTATAAAATTGAGATCAACATACATGAAAATTGGAGAAAGTCAATGGGATGGACAACAATATTACAGTTTTGCTCCAGGCTATATTAACTATCCTAATTATTTGTCATAAAATATTCTGAAAAAGAGAGCTGCACAATACTGACTTCCCTCAAAACACTATGACATTGATAACTTCATGCTGATCAGGCAAAAAAACAAGAGGTGGTTAGCATGCTGGAGACCTTGGTCAGATACATACACTCTAGAATGTGGAAAATAAACTCTATCAAGATTCAGGCATCTGCCACTTCAACAAAGTTTTTGGGGTCCAGTGGTCATAGGTGTCCTGGGATTGCCTCCAAAACAAGAGATATAGCACTACATCTTACCTTCTCTACTCATTAGGAAGCACAGAGTCTGATGAGCCTTTTGGGTTCTGGAAGTAACACATTTCACACCTAGGAATATTGCACCACCCATATACCAGTGTCATAGAAGGCTGCCAGCTTTTACTGGGGTCCAGAGAGGAAAAAAATGCTCTGCAACAGGTCCAATATAAGCAGCCGTACTGCTTGGGCCATAACTTCTGGCAGAGCTATAATGGTGGACATGTTGGTGCTGGGAAAGTGGAGCTGATGGTAAGTCCCAGGAAGAGAATCACAATGAAGGTCCCTGAAGTTGCAGAGCATTGCTATGCCATCTGCAGTGAAACATTATGCACTTTTTGAGAAATAGCTCTTGATGTGTGTAACTGTGCCCTGGCAGACATGGAATGTGTGACCATAGGATACCAGGTACCCAGAACTACCCATTATGAGTTGGGTTATTTTGGTGCTGCCATATCATACAGTCAGACATTCCCAGCAATAGTCCATTAAAAGATGAAACTGGTACATCCAGTATCCAGCCCAAGCAGCACCAGAGGGCCAAGTAAACTTCATGAGCAGGCGGCCCAGGACCTCATGACCACAGCTACACCAGCACCTCTCCCTCAGTTGGCACCTATGCCATGCAGGGATCCCTACATGATCAGCTTAAACAGAAGGAAAATGCCTAAGCTTAGGTTATAAACAGATGAGCTTGGCATGTGGGAGCAAGTAAAAAATGAACAGCAGCTTCTTTACTGCTACCATCAGAGATGAACTTGAAAGACAACAAAGAAAGTAAATTTTCCCAATGGGCAGAGCTGCCAAGCAGTGTACTTGAATACCCACTTTGTGAAGACAGAGAATGGCCCAAAATGGGAATATATATTAGTCATCTATTGCTGCATTACAAATTACTTTAAAATGTAGGGGGTTGAAATAACACATAACTCACTGTTCCTGTGGGTTAGAAATCCAGGTGTGGCTTGGCTGGTTCCCCCAGCTCAGGGGCTTTCACGAGGCTGCAACCAAGATGTTGGCTGAGCTGGAGCCATCTCCAGGCTCAACTGAGGGAGAAGATCTGCAACCAAGCTCTCTCATGTGATTGTTAATGGGATTCAGTGTCTCACATGATGTTAGACTGAGTGACTTGGTTCCTTGCTGTCTGTTGGCCAGAGGCCTCCTTCAATTGCTTACCACATGGGTCTCTATAGGATAGCTTGCTATATGGCAGCTGGTTTCTATGACAGTAAGCAAGTAAGAGAATAAGAGAAGATAAGCAAGATGGAACCAAAGCCATTTTGTAACTAATCTCAGAAGTGATGTTCCATTACCTTTGCTTTGTTCTATTTGTTAGAAGTAAGTCACTAGGTCCAGTCCATACTCAAGGGTAGGGGATTACATAAGGACACCAATACTAGTAAGAGAAGATTTTTTTTTTCATTATTTGATAGACACATTTATTTTCTATTTTTCATTTTTGTTTCTCCACATAAGAGAAGATTATTAGGAGCCAGATTAGAAACTGTCTACCACAAAACACATTCCTGGGCAATGACCAGTAGCAGCGGCCCATTAAAACATTGAATGGCCTACTGAACATGCAGCTCAAGTGCCAATTTGGTGGCAATATCCTACAGATGGAGTGCCATCCTTCAGGACACAGGACCTCTTCATGAGACTGTATCCCCTCTATGAAGAATACAAAAGGTGGAACAGGAGTATTCTCACTCACCATTACTCTGAATGACTCATTCTGGTAATTTTGGACTCTTCAGGATTCGAAGTTCTGGTCCCCAAAGGAAGTACTCTCTTACTTCCTTTGAAGTAAGGGGACAGAGCAAAGACTTCCACTGAAGTACAAGGTACAGCTTCTACCTGCACACTTTGGAACCTTTGTGTCCAGAGGCAAGTAGGCAAGAAGTGCCCCTATCTTGGCAGGAGTAATTAATCCTGATCAGCAAGAGAAATGGAGCTGCTTTTAGACAATGGGGGCAGGGATGAGCCCAGATTATCCACTTGGGGACCTCTTGATAATCCCTCACTCAATTTTAAGTGTGAAAGGTCACAGACAGCAGTCCTGGTGTAGGAAGTCTATGAACACCAAGAGCTCAGATTCCTCAGAGAAGAGGGTTAGGGTTAACCACCAGGAGAGCCACCAATGCCTGTTGAAGTAAAGGTTGAGGGTAAGAGAGACTTAGCCTGGAGAGTAGAGGAAGGAGAGGGTGAGTGTCACTTTGGCTCTAAGACTAACTGTGGAGATGGGACTATAGCTTGTCCCACTAACCTACTTTTTCTAAGATTCTCTTCAGGAAGACAGGACTATGGGAACCATGGTGGAGCTGCTCCTTGAACTTGTATGGAGAAGGGGATCTGTGAGGTGAAGGCTAGACTGTGGTGACCATGAAAGTGTATTGCTCAAATCTCCCTTCTGGAGAACCGGCTGCAAGGAGGTAGGCAGCCAACAGCCTCCAGCTGCTGCGTCTTTGAATACATCCAAGCATTCACCTCAAGGTCACAGTCTACCTAGGCTGGTCCAAGCCAATGATTGAAATGGGAAGTACTACAGCTGGGTAATTTATGCCTAACATGACACTCCTCTGATGAATAATCTCAGCTCTGGAGCTCTCCACTGGCCTGGATGAGACTTGTGGCAAGTTGCATTGCAGTCTGAGTTTCCTTCTTCACAATTCTCCTTCCCCTTCTCTCCTTCCACGGAGGTCAGACCTGCATCACAGTCTGAAGGCTCTTCCCACCTACACCTGCTCCTTACCCCTGTATCTTTCGTGGGCTTTGTCCCCAGTAGATCTCATGCGTGTCTAATTCCTTTTTGGCGACTGCTTCTTGGAGGACACAAAATGACCCAGAGCAGAGGGACCTTATTTCTTGGAGTCGAAGATACAATTCCAGAAAAAAAATCTTCGATGTAGATAGATTCTAACTCAACATATAAATGTCCCAATTATACAAATCCAGACTGCAGTGTAACTTTTGGAGAATAGATTTATACATTAACAAACACCGTAAATTCTTGTTGCTATGGTCAGTTGGACACTGTGACCAAGCAGGTAACTCCTCAGATGGATAGATGAGTACTTAAAGGAGTGAAAGTAGGAGTTGCCTCCTGCTGTCAACTCCTGTAAGACAGAGTCTTGATCAATGCCAAGACTTTGGAAATCCTGAATACTGAAGGGAAAACTGTAACTCCATTTAAGCTCCATGATCAGAATAAGAAATAAGTAAACAAAATATCAAATGAGTCAGAATGCTGTCTTCCTTTGCACGAGCTACTCTGCAGTACTCTGCAGGACGTTTTTCTGATTCAAGGGCTTAAGCAATTTATTTTAACAAAAGTGGTCAGTAAGCTTTCCAGCAATCAAAGTTGAAAGTTAAGTAAAAGATACCCTTGGAAATTCTTGGCTTGGTGTCTTATTTATCACTCAGAACTTTCTTGATACAAAAAACCATTTGATATTTTCAGTGTTTCCTCCCACACTACTCCACTCTCTGCATTTTTCAAAGAAATTTAATAGAACTGCTGTGGCTTTTGGTTTCAGAGGCAATTGAAATAATATGTAAGATAGTTACACAATTAGGGGATAAATGTATAAGAAGTCAAGCCGTACTTCCACCTATTATGACTGAAGCTTGTGCAAAACAAACATCTCATATCACAGCATGTTTATTAAACATCTAAAAGATATTGCCTTGGATTTTTTTTATAGAATTAGAGAAGTTTTTAGTCTTTTTTTTCTAAGAAACTGAATAGTTTAGTCACCAAAACCTGATTGAACCCTAAGTCTTTCAAATGTCAGTGCCTCCATTAAGGCTAGGGAATGCTCTGGCTTTATTTTGATTAAAAATTTAAAGAGCAGATGAGAAGTAGCATTTAAAAAAAAGACAAGAAAGAATGTAGGAAAATTTTTTAAAGTTATAAAAATAACAGTTAATAGTTACTGAACACCTAGTATGGGCAGGTTTATAGAGATTATCCCATTTATTCCAAAAAAGAACCCTGTAAGACAGGGTGTCATTATTATCCCCACTATCCAAATAAGAAAACCAAGATTTAGAGACGCTAAGCAATGTGCCCAACATGTCACACAGTCAGTTCCACATGATTCTAGGGCAGGAGTTGGCAAACCCTTCTGTAAAGAACCAGATGTAATATTTTCAGCTGTGCAGGCCTTACAGTCTCTGGGTCTTCATTGCAACTACCAAGTCTGTTGTCATATCATGAAAGCAGCTATCAATGATAACATAAATGAACAAGCATGACTGTTCCAGTAAGACTTAATTTACAAAAACAGGCCAGCTAGATTTGGTTAGTGGGCCTAATCACTGTGAATGTTTCTTGTTCTTAGGTGGGACCGTGTTTTAAATTGCAAAGCACATAAGTTTCTTTCAAAGTCAGTGTATTTTAAATCCTACAGAGAAATTCTGAGTTGAATCTAACTAAGCTACAAAACTTATTCATTCAGCAAATACCAGTTGAGTGCTTATTGCTGGTATGTTGGCAATATGGTAGTCACAGAAAACTTAATGGAGTCTAATGTGGGAAAAAAGACAAGTAAATAGAGAGTTATTGTTTCCATACACTGTGATAAATGCTATATTATGGGGCAGGGATTGGGATACCAAGAAAACATAGCAAAAGGGCAACAAACCTGGCCTGGGCAATTAGGAGGCCTCTGGCAGTACAGGCCAATGGTCCTTTGCCAACTCTCTGCTCCCACCACCCAGCTCCACTCTCCAGGAGCAAAGGTTAAACAACAACAGCTGGAGCATGGCTTCAGCTTGCTGTCCAGTCTCCATGGGCTTCAAGCTCATGCCCTTTACAGTCTCATGAACCAGGGCCTGCCAATGTCACCTGGAGATCTGTTCAAAGAAATCACCAGTTCGTTTTTAAGGGTCTTGTTTTCTCTAGCTTTGCCTTGAATCCTGACCCTCTCTAAGAGGCCATAGTGCTCAAACTCAGTTGTCATCTACTCACCCAAAGAGCAGCATGTAGAGCAAGTGGGTAAGCCTGAATTAACCTACCAGGGGTTCTGAAATCTGGCTGTCTATGAGCTACTTACTTGAATAGCATTCTAGAACTCTGAGCCTAGCAATTTAGAAAGTACTTGTTAAGTGGATGAGAATCCAACTTTTAAACAAGCTCCACAAGTGTGTCTGGTGTGCATGAACCATGTTTGGAAACTGCTGGCCGGGAGGATTTCTAAAGATGCATTTAGCCTTTCCAGCCAACTGTTTATTGCCATGGCTACATTTGCAAACATCTTACTAAGAAGGAAGGGAAAATTGGAATGGTTTTAGGGATGTTTACTATGACTTTTACCTTCCCATCACTACCATGTAAAGACAATGGTTTGTTTGATAGGCTGATGTGTGGGAGTCAACTTTGTTGCTCCAATATGTTGAAGAATGGTCAGGAGTTCCTCTTTGTTAGGTAACAGAACAAAAATGTGAATCTTGGATGGATGATGCCTGTGTGCTCAATTCAGGCATGCTTTACACAGTAAAAGAGCAGTAGCTGTGTATAAATTGAGCCTAGCAAAACACAGGAGAATTCTTCATGCCTTCAGGTTCAGGACAGGTGCTGGTTGGCAGTCTTCTTAGCCCCAGCGTTGGTTTAAACGAGTGTCCAGTAGGGACACTGAGTTCCAGTTGGCAAATGTTATAAGTAAAGGAAGGAAAAGAGTTAAAAAAAAAAAAAAAAGGAACGTATGAACATATAACAGAGTGTGTTAGAAAGCAACAAGGAAGAAAAGATATGTTGGAGTGGTAGAAAGTTTCCTATTTCCTGATTATGCTTTAAAAATTAGATCAGTTTTTGGGTTTGGGGTTTTTTGTTACTCCAAAGACCTAGAATTCTCAGCTTCTATCACAAATCAGTGCATTTGGGTAGAAACAGAGCTACAAGATTAGCAGAAGTGTTTTCAACCTTAAAAGAAAAAAGTTTTGGGGCCGGGATTGGTGGCTCATGCCTGTAATCGTAACACTTTGGGAGGCTGATGTGGGCAGATTACTTGAGGCCAGGAGTTCGAGACCAGCCTAGCCAACATGGAAAACCCATCTCTACTAAAAAATAGAAAAATTTGCTGGGCATGGTGGGGCACGCCTGTAATCTCAGCTACTCGAGAAGATGAGACATGAGAATCATTTGAACCTGGGAGGCAGAGGTTGCAGTGAGCTGAGATCACACCTCTCCACTCC
Organism: Pongo pygmaeus; assembly: GCF_028885625.2. Taxonomy (NCBI): domain Eukaryota; kingdom Metazoa; phylum Chordata; class Mammalia; order Primates; family Hominidae; genus Pongo; species Pongo pygmaeus. The sequence continues at coordinate 135,828,536 of NC_072373.2, read as the reverse complement.
AACCTGAGTGACCGAGCAAGACTCTGTCTCAAAAAAAAAAAAGTTTTGGAAGCTATGTGGATATTAAGTTATTGCTGAACTTCAGAGCATAGGATAGGGGAGCATCTTGTTAGACTGCAGAGATATTAATAAGATGGTCTGATGGGGCACTCTCAGAGATATCAAAGGATATTAAGCTATCATTGTTCATATATAGAGCTGGTTTTTAGATTTCTTTTTTTTAAGATAGAAGCATTAGAAAGTCCTGAGTCTCAAGCTGGGCATGGTGGTTCGCACCTGTAATCACCTGCCTGTAATCAAAGCACTTTGGGAGGCTGAGGCAGGCGGATCACTTTAGCCCAGGAGTTTGAGACCAGACTGGGCAACATGGCAAAATCCTGTCTCTACAAAAAATACAAAAATTAGCTGGGCATGGTGGCGTGTGTCTGTAGTCCCAGCTACTCAGGAGGCTGAGGTGGGAAGATCACCTGAGCCCAGGAGTTTGAGGCTACAGTGAGCTATGATTGTGCCACTGCACTCCAGCCTGGGTGACAGAGAGAGACTCTGTCTCAAAAAAAAAAAAAAAAAAAAAAAAAATACTGTGTCCCAATTCTCCATTCACTGTAGTTCCTATTACTAGCATATTGGAAAAAAGTTCTCATCCTGTATGTTCCTTAATTTCTTTTTTATAAAATGTTGTCACCTGGCTCCTGGGCACTGCAAAGGGCCAGCTTACTTTACCTAACAAATATGACTTAAGCGTCTTCGCGCTATCCAGCCTGTGGGTGTAACTCCCCATAGCTGTGACCCCGAAATTGTTACTGAGGCCTTTATGAATACAGCAAAGGAAAACAGGCCTGCTTCTAACCAGTTGCGACACAGCAGGAACTTTCCCAAATAGCACATTGGCTGTGGAGCAGAGTGCACTTTTTCATCTTACTTTGGAATGGATTTTTATCCTAACATTGAATATGGATTCTCTAAAATGCTGGGAATTCAAATGGACTTTAAATAAAATAGTGTTACCATTCTCAGAAGATCTTGTTCCTAGGAAATTGGAAAGCAGGCCAACTTCTCATTCTTAAAGATGAGTTAAATATGCAGAGGGAGGGAGTAATGTCACAAAGAAACGGAAAGGCAGATTTGTCATGGATTTGGACGATCAACATTTGGCTGTACTGAATGAGACAGTTCAGACCTTATTTTCCCTCAGATCATGCTCCCTTCCACATTACTGCTCAAGGTAAAAGCAAATGCCTACTTTTACCATTTTAAATATATTATAAAAAGTATAATGTAAGGAGTATTTTAAATATATTATGAAAATTATTTTTTGAAAGTACCAATTATTTTATAGGTGGATCAGATTCATCATTAGTATGGAAGAGAAAAAAAAAATAGAGGATTATACTACCCAAGTCTGACTGGGAAGGAGGAGGACCATTCTATTTTAGCACATGAAGAAGTTAATATTTTAGTTTTCCTCTTTCCTTTTCTCTGCAATTCCCTCCTCCTTCTCCATCAAGGTAAATTTTCCATGATGGGATTGGCCTGACACAGTGATGGCAGGAAGAAAGGAAGAAGAATAGGCTAGTGTTTTGCTTTGCCCTAAGTCTAAGATCTTTATTGGAGAGAGGCAGGTTGGTGACAGATAGTCTCCATCAATTGCTGATGGGTTCTCCAAGGTATAGCTACTGAAGGGAAAACAATTCAAACCCTCAGAAGCAAAGGGGCTAAGTAGTTTTTGAAAAATAGACACATCTCAGTAGCTTTGGATTATCTACACATTTTGTCGGTATATTGGCCAGTTAATAAAACCTTTCAAGTAGGCCGGATGCAGCGGCTCATGCCTGTAATTCCAGAGCTTTGGGAGGCTAAGATTGGAGAAGTGCTTGAGGCCAGGAGTTTGAGACCAGCCTGGGCAACATAGCAAAACCCTATCTCTACAAAAATAAAAATTTTAAAAAGCTAAGTGTGGTGGCACACAGCTGTAGTCCTAGCTACCCAGGACGCTGAGGCAGAGAGATAATTTCAGCCCAGGAGTTGGCGATTATAGTGGGCTATGATCATGGCGCTCCATTCCAACCTAGGCAACAGAACAAGACCCTGTCTCTAAAAAAAATAATAATTATTATTAAATTTTAATTTTAACTTTAAGAAACTCTTTCAAGGAATATTTCTGCATACTGATAACATACCCAATTCTAATTCTACTACTTGCACAAAGCCATCAGACTGTTTGAGATTCATGAAATGAGATTCACGTAAACATGTGTTTTATGGAGAAGGAAAGAATAACCCAGAGATACTCAGTGATTTTACCAAGGTTACACAGTTAGTAGCTGGCAAATCAAAGGCTAAAATCCACACCTGGTGCACGTGTATGCAGGTGTGTTTCTCACCACATCTAGGGAAGAAATGTCTTGAGAGACATTCTGAAACTCATTAAAAAATTAACTTAATGGAGGTTGAAGTTGAGGATGTCTTAATTAGTTATTAAATTTATTAAACCAAAGTCTCTGCTGAGGTCCCTCAGGATACATTCACATTAAAATATTTCAAGCCATATAAAATCCTGCTTTAATTACTAAGTATGCATGCCAGCCTGGAAAGATGGGTTTTGGATCAACCCAACTGTCAATAAATACAAGCAAATGCTTAACAGCTCCAAGCATTAGGGCTTCTCCCCTGGTATAACTCCTGTTCCTCCTTTGGTTTAGAGAAATGCACAAATATGATTTCAGTGATCATTAGGAAAAGTACTAACATCTGATGCATAGGAGAATAACCTGGTATTGATCAATTTACCCTTGTGAGGAATCAAAGTAGTGACTAACAACTTGTTATTAATCTGGCTAACATTCATCTATAGGTGTCAGACGACAGTGTCTTACTTTCTAGCTTCTTTGATCCTTTTGGCTAGGTTCACTATAATTCTTCTCCCGGTTTCCTTTGGTCCATTAACATGGTGGTTCCCAACAAGCAGCTGTGAAGATCCTCCAGATGGTTAATCTCCAGCAGCATTAGTATTTCTGTGCAGTTAGTGGACAGCTGCTTATAGTATAAAGCAATGCTTTACTTGCTGTGCAATTCCATGCCCCTTTGTCTATGCTAGACCCTCTGCCTGGAATGCCCTGCCTCTCTTCTCTGAGTTCCCTGACAAGTTTCTACTTTCAAGAGCAGATTTAAATGTCATCTCCTCTATGAGGTTTCTTCCTGACTCCCAAGAGGTGGCACTAATTTCTCCTTCCAGTATGTTCCATTGCATTTAACACACAATTTCTGTTACAGTACTTTTCAGATCATATCAAAATCACTAATTTAACTTTCTGCCTTTGTAAGTAGAATGGAGCTCCATGAAGAAGTGACTGCATCTTTTCTTCTACGGCTAAAAGTGGCCTGAGTAGGCCTTTAGCCCATGTTGGTTGAATGCATACTGATGCTTCATTGTTCTGTGACTCACTGAATAAGTATACTCATAGACTCTCTTTTCTGGCCTAAATTTCTGTGTTTATCCTTGGGCCGCACCTCTACACCCATTCCCACTCCAGTGCCCTGAGTAACCCCTTTAGGGGTTTGACTTGGGCTTTCACTATACCTTGAGTCTTTCCCTCAAAGTCTTTCTATTCATTCTGTTGGGACTTTGATGAGCATTGCTCTTTTGGGCCAAGGGTTTCCCTAATCTGGTTCCAACTTTTTTTACAGCATCTTCCTGAAACAGCCTCCCTTCCTGCTAGTGCCCACAAGTTGTTTGTTCTTTTAGTTTTTATTTCCCCAACTCCAGAGCAAAATATTTCTATACTTGTTGTTTCCTGTGATAAAATATATATAACATAATATTTATCATTTAACCACTTATAAGTGTACAATTCAGGGAAATTAAATTTCTTTACTTCTTAATGGTGAATTGCGTGAGTCTACCACACTCATGATGGCTAGCTTATATGGCCTGTGGGAGAGATTAACAAGAGGACACAAGTGAGATCCCTGGAAGCCTCCAACCTTTCCATCTTCCTCTCCAGGTTCCTTAACAGTTCACTCACTTTTCAATTCAAGGGACTTTTGCTGTGGAAGGTTACCTGCCAAAGGCTGTGCCAGGTTGGGTGGGAGACACAATGCTGCAGACCATCTTCCTGTCCTCCAAGAGCTCCTCTTCAGCTGGAGAAGAAAGCCAGACCAAAAAACTAATTATCAAACAAAATGCAACAAAAATAAATTAAAAATTTAAAAATCTACCAGAATGCACAAGTACTAAGAGATGGAAGGAGGAGGAAAAATTAGGTCTAACTAGAAGAGATGGACAGATGAATAGAATTTCTAAAGGAGGAGAAGAGAGATCCTGGCAGAACATAGTAAAGAACAGTACCACATGTAGTTAAGTGTGCAATAATTTATTGAATGAATAAATGAAATGCATGGCTGTATAAATGAATACATGGATGAGAGCCAAATTGTAGCAAAGGGCAGGAACAGTGAGTGCACAAGGGAAATTTGATGTCTGATGTGTAATAGCTGGCTGTGGTCAGGATTTATGGTGGAATGGCCAGAGCTTATCCTGGTTCTTTTCTGCAAATTACAACTCAAGTCTCAAACTATTACATGGTCCACATAACTAAGAGGATAGGAAGGAGTTGTCAAATGACCTCACAAATGGAAAAATGGTGGGATAAGCAGAGAAGACTGACATCCTCCCTTCCATTCTCCTGTGCCATCTCTGCCATCAATCCTGAATTTCTAGGAGTCACTTCCCAATGATGAATATCACTTCCAGTGACACAGAACCATTTCGACCCTTTCAAGAGCTAATTATGTCTCCACGAGTGACAACTGTGTTCTGATTATTAGATACAGAAATGGTCATAATGTTGCTCTTTGAGACACAAAAAACAGTGGAATATTTGCATCTTAAGGTATATTGGTATATACATGCACCTTAGTATCACACACACTCCTATAGACACATACATGTATTCACACATATGCATTTGTAAAATATTCACGTTGATACATGTATACACACATTTAAACTCCCTTTCTAAAAGAAAGATTCATAATTTTCTAAGATTACACTAAGTCTCTGTGTTTGCCAAACATGACAGCATGATAGGGAAGGAATTAAGGCCCTTGTGCTATCATATCTCGCTGGGCATGCACAAGGCAGGAGGTGCGCTAGAGGCTGCTCTTGCTGGGAACAGCCCAGCACGTAAAGTTAACCTTGAGATCCACACCGTCAGTGCGATGAGTTACAGGCATTCATGGCAGAGCATCACAGAAACTCAGGAACATATCAAAGCATTCGTCACTCTGGTGGCAGGAAATAAGCTGAAAGAATTTAGAGAATTGCAATCACACATAATAGCGTTATCACTGGTGACTAGAATTTGAATTATGTGCACACAGACTTGTCCCCCTGTAGGTACTGCTCACAAGCACTTAAGGAAAAGGGGGTTCTGGATAAAATCAATTGGAGACCAGTTACACGAAGTTGGGCAAATGCTATAAACAGTAGGACAGAGTGCAGCCAGGGTGGGTGAAATTCAATTCTGAGTAATAAGTGCAGTTTTGGCAGCATTGCTGGGGAATATTTTTTTTCCCTTGGGGATGTGAGAGTTTAGTACTGTCATTATGATGGGCATGCAATCACTGAGACTCCTGCATGGGACATTCTTTGTTTGCACTCCTCAGCATCTACCACGGCATGCTGTAGGTGTGAGGGGAACTATATAGGTTGAGCCCTTTTACCAAGGACGGAGATCAAGGCAGCCACAGCTGGAAATTCTCTCCATATTCCTTGAAGTTGGCAGACAATCAGAATCACCATAAAAAATGTATGTTTAAAAAATCTATGTTTTTTAAAAACATAGATTCCTGGGCCCTATCACCCAGAATCTGATCTTATAAACCTTGTCTTTTTTAAAAAAAAGTTCCATGGTGGTTCTGTAATCCAATAGGCTTGGGGACCACGGGTTTCAAGTGATAGTGCTTTATTTATTTATTTAGTTAGTTAGTTTTGAGACGAATTCTCCTTCTGTCACCCAGGCCAGAGTGCAGTGGTGCAATCTGGCTTACTGCAACCTCCTGGGCTCAAGTGATCCTCCCACCTCAGCCTCCCAGGCAGCTAGGACTAAAGGTGCATGTCACCAAGCCCAGTTAATTTTTGTATTTTTTGTAGACAGAGGGTTTTGCCATGTTGTCCAACCCTCCTGGCCTCAAGCGATCCTCCCATCTAGGCCTCCGAAAGTGCTGGGATTACAGGCATGAGCCACTGCACGTGGTCAAAGTGTATTTTTGCCAATGAGTAGTAAAAATGGAAGAGAAGTAAAAAAGGAGGGAATGAGATTTGAGAGCCCCATAGTATCTGTCAGGGCCTCTAACTCTCTTCTCTTCTGCCTAGAGGTCCACGGCCCTGAGGTTTTCTTCTGGATGATGAGAGGGGAAGCCTGGCAGCTTAGAGAGCTATGGACTGCTTCATACTGCAGAAGAAGAACCAAGAATGGGCCACGCCTAAGCTGATTAAGATGATTCCCCTCTCTATGTGGTTTGTCTCCAGGCAAAAATGAGGACTTTAGATCTGAGTGAATCTAAATAACTCAAGTCTAGTTCAAATTAGTGTTTCTCCCTCTATGAGTAAGGAAGGATGTCTTTCCCTCCTATCCCTCCTACTCTCTCTTGAGAGTCTTGGCCCTAGTATTTAGAGTTTTATAGATAAATACCAAGTTATAAAGTTTAGCAAAGACACAGACCAACAGTCAGCAACCTTTTTTTAACCTTAAGGAAAAAAAATACATAAAAGCATTATTCTAAACTGCCAATGCCAACTCTGTAAGATTTTTTATTGAGTATATTTTAATGAGATTATAAACAGGGAGGCTCTCTGTTTTTGTAGCAAGTAGCCAGCCATTAGTTTGAATGGCCACCTGGGTACCATTGCTTTCTATCTTCTAAACACTGCGCCATCATTAAGGATATTCTGCATAAGATGACATTGCTGAGGGATAACCTGGTTACCATGCACACATGGCTCACAGGGCTGCTGAGTGGTTTAGAGAAGTCTTGGAAGGTGCTACCCTTGTGACTCCCAAGCACTACTCCTGTCCCTGACTTCAAGTGAGGTATATAATAGATTTCAAAGACTTATTTTAAAATGCCCCCAATTCAATAATTATTTTTTAAAAAATCATATTTGATAACTCAAATGGTTACCAAATATTTAAAAGAACTAGAATCGATTACCTCATGGAATGAATGCATATAGAATTTCTTTTAGTCATTCTAGGGAGAGTAATGAAAAAGCAGTCAATTATTATTGCACTCAGTTTTCAGTGGATGAATCTGGAAGCAATATTACCAGGATCTGTGTAACTCTATATGTTAAATCATACCATCATGCTCTTTGCTCTTGCATAATTTAGCAGAAAATGGTATGAAGTTTAACAAGCAAACAAGGTGCATTTAAAAATAAATATTGCTAAAATGTAGCTATAAACTTAGAAAATCAGTGGATACTATCAAATGATAGCATAAAGTCCCAATCCCATTTCCAAACATCCTTATCAGTACCTAGAAATTTTCTGGATGGAGAATAGAGCTAGTTTCTAGTGATGCAATAAAGTGTGAAAAATGGTCTTGTACTCAGTTGCTTACTTGTTTGAAAAACAGATCTTGAACATGAAAAAAATGAACAATAAATCACAGAATTTTCACCCAATCTATTTCTTCACAGGTTACGTTGATTCTGGCAAAAAGTTGAAAGGCAGAAATGGGAAAAAAAAAAACATCAAGCCAGGGCTGGAAACACAATTCAGACAGTTTAAGTGGGTTTTCAGAGAAAAAATTCAAAGGAAGGGAGAACTAATTTACTTTACTGTTAAGTGTTTAGAGAGCTTTACTTATAGTAATTTCTGATGCTGAATATCAGAGTTTTTAAACTTTTAAATAGAATTTAAATAGAAATAGCTATAATTTCCTGACAGATTACAATGTGCCAAACACTTTACATACGTTATTTTGCATCCTTACCTCAGTCTTCATTGCAGAGATTATTGTTATCATTTTACAAATGATAAAATGGGGACTTGAACAGGTTAGATCACATAGTGTAGTAGATTATATTACTGTTCACCCGATTTGCCCCTCTTTGTGTGAATCCAGGCATGGTCATAGCACTGACTTTGGCCAACGAAATGTGAGCAGAAACGATGTGTGTTACTTCTGGACAGAAGTTTTAAGAGCCAATGCATGGTTGGCTATGCCTTCTGCCTGCTGGGAAATCAGCAATGTTCCAGATGGAGGCAGCTTGGGTCCTGGAGTGAATACTGTGTGGAGTAAAGCCGCATTCGGCCTGTGACAGACATAAAGCACGAATGAGAAACAAAACTAGGATGTGGTAAGCCACTGATACTTCGAGATTGTTTGTTTCTATAACAAAATCTAGCCAATCCTGTCTGGTACACACAGTTTAAGTGACAAAACCTGAGTTTCTTTGATTTCTAAGCCTTGGCCACAGAAGAAAGGTAGTGGCATAGAGTAGGCGCTCCATAAACATTTGTTGAAAGAAGGAATGTATGGTTGTTGCCCAGCATTGAACACAATACTTCAGATGTGATCCAATCCACATAAGAGTCATTAGGAGTACAAACACTCTTTTTACACTGAACATCTGTTAATGAAGGCTTAGAGTGCATTAGCTTTTTTGTCAACTATACTTATTTCTTTAACAAAAAAATTATTGTCTACCTAACATGTACAAGGCACAGAGTGAGGTGTCATGGCTGATACAAAAACAAAACATAAAAATGATTGTCTTCCAGCTGTTCATAATTTCATGAGTGAGAGTCGCACATTCACAACCAGCTATGTCACAAGACAATGAATAGAGTTGGACAGTGTGTTTTGTTGACTGTAGATTGAGTATGGAACGAGGCAGTCATGAGTTTCAGTCATTCATCCACAAATACACATTGAGAATCAACAATGAGTTGAGTGCTATGTTCACTCCTGCAGATACAGGTTAAAAAAAAAATACAGTCCCAGTCTCAAAGGTCTCACAAGCTAGTGTGAGAGACAGATTATTTAATAGGGAATTATAATAGAGCATGATAAGAGCTGTAATAAAGTTAAGCTCAGGAAGCTATGGATATAAGGAGGAAGAATATCAGCCTGGAAGGGTCAATGAAGGCATTCTGGAGGAAGTGAGTCATAAGTTGATGCCTAAAAGATGAATGAGTGTTTGCACATGGAGAAGGAGAGGGAATGTACTGATGTAGAGAAAAAGAAGTACATTCGCCTGTAATCCCAGCATTTTGGGAGGCCAAGGTGGGTGGATCATGAGGTCAGGAGATGGAGACCATCCTGGCCAACACGGTGAAACCCAGTCTCTACTAAAACTACAAAAATTAGCTGGGCGTGGTGGCGTGTGCCTGTAATCTCAGCTACTTGGGAGGCTGAGGCAGGAGAATCACTTGAACCCGGGAGGCGGAGGTTGCAGTGAGCCAAGATTGCACCACTACACTCCAGCCCAACAACAGAGCAAGACTCTGTCTCAAAAAACAAAACAAAACAAAACAACAACAACAAAAAAACTACATTCAAGCCCCAGTGAGCAGTTAGTGGAAAGGCGAGGACACAGAGACAAAATACTTTGAAAGCACATGACTTGTTCTAGGAGACAGCAAGTAATACACTGTCTTAGTCAGCATGGGCTTCCCTAATAAAATATTATGGACTGAGTAGCTTAGAACAGAAATTTACTTCTTCACAGTTATGAGGACTGGAAGTCTTACATTAGAGTGCCAGCATGGTCAGTGTCTGTTGAGGGTTCTCTTCCTGGCTTGCAGATGGCTGCCTTCTTGCTGTGTCCTCACATGGCAGGGAAAGATTTCTTCCTCTTTTTATAAGGCCACCAATACTATCAGCCTCACTCTTATGACCTCATTTAACTGTAATTATGGCCTAAAAATACAGTCACATTAGGAGTTCAGGGCTTCAACATATGAATTTGGGAAAGGCACAAATATTCAACCCATAACATATACTATGGATTGAAAATAAGAAAAAATTTAGTCTGCGCATGGTGGCTCATGCCTGTAATCCCAGCACTTTGGGAGGCCAAGGCAGGAGGATCACTTGAGACCAGGAGTTCAAGACCAGCCTGGGAAACATGGTGAAACCCTATCTCTACAAAAAATACAAAAATTAGCTAGGTGAGGCGATGCACATCTGTAGTCCCAGCTACTCGAGAGGCTGAAGTGGGAGGATCACCTGAGACTGGAAGGTTGAAGCTGCAGTGAGTTGAGATTATGGCACTGCACTCCAGCCTGGGTGACAGAGTGAGACCCTGTCTCAAAAATAAATAAATTTTAAAAGTGAGGTCAGAAGAAACAGAGAGGATGAATATATTTCAGAAAAATTAAGAAGGAAATAGAATAAACAAGGTCTTTGATGATCAAATGAATTGGTACGTTAGGAGTCAAAGATGATCTCAGAAAGTTGGGTTCCAGTGACTGGGAAAGTGGAATATGATGTGGTAAATGTGGAAAAACTCAAACTGCATTTTCCTCTGCTCTCACACAACAATCACAATCACTGGGTGTCCTCCAATTCAATTCCAACACTATCAACCTGGAGATAGCATTACGACACTATCAACCTGGAGGTAGCATTAGATCCCACAGGTTAAGGGCTCAGTCCCCAGGCTATCCTGCCACACCCACCAGACAACAGTCACAAGTCCAGGCCTCTGGAACTTCTGATTGACTGGCTCAAGTTGAGGTTTCCACTACCCTCTTTGAGTTTGATTAATTTGCTGGAGTGGCTCCCAGAACTCGAGTAAACACTTTGGTTTACTGGTTTATTACAAAGGATATTACAAAGAATGCTGATATGGTTTGGCTCTGTGGCCCCACCCAAATCTCATCTGGAATTGTAATCCCCACATATTGAGGGAGGGAGATGATTGGATCACGGGGGCGGTTTCCCCCATTGTGTTCTCATGATAGTGAGTAACTTCTCAGAGATCTGATGGTTTTATAAGGCAGTTTTCCCTGCTCTTGCTAGCTCTGTCTTTCTTGCCACCATATGAAGAAGTTCTTTGCTTCCTCTTTCCCTTCCACCATGATTGTAAGTTTTCTGAGGCTTCCTCAGCCATTTGGAACTGTGAGTCAATTAAACTTCTTTTACTATTATTATTATTGTAATACTTTAAATTCTAGGATACATGTGCACAACTTGCAGTTTTGTTACATAGGCATACATGTGCCATGTTGGTTTGCTGCACCCATTAACTCGTCATTTACATTAGGTATTTCTGCTAATGCTATCCTCCCCCAGCTCCCCACCTCACAACAGGCCCTGGTGTGTGATGTTCCCCACCCCGTGTCCATGTGTTCTCATTGTTCAACTAGCACTTATGCGTGAGAACATGCGATGTTTGGTTTTCTGTCCTTGTGATAGTTTGCTGAGAATGATGGTTCCCAGCTTCATCCATGTCCCTGCAAAGGACATGAACTCATCCTTTTTTATGGCTGCATAGTATTCCATGGTGTATATATGCCACATTTTCTTTATCCAGTCTATTATTGATGGACATTTGGGTTGGGTCCAAGTCTTTGCTATTGTGAATAGGCCCGCAATATACATATGTGTACATGTGCCTTTATAGTAGCAAGATTTATACCCCTTTGGGTATATACCCAGTAATGGGATTGCTGGGTCAAATGGTGTTTCTAGTTCTAGATCCTTGATCCACACTGTCTTCCACAATGGTTGAACTAATTTACACTCCCACCAACAGCGTAAAAGCATTTCTATTTCTCCACATCCTCTCCTGCATCTGTTGTTTCCTGACTTTTTAATGATCGCCTTTCTAACTGGTGTGAGATAGTATCTCATTGTGGTTTTGATTTGCGTTTCTCTGATGACCAGTGATGATGAGCATGTTTTCGTATGTATGTTGGCTGCATAAATGTCTTTTTTTGAGAAGTGTCTGTTCATATCTTTTGCCCACTTTTTGATGGGGTTGTTTGTTTTTTTCTTGTAAATTTGTTTAAGTTATTTGTAGATTCTGGACATTAGCCCTTTGTCAGATGGGTAGATTGCAAAAATTTTCTCCCATTCTGTAAGTTGCCTGTTCACTCTGATGATGGTTTCTTTTGCTGTGCAGAAGCTCTTTAGTTTAATTAGATCCCATTTGTCTATTTTGGCTTTTGTTGCCATTGCTTTTGGTATTTTAGTCATGAAGTCTGCCCATGCCTATGGCCTGAATGATATTGCCTAGGTTTCCTTCTAGGGTTTTTATGGTTTTAGGTATTAAATTTAAGTCTTTAATCCATCTTGAGTTAATTTTTGTATAAGGTGTAAGGAAGGGATCCAGTTTCAGCTTTCTACATATGGCTAGCCAGTTTTCCCAGTACCATTTATTAAATAGGGAATCCTTTCCCCATTGTTTGTTTTTCTCAGGTTTGTCAAAGATTAGATAGTTTTAGATGTGTGGTGTTATTTCTGAGGCCTCTGTTCTGTTCTGTTCTGAGGTCTATATCTCTGTTTTGGTACCAGTACCATGCTGTTTTGGTTACTGTAGACTTGTAGTATAGTTTGAAGTCAGATAGCGTGATGCCTCCAGCTTTGTTCTTTTTGCTTAGGATTGTCTTGGCTATGTGGGCTCTTTTTTGTTTCCATATGAAATTTTAAGTAGTTTTTCCAATTATGTGAAGAAAGACAGTGGCAGCTTGATGGGGATGGCATTGAATCTATAAATTAACTTGGGCAGTATGGCCATTTTCACGATATTGATTCTTCCTATCCATGAGTATGGAATGTTCTTCCATTTGTTTGTGTCCTCTTTCATTTTGTTGAGCAGTGGTTTGTAGTTCTCCTTGAGGAGTTCCTTCACATCCCTTGTAAGTTAGATTCCTAGGTATTTTATTCTCTTTGTAGTAATTGTGAATGGGAGTTCACTCATGATTTGGCTCTCTGTTTGTCTGTTATTGGTGTGTAAGAATGCTTGTGATTTTTGCATTGATGTTCATCAGGGATATTGGTCTAAAATTCTCTTTTTTCGTTGTGTCTCTGCCAGGGTTTGGTATCAGGATGATGCTAGCCTCATAAAATGAGTTAGGGAGGATTCCCTCTTTTTCTATTGATTGGAATAGTTTCAGAAGGAATGGTACCAGCTCCTCTTTGTACCTCTGGTAGAATTCGGCTACGAATCTGTCTGGTCCTGGATTTTTTTTGATTGGTAGGCTATTAATTATTGCCTCAATTTCAGAACCTGTTATTGGTCTATTCAGGGGTTTATAGTATTCTCTGATGGTAGTTTGTATTTTCTGTGGGATCAGTGGTGATATCCCCTTTATCATTTTTTATTGCGTCTATTTTATTCTTTTCTCTTTTCTTCTTTATTAGTCTTGCTAGTGGTCTATCTATTTTGTTGATCTTTTCAGAAAACCAGCTCCTGGATTCATTGATTTTTTGAAGAGTTTTTTTGTGTCTGTGTCTCCTTCAGTCCTGCTATGATCTTTGTTATTTCTTGTCTTCTGTTATCTTTTGAATTTGTTTGCTCTTGTTTTTCTAGTTCTTTTAACTGTGATGTTAGGGCATCAATTTTAGATCTTTCCTGCTTTCTCTTGCGGGCATTTAGTGCTATAAATTTCCCTCTACACACTGCTTTAAATGTGTCCCAGAGATTCTGGTACATTGTGTCTTTGTTCTTATTGGTTTCAAAGAACAACTTTATTTCTGCCTTCATTTCGTCACTTACCCAGTAGTCATTCAGGAGCAGGTTGTTCAGTTTCCATGTAGTTGTGCAGTTTTGAGTGAGTTTCTTAATCCTGAGTTCTAATTTGATTGCACTGTGGTCTGAGAGACAGTTCGTTGTAATTTCTATTCTTTTACATTTGCTGAGGAGTGTTTTACTTCCAATTATGTGGTCAGTTTTAGAATAAGTGTGATGTGGTGCTGAGAAGAATGTATATTCTGTTGATTTGGGGTGGAGAGTCCTGTAGATGTCTATTAGGTCCACTTGGTCCAGAGCTGAGTTCAATTCCTGGATATCCTTGTTAATTTTTTGTCTTGTTGATCCAATATTGACAGTCAGGTATTAAAGTCGCCCATTATTATTGTGTGGGAGTCTAAGTCTCTTTGTAGGTCTCTAAGAACTTGCTTTATGAATCTGGATGCCCCTGTATTGGGTGCATATATATTTAGGATAGTTAGCTCTTCTTGTTGAATTGATCCCTTTACCATTATGTAATGGTCTTCTTTGTCTCTTTTGATCTTTGTTGGTTTAAAGTCTGTTTTATCAGAGACCAGGATTGCAACCCCTGCTTTTTTTTTTTTTGATTTCCATTTGCTTGGTAGATCTTCCTCCATCCCTTTATTTTGAGCCTATGTGTGTCTTTGCACATGAGATGGGTATCCTGAATACAGCACACTGAGGGGTCTTCACTCTTTGTCCAATTTGCTAATCTGTGTCTTTTAATTGGGGCATTTAGCCCATTTACATTTAAGGTTAATATTGTTATGTGTGAATTTGATCCTGTCTTTATGATGCTAGCTGGTTATTTCACCTGTTAATTGATGTAGTTTCTTCATAGTGTCGATGGTCTTTACAATCTGGCATGTTTTTGCAGTGGCTGGTACTGGTTGTTCCTTTCCATGTTTAGTGCTTCCTTCAGGGGCTCTTGTAAGGCAGGCCTGGTGATGACAAAATCTCTCAGCATTTGCTTGTCTGTAAAGGATTTTCTTTCTCCTTCACTTATGAAGCTTAGTTTGGCTGGATATGAAATTCTGGGTTGAAAATTCTTGAATTTTGGTCCTACTCTCTTCTGACTTGTAGGGTTTCTGCCAAGAGATCCACTGTTAGTCTGATGGGCTTCCCTTTGTGGGTAACCCGACCTTTCTCTCTGGCTGCCCTTAATATTTTTTCCTTCATTTCAACCTTGGTGAATCTGACAATTTTGTCTCTTGGGTTGCTCTTCTTGAGGAGTATCTTTGTGGTGTTCTCTGTATTTCCTGAATTTGAATGTTGGCCTGCCTTGCTAGGTTGGGGAAGTTCTCCTGGATAATATCCTGAAGAGTGTTTTCTAACTTGTTTCCATTCTCCCTGTCACTTTCAGATACACCAATCAAATGTAGATTTGGTCTTTTCACATAGTCCCATATTTCTTGGAGGCTTTGTTTGTTTCTTTTCACTCTTTTTTTCTCTAATCTTGTCTTCTCTCTCTATTTCATTAATTTGATCTTCAGTCACTGATATCCTTTCTTTTGCTTGATCAAATCGGCTATTGAAGCTTGTGTATGCTTCACAAAGTTCTCGTGCTGTGGTTTTCAGCTCCATCACGTCATTTAAGCTCTTCTCTACACTGGTTATTCTAGTTAGCCATTCGTCTAACCTTTTTTCAAGGTTTTTAGCTTCCTTGCGATGAGTTAGAATGTGGTCCTTCAGCTCGGAGAAGTTTGTTATTACTGACCTTCTGAAGCCTACTTCCGTCAACTTGTCAAACTCATTCTCTGTCCATTTTTGTTCCCTTGCTGGCAAGGAGTTGTGTTCCTTTGGAGGAGAAGAGACATTCTGGTTTTTGGAATTTTCAGGCTTTCTGCTCTGGTTTCTTCACATCTTTGTGGTTTTATCTACCTTTGGTCTTTGATGTCGGTGACCTACGGATGGGGTTTTGGTGTGGATGTCCTTTTTGTTGATGTTGATGCTATTTCTTTCTGTTTGTTAGTTTTCCTTCTAACAGACAGGCCCCTCAGCTGCAGGTCTGTTGGAGTTTGCTGGAGGTCTGCTCCAGACCGTGTTTGCCTGGGTATCACCAGCGGAGGCTGCAGAGCAGCAAATATTGCTGCCTGATCCTTCCTCTGGAAGCTTCGTCTCAGAGGGGCACCTGCCTGTATGAGGTGTCTGTTGGCCCCTACTGGGAGGTGTCTCCCAGTCAGGTTACACGGGGGTCTGGACCCACTTGAGGAGGCAGTCTGTCTGTTATCGGAGCTCGAACGCCATGCTGGGAAAACCACTGCTCTCTTCAGAGCTGTCAGACAGGGATGTTTAAGTCTGCAGAAGCTGTCTGCTGCCTTTTGTTCAGATATGCCCTGCCCCCAGAGGTGGAATCTAGAGAGGCAGTAGGCCTTGCTGAGCTGTGGTGAGCTCCGCCCAGTTTGAGCTTCCTTGCCGCTTTGTTTACACTGTGAGCATAGAACCACCTACTCAAGCCTCAGCAATGGCGGATTCCCCTCCCCCTATCAAGCTCCAGTGTCCCAGGTTGATCTCAGACTGCTGCACTGGCAGCGAGCAAGGCTCCGTGGGCATGGGACCCACCAAGCCAGGCACAGGAGGGAATCTCCTGGTCTGCCGGTGGCAAAGACCATGGGAAAAGCGCAGTAATTGGGCAGAAGTGTACCATTCCCTCAGGTAGAGTCCACTCACTGCTTCCCTTGGCTAGGAAAGGGAAATCCCCTGACCCTTTGCACTTCCTGGGTGAGGCGACACCCCGCCCTGCTTTAGCTCACCCTCCATGGGCTGCACCCACTGTCCAACCAGTCCCAGTGAGATGAACCAGGTACCTCAGCTGGAAATGCAGAAATCACTCATCTTCTGCGTCGATCTCACTGGGAGCTGTAGACCAGAGCTGTTCCTATTTGGCCATCTTGGAAGCTACCCACCTCTTTTCTTTATAAATTACACACCCTCAAGCAGTTGTTTATAGCAATGTGAGAACAGATGAATACAGATACAGATGAAGTTATGCATAGCAGGGGAGGTGTGAGGGAAAGGGTGCACAACTTCCATGCCCTCCATGGGTGTGCCACCCTCCAGGAACTTCCATGTGTTCAGCTATCTGGAAGCTCCCAAACTTAGTCCTCCAGGGATTTTATGAAGGCTTCATTACATAGGCATGATTTATTAAACCATTGGCCACTGGTGATTGACTTTATCTTCAGCCCCTCTCCCCTCTCCCAGTTAGAAGCTTAGGCTGAAAGTCCCAATCCTCTAATCGTGGCTTGGTCTTTCTGGTGACCAGCCTCCAACCAGAAGATACCTAGGGACTACCAGCCACTGGCCAATCATCACTGCGCAAAAAGATGTCATTGTAGAGTTTCTAAGGATTTTAGGAGTTGTATGCCAGGAAATAGGCTGAAGACCAAATATATATTTCACATATCACAGGTGCTGTTCAATAAAGGAGAAGGATTTGGGCAGAGTGTGGAATGGATAATATTAATCATGTAATTTGGAACATATTGAGTTGTGGGTATCGGTCAGACATGCAGCCAAAAGGGTCAGCAATTATATATACATACATGTGCACATACACACACACACACACACATATATATTTACAATATAAATATATATATATATGTATATATCTTTTGAGACAGAATCTTGCTCTGTTGCCCAGGCTGGAGTGCCATTGTGGCCCACTCTAGCCTCCATCTCCCAGGCTCAAGTGAAGTAGCTGGGACTACAGGCATGCACCGTAGCACCTGGCTAATTTTTTAAATTTATTTTTTGTAAAGACACTGTCTTGCTGTGTTGAGCAGGCTTATCTCATACTCCTGGGCTCAAGTGATCTCCACCGAGGCCTCCCAAAGTGCTGGGATTACAGGTGCAAGCCACTACACCTGGTCAGCAATTGGATATATTATTTTAGAACTTTGGAGCAAAATTTGGCCCCTAGACTTAGAGATGATAGGTGTATATGTTGTTCATGCTAGTGACCATTGGCAGTGAATAAGAACACCTAGATGAGTTAAGCAGAGGGCTAAATGGCAAGATCATTAAATGAGAAGATGAGAGGAGGGAAAAGGATGGAACCCTGGAAAATACTAACATTCAAGAGATAAGTGGAGGGGAGAAAATAATATTATCCTGGAAGGTAAGAAATGAAGAGTTTTGAGAAGAAAACAGGCAACAGTGTCAAATGCCCTTGAGCAGCCAAATAAGGCAAAGGCTGAAAATTCAATTATTTTGAGAAATTAAGGATTTATTGCTAACTGTGGCAAAAGCAGCTTCCGTAGACAGAGTGAGACCGAAAGATATTGGAGTGAATTAAGGTGAGAAAAGAGGTGAGAAAGGTAAAATGACAAATGTAGACCCTTCCTTTCAGTTCAAGAAGAAGGTTTGAAATTGTATTGCTAGGGGAAAGGAGAACATGTTGACTAGGGCCAACTAGAAGGATCGGAGGTAAGGTTGGAGATCTTAAAAGAATAGTGATACCAATTTGTATCTCATCTACCTTCATCAGCATCAGGTATAGGTTAGAGAAGGTGGGGAGCTGGGTTCACCAGGATTGGTATTTTGCCAAGTGGGTATATAGAAGAATGAGGAAGAATGGAATTGAGAGTGTTAAGCAAGAGAAAGATTGAAAGGATGGGGCTTTGTTTTTAGGCTGCCTAGAGAAGGAAATAAAAACTAGAGGAAGCTGAGAAATTGGGGTGAAGTAGAAGAAGAATCAAGGGGCATATTGACTTTGATGCAATTAAAAGCACACATTGATGAGAAGATTGTACTCAGACATTGTACAATTTAAATTGTAGCTTAAGATTTCAGAAATGGAGCAATTCTAATTGATGACAAGATCTAGGAAGTAATTTAGAGTGTAGGCTAGAAAAAACTAGATATCGGGAAAAGATTAATGATCTGTGAATCTTGGATACTTGCGTGTGCTTATATGTTGATGCGATGAATCCATTGGAGAGGGAGAATCTATCAGTCAGCAGGAAACAGATGAAATACCTACTCTAATTCTAATGTGGAATTCTAACTCCACACAATGTGGAATCTTCTAATTCCACATTGGGATATTTGAGGAAGGAACTACTTACAACAGTGCAGTTGCAATATAGAGAACCAACAGGATTGTAGAGAACCCTGAGGCAAGAAACAGTGGAACAATTACCTTAGATTTGAAAGGATGAGGGGGAGGAGCAATTACCAGAACGTGGAAGAAGGCTGTCTTGAGAGGACAATGACTTTGGTCAAAAGAAACAGCCAATCCAAGAAGACTTTTCTGGGAAGAAGGCAGAGGAATAAATATAGTAGTTCCCCTTATCCATGGTTTCTCTTTCCAAGGTTTCAGTTACCCATGGTCAACCACAGTCTGAGAATATTAAATGAAAAAATTCCAAAAATAAACAATTCACAAGTTTTAAATTGTGCACTATGCCAAGTAGCACAATGAAATCTTGCTCCATCCGGCCTGGGACGTGAATCATCCCATTGTCCAGCATATCCACGCTATTTACGCTCCCTGCCTGCTAGTCACTTAGTAGCTCTCTCAGTTAGCAGATCAACTGTTCAGGTGATATGGCAGTGCTTGTGTTCAAGTCACTCTTATTTCACTTAATAATGGCACCAAAGCACAAGAGTAGTGATGCTGGCATATTTTTATAATTGTTCTGTTTTATTATTAGTTATTGTTGTTAAACTCTTACTGTGCCTAATTTATAAGTTAAAAGTTACAGGTAAGTACATATAGGAAAAACATAGCATATATAGGGTTTAATGCTGTCTTTGCTTTCAGGGATCCACTAGGTGTCTTGGAACATATCCCCTGGATCAGGGGGGACTACTGTACTCTTATCTCATGTTCCTCTTTCTGTCAAGTACCTTGCTGGGGCTTCCCCATAGCCAAACCCCACCAGAAAGTAGAGGGCAAAGAAGTCTGTTGATACAGTTTATATAGACTTTGGCCTCTCCCAACACAGAGCTGGGTAGAGAAGGATGCAAAGTTGCTCTGGAGAGGCAAACAGAGAGCCATCCAGCCTAGTGAGATTAGAGACACAAGCTAGAGCAGGGCAAACTGATAATGCATATTTCTGACAAATTGGAAGAGATTGAGATTCAAGTCTCAGATAGTTGAATGGAACTTAAATAGGAACCATAACTTTGTTATTCTGAGAAGAGAGAAGTAGTAGAAAATGGGTTATATTTGCAGATAGCTTTTTATGGATTTCATTTATCTGTGAGGACATCTATTGAGACATAGTGCAGGGAGGATAAGAATGGTGAAAGTTTTGGCCAGGTCTGAGTTGTGTGACCATCCCTGGAGGAAGAGGACGCAGAGGAGAGGGAAGTCTTGTAATTGACAGGCTTTCCAGTGTCAAAGGGGTGAGTGAGAGGAAGTTTTCCCAAGCAAAATAGGAGTGTAGAGAAGACAGTAGCTGCAGATACCCATCATAGAGGTGAAGCAACACGTTGAGCCTGGCAGCAGCATGTGACAGCTCATTTGTTTTCTCAGAAAGACTGCTTTATATGACAATACTCATGGTATGTACATATTCCAATGAGTTCTTTAAAAGTCTCAGTACTTTTTTGTCACACATATTATTCAATTCTTAAGATTTTATGTAATGGCTAATGAGCGTTAAAAAGCAGCATTCTAGTGATGCTTCCAAGGACAACAGCTAACACTTCTTGAGCACTTATGTGAGCTGGGCACTATGCAAACTGCTTTCTATCCATAATGTTATCTGATTCTCATAACTGCTATGAAGTACTGAAGTAGGCAGTCACTTATTGCTGTTCTACTACCCATTCCCCTTTCTTTTTTCTTAGTAGTGCCCAGATTTTCTTTGGGGACAAAGGGGATCTTCCATTCTCAGCAACATTGCTAAAGAAGGGCAGATAGTTCCAGAGGGAGTTATGCTAGTCAGTCACCCATCTCCCTTGTCTCAATAACTGACTGGTCAGAGCTGAGCATGTGACATAGAGTGTTTCATCAGGAACTTGGGGGTTCTTGTTGGGAATGCTGGGACTCCCTCTTCCTCTGAGTTGCGTGTGGTATGAGCATGGGAGGCCTGGAACGGCTGCAGCAATGAGGGGAGCTGGCCTAAGGATGTGATGACCACACAGAAAAGGGCAGAGCTGAGAGAACTTTAGAGGTGCTGAACTTGGAGCCCAAATAACATAGTGAACCTCTAAATCCAGCCAGCTGGGGCAGCACTACCTCCAAACTGCAGTTCCATGAGCCAATAAAGCTCCTTCTGAGAAAGCTATCGATTTTCTCTGAGATGCCATTTTCAAAATGGTAATGATAAAAAGAATTTTGCTTGCTTATTTTTAGAGTTAAATGAAATAATATTCAGCAGCAAATATTGATACTCTAAATACTTGTCGTTCTTGTAGATTGTGACAGTGTACCATCCTGAATACACTTTCATGGGATTGATTAGTATGTAGCTCTTTCTAACTTATGTACGTATACTTTAGAAAGTTTTATACTGCACAAGTATAAAGAGGCTAAATTATTTTAAGTAATGTGCATTTAATGTTTTTCTATTAAAATATTATACCCATTATAGAAAATATAAATGGTCTATATAATTTATAGCTGTACTAAGTGATTATGGTCTTTCTATAGAGATTGAGCATTGGGTCTTTGTTCAGCATCTAAATTCTTCATTATTTATTGTTCCATGGGAAATTGCCTTGGCTTTGACTATTTTCAACTTTTAACGATTGCAAGAGCATTAGGCATTAGAGACATGAGGATTACCTGTATTTAAGTGGTCTCTCAATTTCTCTCTTTTTGTTTCTCAGATTCTTTCCTTAGGTTTGGGTTTATAGCATTTTACACAAAACAAGATAGGTGTGATCTTTAAAAGTTGTTTTTGGTTTTGTTTTTGCCTGCAATATATTCATTAAAACACCAAAGAGAAATGAGATACATTTCTGTTCTTATGGTTAAGGACCTATAATGCTATTTGTCACAAAAATAGAAAGATGGAAAAGTAGAAGAGTAATGAATGAGTTCATTTACATGGTTTCACATGCTTAATCTTGCAAACCCAACTCATGACAATAAATTTATGAAAACAAAACATTAAAAAACTTAGAAAGTAACAATAAACTATAAACACAATGCTACTGAAGCTCAGCTACAACACCACATTCTCAGCTCTAGTTTGGATGGAACACAAGTGTTTTAAATTGCATTGGGTGGAGGCCCTGGCAGGAAGGAAGCATCGGATATTGCTGGAACATATCTTTGTTTGAGCAACAGCTAATGAGAAAGGTCACCATTATGCTTTGCTTTCAAACACTGGGGCTGTTTTGAAATTAGTACTGCACATTTCATCACAAATGCTGGTTTATAACCATCGAGGTACATAATCCTGCAGTATTAATGTTGTTTTCTCCTAAGTGGCAAGTAAAATCCAAAACTTATGTTCTCACCACTGTTTTGATCGGTATGTCAGTAAAAGATAAAATGAGTTTCTATTTATGGACTCTGGGATTCCTGATTATTTACAAAATTCCAATCTTGAATTTAGAGGAAATTCAGCCTTCTAATTTTTTTCCTTCAGTTTTAGTGTTACTTGTACTCTTGTTAAACTCATCGCTGGCATTTGAAATGCAAGGCTTTTTGGACTTTGTTCCCTAACATTTATTGCATTTGTTTAGTGAATTATGTGAGTGGCACAGAAATCCTAAGAAAGAGCTTAACTTTTCTCTGCAAAGTGTTTGCTGACAAATGCGATAAACTTTAGAAGACCGCTTCTAGGAAGGGCTGACATATCGAGGACAGTAAAAACAGTAGTACCAGACATTTCTGTCACAATTTTTTCGGCGGTGGGGGGGGAACAGAAATCTATTAAATATCTCAGTTTATATTTTTGGTTCTCCGTGTTGGCTGGGCTGTTGTATTCCCATGTCCACAGCACGTTCCACTGTGGGAGCCTGGAGCTCTTAGAATAAACTTTGGGAAAGGCTAGGTCCACCCTCTGGGGATAAGGGAGCCAGAGGGAGGAAGGGGAGGGGGTAAAGGAAAAGGGAAGGGGGCGGCTGTCTTCCTGTGTTTGGATGACCTTTCCTTATGTTTATCTAGAGGGACTGGGCAGCCACGCTGTGTTTGGTGTCAGCCTGCCATGTTGTCCCATGTGATCTCTTTCTTAGCTTTATGTGTAGAGTGGACCTTTGCCTCTACTGGGAGAACTAGATTTAACTCTCTGAATTATAAAAGAAAAAAAGTGTACAAGTCTGTTAGGCCTAGAGATAGAAGTCTTATGAAGCATGTACATATGCCAGTGTGCAACAGATTCCCTAAGGGAAAGGCTTAGGCATCTCTTGGAGCCATCTGAAGGTGGGCCCACGTGTACTTCTTCCTTCTTGCTGACAGCTGGGCTGGAGGCTGTCTTGCTTCTCCTGAAGCCTCATCATTTAGTACAATGCCCTTCACTTGTGGGTATTCCTTACCTATTTCTTGAATGCATGAGTGAATGGATGAATACATGAGCAGAGTCACAGAGAGGTGACTGGGCAACAGGCAGTGAGGTTCCTACAATACTTAATTGATTTGCCAGTCCCTGGTCTAAGAGCCCTAAGTAGCTCCACTTTAAAGAAACCAGTTTCAAGCCTCTCTGTCTCACATTCCTGGTGGGTAAATCACTTGTTTCTTATGGGTGGGTGAGAATAACACCTCTGGTTTCCACCTTTCTTTTTCATTTTAGTGCTGACCTCATCTGACCTGACCTTAGCTTGAATGTTATTTTCCCAGAGAAGCTATCCCTTAATCATCCTACTCTTCTCTGCCTGAATTAAATCCCCCCGTATACCTCTTATTGATCTCTATTATCTTCATAGAATGTAATACAATTTTTAATTATATTCATGTGGGTGATAATCCATCCTATGTCTGATTTCTCCACTAGATTACAAACTTCTCGAAGATAGGGGACCATATTTATTTTCCCATCACTGTGTTCTTAGCACCTGGCATAATACCTGGCATATAGGTACTATGGCACATAGGCTTAATACCTGGCGTATAGGTCCTCTATACACATAAGCACTCAGCAAGCCTGTGTTCAATTAATGAATGAGCAGATTAATGAATAAATTATATTTGGAAGGAGAATTCATACCAGGTTACTGAGCAGGGTTGGGGATAAAGATCAGAGTCCAAAAGCCCTATCCCAATCAGACCTTGGACACACTAATGAGTTTGACATTCTGAAGAGGATGAAGTGCTTAGCAGACATAAGTGACATTGGCCATTTTACCTTTGGAAGCTAACTAGTAGTCTGGACTCCTGGGAGTACCAGAAACTTTCTCTTTTAACTCTACCCAAAGTAGCAACTTCTTCCACCTTCTCAGTAATAGCAGTATTCTTGGTTACCAGGTATCTGAACCACAGAAAGACTCTCGATGTTTTCCTCTTTTTCATGTCACACAGCTTCACAATACCTCTTCTTAGTTTTTTCCTTTCCATTCCCATGAGGGCCTTTTGATCTAGTGAATTAGTTGGTTTCTTTCCCTTGCAAGTTCCAGACACGCAATTCCAATTAGCTTAAAAGTAAAAACAGGGAATCACGTTGTAGGGAAGTTGATGGGGACAACTGGCTTCAGACGTGTCTAGATCCAGGGGCTCAGATGTTGCTCAGGACTCCACCTTTCTTGCCATCTCCCTGCTAAGTCCTGACTCACAATCTCCTCATAGCACCAGGAAGGACGCTGACTGCACCCATGTGACTGTTCCTGAATCTGTCACTGCAATGGGGAGGGAAGGAAGGCTCTGATTTATTGACCTGGGTAATATGTTCAGCTTTCTGCCCCTTGTATGGTGGCCAGGGGGGATGAGGGTACAGTCATAGACAGAGTTCCTCAAGGAAAAGAGGAATTGTGTTACCCAGATAAGCTGTGGAAGAGGTGCTGGATAATCAAAAACAATAGAATGACTTTCTGCAACAGCCATCCTGATCAAGGTGCAGTGCTAGGCCCTTAACCTACATGCATCAGGATATACAAGGGAAATGAGGCTGCACTGTGGAATCAGATTGCTTTGGCCCAAATCCTAGCTCTTTCTCTTACTCTCTCTCTTATTTTGGATGAGTTAACCCCTCTAAGTCCAGTTTTCTCATGATAAAACAGTGATGTAAAGTATTCAGTAGAATATTACTCAGCCTTAAAGAGGAAGGAAATTCAGTCTCTCAGCTCCTCCCATCAATAGATGGCCCAGTCTTTAGTGAGGCACCAGCCATGTCCCTGACACACCACGATGAAAGTGAAGGCCAGAGTAAATGGATTTGGCCACACTGGGCGCCTGGTCACCACGGCTGCTTTTAACTCTGGCCAAGTGGATATCATCACCATCAATGACCTCAACTACATGGTCTACCATGGAATCACATGGTTCCAGTATTATTCCACCCACAGCAAGTTCCACAGCACCATCAAGGCTGAAAATGGAAATCCCATCACCATCTTCCAGGAGTGAGATCCCACCAAAATCAAACAGAATGATGCTGGTGCTGATTATGTTATGGAGTCCACTGGCATCTTCACTACCATGGAGAAGGCTGGGGCTCACTTACAGGGGAGAGCCAAAAGGGTCATTACCTCTGCCCCCTCTGCTGATGCCCCCATGTTCATGATGGGCATGAGCCATAAGAAGTATAAAAACCTCAAGATCATCAGCAACGCCTCCTGCACCACCAGCTGCCTAACCCCCGGCCAAGGTCATCCATAATAACTCTGGCATCATGAAGCGACTCAGCATCACAGTCCATGCCATCACTGCTACCCAGAAGACTGTCATGGCCCTTCTGGGAAACTGTGGTGTGATGGCCATGGGGCTCTCCATTACGTCATCCCTGCATGTGTCTACTGGTGCTGCCAAGGCTGTGGGCAAGGTCATCCCCAAGCCGAACAGGAAGCTCAGTGGTGTGGCCTCCCATGTACCCACTGCCAATGTGTCAGTCATGGACCTGACCTGCTCTCTGGAGAAACCAGCCAAATATGATGACATCAAGGAGGTGGTGAAGTGGCATCAGAAGGGACCCTCAGGGGCATCATGGGCCACACTGAGCACCAGGCTGTCTCCTCCGACTTTAACAGTGACACCCACTCTTCCACCTTCAACACTGGGGCTGGCATTGCCCTCAACGGCCTCTTTGTCAGGCTCGTTTCCGGGTATGACAATGAATTTGGCTACAGCAACAAAGTGATAACCTTCATGATCCACATGGCTTCCAAGAAGTAAGAGCCCCCAGACCACTAGCCCCAACAAGAGCATGAGAGGAAGAGAGAAGCCTTTAGTTGCTGGGAAGTCACTGCCACACAGTCCTCCACCACGCTGAGAATCAACCTTCCTCATTGTTTCTACATCAGACACCCTGAAAAGGGGAGGACCTAGGGAGCCTGACCTTGTCAGATAACATTAATAAATTCCCCTGTACCCAGCCAAAAATAAAAGGAAAGAAATTCTGATATATGCTATAACATGGATGAGCCTTGAGGACATTATGCTAAGTGAAATATGCTAGTCACAAAAGGACAAATACTGCATAATGCAACTTATATGAAATGCCCAGAGAAGTGAACTTCATAGAGACAGAAAGTGAAATGGTGGTGCTAGGGGCTGGGGAGTGGGGTGAATTGGCAGTTAGTGTTTAATGGGTACCAAGTTCCAGATTTGCAAGATGAAAGAGTTCTGGAGATGGGCGGTGGTGATGGTTGCACAACAGTGCGAGTATACTTAAAACCCCCTGAACTATACACTTAAAGATGGTTAAAATGGTAAATTTTGTTATGTATATTTTACCACAATTTTTAAAGAAGTGACATAAGGGTTAAATGAGACCACAGATGTAAAGTATTTAGTGCAGTGTGAGTGAATACATAGTAAGTGCTCATAAATGTGAAATATTATTCTCATAACAGCCCTACAGATATTATTATCGTCATGTTTATAGCTGAGTAAGTGGAGATTTGGCTGTTAAGTAAGTGATCCAAGCCCACCCAGCTAGAAAGTGGTGAGGCCAGACTCAAATCCACTGCTTAAGTACTAAGGCCCTGCTATTTTCTATTATGCCGTGTTACTTCCCAGCACTCTG
Organism: Pongo pygmaeus; assembly: GCF_028885625.2. Classification (NCBI taxonomy): domain Eukaryota; kingdom Metazoa; phylum Chordata; class Mammalia; order Primates; family Hominidae; genus Pongo; species Pongo pygmaeus. Next base: position 135,801,725 of record NC_072373.2, on the reverse strand, counting down.
CTTGCCAGCTACCACTGCCTAATATTTTTAAATATTGCTTTGATTATGTTAAGCTTCTGCCTAACAAAACTTGAGGGATCTACCTGTGGTCTAAAACACAAATGCCTTTTCCTGATACAATTCTTTTTGCAGTCTGACCCCAGTTACTTTTCTAGCCTCATTTTGACGTCAAGGCTCTGCTTTACCTTGCTTTGTGTTTTCTATGCTCGTAGCATATGCTAGTTATTCTGCTGGAACACTGCTGAAACTCTACCCACCTTTTTTGGGGGATGAGGGGACAAGGTCTCACTCTGTCTTCTAGGCTAGATGGAGTGCAGTGGCGCCAGCACAGCTCACTGCAGCCTCCACTTCCCAGGCTAAAGCTATCCTCTGGCCTCAGCCTCCTGAGTATCTGGGACTACAGGTGTGTATTACCACGTCCTGCTAATTTTTTATTGGTTTGTATAAATGGGATCTCACATATGTGGCCCAGGCTTGTCTTGAACTCCTGGGCTCAAGAAATCCTCCTGACTTGGCCTCCCAAAATGCTGGGATAACAGGCGCGAGCCACCACACCTGGCCTCTACCCATCTTCTGATGCTCAGCTCAAGACCCAGCTCCTCCAGAAAGCCTCACCTAACTGGGAGAGAGACAGGTCATTTCCTCCTCTTCACTACTACAGTGTTTATTATTTGATAGCAACATATAATGTACTGCTTAAATCAAAGTTATTACTTCGCTGTTCATGTCTTAGCTCCACAGCAGTGGAGAGCAGGTATTGCACCTATTACTGCTTTAAATTTCCCTCAATGCCAGGTTAGTGTTTTGCATTGAGTAGCAACTTGATAACAATTTCTTAAGGATGCTGATGCAGGAAATATGATTAATGATGACGAGTTCAAACAGTCATGATTTGGATTTAAGAAAAGCATGTATTATTTTCTTTTTGTTAGAAAAGATCCTGGAATTTCTCCTTGTACTTTTAGGTCAGTTCAGGACATGATGATTCCTAGTCAGCATGGAAATGAAAAGATTGAGCCTGGTTAAAAAAGCAAATCTGCTGGTGAGCCTGTGTGAGAGGTAGATGTCTCTTGCTGATTACATTCTGAGAAACAGAAGCAGGTAAAAGTGTTTACAGAGCAACCAGAGATGAGGCAGTTGTTATTTTGAGAATATCTCAAAAAACAGAAGAGGTCATTTTGGGTTCTGCAAATAGTGCCTACCATGCAAATACTTCAGTCTCTACATAGGTACTGAAAATGTTAATCATGTATAAGCCCCTAAACCTTTCTAAATAACGCTGTCTCTCACCTCCAGCCCCTGCTCAAAGGTCCTCTGTGGACCATGTAAGGAATCTGCAGACATGCCAGGGAAAGAATCAAAGCCACGGTGCTGGAAATGGCAGCATCAGCCAATATTCACCAGGATGCTCTTGTGTGCCAGTCCTGAGTGGTCATGGGGTTTGTTCTGATTGGTCAGTTTCTGTTCTTTAACTATGTTGAATATCACCTCTGGGCAGAGAGAACAGCACTGGAACTAAAGGCAGTTCTATGTGGTAGGAGTGCAAAGCACCAATGAGAGAATGACAGAAGATGGGTCAGGAAACACAGATAAGGACCAGAACTTGAAGGAATTCAGACCATTTGGGCAGATGAGTCACAGATAACTATTAGGCAGAGAGATATTATAAGCAGCTGTACATTTTTGAAGGATAAACAAGACTATTAGGCTTTTGTAATGGACCTGATGAGAGATGAGGAAGACTTGAATCAAGAACTAGGCAGTGCCAATAAATGGCAGGGGGGATGAATATAAGAGATATATTTGAGGTAAAATTGACTGGATTTATGATTGAATGGAGAGAGTGGGAGTAGAAGTGTCAAAAGGAATCAGAATCTGAAATGTGAATATTCTAATTGGTGGTATGTGCTAAGAATACATTGATGGTTCAAGTTTATTTTCACTGTCTTACCTCAAAGTTCAAGGAATAAGTTGTGGTTAATCATGCATATGATACATGAGCAGAGCAGTTGAATGTGAGGCTGCTGGCAGCTCTTGAAAAAGGCAATAACCCTGCCTGACCACATTTTGGTTCAGTGAGAGTCTAGACTGGAACAACAACTCATTTAGAATTGCATGAGACCAGCTTCCCACAGCTGAAAGAAATATGGAGAACGTTCTGAGGCTGACGGGAACTATGAAAACAGCAGTCACATACCTTTGGACAAGGCCATTTTATAACCAATTTATAAGGCATCATTTCTGCTTCCCTGCAGCAGTCGGGCCCTGGGTATCATTGGGACTGGCACAGTTTCTTTGAGTTTTTCCCCACCTCACAGGCAGTCGGGCTTAGAGAGCTGTGATGGGGATGGGCAGGGTCTTGGGTCTGGGAAGCCCCAGAGGAAAGACTGCGTTCTTTCCCCAGGTTGAAGCTGTTAATCATCCTGCTGAAGGCTGGATTCGTAGAGAGAGAAAATGTAAAAGGGCTGCTTTATGATATCCATGGATGTGCCCTCATGGCCGTGAACTTCAATAGTTCTTAACTTTACTTACCTAAGTAAGGGAAAACATAATAAACCAATAGGCAATTTGAAACATTAGTAGACTGTTATATTTCATCTGAATTTTAGGTCTTTACTTTTGTAACTCAGGATTTTATGTGAAGCTATATTTCTTTAAAGATAGCAGCATTTTCTTCTCAAAATGAGCATCCAGACTATGATATCTTTACAGTATTAAAAATAAACTGTGCTTTGGACCTGCAAAGAAATATTCAGATATCATAACCTGAAAATAACCTCTGAATTTTCCCACACTCTAACAAATCTCCAAACTGCCAAATGGATATGCACCAACATTTCCAGATTCCCCTGGGAACACATTTGAGAATGCTTAGTTCCAAAGAAAGAAAATGTTAGGGGAAAATATCCACACTCACAAAATAGGGGTTTACACCAAAAGTGCTCTCCTGTCAAAAGAAAGTATCTCAAGTGTAATATGGTAAAAAATATATAGGCACACAAGATAAATTATTTATACAATATGAAGTTCAGTTGTAATTTGGCTTTCTTGTCCACAAGTTAACACTTTCATTATATAAAGATGTTCAAAACAACAACAAAACAAAAAAGTTACACCTCTCTTCATTTATTCATATATATTATTATTTGGTGAAAGAAAAACACAATTATTTCTATTCTGTCTTTACTGAAGGAAGACAAAGAAAAGTACCTTCATTTTTTTTCCCCCTTTCTCCTTCTGCTATGCTTGTCTTGCCAAACCCAATCCCAGTGTAAGACCAACCAATTCATTCTTTACGCCTGCTCCTGAGTGGCTGAACATTGATGAAAATCACCTAAACTGCAGATTGATGCCACTATAAATACTTGGTTGCCTCCCCATCTACAGGACAATCTGATGGACTAGCTCTTCCAATCTCCACAACTGTTTCATATTGTCATTTTCTTCAAACATCTTATCACTTCCTTTTTATCTTATTCTAAATATGTAACTTTGAATAATATTTCCTCTAGAAAATATGGGCAAATCATGACCAAAACTCCAGTGGGATTTTATAATGGAATATAAAGCAATTATAAACACTGTCCAGAAAAGTAAATACATAAGAATAATCAATAAAATGAGAAAAACAAGAAAAATGGGAGTAATGTTGGCCTACCAGTTATCAAACAAATTATAGAGCTACCATAATTAAATAATGTTAAATTCCTGCTGGAATAGACAATACATCAATGGCACAGACCAGAGACCACATGTAAGGGTAAAATAAGATAAAGGTAGCATTTCAAAATGATGAGAAAGGATAGGATATTTAACAAATGGTGTTGAAAAGTTGGCTATCCATTTGAAAAAAATGAAGTTATATGTCTACTACTCATCAATTTTAAAAAGTTAAATAGATTTTAAAAGCTATACATAAAATAGAAAACAAAATTTCAAAAGTACTAAATGGACATATAAGAGGGTAGTTATAATTTTCTTAATGGGAAAGGCCTTATAAAGCAAGACTTAACCCAAGAAAAAGCAAAACTTTGTTTCTGTACAGTTCTGCTTAGCAAAGCGCTGATGCTCCTTCTTTTTCTTCCTGTAATAGCAGTCTTGCCTAGTACCTAAGAATTAACATTACTCTCTGTCCCTCCTCTTTATGCATCTTTTTATCTTTAATGGATTGCACAGGGCCTGGCACAAAGTATGTGCTCTAGGTTTATTGATTTCACTTGACTGAACTCAAATTACTTTGATTGTGCTACAATCCTGGGGAGAAATAGATTTTAATCATCAATACTTAATAATACCCAAATGATAATAATCCTTCCTCACTTATAAAACATTTTTTCATAGGTTATTTTATGACCCTCCTCTCCCCTTCCACACAAAAGCCCCCAAAACACTAGAAAATAGGCAGGAAAGATGGTAGTAGTAAGGTTCTCAATTTACCCCCCTTACCCATCCCCTGCTTCAGAGACATTGAGCAGTTTCCCCAGGATCTTGGTCTGGGTCTCTTCCAATTAGGTCATGCAGTCTCTGATTATAATTTGATGCAAAAAGCCAGGTGGGGTATTTGAGATTCCATTCCTTAATTCTACAGAAACACATAGTGTCTAGAAAAAGAGGTTAAAAACTAATGTGTAAGGCCTACTCTCTTTTTCTATGGAGATGGCACATAATCCCTGCTAAAAATACCCAAGCCAAGTCACGTCATCATTTTCTTTGTTTTTGTTTCTGTTGGATGGGGTTGTATCTTGTGCACCATTTCAAATCCTCCTGATCTCACCTCTTAGTCCAGCCACTGCGCCAGGATCCCATTTTGAGCCAGTTTCAAAGGTACAACCTGACATGGCCTTGTCTCCTCCTGCACCTTCTACCTTTCACTTCCTCCCCTGAGGCTCTGTGGTGTCCACTTGGCATTTATGTGTGTGTAACCCTGAAGAGAGGGGAGTCAGTACTCGTGGACCACCCCTGATAGATGGGAATGGGAACCTTTGGGTAAATGCTGCCCCTTTCAGTTCCCAGGGTGGACAGTTCTGAGACACATTTCATAAGTTTCCTCAGGAGGTTGTGTGGGTCAAGGCTGCCTGCAGCCCTGAGCAACTTAGTGACCCGAATTTGCACTGGACTGCCTCCTTCCCCTCCTCCTCCTCCTCTGTCCTGCTCCCTGGGATCACATTCCCAAGTGTACAACAGGGGAGCCATTGGCTCAGGCTCTTGTTGCAGGGGTGCCCAGGCAGACTGGGGTTAGCCATTTTCTTTTAAAGGAGACTATTGCTGTACAATTCTTCCTAACATTTGTTTCATACTTTCAAGCATCCCTATTTCATAGTCACAACAAACTTATGAGAGAGCCACAACTATTTCCATTTGATAGATGAGGAAACTGAGGCTCAAAAGAAGTTAAGTAACTTGATCAGGATCACAACAGCGAGAGGATGGTGGAACCAGGACTCAGCAGAGGTCCTCTGAGAGGGGAGGTCAGGGCCCTCTTTGCTATAACACAGCTGCCTCCTATCAAAATATTTGCAGAGTGCTTTGATGTCAGCGCCATGCCCTCTGGAAAGTGCTCTTCCTCGCTTATCAGCCCTCTGCTGTAACACTCACAGCTGTTTCAAACATGTCCCCGCTTTTTCTAGCCACAGACACATTATGCACAGATGGTTTTTTTGTTGTGAACAAGTACAAAGGAATAGATCAGTAGCTGGAGAGGAGAATGTGGGACAACGAAAGGGGGTTTTGAAGGTGAGAAATATAAGCAGATGTATATGCTAAAGAGAATCACCCAGACTAGAGGGAGGGATGGATGATGCAGGAGAGAAAGAGTGAATGAGAGGCGATAGGTCCCAAGGTAGAAATAAACAGCCCGTCTTTCGAAGACATGAAAGTCAATTCCTCTGTTACAACCAGAGGGCAGAAGAAGAAACTCCTATAGATAAGTTCAGGTCTCTGGGTAAATGGCGATCTCCCTTATTCAAAAATACAAAACATAGGAATGTTCTTTGGGTCCTATGCTGCACACTTCATAAACACAGGGGCCATGTCTATAGCCCAGTACTGATATTTTAGAAGGCTGTCAGTAAACATTTGTGTTGCTGAATAAATAGATATGAGTAAACATACATTCCCTTTACCACCAAAAACTTCTGAGACTAACACTAAATGATTAAGAAATGAATAAAAATGCCATTAAGAATTTTAGTAGGAGTTCAAATGACCCACAGATAAATCACTCCTCCAATCCTTGCTATTTAATATCGGTACACATGAGGTCCCCAGAAAACTACCACAACTGCCCGAGTATGGGATGGTGGAGTCCTCACCTGGCAGCAGTACCTGGGCAAAACAGACACAGGGGTTGTAGTAGACAAAGAGCTCAAGCTGAGTTCACAGGGTGGGGAAACAGTGAAGAAGAAGGAGACCCTCAGCTTCCTGTTCCAGGTGAAGAAGGGCTTCTATGGCCCAGGAAGATGGGCACTCCATGACTACCCCCAGCTGGATGAAGCCATGTAGTAGTGTCCAGGTGCCACCCTTTCAAAGGCACATGCCGGAGTGTGCTCAATAGAAAGCAAACATGCTCTTTACAAATATACTGGAAACGCTTCCCTATGAGGACCACTAAAGGAACTGAGTATGTTTAATCCAAGCAAAAAGACTCAAGAGGACCACCATAGTAATTTTCAAATATGTGAAAGGCTGTGATCTTTCCAGCACAATCCCTTTAAAACCTCTGAGGCAACTGCTCTTTGACCTCAGTTGAGCCTCCAATTGATTAATCCTACTTCCTTTTTGCTATCTCACTTTCTTCGTTGGTTAGCTCAGATTTCAAAGGCCAACATGGTAATCAATGTTGTGTTTATACCCTCAAAGTTCTCACTCTCTCACCTATTTGGTGCTTGCTTCAGTGATAAAGGGGGGCAGGAGAGGGGGAGTCAAAGGCCCAGGCATGGGACAGGGCAGCCATCTAGGGTCCAAGACCTCACTTTCAATTCATGAAAGGGAATCTTTCTTCCCCATGCCTGCTATTTTCTTCCATGTAGGGACATGAACTAGGTCACACTCCTGGCTTCCTTCTACTCTCCCACTTGCCCTTCTCTACTGCACTCCTGCCAGATGGAATAACATATCTGATTAGTGGCTTTGGAAGGAGAACTGAGCCTACACCAGATGGGGACACCTTCCTCGCCTCTCCTCTTGGCAACAAGCGCCTACAAGGAGCCACTCATTTCCTGACCTATTTCCTCCATGCTGTTAGTTTCAGAGAAGCCTCCCTTGGAGAGGTCTGGGAGGGTTCACTGAAGCTTGGGTCTGGATGGGTAAGCCTGTCTAATTCTGGTGTTCAGTAAGTGAAAGGTCAAATCTAAGCCACATTTCCCAGCTATTAGTGTCTTTCCTTCTAAAGGGAGCTTGCTGCCTTCGATGAGCATTGATTTCCCTCTGTTCATGGAGGATGAAGGCAAAACTCCCAATGGAATCAACCTTTTCTTCTCTCCCTCTCTCTCTCTTTCTCTCTTGTCTCTACCCACCAACCAGTCTGTCCCTGGAGAGAACGTGCCCTCGACTGCACCTCTGCACCAGAGGCTTGGATAGGTGCAACACAAATGCTTGTCAGATCAAATAAAATAATGATGTTATTATGTCTTAAAGAAGACCATGTTTGAGGGGTAAGAGCAAAGTGGGGTCTGGAGTTTGGTGCTTAATCTTAAAGACCCAACAATAACATCAAATTTTAAGTGATCTCAAACCCTTCGTACTGCCTGGCAATTCCAGCTGATTTCCTCAGTCAACTCACTCTTCCATTCAAGAGATTATTTCACTGATTCTTCTCTCTTCTCAAGCCCTCTTGCTTTTAACTCTTGGGTTTGCTTCTTATTTTCCTGAAAAAATAAGAGCATAATAAGAGAGCTTCCACATATGTACCGCTAAGTCCACTAAATGTCCACATCTGTACCCTCATATGCTGTCTGCCCTCCTATTACAATGCAAGGCTCCTTCAGTAACTATGTTCTTCTCCAAGGCCAGCCCTCACCTGGGCCCTGTGTCTCTTCTTCCCCCATGCAATGACCTTGCTCTTACCATCATGCCCTCTTCTGCATCAATTTCTCTCTTTCTACTGGATTATTCAGATAAACATACAAATGGACTGTGATATCTCCCACCCTTAACAAACAAACAACACCTGTCTCTTATATATCCTCTTTCAGTTGCCACTTCATTTTTCTGATTCTTATTGTGACAAAATTCCATGAAAAAGTTGTTATATTTGCTGTCTTCACCAGCTCTTCCTTCATTTTCTCTTGACTATATTCCAGTCAGGCTTTCCTCCCCATCCTTCCGCATCCTCCTAACTCCATTGTCAGGATAACCAATGAACTCCACATTGCCAAATCCAGTGACCAGCTCTTGGTTCTCATTTTACTTGACCTATTAGCATTGTACAAATCTGATCCTGCCTTCCTCCTTCTTCTTCATTTTTATTTGTTGTTGTTTTTTTTTTTTTTTTTTTTAGTGGTTTTAGGTTCACAACAAACTTAAGAAGAAGGAACAGAGATGTTCCTCCTCCTCCTTTTTTTTTTCTTAAGACAGAGTCTCACTCTGTTGCCCAGGCTGGAGTGCAGTGGTGTGATCTTGGCTCACTGCAACCTCTGCCTCCCAGGTTTAAGCGATTCTCCTGCCTCAGCTTCTCAAGTACCTAGGATTACAGGAGTGTGCCACCACACCCAGCTAATGTTTGTATTTTTAGTACAGACAGGGTTTCACCATGTTGGCCAGGCTGCTCTCGAACTCCTGGCCTTAAGTGATCCATTCACCTCAGCCTCCCAAAGTGCTGGGATTACAGGTGTGAGCCACCACACCGTGGTCCTGCCTGGCCCTGCCTTCTTCTTTAAAGTCTGCTTCATTAGTTTCTGAGTCATCCTTCCCTGTAGGTACTTCAATCTCAGTGACTACCCCTTCTCAATCTCCTTTGCTGGGTGCTGCAGCTTCCTGAATTCTGAATGGGAGAGTGCCTAGGGCTCCAGCCTCAGACCTCATCCTTTCTTCAGCCATATCTCATTTGGTCTGTGGCTTTATGTACCAGCTATGTGCTAAGTCATAAACATTGAAATTTCAGTATGGGCCCCTTCCCTGTACCCCAGACAGACCTCAATCACCTTCTCAACACATCTTCCTGGATGTCTAATGAGTGTGTGAAACCCATGTGTCAAAACTTGAACTTCTGATCTTTGCCCCTAAACCTATAGACTTTCCCATCTCAGTAAATGACAACTTCACTTTTCTAGTTGCTTTGGAAAATCTCCTTCCTTTTCTCCTCCTCCTGCTGCTCCTTGCCCCAAGGACTTTGTACTCTCTACCCGAGATGCTCTTCCCCCTAGTTATCCATCCACATGGCTTGCTTCTTCCTCTCATTAGGGCATCTTCCATAATGGCATCATCTCAGAGAAAACTTCCCTGGCTAAGAAACAAGACCCTCTTTCTCCCCACAATCACCCCTGCTTTGTTTTTCTTCAAAATACTTGTTCCTATTTGATATTAACCTTATTATTTAAAGTATATCTCCCCCCATCTCATGCCAGTTAGAATGGCGATCATTAAGAAGTCAGGAAACAACAGATGCTGGAGAGGATGTGGAGAAATAGGAGCGCTTTTACACTGTTGGTGAGAGTGTAAATTAGTTCAACCATTGTGGAAGACAGTGTGGTGATTCCTCAAGGATCTAGAACTAGAAATACCATTTGACCCAGCCATCCCATTACTGGGTATATACCCAAAGAATTATAAATCATGCTGCTATAAAGACACATGCACACATATGTTTATTGCGGCACTATTCACAATAGCAAAGACTTGGAACCAACCCAAATGTCTATCAATGATAGACTGGATTAAGAAATTGTGGCACATACATACCATGGAATATTATGCAGCCATAAAAAAAGATGAGTTCATGTCCTTTGCAGGGACATGGATGAAGCTGGAAACCATCATTCTTAGCAAACTACCACAAGAACAGAAAACCAAACGCTACATGTTCTCACTCATAGGTGGGACTTGAACAATGAGAACACTTGGACACAGGGTGGGGAACATCACACCCCAGGGCCTGTCGCGGGGTGTGGAGCTTGGGGAGGGATACCATTATGAGAAATACCTAATGTAAGTGGCGAGTTAATGGGTGCAGCAAACCAACATGGCACATGTATACATATGTAATAAACCTGCACGTTGTGCACATGTACCCTAGAACTTAAAGTATAACAAAATAAAATAAAATAAATCTCCCCACTGGAAGGTAACTTTTTGAAGGCAGTAAGTTTGAACACTTTGTTTACTACTCTGATCCCTAACACTTACAACAGTATCATTTAAAACATAGCAGCCACTTGGTTTAAGAATGAACTTCCAGGGAGTCAAAGTTGTTCAAAAGCACAAGGCTGCTTCAGAAAGCTGCCTCTCAGAGTCATTGCATTAGGCAAGCAGTGATCATCTGGGTGGGCATCAGGGACATGAATAAGTATTGGGGTTAACTGAACCCAAGACTCCATGATTCTGGGGGATTGTGCTCCCTGAAGTCATCAGTAGCTCCCTGAACAAAGAACCCACAGGTCTTTCTCATTTATAACACTTACAGATGAAGTTTTCTCTCTCCTTTCCCTCGGCTTAAGAGGCAGCACTGAGTTGGCCAAGTCCTCCACCCATTCCCTGACCACCGCTCAGACAGACCCCTTTGCTGGCTCCTCTTTCTCTTGCTAGCCCTTTAAACCTGTGTGTTGCCAAACAGTTTTTTACTTTAACACTCTCTCTAAATGCCTGTTAATCATTATCTAAGATGACAGCATGAGGAAGATTGCAAAAATGCTAGGAGTAATATTTAAAAAGCACAGTGCATTTTGCTTTGCATGTTGGTGAAGTCTCCTGATTTTTATTCAGAAGACCTAGGCTTGAGCTACTTACCCATTTTGTGTCTGGGGACAAGACTCTTAACTTCTCTAGGCTTCTATTTCTGCATTTATAAAACAAGGAGAATAATATCTCACCTTACATGCATTATCTTAATGTATGAGGTTTGGGTGATACATGTGTGGATAGGTTTTATAAAATATAATCTGATCTATAAATAGAGATTTTATTATGGTAGACCATAAAAAGGGGTCACTAAACCATTGTCTATAGAAGATAATAATTGATATAGGGCTGGGAACGGTGGCTTAATCCCAGCACTTTGGGAGGCCAAGGTGGGCAGATCCCTTGAGGTTAGGAGTTCAAGACCACCCTGGCCAACCTGGCAAAACTCTGCCTGTACTAAAAATACAAAAATTAGCCTGGTGTGGTGGCAGGTACCTGTAATCCCAGCTACTCAGGAGGCTGAGGCACGAGAATCTCTTGAACCCAGAAGGTAGAGGTTGCAGTGAACTGAGATAGCACCACTCCACTCCAACCTAGGCAACAGAGCAAGACCCTGTCTCAAATAATAATAATAATAATAATAATAATAATAATAATAATAATTGGTATAGGCAATTGTCTTTTCATGTCTGTGTCTGTAAGGCGAAAGTCATACTTGTAGGCCTGTGATTGTTTTTAGGCTCTCTGTCAAGATCCAATCAAATCAGTAATGCACTGTAACTGCCCATAGACCTAGGCTTATAGTCTCAAATAATCTACAAATGTGCAACCAAAATAATTAAGCTGAAGTGCTTCTTTTGTCCAAATAAATCAGGCCACTTTTTCATATCTAGAAATCAACAGTTCCTGAATCATTCTTTTTTTTTGACAGGTTCTTGCTCTGTTGCCCAGGCTGGGGTCTAGTGGTACAATCATGGCTCACTGCAGCATTGACCTCCTGAGCTCAAGCCGTCTTCTCACCTCAGCCTCCCAAGTAGCTAGGACTACAGGTGCACATCACCACCTCCAGTTAATTTTTAATTTTTTGTAGAGACAAGGCCTCACTATGTTGCCAGGTTGATCTTGGGCTCAATCGATCCTCCCACACTGGCTCTCTGGGATTACAGGCTTGAACCACCGCACCCAGCCCCCTGAATCTTCATTGACTTCATTCACACCAGCCCTGCCTGTTTGCTGAAGGTTGCTGGAATCTGGCTGGATCATCTTTCCAGGAAAGGGGGCTTATTTGGGGTTTCAGGCAGGCATATCAGCACATTCCTGTATAAGACTAGCAGAGTTTCAGCATATTCCAGGCTGACCTTTCCTTTCAGTTGCAGATCAGACAGAGTCAACCTTAGTTTTATTTAGTTGGTTTATTGTTGTTGTTTTCCCTCCTTGACATAGAAGCGTGCACTTTGAGGGGGAAAAAAATCCTACCTGTTTTACAGTTAGTTCCATGAGAAGTCAAACTAGTTATTAAAAGTAAGAAATATTTTAAGTTGCTCAGCTGAAATTTTAACAGCTCTTGTCTAATCGTTAACATACAAACCTCCCTAACCAGAATATTTGTGGGGGATGACTTCTTAACAGGATCTAAAATCAGCACTTTCCCAAAAAGCCTGTTAAAAATTACACATTTGGAATTTTGTCCTAGTCTGACTAGGCTGCTGAATTCCCTTTTGATGTTTCCTGGGGGATGGGGAAGAGATAAATAGCCTGATTTCATTTAATGTAGTACATTTCTTTGAAATCTAGTGTCAGATTTGAGTATTGGCTGAAAGGTAGGGTGACCAATCATCCTAGTTTTCTTGGGATTGAGGGGTTTCCAAGGACACAGGATTTTCTTTGATTTGGGAGGCCAAGTTGAGCTGATCATCCTAGAAAGGAAACCCTAGTCCAAATCACTCACAGGACAGGTGAAGAAACTGAGGCCCAGCAAGATGAAATCATTTGCCACCATATTACATAGTTAGCCAACAGTGACTGCATTGCTGGACCAGAATCCAAATCTTCTAAGTCTTAGTTCAAAGCTCCACTGACCCACTTGACTTCTCCAAACTTAAGTTTGATGACTGGTTTGTCGGTATTTGACTGCTTTAACTAATTTATGTGTGAGCAGAGGAAAGCGATAGTCCAAGTACATTCTAATCAGTGATCATAAAGACACAGATGTTCTAAAGCAACATAAAAATAAGACCTACTGAACACCCATGTTCGTATAACAGCATTACATTCTAGCTACTCACAATAGCTAGAATGTGAAAGCAACCCAAATGTTCATGGATGGATGAATGGATAAGCCAAGTGTGGTATATACATACAATGAACTATGTGATTCAGTCTTAAAAAGGAAGGAAATTCTGACATTTGCTTCAACAAAAATGAATTCTGGGACATTATACTAAGTCAAATAAGCCAATCACCAAAAGACAAATTCTGTATGATTCCACTTTTATGAGGTACTCTATGAGTGGATACTTACAGATCTAAGACATAAATACTATACTTAGAGTATTTGTCTACTCTAAGTAGTCAAAATCACAGAGCCAGAAAGTAGAATGGTGGTTTGCTGCAAGCTTGGGGGAGGGAGGAATGGAAGTTATTGTTTAACAGGAACAGAATTTCAGCTTTGTCAGATAAAGAGAGTTCTGGCCAGGCACGGTGCCTCAGGCCTGTAATCCCAGCACTTTGGGAAGCTGAGGTGGGCTGGTTGTTTTATTCCAGGAGTTTAAGACCAGCCTGGGCAACATGGCAAGACCTCATCTCTACAAAAAAAAAAAATACAAAAATTAGCCAGGCGTGTTGATACATGCCTGTAGTCCCTGCTATTAGGGAGGCTAAAGTGGGAGGATTGCTTGAGCCCTGGAGTTTGATGATGCAGTGAGCTATGATCTTGCCACTGCACTCCCAGCCCAGGTGACAGAGCGAGACCCTGTCTCAAAAAATAAAAGAAAGAGTTCTGGAGATGAATGTAATGATGGTTGCACAACAATATGAATGTACTTAATAACACTGAACTGTACACTTAAAAATGGTTGATAGTACATTTTATGTTAGATCTACTTTATCACATTATTTTAAATGGAAAAATAAAATAATAACCACAAATAACTCATCTATTCCACTGGTGCAATGTTTCTGTTAAAGAGGTCTGCAAAGTGCTTTGCAGCCATTTATTAGCTTTGGGATGTTTTGTCAAATCAAACCACATTCTTTAGATAAGGAGTTTGGTTTGCTTTGATATTTAGTGACCTTCCCTTAGCTAGGGCATAGAATTTCCAGATGTGCAACACTCCCAACTTCTAGCTGCAAGCTCACAGCCTGGCACATAGTAAGTGCTCCATAAACATTTTTTAAATAAATAAATAACAGCAAGGGCTAATATTTATTTGAAGCATTTATTCAGAGGTGGGTTGAACTTGAAGGTGGTGACGCTTAAGCTTCAGGTCATCTCACTTTAATAAGCCTTTTCTAGACCTTGTGTGCGGGCGAGGGGAGGACCTGAGCAATGTGTTCACATAGTCACATATTCATATAAAACTTGCAAAAGTAAGATTTATCTTCTTTTTATTAAAGAGGGCTTCCAAAGTTGTATAGTCAAGTCCCACAAAACCCAAATCTGTCCCTGTACTTACTGCCTTTCTAAGTGCTCTATGAATTCCTTTCCATGGTTTCCTCATGCAGTTCTCACAACAACCTTATGAGGTAGATGCTATTATCTTCACTTCTGAGACAAGGAAATTGGGCAGCTCCACCATGGTTACCCCATGAGGGAGTGATGGGCAAGGACTTTCACTCTGGCATTTGAGGCTAACTCTACAACTCCACTGAATACTAGGGATGGCCAAACCTAACTCTAGCTCATGTTAAATTAGGCATGTAGCCAGGTGTGGTGGTGCGTGCCTGTAATCCCAACACTTTGGAAGGCCAAGAGGGGAGGGTCTCTTGACCCCCGGAGTTTGAGACCAGCCTAGGCAACACAGCAAGACCTTGTTCCTACGAAAGAGTTAAAAATTGGCCAGGTGTGGTGGTGCATCCCTGTAGTCCCAGCTAGTTGAGAGGCTGAGGTGGGAGGATCTCTTGAGTGCAGGAATTTGAGGCTGCAGTGAGCTATAATTGCACCACTGTATTCCAGCCTGGGTGATGGAGCAAGATCCTGTCTTAGAAAAAAGAAAAAAAATTAGATGTGGTCTTGGTAAATACTATAATTTCACCTGATGTAACTGTAATAGCAACAATTGCATGATTTGCTGGTCTTTAAAAATAACCTGTGATTTGGGGAAAACATTTATTTTACAGGTTTTTTCCTGTCCCTATCCTCACCTCATATTTTTGTTTGGTAAGATAGAAGGAAGTTTGGGAAAGGGGAAAATGAAAAGGGCAAGGCCAAAGAGGAGAAAGGGACAGAGATGTCATCCTATGTTAAGGAAGATTCTCCTCGCCCCCTCCACAGTTTCTTTCTCTTTCTTTTTGAAGGATGTGCAAGGATGCTTTGTCTCTTGGGGAGTTCCTCTCCAGTTTCACCTGTTCTCTGAATCTGCTCAACTTCTACGTTAGAGTCCCTATTTCTAGTCTGACAGTCCTACAAGTCAAAGGGCAGAAAGGAATCTTTCCTGTAAACATCCTCTGGGCCACTCCCGGAAAAGGTGACCAGCAACCACTGCTTCCTGTCTTTATTCTGACTCTTGGAGCAAATAATACAGTCTTCTATTCCTCTAAGATTTCTTGGAGCCAATAGGAGAACAGAACTGAAAACGTCATAGGACTGAAAATATCCTCCTATTGAGGATGCTGCTTTCTTTAGATTCAGATTCTCCGCTTTAAAAAGTCATTCCCACCCCTGGCTTCCATACAGATGCTGGGGATACGCACTGTGCCTGGCACTTAGGAAATGCTGCTCACTGACTCCCACCTCCTCAGAGAGGTGCTGCCATTAACCCAAAGACAATCCCTCCCCAGTTTCTTGTCCCTCTCCCCCACTGCCCAGAGTTTTCTGTCTTGATTTCCCTATTTCTGACTGCAGTGCAGTTATCACCCAGCTGGTCAAACCCCAGGGTCACTCTGCCCACCCTTCGCTTCCCTCAGACCTCATTAATCACCAAGTACCATGGGTTTTCCTTCCTATTCATGCCCATACTCATTCTCTGTTTTCCATTTTCTTTGCTGATACTTTGTTCGATGCCCTACTTATTTTGGGTCTGGGACATTACAATTGCTTCCTGGTGGGGTTCCCTGCCTTTAGAGTTGCTCCCTGCTAAAAGTGGATTTGTCATGTAGCTAATAAATCTCAAGCTCCAGGACAGATGCTTGTATCTAATTTTGTATCTTGTGACTTTATATTCTCGATCTGCCCCACCCCCTATCCATTTTGCACTCAGCTGCCAGATTAATCCTTTTTACAATAGGTTTTATTTTTTGAGCAGTTTTAGATTCACAGCAATATTGAGCAGAAAGTACAAAGAGTTCCTGTGTGTCTCCTGTTCCCAGACACACACACAGCCTCTCCGATTATCAGCATCCCACATCAGTACATTTGTTTCAGTCAATGAACCTACATTGATACATCATTATCTCCAGAGTCCATAGTTGACACTGAGTTTAATCTTTTAAAAATACTATTCTTTCGGCTGGGTGTGGTGGCTCACGTCTCTAATCCCAGTACTTTGGGAGGCCAAGGCAGGTGGATTATCTGAGGTCAGGAGTTCGAGACCAGCCTGATCAACACGGTGAAACCCCATCTCTACTAAAAATACAAAAATTAGCCGGGCGTGGTGGCGGGTGCCTGTAATCCCAGCTACTTGGGAGGCTGAGGCAGGAGAATGGCTTGAGCCTGGGAGGCGGAGGTTGCAGTGAGCCAAGATTGTGCCATTGCACTCCAACCTGGGCAACAGAGCTAGACTGTTTCAAAAAATAAAAATAAAAAATAAAAAAATACTATTCTTTCATATCACTGGTCTGCTTTAAAACTGTTCATAAAAACGCTGACCATCAGGACATATTTCAGAATTCAAGGAAAAAATTGAAAAAATAAAATAAAATTCTGCCCCTATCTCCAAAGTCTATGTCCTTACTTGGATATTCAAGGCTTTCCACTATCTTCCCCAACTTTCAACCTGATTTCTCAAGAGTCATCTGTGCATGCCCTTTGCAGGGGATGCTCTTCACCGACTCCCACCCGCCGTCCCCATCATCACATCTGTGGCTTTGCTACATGTAAAATCCGATTGAATTCAACTCCACAAAAATGTGCTGTGACTTACTTAATCTAGGATGTCTATCTGCCTCCATTCTGACCATGAAAAACCCACCCAGTTTACTATGCCAGTCCACGAGCCCCTTCTGGCTGCAATCCTGTTTGCCTCAATAGCAGCAGTTTCTAGCTTGAGAGGGGTTGAAATGGACTAGTAAGACTTTTAAAAACAATAATAAAGTATAGGGAGGCCGAGGCGGGCAAATCACCTGAGGTTGGGAGTTCAAGACCAGCCTGACCAACATGGAGAAACCTCGTCTCTACTAAAAATAGAAAATTAGCTAGGTGTGGTGGCACATGCCTGTAATCCCAACTACTCGGGAGGCTGAGGCAGGAGAATTACTTGAACCTGGGAGGCAGAGGTTGCAGTGAGCTGAGATTGCACCATTGCACTCCAGCCTGGGCAACAAGAGCAAAACTCTGTCTCAAAAAACAAAAACAAAATAATAAAGTACAACATCTGATTGTCAATTTTTTATTCTGCCAAATAAGAACTTAAAAAACAACTACCACCATCACAATATCTTATTTTAAAAAAGACATTTACTAATCAAAAAGCATGAAAGGCATAATATCAGAATAACTGTTGGTTCTTTAAATGTAATTCACTTAGCTTTAGGAAAAAAATCATTTTTCTAAAACATTGTATGACTGTCTGAGGTAGTGAAAACTGTTCAGACTGGCATTTGGGAGTGATTCTACAGTGCTCCCGGTCTCCACCACCTGTTTCGCATTTAATCACAGGCTGCCTTGAGGCACACTTTGCATTGTTGCCTCTCTATTTAACTTCTCGTGCACATATGTTATTTCCCCAACTGGAAGGTAAGCTTTATAAGGAATCTGTAGAAGGACTGCACCCTTAACTTTCCAGCAAGGCTTTGCACACAGAAAATGTTCAATAAATATTTGTCGAATGAGTGAATCAACCTTTTCTAAGCCTGTGCTAACCAATAAATCTCCTCTTAATGGGATCTGAGCACCCCATCCTGAGACAATTTCTCTCAACAGACTTCTTTAAAATGAATTATCCAGTACAAATTGCTTTACTTTTGAGTGAAGCCTAAAAATAAAAATTGTTTAAACCTGATGTGAAAAGTAAACAGTTTTTTCCTCAGGGCAGTAGCAAGCCCCAACAAGGAGGAGAATCAAGACACAAACACACTTCTGTACCTGCCATTTAATTGATCCTAGTTATTTGGGGCTTTGTTGGTAGGCATGCACACAGTCCATGCTTCTGGCTTGACTTGACTGCATAGGGTGGTTGGCATTCTTTCCGGGGCTCTCACCCCTGTGCCTAAAGCTTCCACAATAACCATGTTGTGCCTTTCCCTCTCTCTACTCAGGTAACTTGGAAAGAAAGGTTAGGAAGAAGCTTAACATCTGGCTAGCCAAGCCTTGGTTTTAGATTCCAGAGTTGATACAGAGCAATTCAGAAAAGTATCTTTTGGATTTAAAGCATTGTTTTTGCTCAGGATCTCGAGTTACCTTCAAAAAATTTAAATAAGATAAGGCCACATCCTTGCTTAAAACATTCATCAACTTTCAATTCAATTCCATTCAACAGCTATTGATTGAAGACCTGGCCCTGAAGACCAGGGCCGGAATGCCAGGCCCTGTTCTAGATGTTGGGGATATGTCAGTAAACAAAGCAGACAAAACTTTCTGCCTCACCAAAGCTTAGAGGGAGGTAGGAGTGAGGTGGGGGAGACAAACAAGAAAGATAATGAATAAATAACATATTATTTCTGTGTTAGAAGGTGATAGATGCAATGGAAACTAATTGGAGCAAGTGGGTGTTGCAATTGAGACGGGAGGGACAGGGGAGGCCTCATTGAGAAGGTGGGTGGAGCAAAGGCTTGGAGGAGGTGAAAGGTGTGGCCATGAGACCATATGGGAGAAGAGGAAATGCCTTCCATATTATGACCTCACCCAGCACCCTCTCACCCTGCAGCCCTCCCACACGGATCTCCAGCAGCCCCTGCAGTCTCCTCCCCACCTCCAGGCTTCACACACGTTGTTTCTTCCTCAGGACTGTATTTTCCTTCCCTGTCTCTTGACCACCTCCTCATCCTTCCGACCTCAATCTAAATGCCACCTCCTCAGGTGGGGTTTTTTTTGCTGCCCCTCATCCATTATAATTTAGATGCCCTGCCACAGTCATAGCCCTCCCTTCAGATACTTAATAAATACTGTTTGAATGAATGAACAAAGAAAAGGGCTCAAAGCGGGTGTTGAGGACAGGGATTCTGACTCATTGATTTATCCCCAGTGCTGGGCACATTGTTGAATGTATTTGGTAGACTTTATCTTCATAAATAAGCTCCATTATCAAGGATGGATAGAAGGATTATGTTATGGCTTACTTAAATTTAACCATTATAATACTATAAACAAGATTTTTTAAAGGGACAGTGAAGCATTAAATTGTGTTACAGGGAATGAATTCCCTCCTTCCTTCACTTTTTCCGATGAAGCAGGCCTTGGTTTCAGTCCTTGGCCCAGACAAGCCCTTTTCAAGGAACATTTCCCACCAGTGACGGTGCCTTCCTGTCTGAGATCAGCATGTCCTTCAATTTATTCTGCAACTCAGTCAAATTAATTAAAACTAGATTTGTCCTGAGAGTTTGTTCATTAAGGTGTCATTGTATATCAAATTCCCAATTATCTGGGATAATTAAAACATCCTAAATTTTTCCCCAAATTGTTTATACTTTTGGGAGTATCCCCTTGTAGGGTTCAGAACACACTACCCCAAAATATGGCACCTTGGCGCTTCAGAAAACCCCAGAAACAGGAAGGTTACTCTCACCTTCCCCTTGCCTTTCTCTTAGAAGCAGGTCATAAAACCTTCTTTCCAGAGGTGCCCACCCTGTAGCCAGGGGGAAGGAACGCCCCTATCCTTGAAGACACAGAGACATAGAGAAGAATCTGAACAAACAAGCCTTGCTAAGTTCCCCCTAGTTTATTAGCATTAGATCATACAGCTTTTGTCTAATCATCTCCACAATCATCCACTTATTCATCAAACTTAGCATAAAAACCCACAGGTTTCTCTGTCTCTTTGGATCTTCATTTCTGAAGCTATGCCATATAAAACTTACATATTAAATAAATTTATATGCTTTTCTTTTGTTAATCTGTCTTTTGTTATAGATGCCTCAGCCATGAACCCAGCAATGAGCGAGAAATTTTTCCTCCCTTACACTCCAAAGGTATATTTTTATTGCTATTTGCTCAGGAAATGCCATAAGAATGATTTAACGATTTCAAATTGCCACCTCATTTGACATGCATTTTAGGTAACATAAAAATCATGCAATATGATTGAAACAAAATAAATTAATTAGAGCAAAGAGAAAAATACAAGCAAGGCAGTAAAGTGAAACAAGAAATAAAACCACTCACCACTCATGACACGGAAATTCCAACTGTAAAGACTCAAGTAGTTTCTGGAGGGGGATCTCAAATTTGGCTCTGAGCAATGAAGAAAACAGACCAGTTATAGGATTCACAGTGTTTTATAACATACATACCACGGTCTCAGGAGCCTGAAGACCTGAAAGACGTTTCTCCCATATGTCCTCAAAAAGGACACTGATGTCATGAATGACACTTAAAGCAGATGAGTTTCCAATAGCTGTTTCTTATTGTATCACTCAAGGAGCCTTTAACCTAGGGCCTAATGACAAAGTGAGGTCCTTTAAAATTCAATTCTCTGAGGGAATGACATGATGCAGTTCACAAATGAAGTTTTTTAATTATCTGACTTGATCCACAGATAAAGTTTAAAATATCTAAAATATCTAAAAGAAGGCCAAGTGTGGTGGCTTCCATTTGTAATGCCCGCACTTCGGGAGGCCAAGGTGGGAGGCTTGCTTGAACTCGGGAATTTAAAACCAGCCTGGACAACGTAGGGAGACCCTTTCTCTATAAAACATGTAAAAATTAGCTGGGCATGGTGGCTCATGCCTGTGGTCCCAACTACTCAGGAGGCTGAGGCAGGAGGATTGCTTGAGCCCAAGAGGTCAAGGCTGCAGTGAGCTGTGATCACCACCACTGCACTCGAGCAAGTAAAGGGAAGGAAGGAAGGAAGGAAGAAAGAAAGAAAGAAAGACAGACAGACAGACAGAAAGAAAGAAAGAAAGAAAGAAAGAAAGATGGCCTGCATCTGTCCCTAAATGTTGTTCTCTCCAATCAAACTTCCATAAGAATTAAGCAGCAGAGAAGTCAAGGATAAATTGTCTGGCAGGTACCCAACAGCTGAAACTCTATACTTCTGATTAGACGCGGATGTACACCTAAGAACTTGGCATCCATTTGTGAAAGTGAAGGTTCCTAACCAGGCCATGTACTTGTATAGACCTATGTCCTCAAAGAGGCAGACTACAGTGTACCCATGGGTAGGGGCCAGATTTCCTTCAGGAAATAGTCCAGGTTTGCTGTAACATGGCAATAAATGAACAGCCAAGATCCATGGAGTGGCCATGGTGTGGGACATAGATAACAACCCTCCTGCCAACATTAGACACTGCACAGTTAGTTTTCTGTTATCCTGTTTTGGTTTTATCATGTATACCTCCCCACCCATTAGAGCAGTTAGTTGAGAATTGACTGTTAAAAATGAAATCAACCTGCAGAGAAAAAGTCATGTTGGATGAATCACTGGGGCCCTAGGCTGTTGGCTTCATGTTTAATTTGGATGCTTCCCAATCCAGTCTTGAGTAGGTCACCCCATATAGCTTCCTCCATCAGCAGGATGATTTTGTTTTAGAAAATATGTACACTTGGTAAACTGTCAAAGTGAGTTGTACGTAAGGTATGTGTTGTTCGGAGGGAGAAAATATTTTCAGCACTACCTGAAGTCTTTATACCTGACAATGCATTAAGAATTCAACACAGTAATCTTATTGTTTTAGCTGTTGCTTTTACTATTACTCATGCAGCATGACTGGGAAAAAAATTAATGATCCCCCCCACCCCCACAGTGTTTAGTGTGTGTGAGTTTAAAAAAAAAAATCTTTTGGTTTGGGATGAATGCGTTGAACAATCCACCATCTGGTGTACAAATATTTTTATAGACACGAATCCAAATACCACAAAATCACTGCCATGGCTCAGGTTCTGTGAATCTTTTTCTGAGGCAGACTTTTTATTAAATGTGATTATTCTTGAACTATGAGACTCTCTGCAGGAGCATTAAGATTTAGCCTTGAGAACAAAAGTCTTTTTGTTGACCAACATTTTTAAAAAGATGGAAAGAACTCTCTCTGGAGCTAATTTCAAGGAGGACAAAAAAGAATTTTGTTTTTGTTTTTGCTTTTTTGTTTACATACTAAGCATATACAAACTGAATCAGTGACAACTTCTGTTACATTCCTGCTGTAATCCTGGCTAGTGGAAGAAGATAAGATACCAGTAAGCTCTGCAGGCATCAAGTTTCGGCCCTGTCAGGTGTAATCAGAACCCTGGTCTTAAAACGAAGGCCTCCACTCCACCTCCTCAGGCAGAGGACACTTCATTCCCCAGCCCCAGGCACTAAGAGGAAAAGGAAGGATCCATCCTCTAAGAGAAAAATAAAACAAAATAGCAACACTGGGTTTGTGTGTTCCCTTTAACTCTTGACACCCAGGAATTAATGCAAAGTGGTCTGTATTTAATATCGAATTCCCTCCCCTCACAATGCGATAATGACAAGAGATTTTTAGAAGGCATGGATTGTAGTTTTAGAAAATTAAGATTCTCCTCTGAACCTAATGTAAAGAAAATTGATGAGTCTGTGCATTTGATGGGATTCCTAGGTCAGCACCATGTCGTGAAGACATTTTCTGAGATAGTGAGTTTGCTCAAAATGTCACTCCAACTTTTAAAGCATGGAGAAAATTTCTTGTCAGTGAATGTACCACTCAGAGCAAAACAGAATTTTTATTGCTAGATTTCCTTTCAAAGTTAAAAATAAGGGTAAACAGAACCAAAAGGCTGTTTGGGGGAATGTAGTGATCTGGGGAAGAGAATGATGGCATATCGTTGGAGCTTCCAGCTTTGCTAGTGGAACTCATTGGAATGTCCATGAAAATCACCACAGAGCTCAGACATAGTTCTTAACTGGCAAAACTGTCCTAAAATGACTGGACTCTGATGCAGCTGCCTTGGGAGAAGTGGGAGAAATAACAGTCCCACTTCAGCGATCGGCAAACTGAGGTGCAGTGGAAACTGAGGGTTCGGGCAAGGGTCACCAAAAGTCAGTGGTGAGCGGGAGACAGGCCCGAAAGAGCTGAGGAAGTGTAAACTCCAGTGATAAGGCGATAACTTGAGGAAATTAAAACCCCGTAGTGTGGGAAAGAACAATTAGCCAAGACAGAGGGGCAGGAAGGAATACAGAATGAATTACAATCAGAGGAAACTAGCCAGCAACAAAAGAGATGAACTGGCGGGGGCGGGGCGAGAGAGACAGGAGAAGTGACTTAAGAATGCTGGCTTCTCTGGGTTCCATCACCGCCTTCTTGTTAGGTCGCCGTCGCTGTGCTCATAATTTAACCCCTTTATGCCTCGGAGTGTCTAACTCCAAGGCAGCTATCTTTATCCATGAAGTTCTTTGAGATTGTGCCACGAATATGATGAATTCCAGGTAAGAATGACTGCATGATTAGTTTAGAAAAAGTTACCCCCACCCCCCCCAAAAAAAGACAGAAGTTTAAGCCTCTATAGATTAGCAAAATATTTCCATCAGAAACATAAAAAGGAACATGTAAAACACAAGTATCAGCAAATGCAGATGTTTTAAGACCAAGAAGAAAGTGTTCATGAAAATGAACTATTTTAAAGGGAAACATGTAAAAGTGTTTAAAAATAATTTTGATGACTATCGAGATGACCTAAGGGGATGAAATGTCCTATAACTAGTAGGAAATGATAGAAAAAAAGTATGATTGTTTTATGAAAATAAGAATTTGCTTATTTCAAGTCAATGAGTTTGTCACACATGATTATGGGCACAAGAGAAGATATGCTATAGCCCATAATTAAATTGTCTTTTACTTCAATCCTAAAAATCAATAGGCAGAAAGCTAAGAGGAAGCTCTTCTTTAATCAACCAAGATGCTAAAATCATGGAGAGAAAGGCAAAAAAGATAGACCACAGCAGCTAAGTCATTCAAAAGAAGGGGGAGAGTTGATTACGTAGAATGAAGTGGAATGAAGAAGCTAAGTAGGAGTAGAAAAACATGATACTATTACAAAGGGTTAATTGAGCAAACAAAGTGGGTAATAAGGCAAATTAAAGATTCTTATAAATCCTGTGTCCAGGAAATGAATTAACTGCTCAGATTAATAAATGAAGAAGCATCACACAGAAGATAATGATTAAATGTCACCATGGGAAAACAGAAGGTTCCTGGTTTATAAAACCAGCACACTTAAAAAGAAGAAAAGGGTGGGGGCATTTGAAACAATACTAAGAGGCTTTAAAAGTGAACTGAAAAAAAAATGTAAAGTAGACAGTGATGGAAGGACAGCCTTAGAAGACACCTCAACGATACAAATTTCTTTAAATATCTTAAAGGGATTGTGGGTAAGGAGGAGCATCCAGGAAATGGAAACATTGAACTCGGGTTTATTTTAATTTATTTTACTTTAATTTTTTGGTCTTGCCTTCATGAGGCCAGTAAATGTACCAGAAATGGAAGCAGTGTCAGAGAGTGATAAATTAAGAACAATGAGGAATTCCCTTCCAATAAATTAAGATAACTCAAGAAAAGACAACTCCTGAGTGGGAAGAAAAAGCTGCAGAGATTAATACTGCCTTCATGCAGCATTTGGATGGCTCCTAGGAATCACAAAGATACCTGGGGAAATCAGAGCCAAGTAAATCTAGTACCTTTCAAAAAAAAAAAATGGACTACGGAGGAAGCAGAAAAATGCTAGCCTTGCAACTCGGCAGCAATTGAAATATTTAAAGTATAGATAAAGCAACCAATGTAGAATTACCAAATACCTAGAAATATATGAGTTCAGCAGACAAAACAATCAAATTTTAGGGAAAGTGACCTCCTGAATAAAATCCTTACAGAAGTTTTTAGGCTTTTGAATTTTGGCCACTATACTACAGTTTATAGAGAAGATGAATAAATGGACATCTATTGACAGATTGTTTTCTCTTTTCTCATGGTTTCTTTATAGTCTTCTTTTTCTTTGCTCAGGCTGTTCCTGTAAGTACCTCCAGGGATTCTAGACTTGGCTTGTTCAGTTTCTCACACTACACTGAACAACCTCATGTAAACCTTCAAGCCCATGATTTATCATTTCGTTGTTATTGTTGTCGTTTTTGAGACAGAGTCTTGCCCTGTTGCTCAGGCTAGAGTGCAGTGGCCCGATCAAGGTTCACTGCAGCCTCGACCTCCTGGGTTCAAATGATTCTCTACCCTCAGCATCCCAAGTAGCTGGAACTACAAACACACGCCACCATGACTGGCTAGTTTATTTATTTTTCTGTGGAGACAAGCTCTCACTATGTTGCCCAGGCTGGTCCTGAACTCCTGGCCTCAATTGACCCTCTTGCCTTTGCCTTCCAAAGTGTTAGAATTACAGGCAAAAGCCAGTGCACTTGGCCATTATTTATCATATCTCTGCAGGTCATTCCTTGACTATCCTTCTGAGGCTGGAATTTCCAATTGCTTTTTGAAATTCTCACACCATTGCCTTTTCATTCATTTATTCATCCACTCAAAAATATTTATTGAGTGCTACTGAAACATGTTTATTTTTTTATTTTTATTTTTTATTTTATTTTTTTAAAATTATTATTATACTTTAAGTTTTAGGGTACATGTGCACAATGTGCAGGTTAGTTACATATGTATACATGTGCCATGCTGGTGTGCTGCACCCATTAACTCGTCATTTAGCATTAGGTATATCTCCTAATGCTATCCCTCCCCCCTCCCCCCACCCCACAACAGTCCCCAGAGTGTGATGTTCCCCTTCCTGTGTCCATGTGTTCTCATTGTTCAATTCCCACCTATGAGTGAGAATATGCGGTGTTTGGTTTTTTGTTCTTGCGACAGTTTACTGAGAATGATGATTTCCAATTTCATCCATGTGCCCACAAAGGACATGAACTCATCATTTTTTACGGCTGCATAGTATTCCATGGTGTATATGTGCCACATTTTCTTTATCCAGTCTATCATTGTTGGACATTTGGGTTGGTTCCAAGCCTTTGCTATTGTGAATAGTGCCGCAATAAACATACGTGTGCATATGTCTTTATAGCAGCATGATTTATAGCCCTTTGGGTATATACCCAGTAATGGGATGGCTGGGTCAAATGGTATTTCTAGTTCTAGATCCCTGAGGAATCGCCACGCTGACTTCCACAAGGGTTGAACTAGTTTACAGTCCCACCAACAGTGTAAAAGTGTTCCTATTTCTCCACATCCTCTCCAGCACCTGTTGTTTCCTGACTTTTTAATGATTGCCATTCTAACTGGTGTGAGATGGTATCTCATTGTGGTTTTGATTTGCATTTCTCTGATGGTCAGTGATGGTGAGCATTTTTTCATGTGTTTTTTGGCTGCATAAATGTCTTCTTTTGAGAAGTGTCTGTTCATGTCCTTCGCCCACTTGTTGATGGGGTTGTTTGTTTTTTTCTTGTAAATTTGTTGGAGTTCATTGTAGATTCTGGATATTAGCCCTTTGTCAGATGAGTAGGTTGCGAAAATTTCCTCCCATTTTGTAGGTTGCCTGTTCACTCTGATGGTAGTTTCTTTTGCTGTGCAGAAGCTCTTTAGTTTAATTAGATCCCATTTGTCAATTTTGGCTTTTGTTGCCATTGCTTTTGGTGTTTTAGATATGAAGTCCTTGCCCATGCCTATGTCCTGAATGGTAATGCCTAGGCTTTCTTCTAGGGTTTTTATGGTTTTAGGTCTAACATTTACGTCTTTAATCCATCTTGAATTAATTTTTGTATAAGGTGTAAGGAAGGGATCCAGTTTCAGCTTTCTGCATATGGCTAGCCAGTTTTCCCAGCACCATTTATTAAATAGGGAATCCTTTCCCCATTTCTTGTTTTTGTCAGGTTTGTCAAAGATCAGATAGTTGTAGATATGCAGCATTATTTCTGAGGGCTCTGTTCTGTTCCATTGATCTATATCTCTGTTTTGGTACCAGTACCATGCTGTTTTGTTTACTGTAGCCTTGTAGTATAGTTTGAAGTCAGGTAGCGTGATGCTTCCAGCTTTGTTCTTCTGGCTTAGGATTGACTTGGCAATGCAGGCTCTTTTTTGCTTCCAAATGAACTTTAAAGTAGCTTTTTCCAATTCTGTGAAGAAAGTCATTGGTAGCTTGATGGGGATGGCATTGAATCTATAAATTACCTTGGGCAGTATGGCCATTTTCACAATATTGATTCTTCCTACCCATGAGCATGGAACGTTCTTCCATTTGTTTGTATCCTCTTTTGTTTCATTGAGCAGTGGTTTGTAGTTCTCCTTGAAGAGATCCTTCATGTCCCTTGTAAGTTGGATTCCTAGGTATTTTGAAACATGTTTAAAACTATCTAATTATCTCTCTCCATCCCCACTCTCATCTGCATTTTGTCCTGCCTTTTCTCTGGGTAAATGATATCCTTTTCTTAGGAGCAGAAGCTAATTTTATTTCTTTGTAATCTCCCAAAGTGACTTAGTATAGTTTCTAGAACTAAATGGGACTCCATAAATACTGTTGAATTATATTGAGCTGAAATCATACATGAAGTGATAGACAGTTATGAGAAGGACCTTAGAGGACACACATCTATTCATTCTTTGGCAACAACACAAATAGACTCAGTTATCAATTAATACCTCTCTTGCACTAATTTTACTTTTAGCATTAAGATTCTAAAATTCTATACAAGTAGTGCAGAAAATTTATGTAATAGGCCTAAAAACATTAATTTTAAAGATGGAAATACAATTATTCATAGAGAGGACTATCCTTTGTTTAGCAAAAGACCTTGGATATGAAAGATGAAATCTCCAAAGCTAGCTTAATTTGTATAAGAAAAGTATCAAGAATGGAAAGCTATTACATGCCTGTAATCCCGGCACTTTGGGAGGCCAGGGCGGGCAGATCACTTGAGACCAGGAGGAGTTTGAGACCAGCTGGCCAACATGGTGAAACCTCATTTCCACTAAAAATACAAAAATTAGCCATATATGTTGGCGCATGCCTATAATCTCAGTTACTCTGGAGTCTGAGGCATGAGAATCGCTTGAACCCAGGAGGAAGAGGTTGCAGTGAGCAAAGATCGTGCTACTGTACTCTAGCCTGGGTGACAGAGGGAGACCTTGTCTCTAAAAGTAAAAAAAGAAAAAAGAATTGAAGTCTGAATAAAAAAGAATGAGATTATGTCCTCTGCAGAAACATGGAGCTGGAAACATCATCCTCAGCAAACTAATGCAGGAACGGAAAACCAATCCTACATGTTGTCACTTGTAAGTAGGAGCTAAATGAGAACTCGGACACAAAGAAGGGAACAGCAGACACTGGACCTACCTGAGGGTGGACGGTGGGAGGAGGGAGAAGATAAAAAAAATTATTAAGGCCGGGTGCAGTGGCTCACACCTGTAATCCCAGCACTTTGGGAGGCCGAGGCGGGCAGATCACAAGGTCAAGAGATTGAGACCATCCTGGCCAACATGGTGAAACCCCGCTCTACTAAAAACACAAAAATTAGCTGGGCATGGTGGCGCATGCTTGTAATCCCAGCTACCCGGGAGGCTGAGGCAGGAGAATCGCTTAAACCTGGGAGGCAGAAGTTGCAGTGAGCCAAGATCATGTCACTGCACTCCAGCCTGGCGACAGAGGGAGACTCTGTCTCAAAAAAAATTATTATTGGGTACTAGGCTTAGTACCTGGGTGACAAAATAATCTGTACAACAAACCCCCATGTCATAAGTTTCCCTATATAACAAACCTGCACTCGTACCCCTGAACCTAAAATAAAAGGTTCGTACCCCTGAACCTAAAAAAAAAAGAATTGAAGGCTGAAAGCCAGAAGGGAAGTGAGAAAGAGGAGCTCAGGGCAGTGAAATGAAGGAGAAATGTTGTCAGGGAACTCTACATATAAGGGGTTAAGAGTGACCAGGTGAGTTTGAAACACAGGGATGTCCCATATTTGGTTTTAAGTTATTGGCTGTGCAGTGTTGTAATTCGATGTAACTCCCATCCTATATCAAATTATGTTTACATAATTAAGAGAGTCCACTAAAGTGATTTTTCCTGAGCAAAGAAAGTCTGCTCTATGTTCTGACATACATTTTTAAGCACCTCTCACTCTTCACCCAAAAGTGTCAGCTGGGTTCCACCTACTAATGACCAGTAATTCTATGAGATGATCTGAAAGATTATAGAATGGCTAATAAAGGGATTAGCAAAAGCCTGTCACACAATGAATACTTGAAGAACTACCAGGTGTCTGTTTGACAGAGGGGATTGCCCTGCATGGCCATGAGGTGTGCCTGACTCACCCTGGAGAGGGGAGCTCCTGTACAAATTGACCGTTCATGGTCTTAGTTCTGAACTGCCTTTCTGGACCCTTCTTTCTGTTTCTCCTCTACTTTTGATGCTCTGAGCTAGCAAGTTTGATGTCCTTCTTCTGTTCCCTATTCTAGGTCTGGGCTTGATGTTCACCGATTTTCCCTCAGCTCCGACTGTGGCTCCTCTCAGCTGACTCTGACCCTGCTCTCAGCCAGGCTGCATCTGCCCATCTCAGGTAAACATGGCTGGGCCTAGGTAAACTGTGGGACCTTTCAGCTGGAGCTCCACTCCTGTGCGTGGAACACCTGGCTGGTTTGGCAATTGAATTAGACACTGGGAAGGCATGAGCTGACATCGTTCTTCCTTCAAATATTTGGAAGGGGCAGTTTCCTTATTCACTATGGCCTCGAAGCAGAGACTGAGGAATACTGGGGCACTAAAAGGACTGAGTGTAACTTAAAACAAAAAGGCACTCGACAGCAGCCAGAGCTACCACAGCTGTCATTTCGTCCTCACTGAAAGGGCTCCAGCAAAGGCTGGATAACCATCAAGTGGCAATGCTCTGGGAACGTTTGCAAAGGGAGCCATGCATCCTATAGATAATTTTACCAGCAGGTTTTCAGTTTCCTTCAGCACTGAGATTCTCAGATTCTAAACTTTTATAATTATTTAAGTTAAAAAAAAAAGTCAGATGCAGCTGGGTGCAGTGCCTCACGCCTGTAATTCCAGGACTTTGGGAGGCCAAGGCAGGCGGATCACCTGAGATCAGGAGTTCGAGACCAGCCTGACCAATATGGCGAAACCTTGTCTCTACTAAAAGTACAAAAATTAGCTGGGCATGGTGGGGTGCACTTGTAATCCCAGCTACTTGGGAGGCTGAGACAGGAGAATTGCTTGAACCCAGGAGGTGGAGGTTGCAGTGAGTTGAGATCATCCTACTGCACTCCAGCCTGGGCGACAGAGCAAGACTCCCTTTAAAAAAAAAAAAAGTCAGATGCTTGACTAGAAGGGACAACTCGGAGTGAGAACCACTGGAGAGTCATTTGCATGTGGTTGTTGCCAAGGAGGAAATTAAAAACTGAGAAACAGGAGAGTTAAAATCTAAGTTGGGAGAGGGGAACCTCAGATCCCTTCTGAGGATATAGTTAAACTGTCTGTGTTTTCTGTGCCAAATAGAGCAGCTTAGACCTAAAGAATGTCAGCAATTTTCATCCTCCCACACAGCTACTTTATAATAATTAGTTTTACTACTTTTTTTCACAAGCTATTACTTTAATTATTTTAATTAAGTTGTTCATGCACTTGCGTTGTTTACAAGCACTTTTCTTTTTATAGCACATCAATAAACAGCAGAGGGAAACTACCACCTTGGAGGGAGCCAGGCAGTTTCTGCTGGGCAGGCCGCAGCCTGGAGCATGGAAGTAGCTTCTTCCATCCTACACTGGAAACCACCCAGCACCCCGGGCCCTCCAGAGAGGAGCCAGACTCCCTTCCCTGGGAAGAGACTACAGTCCTATCTGTATCCTCCATGGTCATTTTCCCTCAGTCACAGCAATGAAGAGCAAATTACCTGTTTTCTGTATGTTCCTCTGACAACAACTGCCACAGAATAAATATGAAAGGTTCTGGATGATTCGTTGTCAGCTTTTATTAAAATTCTACATACTTGGCATTTCTTAGCTATCTGGGTTGACTCCTGGTTCCACCCCTTACTAGTTGCGTGACCTTGAAAAAGTGACTTACCTTCTCACATTCTTGGTTTCTGTATCTGTCAAGTGAAGGTAAAACCACCAAACTGGTAGAGTTATTTTGAGAATTATATGAGTTCCGAGTGGGAGGGTGCTAAGACCTTGCTAGTTAGAGTAGTTTTTCAATCCTGATCGCCTCCTTCTCCCTCTTAGCTTCTTTTCTCCTCCCCCTCCTGCTTCTAGTCTAGGCTTCTGGCAATTTTGACATAACAAAAGTGGGATTCCTTCATTCCTGACTTCAGAGCTTTTCCTTACTTCATTACTGCATGATAGTTCTCAAGCCTGTTCTTTACATAAATATAAAAAGGAGAAAGTGAAATAGTTGAGGAACCGACCGATTTGAAGGAGCTGCCACTATTTGATTCCTCTTGTTAGGACATCTGAATGACCCCAAGTTCCTGTTCTTGAGGCTGTTGTATCATATTCTTAAAAGCTATGCATGCATTCTGCTTTGAATATGTCCCTCAGCCTCATTCTTCTCCACTTGCTGGGGGCCATCCCGCCCCACGGGAAGGTAAGTTCAGGCTTGGAGGGAAAGACACGACAAAGTCTTGCTCTTTCATTTTTGTTGTCTAAAGTCATGTTTCGTGCTCTTCTTTGAACAAAATCCAGGACTCCAGAGATGCCCTGTTACTTTTCTTCTAGCAAGTCTCTAATTTGCTGAGGAGTAAACTTGTCATGAAAAGAAACCAGAACTCCCCAAGGTAGCTCCCCCCTCACAGTCATTCCTCAAGGCAGGGGCTCTTTAGAGCAGATTCCAAGAACTTCATCCTTTCTGTGAAATAGGGCTGCTAACTCACCACCTGTTAAGTATGATTTTTTAAAATATATTTTTTGTTAAAACTTTGATTAATAGAGACAGAAACTTTCACTCCAAGACCTTTCCTATGATTAGATCTAGAACAGACTATTTGGTCTACGTTTGAACTGAAAAGTTTGCCCTTGACCTCGTGAATTGTATTGTTCTAATTAAAGTGATAACTGCAGTATTAGTTTTTATATAATTTAAATAACCAAACCGAGACTGCCCACTTATGTTTTCAAAAGGAATCTATTAGCACCATCTTGTGACTATTTTGGTACCGCTTAAAGAACAAAATTTTCAGCCTGGGGCTTGCTTGTGTTCAAAAGGCATCTTCTCGCGCCCTCTTGTGGTATGTTACAGAACTGGGAGAAACAACAGAACAGGATAATGCCTCTGGTTCCAGCAATTGCTCTTCCTGCTGTCATAGCTATTAGTGATTCTTTGAAAAATCACGGCTATTAATAAAAATCACTTTTATTAACTTTGCTTGTAAGTTAATAAAGCAAATTACAAGGCAAATATATGTAATTTGCCTTATTAATTTACAAATATAAAGTAATATGAGAAATAACAATAAAGTCTCATTGTAACCTCAAAAATGGAAATCAAGGTGGGAGGCCGAGGAGGGTGGATCACGAGGTCAGGGGTTTGAGACCAGCCTGGCCAACATTATGAAACCCCGTCTCTACTAAAGATACAAAAAATTAGCCGGGCGTGGTGGCACGCTCTTACTTAGGAGGCTGAGGCAGGGGAATCGCTTGAACCCGGGAGGCGGAGGTTGCTGTGAGCCGAGATTGTGGCGCCACTGCACTCCAGCGTGGGCAACAGGGCGAGACTCTGTCTCAAAAAAAAAACCAAAAAAACAAAAAAACCCACAAAAAGTTAAAGCTGGCCAGCCAAAGAAAACATAAACTATATTTATGCTATTTCCTCACAGCAGCAGCACTTTGGTTCGTAAATGGAAGTGCCCACCATCTTGGTAACTAAGCTTTCTACACACTAGGCGCTGCTCTAATTTTGTCACATGTGCATTCGCACCACAAAGAGGTAAGCCCTCTACCATAATCCTCATTTCCCAAAGAGAAAACTGAAGCACAGAGAGGGAACTGCCAAGGGCCAGTGACTGGTCAGTGGCAGAGCTGGCTGGTGAAGCTGGGACTGAAAGCCAGCCACTGCAGGGGCCGAGGGAGAGCTTTCCCCTTGTTTCTCTGAAGGTTCTCTGAAAAAATCAACTAGCAAAAAGCAGGTTAGTTGGAAAAAAGGCATACACATCTATTTAACATGTATATACGGGCGCCTTCAGAATGAAGACTCAAAGATACAAGAGAAATTGTCCATTTTTATGCTTAGGTATGGACATAAGTATGGACAGCCATGTAGAAATACGACTGGATGAAAAGAGTATGATCCAGTGCTAATAGACTGAATGGGGACGCCCAGCAAAGCCTGTCTGTCTGGATTCTTCTTGGCCTCTTGAGCACCATTCTTTCCTTCTGGGTATGGGGCAGGACCCTGTCTGGAATGAGGGGGTCATATGACTCATAGTCAAACAAGGTGGGTCAGATAATTTCTTTATAGACTATTTTTATACAGAAAAGTGGAGGAAAAGTTAAAGTAGTATTTTTCAGTTTTGTGGCTAGCTTTCGGGAGAAAAGGTTCTGGTTCTATGACCTGCCTTGGGGGCAGAGGGATTCTAGTTTCTATGGCTAGCCTAGGGCAAGTATGGCACTGATAGGGCAGAAGGGCAGGGAAAAGGTTTTGCTTCTGAGGGTGCTTCCAAGGCCTTCATTTTGAGGCATTGATTTCTGAGCCCCAACACACCCCTACTTCACACTACCCACGACTGTGACTTTGGGCAGGATTTTAGTGTCTATTGCCACCTGCTTTTAACCTTCATTGTTCTCATAGCCCTTTAGCAATGTCATCTAAGCACTTGGTAAATGGTGGTGTGAGTCCTGAAAAAAGCACCTGAAAAATCTCGCATTGGAAATGGACTTTAGGTGTGATACAATTTGAAGTACAATATAAGAGATATTGATAAAATCTCATTTTAACCTCTAAAATGGAAACAAAGAAAATCCTTCCCATTTTTGGCTGGGCGTGTTGGCTCACACCTGTAATCCTAGCACTTTGGGAGGCCAAGGTGGGTGGATCACAAGGTCAAGAGATCGAGACCATCCTGGCCAACATGGTGAAATCCCGTTTTTACTAAAAACACAAAAATTAGCTGGGCATGGTGGCACGCACCTGTAGTCCTAGCTACTTGGGAGGCTGAGGCAGGAGAATTGCTTGAACCCAGGAGGTGGAGGTTGTGGTGAGCCAAGATCACACCACTGCACTCCAGCCTTGTGACAGAGTGAGACTCCGTCTCAAAAAAAAAAAAAAAAAGAAAGAAAAGAAAAGGAAATCCTTCCCACTTTTTTGCATTTATTAAAACCACAAAATCTTAAAGCTGGCCAGCCAGGCAGTTGCCATAATATCTGTGCTGTACATTTAGGAGAAACTTTGCAGGCTTTCTCAGCCGTGGCACTATTGACATTTTGGCCTTCAGAATTCTGTGTTGTTGGGGGCTGTCCTGTGCATTGCAGGGTGTTCAGCAGCATCCCTGGTGTCTATCCAGTCAGTGCCGGTAGCACCCCTCCAGTCATCACAAACAAAAATGTCTCCAGACATTGCCAGATGGCTGGGGATGAGGCAAAGGAGAGGCCCCAATTCTCCTAGGTTGAGATGGAACATACTATGAGAGAGTTGAAAAAAGGTAAAAATTAAAGTAGCATTATATCTGGTATAATGTTAATTTCCCCAAGTTGTCCTAAGGCAGAGAAAGAATTGGAAACATGAAACATTGCCATTGGCTTGGCTGAAAGGTCATTTCCCAGAAAAGTACCATGAAACTACCACGTTATATGTCATGCAGGCTAAGCATGCAGCCCTTATGTTGATTCCTCTGGAAAAATCGATCTTGAGTGTGTAAGATTTTCATGATTGCATTGTATGATCGCATCATAAAATGTGCTATGTTTTCAGAAAATTTGAAAGACTTACTCTCATGATTTCTTGACCTTCAGGTTATCTGTGGGCTCAGAATTTGAACTTAATTTATCATCTCACTTAGTTTTCTCTGAACCCTTCTTCATGGGCTCTTCTTGGTTAATAGTTAGAATTCCTCCTCATATTTGGTATTAGCTCAAAGATTTAAATATCCTCCTTCCACATACAGAATCTTCTAAGAGTTTTCAAGTACAGCCTCATCTCTTCCACCAATATCTACGAATGTCTCAATACCCTAATTTAAATATTTCACAATTTCACCGCTTTTCATTACCGTGTTTTACCTGTTCCTGTTTTTCATTATCAATATTTCATTCAGCGCTCATCTGATAATCACCTATTTATATTACAGGGACTTAATATAAATTAATATTTATATATATTTATATTAAGAGCCAGGGATACAAAAAGCATTAAGCTGGTCCCTAAGGAGCCCACCGGCAGTCTGGTACAGAAGAGGAGAACAGAGAAAAACAGGCGTTTGCCAGGCAAAGAAAATGGCAAAGGGTACCCTCGGCAGAACGAATAACATATGCAATGACCAGAGCTGTGAATGGGTCTGGTTCCTTTCCATTCTTGCCTTCTGGTGTTCCCCAAAGACGGGAGGTCTTCCCTTCTTGCTATGACAGGCAGGGCCACCACATCAGGAAACTCATTTTGTGTAACCACAGCATGGCTTTTGCTCCAGGCTCTGCCCCTCCTCCATTCACCCCATTTCTCATCTGCTTCATTCTCCCTTTCTGCTTCATCTCTGTCCTCTCTGTCTCAGCCCACCCTCATCTCTTGTCCTATGGCCATTATCACTAGTCAGACACAACCGGCATCTGTCCTAGAATCTGGCAAGGGCCTCCTGACTGCTCTTGGCCACTGTCTCTCCTCTTTGCAAACTGCCTGAACAGAAGCTATGTGACATGGATTGCAAATCACTTCCTCATGCCCAGCTGCAGGGCAACTATGTGGTATTTTCAGCCTTGCATGGGATGTAAGCTCTATGGCAAGGAAGCAGTGGGGTGGGGGTGGCAGTGACATAGCCACCAAGTGTAGCCACAGCTGAAAAGCCAGGCCCCTGTCCGTGGAAGTCCAGGTTGATTTCCTCCCTTGCTCTCATTCTCACCATTCTTGCCATGGCCTGCTCTGCCCCAAACGCCCAGCCCTCACCCCTTTCTCACCCTCCCTTCACCCCACACCTTGTTGTTCCTCAGATACTGCAAGGACACTCCCATCTCAGGCTCACTGTGCTTACCTAGTCCCCCAGTCCCCATTCTTCATCCTCTTAGCTGCATGGTCCCCTCTCTATTTTCTCCAAATCACTTCTTGAATGTCACCTTTCCTAAGACATCTCCTCTTCAACCCTCATAGAATAGCACCCTCATGGTTCCCGGTAATTCTTACCCTACCTGACTTATTTCTATCTGTTTACTTCCGTCTCTCCTCCATGAGAGCAGGGCCTTTGTCCATTTTGTTCTCTGCTGTCTTCCCAGGGCACTGGAGAGTGTCTGGCATGCACTCAGTCCTCACTGAACACTGGCTGAATAAATGGTGGAAGAACAAAGTCCCCTTTCTGCTCCCCCTAACAGAATTTATATTCCCAGCCAGGAGGTTTGGGTGAGGTTTTCCCACCTCTGGGTGCTGGGAGAGAGTGGGAAGCGGGGAATGTGATGGCCTGGAAGTCCTATCCTCTTAGCAGCAGTCGTGGCTCCAGGATGTGCACCTCCCCAAGCCCAAGATGAACAGCACAGGGGGTGGTTGGTTCAGGACTGGGAAGGTGGCCTATGTCAGTCCAGTCCAGATAAAGCTCCTTTGGCTTGATGGTTATGGGGATGGGAAGCTCTCTGGTCTCTGGATGGGCATAAGTGAGTCTGGTAAGAGTAGTATAGCTGCAGGTACTTTGCTAAGGGGAGAAACCCCAGCTTGAAAATTAGGTCAAAAGCTGAGCCAACAGCATCAAAGACATAGAGAGCCAGAACCTTTACCACAGTGTCAAACTTTCCAAATTCTGCTGGATCTCTACAGCTTCCGGGCTCCGTGTTTTGTGAACTAATCGATTCCTATATTGTTTAAATCAGCTTGAGGTTAGTTTTTCTTTTTTGTGTAGTTTCAAGCATGCTAACTGGTACACTGCTCTTAAAATGTCACCAGGCCCTGGTAATGTTTGAAGAAGGACATTCACAAATTAGAATATTCATTCTTTATTGAATGAATGAATTCACTCATCAAGTATTTATGGAGTTCCATACACATACTTTAGAGAGTGAGCAAAATTATTAGGGATAGCAAACCTATCTTATTTGAGGGAAAATGATAAGAAATGGGGAGTGTTTGACCTCAAGGAGAGAAGACTCAAAA
Organism: Pongo pygmaeus; assembly: GCF_028885625.2. NCBI lineage: Eukaryota > Metazoa > Chordata > Mammalia > Primates > Hominidae > Pongo > Pongo pygmaeus. The sequence continues at coordinate 135,764,137 of NC_072373.2, read as the reverse complement.
GAGCCATGATAATGTCTTCATGACGAATGTAGTTTCATATGTTTGAAGGGTGTGATGGGTTGAGATATAGATTTAGCTGGAAACTGCTGGAATACATGATTGTCTTAACTCTGTTTTGGCTGCCAACCCCTTCTCCTAAGGTACCAGAGGGAAATATATGAAATATATTCACAGAGAACAAAGCAAGGCAAGGCAAATCATGCAATTGGCTCAGGGATCAGCTTCAAACATTACGTTTCTTTTCAAAAAAAGAAGAGCTCCTTACCTAAGTTAGATTGGCCTGAATGGGCTAGGATCAAGGCAAGACAGAGGTCCTCTTCTGGTCCCTTCTGTTCCAAAGTCCAAACACTTAACATAGACCTTACCACTCCAGTGGGAAGAGAGGATGCCCATGTCCATTCAAACCATATGGGGAAAACAATGCAGGATTAAAAGATACATGTGTGTCTCTATCTTCCCCTTCCACTCCCACATCAAGTTTTCAGATGAGACATAGCCCTGATCAACAGTAGAACTGCAACCTCATGACAGACCTTGAGCCAGAGGTACCTAGCTAAGCCATGCAGGGATTCCTGACCCACATAAACTGTGAAATAATACATTTTTGCCATTTTTGAGCTATCAAGTTTCAGGGATAATTTGTACACAGCAATAGATAACCTACACAAATTGGTACACAGAGTTTCATTACGTCAATTTAGGTTATTTCCAAATTGTAATCTAGCATTAAACATCTTTGTACATATATTTTTTGTGTATTCCTGAAGGTAATTGTGTAAGATAAATTATTAGACATGGAATTGTTTACTCCTATTTTGAATTATAATAAGTACAGTCAAATTATTCCCCTCCCCAAAAGATTACATACCTGTTATACTCCCATTAAAAATTTCTGAGAGTGCCTCCTGCCCTATAACCTTGCCCATAACAAGTACTACAGATCTTTATCATTTACCAATTTGAAATTTAAAAAAAATAGATATCATGTATTGATTGCTTGCTCCATGCCAAGCACTGCCCCAGGGCTTTAGATGCCTTTCTCCACTTGATCATTGCAACAACCCTATGATATAGATACTACCATTACTCTCATTTTACAAAGGATGAAAACGAGACTTGATAAGATTACATCATAACTAAGCAGTAGAACAGACAGACTCAGGCAGTCTGACTTCAGAATCTGAGCTTTCACGACTGCTGAGATTGAGCTAGTCTTAAGTGGCCAATAAGCCCATTAGTATCTCTTCCTCTGTGAATTGCATACTCATATTCTTTCCTCCTGTGCTGAATATCCTGTTTGCCACTTCACATTCGCTCTCTCCATTTTCTATCTTGCTCTTGCCCTACAAGTGGGACCTCTCTGGGATTCATCAGCATGGCGCCTGTGCCCTTGGGCTCCCAGCTGGGCTCAGCCAGCAGAAAGCCTGGCAGGAGATTGGAGGTAGGAAGGGGTTAAGTTCAAAGTATTTATTTCCTTAGGTCCCTCCCTGTGAGTTTGCCTCTGACCGGCTGTATCTTTAGAACAAAGCTCAGTGATCTTCTGACCGGACCTGCTCTCCCTCTGAGCTCCTGTAACCTTTCCCTCCTCTTATCTTTTCAGATCAAGAAGTGATAACTGGGGCTGCTACCTGGAGCTATCAGGTAACTGCACTATCTTATGTAGTTTCATGAAATCACAACTAGATAAATAGTTTCTTTGTAAATAAACTCTCTTTGGTTTATCCTTGGGTATATACTATCATTTTTACTTTTTTGTTATGTTGACTTTTCTAACTGATTTATAGATACTTTCCTCTCCACATTAGTTCATCATGGGAACATTTCCCTTAGCTTGTTGCTTTCTAGTTTTATTTTAATGTGGCTTTTGTATAGGTTTACTTGAGTGAGGTCTGTTTACTCAAGACTCCATTCTTGAGTCTTGAGTGAACAGACCTCAAGACTCAAGGTCACTCAAATGTGACCTAGAGTTTGAAAAATACATGGCAACTCCCCCCTCCCTTCTCTTTGGAGTGGAGTGAAATTCTAGATCTGATCCACTCATGGCCCAAATATCAGCTTCCCCTCCATAAAAGGTTACATTCCTCTGTAAGCATTTGGAAAGATTCATCTTGTGTTCCAGAGATGCCTACCGGGAGCTGCTCTTCAACTTCATATGCGTCTTCCCTCTATCCCTCTGCTGTGGAGCTCTGGTTACCTCACAGCTGCTACCTACCTGGAGTTCCTAGGCATAATCCTCTCCCTGCAGAGGGCCCTTCAACCAGGCACCAGTTGAGCTGAGTCTGGGGGAGACCACACTTTGTTTATTATATGCTCCCTTCATTTTCCGTAATACCATCACTCACCTTGAGGGAGTAGGGAGAGGGTGAATTGCCATTGAATTGAAGAGAATTATAACATAGGATGGTGGGGGAAGATGACAAAAACTGAGGGTTAAATGTGATTTTTCCAGAAGGCACTCAGGAAGTTAAATTACTTCATAAGAAGTTCATCGTGGGTGCGCCATGTCGCTAACATGACTCCCTGTCCTTAGATCTTTCTTCCAAGCTTCTTCTAACCCCACCTCTCAAGGAAACTCTGCTACTTGTCCACAAGGGTCAGTCTTATCCCAAGATTACTTCCCTAACCACAGTAGTACCTTTTCCTTAGGATATTGAAGAGAAAGAGGAGCTCTTCCTGCACACGCTTATGGAGTGAACAGTTGCCTTTGCAAGTTCCCCAGAGCTGTGTGGGGAGACGGTTCAATATTTCAAACACTATGGAGGAGCCCAGAGTGGGCAGCCTTGGTCCAGCCCCCTTGGAAGTATCCTGACCCACATAAGCTGCAGACCCCTATCTTCATGTTCCTATTACTGAGTGTGTTAATATCTTTCCCAAATCTCATGCTTTCAGACTGTGTCCCCTCAGGCCTCACAAAATGAGAAATGGACCCAACCCACATGACCACTGTCTGAGCCACCCTGTAGCAGCTTTCTAGCACCTCTTATGAAATGATGGGATGCTGGGTTTTTTTTTTTTTTTTTTTTTGAGTTGGAGTCTCGTTCTGTTGCCCAAGCTGGAGCACAATGGCACTATCTCGGCTCACTGCAAGCTCCGCCTTCCGGGTTCAAGCGATTCTCCTGCCTCAGCCTCCCGATAGCTGGGCTTACAGGTGCATGCCACCACACCTGGCTAATTTTTGTATTTTTAGTAGAGACGAGGTTTTGCCATGTTGGCCAGGCTAGTCTCAAACACCTGACCTCAGGTGATCTGCCCACCTTGGCCTCCCAAAGTGCTGGGATTGCAAGTGTTAGCCACCATGCCAGGCCAGGATGCTGTTTTTAACTAAGGACCACCCTTGCCCTTAGTGTGGAGAAAAATGAGAGAGAAAGGGTTGGTTACATATCTTTCGGAGGAGGAGAAGGGGAGCCAAAAGAGAGAGATGCATTTTACTTTCTCACCTGAAAGGACAACAGGACCAACAAGTCAGATCTGAGGCCACTGCTGGACATCAGTGAGACAGGACACTGGGAAGATGCCAGCTCCATGTCCTTGGAAGTGCATGATTAGTAGAGTGTCATAGAAAGGATGACATAAGAAGGATTCCTGTCTTTTAAAAGAAAACTCAATGTCTTTCTCTTTACCTGGTCTTTCAGTCAGTCTGTACTGTTTAAGAATACAAGTATGAAGTCCAAGTTGGACTTAGCTGACTTGTGAGGGAGGGAAAAATGCTAAAGGTAAGAGGATTAGGGGCCTGGAAGTAGAAAAGACACAAAACAGGCCATGCCACACTGTTGAAGGGAGAAGCTGTGGTTATGGGGTGTGTGCGTGTGTGTGTGTGTGTGTGTGTGTGTGTTGTGTATATGTTGTCAAAGACAGACGCTGATAGGTGGGGCTGGGTAAAAAGACTGAAGAGATATGGGATGTGTGTGTGTGTGTGTGTGTTGTGTGTATGTTGCCAAAGACAGACATTGGTAGGTGGGGCTGGGTAAAAAGACTGACAGAGATGATTAGCTGGAGAGAGGGAAAGGATGCTTGCTGTCAGAGCAAGGGCCAAAGAGTAAGTCCTCAAACAAACTGGGGACACCATGGGTGTGTAGAATCTGTGGATGCTCTGGGAATGGAGGCTGATGGCCAGGGACCTGGGCACTCAGGTCCAGAGAACAGAGGAAAGTCCAGAGGGGGTTGCTCCATAAAATGACCCCACCTAGGAGGAGGACATTTATCACAGGGACTGGAGAGAGACAGTACATTTTGTAGAATCAGCTTTATTAAGGTTTAATTTACATCCAATATAAGTCACGTGGGGTGAAGAGGGACTGGGGAGTTATTACTTAATGGGCACAGAGCTTCTGATTGGGGTGATGAAAGAGTTATGGAAATAGAGAGCGGTTGCACAACATTATAAATGTCATTAATGTAACCGAACTGTACACTTCATGGTTAAAATGGCATATTTTATGCTATATATATATTTTACCACAATAAAAAGTCACCAAATAATCAAAACATAGAAAATATTCATTACCCTCAAAAGTTTCCCTGTGCCGCTTAGCAGAACATTTTCCCCAACCCTGGCAAACACCAATCTACCTTTTGTCACTATAATTCTGCTTTTTCTAGAATTTCATATAAATGTAATCATAAAGTATGTAGTTCTTTCTGTCTGAGCTCCTTCACTGAACATAATTCATCCACACTGTTGTGTGAATCCGTAGTTTGTTTTTTTTAATCGCTAAGTGGTATTTCATTGTACGGATGTACCATAGTTTGTTTATCCATTTCCCAGAAAATGGACATTTGATTGGTTACTAAGTTGTTTTTTTTTAAAGCCAGCCTGGATTAAATGCCAGGCTGTCAAGAAGGTAGATCTCACTCTTACACAAGGATGCAGTACAAATGCTGGCTATATACAGTTATGAATAAGGACCCACAGACCAGCCCTATGTGTTTTCTCATGACAGCTTAATATCTTGAACCACGACCTGCAGATGATCTCCAGATCTCAGATCTTCCTGTTCACAGTTCTCAGATTTTATTCTGTGAGCCATGCCCCATGTGGGGAGTGCTGTGACTGAGAACCTATGTTGACAGGCTCCATGAACACTGTGGAGCAGCAAAGACGTTCTCCTTTTGTGCCTTGCTTTCTACATGACTTCCATGGCAGTTGCATGGAGATCCAAGGTAGGCCAACAGGCGTTTCATATAACATACCATATTATAATATATTTAACATAATATAATTTATTATATATAGTGTCATATAATTTAATATAAAATATGTAGTCATATCACTTGCCTGCATACCTGATGCTCTTATTCTTGCATAAGAAAAAAAAATCACGGCTGGGCACGGTGGCTCACACCTCTAATCCCAGCACTTTGGGAGGCTGAGGTGGGTGGATCACTAGGTCAGGAGTTCGAGACCAGCCTGGCCAATATGGTGAAACCCCGTCTCTACTAAAAATACAAAAACATCAGCCAGACGTGGTGGTGGGCGCCTGTAATCCCAGCTATTTGAGAGGCTAAGGCAGGAGAACCACTTGAACCCAGGAGATGGAGGTTGCAGTGAGCCAAGATCACACCACTGCACTCTAGCCTGGTGACAGAGTGAGACTCCATCTCAAAAAAAAAAAAAAATCATTATATGTTTGGAGTTATCATTTATTCAAAATCAACTTTTTTCTCTTCCTTCCTCCATAAAGGACTCCCTTCCCTGGCTTTGGTGCCTCAGAATATATCTTCAGACTCTACTATGGGCAGCTTGCCTTTAGGAGTCCTTGGCTGGTATCTGGTTTCAAAATTTTGTTGACACACCTCACTCTTAATCCCGTCTCCCAACCTGTGCTGTGAGCTTGATATTTTAGATCATGCTTGTTTCCCCTGAGTGGCCCTGGGTGAGACAAAGGACAGTTAGCTTCTTGCCTATTTCTGACGCATGAGCCACAGGCCCCAAATGGCAAACCTGGTCACCTTGCAGATGTTCTCCATGGTCTCTGGTGAGAGGCTGGTGGTATTTAATGAGACTTCTCAGCCTCAGGCTTCAGTTGTACCTTCCAGTGGCCCCAGGTGGCCCTGAGCACCCAGAGATTAATGTCCAAGGTCTCTGCCCAGCCGTTTTCTGTTTCCCCGCATCCCCCGTCCTCTGGTGGTCAGAGGAAACTACCCACCCTGGTCTGGGCTGTTGCGCCCATGAATGCTCAGTAACAATGCCTTTAGTTTCGTTTCTCCTACAGATGTGCTCAAATCAAGATATGAAATCCCAGACTGGGAGGAAGGATAGTGTAGGATTGGTGACCATAGTGGACATCTGTTGTTTTTCTCTGCCCAATACCACTCTCACCCCTTCTACTGTTAATGGCATTCTTTTCTTTTTAACTTTTATTTTAGGTTCGGGGGCACATGTGCAAGTTTGCTATATAGGTAAGTTGCGTGTTGTGGGGGTTTAGCGTACAGATTATTTCGTCATCCAAGTAATAGGCATAATACCTGATAGGAGGTTTTTGATCCTCACCCTCTTCCCATGTTCCACCTTCAAGTAGGCCCTGGAGTCTATTGTTCACTTCCTTCAGTTCATGTGTAGTCAGTGTTTAGCTTCCTCTTATAATAAAATGTGATATTTGGTTTTCTGTTCCTGCATTAGTTCGCTTAGGATAATAGCCTCCAGCTCCATCCATATTGCTGCAAAGGACATCATCTCATTCTTTTCATGCCTGCATAGTACTCCATGGAGTACTGTATATGGACCACAGGTTTTTTTTTTTTTTAATCCTGTCTACTGTTGATGAGCATTTAGGTTAATTTTATGTCTTAGCTAATGTAAATGGTGCTGTGATGAACATACACGTGCATGTGTCTTTATGGCAGAAAGATCTACATTTCTTTGATGATATAGTTTGGATATTTGCTCCCACCCAAATCTCATGTTGAATTGTAATCCCCAATGCTGGAGGTAGGGCCTGGTGAGAGATGTTCAGGTCACAGGGGCAGGTCCCTCATGGCTTGGTGCTGTCTTCGTGATAGTTGAGTTCTCACAAAATGTGGTTATTTAAAAGCGTGTGGTACCTTCCACCCCCTGCTCTTTTTCTCTTGCTCCTGCTTTTGCTATGTGAAGTGCCTGCTCCCACTTCACCTTCCACCGTGATTGAAAGTTCCCAAGGCCTCACCAGAGGCTGGGAAGATGCCAGCATCATGCTTCCTGTAAAGCCTTCAGAACAGTGAGCCAATTAAGCCTCTTTTCTTTATAAATTACCCAGTCTCAGCTATTTCTTTATAGCAAAGCAAGAATGTCTTAACATATTTGGGTATATATCTAATAATGAGATTGCTGGGTCAAATGGTAGTTCTGTTTTAAGTTCTTTGAGAAATCACCAAACTGCTTTTGACAATGGCTATAGTAATTTATATTCCTACCAGCAGTGTATGTGGGCATTCCTTTTTCTCTGCAACCTTGCCAGCATCTGTTACTTCTTAACTTTTTTTTTTTTTTTTTTGAGGTGGAGTTTTGCTCCTGTTGCCCAGGCTACAGTGCAATGGTGCAATCTCGGCTCACTGCAACCTCTGCCTCCCGGGTTCAAGTAATTCTCCTGCCTCAGCCTCCTGAGTAGCTGGGATTACAGGCATGTACCACCACACCCAGCTAATTTTGTATTTTTAGTAGAGACGGGGTTTCTCCATGTTGGTCAGACTGGTCTTGAACTCCCGACCTCAGGTGTTCCACCCGCCTTGGCCCCTCAAAGTGCTGGGATTACAGGTGTGAGCCACCATGCCTGGCTTGACTTTTTAATAATAGTCATTAATGGCATTCTTTAGAGCCATTAATGGTTATTATTTTTTAAATAATTATAAATATTATTTAAAAAATAATACCATTATTATTATTAATGGCTATTATATGATCCTTCCTTATTTTACCTTGTGGTTCTGAAATAGGAACAAATTCCAGTATCTTGCTCCAACCCCTAACCCCCACACACACAGCGTGTGACCTAGCCTGGCCTTTCAGAGGCATTCTCTTTGATTCTTTCTCATCTGTCACTGGTAATGAAGATGTAAGATGTGATCCCAGAACTGCTAGCAACAGCATCCCCCATTATGTGGAGAAAACTGAAAAAATGAATCTCATATGTAGGAAAATATCTCAATTTTTCTCTGAAAATCTGTCACTCTCCCTGAATGCACTTTTGTTCCAACTGGCAGTTACCATCCCTATCCTCTCCTGCCCAAAGCATGGGCATGTGGCCCAAGTGTGGCCAATCAGATGCTGTCCTATGAGAATTTGAATCTTCAGCAGTGTGACACAACAATAAATGACATTAGGATCATCTTAACAGCATCACCCAGAGACTGTTTTTTAGTTCCTAAATCTAGATTCCCGGATCTGCTGTGGTTCCTGTTCTCTTAAAGACCGAATTGTCCAACTTTTTCTTTATTTCTCTGTGCTATTCTGTAGTTCTGTAATAAATTTTATTGTTCCTTACGTTAACCATAGTAGATTTCTGCCATTTGCAACCAAAAAAACCTTCTAACTAATAAATCTTCTGACACCTGTTGCCTCTCTCTGTTAAAGTCCCTATCAATTATCCCTATTGCTGGCTTTATTTCCTCTACCAATATTGCATCTCCCATCTGTGAAGAGCAAGAATGGAAAGTAGACTGTGATTCACAAGAGACTTATGAGGAATGGTGTGACTCAGAGAAGTAGTTGCTAAAATTCATTATTAAAAGACAAATCTCCTTGGGTCTCTTATGTTTCTGCAAATCTTACAAGCACAATGACTGACACTTTTGTTATGAACTATCTTTTTAAGGATATATGTATAGCAAACTACTTTGGAAGATAGAGTATCTTCCCCTGGAACAAAGGTGCATGTTTACTTGCTGTCCATTATAAAAGGTTTTTGATTTCCTAAGCTCAGGGTTTCTCTCTTGCAACACAATCCACTACATGTGCAGGTGTCATCTGGCTCTGCTTGCATTGATCTGTGCCAATTAGGGCTTAGGAAACTGGTACAAATGCCAGTATCTAACTACCGCTATTGCTGTGGGCAATAACATTTTTTGTCTGTGATCCAGGAGTCTTGTGTCTTCTGTCAGCATCCATGAAACTGTGGCAGGATAACTTAGATTATAAGTACAGCAAAATGTTCACAGTTCTTGACAGTCTTGGTGACTATGATGGGATGTAGATTGATAAGTAAAAGAGGAATGATGAGGGCCTCATAGGCCAATAAAAAGTTTTTGTGGGGAGCCTCTGGTAATCAGTAGTGAACATGTTGACCAGATTTTATGATCAGGTAGGCATGAAATGGTTCTCTATTTTTTGCCAGTCGTGAGTTGGAATTGAAGAGTTGCAGGCTCATTGTGTGAGTCCAGCCCAAGAGTGCAAAGTGACATAAACCTGGTGATGCCAGGCAGATAACAGTGTGGCTGTGACTCTGAGTCAAAAGGTCCCCAGGCTGAAATAGAAGGTGTTAGACATGAGGACCTTGCTGCCCAATAGAAGGCACTGGACTGGCCAAAACATTGTGACTTCATTTGGTTGAGCCATGAGCAGCCACCACGTTGTCTAAAACTAAAAGTAAATGAAAAGCCTCACTGTGGGAGAGGCTCTTTCCCCTTTTGCCCTCTGATCCCTCCCTCCCGCTCTGCCCTGGCCTCTGCTACTGACAGTACAGATATTCAGTGGACCTTCCAAGCCCCTTACCATACACAGCTATTTGGTATTGTTTAGCAATGGAATGGCCTCTTCAAACATTGAGGAATCAAAAGATTTCTGACTCTACTTACCTCACCTTCTCTTGGTCCACTTTAGTAAGGCAGTTTGGTTAATGAAGGCAGCTGTTCCCCAGAGAGAGATCATCTCCTCTTGGCAGCTTTTTGGATGATAACCAGGACAAAAAGGAGTGGAAGGCTGTGTAGACTTATTTTGAAAATGTGAGATTTCTCCCTGACCATTCTTGGCCATGATGCATCTTTCTTTTCCCTAATAGCAACCCCACGCCAGCCTGGTGGCCAGGAGAATTCAGCTTAAGTCTGGTTCAGTCATCTGTATTCTCTATTTGGACTGACTTGGATTACAATGATAATTGCCACTTGGTTGAGCACATGCTCACCAAATCTCCCTACAGTGAGTGGCTCACACAGGCCAATGTGGGGGCTATAATGGGTCTCTATAACTTTTATTAAAATGTCCAGCCTTCTGAACAAAGGTCTGGGTGTGATTAGGGGACAATTGAGAAAAGGTGAATTGCACCTACTAGAATTGGATGCACCAATTTGGAAGCAGGACAAAACAAACAACAGCACCTGAGATGGGAGCACCTCAGACCCTGAGAGACACAAAAGAGAGGGGCATTTGGATGATGTTTGTTTTCCAGAACCACCTCTGGAGCCTTCCTCATGAAGGAAAACTCTGACGAGGCTTTTCCAAACTGTCGGAAGGGCCTTAAATGGAACTGCCTGCTGGGTCTGCAATCCTCTGCCAGATGGTTCTGATCATGATTTGACTGCCACTTCCTTTAAACTTACAGAGAAGCCTATCAGAAACAACAGTGCATGGCCCCAGATCCCACACCTCCCACAAGAACACCTGCTAACACCTCCAGATGTCTTTCCTAGCCCCTTCTCATAACTGTCACTCAGTCATTTTCTCGGGTGGAAAAATGCCACCCAGGTGGTGGTGTGGAAAAACAGGTCAGGTTGGACTGGCTGCCCTCAGGCAGTCTTTCTAAAAACAAAGACTAAACTCATTCATTTAAACTAAATTGGGAATTTTAAAGTTTACCAACTGGCCAAAAAGTCATGTCGGAGGCACGTCAGCCTCTCCACCTAGATGATGTAGGTTCCACTAGGGACCCCCAACAATTATAAACAACACTTTGTTTTCCATGGACTTGATGTATACCCTTGGGACTGTACTTTTTATATAGAACTCAGGCATTGACCTCTCTGCCTTCTGAAAACACATTGACTTGCGACTTAGCAATGGTCATAAGAAATCTTCAGATGTTTAAAGAAGCACCACCAGTAGATGACATAGCCCTCTGAACTACAGATATCTCTCCCAAAAAAAGGCTACTTTTGGCTACGTGGGAGAGATTCCCAGAGAGATAACAGTATCCCTTGTTATGTATGTGCCCCAGTATATAATTATCCCCATGTCAGGAGTCAGTTTAAAAACATGGTATAAATTATTGCCTGACTTTAGTTTCAGTGATCAACACTACTGCCTCCTTCCTGGAAGGCATTCCGGTTGGCCTCAAGTGGCCAGGGTTGTTATGAATATAATTGCCCTGGATTTCCATTTTGAGGGCCAAGACAGAGCCTATGCAATCACTGATATATATTGATGTTCCTGGATTAATGTCTTAGGCCAAGTGGAAAGACCAGTACAAAAATTTACGGAGAAAGCCACGTGACTCTCTAAAGCGGACCCTGGTGATTCATAGGATTTGTCCAGCTGCCTTGGTCTGGCACCCTGGGCAGCATGGTGAAGGTCAATCCTGTAGGTTGGCCTCATTCTGCTGATTTGAGTCCTCTTAATAATAGCCTAATTAAATGCTATATGAGACAAATGGAACAGATTTGCTCTTAGCCTCTATTGTTCAGATTAATCAGAGTGGCCAATGGCGTGGTATATTCATGGGAAATTTTGACAGAACCCAGGGAGTATAGATAGACAAACTTATTATCTAGTCTAGTGTAATAAAGATAATGTTTGCTTCTGGGAAAAAGAGTAGACAGGCTTACATTCCATTGTAGAAATATTTGTTGGTTTGTCTGTTTGTTTTTGAGACAGGGTATCGCTCTGTTGCCCAGGATGGAGTGCAGTGGCACGATCTTGGCTCACTGTAACCTCTGACTCCTGGGTTCGAGTGATTCTCATGCCTCAACCTCCTGAGTAGCTGGGACTACAGGCGCCTGCCACTACGCCCAGCTAATTTTTGTATTTTAGCAGAGACGGGGTTTTGCCTTGTTGCCCAGACTGGTCTTGAACTCCTGGGATCCACCTGCCTCGACCTCCCAAAGTGCTGGCATTATAGGCATGAGCCACTGAGCCCAGCCCCCACTGTAAAATATCTGGATTCTTGGACCTTAGGGTCTCTCCTCTGTGATGTAATCCATCACGTAACACCTAACTCTTTTTGCATCACCCTGTGGGAATCGGGGCTTGGGGAACCAGCACAAATCCTCATACTTTGGCTACTGTTATTGCTGTGAATAATAAGGCCTTTAACTCTGACCCAGGAGTCTCAAGTCTTCTGCTAGTATCCGTGAAACTATGACACGCTAACTTGTTAAATTGCAAGTAGGGTAAAATCTCAGACACTTCACAGCTCTTGACATCATTCCATCTTATTCATAATGCTCCCAGTGGGTCAAAGTTTTCCACCAGGTGAATTTAGCATAATCCTATTCCTTTCCAACCTCAAAAGAAGGATTTATGAGGGACTAGGGTGGTATTTGCTGTCCTCCACAACTCTCCCCCTATCAGCGGGCTTGGCCAGGCTCATTATCGTCTTTGTTTTTGAGACAGGGTCTCCCTCTGTTGCCCAGGCTGGAATGCAGTGGTGCAATCACAGCTCAGTGCAGCCTCAAAACTCCTGGGCTCAAAGGATTCTCCCGTCTTGGCTTCCCAAAGTGCTGGAATTACAGGCATGATGGCCACGGACAGGCTCTTTAAACAGGAAATTACCTCAATGGGTCTCTCCAGGCTCTGCCTCTTGTACTCTCTTGTGCCATCCTCTCTCAGCCTGTTCTTGGTCTTTGTCCACAATAGTTGTAGTGGTCATTATTGGTTGGCTACTCAGTATTCATTCTCTACCATTTTCCCACCCCTTTCAGGATGGCTCCTGATGGAATTGCAACACCATTCAGACATTCGCTTATTTCTAAGCAGTGAGAGGAAACTGATCCCACCCCCAGCCTCAGAGGTGAAATTGATCAGTCTAAGGGAAACTTATTCACTCCCTTTGCCAAAAGACCAATTCTGGCCAATGAGGATTTAGAAGTCTAAGGAGGAAACCCAGGCTGGAGTAGAGTGGTGCCATCATGGCTCACTGCAGCCTCGATCTCCCAGGCTCAAGTGACCCTCCAGCCTCAGCCGCCCAAGTAGCTGGGGCCACAGGTATGCATTACCATGCCTGGCTAATTTTTAAATTTTTTTGTAGAGATGAGGTCTCCCTATGTTGCCCACGCTGGTCTCAAACTACTGGACTCAAGTGATCCTCTTGCCGCAGCCTCCCAAAGTGCTGGGATTACAGGCATGAGACACTGTGCCAGACTTAACGCTTTTCTTTTAAAAGAAAGCCACAGAAGGAAACACATCCTATCTCATAATGTGATGTTAGGATCTTCTGTAGCCATCTTACTACCAGCCTGAAAACGAAGCCCCCATTTAGGATGGCAGAATGGAGAGATGGTGACAATGTCATCCTGCTCAGTCAATCAACTGTAGTGCCCACTCTGCCTCTGGGCTTCCTGTTAAGAGAAATATGTAATACATTTTCTAAATGTTCGAGTCAGTTTGAGTAGAGAATTCTATTACTTGTTAACATACATTGAGCTAAGTTTTGGGCACTCTTCTAGTACCTTAAATAAATCCATGTATTTACAGCTTATAACAAACCTATCAAGTTCACTATTTTCCTCATTTTGCACATAAGAAAACTAAGATACAAGGAGCTTAAATATTTTGCCCAGGTCACACAGCTAGTTAAGTGATAAAGCTAGGGTTGAATCTAGAGCTGGCTCAAAATCCATAGACTTAACCTCTCATCTATCACTTTGCACCGGGCTGTCACTTGCAACCTAAAGCATTGCAGCTGATACTAACTACACATTGCTTCTCAAGGCTGCCTCAACCAAGACTTAGGCTTTGGACCTCCTTAGCCTCCAAATCTATTGTTCAGGCAAGCTTCACTCTCCCATGCCCACCTGCAGGGACCAGGAGTCCAGACATTAATATCTAATTTCATTTCCCATTTGAATACCTAGAAAGGCAGCCAAAAGTTAAACGTGAGTTCTTATTCCATATTCTGTGTATTTTAAGCACCTTGATATGGTCATCCTATTCAAATGACATCTATTGTGTGAGCCAAATCCTGCCTTTCAGGAGAGACCCTCTTAAGGACCTTAAGAACTGGCTGGCAGCAACTGGGAGCTTTTATATTAGTCCTGTTGCCATTGAGGAAATAGGCAAGCTCTCCTCAAGCCTGTCTCGGGGACTATGTGATATATATGCATATACTATATACGTAAAACTTAGAGTTCATTGCTACATTTTGATAAGTAAGTAGGCAGACAGTAGATAGCAAGATCAATAATAGACAAATAGATAGACACATCCCCCCACACATGTATTTACCAAGCTTATGTTGTGATAGGAAACTCCTGAACCTAGCACAGCTGTATATATTCTTCCCTTGATAATCAGCACTGTTTCCCTCTTCATTGTATAACATGGGAGTGGGAAGAAACATAGTTACCACACAAGATCAATCAATTTACCTCTGCTCCCCCTGCCCTTTGTCCTGAGCTGTCCCTTTCCCCCTCCTCATTGAGAGTTTTAGGCTGTTGATCACATTCTTCCTAGCCTGTGATTGGAAGAGGATCTGGACTTTGCATAGGAACATTTTAGCAACTCACCTTCCCTGCCAGCCCTCCCATCCTCCACACCTACCACTATTACCAGTAAATTATTAGGCAAATTTTCCGAATTATTTTAAAAATAATCAAAGCATCTAGGTGACAGGTGAAAGGGATTCTAAATCTGAGGCAGAGGTTATCAGTGGGTGGTTCTATTTGATTAAGTAAGGCATGTACTGTTGCTTAATCCTGAGGCAGCATTCTTTCAACACTAATCTGTTTGAAGTCACTTCATTAGGATCAAGAAGAGAAATAATGTTAAATAACTCATTTCTAGATTTATCTGAAAAAGAAGGTGTGTTATCTTGAATGATGGGGAGAGAGGAAGACTTCACATTTGAGAAACTCTAAAATGGTAAAGGATCTAAAGTGTGATAGGATCTCCTTATGTCTAAACACAGAGGACTTGGGTTTTTTCTCCTAAAATCTTTTGTATTATAAACATCTGAAGCTTCCTTTTAAACAGAACTAAAATGAAGCAGATAGTTCAAACTTATCTGAATTTAGAGTGCAAAAAAGTATAATGTCTCTTTTTCAACTCACACTGGGCTTTGAAGATAAAGGTCAGAGGCTTGAGAGGTCTTGTCTTTATGTGAATAGCTAAAGAAGAGAATGCTCCCAGAGGACTGGAATTTTTCTTCGTGTGCACTCTAGAGGAAATTTTTTATTTTATATTTTAAAAATTCAAATATTATTTTCTCCAGACAAAAAAAAAAGATAAGAGAAAAGTGATAATAGGGATGGGGAAAATGCTGGAGGAGCTCCAATTATGAATGGCTTATGTGTTCTGGTAGAATGCCCTGCTCCCTGACAGTCCTCCTGGTTTCTTAATGGAATAGTTCAATACTAAGGAGGTGGTCAGGGTGATGTATTTATCTTTTGGAAATACCAATCCTCAATTTATAGATAAACATTTTTAGTTATTCTTATAATTTTTTTGTATGGCATACTATATGATATACTATAGTGCAGTACAGCCTTTCATATTGGTGGTTTCCACATCCACGGATTCAACAAACCGAGGATTAAAAATATTCTGAAAAAAAAAAGTCCAGAAAGTTCTAAAAGGCTAAACTTGAATCTGTAGCATGCTGAGCACTGTGTTGAAACCATGAGACTGAAGTGATGTGTAGGCATTGTATTAGGCCCTACAAATAATCCATAAATCATTTAAAGTATATGAGAGGATGTGTGTAGGTCATATGCAAAAACAACATCATTTTATATAAGGAACATCCTTGGATTTTTGGTTTCTGCAGGGGGTCCTGGAACCAAGCCGCCACAGATACCAAGGGATGGCTATATAATAGTATTTTTTTCTGATTTTAAAAGTAATACGTTTACTCTTAAAAAATTTTAAAAGTATTCTTCATTCAAACAATAAATATTTTTGAGATCCTATTCTATGTAGCCTCTAGGAATGCAATCTCAAACAAAAATAGACATATTCTCTGTTTTCATGGAGTTTAGAATCAAACATAAAGCACACAGAAGAAATGTCATTCACTTATTCATTCAACAGATATTTATTGAGCATCTGTTCTTATAATCATGTGAAAACTGCCTATAATGCCAGTACTTAGAGTTCATTGTTAAATTTTTCTTAGTAAGTAGGCAAACAGTAGGTAGGAAAATAGATAGATAGATAGATAGATAGATAGATAGATAGATGGATAGATAGATAGAGGGATAGATGGATGGACAGATGGATGGATGGATGGGTAGACAGACAGATAGATGGATAGAGGGATACAGTGATAGATGGATGGATAGATAGATAGATAGATAGACAGACAGATAGATAGATAGAGGTAAATAGACAGATAGGTATAGATAGATAGAACTGTATCTTGAACATTTCCTAAGTGAATGAATTGTTGAGTTAGTATAACTAGCCTCATAATCTCAAAGTGAAAATAAGCTCATATCATTTTATTTTTTCCAAGAAATTGCCTAAGGACTCATCTGCTGAATAAGCAGGAAGCTCAGTATTTTCCTCCAAGGATTCTCTCTCTTGCTGAAAAGTCTGAGAATCCAGGTGCTTTCAAGGTTGTAAAGGGTAGATCAGGCTGATTTCCACCTGAGGCTCACACAGTTGTCCCACTATACCTTCAACACGGAGTGAGACCTGCATGATCCCACAGCAGATGTTTATCCACTATTGACCTGAGGCCTTGCTGAAACAGGTCACCACACAGTTTTCTCAGTTCTTTCAGAGAGCATGATCCCATGCCCTCAGAGCCAAGGGCCATCAGTATTCACCTCTGCAGTGCTCTGAGTGTTGTGGCATTAAGGATGCAACATTTTCGAATTCCAGGCAAATCCACATTCTAGGACATCACCAGCCCGAGAAGAGCCGAGTCAGACCTGAACCCTGATGCTCTTGCCTTCCTATGGATCCATCTAGAACAGTTTTTTTCAACCCACAGTGAGAAAGATATTTACTCAACCCAGTATACACACATGTGCACAGGCACTCATATACATAGATTTGAAACAAAAGTATCACAAAACTTACCTTTACTACATATGATGGACATTCCTATAATCTCCCTCTATTCTATTCTGTCATTTTTTTTTTAAATACTGGTAGTCCATTAGTGATTCAAGGCCCATAGTTTGAAAGACACTGATATAAACATTGGCTACTTTTTCTATTTAAACCTTAAAGTCAAAAGAGTCTGATTACGCCCTGTTTCCTTAGACAACAGAGATAAAGATGAACCCTTTTAGGGAAGCTACCTTCAGCGATCCAGGGGCCCTGTACCCATTCTCATAGGAAGCCTTTCTCAGTGATTTAAAGAGACTGACTCTTCAGCGAGGCCTCACCCGTACCCCTGTACAAGTGATTTCAAGGCGCTAACACGCTCTCTTCCAGATAATGAGGATGGACTTTCATTGATCGCAAATGATTTTCTGGCACAACTCTTGCTGGAGAAGAGAACATTTCATTTTTGGATGGCGTCAGGATGTCTTCTGACCTCAACAACGCTAACTAATAGTCAAGTACTACTTTTAAAAATTAAATAATATTTGAGTTACTCTTGGAGTATACTGGCTGGAAGGGCATATGAGGAAGGCTTTTGTTTTTCTACCTAGGTGCTGGTCCCCTCGGAGTGTTCAGTTGTTGAAAGATCAGTATGTACCACCCACTCTTCAAAACAACTCGGGGAACCTAAATACCCATCGAGGACTGAACAGATAAATACACTGTGAATTATTCACACAATGGAATACCATACAGTAATGTGAGTGAACAATTTGTAATACAGTAATGTGAGTGAACAATTTACAATTACAGGCAATGTGTGGATCGCAGGTTAAGGAAAAGGTGCCAGATACAAAATAGCACGTCCCGCATGATTCACTGACATGAGTTACAAAGTAGGCAAAGCTAATCTATGCTTTCAGACATCAGAACGGTGATAGTGATTACACTGGGACATAGTGATAGGAATAGAGCACAAGGCAGTTGTTGAGAGCCAGGAAATGTTCTGTTTTGTGATCAAGGCACTGGTTACAAGGGTGTGTTAAGTTTGTGAAAATTAAGGACGTATTAACAATTGCAACAGCTTTATAAGAAAATGATTGTTACTATTTCCATTTGTAGGTGGGTACTCTGAGGTTCAGAAAGGCTGATGACTTGGTCAGGCCACATGTTCTTGTAAGTGGCAGGGCCATGAGTGGATCCAGGCTGTCTGCCTCCAGGGGCCCAGGAGCATAACCAGCCTGGGGAGTGACACCAGCCTGGGAATTACAACCCTGACTCTGTGAAGGAGCTTCCTACCAGGCTTTTCACATACCCTGTGATAATGCTGTGGCAGGCTTCCCTGTGTCTATTACACTCAGTCTGTAATGGAAATGCCTTACTTAGATCTTAATCATGGTGCTTAATGTATAAAGACAGAAATCAATCACACAGAAAGGCTGCATACAAATAACCAGTGTTTTGTACAACATAAAAAAGTAATTTGTATACATAAGCCAGCATAAGAGATTAATCTAAAATACATAAAAATATATTGTAGAGTCCCAACTTTTTTTACATTAAATATCAATAGAATTTTTCAGAGTAGTTTCACGTTTACAGATAAATGGAATACAAACTACAGAGTTCTGATATAACCCTAGCCCCCACCACTACAAGTTTCTTCCATTAACATCTTGCTTGTCTATTTCCTCAATGGCAACAGGACAAATATAAAAGCTCCCAGTTGCTGTCAGCCAGATCTTATGAGCAAAGTGTCTCTCCTGAAAGGTAGGACTTGGCTTACATAATTGATGCCCTTTGATCATATCAAACTGCTTAAAATCCACAGAATATGAAATAAGAGCTCACATGTTAACTTTTGGCTGTCTTTCTAGGTATTCAAATAGGAGATAAAAGTAGACATTAATGTCTCACCTCCTCTTCCGGGAAAGCAGTGGGCCCTGCAAGTGGGCATAGGGGAATAAAGCTTGCCTTAAAATGTATACTTGGGGGACAAATCTGTTCAAATCCCAGGTCTCAGTTGAGGCAGCCTTGAGAAGTAAAGTGTAGTTAGTACCTGTTGGAATGCTTTAGGCTGCAAATGACAGCCAGGTGCAAAGTGATAGAGTAGTGGTTAAGTCTGTGGACTCTGGGCCATATCTAGGTTCATATCCTAGGTTCATCACTTAACTAGCTGATATAGATTAATATATAATCTCTTTCAACTTTTTTCCTTTGAAATGGGAAATTAAATGTATAATCAGAGTGTACATGGAGTAAATTCATCTGACTTCCTGGAAAGAAACCTTTGATGAGGTCATACATGGCAAGATGATTGTATGAGTCCATTTTCACAATGCTGTAAAGAAATACCCAAGACTGGGTAATTTATAAAGGAAAGAGGTGTAATTGACTCACAGTCCTGCATGGTTAGGGAGGCTTCAGGAAACTTACAGTCATGGTGGAAGGGGAAGCAGGCACTTTCTTCACAAGGTGGCAGGAAAGAGAAGAGCAAAGTGAAGTGGGAAGAGTCCCTTATAAAACCATCGGGTCTCATGAGAACTCACCATCACAAGAACAACATGGGGAAATAGCCCCCATGATCCAATCACCTCCTGGCCTCGACATGTTGGGATTTACAGTTTAAGATGAGATTAAGGTGGGACACAAAGCTAAACCATATCAATGATGAATAAGAAGAAAGCTTCAGAAACTCTTGGCATTGTATCTAAGTCACTTAAACAAGCTACAGTGGACAATGGAGGCCATTTTAAAAGTGGTTTATGACCAAATTATTTGGTAAATGTTAAGTAGGATTTTATGAGGTTCTCACGATCTCCAATAGTTTAAAAGCTTAGAAACACCTATATTCTGAAATGCAAAAGTAGGAGAAATTGTTATTGAGCATCATGATACATATATTTAAGGTCAAGATAATATATTATGAAAAACCCCAATTTATAAATATACTTTTCATTAGAAAGTATATGGGTTTTGTGCTGTACTACTTTTAGTACAGTAATTCACTGCTGTATGAGTTCGTTCTCATGCTGCTATAAGGACATACTCAAAACGGGATAGTTTTGTTTTTTTTTTTTTTGAGACAGAATCTTGCTCTGTTGACCAGGCTGGAGTGCAGTGGCATGATCTCAGCTCACTGCAACCTCCATCTCCCGGGCTCAAGCAATTCTTCTGCCTCAGCCTCCCGAGTAGCTGGGATTACAGGAGTGTGCCACCACACCTGGCTGTTTTTTGTATTTTTAGTAGAGACGGAGTTTCACCATGTTGGCCAGGCTGGTCCCAACTCCTGACCTGAGGTAATCTGCCTGCCTCAGCTTCCCAAAGTGCTGGGATTACAGGCGTGAGCCACCGCACCCGGCCAAAACTGGGTAGTTTCTAAATGAAAAAGGTTTAATAGACTCACAATTCTGCAGGGCTGGGGAGGCCTCAGGAAACTTACAATCATGGCAGAAGGGGAAGCAAACATGTCCTTCTCACATGGCGGCAGCAAGGAGAAGTGCAGAGCGAAGACGGGGAAAAGCGCCTTATAAAACCATCAGATCTCATGAGAACTCACTATCAGGAGAACAGCAAGTAACCGCCCCCATGATTCACTTACCTCTCACTATGTCCCTCCCAACAAATATGGGGATTATGGGAACTACAATACAAGTGAGACTTGGGTGGGAACACAGCCAAACCATCTCAGCTGTATAATGATGTTTTGGTCAGTGATGAACCACATATTCAACAGGGGTCCCATAAGATTGTTATTTATCCTAAAATAAAAATTTAATTAAAAAATACAATAAATTATGGTAATAGTAGGTGGGCTGCTTAAGTCTGTCTCCCTTCCTAAAGGCACATGTTCAATCAATAAGCAGTTTCAGTAAGCATGCAGCATGTTGCTTTGGTTGACATCCCCATCATAAGTTATTACTTTCTTGATTAAATTTTTTACTTTAAGATAATTTTAGATTCACAGAGTTGTAAGAAATAATACAAAGAGATCCCATGTATCCTTTATGCAGTTTCCCCCAATGTTGACATCTTTCAAAACTATAATACAATATCAACCTGGATATTTACGTTGATACAGTGCACCAATATTATTGAGTTCCCCAATTTGACTTTTATTCATTTGTGTGTGTGCATGTATACAAGTTTTGTTCTGTACAATTTTATCCCAAGTGTAGTTTCCTGTATCCATCACTAGAGTCAAAATATAGGACAGTTCCATCATCACAAGGATCCCTCGTGTTCTATTATGACCACGCCCTCTTCTTTCCAGTCTCTAGCAAACACCAATCTCTGTTTTTATAATTTTGCTATTTCAATAATTTATACAAATGGAATTATAAAGAATGTAACCTTTTAGGATTATATTTTTTCACTCAGCATAATTCTCTAGAGATTCATCCAGGTTGTTGAGTGTATCAATAGTTCAATCTTTTTCATGGCTGAGTAGTATTTCATGGCATCGATGTACAACAATTTGTTCAACATTCACCCTTTGAAAGATAATCTGGATTGTTTTCAGTTTGAGGCCATTGCAAATATAGCTGCTACTAATATTTTTGAATAGGCTTTTATGTGAATGTAAGTTTTTATTTTTCTGAGATAAATACCCAGTAGTGCAATTGGTGGGTTGTATGATAATTGCATGATTCATCTTTTAAAACATTGCCAAACTATTTTCCGAAGTGGCTGTCCTATTTTACATCACCACCAGCAACGTATGAGTAATTCAGTTTCTCTGCATCCTTGCTAGCACTTGGTCTTGTCACTATTTTTTGTTAGCCATTTTGATAGGTGTGTAGTAGTAACTCACTGTGGTTTAAATTTACATTTTCCTAATGGCTAATAACGTTGAAAATATTTTCATGTGTTTTATTTCCATTTGTGTATCTTCTTTGGTGAAATGTCTCTTCATGTATTTTTCCCATTTTCTAATTGAATTGGTTTTTTTCACTGTCTTTTCTTTACATATTTTAGATATTAGTGCTTTTTCAGATATGTGATTTGCATATACTTTCACTATGTAGCTTGTCTTTCCTCTTAACGTGATTTTTTGCAGATCAAAAGTTTATAATTTTGATAAAGTCCAATGTATCAGTTTTTTCCTTTATGATTGTGTCTTTAGTGTCAAATCCAAGAACTCTTTGCCTGGCTCCAAACTCCAAAATTTTCCTCTTACTTTTTTTCTGTAAGTTGTGTAATTTTATACATGGTAAGTTAATGATCCATTTTGAATTAATTTTTGTATACAATGTGGTATATAGGACAAGGTGTGTGTGTGTTTTTTTCTTGCCTATGTATGTCTGTCCAATTGCTCCAGCCCCATTTATTGAAAGGCTATCTTTCCTCCATTGAATTGCTTTTGTACATTTGTCAAAAACCAGTTGGGCTTATTTTGTGAGTGTATTTCTGAGTTCTCTATCCTGTTTCCTTAATCTATGTGTCTGTCTGTCTACCAATACAACACAGTTTTGATTACTGTAGCTCTATATTAAGTCATGAAATCAGGTAAACTGAATCTTTTCACTTTATTTATTTATTTAGTTAGTTTTTGAGACAGAGTCTCTCACTGTTGTCTAGGCTGGAGTGCAGTGGTGCGATCTCGGCTCACTGCAACCTTCGCCTCCCGAGTTCAAGCAATTCTTCTGCCTCAGCCTCCGGAGTAGCTGGGATTAAAGGCACCCACCACCACGTGTGGCTAATTTTTTGTATTTTTAGTAGAGACGGGGTTTCACTATGTTGGCCAGGCTAGTCTTGAACACCTGACCTCGTGATCCATCCGCCTTGGCCTCCCAAAGTGTTGGGATTACAGGTGTGAGCCACTGCACCCAGCCCTTTCAATTTATTTTTCTTTTTCAAAGTAATTTTAGCTATGTTACTTTCTTTACCTTTCCATATACATTTTAGGATAATCTTCTCTCTATCAACAAAAACATCTTACCATGATAGGAATTACATTACACTTGTGTATTAATTTAGGTAAAATCAATGTCTTTATTAAGTTGTCTTCCAATCCATGAACACACTATGTTTTGCCATTGCTCTTTTTTTTCTTAATACATGAAGTTCTAGGGCACATGTGAACAACGTGCAAGTTTGTTACATAGCTATACATGTACCATGTTGTTTTGCTGCACCCATTAACTTGTCATTTACATTAGGTATTTCTCCTAATGCTATCCCTCCCCCTGCCCCCCACCCCATGACAGGCCCCGGGGTGTGATGTTCTCTGCCCTGTGTCCAGGTGATCTCATTGTTCAATTCCCACCTGTGAGTGAGAACATGTAGTGTTTGGTTTCCTGTCCTTGTGATAGTTTGCTCAGAATGATGGTTTCCAGCTGCATCCATGTCCCTGCAAAAAACAGGAACTCATCCTTTTTTATGGCTGCATAGTATTCCATGGTGTGTATGTGCCACATTTTCTTTATCCAGTCTATCACTGATAGACATTTGGGCTGGTTCCAAGGCTTTGCTATTGTGAATAGTGCCGCAATAAACATATGTATGCATGTGTCTTTATAGTAGCATGATTTATAATCCTTTGGGTATATACCCAGTAATGGGATGGCTGGGTCAAATGGTATTTCTAGTTCTAGATCCTTCAGGAATTGTCACACTGTCTTCCACAACGGTTGAACTAGTTTACACTCCCACCAACAGTGTAAAAGTGTTCCTATTTCTCCACATCCTCTCCAGCATCTGTTGTTTCCTGACTTTTTAATGATCGCTATTCTAACTGGTGTGAGATGGTATCTCATTGTGGTTTTGATTTGCATTTCTTTGATGACCAGTGATGATGAGCATTTTTTCATGTGTCTGTTGGCTTCATAAATGTCTTCTTTTGAGAAGTGTCTGTTCGTATCCTTTGCCCACTTTTTGATGGGGTTGTTTGTTTTTTTCTTGTAAATTTGTTTAAGTTCTTTGTAGATTCTGGACATTAGCCCTTTGTCAGATGGGTAGATTGCAAAAATTTTCTCCCATTCTGTAGGTTGCCTGTTCACTCTGATGGTCATGTCTTTTGCTGTACAGAAGCTCTTTAGTTTAATTAGATCCCATTTGTCAATTTTGGCTTTTGTTGCCATTGCTTTTGGTGTTTTAGTCATGAAGTCCTTGCCCATGCCTATGTTCTGAATGGTATTGCCTACATTTTCTTCTAAGGTTTTTATGGCTTTAGGTATTACATTTAAGTCTTTAAGCCACCTTGAATTAATTTTTGTATAAGGTGTAAGGATGGGATCCACATTCAGCTTTCTACATATGGCTAGCCAATTTTCCCAGCACCTTTTATTAAATAGGGAATCCTTTCCCCATTGTTTGTTTTTCTCAGGTTTGTCAAAGATCAGATGGTTGTAGATGTGTGATGTTATTTCTGAGGGCTCTGTTCTGTTCCATTGGTCTATATCTCTGTTTTGGTACCAGTACCATGCTGTTTTGGTTACTGTAGCCTTGTAGTATAGTTTGAAGTCAGGTAGCGTGATGCCTCCAGCTTTGTTCTTTTTGCTTAGGATTGTCTTGGCAATGTGGGTTCTTTTTTGGTTCCATATGAACTTTAAGGTAGTTATTTCCAATTCTGTGAAGAAAGTCATTGATCGCTTGATGGCGATGGCATTGAATCTATAAATTACCTTGGGCTGTGTGGCCATTTTCATGATATTGATTCTTCCTAACCATGAGCATGGAATGTTCTTTCATTTGCTTATGTCCTCTTTTATTTCGTTGAGCAGTAGTTTGTAGTTCTCCTTGAAGAGGTCCTTCACATCCATTGTAAGTTGGATTCCTAGGTATTTTATTTTCTTTGTAGCCATTGTGAATGGGAGTTCACTCATGATATAGCTCTCTGTTTGTCTGTTATTGGTGTGTAAGAATGCTTGTGATTTTTGCACGTTGATTTTGTATCCTGAGACTTTGCTGAAGTTGCTTATCAGCTTAAGGAGATTTTGGGCTGAGATGATGGGGTTTTGTAAATATACAATCATGTCATCTGCAAACAGGGACAGTTTGATTTCCTCTTTTCCTAATTGAATACGCTTTGTTTCTTTCTCCAGCCTGATTGCCCTGGCCAGAACTTCCAACACTATGTTGAATAGGAGTGGTGAGAAAGGACATCCTTTCCTTGTGCCAGTTTTCAAGGGAATGTTTGACTTTTTGGCCATTCAGTATGATATTGGCTGTGGGTTTGTCATAAATAGCTCTTATTATTTTGAGATACGTTCCATCAATACCGAGTTTATTGAGAGATTTTAGCATGAAGGCTGTTGAATTTTGTCAAAGGCCTTTTCTGCATCTATTGAGATAATCATGTGGTTTTTGTCATTGGTTCTATTTACGTGATGCATTATGTTTATTGATTTGTGGTATGTTGAACCAGGCTTGCATCTCAGGGATACAGCCGACTTGATAGTGGTGGATAAGCTTTTAGATGTGCTGCTGGATTTGGTTTGCCACTATTTTACTGAGGATTTTCACATCGATGTTCATCAGGGATATTGGTCTAAAATTCTCCTTTTTTGTTGTGTCTCTGCCAGGCTTTGGTATCAGGATGATGGTGGCCTCATAAAATGAGTTAGGGAGGATTCCCTCTTTTTCTATTGATTGGAATAGTTTCAGAAGGAATGGTACCAGCTCCTCTTTGTACCTCTGGTAGAATTCGGCTGTGAATCTGTCTGGTCCTGGACTTTTTTTGGTTGGTAGGCTATTAATTATTTCCTCAATTTCAGAGCCTGTTATTGGTCTATTCAGTGATTCAAATTCTTCCTGGTTTAGTCTTGGGAGGGTGTATGTGTCCAGGAATTTATCCATTTTGTCTAGATTTTCTAGTTTATTTGCATAGAGGTGTTTATAGCATTCTCTGATGGTAGTTTGTATTTCTGTGATATCGGTGGTGAAATCCCCTTTATCATTTTTTATTGCGTCTATTTGATTCTTCTCTCTTTTCTTCTTTATTAGTCTTGCTAGTGGTCTATCAATTTTGTTGATCTTTTCAAAAAACCAGCTCCTAGATTCATTGATTTTTTGATGGGTTTTTTGTGTCTCTGTCTTCTTAAGCTCTGCTCTGATCTTGATTATTTCTTGCCTTCTGCTAGCTTTTGAATTTGTTTTCTCTTGCTTCTCTAGTTGTTTTAATTGTGATTTAGGGTGTCAATTTTAGATCTTTCCTGCTTTCTCTTGGGGCACTTAGTGCTATAAATTTCCCTCTACACACTGATTTAAATGTGTCCCAGAGATTCTGGTATGTTGTGTCTTTGTTCTCATTGGTTTCAAAGAACATCTTTATTTTTGCCTTCATTTTGTTATTTACCCCGTAGTCAGTCAGGAGCAAGTTGTTCAGTTTCCATGTAGTTGTGCGGTTTTGAGTGAGTTTCTTAATCTTGAGTTCTAATTTGATTGCAGTGTGGTCTGAGAGTCAGTTTGTTGTGATTTCTCTTTTCTACATTTGCTGAGGAGTGCTTTACTTCCAACTATCTGGTCAACTTTGGAATAAGTGTGAGGTGGTGCTGAGAAGAATGTATATTCTGTTGATTTGGGGTAGAGAGTTCTGTAGATGTCTATTAGGTCTGCTTGGTGCAGAGCTGAGTTCAAGTCCTGGATATCCTTGTTAACCTTCTGTCTGGTTGATCTGTCTAATATTGACAATGGGGTGTTAAAGTCTCCCATTATTATTGTGTGGGAGTCTAAGTCTCTTTGTAGGTCTCTAAGGACTTGCTTTATGAATCTGGTTGCTCTTGTATTGGCTGCATATATATTTAGGATAATTAGCTCTTCTTGTTGAATTGATCCCTTTACCATTATGTAATGGCCTTCTTTGTCTCTTTTGATCTTGTTGGTTTAAGGTCTGTTTTATCAGAGACTAGGATTGCAACCCCTGCTTTTTTTGCTTTCCATTTGTTTGGTAGATCTTCCTGCATCCTTTATTTTGAGCCTATGTGTATCTCTGCACGTGAGATGGGTTTCCTGAATACAACACACTGATGGGTCTTGACTCTTTATCCAATTTACCAGTCTGTGTCTTTTAATTGGAGAATTTAGCCCATTTACATTTAAGGTTAATATTGTTATATGTGAATTTGATCCTGTCATTATGATGTTAGCTGGTTATTTTGCCTGTTGGTGCAGTTTCTTCCTAGCATTGATGGTCTTTAAAAGTTGGCATGTTTTTGCAGTGGCTGGTACTGGTTGTTCCTTTTCATGTTTAGTGCTTCCTTCAGGAGCTCTTGTAAGGCAGGCCTGGTGGTGACAAAATCTCTCAGCATTTGCTTGTCTGTAAAGTATTTTCTTTCTCCTTCACTTATGAAGCTTAGTTTGGCTGGATATGAAGTTCTGGGTTGAAAATTCATTTCTTTAAGAAAGTTGAATGTTGGCCCCCACTCTCTTCTGGCTTTTAGAGTTTCTGCAGAGAGATCCACTGTTAGTCTGATGGGCTTCCCTTTGTGGGTAACCCGACCTTTCTCTCTGGCTGCCCTTAATATTTTTTCCTTCATTTCAACCTTGGTGAATCTCACAATTAGGTGTCTTGGGGTTGTTCTTGAGGAGTATCTTTGTGGTGTTCTCTGTATTTCCTGAATTTGAATGTTGGCTTGCCTTGCTAGGTTGGGGAAGTTCTCCTGGATAATATCCTGCAGAGTGTTTTCCAGCTTGGTTCCATTCTCCCCGTCACTTTCAGGTATACCAATCAGACGTAGATTTGGTCTTTTCACATAGTCCCATATTTCTTTGAGGCTTTGTTCGTTTCTTTATACTCTTTTTTCTCTAAACTTCTCTTCTTGCTTTATTTCATTTATTTGATCTTCAATCACTGATACCCTTTGTTCCACTTGATCGAATTGGCTATTGAAACTTGTTTATGTGTCGTGTAGTTCTTGTGCCATAGTTTTCAGCTCCATCAGATCATTTAAGGTCTTCTCTACACTGCTTATTCTAGTAAGCCATTCGTCTAATCTTTTTTCAAGGTTTTTAGCTTCCTTCCAATGGGTTTGAACATCCTCCTTTAGCTCAGAGGAGTTTGTTATTACTGACCTTCTGAAGACTTCTTCTGTCAGCTCGTCAAAGTCATTCTCTAACCAGCTTTGTTTTGTTGCTGGAGAGGAGCTGTAATCCTTGGAGGAGAAGAGATGCTCTGGTTTTTAGAATTTTCAGCTTTTCTGCTTTGGTTTCTCCCCATCTTTGTGGTTTTATCTACTTTTGGTCTTTGATGTTGGTGACCTACAGATCGGGTTTTGGTGTGGATGTCCTTTTTGTTCATGTTGATGCTATTCCTTTCTGTTTGTTAGTTTTTCTTCTAACAGTCAGGTCCCTCAGCTGCAGGTCTGTTGGAGCTTGCTGGAGGTCCACTGCAGACCCTGTTTGCCTGAGTATCACCAGCAGAGGCTGCAGAACAGCAAATATTGCAGAAGAGCAAATATTGCTGCCTGATCCTTCCTCTGGAAGCTTCATCCCAGAGGGGCACCCACCTGTATGAGGTGTCAGTTGGCCCCTACTGGGAGTTGTCTCCCAGTGAGGCTACATGGGGTCAGGGACCTACTTGAGGAGGCCGTCTGTCCATTCTCCGAGCTCAAACTCTTTGCTGGGAGAACCACTGCTGTCTTCAGAGCTGTCAGACAGGGACGCTAAAGTCTGCAGAAGTTTCTACTGCCTTTTGTTCAGCTATGCCCTGCCCCAGAGGTGGAGTCTACGGGGGCAGCAGGCCTGGCTGAGCTGTGGTGGGCTCTGCCCAGTTTGAGCTTCCTGGGCTGCTTTGTTCACCTACTCAAGTCTCAGCAATGATGGATGCCCCTCCCCCTGCCAGGCTGCTGCCTTGCAGGCTGATCTCAGACTGCTGCACTAGCAGTGAGCAAGGCTTGGTGGGAATGGGACCCACCAAGACAGACACGGGATATAATCTCCTGGTGTGCTGTTTGCTAAGACCTTTGGAAAAGCACAGTATTTGGGCGGAAGTGTTCCATTTTTCCAGGTACCACTGTCACGGCTTCCCTTGACTAGGAAAAGGAAATCCCCTGACCCCTTGCGCTTCCCGGGTGAGGCGATGCCCCACCCTGCTTTGGCTTGCCTACTGTCCAGCCAGTCCCAGTGACATGAACCTGGCACCTCAGTTGGAAATGCAGAAATCACCTGTCTTCTGCGTTGATCACCCTGGGAGCTGCAGACTGGACCTGTTCCTATTCGGCCGACTTGGAAGAATGTGCATTTTTAACAGGGACTTCAGGGACTTGTGAGTTGAAAACCATGGAACTACATCAGACTACCTCAAAAATATCCTGAAATGTTTATAAACAAAGCCAAGGGCATGGATTCAGGCCTGGTGAGGTCCAGGAACTGTGCAAGAGGCCTCTGGCTCAGAGGGGCTGAAACAGGTCTGTTTTGCCATTTCTTTAGATCTTCTTTGATATTTTTTATTAGCATTGTTTAGTTTTGGGAACATAAATCTTGTATATGTTTTGTTAAATTTATACCTTAAGTAGTTCATTTTTATTGAACAATTTATAAATAGTACAAGTATTTTTCATTTCTGTGTCCGTGTGTTTATTGCTAGTATATAAAAATACAGTTGATTTTTGTATATTTATCTTGTATCCTGCAAACTTGCTGAACTCATTTATTTCTTGGAGTATTTTTGTTGATTACTTATCACTTTCTATGTAGATAATCATGTAATTTTAAAACAGAAATAATTTCATTTATGTCTTCCTTATTTGAATGCTTTTAAATTTTCTTTCCCTGCCTTATTGCTTATTAACTTTTGCCACTATTTTGAGTAAGATTGGTGAGGGTGGACATATTTGCCTTATTTCTGATCTTAGGGGAAAAGCCTCATTTTTTACCAAGTATAATGTTAGCTGTAGGGTTTTTATTGTAGATGCTCATTATCTTGCTGGGGAAATTATCTTCTAGTCTTATTTTTCTGAGTTTTTATGAGGAATGGGTGCTGATTTTGTCAAATGTTTTTTCTGCATCAATTGATATGCATGTGGCTCTTCATTTTTAGCCTGTTAATGGGATGAATTACACTGATTGATTTTCAAATACTGAATCAGTCTTGCAACCCTGGTATAAATCTCACTTGGTCAGAGAATATAATTCTATGCTGAATTCAATTTGCTAATACTTTGTTAAGGATTTTTGTGTTTATATCATGAGGGATATTGATCTTTAGTTTTCTTTTTGCACTCTCTGTACCTGGTTTTGGTATTAAGACAATACTAACCTCCTAAAATGAATTGGGAAATATTCATGCCTCTTCTATTTCCTGGAAAAGATTGTATAGAATTGGTGTTAATTATTCTTTAAATGTTTGGTAAAGTTCTCCAGTGAAACCATCCGGATGTGGAGATTTCATTTTTGGGAGTTTTAAGATTACAAATTCAATTTCCTTCATAGTTACAAATCTGAATTATCTATTTCATATAAGTAATTTGTGGCACTTCATATTTTCTGAGGAATTGGTCCATTTCATCTAACTTGTCAAATTTACATATGTAGACTTGTTAATATGCATGTAGACTTTTAAATAATCAGGGAATACTACTGTGTCCAGAGTTGGTTCCTTCTTGTGGGTTCTTGGTCTTACTGACTTCAGTAGTGAAGCCGCAGACCTTCGTGATGAGTGTTACAGCTCTTAAAGGTGGCATGGACACAAAGAGTGAGTAGCAGCAAGATTTATTGTGAAGAGCAAAAGAACAAAGCTTCCCAGCATGGAAGGGGACCTGAGTGGGTTGCTGCTGCTGGCTGGGGTGGCCAGCTTTTATTCCCTTATTTGTCCCCACCCACGTCCTGCTGATTGGTCCATTTTACAGAGCACCAATTGGTCCATTTTACAGAGTGCTGATTGGTGCATTCACAGTCCTCTAGCTAGACAGAAAAGTTCTCCAAGTCCCCACTCAACCTAGGAAGTTCAGCTGGCTTCACCTCTCAATCCCCCCTCTAAATAGGACACCCTACCTGCTGTTGGGAACTGGGCAATGACCGCTCTAGCTACTTCCTGCTGGATAGGGGCAAAGAAAGGGCCCTGCAGTTGTAGTGTCCTCCAGAGGGGAACTCTTTAGGCCAGTCAAAGGGCCAGCAGGTCAGTCCAGGGGTCCCCAGTAGAAGTGGTTAGTTGAGCTCATTTGGGGTTCCATTTGTAAGACCATCTGTAGTTTGATGGCCTCGATCTTACAGGAAACAAACTTGACAAGGAGGTTAAAAATACAGGGCCTGAAAGCGAGTAATAGCAAGATGTCTGTCACAGGACCTAGAAAGGGGAGAAGCCATGTCGCCCAACTTCAGAAGTTGGTATAAGAGTTTGAAAGGCATTGTTTGATTTCAGAAGGCTTTTCCTGTAAATGCCAGGGGGCATCTCATACTATCCCTGACTGAAGTGTAAAAACAACACTCTTCCCCTAAGAGGGTGCAGAGTCCTCCTTTCTCAGCAGTGAGGAGGTCTAGGCCTTGGCAGTTCTGGAGAGTCTCTGCTGCCAAAGAGTCTATTTGGGATTGTAGAGTAAGGATAGATTTCATTATTTCTTGCAAACTGTCTGAGAAATCCTTTGAGAGTGTGTGGTAGTACGATAGTGAAGTGGACAAACTTGCCATTCTGGTTCCTGTAGCAGTGGCCATTCCTAACCCTATAAGTAGGGGTATTAGTTGTATGGCCTTGCACTGATGCACTTGAGCTTTGAGGGGCACTGATAGGGTCTGATTTCCTGGGGCAATGTTAATGTTGGGACTTAGGAAGACTAAGGTGCAGGTGCCTGTCCAGTTGGTGGGGAGGCAGATATAGGTTGAAGTTCCACATAAGAAGAATATGCCTTGGTTGGGTAGACAGAAATTTACCCTGGCTTTTAAAGGAATAGGGTACACTGTTTTTTCTTTACTACTTGTATCGCTCTCTTTTTCTCTCTTTCCTTCTCTGTCTCTCTTTTTCTCTCTCTCTGACTTTCTCTCTGGCTCCTTCTTTGTCCTTTGTCTCTTCCTCTTTCTCTCTCTTTCCTTCTCTTTGTCTTTCTCTGCCTCTGCCAGCCACTTATGCTGCTGTTCTCCCCTCTCCTTCCCCTTTTGATGCATTCAGCAGTGTAAGACTGCCACCTCCTTGGGTTTTTGCACTGAGTGCAATAACTCCATGGTTTCCTTGTGATATTTAAAGGGGGTTCCGCCAGAGGTTAGGAACTCCCTTTCTTTCCATATTGCAGCATGGGGCATGTAGGATTAGATAAGCATACTTGCTACCTGTATACACATTTATTCTTTCTCCTTTTCCCAGTTCTAAGGCTTGGGTAAGTGCCACTAGTTCTGCTAACTGGGCACTGGTCCCTGGGGGAAGAGGCTTACTTTCAATTACTATTACATCATTAACTATGGCATAACCTGCCTTTCATATCCTATTCTCTACAAATGAACTTCCATCAATATATAGGTTAAGTTCAGGATTAGCTAAGGAGAATTCTAAGAGAGCCTCTCAGGTGGCATAAGTCTGGACTATAATTTGTTGGCAGTCATGCTCGACTGGTTCTCCATCCTCTGGGAGAAAAGTGGCAGGGTTGAGGGCCACACACGTGCATATTTGAAGCACTGGTCCCTCAAGAAGTAGTGCCTGGTATCTGAGCAGGCAGTTGTCTGATAGCCATAAACTTCCTTTGGCATTTAGTGTGCCATTTACATCATGAGTAGACCAGACAGTGAAATCCTTTCCTTGTATTATTTTGATAGCCTCTGACACTAAGACGGCCACCACTGCAACTACCCATAAACAGTGAGGCCAGCCTTTTGCTATTACATCAATTTCCTTACTTAGGTATGCCACTGGTTGTGGGGTTATCCCACGAGTCTGCGTAAGGACTCCAAGAGCTATTCCTGCTCTCTCTGTGACATATAAAGAAAAGTTTTGTCCTGTGGGAAGGCTTAAGGCTGGAGCTTGTACTAGGGCCTGCTTTAAGGTTTTGAAGGCTGTTTCTGCCTCTGGTTCCCATTCTACTGTATGAGTATTTGCCCTCTGGGTCTCCTTGATTACAGTATAGAGGGGCCTGGCTATCTCGCTGTATCTGGGGATTCATAGCCAGCAAAAGCCAGTGATTCCAAGGAATCTCTGCAACTGTTTTAATGTCTTAGGGTGAAGATGAGCCAGTATAGGCCATATTCCTTCCTTGCTGAGGGCCCTGGTTCCTCTGATTAAGATTAGGCCTAGTTACTTGACTTGTTGTAGGCAGAGCTGGGCCTTCAATTTAGATGCCTTGTACCCTTGATTAGCTAGAAAGTTCAAGAGATCTAGAGTAGCCTGCTGGCATGAGGCTTCCAAACTGGTAGCCAAAAGTAAATCATCCACATACTGAAGGACCAGAGTGCCTGGACTTGAGAAGTAGCCTACATCTTGGGCCAGTGCCTGACCAAGCAGATGAGGGCTATCCCTAAACCCTTGGGGCAAGACCATCTACGTAAGTTGGGACGTGTGTTCTGTGCAATCCTCAAAGGCAAAGAGAAACTGTGAGTCAGAGTGCAGGGGAATACAGAAGAAGGCATTCTTAAGGTCCAGAACAGTGAACCATTCTGCTTCCTCTGGTATTTGAGAGAGCAGAGTATAGGGGTTGGGTACAGCTGAGTATAGAGGAGTTACTGCCTCATTGATGAGTCTAAGATCTTGCACTAGTCTCCACTGACCGTTCGGGTTTTGTACTCCTAGAATTGGGGTGTTGCAGGGACTGCTGCATTTTCTTACTAAGCCTTGAGCTTTTAAATGTCTAACAATATCCTGTAATCCTTTATGAGCTTCAGGCCTTAAGGGATATTGCCTTTGATAATGAAAAGTGATGGGGTCTTTTAGCCTGATTTGGACCAGGCAGGCATTTTTTGCCTTTCTGAATTGTCCTTCCAATGCCCAGACTTCAAGGTTGATTCCCTCCTCAAGCAGGAGACAACAAATGGGTAACTTGTTCCCCATATTCATGTAGATAATAGCTCCAGCTTTGGCTAATATGTCCCTCCCTAATAAGGGTGTGGGACTTTCAGGCATAACAAGAAAGGAATGTGAAAAGAGCAAAGTCTCCCAATTACAACTGAGGAGGTGGGAGAAATACCTGGTTACAGGCCATCCCAGGATTCCTCGGATGGTAACAGACCTTGAGGACAGCTGTCCGGGACAGGAGATTAACATTGAGAAAGCCACGCCAGTGCTCAGGAGGAAGTCAATTTCCTGGCCCTCAATGATTAAACGTACCCAGAGCTCAGTGAGGGTAATGATATGAGCTGGCGCTTGCCCTGGGCACCCTCAGTCCTTTTGCTGGATCATCTGGTTGGGGGCTTCTGGCCCAGAGAACCTTTGCCCTCTGGGGCAGTGCGCCTTCCAGTGATTGCCTCGGCATAGTAGACATGGGCAAGGGGCAGCTTGTTTCTCATTGGACAATCTTTTTTAAAGTGTCCTTGCAAACTACAGTGATAAAAAACCCTACCAGGTGATTGGCCTGCTCCATTTTCTGTCCTCTCTGAATCACC
This sequence comes from Pongo pygmaeus, assembly GCF_028885625.2. Classification (NCBI taxonomy): domain Eukaryota; kingdom Metazoa; phylum Chordata; class Mammalia; order Primates; family Hominidae; genus Pongo; species Pongo pygmaeus. The sequence goes on along the minus strand of NC_072373.2, from coordinate 135,729,570 downwards.
AAGGTTTGTTTGTCTGAGGGCCATGACTAAGGCTGCCGCCTTTCTCTGATCTTGTTTTTCCTTTTTGGCCTGTTCCTCTTGGTCTCTATTATAGAACACTGAGGTTGCTGGGTTTAATAATGCCTCCAGATTTTGTTCAGGGCCCAGAGCTCACTTTTGGAGCTTTTTCCTGATATCTGTGGCTGACTGGGTAACAAACTTATCTTTTAGGATCAATTGACCCTCGAGTGAGTTGGGTAACAGGGGAGTATATTTTCTTAAGGCCTCCTGTAGCTGCTCAAGGAAGGCAGACGGATTTTCTTCCTTTCTCTGAGTTATGGTGGACATCACTGAATAATTCATGGGCTTTTTCCTAATTCTCCTTAGTCCTTCTAGAACACAATCGACAGGTATTTGTGACTCCAGTGCCCATGATCTGAGTCGAGGTCCCAGTGGGGATCCATACTGAGGACAGCTTGCTGACCTGTAGGGAATTTGTCCCTTTCTTCGACTGTCATTCTGTCATTTACTTGACTAAGATACCAGGTATCTCCAAACTCTCTGGCTACAGCTAAAGCCACATTCTTTTCATTAAAGGCCAGGGTTTGATCTAACAATAGCATGACGTCTCTCCAAGTGAGATCGAAGGTTTGCCCTAGACCCTGTAGGACATCTATATACCTATCAGGATCATCTGAAAACTTCCCCAGGTCTGCCTTGATCTGCTTTAAATCAGAGAGGGAGAAGGGGACATGTACCCAGGTTGGGCCAAATTCCCCTCCCCCTACAGCTTGAAGGGGACATAACCGATAGCCTGGGGGTTTTTGTGGTCCTTTGGAGATTTCTTTGCTTGTTTCCTTCTGGGTGGGGGAGATTAGAGGAGGCTTATCATTAGCAGCAAGGGGAGCTATATGGAGGCTAGGATATGGGGGTAAGCTGAGAGGTCCTCCTGTGGGATGTAAATTGCAAGCTTTGCATAGTTGTGGATTCTCCTCCAGTGAAAAGAAAGCTTGGACATAAGGTATTTCATTCCATTTGCCTTCCCTCTTACAGAAAAGGTCAAGCTGCAGGATAGTATTGTAATTTATACTTCCCTCAGGTGGCCATTTTTCCCTAGCAGAGAGAGAATATTGGGGCAGGCCACAGTGCAGAAAAAAAAAGTCACTTCTTTTTCTGGGTTTGGGGGTCAAATTTGTCCCAATGGCTTAGGATGCATTTCAAGGGTGAGCCTGTTGATGCCTGAGTGTTTCCCATCTGAAAGAAAAAACCGCCCACAGTTTTGGTTTGTATATTTTCCCCTGCCCTGCCCAAGAACCTGCAATGGTCCCTGGACCCTGCTGATCAGAATAGTTGCACTCACTGATGCAGCAGCAGAAACTCCTCTTGCCCAAGAACCCGCAACAGTCCCTGGACCCTGCTGATGGAATAGTTGCACTCACCGACGCAGCAGCAGATCCCCATCTTGCCCAAGAACCCACAAAGGTCCCTGGACCTGATCAGAATAGTTGCACTCACCGACACAGCAGCAGAAACATTAGTTTTCCTCTTAGACCACAAAGAGGACCAAGGAAGGTCAGATTTAGTGGCCCTTACTGACACATCCTTGAAAACCTGTTAAAGTCCTAAGTGTTCTCCTGTTAGTATTGGGACCTTACCCCTGTCCTATAAAGATGTTATGCCCCAAGAATGAAGTGGAGGGCCATACCCTGAGGGAGGGAAGGAATCTCCAGGGTTGGAAGAGTGACACCTTTTGTCCTCACTTCTCATATGAATAGGAAGGATATCATTTCTGAGGCTCCCCATATCCTACCTTCAGGAATAGCTTTTGTTAGGCCTGCTAGTCTGAGGAGGGATCCTAAAATTCCAGGTAGTACCCCCCCTCCCCAGTGGGACTTCGAGCAAAAATTATGTCTTTCTGACTGGTGAGCCCGGGTGTCTAAAGAAGGGAGCAGAGTCCTGAAGTTTATACTAGAAATCATTCTTATAGGAGAAACTAGAAAAGCACCAGAGACAGGGAGTGGTTTTTAGAAGCAGGACTAGCCTCGGAGAAGAGAGGTGAGAGGAAGTTTGTCTGACAGGCATTAAGACCCAGGAGGCAAGGGTCAGGATAGATAGGATAGATGGGCGAGTCTCACTTAGGTGACATGACTTTGAGAGTTCTGCTTATGGCTACAGGGTCAACCAACTTTTTGTCAGGACCCCAGAGCTGAATGGCTTTCCTCTCTGTCGACCCTTGGCTCAGCCTGGAAGTACAGGAAAAGCAGAAGCTGGTTCCAGGAAAACCAACGCTCCCAACTCTGAAGAGTTGGGGGTTGTTAGAGAGCCCTTTCCCAGAAAGCCTGACACCCATGTCTTTAGTCCAGTGGCCACACTAGTTGCTTTTAACTGGCTGACAGGTGCCAATGTTTAGCCCCTGAATTCTAAGGAAAAATAGGACAGAATAACAAGCGAAAGAGGTCCGATGGTATGAACCACTTGGCAATAGTCCCATCTGGGTCACCAAGATGTGTCCAGAGTTGGTTCCTTCCAGTGGATTCTTGGTCTTGCTGACTTCAAGAATGAAGCTGCGGACCTTCGCAGTGAGTGTCACAGCTCTTAAAGGTGGCATGAACCCAAAGAGTGAGCAGCAGCAAGATTTATTGTGAAGAGTGAAAGAACAAAGCTTCCCCAGTGTGGATGGGGACCCAAGTGGGTTGCTGCTGCTGGCTGGGGTGGCCAGTTTTTATTCCCTTATTTGTCTCCACCCACGTCCTGCTGATTGGTCCATTTTACAGAGTGCCGATTGGCCCATTTTACAGAGTGCTGATTGGTGCATTTACAGTCCTTTAGCTAGACACAGAGCACTGATTGGTGTGTTTACAATCCTCTAGCTAGAAAGAAAAGTTCTCCAAGTCCCCACTCAACCCAGGAAGTCCAACTGGCTTCACCTCTCACTACCTGTGATGTCTGTAGAATATGTGATGGAGCTCCTGTTTCATTCTTAATATGGGTAGTAATTTGTGCCTTTTCTCGTCAGTCTTGCTAGAGATTTGCCTATTTTATTGATCTTCTTAAAGAACCAATATTTTTGTTTCATTGATTTTTCTCTGTTGCTTTTCTGTTTTCATTTTTATTGATTTCTGCTCTTATCTTTATTATTTCTTTTCTTCTGTTTGCTTTGGATTTATTTTGCCCTTTTCTTTCTAGGTTCTTGAGGTAGAAGTTTAGATTATTGATTTGAGACTTTTCCCTTTTTCTAATATATGTATTTGATACATGTATTAGGAAAAACAAACATTTTCTTCTGAGTACTGACTTATCTCTGTACTGCAAGTTTTGATATGTTGTATTCTCATTTTTATTCAGTTCAATGAATGTGTTTATTTATTTATGGTGTTAATGTTTCCACTGTAACAGATTTGTCTCTTTCTCCTTTCAGTTCTATCAGTTTCTGTTTCCCATATTTTGTAGCTTTTATTTTTGTGCTTTGAACTTCTTCTTTGACTCATGAATTACATAGATATATGTTGTTTAGTTTCTAAGTGTTTGGAGATTTTCTTCTTAATTTTATGTTTTTCATTTCTAGCTTTACTCCATTGTTTTTGGAGAACACACTTTGTGTGTTTTCAATTGTTTTTAATTTGTTTAGGTTTGTTTTGTGGGTCAGGATATAGACTATCTCGGTAAATGTGCCATGGATACTTCGAAAAAAAATATGTATTCTTCTGTTAAATGGAGTGTTGTATAAATGTCTATTAGTTCTTGCTGGCGGATGGTGTTGAATTCTATATTCTTGATGACTTTCTATTTATTCTATTTGTTCTATTTGTATCTATTTGTATCTATTTGTATCTATTGTTCTATTTGTATCTATTGTTCTATTTGTATCTATTTGTTCTATTTGTTCTATTTGTTCTATCAATTGTTGAAAGAATGGTGTTCATGTCTCCACTCTAATAGATTTTTCTATTTCTCCTTTCAGTTCTATCAGTTTTTGCTTCCCAAATTTTGTAGCTTTTATGTTTGTGCATGTGTCTGTTTTAGTGCACCGAATGTAAAGAGAGGTTTAGTTAAAATAAAGGCATGAACTTTGTTCTATGGGTTGACCAGCCGACACAACTGTCCCAGGTACTGGGAAGGACAGGCACTGTAAGTATAAAGGGCAAGCACTTGCATCTCTGGGCAAATCATGACTCACTGGACACCTCTCAGTCTGGCCAAAGTCCCTGAAATGTATCTCTTATGGTGGAAGTCTCCAAGTTCTCCAGTGTCGCTTATCGTCATGACTACCTTGAAATGAAGTCAACTCCAATGTTCTTTATAAAGGCTCTTAAAAAATGAGTTATTAAATATGAATTGATTTACTTAACTCATAATTTAAAAAACAAAAACTAATTTAAAAATCTATCATGTATTATCATTATTAAACGTTATATAAAACATTTTCCATATTAACTTCACTACTTCCTAGTAAGAACATTTTCACCTACATGGAAAAGGGTGTGATCCTAAAGATGTGACCACTTTTTGAAGGGTTAGCTTTCCTTCCTTTTTATGATAATAACACAATAAATGTTTTTAATACAAACGTGTATGTATTAATACCATGTGCTATCCTCATGACTTTTTTTTTGTTTTTTTTTTTTTTTGAGACAGAGACTTGCTCTGTCACCCAGGCTGGAGTGCAGTGGCACAATATTGGCTCATTGCAACCTCCGTCTTCCAGGTTCAAACGATTCTTCTGCCTCAGCCTCCCAGGTAGCTGGGATTATAGGCATGTGCCACCAAGCCCAGCTAATTTTTGTAATTTTAGTAGATGTGAGGTTTCACCATGTTGGCCAGGCTGGTCTCTAACTCCTGGCCTCAAGTGATCCACCTGCCTCACCCTCCCAAAGTGCTAGGATTACAGGTGTGAGCCACTATGCCTGGCCTCCTCATGACTTTTTTACTTTCTTATTTATTATAATATTCTTTAGGAAATGAATTTAAACTGGACATTATTTGTATTGAAGAAGAAAGTTCTGGATAGTAGGAATTAAGGGCCTTTGCTTGTTACCACACCATCAGGTGGCCAAGTCCAAGCTAGGGAATTGCTGCTTCATTTCAAGAAGTCCTTGTCTTTTGGTTTCATGTGTGAGTGGAAAACAAATCTTGGGACCCCAAAATCACTAAGCCAAAGGGAAAAGTCAAGATGGGAACTGCTTCACACAAATCTGCTTCCCATTCAAAGTTAAAAAGCTACATACCTTCCTCACAGTTTGCCCCCACTAGGAAATTCCTTGTGGACCCCAAGATCTTTACTCTAAAACAGTTCTGTCAAATTTCACCCTGATGATGTAAATTGATAGTTTATCTTCACAGGTACAGGTCAAAGGACAGAACTCAAGATCATCCCTCTGCTCACCTGAGACAAATGCATGTCTGATTGCTCCCTCTTGCCCTATGCTTATCTTAGTAAAAATGCAGATTCACTGAGCTTGATGAATGCATAAGTGACTATTCCTCTACCCCCTCACATGTGAAGACCTGATCAAAGACTCAAAAGAATGTAACCGTTTGTCTTTTATCTACCCACATCTTTAAAAAATTTATTCCTCTTTCCGCAGTATCTGCTCTTTCTCCTTTAAATATTGAAGCCCTCAAAATCATCTTTGGAGAAAGGCACAGACCTGTCTCCCAGGTGCGTGTCCTTCACCTCGGCAAAATAAACTTCTAAACTGATTGAGACCTGGCCAGGCACAGTGGCTTATGCCTGTAATCCAAGTACTTTGTAAGGCCAAGGCGGGCAGATCATCTGAGTTCAGGAGTTTGAGACCAGCCTGGCCAACACGGCGAAACCCTGTCTCTACTAAAAATACAAAAATTAGCCAGGCGTGGTGGCGGGCACCTGTAATCCCAGCTACTCAGGAGGTTGAGGCAGGGAGAATTGCTTGAACATGGGAGGTGGATGTTGCAGTGAGCCGCAATCATGCCATTGCACTCCAGCTTGGGCAACAGAGTCAGATTCCATCTCAAAAAAAAAAAAAATTGATTGAGACCTGTCTCAGATATTTTTTGGTTTGCACGTGCCATTCAGGAGACCATGTTTTTCAAAGTATTGGGTAGCTACTTTCTGTTAGGCTCAGAGGGGGACAGAGATAAAGGAGGCAGAGGTTTTGCTTTTAAGCAGTTGACAATCCTAAAGCCTCAAAGTGCTACCATTTGAATACTAGTGGTTCTAGGCAAATTCTTAACTGCTCTTGTTGTCTTCACCCACTCGGACCTCAGCAGAAAGAATCACTGAGGAGGTAAAGAGTGAAAAGATGGATTGTGATTATATGATGTTGATGCATGATTCAGTGAAATATAAAGTAAGGAAACAGTGACTGTCTGTAAACTGTGCTACTTAAAAAGAAATGACATGTTTCCCAGTCCTTCTAGGGCACTTAAAACGTCATTTGATCATAAAGTTAAATGTATAGACAGGTCTCAGGGAAAATGTGTATTGAGTTTTCAAAACCCTTTTAATCCACTGTATCCGGTGGCTAACTTTGAGGAAGCAGAGTCTTGACAAGGTTGTTTCCTGCCAAGCAGGCTGTAGGGAGGTGCTTGGGCAACTGCTTGGTTTACTTTTTAAGCAGGTGTTTCGCTTGGCATGCGGTCTCTCTTTGGGAAATGGCTGGTCCTGCAGGCCCTTACATAACCTTCCTCTCAGACAAGTCCTGCCCCGCCCTTCATGCCATGGCTCTTGCAGCCCACAGTCTGTTTAAATCTTTGATGTCTCTTAAGATGCAGGGCCACAGCCTCTATGAAGAGCTCCTATCTCAATTCAACCTGCTGGGATTTCCTCATCCTTGCAACATACAGGTTTAGTAACCTATACCTGTCACTTAAAAAATATAGGGACAGGCCGGGCGTGGTGGCTCACGCCTTGTAATCTCAGCACTTTCAGAGGCCAAAGCAGGCAGATCATGAGGTCAGGAGTTCGAGACCAGCCTGACCAACATGAAGAAACCCCATCTGTACTAAAAATACAAAAATTAGCCAGGTGTGGTGGTAGGTGCCTGTAATCCCAACTATTTGGGAGGCTGAGGCAGGAGAATCGCTTGAACCCGGGAGGCGGAGATTCCAGTGAGCTGAGATTGCACCATTGCACTCCAGCCTGGGCGGCAAAGTGAGACTCCATCTCAAAAAAAAAAAATACGTATTATATATATATATGTATGTATGGATAGCAGAGCGTAATGGTTAAGACTTCAGGCTCTTTATGGAGGCCTCTGGATTCAAACTCACCACTTACTGGACCAGTTTTTTGGTATATCTCAGCCTCAGTTCCTTCATCCGAAAATGATGATGGTAATCTCACAGGTTAAGTTAATTCTTTTTTTTTTTTTTCTTTTTTTTGAGACAGAGTCTCACTCTGTTGCCCAGGCTGGAGTACAGTGGCGCCATCTCGGCTCACTGCAACCTCCACCTCCTGGGTTCAAGCGATTCTCCTGCCTCAGCCTCCTGAGTAGCTGGGACTACAGGCACACGCCACCACGCCCAGCTAATTTTTGTATTTTTAGGAGAGACGGAGTTTCACCATGTTGGCCAGGATGGTCTTGATCTCTTGACCTCATGATCTCCCCTGCTTGGCCTCCCAAAGTGCTGGCCTCAGAGATGTGAGCCACTGCGCCTGGCCTAAGTTAATTCTTATAAAGATATTTAGAACAACTCAAAGGTCCATCAATGGATAAATGATTAAAAAGCTGAATGCATATATGACATTTTGTTTATATATGTTTATATAATTTTGACATTTTGTTTATCTACTTATCCATTGATGAATTCCTTCTTTAAAAGGAAATTCCTTCCCAAAAAAGAATGAAATTTGGATTCATGCTACAACGTGTATGAAACGTGAAGACATTATGCCATGTGAAATAAGCCAGACACAAAAGGACAAATATTGTGTGATTCTATTTATATGAAGTATCTAGAACAGTCAAATACATAGCGACAGAAAGTAGAATAGTGGCCAGGAGGGGCTCGGGGAAAGGGAACAATGGGAGTCATGGTTTAATGGGTACAGAGTTTCAGTGTGAGATGATCAAAAAAGTTCAGGAGATGAATAGCAGTCAAGATTACAAAACCATGTGAATGTGTTTAATTCTGCTGAACTGTACACTTAAACAATGATAAGTTATGTAGTATTTTTTACTACATCAAAAAATAGAGTTAAAAAAAGTGCTCCGAAGAATGTCTGATACATAGTAAGTTCTCTGTATGAGTTATCTGTGGTATCTCTTGCTTACTGATGTTGCTCTTTAACACTTGCATTTTCACTCGGCATTCAGTTTGATGTCATCTCTTCAATTTCGGGGCAAGGATCTCGTCATAATGTGCCTTGTCCTTCACTGACCTGACAGTGTACTTTGCATGTAGTTGGACCCTGTGAATCATTGACTGGTAGTGCAAATTCCAAGTGGCCTGTTTCGTAATGATGTGGCCTATGCTGTTACTCCAGTGGAGTTTATCTCTGTTTTCTCTGTGGGAGGCTGTTAGCATGGTGACTAAGAGCTAGGATCTGAAGTCAAGCAGATCTGAGTTTAAATTCCAGTTTTGCCCTTTACTAGCTGTGTACCTTTGGAGAAGTCACTCAGTCTGTCTCAGCTTCTATTCAATTGTGACTAGGATCAATAATACCTACTTTCACATAGTTACAGTAATGATTAAAATGAAATAATTATATAATTAAATTAAATAACACATGGCCCATCCTAGGGCTCAGTAAAGGGTAGTTAATATAAACATTTTTTATCCTAAGCAACACTACCACCTTGACTTCAACACTCAGAGAGACAGTTTCTGAAACCAGCCTTTTGCGTGTAGTGGATGCCAATCTCTGCACTACTGTGGATGTTTCTGCAGCAAAGGATAATGTCTTGAGACCCTAACTACTCAGACGGATTGTGGGACTTAATGTGCTTCCTAGACCCAGCAGAGTCAGATGTACCAGGAAAATTCTAAAAGCCCTAGCAGAGGGAGAGAAGAAGCTTTCTTAACTCAGAGTGAGTTTCCACTTAATGCCGACAGCTACTCTTAGGTGTGAGTGGCGGCTCAGAGCCTGCAGGGGAGGCAATGCTAAGCATAGTTAGAGCAAAAGGGCTGGGCCTTTCTCCAAAGTCCCTAAGAGATGGAGAGAAGAGGAATTACTGGCCTACCCAGCCTTAAAGTACACACATGAGGAGCAGATACATTGCTCAAAGGCTGAACCTGTTTTTTTAAAAAAACAATGTCTGGTGTGAATGACTTTGATAGCAGCCAGGAACAGGAAGTAGAGTGGCAGCTGCAGAGAAGAATCCCCGAGAACTGAGTTTTTCCTGTAGCAGGAACCAGATCTGGGCAGATTCAATCTTGCTCTCTCTGAAACATCTCGGGGAGACTTGTTCCAGAGTGAAGAATGGGGCATTCTCTTAGCCGACGGAAGGGGCACGTGGCCATCCCGAGAGGTGAGTGTTGGAGAACAAATGAGATTATCTTGGAACTGGCGTTCCAGGAAGTCTAGAAAGTGTCCTGAGCAAATAAAACACACTTGTGGACTGGAAGGAGACCTTTGATTTTACAACATGTGAGGCAACTCCAGAATACAAAGCAAAGAGAGAGAGAGCAAGCTGAGAAAAAAAGAGACAGAGCAAAAGTGTAAAGAGAACACACTTGATGTGGAGCAGTTAAGAAGAAAGAGGCCAGAGGACTGTACCCATGCTGTTGCACAGAGCACTTACCACCTGACCAGGAGCCACAGACACCCACCCCTTGGCACCTGTTGCCATTTCTCTGGCTGTCATGCACCTGGTGGTACAGAAGTACCCTGTATGTGTCAGCCATGACCTCATACACAGATGAGTTCCATTTTCCTGTCCATGGAAAATATGCATAGCTAATCTTCCAAAGAACTTTACATTTCAAAGCTCCTATATCTAACTTATGAATCTGCTCTTAATCATTACCCATAGCTTGACAACTGTCGCCCTAACCCAACTTTAAGAGATGTTTATCTGTGTCACTAAAGACTTCAATTCTCATAAATGGTGGGGAGATGCATATAGATATATGTCTATATATAGCAGGTTACCAAGTAGAATGTGCAATGTGTAATCTTAACCATGAAAAAAATGCTCAAGAAAAAAAGACTAGAAAGTTATTTTATAGGAGTTATATTCACTTCCTTCTCGATACCTGATATGTACTATAGTTTCCAAATTTTTAGAAGTGAACAGATTACTTTTAGAATCTATTTCTTTCTTTCTTTCTCTCTCTCCCCCTCAATATGTTTTATATGTAAGTTTCAAAGAAAAAAAGAAATTTCCCACAGCTGCAAAAGCCACGTTTCCCTTCAAAGCAAGAGGAATAGCTAAGAACTCCTTTCTCTGGGCCATGGGTGGGTAGAAGGGTGGTGGGATTGGCAATGATCATCTATTTCTTAGACGGTGGCCTTGAAGGCCATGATGAGCAAAAGGCTCCTTGGAAGAAAGGTGTGATATCAATTCAGGGCTTCCTAAATTATATTTTAATTTCATAATAGAAACAATATGTCTAGAGTTTCAAAAACACATTCTCACACTTTTCAAAGCAAGTGTCAAATTACTAAGATAACCTGGGTTTTAATCTCTTCTATTACACATTATTAGTACTGCTAGACTATCAATGTAATTTGGCATATATTTGCTACTTATTATTTGCAAGGCAGTTTGCAGAAATGCAAAGCTGAACTTTAATCCAGTGGAAAGGAAAATACAGGTAGATACATAACAATATCACAAGTCAATATATACAATAAATTTGGCAAAAGGCAGTCAAAATGCTGTAGGATTAGTATAATAACTTTTTATACTTTCTGAATACTTTGTAGTCAATATGAGAACTATAAACATAACAATTTGAACTTTCTAAGCAGTCAGTTGAGTATTTGATGACTAAAAAACTCCCTGGTCAGAAGGCTGAGGCAGGAGGATTGCTTGAACCCAAGAGGCGGATGTTGCAGTGAGCTGAGATTGGACCACTGCACTCCAGCCTGGGTGACAGAGTAAGACTCCATCTCAAAAGAAAATAATAATAAAATAAAATAAAAATTTACTGGGTCAATTAAGATTTTCAATGAGCAGCATTTCTTTTATTCTATTTAATTTTTAGAATTGTGTCTCTGAGAGACTATGATGATTATTTGGAGCTGCTGTAAGAAGTTTAACTATCTCCTTGATTTGTTAACATTTTATTTTCAGTAGATGTGCTCACAGAAATTATTTAGCTTTGGTTCTGTATTTTGGAACATTTTTTCTATGTGAAGCTTTTCCTGCTAAATATGCTTAAACCTTTATTTCACAATTTATGGAAGGTCTGACACCTTCCCCAGTGTTATTGCCAAGTGCCTGGGTGTGTGTTCCGACTCTGCCATTTGCCACTCTGACACTACTTCACTTTTCTGAGCCTGTATTTAACAACAGGACTTGAGTAGTTTGAAATAGTCCATACCATCATTACTTACTTTGATTTGGTGGAAACTAGAAGCAGTGATGGTGCCTTAACTGGGGCATTTTTTTAAAAGACACTAACAGGTAACCATTTCTATTTCTATAAGCTCTTGGAGCTCCCTGCTGCATCCCACATGGCACCAGGCTACTGACAACTTTGCTCTCTCCTCTCTCCATATTTCTCCCATTTTCCTTCTCATCCTTACCCCTTCCCTTCTTGATGGTCTGAAGAACTCCAAACTCTTCTATTATGAAGAACAATTCCATTTCTTGAACCCTTTCACAAACTCAATTTTGGGTTTTCCTTAGCAAAACCAAACCCATTGTGGTACTTAACAGAAGAAAAAAATTCAAATATAGGATCAGGCATTCATAAAACATAGTTGTGGGAGGAAAATAGCAACTTTTATTCTGCATGGGTGAAAGTTGTTAAGTAAACATTGTCAGTGTTATGCGATCTTCAGCTCTGAGTGCGACAAGGGTCTCTGAAGTTTTCTGATATTTGAATAACAGCAGCAGCATTATAATGTGATAGTGAATGATGGCCTCCCCGACTTTTAGTCCTCCTGGGCAAATAATTTTTAAAGAATCTGATTCCTTGTACTAAATCTCTTTCTGCTTGAAATACCCAAGGTGCTTTCTGTTTTCCTGCACTGAGCACTTATGATACAAATGAGGGAGTGAAGGCTCAGGTAGCTTAAGTCACTTGCTCAAAGGTCACATAATTTAGAAGTAGTAGGTCTATTTGACATCAAAGCCCGCACTGCTCTTCAACTCTGTATGTTTCTTAATTGTGTTTTTCAGACATGGCTATACTTTTCAAGTAAAATTTACTTATAGTTACCAAGTACAAGTAAAATTATTTCAAGGAAGCAAGGGATAGACATGAAATTTATCTAAAAATAAAACACAGTTCCCATGAAGGAATTCTTATGTATGAATGCCTTTGAATTACAAGTGAAAGAAATTCAGTTTAAACTAACGTCTACATGAAGAGAAACTTATTGCCACCCACACACAGATATATTGTTGCATGACTGTAAAGGGTATATGTACCTAGATTATGAATGATTGATGCAGAGCTTTCTGAGATAATCACTTTATACCTTCCCTCCATTTTTTTCTGATGTCAGCTCTATTCTTTCAGACCAATTTCTTCAAGTTGTGGACAACATGCTACAAATGGCTAAAAACTTCTATGCTTACAATTCTATAACTAGAAAGGAAGGCTATTTTTCCCAATAGCTCCAAATAGAGAAAATCTGGAGAAGCACCCTACTTGCCCTATCTTGTGTCCCATGTTCATCCCTTAACCAACTTCTGCGGCCAGGGAGATAAAGTTATCTAAGAATATAGCAGTTCCCATTCAGATCACATGGCCACAGAAGATAGAATTCCCCCGAACAAGTGGAGTAACACAGACAACGACAATGAAGAATCATCTTAGCCTGAGTCCTCCAAAAACCAAAGTCTTGCATTCAGGTAGTTTATTTAAGAAGTACTCTAAGGAGGAGGAGTGAGAGTCTGGAGGAGTAAAATAGGGAAGGAAAAACAAAAAACAATTTCACAATGCATTATTGACTTGGCAGCCACTATGGACAACTGTTGCTCAATCCTGCCAAGACCTTCTGAGGATCTAACTTATGAGATGCATCTTAAAATTGCCCATCTGAGTGAAGAGAGAGAAAAGCATTTCTCCACTGGCTTCCAACCATATTGGGCAAGCTTTGCCCCATGACTGTAACCATCTTACGTTTCCATTTGGCTCATGGGTGGCAAGTGGCTTCCTATTGGTATCACACACTTCATCATTAAAGTATCTCCAGGGCAGGAAGCAACAATTATAGAATGTAGTAGGCCCAGGTAAAATATTATCAGATTATTTTTGTGCAAAACTATTCAAAGCCTGTCCAAAACTGGTTACTGCAGTGATGCCTAGGAGGGCTGGAGAGGATATAAATTCATGCATTGTTGGGAACAGGCCCCCACATCTGGCCATAAACTGGCCCAAAACTGGCCATAAACAAAATCTCTGCAGTGCTGTGACATGTTCATGGGGCCATGACACCCATGCTGAAGGTTGTGGGTTTACTGGAATGAGGGCAAGGAACACCTGGCCCACCCAGGGCAGAAAACTGCTTGAAGGCGTTCCTGAACCACAAACAGTAGCATGAGCGATCTGTGCCTTGAGGACATGTTCCTGCTTCAGATAACTAGCCAGACCCATCCCTTTGTTTTGGCCCATCCCTTTGTTTCCCATAAGGAATACTTTTAGTTAATCCATAATCTATAGAAACAATGTTTATCACTGGCTTGCTGTCAGTAAATATGTGGGTAAATCTCTGTTCCGGCCTCTCAGCTCTGAAGGCTGTGAGTCCCCTGATTTCCCACTCCACACGCTATATTTCTGTGTGTGTGTCTTTAATTCTTCTAGTGCCACTGGGTTAGGGTCTCCCCGACTGTGCTGGTCTTGGCAATGCATAAAAAGTGGTCTAATAAATTCCACTCCCTTCACTGCTATAGTCCTTATGGCTGCAGCACATATGTCTTTCTAAAGCCTCTAGAATATTTGCTACTTCCTGTGCATCAGGTCCAATTAGCATGATATTATTAATATGATAGATCACAGTTATAGTCTGTAGAACGTCAGGATAGCCAAGATCTCTGCAGACTATATCGTGACAGTGAACAAGTGTATTAATAAAAACCGGGGGTAAAATGGCAAATATGTACTGCCATTCTTTCTATGTATAAAGGAACTCCTTTGGTCCTTACTGATGGAAATTAAGAAAGAACAAACTCATCAGATCAATAGCATCATACCAAGTGCCAAAGGCAGTCTTGTTCTCTTCTAGAAGACACCATATCTGGTGTGGCAGACCTGATTTAAGCCACCACTTGGTTAAATTCACCCTCATTACCATGGTCCATAGAGTTCCTGTAGGTGTCACGTGGGTAATTGGTTGAGAATATAATGGATATCAATGCTCCTGCACTTTTTAATTTTTTTATTTTTATTTATTCATTTATTTTTGTGAGACAGACTCTCGCTCTGTCACCCAGGCTGGAGTATAGTGGCGTGACCTGGGCTCACTGCAACCTCTGCGCCCTGGGTTCAAGCAATTCTCCTGCCTCAGCCTCTTGAGTAGTTGGGATTATAGGTGCACGCTGCCAAGCCCAGCTAATTTTTGTATTTTTAGTAGAGATGGGGTTTCACCATGTTAGACAGGCTGGTCTCAAACTCCTGGCCTCGGGTGATCCACCTGCCCCGGCATCCCAAAGTGCTGGGATTACAGGTGTGTGCCATAGCACCCAGCCCACTCCTGCACTTTTAAAGTGTTTAATGGTGCTGCTAATCTCTGCAATTCCTCCCACATGTATTATTACTTAGACATATTAACTTGGCTGAGGGGAAGGACAGTTGCAAGTGTCTTACCATGATGGCTCTTACTCTGTAGGCTGGAGAAAAATATGAAGGTTCTGCCACTTAGTAACTATCCGTATCCCGACAGCACATTCAGAAACCAGAGAAATAGCCAAAGGTTAGATCTAACAGATCCCCTGAACCCATTACGAGACATACTTGAGCTAAAACTGCATTTATCACTTGGCTTCTCTATGCCCGCATTCTAACTGGAGCATAACAAAGGTATTTCAGGTCCCTTGATTCAGAATCAACACAGAGCCGTGTTCCTCATATACAACAGTTCTTGAAAAGTCTGAGGATTTTCTTTTTGCAGGTTCACAGTTACGCTGATAAATAGTCTTAGATCCTTTTGGGGAATGTTTATCATATATCCTTGCACTAGTATTGCAAAATCCTTCCTCAGGGGACCCATCTCTTGTTCAATGAGTGGGCTCCAGGTCTGTGAAATGACTTATCTGGAAACTGGGTGAGGAAAATCTGTTTTTCTGAAGTGAAAACTGGTAAATGTTTCTGTTCACCAGCTCTTGATGTATTCTTTTTATTATATTAGGTTGGTGCAAAAGTGATTGCTGGTTTTGGCCATTATTTTTAATGCAATCACTTTTGCACCAACCTAGTAAGAGTAAGTAACATTTTGGTTGACTCTGTTGCCCTCGTCAGAATGCCCTGACTTGTCAGGCATTGCTGCAGATTCTTCAGGGTCAAGGCATATTGAATCCTACTCTGGCCTTGCAGTAGATGTCATAGCAGCTATGTCCACATCACTCTAACAGGCCTGCAGTTTGACCTCTTCCATTCCAGGTCTTGTCATCCTCTTGATACTAGGAATCTCAATTCCATGGCAATATCTTCTCCTGTCAACCCCAGCCTATGTAAGACAGTTATCAAAAAGTGCTCAAATAATGAGTGCTCGTTAGCACTGCACTCTTCATTGCTTTCATGAAAGAGGTGTCCTCTGGATCCACCTAGGAAACATTGTCAAGTGCCAGCTTCTCTGATCACACATAATACATTCATTCTAATATTTTTACCTCCTTGAATCTTTGGACCCTTTCCTCAAAAAGAGTTACAAAGTTACATCCTGTGCAAACATCTGATTGGTTGCAGAAAGAGATCAATCAGAGGTTGAAGTGAAGTTACAAAGTTATACTGCTATGCAAACGAAGATTTGGCTCACAACCAGACTGATTGGTTGTGGGAGGGGACCAATCAGAGGTTCTTTCAATTTTTCATCTGCCACACAGAAAACAGTGGGGGAGGGAGTGGTTGCAAAGGGAGTGGCCTTTGGTCCTTTTGTTACTTGAGCATGGAAAGTTGGGGTTTTTTCTTTAGATTTAGTTCTAGGAAGTCAGTGTGCCTTGGCCTTAGGTTCTTTGCCTTCAGACCCTATTATCCTGCCTCTGTGGTAATTAATGCTATTTAACAACATTTCTGTTTCTCCTCTGAAGTATACGATAAAATTCTTCTTCTCTTTCTTAAACTCAACCATGGCGTTAGCCAATAGGATGCATGTGGAAATGAAATATGTTCGTTCCCAGTGGAAGCCTTTAAAAGCCAATGCACAGTCTGCCATGGATTTCCCTCCTGCAACAGTGACCTGAAAAGCTGCAGATGAAGCTCCATCAGCCTGAGTCCTTGTGTGAGGATCATGCAGAATGGTGCCCACAGTAGGTCAACAAAAAACATATGACATGAGCAAGAAATTATGTGTGTTGTGTTAGGTCAGTGAGATTTTGAAGTTGTTTATTACTGCAGCACAGCCCTAGTCTATCCTGTTAGACATTTTGTTTTACTTTTTGAAGCATTCTATCCATCTTACCTTAAAATGATTGCTTGTTATAAGGGTGATCTGATGTTGACATCTGCCATCCCATTGATCACCAGAGGGCACGTGATTGTACCTTCCCTCTCTTTCTTTTCCATAAATACATCTCTCCCAATGATGAGGGTTCAATGGAAGAGGGTAGTTCTCTCAGAAGAGGACCATTTTTTTCATCAAAGTGATGAAAACAACTGTGCCTTCTGCTAAAATCTGAAAACAAAGCAAATATGGGTCTTTATAGAGAGACTTGTGACCCTTTTTTAAAGAAAAGAGTCTGTCTAGAAAAGTCTTATTGTAGGCTGGGCATGGTGGCTCATGCCTGTAATCCCTGCACTTTGGGAGGCTGAGGCGGGCAGATCACGAGGTCAAGAGATGGAGACCATCCCGGCCAACATGGTAAAACCCTGTCTCTACTAAAAATACAAAAATTAGTTGGTTGTGGTGGTGCGCACCTGTAATCCCAGCTACTCGGGAGGCTGAGGCAGGAGAATCACTTGAACCCGGGAGGCAGAGATTGCAGTGAGCTGAGATCACACCACTCCAGCCTGGTGACAGAACGAGACTCCATCTCAAAAATAAATAAATAAATAAATAAATAAAAAGAAGAAGAAAGAAAGAAAGAAAAGTCTTATTGTAGATGGTTGTAATGAGTCCTTGACTAAAGAACTCAAAGAATAGAATGCTTAGCACAATCTCTGGCACATAATAGATATTCAGCACATACTTATTCAGAAAGAGAAAGAGTAAAGTGGAAGAGAAAGAGGAGGAGAAAGGGGGAAGAGAGAGGGAGAAGGAGGAAGATCTGAAAGAGATTGAAAGAAGACTGTGGGCTGGGCATGGTAGCTCATCCTTGTAATCCCAGCACTTTGGGAGGCTGAGGCAGGTGAAACACTTGAAGTCAGGAGTTCAAGACCAGCCTGGTCAAGGTAGTGAAACCCCGTCTCGACTAAAAATACAAAAATTAGCCAGGCTTGGTGGTGCGAGCCTGTAATTTCAGCTACCTGGGAGGCTGAGGCAGGAGAATCGCTTGAACCTGGGAGGTGGAGGTTGCAGTGAGCTGAGATCACGCCACTGCACTCCACCCTGGGCAACAGAGTGAGACTCTGTCTCAAAAAAAGAAAGAAAAGAAAAGAAAGAAAGAAGATTGTGATTGAAGACACACGCACACACAAAGTCAAATTCAGTTGAATATATATATTCAGTAAGAATAGTTTAAGTCTCAGAAAGAAGGGTATATCCAGGTTGGCATTATTTTAATCAACCAAGAGACCTATTATGGCATCTATATCTGACAGAGATCTTTCCAATACGATTGATCCTATAAAGTCATAAGGCCCATGTGGCAGGGAAATTTGCCCTGCAGCCTGAACCTGATGTAGAGCCTTTTCTTGCTCTGGACACCACTCAAAACTGAATGCCTTGTGTCTCACTTGCATACAGGATCAGAGAAGGATGCTCAAATATGGTATAGGTTGCCTCTGAAATCCAAAGAGTTCTTTTCTTTGCGATGGAAGATGCCAGGTATAGCAACTTGTTTTTAACTTTTGGAGCAGTTATTTTAATATGCCTCAACCATTGGACCCACAGAAACTTCACTGGTGTTTCAGACCTTTAAACTTTGTCAGAATTTTTCTTCTGTTCTTCAGCATACATGTGATTTACAAAGGCAACTTAGAGTACTTGCTTCTTACTGCTCACCAGGCACAATAAACATCATGTAACCAACGTAATGGACCAGTATGATAATCTGTGAGACAGTAATATTATCATCCTCTGGATTCTATTATGACAGAATAGGAGAGTTGACATAGCCCTGAAATAAAACAATGATGGTGTGCCATGCTCCTTGCCATGTAAAGGTAAACTGTTTCTGATTACCTTTGCTGATAGAAATGGAGAAAAAGCGTTTTCCATGTCAGTATCTGCATACCAGGTGCCAGACTGCAAATGACATCATCACCTACTTAAGCTTGCAAAAATCCACATTCATATTCCAAGGCCAGTTTGGCTTTTGCCACCAGCCCAATGGACAAGTTATATGGGAAAATGTAGCCATTGGCAGATTTTTATTAAGGGGGAATCTGGTTCCCTCAGAGAGCAGAGAAGAAAATGCTTGTGCTGACAAGGAATGTTCAGGGGACATGAGGATTCAAAGTTCTCAGCCCCCCTTCTTTTGCTCGAATGTCTCCACCATGTGTCTTAGGTTCCTACTCCTTTCCTATCGATGTTGTAACTTAGTACAAGAGTCCTAAAGTGTTGTGCATTTAATTGACACTGCAGCCCAGCCAAAATAGTTCAGTTGGGAGAGTGTTAGACTGAAGATCAAAAGGACCCTTCAACTCTGCAGCATCTCTAATCAGGCTCTGTGTTTAATTTTCAATCATGTCTGTCTTGTATCTATAGGACCTAAGAGACTCTTTTAAAAATGCAATAGACACTTTCTGATTTCCCACCAATGCCCTGTGTCTGGCATTCAGTGCCTTACATTTGTCCTTTTCTCTAGATATGCTCTCCAGAGTTATGAGACATCCCAGGCCATGCAATCTTTGTGCTTACTATTACCTTAGCTACTAAATGCCTTGGGTATCCTCCTGAACCTTGCTTTTCTTCTGCATTCCATTCCATAGTCTCATTAATGCTTGTCTCAATATTCCCCCTAGCAAGAGGGTTATCCACATGTTCTGTTTCCTAGAGCCATCCTACTCCTTTTTTAATTGCCTTATCAGTCAGGACCCTGGCAGGAAAGAGAACCATGAAAGGGGGCAATTAATGAAGGTGCCATTCACAGACATGTGACAAGATATAGGAAAACCAGAAGAGATGGTGGAGTTCCACAGGGCTAGCAACAGCAGGAGGCCATTATCATTTCTAAACTGGAAAGGTCAGGAGAGTGAGAGATGACTGAAACTGGTGAGAGCTGTAGTAGTAGAAGAGGACTTCCCAGCAGGAACCATGGCATTTGGCATAGGAATGCATAAATTATCACCAATTGAGGAGACAATCAGGGGAATAAGTCCATCGGCCTTTTTCTGCCCTCCAATTTTCCAGTCTCTTACCAGTGCTTCCCATTGGCCGAATTCAACTTTAGACTTGGTTAATGCTATTGATAAAGGTCATGATCTTGGGGCACAGTGCAGAGTGCCAAAGAGATGGCAAATGGATCTGAAAGAGCAAGTAAAAATAGTTGGTGCAAAAGCAATTGCTGTTTTTGCCATTAAAATTAATCCTGCAGGTGTGTGTGGATACCTGTAGTGGTTCCATTTCCATTTCCTCTATGAGACTACAGTGTGAGTGAGTGTGTGTGTGTGTGTGTGCGCGTGTGTGTGTGAGAGAGAGAGAGACAAAGAGACACACGGAGAGACAGACAGAGAGAGACACACACACACACACACACAGAGACAGACAGAGAGAAACACTTTCATGTTTTTGTCTCCATGGCTATTTCCTTGTTTCCTCCAATCTTTAAACCTGGAAACCAGTCCTAGCAGCATTGAAAATGGATCTCAGGTTTTTGAAGCAAATGCTAAATTCTTTCACATTATTTCTGCCTATCCTTTCCTTCTTGGTTGTTGTGTCTGCTCAGCTTTAGACTCTGTACTGTGGTTAAGAACTCAAACAATAGATTCCAATAGAACTCCAGATTCCAATCCTGTTTCCTCAATTACTAGCTGGGTGAGCTTGGGCAAGTTCCTCAATGTCTCTTAGCTTCAGTTTCCCCAGTTATTAAAGGGGATAATAATAGTATCTATCTCATAGAGCTATTGTGAGAATAAAGTGAGATACACCACTATAAACAGAAGCTGTAACTATTATTCATTTTTCCCCTTTCACCTCTTGGACCTGACAACAAAATCTCACTTACTGAACTTTAACATTGATCATTCACTAGGACTCAGACTGCAGTTACTCTCAGGAGCTTCCAGCAAACACTTCATCCCACCTCGTCTTCTAGGACCCCCCTGCAGGGGTCACCATCAAGTCAGTGCCCGCCCAGGGATATAGGAAGCTCCTCTTCATCTCCTTTCCTCTTGTCTGCCTCTCATTCCACAAACTGTTCCTAATATGAATAGAAGTGTGTGTGTGCGCGCGTGCGTGTGTGTGTTATAGAACAATTTTACGTAAATTCTTCTCAATTTTATAGTTACATAAATATAGCATTAAACATTTCTATCTCTGAAAAATACCTGAAATCATATTGAGTTGCTTTGTACTAATGTTAATTCTTTCCTGTGGGCCCATGGGCCTGGATGGGAATGAAATTGTTCCCTGGCCTGGAACCGCATGATCTCCGGAGGTTCATTTAAAGATATGAAAAGCAAGCTAAATGGCAAAGTAATTAGTTCTAGTCTCATGTGATTTGCAGGCTATTTTCCCAGACTTTGCTGATAGGCCTGTGATGTTGTATTTCAAGAAAAAAAGTGTGTATTCACCTATATTTCTTTATATTTAAATTTTTTTAAGATTTGTCTATTTCTGCACCTTTGATTTCAGGATGCAAAAATAAAGCTCTTGATTAGACACTTTTTTTTATTGTGGCACTGAAGACATTCTATCATAATCTTTTTATAAATTTGTTATTTTGAAACAATTTTAACTATTAATATATAGATAAGTTGCAGATAGTACAGAGAATCCTTGTATACCTTTCATCCAGCTTCCCCTAATGTTACCATTGTATCTAAGTATGGCACATTTATCAAACCCAAGAAATCAACACTGGTACAGCACTACTAACTAACCACAGACTTCATTTCAATTTCCCCAGGTTTTCCACTTATGCTCTTTTTCTGCTCCAGGATCAAGTGGGATCCCACATTGCACTCAGCCACTGTGACTCCTCAGCCTCCTCCAATCTGTGACGGTTTCTCAGTCTTTCCTTGTTGTTCATGAACTTGACACTTTTGAAGAGTACTGGTCAAGTATTTTGTAGAATATCCCTCGATTTGAGTCTATCTGATGTTTCTTCATAATTAGATGGGAGTTATGGACTTTTTGGGAGAATGTCATGGAGATGAAGTGTTGGTCTCATTGCATCATGTCGAGGACACATGATATCAACATGTGCTCATCAATTTCTTCCTGGTGTTTTTAACCTGGATCACTTGGCTAAGGTGGTATGTGCCAGGTTTCTCTACTATAAAATTACTATTTTTTTCCTTTCCATATTCTATTAATTAGAAACAAGTTACTAACTTCAATTAACACTCAAGGGCTAGGTAAATAAATTACACTGCTTGGAGGGAGGAATATCAAAGAATTTTTGGACAGACGTTAAAATCACCACAGCATTTAATATATGTTTCAGGGAAAATACTTTGAGGCTATGCTACCATTCTGTTTCTCTTTAAAATTTCACCCAGTAATTTTAGCATTCATCCCTGAGTGTTAACCACAATAATTATTACTGAGATGTTCAAATATTTTTATTATTATTGCTCTCATTCCATCTACATTTATTCTTTGGAATGCTAGAATTTTTCTGTGAGAGTTTTTTCTTCGCCCCATTTATTTATTCAATCATAATTTTTATCAGTATAGACTAATGACTTTTTATTTTATTCTTTGGGTTATAATCCAATACTATCATTATTAATTTTGTTTCAGAATTGTTCCAGGTATGGCAAATGAAAGCTCTTTTTATTTCTATATCATCTATCAATCAATCAACATGAGTTCCTACTGTTATCTTTGACCCTATTCTAGCACCAGAGGGTTCATTCTAGCCATCCTTCTCCTGCTGATTTGTAACTTCTTTTTTCTGACATTGGGAAACATGACTTCCGTTATCTACAATTTATTTACTTGTGTTCAACTCTAGTATACCTATAAAATAATATCAGAATCACTAACCTGTCAGAATTGCTAACGTCTATTCTTGTCTGAAACATAAGTAGAATACACTGATTTTATTCAGTTCTTTTTGACTGTAGTCTAACAGTTTTCAGTAAAAACACTGTTTTCCAAAGTTACTTAGGTCAGCTCCACCCCCACCCCATGCGGTTTGGTATACAGTTGCATTTATTTTTCATAGTCTGCATTCCATCTTGGGATTCCTGGTAGCCTGATATATTTTTTAAAACTTAGGTATAGGCCGGGCGCAGTGGCTCATTCCTGTAATCTCATCACTTTGGGAGGCCAAGGCGGGTAAATCATGAGGTCAGGAGTTCAAGCCCAGCCTGGCCAATATGGCAAAACCCTGTCTCTACTAAAAATGCAAAACAATTAGCTGGACATAGTGGCGGGCACCTGTTATTCTAGCTACTCTGGAGGCTGAGGCAGGAGAATCGCTTGAACCCAGGAGGCAGAGGTTGCAGTGAGCCGAGATCACGCCATTGCACTCCGGCCCAGCGACAGACAGACAGACTGAGACTCCGTCTCAAAAAAAAAAGCAAAAAAACACCTGGATATAGTAAATTTCACTCTTTAGTAGTATGTAGTTGTACTCTCAAAAAGAAAAACTTGGATATAGTACATTTCACTCTTCGGTAGTATGTAGTTGTACTCATATGTAGTAGCATGCAGTTCAGTGGGTTTTACAAAATGCAGAAAGTCATGTACTCACCACCATGGTATCATGCAGAACAGGTCTATCACCCTAAAACTCCCTTCTACAGCCCCTTGGAGTGAATTCCTTCACCCTGCCCAACACCTTACAATAACATTTTCAAGCCAGAAAAGAGATTAGCAGTCAACTTGTTCAAAAGTGTTATATTTTATAACTTTTTAGAATTTTTTAAATGTATAAAAGTAATGCACACACATTTTTGTTTAACAGTAGAGAACTGTGTAATCTGAAAAACAACTCTCCCTCAGTGATGTTCGCATGTGTGAGTATGTAAGGGCTTTGTCTACTATATCCATTGGTAAGTCCTTGCCCGGCCCAGTCTTCAACCTCTAAATCTGGAAATCTCTCAGTAGCCAATGATTCCAATACCTGTTCCCAGAGGTAACCAGTATTGACCCTTTTATTTCACACATGAAAAAGTTGAGAGCCAAAGATTAAAATTACACAGTCATTTATGAGAAAGCTTGAGGTGGAACCCAGACTCATGACTCCAAGTCCATTGTTCTTTCTACTTCCTGGTGTTTTTGTTCAAGAGCATGTGCTCAGATCAATCTGCAACCCAAATATGGCTGGGTGTGGCATGGATAACTTGTAACAAACAAAACAAAACAAAAAACAAACACACATCACTTCTGACCTCAGATGCTGCAGTGCTGCAGTTAGAGGGGAAAGGCATTTGTGTATTTGGGGGAGGACTCCATCCAGTTAATATTTACTTTCTACGTTATGACATGGAGAGCTGTGAAATAAAACCTTCCCACTCTGGCTGCAGCAGCGATTTAGTAGGGGATTTGTAGAGAGGCTTGCAAACAGAAGTTCATAGCATCTGGAGGCTGAGGTGGTTGGATCACTTGAGCCCAGGAGTGGGAGGCTCCTGTGCCACTACACTCCAGCTTTGGCTACAGAGCAAGACCCTGTCTCAAAGATTTTCTTATGGAAGTTCTTGTTTTGCAAAGATTTGATCAGTTGTAAATAGAAGCACAACATCCTAGAACAATAAAAAAGTCATTGAGGCTGGGTGGCTCATGCCTGTAACCCCAGCACTTTGAGAGGACAAGGCAGGCAGATCACCTGAGGTTAGGAGTTCGAGACGAGCCTGGCCAAAATAGTGGAAACTCCATCTCTACTAAAAATACAAAAATGAGTCCAGCTTGGTGGCAGCTGCAACCTCAGCTACTCAGGAGGCTGAGGCAGGAGAATTGCTTGAACACAGGAGCGGAGGTTGCAGTGAGCCGAGATCGCGCCACTGCACTCCAACCTGGGCAACAGAGTGAGACTCTGTCTCAAAAAAAAAAAAAAAAAAAGAAAGAAAGAAAAAGAAAAGTCATTGATAAAATATGTGTCTTTGAAATTGAACGTTGAGGAACTGAAGAAAATGAGAACCTCTGGAATTCATGTATTAGCTGTGATGACAGGAAGCACCCTCCTCTCTAGACCAGTGTGGCACTCTGAGGCAAAAGAGAGCAGGAGAACAGCAGTGCCAGTCTGACATAAGAGGTGGAGCTGCCATAGGATCGGGGGATGACACTATCCTTGTGCCTTCCGGCTGAAGGATTCACCAGCACCTAGAGAAAGAGGAGCTGCAGCTCACTGTCAAACTATAGTATGATAATAGCTGAGAATCCTTGAAATATGGCACTGTTATTTAAACTTACATTATTAGCACTGTGCAGTTTCATGTTGCTGAGCTGCTGTGGTTTGAATGTCCCTTCCAAAACTCATGTTGAAACTTAATTCCTAGTGTGATAGTATTGAGAAGTAGAGCCTTTAAAGGTGATTGGATCGATCATGAGGGCACTGCTCTCTTGAATGACTAATCTGTTAATGGATTCATGGATTAATGTGTTAATCAGGGTAGGGGAACTGGTGGCTTTATAAGAAGAGGAAGAGAGACCTGAGCTAGCACGTGAGTATGCTCAGTCACCTTGCTATGTGGTACCTTGTGCTATCTTGGGACTCTTCAGATTCCCCACCAGCAAGGAAGCTCTCACCAGAGGTCTTCCTTTAACCTTAGAATTCCCAGCCTCCAGAATGTAAGAAATAAATTATGTTTCTTATAAATTACCCAATTTCAGGTATTCTGTTATAAGCAGCAGAAAACGGATTAAGGACATGAACTAATCATTTTATTGCTTGAGTAAAATGAATTCTTTCATATACTGTTTAAGAGAGATATCCAAGCCTGGTCGAACCTGCTAGCATGTATAGTCGTAGGCCTGGTGCCCAGCGTGGGCAGACCAGGACAACATTCCCAATATGGAATGGTGCCCAAACATGCCCCAATTCTACAGGAATGTGCCACTGTTTATAGGTATGAAACAAAATCTCCAACCAGCAAAATCTAGAAATCTTTCCAAGTATAACAACATAGGCATCTTTCTGAATTACATACTGGTTAGTTGTGTTTTGAAATTAACTGTAAATCCCACAGGGCATTCTTAACTATTCTGAAGATTGCTTGAGAGACATTTGAGATAAATTATTTTCCTTCCATTTTTCAGATACCTTAGGTCTTCTTAAGATAAGTTATTTTTTCTTTCATATTTTTAGATACTTCAGGTCGTTCTCAGGACATGAGGTTACAAGTAAATGGCCTTAACACTGGAACAAATTCCAGGGATGTTTAAGTAGATGCAACTCTATCAATCTGAATTTATCTTTAAGATCTTTCTTTTTAAAAAATGATTAGTTAGCTTGTTTGCTCATTCATTCATTCATTCATTCATTTCGTTGGGGTTATGATTTACATGCTATAAAAGGCACAGGTCTTAAGTATTCAGTTTGATGAGTTTTGACATTTGTAAATACCCATAAAACCACCACCCCAGAGAAAATACAGAACATTTTTGTCACCCAAGGAAGTTCCTTCATGCCATCTTCCAGTGGATTTTACCCCACTCCCACATGGACCCACTTTCTTTTATCATACATTGATTCTGCCTGTTCTTGCACTTTGTATTCATTGAATCAAGTAGTGTGTGTCTGCTTATCTGTCTCCTTTCACTCAGTTTTTGTGAGATTCATCCATGTTGCTGTACTTTTCAGCAGTTCTTCCTTTTTATTGAAGAGTAATGTTTCATTGTCTGGATATACCACAACCTATTTACCCATTCTTTTGTTGATGGACACTGAGTGTGTTTACAGTTTTAGGAGGTTATGAATAAGGCTGTTATGAGTGTTCTTTAATATGTCTTTAAATTTTCTATTTTCTAAAAAAATCTTTTTGTTTTGAAATAATTTCTAATTTATCAAAAGTTACAAAGCTTAAAATGGCACAAACACTCATGTGCCCTTTATTCAGATTTGCCAATTATGAATATTTAACCTTTGCTTTATCATTTATGTGTGTGCTCTTTTTATGTATGTGTGTGTTTTTCCTCAGGGCCATTTGAAGGCTCTTTACTCCTAGGAAGTTGAGTGTATATCCTTAGAATATGAATGTTCTCTAACATAATCACAGTATAGTTAGCAATTTCAGCAAATGTAACATTGATATAATACTCTAACCTACCAATAGTATTCCAGTTTTGTTGGTTATTGACCCAATAATGTCCTCAACAATGTCCTTTACTCCCTTCATGCTCTAATCTAAAACCCCGTTTAGGGTCAGCTATTACTTTTAATTGTCACTTCTTTAGCCTCCTTTAATCTGGAACATTTCCATATCCTTTCTTTGCCTTTTATGACATCGATTGTTATTATGAATATAGTACTTCCTCCCTTTTTAAACAGAATGATCCTCGTCTTAGGTTGTTCTGATGTTTCCTTGTGATGAGATTCATATTATGCACTCTAGGCTGGAATCTTGCATAGGAGATGTTGAGAGGCGTGAGATATCCATCTTTCCTACATTGGTGATGTTAATTTGGACTGACCAGTCAAGATTTTGTCCAATTTATTCATTGTAAAATGACCATGTTTTCTCCATTGTAACTAATAAGCAGTTATCTGTCAGCAGATCATTTAAGATTATGAAAATATCCTGTTCCTCATCAAAGTTTACTCCTAGCTTTAGCACTCATTGATGAGTCTTGCCTGATTCAATTTCCACTATGATTGTCACAAAATAATAATTTTCCAGCTTGCACTCCTCCCTTACCAGTTGGCCTTCGCATTTACCTGTAATCAAGAGACCTCTTTTCTCCACTATTATTTATTTGTCTGTTTATTGTAGATATGAACTCATTAATTTCTATTTCTTCAATGGCTTATAATTTATTACTGGACTTATTTTGGTGTACAAATTATCTCAGGTTTGGTCAGGAGGAGCCTTTTCAAGATGACTCCTGTGTTCCTGTGACTTGCCCTCATGATTTTTTAATCATCTTTTTAATTTTCTGATACGACTAAATATTCATCTTATACCTACCCTGCTCCGTCCCTGGAATTAGCCATTTCTTTGAGGAGCCCTGGTTCCTTTTAGTGGTAAATGGTGTTAAAAGACCAAGATCTAGGTATGAGGTATGATCATTGCTACCAGACTTTGTTTCTTGGTCTTTTCAGTGGACAGAACAAAGAAATATGTAAATGTATATACACTAGTATACAAATGTACACCTGCAAGTACATATACATGCATACTTATCACATACACACACATACACATATCATGTACATATTTTACAAATTATACAATCACATCTGAGGTTTCCAGTTGCAATCCATCCCCCTCAGAATTCTTTTTGGTTTTCTCCTACTCCATACTTTTTTTGTCCCTTCTTCGTCAGTGATAACTCTAGGTCCCAACAACATCAATACATTTGCTCATTTGATCAATCCAAAATAAAATTCTAAAACAGTTTAAGAATTACTTTGCTCATAATACTAGAATAAACAAGTCTACTATAATGAGTTCAGGATTCATGTGTAACTCTTCCTTATCCACAACCCTGCACAAGACTGAGGATGTATAGTCAAATATTATGTTCATAAGCTACATGGATTCCTTCCTTCTTTCCTCTCTTCCATCTTTGGCTCTCTTCTTTTTTCTCTCCAGTGTGGTTATGGTATTAATTTGAAATAAAATCAGTTTCATTAGTTGTGGTTTGCTTTCAGTTTTTCATTTTTTTCTTCTTATTCTTATTCATTAAATTTCATTTCTGAATATGTAGAATGTAATCATGCTTCCAAGAGTCAAGCTTATGCAAAAAGATAGTCTCAGAGAAGTGTTACTCTTTTACATCCCTTCCATTCTATTTCCACAACCCCTTGTAGGTCACAAATTTCATTGTTGTCTGATTTTTCATCTAGTATTACTTTTCGCAAAGTTAAAGAAACATATGTATATATCTTTATTTTCCCTTCTTTCATACGCTAAAGTTAGCATCCTTCATAAGCTCTTTTGCTTTTTTAAAAAACTTAATTATACCTCCTGGAAATTATTTCATTTCAGTTCCTAGAAATCTTCCCTATTATGAGGCGGAGGTTGCAATGAGCTGATATTGCGCCACTGCACTGCAGCCTGGGCAACAGAGCGAGACCTGTCTCGAAAAAAAAAAAATGAAAAAAAAACAAACAGAAAAGAAATCTTCCCTATTATTTTTTGTGTAGCTGCATAGAACTCATTGTGTGTATATACCAAAGATTAATTAGTGTCCTATACTTGAACAGTTGGTTTGTGTTCAATATTATGCTATTTCAAAATAATCTTGTGCATATTGCATTTTTGTATTTTTGGGTGTGTATCTACATCCTAGTATATGTAAATTCCAAAAGGTAACACTCTAGGGTAAATGCCTGTATAGTTTTATATTTGAATATGTGTTGCCAAATTCCCCTCAATTGCTTTTCATTCCTACCAGCAATGCATGAGGGTATTCATTTTCTCCATACCTTGCCACGTAGTAACATTATCAAGCTTTTTTTTGTTTTTTTTTGGGACGGAGTTTCGCACTTGTCACCCAGGCTGGAGTGCAACGGCCCCATCTTGGGGCTTATCACAACCTCTGCCTCCCAGGTTCAAGCAATTCTCCTGCCTCAGCCTCCCAAGTAGCTGGGATTACAGGCATGCACGCCGGGCTAATTTTGTATTTTTAGTACAGACAGGGTTTCTCTATATTGGTCAGGCTGGTCTTGAACTCCCCACCTCAGGTGATCCACCTGCCTTGGCCTCCCAAAGTACTGGGATAACAGGCATGAGACACCGTGCCCAGCCATTATCAAGCTTTTGAATTTTTTTTGCTAATATTGTGGGTAAGGAACTGACTTTAGTATAGTTTATCTTGCATTTCTTTATTAGGAGCGACGTTGAACATCTTCCAACGTGTTTAAAGACCAGCTTTTGTACCTCTTTTTGTAAATTGTCTGTTCTTGTTATTTGCCTATTTTTCTGTAGGGTTTTTGGTCTTTTTCCTTAAGTTTTATAAGTTCTTTATCAGTTAGGGATACTGATTTTTATTTGCAATGTAGGCTGCAAATGTTTTCTTCTAGTTTGTTATTTGCCTTTTGACTTTGCTTATGGTTTTTGGCATGCCAAAGTTTAGAAATTTTTAATGATTATATTTATCAATTTTTTCTTTTAGTGCATTTGAATTTTTAGTAATAGAAAACCTTTTCTGATATCTAGATTACAGAGGTATTTACCCATGTTTTCTTGTTGTACTTGTGTAATTTTATTTTCCACATTTATATCTCTGATCCATGTGGAGTTTATTCCTGTGTATGGTCTGAGGAAGGAATTTAACTTTTTTTCGAATGGTTATCCAGCGATCTCAACACCATTTATTAAAAAAAAATTATATTTGCCTGAGTGAGAAGGGATATTACCTTTATCATATACTAAATTTTTATATGCACTTGTCTCCATTTCTGGACTTTCCATTCTGTCGATCTGTCTATTCATGTACTAGTACCACACTGTTTTAATGGTAGAGTCTTTATAGTATTTTGTTTTGTTTTGTTTTTTACAGTCCAGTGGGTTGTTGTTGTTGTTTTACACTTACTATGTCATGAATTCATAGGGAATAGGTTCCAGCAGCTCAGGTTCCTTTCCAGTTTTTCTCACAAAGTGTGCTTCTCTGGGTGGAACAGGCTGGCGCTTCAGTTGAATCCAGATACCTTTCTCTTTGGCTTCCTTCTTTTTCTGATCATTTTCCTTCTTGCGTTTCAGGAAGCTATCTCAGCTCTTAGAGTATGTAATGATGTAGTGTGCTCAGTATACACACTGATTCTCTTGATAAGAATCTTGTCCTTAAATTTTTGGTTTACAGCAATGTCAACAACATCCTGAGAACGTCGTAGACTTCCAGTTATGGCATGGTAACACTTGTGCCGTGTTCCTTTTCGAACAAGTGCCCCTTTCCTTGATGTTTATGACATCACTTTTCTGATAGATTTGCATGTATGTGGCCAAAGGAGCAATGCCATGTTTCCTAAAAAGCCTGGAGAACATGTATTGGGTGCCTCTCCTCTTTCCCTTTGTGTTCATCATCTTGGTGAATGACTGGAAGATGGTGGTTACAGCCAAAAGGCTATAGTATGTTTCACTATCTAGTGGGGCTATAACCTGCTTTTTCAGTTGCTCTTTGATGTTTATTTTCCCCTATAAACTTTAGGATGAACTTGTCTACCTTCATAAAAACAACAACGACAACAACAAAAAACCTCATAGGATTTTTTTTTTCTTAAAATTGCATTAAGCTTATAAATTAACTTAGGGAGAACTGACATACTGATGATATTGAAACATCCTTTTGTTTTAGTTTTTGTTTTTGAGACGAAGTTTCGCTCTCGTTGCCCAGGCTGGAGTGCAATAGCCTGATCTCGGCTCACCGCAACCTCCACCTCCCGGGTTCAAGGGATTCTCCGCCTCAGCCTCCCGAGTAGCTGGAATTACAAGCATGCACCACCATGCCCGGCTAATTTTGTATTTTTAGTAGAGACGGGGTTTCTCCATATTGGTCAGGCTGATCTCAAACTCCTGACCTCAGGTGATCCGCCCGCCTCGACCTCCCAAAGTGCTGGAATTACCAAGCACAAGGGGTGTCTTTCTATTTGCTCAAGTCTACTTCTCTGTGTTTCGGGAATGTTTTGTAATTTTCTTCATACAGATTTTGAACTTTTCTTGTAAGTTTATTCCTAAATATTTTATCTTTTTTGTTTCTATTATAAATGGGGCTTTCTCAACCATTATATCTTATAACTGGTTGTGATTTGTGTATGTGAATATTATCCAGCTCATCAGGAACATCAGGCTAGACTAAAAACTGAGGAACTCTGGATCCCGAGTTTGTTCTTGGTAGTTATTTTATAATCAGTTCATTCCTGCTCCTAAAGTGATGGTCAGCAAACTATAGCCTGTGGACCAAATCTGGCCTACCTTCTGTTTTTGTATGGCCTGCAAGCTAAGAATGGCTTTTACATTTTTAAATAGTCAATAAAGAAACAACAACAAACAAAAAATAATATTTCTTGACATGTGAAAACTACAGGGAATTCGAATTTCAGAGTCCATAAATAAAGTGTTATTGGAACACAGCAATGCCGATTCATTTATATTATTGTCTTTGGCTGTTTTCCTGATACAATGGCAGAGCCAAATAGTGGTGGCTGAGGTTCTCTGGCCCACGAAGCCTGAAATATTTATTACTTGGCCCTTTGCAGAAAAAACTTACAGATCTTTTCCTGAAGGAACTCATTCTCTAAGAGATGCAGAAGTTAAGTAAATAAACCAGTACAATACAGAGCTGTCATTTCTATTATACAGGAGCAAAGAAGATTTTATTTTGACTTGAGGGTAGAGAAAGATGGAGAAAACATAACCGAAAGCGTTGACTGAGCCAAGTCTTGAAAGACAGTATACACCAGGATCAGGTAGGAGATTAGGTTATTAGAATCAGAATGCAAGGCTGCTGCAATGGCTCATGCCTGTCATTCCAGCACTTTGGGAGGCCAAGGTGGGGGGATCACTTGAGGTCAGGAGTTCAAGACCAGCTTGACCAACATGGTGAAACCCCATCTCTACTAAAAAAAATCCAAAAAAAAAAAAAAAAATTAGCTGGACGTAGTGGCGGGTGCCTGTAATCCCAGCTACTGGGGAGGCTGAGGCAGGAGAATTGCTTGAACTCGGGAGGCAGAGGTTGCAGTGAGCCGAGATTGCGCCACTGCACTCCAGCCTGGGCGACAGAGCAAGACTCCATCTCACAAAACAAACAAACAAAAAAATCAGAATGCAAAGAATGGGCAGAGGCTGCCATACGGAGACGATAAATCATCCATATGGCTGGATGAGCAGAAGAGCTAGGCTAGGACCACACTAAGAAAAGCGTACTCCCATGCTAAGAAGTTTGGATTTTATTCTTAATGTGATGGAGAGTAGCTGAAGAATTTTAGATGAGAGACTGACATGATCATAATTGTGTATTATAAAAAGAGCTTTGATTGCAATGAAACACAAGGATGGAGGAACTTAAGTCTGGAGTCAGGCAGAGAACACAAGGCTTCCTCCTATGTTAAACTGCAATAAGACCCTGATAAAGTCGGCTACCACATTCATGTTGTTATACACTCCTATGCGCTTTCTTTTCCTTATACTAATCTACCCTTATCAATCTGTTCCTTTTTATAACTTTTAAGGCATTTTTGCCTATGGTCCTTTTTACACTGAATCGTATATCATCTGGGGGGTGGCAGGAGGGGAGGAAGTGGGGAAGGTTAATGGGTATAAAAAAATAGAAAGAATGAATAAGATCTAGTATTTGCTAGCACAACAGCGTGATTATAGTAAAAAATAATTTAATTGTACATCTGAAAATAACTAAAAGAGTACAATTGGATTATTTGTAACACAAAGGATAAATGCTTGCGACGATGAATACCACATTTACCCTGAAGTGATTATTATTCATTACATGCTTGTACCAAAATATCTCATGTAACCCATAAATATATACACCTACTATATACCCACAAAAGTTAAAAATTAAAATAAAAATTCATCTTTTTTTTTTAACTGTTTTGTATTTCGGTCTTTTCTCCCTAATAAGATTAATCACTGATAGATCATTGATACATTTTATAACATAGGCAATTGAGACAATATAGTATGAATTAATTTAGACCCACATTGTATTATAACCCAATTTACATTTTTCTGATCCTGAAATTTATAATTACCATATGCAGTTATATCAGTGAAACTTTACTTATTACAACTTTAAAAAATTATACAAACAGAAATAATAAAGACTCCATTGGCTTTTCATAGCTTTTTATTTTAGAACTTTCTGGCATCATTGTGGTGTTTCTGACACATCAGATTTTAGCAATTTTCCACTCTGGTGGGTAGCACATAGTGGTACAGAATCCAGAATCAGATAGTGGCCAGTTGTCACATGAGGACAGTGGGGAGCAGCATCTCAGCCTGGGCATGGTATTATGCAAAGTTCTATTTCTGAGAAGGAGACTTGATAAGGCTCAGCAAAGTATCCAATCACAGCTGGGTTCAAGGCAACACTTTGGTCCTAAGATGGGAACGGTGCTACTGGAATTAATAACCAGTCAAACTAAGCTTTATCAAGCCCTAGGAGCTGTGTCTGGTTGACTGGATATACAGATGGACTCCATATACAGATGGATGGCTGGGCACTCAGTTGCTGAATAGGGCAAGACGGTATAGTGGCTACAATTTGCTTTGTAACTGCATAATTTTACAAATGAATGGAACTGAGCATGCAAGTGTGGCACACAGTGGACAAGAGAACCAAAATTAATATAAATATAAAAGTAAATGCATGTCATCAGAAACTTGCCTCCTTGCAATTCCCTAGCCTGGAATTTTCACTCTGTTATAGATTCCCATAGTACTTTGATTGTATATCCAGTACAACTTTTATTACAGTGGCTCTTGTGGTTATTATTATTATGGTATGTAGATTATTCATTTCAAGTGGGTAGCACTGTTTTATTTACTTTTGAATTCATTTTAGGTGGGCTCTCAATCCACAAGTAGCAGGATAATTTCTTGAAATAGCAGTTTTATATTTTCTGTCTAAAATTCTCCCCTTCTCTTTTCCCATTCAGAGAGAAAGTCCTGTGCTTCTTTTTGCCTTCACTGGGGTTGGTAGATAGCTTCCTGACTTTTGATCATCAAAGCTTAGACTGAAACTGAGGTTCAAGGAAACTAAAAAGATCCTGACAGAGGCTGGAGGAGAGAGGGGTTCTTTAGCTGAATGGTGCACAGGTCAGCTGAATGCCTAGGTCTGAAGATCTCAGCCTCACCCCAAAACTTCATACCCCTTTCATGTCATAGAAGGAACCGTGAAGGCTGGGGCAATGACAGTTCAGTCACAGCTAGTGCAGACAGATGATTAATAAATGGAATGGACTCCATAATGCCCTAGAGATGTATGAGACCCCAGAACTTTGACGTAATTCTTAAAGTGGAAAAGCCTGAGAAGATTGGGCTTTTAAATATGTTTTGTTTCATATTTAAATTTCATTTTCAAATGTAATTGGTTCAACAAATGATGCTGGGACAGTTGGATATCCACATGCCAAAGAGTGACATTGGGCACTCACCTCACACAATATGCAAAAATTGATACAAAAGGGATCAAAGACTTAAATGAAAGAGGTAAAACTACAAAACTCTAAGAAGAAAACCTAGGGGATACATCTTCATCATCCTGGATTTGGCAATAGATTCCCAGGTATGACACCAAAAGCATAAGAAACAAAATAAAAAAATAGATAAATTGGACTCTATCAAAATGTAAAACTTTTTTGTATTAAAGGACACTATTATGACAGCAAAAAGACAAACTACGGAATGGGAAAAAATACTTGCAAATTATATATATGGTAAGGGTTTAGTATCCAGAATATACAAAGAATTTTTACAACTCAACAACAAAGAAACAATCAACTCTATAAAAGGGCAAAAGAATTGAATAGACATTTCTCCAAAGATATACAAATGGCCAACAAGCACGTGAAAAAATGCTCAAAATCATTAGTCATTAGGGAAGTGAAAATCAAAACCACAGTGAGACACCACTTCACTTTACACCCATTAGGATGCCTATAATAATAGTAATAAATGAAACATAACAAGTGTTGGCAAGGATGTGGAGATATTAGAACCTTTATTCATTGCTGGTGGAAGGTAAATTGGTTCAGCTGCTGTGGAAAAGTTTGGCAGTTCCTCAAAAAGTTAAACATAAAATTTTTAAAAGTTTAAACTAAAAAGTTAAACACAGAATTACCATATGACCTAGCAATTCTACTCCTAGTTATATACCCCTCCCAATACATGTACATTCATGTTCATTGTAGAATTATTCAAATAACCAAAAGGTAGAAACAACCCAAATGTGCATCAGCTGATGAATAGGTATAAAATGTGATGTTTCCATACAATGAAATTATTCATCCACACAAAGGAATGAAGTATAGTACTAATAAATGCTACAACATAGATTAACCTTGAAAACTTTATGCTAAGTGAAAGAAGCCAGACATAAAAGGGCACATATCGTATGATTCTACTTATATGAAATGTCCAGAATAGGCAAATTCATAGAGATGAAAGCTGATTGATGGTTGCCAGGGACTACGGGGAGAGGAAGAAGGGGAATGACTGCTTAATGGGTACAGAGTTTTCTTGTTCATGATGAAAGTGTTTTAAAACTAGGTAGAAGTGGGAGTTGCCCCACATTGTAAATGTACTGAATACTGCCAAACTGTTCACTTTAAAATAGCTCATTTTATGTCATGTGAACGTCACCTCATTAAAAAATTTTTTTTGATGTAATAGGTAATATATTCACATGGTTAAAAACTTAAAAGGTACAAATTTATTCAGTGAAGTTTTCCCACCCCTTACCCCTACTAAGTTACCCTTCTTGCAGTCAAGTAATATTATCAATGTCATGAGTATTTTTCCAAAGATATTTTGTGCATCTATAAGCAAATAAGTATATATTACTTTCCCCCACTAGCTCTGTTTACAAATGGTGATAAACTTTGCATATTCTTTCGCAACTGGCTTTTTTCTGCTTAATATTATATTTGAAAATCATATCAGTTCATATAAAATTGCTTCATTCTTTTAATGAGTGTATAATATTCCATTATATTTGTTTATCCAGACCTCCACTGATGGACATTTAGAAAAGTTCCCAATTCTTTGCTCTTACAAAGATGCATTATACCTATGATATTTTACTTATGTGAGAATACATCTGCAGAGTCAATTCCCTGAAGTGGAATTTTGGGTCAAAAGGTACACGCATTTATAACTATTTTAAAGCTATTGCCCAGTTGTTCTTCTGGAGTTCATATTTATTTACCTGCCTCTCAGAACTAGTAATCAAAAATTACAGTGTTACCACACTTTGGGGTCTTTGCCAATCTGGCAGATAAAAATTGATTTTTAGTGTAGTTTTATTTTGTATCTCTATGATAACAGTAATCCTTTCATATGTTGAAGAGCCATTTTAATTTTTTTATTGTGTGAGCTATATCATATTATTTGCTCATTTTTTAAATTTAGCTTTTGGCCTTTTTCCTACTAATTTTAAGGTACTTTTAGAAAAAATTAAGCACTTACCTGTAAAAATAAGTGCAGTTTTCCCTTACAGTTTTCTTTCTACCCTGTTTATAGGTTGTTTTTAATCACACAAAAAAAGTTTAAGTTGTGAAATTTATTTATTCATTTTTTCTATGGCTTCTGGATTTTAATACCTAGAAAGGTCTTCCCCATGCCAAGATTATAAGATAAATATATCATAAAAAATTCTTCCATCTTTTCTTCTAATATTTTTATGGTATCTTTTTTTTCCCCTTTAAAAAATTCATTCTTTGAGCAATTTTGAATTTATCCTTTTTATTTTGAGTATGAGGTATGTATTCAATTTTTTTTTCAGATTATGTAGGATTAAAGAAAAATAAGATTTGGCCCTTTCCCTCATGATAGCTACTGCAATTTAAATAAATAAACACTACGGGAGCTCTGGCAGAAGCCTGAACAGGATGCAATGCGGACACAGTTGGGAGGAAAAGGGAGCACATTCCTCTTTGGGACCCTGATCTAGTAAGACAGGACTATCTGAGTCTATCAGTCAAAAAGGAAGAGGTTGAGATCTCAATCTCTTTCCTCCCAGGAGGCTCTCCTATGCAAACTTCCCCAATGCCAGTTTGGGCTAACTAGGGCTATTTGAAGAAACAGCCTTGTCAGGGTGTCCTTTCCTTGGTGCAGTTGGGTACCTATTCTCCTTCCATTTCTAATTGGTAAGAGGGGCTTTTCAAGTGACTCTTTTCTAAGCAAAGATGATTTGTTCTCAGTGACTTGAGGTATTTACCTTTCCAGAGAAATGATTGGAAGTTCTCTAAAAAAAATTTAAGATCTGCCTCCCCAGACACCATGGTACATATTAATAGAATTATATATGAAACAGTAGTAGTACAAAGAAGATAATAATTAACTTGGCAATGGGGTGAAGGGGTTAGGGGGGACTGGTCACAGAGGACTGTTCAGAGTAGGAGACCATGAATGCTTCGTTTTAAAGGATAAACTGAGTTGAATGTGAGGATGTTAGGGTAGGAAGGGATTCAGGTAGAAGGAATAGGATATTCAAGGGAAGACTACAGAAGTGAATAGCAGGCATCTATCTCCTGGGGTAGGGGTAGAATATATCTGTAGGAGGGGAGGAGTGCCAAGATAGGAGTTAGAGAGGTAGGCAGAGCTTATATTATCACTGGGTTTGTGTGAGATGCTAAGGCTACTGCAGTTTATCTTGGTGATGAGAAACTAGTAAGGAATTTGTTTGCATCTCATTACCTTTCCTGATGAGCATGTACCACTTCTGTGTCTCCGACCTTGGGTAAATAGTATCACCCTCTTAGACACGCAGCCAGGCAATATCAGAATCAATGTAAAAATTTTCTTCCTATGAATTAATTATTTCACCTATTCCCAGTTTATGTGAATCCACAAAATCCTTTTCTTCCTATTTGATCTGTGCTGCCCTGACTCACGTGGTCACTACCTTTTACCTAGACTATTTCATGTGTGCAAACTGGTCCCTCTGCTTGATGGTTCCTCCTTTAGCTCACTCTACACACTGCCACTAGCATGATCTTTCTTAAATAAATCCTGAGGTCACTACTCTCTCCCCAAACCTGCAATACACCTTTCTACATGCAGAATAAAAATCCTGCCTGGTTGGCTTGGTGTTTCAGACCCTCCACAAATTGACTTCAGTTAAACATTGCAAACTTTTCTCTCATTTCACATGCCTCCCTCAGCCTCCATCCACATCAGACTTAATCACCTTCCTCAATCTGCTTTGGTCTCTGCATCTTTGCTCCTGTTGTATCTTCTTCGGAATCCTCTTTTTTCCATCTGTTTTTCAAGGTTTAGTTCAAATCACAGTGGCCACATAATAAATTACCCCCAAATTTAGTGACTTAATACAATAACATTACCTTCCACAGTTTCTACAAGTCAGGAATTTAGCAGCATCTTGGCTGAGCTGTCTGGTTTGAGATTACTTACGAGGTTGCAGTCACCTGAAGGCTTGACTGAGGATGGAGGATCTGCTTACAAGATGGCCCACTCCCATGGCTGGCAAGCTGGTCTGGCTCCTGGTGGGAGGCCTCAGTTCCTCTCCAGGGCACTTTGAGTGCTCTCTGTGGCAGCTGGCTTCCCCAAGAGCAAGCAATCCAAGACACCAAGGCAGAAGCCACAGTGCCTTTTATAATCTGGCCTTTGAAGTCACATAGCATCACCTTCATTATACTCTTTTGGTCACAAAACTCAGCTCTGATGTGAGGGAAATTCCACGAGGGCATAAATATTAGGACACCATGACCACCAGGGACAATCTTGGAGGCTGGCTAACACAACATTTCTTCCAGAGGCTTTCTAGATTCACTAACTTCCTATGCCCTGCCTACCTGTTCTCAATAGCTCAAATTCTTTAAAAATCAGAAGTCTTGGAGATCTCCCCCATAAAATCACATTTTCTGTTTTTCTTAATTATTTAATATTATGAAGTGTGAACTAGCAAAATTGCATTGTTAATTATCAAAGGACATAGTGCTGAGGAACTTTGTTCTCTAAAATCCTAGACTGTTAGAAAGTTTGTTGTTCTGAGATTCTGTCAGTGAGAACAGAACATCCCTTTCTTGCCTGGCAGATTTGAACTCTTTGAGTCACTTTGAGTTACAGAAGCAGTCTCCATTTCCAGTGCAGAAGTTCAGATAAGGGATTTTCAGACACAATACTCTACATTAATCTTAAATGTATGTTTCTAAGAACCAGAATCTTGAATCTGCTTCTCAGCCCAGGTTTGATATTACATACAGATCTGATTTGCTTTAGGCCTATCAAGTACCGCTTTATTTAGATTTTACCTAAACTCCTCTCTTTCTCTAAATACTATAATGACTCCTTATTTCTTCCTTTTTTTTTTGGAGACATGGCCACAATTCCTCTGCTGTATAGTGTCTTTTGCTGTAGCAAATTAATAAACTTAATGGGTTACAGATTTGATCCTGGTGATTTTTGTCAGATGGGCTTTATCAATAGCTAAAATTATTTGAGCTCGAATAACTAGTGTAATTTTTTAGAATCTCCCATGCTTCTTGAACAAGGGTAACTTTTAGAATGTTTTGTCAATGGATCATTTCTATCTTTCCTCTGAATGTTTTCAAATCTATTTTCTAGACTGTTTTTGACTAATCTTGTTTGTACTTCCTTCACTGTTACAAACTCTAAGATGATACCGTTACTTTCTTACAAGGTTCCCAACTCTTTTCTAGCACTTCCCAATTTATTACTGAATTAGTAATTTCCTCTTTTGTCCTCCTGAGTGACTCCTGTGGTCCTTTAGAATTTAGCTACAGAATCATCTTTGTCAAGCCTTGAGCCTTAATTGAAAGCTTTAGACAAAACTAAATATTTTCGTGTTTGTGTTCTCATAGCACCTTGTTCATATCTCTAATATAGTACTTACCACATTTATACTTGAGTTTTTTTTACATGCTTTTCTTCTCTAACAGCCTCTGGAGAATATGATCTCCACAATGTGTTCATCCTTGTGTTATCTGTGCCAGGCATACCTAATTACGTAAATTATGTGAGGTCGTTGGGGCTCACAACACAATACTCCAAAATGAAGGTCTCAGTAGCAAAAGTTCTTCTCTGCCCTACTCTGGCCCTCCTGTCTCTCAGTCCCGTATTTCCGAGGCTAGCCATAGATATTAGGATCCCTATTCCTCAAGGCAAGATGTAGAAACCAGAACCTCTATCCCCTAAAGCCAGCCATAAAAGCCTAAACATAGTTTGCTAGTTTTCCCTCCACCTTTTTCTGTAAAATCTGGCCATAAAGAAATTATCTGACCTGCCTTGTTTGACTGTAGGCCGTAAGAGCTCCATTCCATTCCTGCCCTATACCCAGAAGGAAGGAATGGTGCTCAGAAGGCCAAGAGGAATCTAGACGGGCCTTGCTGGGTGTCCCCACTCAGTCTATTAGCATTGGATTATACCATTTTTGTCCAATCACATTTCTACATAGCTGTCCATACTTTGTTGAACCTAAACACAAAAATGGACAATTTTCCACGTATCTTTGGGTCTCCATTCTGAACGCTCCCATGTATACACATTAAGTTTGTATGCCTTTTCTCCTATTAATTTTTTCTTCTATTAATCTGCCTCATGTCAGCGGTTTTCAGTTAACTTTCAGAGGGCCAAGACCCTTGGCCCCTCCAGGTAATGAAAATGTCCACATGACAAATAGTGAATTAGTAGGAGCTCCAGTTTTGCATAATTTAGAATTCACTGTTGAGCACCTCTACACGCATGCCATTATTGTACCTCGTCTTTGTGATCCTCATAACCTGTATTAGGCAACGGCTCATTTATATTGAGAAAACACCTAGGGCACAGCACCACTACTTTGTAGGCTACTTTAATATGTATGTGCATTATGCGAGGTTTTATGAGCTTATTTTCTGACACACTTGCTTTTCTCCAGTTTCCTCAGCTGAAAACAGCGATTCACTGTTACTGTATACATGCTAGGCTCAATGCTGGGGATAACAATTCCTGCAACATAGGGTCAGACAGGAGAAGAATGTTGTAATCTGCAAAGCCCTTCTGATTCTGGGAGTGAGGCCAGCATTAATACAACGCACGATTGTTACTTCTGAATGTCCCTTTGCAAAGAACAGTGTTTCTCAAACTTTTTTCTGACCAGATCTGCATAAATACATTTTACATCGCCGCTGGCGATACATACGTGCAAAACACTGAAATCGAAATTTCTCCAAACATCTCCTTTACTACGTGATGTACTGTGAAACTTTTCTATTTCGTTCTATTCTCAATTTTATTAAAAACGGAGGGTGATAATCCCGATCTACCAAACCAATTTCACAATGCGCTAGAGATTATAACCCGCGGTTTGGAAAATACTGGCTTGGAAAAAGCTCTTTGATCTGTGTCATTCTCCTCACATCTCCCTACACCTCTGCGGAGTTCCGATTGTTTGGTTTCGTCCTAATAATCACTGTGCTGTGTTTTCCCTACACGCTCTGTGACGGGGCCGCCCGCCTCCTTCCTGGGCTCCTTTAAGAGGGTGGTAACGGTACATCACCGCGGGAGTGGAGAGGCAGGGCCCACTAGGTCCTCGCTGCAGGCCAGGCCCGCTCATCCAGTTATTGTGAAAGCCGGGGTGTGCGCGCGAAGGGTGGGAGGGTAGGGGTGAGGCAGGGGCAGCACTGACGCCTCGCAGGTCTGAGTAGCAACAGCTCCTCGGCGCCGCGTTTCCGGAGACCCTGAGGGAGTCCGCGCGTGCGCAGAGCGCGTCCCGGGAATTATTCCGCCCACGGAGGCTGCCGAGCGCGCTCCCGCCGAGCCAAAGTACAAAGTGGGCTCCAGAGCGCGGGCGGCGCGGCGGCGCGCGCCAGGGGGCGGTCCTGCGCGGCCGGCCCCGCCTTCTGCTCGCCTCCCAGTCTCCCCCGCGCTTCGTGCAGTAAGGTAGCTGCCGCCGCCGCGTCCCCTCGCCGGCTGGCTGGTACCGGCAGTGCCATGGCGGCCTTCAGCAAGTACTTGACGGCGCGAAATTCCTCGCTGGCTGGTGCCGCGTTCCTGCTGCTCTGCCTGCTCCACAAGCGGCGCCGCGCCCTCGGCCTGCAGGGGTAAGAAGGCCCGTAGCCGTGCAGCATTCCCGGGCCGGAGCGGGCGCTCCCCGCGCGCTCTCTCTCCCCACCCGGCCGACAGGTCTCTTTGCCCGACGGGGTCAGGCGGAGAGAGGGCCGACCGCGACTGCCGTGGGGCTTCAGTGTCAGGGTGTCCGCGAGTCCCCGCCGCGACGGCGTCGGTCCCAGCTGGCCTGTCCGGCGACCTCGCTCCTCCCCGGGAGCGCGAATTCTTCTTCTGCGCCCGCGGGCGAACCGGCGCCCAGCCAGCCCCCAGGCAGCGGCCTCCAGTTGGGGGTGGGAGGGGGACGCGGTGTGTCCCCCATCCCCTTCCCCACATCACCCCCTTCTATGTCAACTTTCTGGGTGTGTTCTGGTTTTGCCATCTCATCTCCAGACAGACCGTGAAGGATTTGTTTTGGGGACGTGGATGTGTGATTGAGGATGGGGGTTGGATTCGCCAGGCTGGAGGCTGGTGTCTAAGTCACTTGGACGAGGTTTGGCTCGATTCCCGACTAACTGCTGTTGAAAGTCGCGAGGGTGGCTTCTCTGAAACTATTCCCGGTCCACTTGGCAGGATTGCCGTCTAAAGTGGTGAGCCCTTGGAGTCGGTGAACCCTTTGGTCGGTGAACGCCCTGGCATTTCATCCGGAAAGGCTGGGTCGGTTCTGTCGGACTTAGAGGGGAATATTTTCCTTCCTGGGCTCTGTAGGTGAAAGGTGAGAGTGTGCTTTAGGTGAGGATCAAGCTCCTTTTTAATGACACGCCACTGCTTCCACCGCGGGAGAATTTCAGTGCTTAGATTTAACTTTGGGAGGTTATCAGTTCAGAAAAAGGAAAAAAGAGAGAGCTGAATTACGGTTGCGACATACAGGTATGTATGTCACATACATGCAATTTTTATTTGCTGGACGAGTGAAAGAGAAAAGGCTGTTTCCCAAGCATTCTTGCCAGTCATTGACTATTTCGTATTAAATCTTGACATACTACTTTCATGAATTTTATTTCATTCATTCCTCTGAGCAGGTACTGTTGCCTCCCGTGTTTGATTTGCCTACAATATCTAGTAGTAAAATTTGGACTAAAACACAAATAGACTTCTAGTTTATAGTACCCATTCCATTAAGTTCTTTCTAGCCCCCTTCTGTTTTTATCTTACTGGAGTCTGAAGTGATGATCTTTCTTTTCCTTCCTAAATCCATTTAACAGAGTTGAAAATGATTTGCAGCATAGTCTGGGCAATACAGCATTTACTTATTTTTCTTCTATTCAGTTGCTTTTAAAAGGATTAATTTGGGAAAATATAGAGCAAGTTTTTCTGTTGGTTTGTATGAACTCCCAGTTGCAAATAGAAGTTACCTGTTACCTGGGAACATGCCAGTAGAAGGAAGATGTTAGGTCCTTTAACTTGAATTCTGTTTTTGCAAAGAAGTGTTTCAGGGCATAGAACAGGTGTTTTAATATGGAGGAGGGGACTCGAGGACAGCCCTACCAGTTCTGGATTACTTTTATGATTTTTTTTTTTTTAAAAACTTCTTTACTGAAGTATCACATATTTATATGTATATGTGATATAGTATCACATACATGCCACATACATATAGTACACATAGAGCTTGAAGAATTTTTACAAGTAGAACACACCCGTGTAATCAGCACCCAGATCAAGAAACAGAACATTATCAGCACCCTAGAAATTCTCCTCATGCCCCCATCCAGTCACAGTCCACCTAACTACTAAACCAGTTTATAAGACCATAGATTATTGGTAAAGGAAATTTTAAACAGAATCTAATGGGAAATAGTAGCGACAGAAGTAAAATAATATAATAGAATTTGTCTTATTAAATAATTTTAGCTGCTCGTTTGCTATTGTAAAATGCCTAAAAAATTTTTTTTTTGAGAAACGTTGTGAGCTTTTGTGGGGATTAAATTCTTTAGCAGGAGATGTACTGAACAAAA
This sequence comes from Pongo pygmaeus, assembly GCF_028885625.2. Lineage (NCBI taxonomy): Eukaryota > Metazoa > Chordata > Mammalia > Primates > Hominidae > Pongo > Pongo pygmaeus. Next base: position 135,685,198 of record NC_072373.2, on the reverse strand, counting down.
GATTATTATTAGTCTTTTGCATTGGGATGAGTGGGGAAAATCTCTATTTTACCCAGTATTTTGTTGGAGGAGATTGCAGATTCTGAGCAGATAATCGTGAAGTTTAAATTGTTGAGATGAAATGATTGAACTATTTTGAAACCATTAAAAATGGTATTGAGTGTATTTTTGTAGATATTGTACTTCCAGAAGCTTACAAATATCTTTCAGTCACCACCTTTGGTATCACAGTTTGAAGATTAGAAGATTCTAACTTTATATTTGACTGGCCTTTTGAATATCTTTGGTAAGAGAACTAATTAATTTTAATATCTGGTACTTAATTAAGGAAACTGGCTACTTGGCCTTCTTTTGTCTATGTTGTTAATAGTAGGTTGGTTTTAGAATATATATTCCCTTAGAATTGGATAGGTAGTAGAGCTAGTAAAATCACTTTAAAAGTTACAGTGTAACATTATTCCAAACATTAGGAGAATGAGTAATTAAATGTTCTGGGTTATTTTTAATTTTTGTTAATGTAATATTTTTCACTCAGTTAAATCTCATATATATGTGTGTGTTTCTGACCTTTTATTGTGGAAAATTTCACACATATAAAAAGTAAATAGAATAATACAAGGATTGCCCAATACACTTTACCCAAGGAGTACCAACGACATTCTGTATTCTTGTTTCATCTATATCAACCTGCCTGTCACCCCTTATTTTTATAGGTTTTTTAGGTAAAATTTATATACATTGAAATGTGCAAATCTTAGTTATACATTTTTTAAACAAATGGATACACTATGTAACACATCCCTATGACAAATTAGAACATTTCTATCTCACGAGAAAGTTCCTTTGTATTCATTCCTGATCAGCTTGTATTCACTCCTGATTCCAGCACTGCTAAGCTAACTTTTTCACCTTAGTTTGCCTAATCTTACATTTTATTTTATTATTTATGGGGAAAAGCAGAATCTTTTTACTCATGGATAAAGAGGGCTATTTAAAGGAAGTGTCTGTTTCAGAATGTTATATTACTGTGCTGGGAGCTATAAGATTGTGTGTGTGTGTGTGTGTGTGTGTGTGTGTGTATTACAAAAATATATGACTTGTTTTCTCAGGGAGCTTACCTTCTTTTTAGGGAGAAGAAACTTAAACACTGATAGCAGAATGAAATGTACAGATAGACATGTCTTAGAAGTTCTGAGAAAGACAAGATTAATGTGTTTGGGAAGGGTTGGGGAAGGTTTCATGAAGGATGTGTGTTAAGCCTAGAAAGGGGGTAGGAGTGGATAACTGGAATAAAGTGACTGTTACAGCATCCTTTATCAGATTTTTGTTGCATTTATGATAGGAAGAAACTTTGTGGTGCCCTTTCAATCCATCTTCCACTGCCATCAGAGCTCTTTTTAAGAAGCTCAGATATGATTATAATATTCCTTCACTAAAATCATTAATCTACTCTAAAATACGAACTTTCTGTATTTATGGTGTGGTCCTTGCCTACTTTTCCCACTCATCTAGCCATAAGTGCTGGGATTACAGGCATGAGCCACCTTGCCCAGCTGATACTTCTTTTTCTTCAAGACTCAGTCAGCACTTCGTCTTAGGTGTTTTCTGTCTTTTTCTGATTTCCAAACTGATGTAAGTGTCCTCTGCTTTTAGGATACTGTAGGCCAGGGGTCCCCAACCCCCGGGCTGTGGACTGGTACAGTTTGGTGACCTGTTAGGACCCAGCCACACAGCCTGTGCAAGCGAGCATTACCACCTGAGCTCCGCCTCCTGTCAGATCAGCAGGGGCATTAGATTCTCATAGGAGCGTGAACCTATTGTGAACTGCACATGTGAGGGATCTAGGTTGCACACTTCTTATGAGAATCTAATGCCTGATGATCTGAGGTGAAACAGTTTCATCCTGAAACCATCCCCCACCTCAACCCCAATTTGTGGAAAAATTGTGTTCCGCAAAACTGGTCCCTGGTGCCAGAAAGGTTGGAGACTACTGCTCTAGGCATCCCCTACTCTAGCACTTACCATTCTGTATTGTACTAGTTTGTTTTCTTGGCTTTTGCCTACATCAGATCCTGAGTTTCTTGAGGGCATGAACTGAGTCATCTTTAATTCCCTAGTTTGGCTATGTCATGGGTTAGACAGTGTTTATAGAGAGGATAAATGACATAGGATAGTTGAACTTTTAAGGGTAATTGACAGGCAGTTGGAGATGCCTAGTACAAACATGAATAGAAACATTCTTTTCGCAGAAGTAATAGTTGTGTACCTGAGCATATATAACCTGACCTGGGTAGTGGCAAATCAGTGGGCCAATTTTAGAAGGCAGGGAATGGTACCAGTCTATATAGCCATAGTATTTTATTATCTTTAAAAAACAGAACAGAACAAAGCAGTTTCTTTCGCTTCTTATCAATGCTTGTCAAACAAAGTTCGGATTTCTCATCTTGGATTTCAGAGCCTCCCTCAATGTGGTCTCACTTTACCTGGCTAATCTTATATGCCATTGCCTGCCAATGAGTACTCTGTTCCAAATAGGACGGTTTCTACACTGTTCTTTGAACTGGCCACACTCATTTTTGGCTTTGGAGCTTTATTCATGCTGTTACTCACACCTGGAATATCTTTCTATGATATCCCTGTTCTCCAACTCTTGTCATCCTTGAAGGGTTAGGTCAGGGTCACCCCATCCATGAAGTGTTATTTAACTACTCCAGATGATCCAAATAATGATCACCTCTTTTAAAATTTCTGAAGCATGCATTTAAATACCTTTATTGTTTTATCTATTCATTGCGTGACTGGGTATAATCTAGCTAGGTATACCAAAGTCCACCTGCTTATGGGGTGATTTTCCTGCTTTTAAAAGCCCCCATCTATAAATGGTGGGAACACAGTTTCCTCTCCTAAATATTTCTGAGGAATTTCAGGGGGCTTGTGTTTCTTTTAGTGACACCTTACTTCGCTTCCTTTGGAGCACTTTCTGCTCTATTTTAGAAGGTACTTACATCTTGTCTCTTGAGCCTGTCTCTTTGGTGTCTGCCTTGATTTCTCTAAAGAATCAATCACAAAGCAGGTATTTATAGTAGGGCTTTATTGAAATTTGGGAGGAGTGGTAGGGATTATATCCCAGCGTAGTGAACAGCTTAAAATGTTTTTATTTAGAAGTTTCTTGGGCATTCCCGCCGCTGGAAATTTCTTGACTTTTCTTTTTGTCCTGAGTCTCAGCTCTGTTGCCTGCTGCTGGGCCTTTCTTTACCCATTGGGTGTCCTTATATCTCCAGCTTCTTACTCCCTGCACTACCTTACTGCTAACCCCTCTATGACTTTCCTGCAAACTTCAAAATTCAGCTTTCCTTCCTTAAATCTGCCCCATTCAAATCAAGCTCTAGAAGGGGCTGGCTTCACTTTTCTCAGTTTCGCAGGTGCACTGGGTGTTTTGCAAAGTACAAGCATGAATCGTGTGAGGGGCTAGAGCGGCTTGAGACCCTTACAGTTACCCATGAGTAGATGTTATATGGCCCTGTTTGGATCCTCAAAATAAAAAAGAGATGCTTAAGCAACCTTGGATGGAAAAAAAAGCATTGAAGAATTTGCCAGCCGAAGTAGCTGTGTACTGAACCCAACTGAGGCAGATCAGGCCTAGAGCAGTGTTCTGAGAACTGTGTAGCTATCTGTGGTCTGCTAGGGGGAACTGAGTACAGGTTGTTTAATTAATTGTATGTCCCAGTTACTGGCACATTCACATCCTTGGGTAGGCATTCTATTTCAAGGCTTTTGCTCTTGCTGTTTCCCCTGCCTGAAGTGCTCTTTCCTCAGATACTCACATTGCTTACTCTCCCCACTCTTTCAGTCTTTTTTCAGACACCCTTTTAGTGAGACCTTCTATTGCCATTTGATTTATTTTTATTTATTCATTTATTTATTTATTTATTTATTTATTTATTTATTTTGAGACGGGGTCTCACTCTCTCACCCATGCTGGAGTGTAATGGCACCGTCTTGGCTCATTGCAACCTTTGCCTCCCAGGCTCAAACAGTCCTCCTACCTAAGCCTCCCAAGTAGCTAGGACTACAGCCACACACCACCGCACCTGGCTAATATTTTTTGTAGAGACAAGGTCACATTATGTTGCCCAGGCTGGTCTCGAACTCCTGGGCTCAAGCGATTCTCCCACCTCAGCCTCCCAAAGTGCTGGGATTACAGGCAAGAGCCACTGTGCCTGGCCCCTGCCACTCAAATTAAAATAGCATCCTGTCTACCTTCCTGACTTTACTTTTCTCCTTAGCACTTATCACTATAAAATATGCTATATATTTTACATATTTATCTTGTCTGTTGCATATGTTTGCAGTATATACATACTGCTAGCATTTAAGTTCCACAAAGGCAAGAATTTTTGTCTATTTTATTCACAGTTATAGCCCCAGTGGCTAGAACTGTGGCTGGAATATATAGTAGACGCTCATATTTGTTTGACTCTACAACAACAAATGGGGGCTGTAGTTACTATTGTTTTAAATAACACATTCTTTTTGCTACAAATGTAAATGTTGTCTTTAGTATATTTATGAGCTCTTTAGGAGCTGGACCACTTATACCCCCTATATGTACAGGTAAAGCAAGTCTCAGAAACTTAAAAAAATGCTATCATTATCATCACCTGCTTTTGACGGTTAATAGAGTGTAAACATTAAAGACAATTTAAGAAAATTAAAAATCATCCATAATGTTATAACCATAATACAAATATTGTTTTATTTTTGTTTCCTTTTATTCTGTATTTATGTGTATTTTTACATAGTTATAACGTACATGTTTTGCTATTTTCATTTAAAGCATACCTCTTTCCTATATTTCCCTATACATGGCCTTCATAACTATACTTTTAAAGAAATACATAAATATTCCTCTGTGTGGCAATATCTTAGTTCATTTTACTGTTAGCTATTGAGCATCTAGACTGTCTCTGGAATTTTTATGGATTATACTGGTGTATTTTTGCAAGTGAACATTTTCATCTCTGCTGAATAACTTCCTTGGAACAAATTGCCAGAAATAAGATTAATGAATGGAGGCTTATGAATTTCCTTAGTATTTGTGGAAACTGTGGGCATTCTTAAACTACACAGGTTGATGTATTACTTTTCATGAGTTGTGCCATTTTGCAGTACTATGAATGAATGCTAACTTAATTACCTACTCATCATTAGGGGATATTTAATTTTTTTTCTACTTTACAGATGCAAAATAGTCTTGAAAGATTATTTTAATTTGCACGTATTTTATAATTTGCAAAAATGAACTTTTTTTGTGCAGCAACTTGATCTTTATTATGGAGGCAGTTTGGCATAGTGTTAAAGAATAGTCTTTAGAGTCAGATATAGGTTCAATTTTTCCTTTGGCCATTTGTCAGATCTGTGACCTTGGTCAATTTACTTAACCTCTCTGAACCTCAGTAGAACAGGGATAGTAGTATTTACTCACTCACTCAGCAGTTAAGTGAGGATTAATGGAGAAAACGTTTTAACCCAGTGCTCAGTAAATAAAAGGTAGCTCTCATTCCTATGCTTGCTAAAAGAAAACTAAAAGGACAACAAAACATACCATTGTTAGCTTCTTAAAAACTCCTGAGCCTTCCTGATTTCCTCAGATACACCCATGAAAATCTCCCGAAAGAAGCCATTTTCAATTGATAGAATAATTTACTTTCAGAGTTGGAAAGTATCTTTAGTTTTATGTGACATGGTTTTAGGTTTCTGTATTTTTTCAGTTGCTGCTTCCTGAATATGACAGTCTTTATTTCTCCACCTTTTAAAGAGGCAGTGCTAAATGGAATTCGGCATTCAAAGTGTCTTCTCACTGGCACACTAGAAGAGAACTGTGACCTGCCTTGTCCTAAGCTTTCATTAAAGATCCTAAGATGTTAAGCTTTCATTAAAATAGCATGAAGTTACATTCATTTTTATGACTCTCAAATATTTTTCACTTGTATTTAGCTTACACAATGGTTTTCCCTTCTTTCCCCCTCCTCACCTTGATGTGTTTGATTTTTTTTTTTTTTTGAGATGGAGTCCTGCTGTGTCACCCAGGCTGGAGTGCAGTGGTGCAATTTTGGCTTACCGCAACCTCCGACTCCCGGGTTCAAGTGATTATCTTGCCTCACCCTCCCGAGTAGCTGGGATTACAGGCACCCGCCACCACACCCAGCTAATTTTTTTGTATTTTTAGTAGAAATGGGGTTTTGCCATGTTGGCCAGGCTGGTCTTGAACTCCTGACCTCAGGTGATCTGCCCACCTCGGCCTCCCAAAGTGCTGGGATTACAGGTGAGAGCTACCGCGCCCAGCCTGATTTTTTTTTTTCGACCTGGGTGCAGGTCTTTATACTTGTTTTTGGTTGGGCACATTACTTCTTCCCTCTGAAACTTTTTGATCTGCACAGTTAATTACTATTCCTTCTGTATGTTTTCCTAACAAACTTAAAAAAAAACTTAAAAAACTGATTGGACAGGACTGAGTATAGAACAGTATGTTTACACCACTATAATCTTTCTATTAATTGACACCCTTTGGTTATGGTATTGGCTCTCATTTTTAGCTTACATCTTTTCAAACATTTCCTTCTGGTAGTAGACCTGGCATTCTGACAATATCCATAACCTGATGCATACTGGGCCAGAGTCCTCTTTTGGGATGTTTCTGCTGGAGCTGGTGTGGGGAAGGGTCTTTCTTTCCTGTCATAGAGATGTGAAGATAGACCCTAGAACTGTATGTAGCCTTGGTCTCTTACATGGAAAGGGCAGAAACCCTAATTTTGTTGATCATCAAATGCTTTGTAGCATAGTGAACAAAATTTACAAAAATTTCGTGATCCCTTTCAAAGAAAAGAATGACCTTAGTCTGACATAGTTTTTTGGTGAATTCATATTTTCTCCTAAAAGTTACCACTTCCTTCTAAGTACCCATGCCATACTGCCCATTTAGATAAGTAAGTTGTAATTTTTTTCCCAGTATCAACATCACACTCATCCATGACCTGATGAATATCACCTTCTAATCTGTTTCAGTGTAATATGAACTTGAATTATGAAGGAGAAAGATAGGATCTTCCTACATTTTCTTTGGAATTATATCTGCTAAATTAAGTAAAATTTTATGGGAAATGGTATTTCACTATGTTGACCAGGCTAGTCTCGAATTTCTGGTCTCCAAGCGATCGCCCACCTTGCTCTCCCAAAAGTATCAGGGTTACAGACATGAGCCACTGTGCTCAACCCTATTAGTTCTTTTGGAAAGATTTTTATGTAACTGTTGTTTAAAATGGCATTTATATTATTTCTACATAAAATTAGGCATCAGGCCCTTGCTTAAAAACATGGCTTTCATCATAACATTCTTTTTAAGAGTAAGTCACTTTTGTTTTAGGCATCTCTGTCAAGAATATAGCCTTCTATAAACTTAAGGATAAAATTCTTTGGATAACTGCTATTTATGTAATACAGTGGAACTATTATAAATATTAAGATGGTTTGAAGCCTTCTTAGGTAAAATAGGAGTATGCTAAAAGGTGTTTTGTTTGTTTATTTTTTGTGGGTTTTTTTTGCCACAAGATTGAGAAATGGAAAAGTGTTTTTTTAAACACATCTTTCTTATCAGTTTGCTAGATTAGCAGGCCCGAGTGAATGCAGTTAAGTTAATAAAGTATAAAATTGAAAATAAAGCTCATCAAAGCATAATCAGCCAGTTTGATATCTGTAAATAGATGTAGCCATCTCACCACTATAATGGTACTATAATAATTGACATAAAAGTGGATTATATGATTTACTCTGTGCTTAAATTATTTTGACTTTAATATTTTATTAATACATTTATTGGCATTAAAAGCACTGTGTAGAATGAGGCAACTGCTCTAGGTAAATAATAATTTAGTCAGCATGTTATGTTTATAATGTATCATTGCATGTCACTATTTTAAAAATATTTATACAGCTTCTTAAATGTATGAAGTAAGCAATGTGAGACATAGTACGATATGGTTTGGCTGTGTTGTAGGAGGGACTGGTGGGAGGTAATTGAATCATGGGGGCAGGTCTTTCCCATGCTGTTCTCGTTATAGTGAATGGTTTCATAAAGAGGAGTTCTCCTGTACAAGCTCTTTTTTCCTGCCGCCATCCACATAAGATGTGACTTGCTCCTCTTTGCCTTCCACCAGCATTGTGAGGCCTCCTCAGCCATGTGGAACTGTGAGTCCAATTGAACCTCTTTTTTTGTAAATTGCCCAGTCTCAGGTATGTCTTTATCAGCAGCATGAAAATGGACTAATACAGAAAATTCATACAAGTAGAGTGGGGCATTGCTGAAAAGATACCTGAAAATGTGGAAGTGACTTTGAAACTGGGTAACAGGCAGAGGTTGGAACAATTTGGATGGCTCAGAAGAAGATAGGAAAATGTGGGAAATTTGGAACTCCCTGAGACTTGCTGAGTGGCTTTGACAAAAATGCTGATAGTGATATGAGCAATAAGGTCCAGTCTGAGGTAGTCCCAGATGGAGATGAGGAACTTGTTGAGAACTGGAGCAAAGGTGACTCTTGTTATGTTTTAGCAAACAGACTGTCAGCATTTTGACCCTGCCTTAGAGATTTGTGGAACTTTGAACTTGAGAGAGATGATTTAGGGTGTTTGGCGGAAGAAATGTCTAAGCAGCAAAGCATTCAAGAGGTGGCTTGGGTGCTATTAAAGGCATTCAGTTTTATAAGGGAAGCAGAGCATGTAAGTTCAGAAAATTTGCAGCCTGACATTACCATAGAAAAGAAAAACCCATTTTCTGAGGGGAAATGCAAGCCAGCTGCAGAAATTTGCATCAGTAACAAGGAGCCGAAAGTTAATCATCAAGACAATGGGGAAAATGTCTCCAGGGCATGTCAGAGACCTTTGTGGCAGCCCCTCCCATCACAGACCTGGAGGTTTAGGAGGAAAAATTGGTTTCATGGGTCAGTCCCAGGGTCCCTTTACTGTGTGCAGTCTAGGGACTCGGTGCCCTGCTTCCCAGCTGCTCCAGCTGTGACTAAAAGGGGCCAAGGTATATCTCAGGCTGTGACTTCAGAGGGTGTAAGCCCCAAGCCTTGGCAGCTTCTATGTGGTGTTGAGCCTGCGAGTGCACAGAAGTCAGGAATTGGGGTTTGGGAACCTCTGCCTAGATTTCAGAGGATGTATGGAAGTGCCTGGATGCCCAAGCAGAAGTTTGCTACAGGGGTGGGGCCCGCATGGAGAACCTTTGCTAGGGCAGTGTGGAAGGGAAATGTGAGGTTGGAGCCCCCACGCAGAATCCCTGCTGGGGCACCACCTAGTGGAGCCATGAGAAGAGGGCCACTGTCCTCCAGACCCCAGAAGGGTAGATCCACCGGCAGCTTGCACTGTGCGCCTGGAAAAACTGCAAACATTCAATGCCAGCCTGTGAAAGCAGCCAGGAGGGAGGCTGTACCCTGCAAAGCCACAGGGGCAGAGCTGCCCAAGACCATGGGAACCCACCTCTTGCATCAGTGTGACCTGTATGTGAGACATGGAGTCAGAGGAGATAATTTTAGAGCTTTAAGATTTGATGGCCCTGCCAGATTCTGAACTTGTGTGGGGCCTGTAGCCCCTTTGTTTTGACCAATTTCTCCCATTTGGAATGGCTGTATTTACCCAGTGCCTGTACCCTCATTGTATCTAGGAAGTAACTAACTTGCTTTTGATTTTACAGGCTCGTGGGCAGGTCTCTGATGAGACTTTGGACTGTGGACTTTTGAGTTAATGCTGAAATGAATTAAGACCTTGGGGGACTGTTGGGAAGGCATGATTGGTTTTGAAATGTGAGGACATGAGATTTGGGAGGGACTGGGGCAGAATGATATGGTTTGGCTCTGTCCCCCAAAATCTCATCTTGAATTCCCAGTGTTGTAGGAGGGGCAGGTGGGAGGTAATTGAATCATGGGGGCAGGTCTTTCCTGTGCTGTTCTAGTGATAGTGAATAAGTCTCATGCGATCTGATGGTTTTATAAAGAGAAGTTCCCCTGCAAAAGCTGTTTTTGTCTGCCACCCTCCACGTAAGGTGTGACTTGCTCCTCCTTGCCTTGCACCATGATTGTGAGGCTTCCCCAGCCATGTGGAACTGTGAGTCCAATTAAACCTCTTTCTTTTTTAGATTGCCCAGTCTTAGGTATGTTTTTATCAGCAGTGTGAAAACAGACTAACATAGTGTCTCAGAGAATAAGGACAACAATTCTGTAAATTTTTGTTAATTTAGTGAGTAGGCCTACATGTAAAAAGCTGTTTTAAAATTAAATATGACTTTAATTTTAAAAATTAAACATTTTTGCATTATCAAAGTTAAATATACACCATGGAAATTTGAATAACTAGAAGAAAGAAGGGAGAAAACACCTTTTCTAACGTTTATCATTAGTATCATATTTTATTGATTCTAAGATGCACATTTTTTACATTTTAGCATCTCTGTTCACATTTTAACTTCTCTGAAATTTGGATGCAACTTACAATGATGGCATTTAGCTAAAATCATATTAGCATATTGGTGCATTTCCTTTTTACTATGCATACTTTTATCTTGCCTATAAAAATACGCATATCAGCTTGCATGAAAGCCAAACTTCTGACTGTAAATTCATTGTTGTTGCCATTCTTCAGTTTATCTTGGAGGTGTGGCTAAAAAAGATAAAAATGTGTGAAAAAGAAGAATTTGAGATAAAATCAGATTTTTTCCTCTTTCCAGAATGAGGGCTGGAGGAAGTAGCTTGGCCTGAGATAGGCAGGTAGAAATCAATGAACTACTCAAAAAAAAAAAGAACCCAAAGATCATGCCACCAAGTCAAAGTCGAGTGCTTGATGTACCAGATGCTGGGTTTTCAGATGTTAAGCTAAAAAGTAAATTAGACAAGAGTTTTGCTATTGAGAAACTCATAGACTATTGAAAGAGAGAATGTTGTATCTTGACATTTTATACCAAATTTCTAGTTCAAAAAAAACCAACAAACATTCCCTGATAATATTTTATTTAAAATATGGTTTATTGTTGCTTTTTGAGACAGGCTTACTCTGTGGCCCGGGCTGGAGTACATGGTGCCATCATGGCTCACTGCAACCTTGACTTCCTGGGCTCAAGTGATCCTCACACCTCAGCCTCCTGAGTAGCTGGGACTATAGGTGTGCACCACCATGCCTGGCTAATTTTTAATTTTTTTGTAGAGATAGGGTCCCAAAGTGTTAGGACGATATAGGCATGAACCACCATTTCTGGACTAAAATACAGTTCTTTATTTACCTGTGAATACAGTTATGTTGCATCAGGAAATTAGGTTTAAGATATTTTCAACTGTAGGACTCGTGACTTTTTACCTCATCAACAATGCTCAAGATATGTTGTTTAGTAAAGAGGTGGGGTGGAGGAAGCAAGCATAGGACAGAATAAATGAGGTGATCCCATTTCTTAAGTATCATATAATTTCTAATTTAACTGTTACTGGATGAATACATTTCTGTATGTATTTTATGATTGGTTCAAGAAAATATCTATTCTCTCTTCCCCCACTGGAGGAAACATGAATGTGAGAGGAAATAATAACATTTATCCAGTATGTTCTGTTGAGTGCTGTATGTCAATAGGCTAGGCTTTGAGATACCAAATTAAATAAATATTATTTCTAACTCCAGTCTTGTGGCACTATTACTACAAATGCATAGAAAATTTGTACAACTGAGTATGACTAGACCTGTGGTAGGAACACAGTTTAATTCTTCTGGTTGTTGCCTGGGAGGGTTTCACATTGGAGCTTGACCTTAAGAAATATATAGTGTTTTGCTAAGGGGTAAAAGGCATTCCAGGTAGGGAAAACAGCTTGCCCAAAGGCATGGAGTTAATGGAGTTATATTTGAGAAGGAACTGCAAGGAGATGAAGCTGGCGATATTACTATAAATAAAGTATTTATTGAACACTTAACCCTATTTTAGACATTGTTCTACATGTTTTACGTTTATTCCTAACAACAGTCTTTTGAAATAATTCTTTTTATTGTCTTCATTTTATAGGTGAGGAATAAGAAAAGTAAAAATGGTATCTAATTATGAGAGTCCTTATCGAGTTAACCATGTGGAAGGTAAAAGGCAGAATAAAACGTTTAAATGAAAGTCTTTCAAATGAATTCAGATTTCAAAGAACTCAGGAATCATTCAGGGGTTAAAAAAGGTTTTATATTAAATTACAAAGTGAAATTCATTATTAAAATTCTATTTGCTATATTAAGTCATGCATTGCTTAACAATGGAGATGTGTTCTGAGAAATGCGCTGTTAGGCAATTTTTTTTTTCTTTTTTTTTTTTTTTGAGACAGAGGTTCACTCTGTTGCTCAGACTGGAGTGCAGTGGCACTATCTCGGCTCACTGCAACCTCTGCCTCCTGGGTTCAAGCAATTCTCCTGCCTCAGCCTCCTGAGTAACTGGTATTACAGGCATGCACCACCACCACGCCCGGCTAATTTTTGTATTTTCAGTAGAGACAAGGTTTCACCCTGTTGGTCAGGCTGGTCTCGAATTCCTGACCTCGTGATCCACCCACCTCGGCCTCCCAAAGTGCTGGAATTACAGGCATGAGCCACCATGCTGAGCCTTTTTTTTTTTTTTCAGACAGAGTTTCGCTCTTGTTGCCCAGTGTGGAATGCAGTGGCCCGATCTCGGCTCACTGCAACCTCTACCTCCCGAGTTCAAGCGATTCTCTTGCCTCAGCCTCCCGAGTAGCTGGGATTACAGGCATGTGCCACCATGAGCAGCTAATTTTGTATTTTTAGTACAGACGGGATTTCTCCATTTTGGTTAGGCTGGTCTGAAACTCCCGACCTCAGGTGATCTGCCTGCCTTGGCCTCCCAAAGTGCTGGGATTACAGGTGTAAGCCACCACGCCTGGCCCGGTTAGGCAATTTTATTGTTGTGTGAACATCATAGAGTGCACTTACACAAACGTAGATGCTATATACACACCCAAGCTGTATGGTATATGGTATAGTCTATTGCTCCTAGGCTACAAACCTGTACCTCATGTTACTGTACTGAATACTATAGGCAGTTGTAACACAATGGTCAATATTTTTTTTTTTTTTTTTGTCTAAACATGTCTTTTTTTTAGACAGTGTCTGGCTCTGTCACCTAGGCTTTAGTGCAGCAGCATAGTCTTGGCTCACTGCAACCTCCGCCTCCCAGGCGCAAGTGCTTCTCCTGCCTCAGCCTCCCCTGTAGCTGAGACTACAGGCATGGGCTACTATGCCCTGCTAATTTTTTTTTTTTTTCCAGTTAGAACGGGGTTTTGCCATGTTGGCCAGGCTAGTCTCGAACTCCTGGCCTCAAGTGATCTGCCCACTTTGGCCTCCCAAAGTGCTGGGATTACGGGTATGAGCCACTGCTCCCAGCCTCTAAACATGTCTTAACATCGAAAAGGTACAGTAAAAATATGGCATAAAAGATCAAAAACGGTGTACCTGTATAAGGTGTAGTTACCATGAATGGAGCTTGCAGGACTGGAAGTTGCTATGGGTGAATCATTGAGTGAGTTATGAGTGAATGTGAAGGCCTAGCATATTATTGCACACGACTGTAGACTTTATAAACACTGTACACTTAGGCTACATGAAATTTATTTAAAAAAATTTTTTTTAGTTAAACAAAATCACTGTCTTCCACTTCTATATCTTGTCCCACTGGAAGGTCTTCAGAGACAGTAAAATGTGTGGAGCTGTCATTCATATGATAGCAGTACCTTCTTCTGGAATATTTTTTGAAGGATCTGCTTGAGGCTGTTTTACAGTTAACTTTTTTTTTTTATATAAGTAGGAGTACACTCTAAAATAACGATAAAAGTATAGTATAGTAAATACATAAACAAGTAACATAGTCATTTATTATTACTATCAAGCATTATGTACTGTACCTAATTGTTTTATATGACTGACAGTGCAACAGTAGTTTCATCACCACATACATGTGAGTAATGTGTTGTACTGCGGTATGATGTCAGCTACAGAGTCACTAGGTGATAGGAATTTTTCAGCTCCATTATAATCTTATGGGACCACTGTTGTGTATGCATTTTTCACTGAAATGTTATGCAGTGCATGACTGTAATACAATCATGGTGCAATACTCTAAGAGTTAAGGCACTTTTTATTGTAGATTATACCACAGACAGAAAACTGCATAAATACATAAATAATGCAATGACATCTTTTACAAAACAAAACACCCTTTTAACCACTACCCAGATCAAGAAATAAATCTTTGCCAGCCACTGCAGAAGCCTTCCACATGGCCCTTCCCAGTCACAGCCCCTTTCCTCTCACCTAAAAGTAATTGCTATCCTGACTTCTGTATAATCGCATCTTTGTGTTTCCTATAATTTCATCACCCAAATGTGCATTCCTGAAAACTATAGTTTAGTTGTGTTAGTGGTTTTTTTTAAATCTAAGTCTCTTAACCTACATATCCCCCTGCCACCTTCCTGTTCCCTTTCTTTCTTACAGTTTATTCCCTGAAGCAGCCAGTTATTTTGACCTGTACAGATTCCATAGTCTAGATTATGCTGATTGCATAATTTTTCTTCATCCTTTGTATTTCCCATAAATTGGTAGTTGAATCTAAAACCTTGATCAAATTTAGGTTTTGCTTTGAGTTTTGTTTTTTTTCCACTTCCTAGGAGTTAGTGTGTTATATTCACCATCAGGAGATACATAAAGCCAGGCCTGGTGGTTCTCACCTGTAATCCCAGCACTTTGGGAGGCCCAGGCAGGAGGATAACTTGAGCCCAGGAGTTTGAGACCAGTCTGGGCAACGTAATGAGACCCTGTGTCTATAAAAAGTAAAAAACATTTGGCAGGTGTGGTGGTGCATGCCTGTAATTCCAGCTACTGAGGTGGGAGGTCACTTCAGCCTAGGAGATTGAGTCTGCATTGAACCGTGATGGTACCATGCACTCCAGCCTGGTCAACAGAGCAAGATTCTGTCTTGCAAAAAAGAGAGTTATAGTGTCTAGTTTTCTCTGTTTTTGTGATTTTAGCAGCCACTGATGCTTGACACCTAGATCAGTGAATTTATTAAAGCTTGCAATATGGTGATATTTGAATTCTGTTATTTCTTCACTTATAAGGTGGAATGCTTCCACAGAAAGAAACCTTTTCTTTTCTGCTATCTGGTTAGTAGTTGTACCTAGTGGTGCAGTTAAATTAGGAAAAGTTGGATATTTGCTTCTTTATTTACCAGTTATCAAAATAATTATGTTAATTTCCTGTTATTACCTAAAAGTGACCAGTGAGTTTTTCTTGTCATTATGAACCTTTTGATGTAATTATTTGTGCTTCAGTTTATTACAGCTGTTGTCCTTATTTTTGCTCAATTGTCCGATCTTGGACCAATGGGAGCCTCTTTAAGCTGGCTCCTTAGTGCTTTTGACACGGCTTTAGTGATCTTTGATAGCTTCCTTGCTGTCTGTAGTAATATGTTCCAGGCTCCTCTTAGACATTTCCTGACCCAGATCTAGAATCAGCCTTTTTTCCTAAGAAGAGGTTACTTCCTTTTATTGGGAAATGGTATTTCAAGATCACAATTGGAATTTAGGGATGCTCATTGCTACTAGGTTGGCCGTTGTTTCTAGGCTTTTCTTATGGACAGAGCCACGATATGCATACTGATACTTCCAATCTATATACAAGATTCCAAGATTTTTTAAATTATCATCTTCTATTTACATCTGTATCTCCTTGTATCCCATACTGGTAATCCTGATTCTCAAAGACACAGTTGATGGTCAAATTAGAGTATCATGGAAATATTCAGTTGCATTATACCACTTTACACACTCAGTGTTCTCCAAATAATAATACAAATATCTCTACTATTAATATGATTACTGAAAATAGTTAAATTTTTTTCACATAGGCTCTTGCCATTCTTCCTTATTTTTTGGTTGTACTGTATCTGTGTTGTCAGAGCATATTGATACAGGCATGCCTCATTTTATTGCACTTTACTTTTTTGTGCTTTGGAGGTAGTGTGTTTTTTACAAATTGAAAGTTTGTGGCAACCCTGCATCGAGCAAGTCTATTGAAGCCATTTTACCAACAGCATGTGCTCACTTCATATCTCTGTATCATATTATGGTAATTCTCATGATATTCCAAAGTTTTTCATTTATCATATCTGTTATGATGATCTGTGATTGGACATCTTTGTTGTTACTATTGTAATTGTTTTGGGGTGCCATGAAATTCAAAAGCTAGGTTTCTTGTTCCAGTTAGCCAAGTTGTGAATGCAAAGGAAAAGTTCTTGAAGGAAAACTGCTCCTTCAGTAAACACAAGAATGATAAGAAACAGCCTTATTGCTGGTAGGGAGAAAGTTTGAGTGGTCTGGATAGAAGATCAAACCAGCTGCAACATTCCCTTAAGCTCTAAAACCTAATCCAGAGCAAGATCCTAACTCTTCAGTTCTGTGAAGGCTGAGAGAGGTGAGGAAGCTGTAGAAGAAAAGTGTGAGATTAGCAGAGGTTGGTTCATGAGGTTTAAGGAAAGCAGTCATCTCTATAATATGAAATTGCAAGGTGAAACAGCAAGTACTGATGTGGAAGCTACAGCAAGTTATCCAGAAGATCTAGCTAAGATAATCGACAAAGGTGGACTATACTAAACTACAGGTTTTTAATGTAGACAAAACAGCTATCTATTGGAAGAAGATGCCACCTAGGACTTTCATAGCTAGAGAAGATAAATAAATGCCTTGCTTCAAAGAACAGTCTGACTCTTTTGTTAGGGGATAATGCAGCAAGCAATTTTAAGTTGAAGCCAGTACTCATTTACCATAGTGAAAATCCTAGGGCCCTTAAGAATTATGCTAAATTTACTCTGCCTATATGTAAATGGAACAATAAAACCTGGATAGCAGCACGTCTGTTTACAGCATCATTTATTGAATATTTTAATACCACTGTTGGGACCTACTGCACTGAAAAAAGATTCCTTTCAAAATGTTACTGCTCATTGTCAATGCACCTGGTCACCCAAGAGCTCTAGTGGAGATGTATGAGAAGATTAATATTGTTTTCATGACTGCTTATACAGCATCCTTCCTGCAGCCCATGGATTAAGGAGTAATTTTGACTTTCAAAGCCTATTATTTAACAAATACATTTTGGAAGGCTGTAGTTTCCATAGATAGTTATCCCTGTGATGGATCTGGGTTAAATAAATAGAAAACCTTCTGGAAAGGATTCAGTACTCTAGGTGCCATTAAGAACATTTGTGATTCATAGAAGAAGGTCAGAATATCCACATTAATGGGATTTTGGAAGAAGTTATTCCAACCCTCATGGATGACTTTGAGGGGTTCAGGATTTCAGTGGAGGAAGTAACTGATGGGATAGAAATAGCAAGAGAACTAGAGGTGGAATCTGAAGATATGACAGAATTGCTTCAATCTCATAATAAAACTTGAAAGGATGGCCGGTGCAGTGGCTCACGCCTGTAATCCCAGCACTTTGGGAGGCTGAGGCGGACAGATCACGAGGTCAGGAGATCGAGACTATCCTGGCCAACATGGTGAAACCCCATCTCTACTAAAATACAAAAAATTAGCCAGGTATGGTGGCACGCGCCTGTAGTCCCAGCTTCTCGGGAGGCTGAGATAGGGGAATCACTTGAACCTGGGAGGCAGAGGTTGCAGTGAGCCGAGATCACATCATTACACTCCAGCCTGGCAACAGAGCAAGACTCCATCACATACACACACACACACACACACACACAAAACTTGAAAGGATGAAGAGTTGCCTCTTATGCATGAGCAAAGAAAGTGATTTCTTCAGATGGAATCTACTCTTGGTGAAGATGATGTGAACATTGTTAAATGACAACAAAGGATTTACAATATTACATAAACTTGGTTGATGTGACAAGATTTGAGAGGATTGATTGACTCCAAGTTTGAAAGTTCTATTGTGTAAAATGCCATCAAACAGCATAGTATGGCACAGAGAACTCTTTTTGTGAAAGGAAGAGTTAATCACTATGGCAAACTTCAATGCTGTCTTATTTTAATACATTGCCACAGTCACCCCAGCCTTCAGCAACCACTGCCCTGTTCGTTCAGCAGCCATTAACATGGAGGCAAGACCCTCAACCAGTAAAAGGATGAACATTTTTTAGCAATAAAGTATTTTAAAAACCAAGGTATGTCCATTGATTTTTTTTTTTAGACGTAATATCATTGGATACTTGATAGACTACACAGTATAGTGTAAACATAACTTTTATGTGCACTGTGAAACCAAAATGTTCACATGACCCACTTTATTGCCTGTTAGCTTTATTGCTGTGGTCTGGAACTGAATGCGAAGTGTCTTTGAGGGTACACTGCTATGTATTCTTTCCCTTTTAACTCTCATTTAGTCCTAGTTCTGCAAGTAAATCCATATTGAATGCTCACTACCTCTTTTTAGGTCACTGGCTTTATAGTCATTCTTCTTGTCCAGAGCTTGTTCTGTAGTAAATTTCTCAGGAAGAGCTCATGGAACAATAATCTCTGAATTGTTTCATGTTGCAAACAGTTTGTCTGTGACCTTTGTACTTGAAAATTTGGATGTAAAATCCTAGGTTCACATTTTCTCTTCTTGAATATCTTAAATATGTTACTCTATTGTTTTCTGACGTTGAGGGTTGTTAACAAAGTCTGTGGCTAATCTCATTTGCTTTTCCCTTTTAAATGACTTGGTTTTTTGTGTATCCAAAGGATTTTTTTTTTTTTTCCACATTAAAAAAAATTCTAGGCTGGGCGCAGTGGCTCATACCTATAATCCCAGCACTTTGGGAGGCTGAGGTGGGCAGATCACTTGAGGTCAGGAGTTTGAGACCAGCCTGGCCAACATGGTGAAACCCTGTCTCTACTAAAAATGCAAAAATTAGTCAGGTGTGGTGGCATGTGCATGTGGTCCCAGCTGCTCAGGAGGCTGACACAGGAGAACATGGGAGGTAGAGGTTGCAGTGAACTGATTGTGCTGCTGCACTCCAGCCTGGGCAACAGAGTGAGACTCTATCAAAAATAAAAAATACTCTGTTTTGTTTGAATATATGAAATTGTATATTTGTATATAATTTGTATATTTACTTTCATGTTTTATCTGTTGTGTTTATTTGCCCTTGTACTTTTTATGGTATCATATTCAATTTTGAAATTATTTTTCTTTCTAAATTTCTAATTATTTTATCACTACATTTGTCAGTTTAAAAAATATTGTTTTATGCTGTGAGTTTATGTCTAGCATTGGCTTCTTGTACTTCTTTTAGAGACAAGCTCTCACTGTGTTCCCCAGGTTGGAATGCAGTGGCTATTCACAGGTGCAATCACAGCTTCCTGAAGCCTTGAACTCCTGGCCTCAAGTGATTCTGTAGCCTCAGCCTCCCAAGTAGCTGGGATTGCAGGCACACACCACTGTGCCTGGCAAGCATTGCTTCTTAATTTTTTCTGGATTATTTTGACATCATAGGTTATAGTTTTTATATCTTGTAGGAATGTGTTTCTCACATGCTTTCATTGTCTGTAGGGATGTTAATTTATTCTTGTATTTTTTCTTATAATATTGTAAAAGATTTAATTTTGATACTATTCCATTGTTTGCTTTTCTTTTTTTGTCTGAAATTAATTTTTTCCACTTTTAGAAGAGGAAGTTTGATATAGGATGACTTTTCTAATTTTTGTTCTACAGCACCTTCTTCTGTTGTTTTCATGTAGTGTTTGAAAATACTGTTTACTGTCTGAGATCTCTAGGCTGTTTTTTTCTTACCCTTTGTTCCTGTGGTCTCACATAGTATTCTGTTCCCTGCAGTTTCTCTTCGCAGGAGGCTCTGTTCTGAAAGGGAGCTTTAACTGGTTAGTTTTGAGTCTTCAAGGGTCCAGGCTGCTCCACGCCCAATAGACTTTACCTTGAACTCTTTGCACTTGCTTACAGTGCTGTTTACTGGACTGTGTGGAATGCCTCCCAGTTCAGCTGCTGCTCTCAAATTGGTCCTTTAAGTTTTCCAGTGAGTTCTTTTAGTGATGTAGGGATCTTCCCGAGGTGCATAAGATACCCTATTACTTCACTCTGCTACCTTTCGGGTTTTGTAGCTGTTGATAGGTTGTTACCTCCTATTCATATTTTGGGATTTGTAGAAATACTTTGTCATCTAGTTTTCTAGTTTTGTTGTATGTGTTGTCCATGGGTTTTGGGTTTTGCTATCCTAGTTGCTCAGTCAGGTTTTTTCTTGGGAGATGGAGGATGGGTTCAAGGAGCTTCAAAATAATCCCATTTATCTCAAATCACTAGAATAAAGATAGAATTTTTAGTAAATGCCAGTAGAATAATTGGTTAGCCATTGGAAATGCGATAAAATGAGATCTACATCTCATACCATATGTAAGGATAAATCCATTAAAGTATACAAGTGCCAGAGAAAAACATGGGTGGATTCCTCTATAACCTGGGTGTAGGGAAAGCTTTTGTAAGTGTGACTCAAAAATCCAGATGCAACAAAAAAAAAATTGATATATTTGACTATATAAAATTTAAAAGCTTCTGTGTGGTAAAAACCCACCATAACAAAAGACAAATGACAAACTTATAGAACATATCTGTAATATATATCACAGATAAAGGGCTAATAAGTATATAATTGATTCTTAAACATGTGATTAACCTCACTTAAAATATGAGAAATGCAAATTTAATCTATACTAAGATACTGTTTCACATATTACTTTGGCAAAAACTTAAAAATGTAACAATATACTTTATTGGTGAGGCTGTGAAGAAACTGGAACTCTCTTACAATCCTGGTGGTAATGCAGAGGTACAGCCTTTGTGGAGTGGAATTTGATTATAGCTAACAAAGTTGCATATGCATTTATGTATTGACTCAGCAGTCCCACTGAGGATACAGCTCTGAAAGTGTGCAAATACAGATGTGTAGGGTTATTCATTGGGCATTTCTTGTTATTACAAACTATTGGAGACAACCTAAATGCCCATACATGCATAAGAGGTGGTTGAATAAACTATGGTACTTACACACAATGGAGTGTTATAGAGCTGTGAAGAAAAATGAAGATGCTTTCTATGGACTGATAGAAAGTGATTTCTAGGAAACATTAAGTGAAAAGTACAAAAGACTAGGTATGCTATCTTTTATGTAAGAAAGAAGGGAAAATCAAATAAATATGTTATTTGCTCATTTTGTACAAAAAGAAACAAGATGGATAAATAAGGAAATGATGAAACTGGTTACTTAGAGGGTATGAGTAAGAACAGGGTCAAAAGGAAGGGGTGGTTGAACAGGGTTAAGAGGATATTATTGGGATAATCAGAGAAATTGGAATAAGGTCTGATTAGTTTTAGTATTCTATCCATGTTAATTTCATGATTTTGATAATTGTACTATAGTTATATAAGAGAAAGTCTTTGTTTTTAGAATATAAACACTGAAATATTTAGAAGTAACTTAATCTCAGATGGCTTAGGAAAAAATGCATGTGTGTGTATATATAGAGAAGAATAAAGCAAATTTGTTAGAACATTAATTGGGAAATCTAGATGGAAGGCATAGAGAATTCAGTGTATTATTCTGGCAGATTTTCAGTACGTTTGCAATCATATCAGAATTAAAAGTTTATTTTAAAAATACTGTGCAATTGCTATAAGCCGTTTTCCCAGAATTCCGTCTGTAAGATGACTTATGTGGCTCTTCTGCCTTTTTTCTAAAGGACTTCCATATTTTTATGGAACACTATTTTATAGTTGCTGTGGAGGAACCCAATTTTATGAGTGTAGTGAATCTTATAAACAAGTTATGAAATGTGCTTTAGTTATCAACTTTTGCATTGGTATTGTATATAATTTTTTAAATAGTCTTTACATTAAAAAATGGTTTAAATGTATTTAGGAGGTATAAGTGCAGATTTCTTACATGCATATATTACACAGCAGTGAAGTCTGGGCTTTTAGTGTACCCGTCACCTGAATAGTGAACGTTCTACCCAATAGGTAATTTTTTCAACCCTCACCCTGCCACCGTCCCACCTTTAGTAATCTGCAGTGTCTTATTCCACTCTGTATGTTTATATGTACACATCGTTAAGCTCCCACTTATAAGTGAGAACATTTGATAGTTGACTTTGTTTCGAAGTTATTTCATGGGATAATAGCCTCCAGTTCTGTCCATGTTGCTGTGAAAGACATGATTTCATTCTTTTTTATGGCTGAGTAGTAGTCCATGGTATATATGTACCACATTTTTCTTATCCAGTCCTCCATTGTTGGGCACTTAGATTGATTCCATATCTTTACTATTGTGAATAGTGCTGTGATAAACATACCAGTGCAGATATCTTTTTTGTATATATATTTTCTTTCCCTTTGGATATATACCCAATAGGGGGATTGCTGGATGGAATGGTAGTTCTGTTTTTAGTTCTTTGAGAAATCACCATACTGTTTTCCATAAAGATGGTAATAATTTATATTCTCACCACAGTGTGTAAGCATTCCTTTTTCTCCACATCCTCGCCAACATCTGTTGTTTTTTGACTTTTTAATAGCCATTTTGACTGGTATAAGATGGTATCTCCTTGTGGTTTTAGTTTGCATTTCTCTGATGATTAGTGATGTTGAGCATTTTTTCATGTTTTTGGCCCCTTTGTATGTCTTCTTTTGAAAAATGTCTGTTCATGTTTTTTGCCCACTTTTTAATAGGGTTACTTGTTTTTTTCTTGTTGAGCTGAGTTCCTTGTGTATTCTGGATATTAGCCCTTTATTGGATGCATAGTTTGCAAATATTTTTTGCCATTCTGTAGGTTGTCTGTTTACTCCATAGACTGTTTCTTTTGTTGTGTAGAAGCTTTTTAGTTTAAGTCTCATTTGTCTATTTTTGTTTTTGTTGTGCTTGGTTTTGGGACTTGGTCATAAATTCTTTGCCTAGGCCAATGTCTAGAAGAGCTTTCCTTTTGTTTTATAAACAAGTTATAAAATGTGCTTATCAGCTTCTGGGATTTGTGTAGTTTTAGGTCTTATGATAAGATCATTAATCCATCTTGAGTTAATTTTTGTATGTGGTGAGAGGTAGGGGTCCAGTTTCGTTCTACATATGGCTATCTAATTTTCCCAGCACTGTTTATTGAATGGGGTGTCCTTTCCCCAGTGCATATTTTTGTTGACTTTGTAGAAGATCCGTAGGTTGTAGGTGTGTGATGTTATTTCAGGGTTCTGTATTGTGTTTGTATAGAAATTTTAGAATTCGCGTGTTGGGATTTTGGTGGAGATTGCTTCTGATATATAGATCACTTTCTAATATTGGTTATATTGCCATATTTTTTTGGATCAGTCTTGCCATGAGCTTATAAAATGTGTTAATTTTTCCAAAAATTAAACTTTTAGTGTAGTTTTCTCTGATGTCTTTTTTATTTCATTATTTTTTGCTTCTGTGTTTTTATATTTTTTGGCTGGTCACAGTGGCTCACGCCTGTAATCCCAGCACTTTGGGATGTTGAGGCAGGCAGACCATGAGGTCAAGAGATCGAGACCATCCTGGCCAACATGGTGAAACCTCGTCTCTACTAAAAATACAAAAATTAGCTGGGCGTGGTGGCATGCGCCTGTAGTCCAAGCTACTTGGGAGGCTGAGGCAGGAGAATTGCTTGAACCTGGGAGGCGGAGGTTGCATTGAGCCAAGATTGTGCCACTGTACTCCAGCCTGGGCAGCAGAGTGAGACTCCATCTCAAAAAAAAAAAAAAAAAAAAAAAAAAAAGGAGTCCCACTGTGTTGTCCGGTCTGGTCTCAAACTCCTGGACTCAAGCAGTTCTTCTGCCTTGGCCTCCTAAAGTGCTGTGATTACAGGTGTGAGCCACTGCACCTGGCCATTTTTATTTATTTTAAATTATTGTAGGCACTGGACAACACGTTGAACCTTCTTTTTAAATATACGCATTTAAGGTTATAAAGTTCTTTGTGAACACTGCTTTAGTTGGAGCCTGCAGATTTTTTGTTACATAAACCTTTTCATTTTGTAAATCTGTTCTTATATATATTATTCATTTCAAAATATTTTCTGATTTCTTTGACCCATGACTTTTCACCACCCCAAAGTTCAGTGGTTTCAACGATTATCTTTTACCCTTAGTTCTGTGGGTGGCTGGGCAGTTCTTCTGCTGGTTTTGTCTAGGTTCACCTGTAAGACTGTTGATTTCTTTTTTCCATTATTTCATTTTTTGTTGGGAACAGGCTCCCAAAACTGGCCATAAACAAAATCTCTGCAGCACTGTGACATGTTTGTGATAGCCACGATGCCCATGCTGAAGGTTGCGGGTTTACCGGAATGAGGGCAAGGGACACCCGGCCCACCCAGGGCGGAAAACTGCTTAAGGCTTTCTTAAACCACAAACTATAGCATGAGCAATCTGTGCCTTAAGGACATGTTCCTGCTGCAGATAACTAGCCAGACCCATCCTCTTGTTTTGGCCCATCCCTTTATTTCCTGTAAGAAATGCTTTTAGTTAATCTCTAACCTATAGAAACAATGCTTATACTGGCTTGCTATCAATAAATATGTGGGTAAATCTCTGTTTGGGGCTCTCAGCTCTGAAGGCTGTGAGACCCCTGATTTCCGACTCCACACTCTATATTTCTGTGTATGTGTGTCTTTAATTCCTCTAGCGCCACTGGGTTAAGGTCTCCACGACTGAGCTGGTCTCGGCAAGTGGCGCCCATACATGGGGCTCGAACCCACGTTGAAGGGTCGCTGGAGTGACGGTTGGAGAACATGGAACTAAGCAGGAGGACACCCGGGTACTGTTAAGCAGTCCCCATGGTGGGTAAGAAGGGGAGCTTGGAAGCATCAGGATAACACTGGGACAAGTGTGGGCTCTGGTTCGTTCCACCTTGGAACCTTTTCACACTGATGTGGAAGGAGGGTATAACGAAGTAACAGAGCAGGTTTGTTTGCCACCTAAAGCAAAAACAGCAAAGGAAGAAGAGGTTCATCCCTACTCTCCTGCACCCCATCCTTATTTTGAAGAAAAGGAGTAGCCTGACTCTCCAGATCTTTCTTTTCCAGAGGACATTGGGCGAAAAGTAGTTGCCCCAGTGACTGTTCGAGCAGTGCCTCTTCAGTGCTGTAAAACAGGGACCAAAAGAACCGTACATGGATTTTATAGCTCGGTTACAGGAGTCTCTTAAAAAGGTGATTGCAGATTCAGCTGCTCAGGATATAGTGTTGCGGTTATTAGCTTTCAGCAATGCTAATCCCGAGTGCCAGGCTGCTCTGCGACCTATTAGAGGGAAAGTACATTTAGTTGATTATATCAAAGCCTGTGATGGTATTGGAGGTAATCTGCCTAAGGCTACTCTGCTAGCCCAAGCAATGGCAGGACTGAGAGTGGGTAAAGGAAATACTCCATTTCCTGGAGCTTGTTCTAACTGTGGGAAGCATGGTCATACTAAAAAAGAATGTAGAAAAAAATCAGTGAGTCAGGCTGCCAGATAGGGGAAAAAAGAAAACTGCTGAGCCTGAAATATGTCCAAAATGTGAAAAAGGAAAACATTGGGCTAATCGGTGTCACTCTAACTTTGATAAAGGTGGGAACCCAATTTCGGGCCCCATTCCAAATGGGGGCATTTCCAGCTCAGGCCATTCCCTCACCCCTGTGCAATGTCTGTCCCCTGCCACAGCTGGTAGTGCCGTGGTAGATTTATGCTGCACAAAAGCTGTGAGCCTTCTGCCTGGGGAACCCCTGCAAAAGGTCCCAATAGGAGTCTGTGGACCCTTGCCAGCGGGGACAATAGGATTACTTCTAGGAAGGTCTAATTTAAATTTAAAAGGAGTACAAATACATACAGGAGTCATTGATTCAGATTACAATGGAGAAATTCAAATTGTTATATCTACTTCTGTTCCTTGGAAAGCAGAGCCAGGAGAGCGCATAGCACAGCTCCTGATTGTGCTGTATGTGGAAATGGGGAAAAGTGAAATTAAGCAGGAGGATTTGGAAGCACAAATAGACAAGGCAAAGCAGCTTATTGGGTGAATCAAATTACTGATAAATGTCCTACCTGTGACATAACTATTCAGGGAAAGAAATTTAAGGGTTGGGTAGATACAGGAGCGGACATTTCAATCATTTCTCTACAGCACTGGCTGTCTGCGTGGCCAATTCAACCCGTTCAATTTAACACAGTTGGAGTTGGTAAAGCCCCTGAAGTGTATCAAAGTAGTTATATTTTGCGTTGTGAAGGGTCTGATGGACAACCTGGGACTATTCAACCAATTATAACTTCTGTACCTATAAATCTATGGGGAAGAGATTTATTACAATAATGGGGAGCAAAAGTTCTAATTCCAGGGCAATTAAACAACCCTCAAAGTCAACATATGATGCATGAAATTGGGTATCTCCCTGGTATGTGACTAGGAAAAAATTTGCAAGGTTCAAAGGAACTGCTTTAAGCGGAAAGACAAAGTTCCTGCCAAGGTTTAGGATATCATTTTTGATGGCAGCCATTGTTAAGCCTCCAGAACCTATACCTTTAAAATGGTGAACAGATAAGCCAATTTGGATAGAACAGTGGCCACTAAGTAAAGAGAAACTGGAGGCTTTAGAGGACTTCGTTAATAAACAATTAGAAGAAGGACACATAGCTCCAACATTTTCCCCTTGGAATTTGCCAGTTTTTGTAATTAAGAAAAAATCAGGTAAATGGAGAATGTTAACTGATTTAAGAGCCATTAATTCAGTTATACAACCTATGGGAACATGGGAGCATTGCAGCCAGGATTGCCTTCTCCTGCTATGATTTAAAAAAATTGGCTTTTAATAGTCATAGATTTAAAAGACTGTTTCTTTACTATCCCCTTAGCTGAGCAGGACTGTGAACGGTTTGCATTTACAATTCCTGCAGTAAACAACCTGCAGCCTGCTAAGCGTTTTCATTGGAAAGTGTTGCCACAGGGCATGTTAAACGGTCCAACAATTTGCCAGACTTATGTAGGGCAAGCAATTGAACCTATTGGTAAAAAATTTTCACAGTGTTACATTATTCATTATATGGACAGTATACTTTGTGCTGCCCCCTATTGAGAAACATTACCCCAATGTTGTGATCACTTGCAAAATTCAATTTCTGGTACTGGTTTAATTATAGCTCCTGACAAAATTCAGACTACTACTTCTTACTCCTACTTGGGGACCTTAGTAAATGACATTAACATTGTGCCACAGAAAGTAGCCATATGTAGGGATCAATTTAAAACATTAAATGACTTTCAAAAATTACTAGGGGACATTAATTGGATACAACCTGCTCTAGGCATTCCTACCTATGCCATGAGTAATCTGTTTTCTATCCTTAGAGGAGATCCTAGTCTCACTAGCCCTTGGCAATTAACAAAAGAAGCTAAGGCAGAGCTTCAGCTAATCGAAAAGCAAGTCCATAAAGCTCAAATAAATAGAATAGATCCAGAGAAGACTCTAGATTTGCCAGTTTTTCCAACTCAGCATTCATCTACTGGTGTTATTGTCCGCGAGCAGGACTTAGTAGAGTGGCTTTTTCTTCCACATACTAATTCACGGACTCTAACTCCTTATTTGGATCAAATTGCTACTATGATAGGAAATGGGAGAACCCAGATTGTTAGATTACATGGATATGATCCTGGAAAAATTGTTGTCCCTCTCACGAAGGCACAAATACAGCAAGCTTTTATAAATAGTCTTACTTGGCAAACCCATTTAGCTCACTTTGTGGGTATTCTCGATAATCATTTTCCTAAAATGAAACTGTTTCAATTTTTGAAATGAACTAATTGGATCCTCCCTAGAATAACTAAATTTAAACCAATTGAAGGTGCTGAGAATGTTTTTACAGATGGGTCTAGTAATGGTAAAGCTTCTTATTTTGGATCAAAAGGTAAAGTTTTCCAGACGCCCTATACTTCAGCTCAAAAAGCGGAGCTTGTAGCTGTAATTGAGGTATTGACTGCTTTTAATATGCCTATTAATGTGATTTCTGATTCTTCATACGTGGTTCATTCCACACAATTAATTGAAAATGCTCAGTTATGATTTCTTCTGCCTGTGTTAAACGTCACCTTTTGCAGTGTTTTGCGGTGATGGGCATTCCAGCTTCTATTAAAACAGATAATGCCCCAGGCTGTACTAGCCAAGCTCTAGCTGCATTTTTCTCTATATGGAATATTAAACACAGTACTGGTATCCCATATAATTCTCAAGGACAAGCCATAGTGGAAAGTATGAATCTGTCCCTGAAACAGCAGTTGCAGAAGCAGAGGGGGATAAACAGGGACTACGGGACACCCCATATGCAATTGAATCTAGCGTTATTAACTTTAAATTTTTTTAGCGTGCCTAAAGGCTAGATGCTATCAGCGGCTGAACAGCATCTACAGAAACCAGTTGCAAAGACAGAAGCAGAACAACTGGTTTGGTGGAGAGATCTGATAACAAAAAGTTGGGAAATAGGTAAAATAATAACTTGGGGTAGAGGTTATGCTTGTGTTTCTCCAGGACCGAATCAACAGCTGATTTGGATACCATTAAGACACCTGAAACCTTATTATGAGCCAGATGCCAAGGAAGAGATTCTGGGAGGATCCTGAGGACTCCCTAGTTGCAGCCATGTCGAGACTGACACTGAGGAGGACCCCAACTGTCACGAGCAATACCTGTCGAACACAGCCACTTACTTGGGGACAGATCAAGAAGCTGTCACAGATGGCGGAATAAAAACCTGAGGAAAGCAGGACAACCAGTCACAATGAGTAATTTGATGGTAGCTATGATAGCGGTGATTACCATTGCCGTGAGTATTCCTTCAACAGTGGCTGACACAGAGAACAATTATACTTATTGGGCATATTTATCAATCTTGGCTGGTAATGATGTCTGGATGTAATCACTCTATGACACAGTTACACATGCTTTCTGATCTCAATATTTACCGTAATGAATCTGCTCCTATAATTGAGGCATACCGCCCTCAAAAAGCTATTTGTAAACAAAATTGAACCTGGCCAGAGAAAATGAACGTACTTGTTTAGGAAGATTGCATTGCAGAACAGGCAGAGGTGCTGCACAGTGATTCCTATGGAATCATTATTGATTGGTCCCCTAAGGGGATGTTTAGCTTGAATTACATCTCTCAGTCTGCGTGCCACAGCCACACTATGTTCAGCTGGTCTAAACAAAATGGTCAGATGGTAGAAATGGTAAGAAGTATGGCAAGAGTTCCTATTATCTGGAAACATGGCGGTATGGTGGCACCTCAACCTCAAATGATATGGCCTGCTGTGGGAGCTAAACATAAGGATTTGTGGAAACTATTAATGGCTGTTAACAAGATCAAAATTTGGGAAAGAATAAAAAAGCATCTAGAAGGACACACTACAAACTTGTCTTTGGATATTGCAAAATTAAAAGAACAAATATTTAAAGCAACCCAGGCACACCTGACCTTAATGCCAGGAACTAGAGTGCTTGAAGGAGCTGCAGACAGATTAGCAGCTAGTAACCCATTAAAATGGATTAAAAACACTTAGAAGCTCTGTGATTTCACTGATGATTGTGCTTTTAATCTGTGTTGTTTGTCTTTGTATAGTCTGAAGATGCGGATTCCAACTCCTGTGAGAAGTAGCTAACCGTGACAAAGCTGCCTTTGCTTTTATTGCTTTGCAAAACAAATAAGGGGGACATGTTGGGAACAGGACCCCAAACCTGGCCATAAACTGGCCCCAGAACTGGCCATAAACAAAATCTCTGCAGCACTGTGACATGTTCCTGATAGCCACGATGCCCATGCTGAAGGTTGTGGGTTTACCGGAATGAGGGCAAGGAACACCTGGCCCACCCAGGGCGGAAAACCGCTTAAGGCTTTCTTAAACCACAAACAATAGCATGAGCGATCTGTGTCTTAAGAACATGTTCCTGCTGCAGATAACTAGCCAGACCCATCCCTTTATTTCCCGTAAGAAATGCTTTTAGTTAATCTATAGAAACAATGCTTATCACTGGCTTGCTGTCAATAAATGTGTGGGTAAATCTCTGTTTGGGGCTCTCAGCTCTGAAGGCTGTGAGACCCCTGATTTCCCACCCCACACTCTGTATTTCTGTGTGTGTGTGTCTTTAATTCCTCTAGTGCTGCTGGGTTAGGGTCTCCACGACTGAGCTAATCTCGGCAATTTTTACCCCTTCTAGTAGTTTAGAAGTTATTCTCTTTTCTTTTACAAGTTACCCTAGAACTTTTAACATGGGTTTCATTTTTTTCAAGTCTAAACATTAATCAGTAATACTTTATCATCCTCCCAGATAGTAAAAATACTTTAGAATACTACCTTCATTGACTTTTCTCCTAATTTATGAGCATTTGTTGTGGTGTAACTTTTTCTTAGCCATGTGAAATCTCTTAAACCTATTGATTGTATATTTAACTTCAATTGTATATTTTATTTTTAGAAATTTCATTTGGTTTTTTCAGATCAGTGTTACTTTTTGGTAGGTATCTTCTTGGTAGGTACCTACTTCTTGTTAGGTATCTTAAAAATTTTTTTGTGTGTATTTAAAAAAATACAGTTTACATTGTTTTATAGGATGACTCTGGAAATGCCAACTGAAATCTTGGGTTTGTTTTTGTTTTCTGTAATTTCTGCTGGTCCTTGGTTATGGAGTCTAATTTCCTTAGTGCTTGATTATTTTTTATTATGGTCTGGACATTTTATTTAAAATTACTTGTCAGAATAATTTTGAGGCTTATAATAAACATACTTCCCTTTTAAGAGCAAAGTTTGCTTCTTTACCCAGGAGCATTGTCAGTCAGGGAACAACTTAAACCAAGTTCCTTGAGAACACATTCTAAATTTTTTAGAACAGCATCTTAATAAACAAAAACAACACTCACGTTTCAGATTTTATATTTTTGTTTCCCAAAGGATTTATATCACTGTATTTCCAAATCATTGTCATGTTAATGTCTTTCAAATCAACATCTCTGCTCATGAACTTCAAATCTAAGCATTTTAAAAAATTGTGTTCTGAACATTTGTGTATACTTAGCTTACGGGATGTGAAATCAACATGTTTACAGTGAATCCAATTACTGTTTCTCTGAATGCTTATTTTACTGTTATTCTTTATTGTACTCAGTGAAATCACTGTCCTCCAGTCACCCACGGTGCAAACTGCGTTTGAGACTTGGAGAAAAATACTTTGCCATTTGAGATATCAGTTTGGAGTTGATAGCTGCTAATACTTCCTCTGTCTTAAATTTGTGGTCTTCTCTCCCTCTCATTTCCATATGCAGTTAGTTCCCAACTCTTATTTATTCCCTTACTTGTCATTTCGCAATTTTCATGCTTCTTTCTTCCACTCTCATACCCACTGTCTTTGTTCAGGCATTCATCATCTCTGATCTTGGGATAATCCTTGGGTGCCTAATACATTCTAATCACTGAGGGCAAAAGTTATCAGTAAATATTATTGTCCCCACTCTTATAATGAGGATACATCTTTCTTCAGTCACACAGCCAGTAAATGGTGTAATAATAATCACTAACATTTTTTGAATCTTTACTTTGTGCCAGGCTGTATTATAAGCACATTACATGGTTTAGGTAATGGTGTTATTATCTCCATTTTTCAAATGAGTGAACTAAGGGACAGAGAGATTACATAATTTGCCAAAAGTCACACAGCTAGCACATAGTCGAATTGGGATTCTAGTCCAGGAACTCTCTCTAGAGTCATACCAGGATTTGAACAGATTTAGTCTCTTTCTGAAACGTGTACGTTCTTTGTATATCATATTAGAAAAGACGGTTTTCCTTTCTTCTAATATATCCTGCTCTCTTAAGAAATCAGTTCTTTTGCTTATGGTGTTCCTTTATTGTAGAACATCATATCATTCTTTTAATCATCTCACCCTAAATCCTGTCTATTTTTTAAGTCTAAGTTTAGATTCCACATCATTTCTGGAGTAAAGTTTTCACTTTTTCTCCCCCTTGGGTTAACATTAGTTGCTCCTGCCTTTCATAGCACCTTGTTTAGACCGTAATACTTAACTTTGTCTGATATGATAGTTGCTTTTCTGTATTTTTCTCTAGGTGGATTGTAAAATCTTTGAGGGCAAGTACTTTACCTGGTAATCTTTAAGTCCCTTATGATGTACCTGGAGAGCCTGTGGTCTGTAGTAGGGTATTGATAAGTTTGTAGAGTTTCCACTTTCATATTTTCATTTTGCAATTCTATTTCCTTAATTATTCTGAATTAGTGTTTCTTAAAGTAAAAGGCAATTTTCTTTACATTCGGCTAAAATCTTAAGTTAGTGTAAAGGCCCTGTATAATTTATTCCTGCCTACTTCTGCCCATTTCTAACCTTTCTTATCTTCACTCTATATTCTGCATATTTGTTGGCTTCCTATCTTCTGTTTCCCCTCTTTTCACTGTGATAGTGCTTCTTAGTCTGTAATTCTAGTAGATCAAAAATATCTATGTTTAACACATCACCCTATGACATGGCTTTAACTACTTTTGAGGATTTTCAGTACTGAATCAACATGTGGTGTTTTTTTAAACACTTAAGCTGTCAGTGAAAGTAATATGTGTCCAAGTAGGGGTCTTTTAGTGTGAAGTTGTGGTTATATTCAAAATTAGATAAAATAATCAAGTTATTTAGAAATGTTCTAGGTACTAGAAGGAATAGAGATATGACAATTACCTTTTCTTTTTTTTTTAAAAAAAAAAAAGAAGTGGATTCAAATGTAGCTGACCGTCTGCACATTTATTTTGAAATGGTACCTTAAAACAATTGTCTTACCCAGTGTGTGTTGTGAGGATATGTATCCTTGTACTCCTCAGATTACTTGTCATAGGCAGCTGCTCTCTGGTTAACTTGGTCCAGTTGGTTTACTGCCTTGGCTGTGGCAGGTTTCCCAGTTTCATATCTGATCACTTAGATCTTTCTGCTTTGTTGATAAAATCCAAAAGTCTTGGCCTGGCTCAACTAAAAATCTTCCTTTAAAAAATGTTTTTGAAAGTAAATTTACTAACATACTAAGCGAAACAAAGTTTAGAAGGTAAAACAAGATAGTAGTGTCTACTGTGTATCAGACATAGTCTTAGCCTGAGTAGAGATGAACAAGACATGGCCCCTGCTGTCAAGAAGCTGATGAGGGGAGAGGTATGATGTACCGATTGCCTAGGGAACACAGAGGGTGTACCTAATATACACTGTGTGAGAGTAGAGAATGGACAGGAAGGTTTCTTAGACAGGGTCACCGTGTAATTTGTTATCCTAACTGGTACAGTTTTGAGACCGAAAGAGTGCAATTAATTATTATATCAGGACAACAGATGTAAACAAGGACCATTCTGGGCAAACTTAATTCAGATGGCCGCTCCATTCCAGGAAGATAAGTGCTGAATTTTAAAGACGAGTAGTAATCAAATAAGTTGATTGATGAAGAGTCCTTTAAAGCAAAAGAGATAGTATATGAGCAAATTGTGGGGTGAGAGAGAGTGCAGTATTAGGTTGAAGCATGTGCAGTTGCCATTTTATAAGTGAGAAATGGTCAAATAATTGCATTTTCACATAGTTTAACCTGATAGATGAAGGTAACTTGAGCACAGAGTGTTTGTCCCTCGTGGCAGGAGATGAACCTGAAAAGAAGGCAGGAGCCAGATCATGAAGTTCTTTGAGTACCATTTTATGGAATTTGGATTTTTATTCTGAAAGTCATTTATGTGCATGTTTATTTTTAAATTTTAATGATAAGGTATTTATTTAATTTTTGAATAGGCAGTACATTCTCATGGTCTGAAATTTAAAAAAAATGTTGGTGTAAGTGGGAATAGTTTGTAGTTTTCTTTGTGGAATTTGATTTTGGTGTCAATGGTTTTTTTTTTGGAGACAGAGCCTTGCTCTGTTGCCCAGGCTGGAGTGCAGTGGCACAATCTCAGCTCACTGCAACCTCCACCTCCCAGGTTCAAGTGATTCTCATGCCTCAGCCTCCCCAGTAGCTGGGACTATAGGCATGCACCACCACGCCCAGCTAATTTTTGTATTTTTAATAGAGACAGGGTTTCACTATGTTGGCCAGGCTGTTCTTGAACTCCTGGCCTCAAGTGATCCGCCCGCCTCTGCCTTCCGAAGCGCTGGGATCCACCCGTCTGGACTTCCAAAGTTCTCGGCCTTCCAAACTGCAAGTGTGAGCCTGCCCAAGTTTGGGTGTCAGTGTTTTACTTGCAGCAAAAATAATGTGGAAGCTTCTTTTACCTGTGTCCTAAAACAGTTAAAGCATTGGAATTATCTGTTCACTGGGGGTTTTGTTAGAATCCCTGGTAAATTGTTTGGT
Source organism: Pongo pygmaeus (assembly GCF_028885625.2). NCBI lineage: Eukaryota > Metazoa > Chordata > Mammalia > Primates > Hominidae > Pongo > Pongo pygmaeus. The sequence goes on along the minus strand of NC_072373.2, from coordinate 135,650,726 downwards.
TTGGTTCTTTTTTGGGGAATGGAAGGGTAGGAGGTGGGCAGCTCTCAGACAATTTTATAATTTCAGTTTTTCAGTCTGTTTTTTCTTCTCTCTGCTAGGTTTGGAAAATTATATTTTTCTAGAAAATTACCCATTTCATTCAGGCTTTCAAATTTCTTTACATAGAGTTGAGATAAGAAGTCTTTTACCTTTTTTTTTTTTCAAATTTTATCTATTTTTGTGCTCTTTTTTTTTATTTTTTGTTTTTGTACTCCTTTTAAAATCAGATTGTCTCGTGATTTATTTTCCAAAGAATCAACTCTTGAATTTTAATGTGTTGGTATTTTCTTTTCTAATGTTTTCTAACTCATTAGATTCTGCTTGGGTGGTTTTAAATTTCTTCTGCTTTTTTTTGTTCTTTATAAACTTTTGGTTGGATGCTTATATTATTTATCTTTTTTTTTCATTTTTTATTGAAATAAGGTTCTGAGCATTGCTTTAGGTGAATTCCACAGGATGTATATTTTATATAGATGTATGTGGTCTATACATATATGTATGGGTGTGCATATGTGTATGTACTTGGGTATATTCAGTATGTATATACATATACACATATTTGATGTGGTTATGGAAATAAATTGAAAGAGGACAGAAACTAATGATAACGAACTCAGAAAACAAGTGAGAATGTTATAATAGTTCACATGAGAAATTTTGATGGCCTGAATTGAAATCATAGCAGTAGAAGTGGAAAGAGCATAGAGAGAGATTGGAAATGAAGTGTATGAGAAAAGGAAAATAAATATCTTAGAATAATTCACAGCTTTGTGGTTTGAGTAGCTGGTAGATGAAGGTGTGATCACTGATTTAGGGCTTATGTTCAGTATGGAATAATGGAAGAATAGATTTGAGGTGGAAAGGTGAGTTCAGATATAGACATGTTTGCATTAAATCCAGGTACAGATACCTTATTAAAAATCAGATATTCAAGTCAGGGGCTCAGGAAAGAGGAGGAAGCTAGAGATTTTGAGGGAAGGGGTCAGAGAAAGGGTAGATAGTTGATTTTGTGGTTTGACTGAGGTGGTCTAGGATAGTATCTCTATGACCTAGAGATAGTAGGTCTAAAGATGCATTACTCAGGGTCTAAATTCTTACAGAACTTTCTTTCTTTTTTTTTTTTTAAGATGAAGTCTTGGTCTGTCACCCAAGCTGGAGTGCAGTGGTGCGATCTTGGCCCACTGCAACCTCTGCCTCCAGGGTTCAAGCCATTCTTCTGCCTCAGCCTCCCGAGTAGCTGGGATTACAGATGTACACCACCATGCCCAGCTAATTTTTATATTTTTAGTAGAGACAGCGTTTTGCCATGTTGGCCAGGCTGGTCTCAAACTCCTGACCTCAAGTGATCCACTAGCCTCGGCCTCCCAAGATGCTGGGATTACAGGCATGAGCCACCACACCTGGCCTAGAACTTTCTTTATAAAAGAACGAATTTTGTTTTCATTTTGATGATAAATTAAAAATAAATTAATATAAGCATATTCTGGGTTATCTGAATGACTACCATGCTATACAGATTTTAGTGCCAGTATTGTGTTTCAATGGTTGCTAAGTGATCATCTAGAGCCCACATGTATGATAAATCTGCTGTATTGGAACTTATATCAGGTTAATGTGTATTAATGTAAAGTCAAGAAAATCATCTTCAACTTCTGTACTCATACTGAATTGTTTTGCTATTAAAAATTTCTTTTTTAGTGATAACTACAGGTGAAAGGTATTTTCATAGAACTTCCTGAGAAACAAATCTCATAAAGAAGTTTTTAAGAAACTTATAAATGAATTTTTTTTTTTTTTTTTGAGACCGAGTTTTGCTCTCATTGCCCAGGCTGGAGGGCGATGGCACGATCTTGGCTCACCACAACCTCCGCCTCCCGGGTTCAAGCGATTCTTCTGCCTCAGCCTCCCGAGTAGCTGGGATTACAGGCATGCACCATCACGCCCGGCTAATTTTGTATTTTTAGTAGAGACGGGGTTTCTCCATGTCGGTCAGGCTGGTCTCAAACTCCCGACCTCAGGTGATCCTCCCACCTTAGCCTCCCAAAGTGCTGGGATTATAGGTGTAAGCCACTGCACCTGGCAAGAAATTTTAATTGTCACAGACTGATTAAAGAAAATAGGACTTATATGTAGATTTATGTGTTCAGGCCAATTGAAGCTTTATAAGATGTCATGGTTCCCTCTGAACAAGGTATTTCATGGAAACTTGGAGAGAGAAAAGTGATGAAGTGATGGGAGAGCTGACTGATCATGTGACTCACTGGTAGGTGTGTGTGTACATGTATATATGTATTTTTGTGAGCATCGTACTGCATGAATCTCCATTTATCTCTACATATCAATTTATAACATTTATTAGTGGTAAGCAGTGTGGCATTTTTATTGAATATTAATTTTTTTATTTTTATGTTGATATACATATACATTGTGAAATGATTAGTATTATCAAGCTATAGTCATCATTGTATACATTAGATCTCCAGAACTTATTCATCTTGCGTGACTGAACTTTGTACCTTTTGACCAGCTTTTCCCCATTTCCCCCAACCCCTGAGCCCCTGACAACCACCATTCTATTCTCTGCTTCTATGAGTTTGACTTTTTTAGATTCCACATGTAAGTGAGATCGTGCAGAATTTGTCTTTTTGGGCCTGGCTTATTTCATTTAGTATAATGTCCCCCAGGTTCATCCATGTTGTTGCAAATGACAGAATTTTTTTTTTTTTTGGAGACGGAGTCTTGCTCTGTCGCCCAGGCTGGAGTGCAGTGGCATAATCTTGGCTCACTGCAACCTCTGCCTCCCAGGTTCAAGCCAATTCTCCTGCCTCAGCCTCCCAAGTAGCTGGGACTACAGGTGCATGCCTCCACACTGGACTATTTTTTTGTATTTTAGTAGAGACAGGGTTTCACCATGTTGCCCAGGCTGGTCTTGAACTCCTGAGCTCAGGCAGTCCTCCCGCCTCGGGCTTCTGAAGTGCTAGGATTACAGGCCTGAGCTGCCACACTTAGCTCCTTTTTTTTTTTAAGCTGAATTTATTCCATTATATTTATATACCACATATTCTTTATCCATTCATCTCTCAATGGACACTCAGGTTGATTCCATATCTTTTACTGTTATGAATAATGCTGCAGGGAACGTGAGAGTGCAGATACCTCTTTGAGATACTGATTTCATTTCCTTAGGATCTATACCCAGAAGTGGGATTGCTGGATCATATGGTAGTTATGTTTTAATTTTTTGAGGAACCTCCATACTGTTTTCCGTAATGGTTGTACTAATTTATATTCTTCTCAACCAACAATGTACAAGTGTTCTCTTTTCTCCACGTCCTTGCCAACAGTTATCTTTTATCTTTTTGATAGTAATCATCCTAAGAAGTATGAGTGTTATCTCATTGTGGTTTTGATTTGCATTTTTCTGATGATTAGTGATGCTGAGCATTTTTTCACATACTAGCTGGCCGTTTATATGTCTTTTGAGAAATGTCTATTTGGGTCCTTTGCTCGTTTTTTAAAATTGGATTGTTGTCTTGCTATTGAGTTGTTTGAGTTCCTTATATATTTTGGATATTAACCCCTAATCAGGTGTATGGTTGCAAATATTTTCTCCCATAGTTTATCTCTTCACTGCATTGTTTTGTCGTGCTAAAATGCATTTTGTATAACAGTTTTACAATTCATAAAAGATTTTAAACAGATAAATAATCGTATTTAAAATATCATATAATACAACTGAAATTAGAAATAATAATAACCTACGTGCTTTTTAAAATAAGCGCATCTATTGTAGTTAAGTTTGGCTTTCTAGTCTTGTTTGGTGGCCTGGTATCTTACTACTGAAGATGTGCATTCTGCAGATCATCGGAGTTCAAATAGATGTTGAACATAGAGGGTTGAATAATGTATGACCCCTGTAGTAGACTCAGATTCCCCTTTAAAGAAGGGTTTCCTGCCCAGCTGTGAGAAATGTGAGATCCTGACAGTCCCCTCTTTCCCCGCCCTTGTCCCCCCACCTTAGAGTCTGGCTCAGCTCTAGAGACACTCCCCTCTCCTCATGTCACAGACTTCCTGGGGCAGCATGCATTTGCAGACTGAGCAAGGCGGAGGTAAAAAAGGCCTGATCATTTCAGCCCATCAGAGAGCACTCTGATGGACAGTGCTTGCTTTAGAACTTCCTATATGGTTGGCTGAAGTTATTTTGGGCTTGCATCAGTTTGAGTTCTGTCCAAACCTGGTTTATCTGCCTTCCATTCACAGGTGTTGATCCCTGATGAACATTTGTATCCCAGACACCATATTACCTCAGCTTCAGAGAAACCAGCCTGCAGTAGCTCCTGATAGCATGGAGCTAGTTTAATGGAAGGGAATATACATCCAACAAGAAATTTAAAACATGATCAATGTTATATAGAAGCATAGGGTGCCATGGTAGTGCGTTATGGAAAGGACCGATGCCCAGCTAATTATATTGTTTTGGGAGGTAGCCTAGACTAGTAGTCAGAATATGAACCTTGGGCATACTGCTTACTCTTTCCAGGCCACTTTCCTCATTTGTAATATGGGAATGACACATGTTCTGTCATCCTTTAGAAGACTAGCCTAGGATTGCTCACATGGTTGGGGAAAGATTCCCAGCAGTAAGAGGGTGCAATGCACATTTTCCAAGCCTCTGTTTGTGTCAGTTTGCTGATGTCCCATTGGCCAAAGCGGTTTACATGGCCAAGCTATGATTCAAGGATGAAGAAGTAGATTTGCATTTATGTTTGTATTTATACACACACATACACACACCTAAAAATTACCAAACAGAATGTCTGTTACATAATAGTGGTAGTTAAAATTTATTAAGCACTTTTTGTAAATAATGCTTAGTAAGAGTCAGCTGGACTATTATTATTTAATATGTTCTATCTCACTATGATATGAGAAAGAAGAAACGCTTTTAAATAATTTGGTATATTTGACATCTTAAAACCATCTTAATGATAACACTTTTCACATAAAGTAAAGCTCTCTCTCTTTTTTTCCTCTGCAGTAAGAAAAGTGGAAAACCACCATTACAGAACAATGAGGTAAAATTTTAAATCATCTTCTTTTTGGGATTTCATGCATTTATTTCATTTATTTTGTCATATGATTCTGATTTAGGATTAAATTTTATGATTAGTAGGGAACTTAAAAATACTCCAGTCTTCTACACATTACAGGAATACTTTCTGAAATAGGACTCCTGACAGGAAAGTGTTACTCTAGGAGGCAGCCATAACTGCATTAGTTCTAGCCCATGATGATATTAGTTTCCCTGCTTCTTCTAGCTTCTTAGCAGTGACTCTGTTATATCTTTTGTATCGAGATATATCTTGTCCCCCCTCCCTTCCCCTCCCCCCTTCCCTTCCCTCCTCCACCTCCCCTGTCCTTTCCTCCCTTCCTGTCCCCTCCCCTCCCCTCCCCTTCCCTCTTTTTTCTTTTCTTCTTTTCTTCAAAATTTTCTTTTTACCAACCAGGTCTCAATCTGTCATCCAGGCTGGAGTGCAGTGGCATGATCATAGCTCACTGTAACCTTGACCTCCTGAGCTCTAAGGATCCTCCTACCTCAGCCTCTGAAGTAGCTGGGACTATAGGTGTGAGCCACCTTGCCTGGCTCTGTTTTCTGTAGTAGACCCACATATATCTGAAGATAGTTGTATCTTATGAGTCTTTCTTTTCCTGTGCTAAACAATCTTGATTCCTTCTAATATGTCTCATGTGACATGGGTTCTGATCCTTTTTCAGTTCTGTATACATTCCTTTGGACCTATACTAGTGTCCTTAGGCATTGTGCTTAGAATGGAATGTAGTTGTCCAGTTATGGCCTGACTAGCATGGAATATATCAGCATGATTACATTTCTAGATATGAATACAATATTGCTAAAATTCATCCTAAAATTGCTTTTATTTCTTTAACCATAACTATTTTTTACATTAAGTGGAATTTATGGTAAATTATAAACTTCAGGTGTATTTTTGACCAACAACTCTACATCTCTACATGTTATATTCATGATAGATTTATTGAGATATAATTATATACCATAGAATTTATCCATTTAAGTGTATAAATGAGTAGTTAGTATAGTCACAGAGTTGTGTGGCTATCACCACTAACTAGTTTTAGGAAATTTTCATCTCTCCAAAAAAGTCCTGTACCCATTAGCAGTCATTCCTTATTACCCTCTTCCCCCAGTCCCTGGCAACCACAAATCTGTTTCTGTCCCTGTTGACTTACCTGTTCTGGACATTTCAAATAAATGAAATCATATAATATGTGGCTTTTTATGCCTAGCTTCTTTCACTTAGCACAGTGTTTTCAAGGTTCATCATGTTGTTGTTGTATCAGTATTGCATTCCTTTTTATTGCTGAATAGCATTCTTTGTATGCATATACCACATTATGTTTATCAGTTCATCAGTTGGTGGACATTTAGGTTGTTTCTGTTTTTTGGCTATTATGAATAATAATAATGCTGCTGTGAAAATTTGTGCACAAGTTTTTATGTAGAGATATGTTTTTATTTCTCTTGGGTGTGTATCTAGGAGTGGAATTGCTGGGTCATATGTTAACTCAGTTGATTTGTTTTAGATAAACATTAATTTATTGCTGTAAATGTCAGCTTATTGGGTTTAACCTACTACCTATACCATTAGTCTAATTTTTAGTGCAATTCTCACATCTGGTATGTTAAGTAGGAGAATTATCTACAAATTTAATTTGCCTTTCCTTTCTTTCACAGAATTGCTGATAGTATTGACTATGTAAGGACCAAGGAGATTGCTCTGTGACATCTCTTAATCTTTGTTTCTGGTTATTCAGCTGTGACTACATCCAACTATAGCAAAATCTGGTTCTTATTTCTCCATTGAGACCACAATAATTTTATAAGAAACATCTAATTCCTTTATTAATTTATTAATTCACTTAGTAAGTCAGTCTTTCAGTAAATATTTATTGAGCTCCTCATATATGCCTGGCATTATTCTTGGCTGTAAGTATATGACAGTTATAAAAATAAGTTTCCACCCTCATGTAGCTTACATTCTACATATCAGCTAGTATGCTAGTTATGGTATCCTTAACAAATAAGAAAATTAGAACAATTTAACATGACGTACTTTTAGTAAACTCATGCTGGCTTCTAGTGATTAGTGTCTCTTAAGTCTTCCCCAACCCTCCCTGTCAGTGTCTGTTCTCTGAATATCCTGGTGATTGACATCAAGATTGTCGTTCTTTAGTTTCTGTAATATTTCCTTCCTAGTCTTTGAAAAATGTGATAAGATGTGCTTATGTCCACTTCTCTGGCATATCTCCAGCTCCACGATCTCTCATGTCTAAGTTCTATCTGAGTAATCAAACCTTAGTTATCTGAACTTAGTCATATCTCTTATTTGCATATCGGATATCTGCAAGTTCTAGGACAGCTAGATTCATTTTACTCATTTTTTTTCTTATTTTTCTGTACAATATTGTTTTAGCATATACTTATTTGCTGGTTGCATAGTGCGAGAAAGATAAATTTAGGTTATATTAAGTGACTGGCAATAAAAAGGACACAATATGCACACTGATGCCACATTTGTTAAATGTATAGGAAGTACACATGTGTGCTAAAATGAAATCTAGTAGGATATGTAACAAAGACAGTAGGTTTAATTTTCTTATTTTTGCTTATCAGAATGTTCTATTTTTTTTTACAGTGAATATGTTACTTTTGAGGAAAGCAATTTAACCTATTTTTTTCACAGAAATTTTTTATATCCTTTGTGATGGGGATAGGGTGGGGAGAGGCAATTTTCATAAGACATGAATTTTAAGGAGGAAAAAAGGATTTAATTAGAAAGTTAGAGAACAATATAATGGAATTCAAAATGTATAAAGATAAGTACTGTGCTGGGTTCGGTATTTAGCATTCCCATGCATATTTTTGTATTTTGGCATGTGTGTGTATGTGTGTGTATCCATAAACAATATAGTTAGAATTACTTTACATATTTAAAAGTTTCATAAATTCATGTGTAAAATGAGTTGCATGTATCATTCTAATTTTTTCCAGCATACTATTTTTTAGGTCACTTCATGTTTAAAGCTGTAGACCTGCTGTTTCATATTCTGTTTCTGTGTATGTGAGCTGCTTTCTTTTTTACAGTTGTATAGAGTTTTCATTGAATAATTTTGCTATGATTTATGTAATATTGGTGTACATTAGGTTGTTTTTAATTTTATGGTATTATAAACAGAGTACGATGTTTATATTTGTGTGGCTAAGCATATGTGCAGGTATATTTGTAGGGTAAGTTCCTGAAAGTAAATTTACTGGGTTATTTTACATTTTACAGTCAGTGTACATTTTACATTTTGATAAATGATACATAATAGTTGTACCAGTTTTCACTTGTCCCTACAATGTATAGGAATACTTATACTCTGTCAGCACTACATGGCCTCTTATTTTACTGCTATTTCAAACATCTTTTTCAGTCAGTCTCACCTAAGGTGATTGACATATCAACAGGAACTTCTGATTGTACTTTGACCTTTGTTACCTTTTGAGTTTTAGGTTTTCTTTTTTCCTTTGTTGCATTATTACTTTGACTTCTCAAATAGCTTTTAATGATTTGTTTGCTTTTTCTATAATGTTCATGTTAAACTTATATCACCATAGTGGTCTTTTTTTTGTATTTAAAAAAATTATTGGGAAGTTTAGAAGTGGGAAAAGTGGTCTTTTTTTGTATTTAAAAAAAATAATGGGAAAGTTTTGAAGTGGGAAAAGTTGATTGTGAATTTAAAATGAATTCTTAGGAAAGTCTAGTAATGTTATGTACTGCCTCTATAGTTACTCTTATTTAGATTGGTTTCAGGTAGAGTTTTGCTGTGATTAAGATTCCTGACATCTCTTTGAATTCAGCCCTTCTGAGCCAACCTCCCAGTCCAGGTGGTCCGTTGCAGAAAACAATGATAATTTGGAAGAATATAGTTAGTTCCCTTCATGGATTGAAACATAATGAAAATCCGTCAGGTTTCAGTCAGTTTAAGGATAGGGAAAGTGACAATAGGAACAGAAGAAAATGAGGAGGAATTTTATATCAGTTAGCAACTAATATTTTAAAGTGTTTCAACATTACTGTCTTGTAATTCTTTTTTTCTAACCTTCCTCATTGTTTGTCCTAGATCATTTCTTTAGAGTAGCTAGAAACAGGTGGTCCTCTGTTTAACTGAGATGTCCATTTCACCTCAGGATTGTGCCACTTAAAGTTCCAGCTAGGAATAGAGAAGGGTGTTGCCTACAGGTAAGGCAAGGTGAAGTGAGGAGGGAGTGGTGATGGTGATAGGAGGAAGAACAAGTAGTTTAACTTCTTTTTTTAAAAAGGTAGTTAATATGTATCACCTTCTCTTTACTCTTTTCTTCCTATGTTTTCTGGGTTTGGGGAAAATACAAACAGATTAGGTTGAATGTGTAAGGTTTAGCTTGAGGAGAATAGGCTAGTTCAACTAACTGGACTGTGAGTAGGGCTTTTTGTCTGTTTTGTTTGCTGTTGTGTCCTTATCATTTGGAATAGGGTTTGGATCAAGTAGTTGTTTGTTGAATGAATGAATGCAAGCATGTATGAATTAAGTAGACTGAGCCTGTAACTCAGTAGGATGAGGTTTGCAACTTTGTCTGAAAGACCTGAAATGCTGAGTCTCTGTTCCAGCAGTTGCAGGGTAGGTGGATTCTTTTCTAGTCCCTCCTATTGTAGTCTTTCTAGTCTAACCCTATAAGCACAGTGCCTTCAGACTTCCTTTTGTGGCCTACAGTTCTGCACTGCACTCAGTGCTTATTTCTTAGGATTATGTCTATAAAGCCTTAGCACAGTGTCTGACATATAGTTGGTAGTCATTATTATTGTAATTTGGTACCCAAACAGTTCACTTAAGGCTCATCAAGTTAGATATTTATTTAATCAAAGCACATTTACATTATATCTAACTAATAGCATTACTCTACTAATACAAACAGGTATTTGTTTGTCAGGAGCACAGCAGTTAGCCAGGTAAGTGAGCTGTGATTATGGAGTTGGGGAAAGAGTTAGTCAGGGAATTGGGGTTTTTCTGGAGTGTCTTGCCTTTTCCAAGAAGTTTCCCCTGTCTGTTCTCCCAAACAGTCCAAGAGTAGTAAGTCTCGTCATGTGTTTCCTTATCTTTGCAAATGGTTTAGTACTTCCATTTTCATGGAGCTAGTGAAAATGAAAAAACTCTTGAGCGAGGTAAGATTATCTTCTTTTAAATCCCTCTACACTCACAGTAAGCTCTCAATCTTTACTGTGGCTTCAAGGCTCTGTCCTTTATAAGCCCTGCCTACCTTTTAAACTTCTCTCATTCTTGTTCCCTTTGCTACAGCAATACTGCCATCTTGCTGTGAAATGTGCACACCTATTTTATTTCCAACACTGTATTTTTGTGCTCGGTGTTCCTTGTGCTTCACTCCCTCCCCTCTGCTACCCACTTTAAATAATCACATGGCTTTTCTTTATTTATGTCTAAGCTTAAATGTCAAGAGACTTTTCAGACCATCCTGTGTGAACTGTTCTTTTTTTCTCCTCATGACCCTGCCTAGTCTATCTGTAATAATTTATATATTGATTTATTTTTTGTCTATGTTTCTCCCGCTAGAATGTGAGCTGCATAAGTGAAAGAACCTTGTCTGTCTTTGAATTTTATGAGGAAGAGAGAGTGAATTGACAAACTGTATATTGGAAATGTTAAATGGTAAATCTAGAAATCCAAAAGTTTCCTCTATTTAATATCAGGCAAAATTCTGTTCAGGATTTTTTTTTTTTTTTTAAATATGGTGTTAATCAGGAAGTGGCTAATACAAAACTCAGTAATCCCTTGACCTTTTTTCAGCTGTCTCTCTGACCTCATCCTCTGTAATGGTACCTTCCTCACAGCTCCAGCCAGGTTGGCCATTTTGTTCTTCCTCAAGCACGTTGCAGGTGTTCACCTTGGTATTTTGCAGTTGCTATTTCTTCTGCTTGCAGTTTTCTTCACCCAGATAATTATGTGGTTCCAGAACTCACTTCCTTATTCAGTTTTTAGATAACATTATTTTCTCAAAAACATGTTTGAATATGAGGAGCAGTGTAAGTTTGCAAGTCTGTGTTTTGTAAATTCAGTTTTTATCTTGATAGCTGTTTATGTTGACTTAGATGAAACATGGTTCTTGAATTTTATGATATGTTTGTTATAGCTATCTTAAAAGGGCTTCTTTTTTTTAAGCAGAAAGAGGGGAAAAAGGAGCGAGCTGTGGTGGACAAGGTGTTTTTCTCAAGGCTCACACAGATTCTGAAAATCATGGTCCCTAGAACATTTTGTAAAGAGGTAAGTCTTATGAAATTATAATCTTAAGTATATTGGGCCGTTCTTTAATAAAATACCTGAGGCTGGGTAATTTATAAAGAAAAGAGATTTAATTGGCTCCTGGTTCTGCAGGCTGTACAAGCATGGCGCAGCATCTCCTGCACTTCCGGGGAGGCCTCAGGAAGCTGGCAATCACAGCTGAAGGTGAAGGGGGAAGCCAGTGTCTCACGTGGCGAGAGAGGGAGCAAAGGGCCAAGGAGGTGTCACATACTTTTAAACAACCAGATACATGAGAACTTACTCACTATCTGGAGGACAGCACCATGCCATGAGGGATCTGCCTCCATGACCCAAACACCTCCCACGAGGTCCCACCTCCAACACTGGGGATTACATTTCAACGTGAGATTTAGGTGGAGACAGATACCCAAATTATATTATTAAGTGTTCAACTTTCAAGGTTACGTAAGATTAGAACAGTAAAATCATAACACTTTGGTTATACTGTAGGTCAAATGTTTTCTCTGTAGGTCAAGAAGACTACTAAATTTTTGTCTTTAAATCATCACCTGTCATACAAAAACCCTTGTTCAGTGCCAGTTTTTAAATAGTTTTGTCTTGTTTATGAAGTATTATTATTTCATTTTATTTTATGTGAAATACTAGGGTACTGCCATACAGCTACCCTAAATGGTGTTGCTTTGTTATAGTTAAATACTGTCGATAAACACTAGATTAAATTTCAAAAGACAAACCTTTTTATTACATTGAGATGTTAACAAGTCACATTAGTGTGGAATATATTTGATTAAATATTTTTAAGATATGCAAAATGATATCTGGATTCATCAGGTATTTCATTCAGAAAGTGAGCTGCTTATATGAATAGTTTTATAATTCGTTCCTTTGCTTTTTTATCAAGATTATCTTCATTATTTGATAAACATTTTTAGTGATTATTAAAATAATGCTGTATTCTCCATCTTCCTCAGCATTCTCTCATTCTGTGACTAGAAGTATCATTACCTTCAACTCTTCCTCTTCCCCTTGTCACCCTTTTTGGTCACTGGGATCTGCTAATTTTTCCTATACTTAACTGTTACAAAAGCGTTGCAGTTCCCAAAGACGACGTACATTCCTTCATCATGCTGGATTTGCTCTTTCCCTCACTTTGGCATCATGTCCTGATGATTCTGCCCTTGAGAAATTCTTTTTTAAAAAAAAGTAATAGCACTTGTTTTTTCCTTATTAGACAGAGGTAATGCATGTTCCTTGAAGAAAATTAGAAAATGCAGCTAGATTTTTTTTTTGGCACCTGTCAGCCTCTTACTCATTTTGATATATAGTCATCTTGTGTGCAAGCATATATTTTAATTTAAAAATGGGATCACACACTTTTAAGATCTGCTCCTTCCCTTATATTATAAATGTTCTTTCTAAGCATTCTAAAGTTTCTCATAAATTATTCTCTACCTTTACATTCCTACTGTTCTCACTATATCTTACCTGGATTATTATATCTTAATTGGTCTTTTTGCTTCTTTTCCTTTTCCAATTTGTATTCTTGCTTAAAATCCTAATCAAAACGTGTGACTTCGTTTTCCTTATAGGGTAAATCACAACCTGACTTTGGCCTTCCTTTTAATACCGTCTGCTTAGGAGATTATTGTTTTACAATCTGGCCCTATGTCCTCAGCCTTTCATTTGTTTACAACATCATGTCTGTGACATCCTGTACGTCCCCACAACAAAAACAAATATGTTTTTAAAAATTGCTTAATGTTTATCTTTTTTGTGAATATTTCTAATGACTCTTCAGGCATAACTGTCCTGCCTTTGAAGAATCCTTATTTAAAATACAAGCTTCTCTGGAAAGATGCATATATTACCTTCCAATCAGTTAACAGCTTAATGTCCATTTTAACTATTGCAGGGGTTCAATGAATGTAAAACAAATTTGAGACATTGGATGAGTCCCTGGGAATTAGTAAGGGAGGTAGAAGGGGCTAATTTGGCCAGCCTCCCACCCTCTGCAGGCCTTCTTCCCTTACTTTAGCTTCTATGTCACTGTCTTATTCTTCCAATTTAGAAAATTTAAGATCAGCTTTAAATGTGTGTACTTGGGGTTGGGGTGGCAGGATTCTCATCTCACAGAAAGATAACTGATTCCCAGCTAGTCACCCAGCATCTTGACTTTCCCTGCTTCGTAATCTGTCTTGAACAGCATTGCTTAAGTAATATTCTTTAAACATCACTTTTTAACATCACTTTTTGTTCTACTGAGAAGCTTGCAAGAATTTTATATGTGTAAACTCAGTACAGTACCATAGTTCATATGATTTTAATCCCTTTTTTCCCCCATTAAATCCTTCATCTTTTTTACCTTTAATCCTCATTCTCTTTTTTGTTTTACTATTTATCATATTTCTAATGCCATAACTGTCTTTTGCTACCCCAAACCTTCCCATCCCACAGCTTAGGACATGAAATGATACAAATATGTTTGCCTAAATTTGTATGCTACTTTTTATGTGTAACTCTTCCCTTCATAACTAAATTGAAAGCCCTATGAGGGCATGGACACTATTATAAATTTTTCTAACAAATTAAACCAAATTTATTCTACTTAGGCAAAATTTTAGGCTTCAGTTTTGGTTAGTTGTTTAACTGTATATGTGCAGTTACTGTCATTTTTCTTTGTTAAAGTTATATGTCAAAATATAAGAAAATCAACAATACACTTTAATCTAGATAATCTAAGTTATATTCCTAGCTTCTGTCCTTGACTAGGTATATGAAGGCAAGTCTTTTGACCTGCCTAGGATTCACTTTTGAATTCTGAATGAGAAGGATTAAATGAATCTGTGAGGCTTTTTTCATTTATATAATATTCTTGAGTTCCCTTTAAATATATTTAAAATTACTTATAGAAAAAATGTCAGCCAACTGTATTGAAACTTACATAAAGCTTTAGATTTGGAAACCAAAAATTGTTACCAAGGTAATATTTCTTTGAACTTTCTAAAATACATTTATTTAATTTACTATACCTGGTTTATTTTAGACAGGTTACTTGGTGCTTATTGCTGTTATGCTGGTGTCTCGAACATATTGTGATGTTTGGATGATTCAAAATGGGACACTAATTGAAAGGTACTTTTTCAATCACCTTCCTCCTATATGTATGAAATGCTAATTTGTCTCATATTTATGCATTATCTTTATAAGCAACAAAGAGATTCTAAATTAGGTAAAAGATAACCCAAGTCAAATTATGTGTTTGTTCATTTACTTAAAAATTACTTAGTGTTTCCCATGTGCCAGGCAATGTGCTATACTGTGATGGGGTCTATATGCCAGCAACTAGGAGAAACTGTACCAAGCCTTGCTGAGCTGACAGTTTATCAAGAGTTAGAGACAGGTAGACAGAAAATTAAAATGCAGCATAATAAGTGCTGTATGGGAATTCTAAAAAGCCACCAAGTTGGATTTTTGAAATTAATGAGATAATTTGGAGGAAAATTTCAAAGCATTTCAAAGAATCACGTTGAGCATGTTTATTAGAAGGGAAAACAATTCTTAGACATTTCTTTCTGTATCTGGTGTTAGTGCTTTTTATATTTTTTCATTATAGTCTTTCTACATATTATTAATCACTGCAATTGCTAATTTTGAATGTAAAAATGTAAAAAATGTCAGTTGGGATATCTTGGGTTATAACAATTTGCCATTTATCTGTTAATAAAGAATTTATTTTTCATAATACCAATTTGAATGTCAGAGTAAACATTTTTGCTAGGAATTTTATTTCCTGATATGCAATATTTTGTCAGAAAATTCCTTAAAGTATTTAATCTAAAATAACTTTTTGAATGACAGTACTTAAAATTGTTAAATGCCCCAACATTTTGGAGTAAAGGTTTTTTTCTCTTAGATTATTGATCTGCTTCTTAAAGATTTGTAGGAAGAAGAAGAATGCTTTATGACCATGCTCTCTGACTCATTTCTCTAGGACAGTAAAAAATCTTGTATGTACAGGATTAAAGCGCTTGAAGTACATACTTCTGAATATGGGTAAATTATGTAGGCCCTCACATTCCACCCAAGTCTCCCTGAAACCTGTGGTCAGTCCTGTGCCTTTTAATTTTAATCAGAGTATTATATGAATGTAACTTTAAAAGTAATACATGAACATAGCTTAATGTCAAATGTCCTGCAGGACTTAATGACAAAACACATGAATTCCTTGGCTCCTCTCACTCACAACTGTCATTACGTGGAGCTGGTCTTTTTGCTATTCTTTTTACTGTTTCATCTCTTATTTTGTGTCTGTGTTTCCATATTGCATACTTGTATTACTGTTTATAGATTTCTCAGTTTCAACAGTGTAAGTGTTCATTTCCTACTTTGGAAGGTGAGAATTAGCCCTTTTACACTCCCTCTGTGCTCATCTTCTCAATGTTTTATATGTATAATAAAAATTATGTAATTGTTGGTTAAATCACAATTTATTGTTTACATGATTTTGACTATTGCTTACAGCTGAGCCACATGGCATACTTTGGTAGTTGCTTTTCCATACAACTTTTTGTTTTTCCTGGTGTTTACAAATTGGCTGTTATTTGTGCACATTAGTTTCTTTGTTTTTTTTAAACCTACTTCCCCCTAATTCAGTTTGAGCTTTTTGACAATACTGCGAAATCTTCTCAGTATTGTAATATGGTCAGACACCAATTAATCTATCAACTTCATCTTTCTATTTCCACCCCCGCCCTATAAGTTTTGTAGTTTCCAGTGTTCTTGCTTTTTTTTTTTTTTTTTTGAGATGGAGTCTTGCTCTGTTGTCCAGGCTGGAGTGCAGCGGCGCGATCTCAGCTCACTGCAACCTCTGCCTCCTGGCTTCATGCGATTCTCCTGCCTCAGCCTCCTGAATAGCTGGGACTACAGGTGCCCACCACCACGCCTGGCTAATTTTTTGTATTTTTAGTAGAGACAGGGTTTCACAGTGTTAGCCTGGATGGTCTCGATCTCCTGACCTTGTGGTCCGCCCGCCTCGGCCTCCCAAAGTGCCAGGTCTTCTTGCTTTAATCAGGATTGGTTGCATTTTAGGCCCACCAAATAGCAATCATGTTTGAACTTGCTTTTATCATTATTTTGGGAATTTCTTTCATCTTTGTATCCTGAATTAAATAACCTGTTTCTGGATTTTTTGTTTTTGTCTTCCTCAGTTTACTTTCTCGTTTTGGCAGATGCACTCTTTTTCTGAGTAAGGATGAAGGGAGATAAATTTTTGAGACCTTGTAGATCTGAAAATGTCTTTCTTCTAGTCTCATACTTGATAGATAATTTAGCTATGTTTGTGCATTCCAAGTTGGAATTCACTTTTCTTCAGAATTTTGAGAACATCACTCTGTTCTGGGTCTCAACCTTGGCTGCAGAATGATTGGAATCATCTGGAGAATTTTAAGAACTATGAATGTCTGGGCCCCACCACTAGAGATTCTGATTCAATTAATCAAACCTTTTTGAAGCATCTAGTGGATTCTGTTGCGCAGCTCCAGGGTGGGTGTTGAGGCCTCTTGCCATTACGATTGCTCAGTTATAGCTGGAGATTTGTTCCTCCCTCAATCTCCCCCTCAATCTTTTTAAAAAAATTGTTGATGATGTGTTACTGGATGTTTGAAAATTTCACTGAACATTGGTATGAATTTTTTTTTTTGTTCATTGTGCTGGGCACTAGGTGAACTCTTTTTCCATCTAGAAACTTATTCTTCATTTGAGAAATTTTCTTGTGTTTAAAAAGAAATTATTCCTCTCCATTTTTTCTGGAATTCTTATTAGCTGAGTGTTGGAGCCTCTGGACTGATGATCTGATTATCTTATAATTTCTCTTCTATTTTTGTCTCTGCCATTTTATTTTATTTTCTAGGAAATTTCTTTATTATCCAGTGAATTTTTATTTGTTATAATTTTATTTCCAAGAGTTGTCTTTTATATGGATGTTCATTTTTATAGCAATCATTCTTTTAAGTATGCAATATTTTTTCACCTCTGAAGCTATGTAAGTTTTTAATGTGTTTTTAGCTCCCTGCATTTTTTGTTTGTTATTCTGTTGTCATTCGCATTAGAGGCTTTCCTCAAGCATTCTGTGACTCTTGGCTGTGAATTCATATTTAAAAGTAAGTGCCGTAAACACTTACTAGAAGCTGGAGTTGAGAGCTTGTTAATTGGTCTCCCTTGAAGGGTGTTTGTAGGGGGACCCTAATCATGTGCACGTGTGTGTAGTACTCAGTTTTAAAATTTAATTATGAAATTTAAAAAAATTGTTTTTCATTTTTTTGTATGAGTTTCTGAACCATTTTTTTAAACCATTATTTTGGTATACTTTACACTTACAGAAAAGTTGTAAAAATAGAATAAAGGGCTGGGTGTGGTGGCTCATGCCTGTAATCCCAACACTTTGGGAAGCTGAGTCAAGAGGATCACTTGAGGCCAAGAGTTCAAGACCAGCCTGGGCAACACAGTGAGACTTCGTCTTTACAAAATATAAAAAAGTTAGCTGGCTGTGGTGGCACATGCCTACAGTCCCAATTACACAGGAGGCTGAGCAGAAGGATCACTTAAGCTTAGGGATATCCTGCCTCAAAAAAAAAAAAAAAAAAAAAGATTAGCATAAGGAACTTCTTTATATTCTTAACCCACATTCACCAATTGTAAAACACTCATTTTAAAGTTGTTAACTTTCTCCTAAATAGTTTTGAGCCTCTGCTGTGTATGAAATTCTTTAATATTTGGACCTTATCTCAAAAAAAGTTTTAAAATACTGTACATTCATACAGGATAATTTTATTTGAAAAGTTAACATATATCTCCATCTCAGTATTTAAGCTACAGTGCAAATTGATTTATTTATTTTCTCTTTTTGCCTTTTCTAAAGTAAGTCCAGATTCATGTATTTCTGCTAAAGAGAGCCTCAAAGAGACTTATTATGGTCCTTAATGTACTTCATTTTAATATCCTTTTCATATTTTAAGCTTATTTGTTGATGGTGACTAATGACTTTGGAGTATGGGCAAATCTATCTTAATAGGAAAGACACCCTCTTTAAGGTAGAAACTATACTAATTCCATGACATGGAGGAAAATTCTTCATACCTTGTTGCTGCTTTATCTAATCATAAAAATATATTTTATTTTCACCCATTTGGCTACAAGCAGAATTTAAAAATTACCAAACTCTCTTTTATAAAGATTCTTAAACATTTGGAAGTTATAGTGATTAGGGCTATTGTAAAATTGTTTTTTGTTAATTATGTTTTTTTGCAGTGGAATAATAAGCAGAAATAAGGCTTTATTCAAGAAACCATTTTTTAAATTTATAGCTGCTACTCCAATGGTAAACCATTGCTGAATGATGGCATGTTCTTGTGTGTTTCACAGCTTGGGCAGCACTAAAGCACTTTGGTTTTAAGTAAGGTTTGGTTCAAACAATTTTAACATATATTCTCTGAACCTTTTGTACTGTCTTGATTGCTTAATGTCTCTAATATTCTTATTGCTATAAACAACATTTTTGTGTGGTTGTATTTAACTTTCTTGTAGTTAGCCTTTTTTTTTTTTTTAACTGTTTTACTTTTTAGGGGCTGTAGAAACATTGGAGTATTAATTTCTTTTAATCAGTCTAAAGGAACATTTCCCAAAGTATGTTCTGTGGAATCTTGGCTATGATAGAGGAAATGCTTCATGCTACAAACCCCTCTCAGAGAGTTAAAATGCACATACTATACATTAAAAGCTTTGAGAAGGTCTTTGGTAAAGACATTTGTTAGCTCTGTTTAACCTAGGGTTTCCCAAATTTATCTATCTGCTCCCTCACAGAAAGGAAATTATTTCTCTAGTCATATACTAGTAATTTTTGTGAGTGCGTGGGCAGCTAGGTTTAAACCACTTAGTCCAGTGTTTCTCAAATGTTTTATATAAATATATCTTATGAAATTTGGGAGAAATGCATGGTATGTGAATTATATTTCAATAAAGCTCTTAGCAAAAAAAAAAAAAAAAAAAAAGTAGACCTTTGAAAAACAGAGTGAATGAACCCAAAGAAAAAAAAAAAAAAGAAATTTGGGAACATTATTAAGTATTACTTGAAGTAAGAGTTCTGTGATCAAATACATAATATCTTTGTATTAGGTTATAGACATCTTACTCAAAGATCCTTTACTTATATAATAATGCTTTGTTCAAATTTTTAATAAAGTTTTAGAACCCTTTTCAAAAATTTTTAATGTATATTTTAAAAGCAGAAAAATACGTAAAACAGATTAACAACAGGCAAAAGAGGAGCTAGTCTAGCTGAAGTGTGTTGAGGAACATGAAGCTTCTATAGATCCATTCTGGGCTCTGATCTATACATTAGTCCCAGTGTTGGCAAACTAGGACCCACAGGTCAAATCTCACTACCTGCCATCTATTTTGGTAAAGTTTTATTAGAATACAGCCACACTTCTTCTTGGCTGCTTTTGTTTTACAGTGGCAGAATTGAGTAGTTGCAGCAGAGCCCTTAGGGTGCACAAAGCCTAAAATATTTACTTTTGACCCTTTGCTGATCCCCATTAGTCTGTCTCCCTGCCACTAGTTCACACAAATGAGAATCAGATTGTTAAAATATTTTAAAACAAACAAATGGTACTTTGTTTATTCATAATAACCCATTCCTGGGGCTATAAAGTTGTTAATTGTTATGCTAGCTAAATTTCTTTTGTAGCCACTTAAGCCTTTTTTTAAAGCAGCCATTTTTACTAAGAAATAATTAGTTATCATTCTGTTTAATTTTGCCATTTGCAGAATGAGTTTCCAGCAAGTTCAAAATGATGACATTTTAAAGTTGCAAACATGTTTTTGCAAAAAAGTGGTTTTTAGCATCTTTTTTATTGGTTGTTTTGATTTAATAGAAGTTTCCAAGAGTAATTTTAGAGCTTTACAGAAGTTTTCCTAGTGTTAGATTTTGCTTCTTTTGCAACTAATGCATTGCATGTGGTGGTTTGCAGTGGTATCATTGGTCGTAGCAGGAAAGATTTCAAGAGATACTTATTCAACTTCATCGCTGCCATGCCTCTTGTAAGTTTAATTCATTAAAAATCTTTTTAACACAGGGGAAATTTGCATCTTATTAAAATCTTTAAGGGTTTTACTTATTAAATTCTTTAAAGACTTATGATACTAAGTTCCTATTTTCAGTTTAGTTTTGTAATTTATAATATAATTTTCAATGTAAACCATACTAGATGAAAAAGGGATTATGTTTGGTTTAATTTCATTTATAATGTGTATATATATTCATATACATATGTATGTGGGTGAGGGGTTTTTTGGCATTTTTTTTTAACCTTCAGTCCAGGTTTTCTTCAGTGTTTAGCATCATCAATGACCATTAGATAGCAGTAGCACCCTTGTCCTAGTTCTAACAACCAGAAATGATTCCAGTCATTGCAAAATGGGTGTGGGCAGGGGGCAACTTGGGGAGTTGGGGGGATTTAGAGGAGGGAATGCAAATCATCCTGGTTACTTTAGACCATAAACTATTACAGTAACTTGAACTACTAATTTACTTTAAGTTAAATTGGAATTTATGGTCTGAATTTTTTACAGATAAATTATTTAGTCTAAAATATAAGTGATTTTCTTAGTTTGGTTCTCATTTTAATTTTCTTGGCGCTATAAGAATTTAATATTCTAAATTTGTGGGTAAAAATGAGAAGCTTGGTTGTAAAATCCAGTTACGTTGAAATTGCCAGAAATTCTTGTTTAATAAAGCTGGAAGTTGGGGCTACATAGCTTTTAGACTTTTTAAAATAAACAATTGGAATAAGCAACATAGAAATCAAAGATTAAGATTCAGCAAAGACCACTTGAGAAAATTTGTAATGTAACGATGGAAAATGTTAGTAAAGATGGCTCTAGAAATAATCTGGAAAATAGCATTAGTTGGTGTAAAACCTGTAGTGTTTTTTTTTTAACAAATGCAAATGTAGTGTATATAGAATTCTGTTGTCTGGGGTTGTAGTGCTGATAGTAGGAAACAGAAAATATAAATGTCTGAACACCTAAAAGCAAGTCTTTACATTGGCTAGAAAGGGGATATATTTGACTTTTTGCCCATTTACCAAAAAAAGGGCAAGATATGTCACATAATTAGTGATATTAACATATTCCGTGTAAAGTTTAACATAGAATAATTCAAACCAGGTACATTTGGTTTAGCTAAATGCAGTAAAGTAAAACAGAACTGAATTATATAAATTTGGACTAAATTATAAAAATTATAGGATTTGGGACACAGGAAATAATAGAGAAATAAATTATAGTTTAGTAAGCAGAAATGAAAAGCAAAACCAATAATATTTGTTTGTTTGTTTTAGATCTCTCTGGTTAATAACTTCTTGAAGTATGGGTTAAATGAGCTTAAACTGTGCTTCCGAGTAAGGCTCACTAAATACCTCTATGAAGAGTATCTTCAGTAAGTGATAACCTATTTTTATATTAAAAATATTTAAATAGAAGAGTATTTATGAAGCTGATCAATATAGCAGTTTTTCTTATTTATTGTATGTTTTCTAAGAAAACTGCTATTAGGTACAGAAGGATGTTGGGAACAACCTTTCAGTTATTTGGAATCTAGTCCTGGCTCTTCCATTAATTGACAAGTCATCATTTTCTGGACTTGTGTCCTCCTCTTTAAAATCAGTTAGGGCAATCAATAGGATCTCTTCTGGCTCCAAACTTTTTTGTTTCTATGTATTTGAGCTAGGTGGTGTAACATGATTTTTTTGTTGTTGTTTTATCTTTAAAGTCACTTGTTTTAAAATCACTTTTCTTCTTGCTATTTTAGAGCTTTCACATATTATAAAATGGGAAATCTGGACAACAGAATAGCTAATCCAGACCAGCTGCTTACACAAGATGTAGAAAAATTTTGTAACAGTGTAGTCGATCTGTATTCAAATCTTAGTAAGGTAAGTTTCTCTCCTTTTTAAAAGATTATTTGTTTAATTTGTTGAATTTTGAATCTAAGCAAATTTATATAGAATTGATTTTATGGACAGAACAGCAGCATGTAAATATTTAATGCTTTTATAAGAAAATTAGAGTTGTTGTAATAGTTTCAATTATTTTAATTTTTTCTATTATTTTTGTGAGGTACTTTGGCAAAGAACTGATAATTTAGTGTCTTATAAGGATTTTCTAAGAATTTTGCAGGTTGATTGCATTAAAACAACAGAAATTTGAATTCTCATCTTTTGACCTGTGTGCATCCGGCCATTGTTAGAGATTGACTGTCAATTTATGTTTCTAACTCCACACTTATAACACTAGACTAGGACTTCCTTTCTGCCCATTTCTCTGCTTCAGTATCTTTAATTCTAATAGATCATTAGTAAGTAGTAGTCAAAAAATTTCACAAGATGCAAGTATATTTCAGTTTTCTAATTACTGTTTTTCCCATTCTCCTCAGAATATTGCCAAAGCTCCTGACTGTGATAGGCCTTAAGTCAGTTTTCCTTCTTCTCACTGATTTCTCCAGTTCTTATCTTAGTCATGTTATCTCTCCACCCTTACAGCTTTTGCTGTAGTCTTCTTATTAAACCCTCTTCTTTGCCATTACCTCTTGCATTGAATATGATATGTAGTAAGCACCTATAAAATAGTCTGCCCAGCATCCCCTCCCCTCTTCATCTGAGATGCTTCATTTCCCACTCTAACTCATGTGACTTCCCTTGGTATTGGGTAGGAGCTTGTCTCATACTGGACCAATGATAGTATCTGCCTCTGGTCACAGTTGACCTAGATATACAGTTTTGAGACAAAACCAAAACTATAAAAAGGACTGGGTCACATTGTAAGAATAGGAATGTTCTTGCTTCAACCAGGTGGATGGAGGGAAGGCAGTTCTTAGAGATATATATCCACAAGAGCTGCTCTCCTCATGCCCAGGCCCAATGCTTTTCACTTCCAGCCCAACTTTGTTATTTATTTAGCTCTCCAGAAACCTTTGCTAACTGATCGCAAACTCAGGAACTCTGACAACTACAAATAGTTCAGTAATTAAGCTTTCTTTTCTGTTCCCAGTACCACATCTGAAAGTTTGTTTTCTCGCTCTCTTTCTCTCTCTCTCTCTGTGTGTGTGTGTGTATGTGTGTGTATGCATGCATGCATGCATGGTGGGAATGGGGGTGTATATATACAACTTTCCATGTAGTTTTATAGACATTATTATGTATTCTTTAAATCTTGGCACTTGAGCAAGTCTCAGGTTTTGTCACATCTGGAATACAGAAGAATATTAAGTACTTGTAGTGGGGCTGTGCACCAGTGTGTAAGTTAGATGTTTTAAACATCTAATTGACCTCCAACTTAAATTATGAGTCATTATTTTTGTCATAAGTTTTAACAGTTCTTGAATTTTATAAGTATCTCTAGCTTCTTGATAATTTATAAGGCAAAAAAAAAAAAAAAAAAAAAAAAGGAAAAGGAAAGGTAGATGTTGAAATAAGCCAGTTAACAAACCAAGCCATCTATCCTAGTAATAATGTGGATTAGAAAGTGCTGGCTGTTGGCCGGGCATAGTGGCTTATCCCTGTAATCACAATACTTTGGGAGGCCAAGGTGGGCAGATCGCTTGAGCTCAGGAATTTAAGACTATCCTGGGCAACATGGTGAAACCCCATCTACAAAAAATACAAAAATTACCCAGGCATGGTAATGTGCACCTGTACTCCCAGCTACTCCAGAGGCTGCAGTGAGCCAAGATCTCCAGCCTGGGTGACAGAGCCAGACCCTGTCTCAAAAAAAAAAAGTGGAGGAGCGAGCAGTGGCTGTTGACTTAAAGTGAATGAACACAATTTGGGTTTCTTGAAAAACATTTCAAACTAATGCAACTGATGGTGCATTAGTTGAGTTGTCTCTGTATGTGAAGAGCAGTACATTAATGTATTATTTTGGTTCTAGAGACTTGGGTTTTATATCACAAAATTAGATTCAGTGGCTTACTTGATTATTTTGCCATAGAAGTGATAAAGTAATGGAGTCAAACAATATTGGAGCAGGAAAAGCTCCTCACTTTACAGGTGAAGATATGTAGAAACAAACTGGTAGCAGATTTGGGGTTACATCTCAGGTCATTTTATTCAGTGTCTTTACATTATATTGACACATTACTGAGTTACTAGTGGTTAATTATCACAGTAGAGGTATCTTAGTTGATGCAAAGTGATAAATGTTTTTCCTACTTGATGGTCAGTAGACATTGTGTAAGCTGTTCCCATTTTAAGTTTCTTGAGAGGAAAACTGTTATCTTTCATGTATTCTTTGATCTACTTACTATCACAGTACATTATACATAGTGGGACCTCTACATGTTGATAATTATATATTAAATGTTTAATGACATTTTGTAGTTAACATGTTGTATTAGCTATCATTCTAGTGCTCTAGTTTTAATTCTGTGTATTCTAATATTTATTTTACAGCCATTTTTAGACATAGTTTTGTATATCTTTAAGTTGACGAGTGCAATTGGAGCTCAGGTGAGTCTGCTTTTATTTCACCTTTTAAATTGATATAATATAATATTTGAAATACATATTGTGAATAGCTTGATGGCCTGTAAGAATTTTTGTAGATCTCAAAGAATGTATTTTCACATGATTTACCTAACAAAGTCTGGTTATAAAATAATACTTCACTCGAGATTTTAGAAGTACTAATTTTTCTTTTTAATTTTCCTTAAATTAGGTACTTGGAAAAATTTTGTGGCATTAAAAACCAGACAAATGTACTGGCCAGGCGTGGTGGCTCACTCCTGTAATCCCAGCACTTTGGGAGGCTGAGATGGGAGGATCGCTTGAATCCAGGAGTTCGAGACAAGCCTGGACAAAAAGCGAGACCTGCTTCTTTAAAAAATAATAATAAAACAAGTATTTAAACCATGAATATACTTGTACTTATTGTTTCAAAGTAATGTCTAAAAAGAGATATGGAGACATCCAGTTTAATATGAAATTCTAATGTTAAAATAATGATACATTTAGAGTGGGTGTAACAGTTCCAAGAATATTTTATAATGTAAATGGTTGGCTGTCCCATGAGCCTTATTATCCAAGTCTCTGATATTTGTGATGGCAAGAATCACTTTTAAGTGTTCTTTGAGTTATCTTATTGAAATGTAACTTTAGTCATTTAATATATAATGTTATTGTTACATATTTATAACACAGCCATATAATAGTATGGTTGTTTTACATATGTATGTGTGTGTATATGCATTTCAGTTGATTAATAAATTATTTCCATACTGGTTTTTGTTGCTTTCCAAAACACTGGGAAAGCAGGGTTTTGGTTTTGCTTTGTTTTGTTTTTCGAATTTTTCTGTTTATTTTCCTAATTCTTTGCTGTCTTGTGATCCAGGTTTTATCATTCTTGTATTTTGTTTTACTATAAGCAAGTGAATAGGCCAAATCCTTCTTGTCTCCTTGCAGTCATATTTTTATGGTACTTAACTACATTTTTGTGATACTTAAATATGTCTCCATGTCTACTTGTTATCTGATTCTGCTAAAGGCAGAAACTGTTTTAGTTATCTTTTTGGTCCACGTTTGTAGTAGTTGTTGAAATGCATTGAATTGATCAGATTTACTTTTTTTTTTAAAATCTTGAATACTTACTAGCACATATATTGTGCTGGATAGTAGGAATAAAAAGTAAGACACAGTTCCTGCTGAAGAGGAATTACAATGTGGTAAAACAGGTAGATAGTCAAACAATTATGATGCAGCATGATAAAGTTTAGTAATAGAAGTTTCAATAAAGTATTTAGTGCCAGGAAGAACTGGAGGTGATATCTGAGCTGCTTTGGGGAGGTAAATAGACATCCATTAGATTATGTCAGGCTTGCCAAACATAAGAACAACCTCACTGAATGGAAACTGTTCAGGAAACATTTATTTTAGTATGGCAGAGTATAGGGTATATAGGGGAATGAGGGAAGTGCCTATGATGAACTTGGAAAGGTATGCTTGAAGCATACCTTTCTTTTTCTCTTGGGATGGTCAATGGGTGATGAGGTCACCTACAAAGTTATTAATACATAGTACAGCAGCTGGAAGCAAGATGTACACGCAGGGAAAGACAGAGCTCGTTCAGGGGGAGCTGAACTTGAGGCATCTGCACAGTATTAAGGTAAAGATGTGTAGTACTTATTTCTTGGGTTCATAAGAGTGATAGGACTAGAGGTATAAATTTGAGATGAGAAGATAACTAAGGAACGAGTTTGAGGGAATATTAACATTAAAAGAGAAGGCAAGAAAAAGAGGTCTAAGAATTATTGTGGAATCTTAAGAGATTATCAAGAAGAGTTCCAACAGGAGAGTATTAGATAACATAGAAAAAGTGAGAACTGCAATTAGGAGTTTTTAGGTGAGCAAAATGTAGGAGAGCGAGGGATAAGCTACAGTGGTAAGAGGAAAAGCCCATGAGTAGTAAAAGTGTAGAGGCTACTGTGTACTTTTTCAGAAAAAAAAAAAAGGGAAAAAATTACCCAGTAGGGCAATTTCTTTCAGTCATTGAGGTTAATTATAAAAATTGTACATGTTTGTATCTAAGTGAATTTATTATTATATCCCAGAACTTTGTGTATCTTTCTCTCCCAATAATAATAGGGCCCAGCAAGCATGATGGCCTACTTGGTTGTTTCTGGGCTATTCCTAACTCGACTTAGAAGACCCATTGGTAAGATGACAATAACTGAGCAAAAGTATGAAGGAGAATATAGATATGTTAATTCTCGGCTCATCACAAACAGGTAAAGACAAATGCGTTAAAGCCTTGCTAAAAATTAATTTCTATGGATATTGATGTCACTTAAATTGACTCCAAAAAGTCTAGTGACACTGTTACTGTAATAATGTGCATATTGTGTTGAAGATATACATTATGAGAGACTAGTTTTATAAAGTAGTAATCATGAATATTTTGAACTCTTTTTCTTACTAACCATGTAGTATTCCTGATTCACCTGTTCATACCTTCTGTTGATGAATTTTCTGTTAATTTTACTTTAGACATAATCAGTTTACAATTCAGATTTCAACTTATAATACCTGTTCCAAGAAAATTTTGTCTCAATTTTTCCACAAATATTTTTATTTTGACTGTTCATAATGCTCAATGATTCACTGTCACTGCATGTGCCTCTACCTATTTTCTAGAGTTTTTTAAATGTAAGATAGGAAGAAAAAGTGTGGACTTTGGAGCCAGCCACACTAGCTTCAAAATCTACCTCTTCCACTTAGCAGTTGCATGTATTTGATTTTAGTGAATTATTCATAGTTTCACTTTTGTTTATAATAGGTAGGTAATATAGGGTTGCAATGAGGATTAAATTTGATAATATATATAAAGCTTCCAGCTCAGTTTTTTATATGGAGCAAGTGCTCAATAAATGTTCTGATATATTGATCTGTTAATGTTAAGTCATTTTGAGGGTTCTAATATGTATTTAATATTCTACTCTATAGGCATTTACAAATGACAGTTCCCTCTTCCTTTATTTCCTTGGATTGCTAAAATAGTACAAGTTTTAAATAGGGTTTTTTGCTCTAGGGAGGCAGCGGAATAGAGTTAAGAGGTGATTTGCCAAGTAAATGAAAGATGCCTTTTAGTGAAAGAAACAGAAAGCATGACTCATGGCTCCAGTAATAAGAACACTCACTGCTTCACATGAGAACCCTTAAGACAGGGCAGTTCCAGGTATGGCATTATCAGGGCTCTGGCTCTCTGGTGTTCTCTTGGCTCTGCCCTGCTTTGTATGCTGCCCCATTCCTCGGGCTAATTCTTCTTGTGACCACAAGATGGCGATAGCAGTTACAGATTTCACTAGCTCCTCTCCCCTGCAGAAAGCTCCAGAAACAAAAAGGGGCCATCTCGCCTGGTGTGTCTTTATGAGAGCAAAGAAACCTTTCCTAAGAGTCCCACAGCTGACTTTCCCTCATATCTTACTGGCTGGAATTGTTACTTGACCATGCCTAAAGCAATCACAGCAAAGTGATTGGCTTAGACCAGTTGGGACCCTATAAATGGGGTTGAGGCATTCCTAAAGCATTAGGGTACATGGAAAATAATAGATAACTTTACGAAAGCTGGGATTATTTTAGGAAGAAGAACTATGAAGAGAATAGATGTTGGATGGGCAGCCATCAGTATTCCAGGATGTTTTATACTTTCAGATTTTTCATTAAGGCTAAAATGACTCAGTTCAGGAGGAGAATCCTCACCTCATCTTCTTCCATAGGCTTAGGTGTGGAGAGGAGATAGAAGGAAGTTTTTTAAAAAAGTAATTAGAGGTACAGAATTGTAGGCTTCTTATACTCTGAGTCTCTGTGTCATTGTGTCAAGGAAACCATGAAACACTTGACAAATGTATCATATCTTATGGGAAGTTAATTTTACTTGAAGAGGTTGAGGTAGGTGGTACCTTGTTTTTATGAAAAACACAGGTCCATTTCAAAATAGAAATATAAAACATAAATTGTTTAGGGGAAAAAAGAGACTTTAAAGGAATATTTCAACCTTGCCTTCTAGACTTCTCTATAAATATTTTCCTCTGCCATAAGAGGTACTTTGCTGGGAAAGCTTACATCATTCCTGTGTAATAGAAAGACTATAAATGTTAGGGTCAGATAGGAGTTATGATTTCAGCTCCCTGACCTGCTGGCTCTGCAACCTTTACAAATTTACTTAACTACACTGAACTTTTCTTCATCTATAAAATACCCTTTTTTTCTAGTTGTGATCCCTGTGGCCCTTGTGGACCCATGCACATCTGCTCAGGAAACGTGGAATTGTTGTGAGGATATGATGGGGTTCCAGGGTTTCCTCCTGGGAGCTGGCACTTTGAAGCCGGCGGGACTTAGCCTGCTTTTCTGTCTTTAAAAGGCTGTATGTCAAGTCATCACTATCCATCTTTTTCTAGCTGTTGCTTTTTCATCTCCTTCTTGTTTGGGCCTATACTTTAACTTGAAGTCTGCAATGTTGGTCCCAGCCCTGCCTTTCTGTACATCACAGCAACTTCTTTCTCTAATTTTGAATTTCTGAGAATTCGTGCAGTATGTCTTTTGCAGCCAGGATATCTATGCCACAGGTTGCAGTCCAGCCTATGATTCAGTCAGGGGTGTATTCCTGTGCTGCGATCAGCTGAGTTAGGAGCAGAATCTCAAGTATAGACTGTGGCTTGAGATGTACCAGATAAGCTCTTAGTCACAAAATGTCCATGTAAATACAAACATTCAGCCATCATATACTGTATTTCAATTATTTTTCAAGCATAGGTAACATTAAAATTAATTGCTACATTATTTTCTTTAATAGTGAAGAAATTGCCTTTTACAATGGGAATAAAAGAGAAAAGCAGACAGTCCACTCAGTCTTCCGAAAACTGGTAAGATAATACACTTGAAGTTCATGTGTTTATGGAAAGGGTTTTTTTTGCTTGTTTGTTTTGCCTATGGCTGACACACATACACACACACACATATGTATATATATCTTAAAGATATTTTGAAAAATAGCTATAAAGGATTTTATACTGCATTTTTAATAAAAAATATGAGATTAAAAACTATCATATCAATATATTCAAGTGCCCATTTATAAAATTGCATAGATTTATTAAAATAATATTAAGTGTACCATCTGACATTTGACAAACCTGACAAAAACAAGAAATGAGGAAAGGATTCCCTGTTTAATAAATGGTGCTGGGAAAACTGGCTAGCCATATGTAGAAAGCTGAAACTGGATCCCTTCCTTACACCTTATACAAAAATTAATTCAAGATGGATTAAAGACTTAAATGTCAGACCTAAAACCATAAAAACCCTAGAAGAAAACCTAGGCATTACCATTCAGGACATAGGCATGGGCAAGGACTTCACGTCTAAAACACTGAAAGCAACGGCAACAAAAGCCAAAATTGAGAAATGGCATCTAATTAAACTAAAGAGCTTCTGCACAGCGAAAGAAACTACCATCAGAGTGAACAGGCAACCTACAGAATGGGAGAAATTTTTTGCAATCTACCCATCTGACAAAGGGCTAATATCCAAAATCTACAAAGAACTTAAAACAAATTTACAAGAAAAAACAACCCCATCAAAAAGTGGGCAAAGGATATGAACAGACACTTCTGAAAAGAAGACATTTATGCAGCCAACAGATACGTGAAAAAATGCTCATCATCACTGGCCATCAGAGAAATGCAAATCAAAAGCACAGTGAGATACCATCTCACACCAGTTAGAATGGCCATCATTGAAAAGTCAGGAAACAACATGCTGGAGAGGATGTAGAGAAATAGGAACACTTTTACACTGTTGGTGGGACTGTAAACTAGTTCAACCATTGTGGAAGACAGTGTGGTGATTCCTCAGGGATCTAGAACTAGAAATACCATTTGACCCAGCCATCCCATTACTGGGTATATACCCAAAAGATTATAAATCATGCTGCTGTAAAGACACATGCACATGTATATTTATTGCGGCACTATTCACAATAGCAAAAACTTGGAACCAACCCGAATGTCCATCAGTGATAGACTGGATAAAGAAAATGTGGCACATATACACCATGGAATACTATGCAGCCATAAAAAATGATGAGTTCATGTCCTTTGTAGGGACATGGATGAAGCTGGAAACCATCATTCTAAGCAAACTATTGCAAGGACAGAAAACCAAACATTGCATTATCTCACTCATAGGTGGGAATTGAACGATGAGAACACCTGGACACAGGGTGGGGAACACCACACACCGGGGCCTGTTGTGGGGTGGGGGCCTGGGGGAGGGATAGCATTAGGAGATATACCTAATGTAAATGACGAGTTAATGAGTGCAGCACACCAACATGGCAAATGCATACATATGTAACAAACCTTCACGTTGTGCACATGTACCCTAGAACTTAAAGTATAATAAAAAAAAAGAAAAAAAATAATATTAAGTGTATTTTTACAGAGGTTGCTTAGGAGCCTTATTTAGTGATTCCCACAGAAAGAATTTGTTACTGAAGCATTCATAAAAATACAATAAAGATTATTATGTAAAGCAGGAGTCAGCAAACTTTTTCCATAAAGGGCAAGATAGTATGTATATATTTTAGGCTTTTCATACCACACAGTGTCTTGCAACTGTTCAGCTCCGCTACTCAAGAGTAGCTATATATAATACATGAATGAGTGGGTGTGGCTATGTTCTAATAAAACTTTACTTAAAAAAACAAGTAGCAGGCTAGATTTGGACTATGGGTCAGAGTTTACTGGTTTTTTGTTTTAAAGAATATAAGCATTGTTTCTTGTGAAAGCTTTACTTCAGTTTTTATTTAATCGCCACTTGGAAAATTTGAATTCAAGTACTTTTATTCCATTATTTATTCAAAAGATATTGAATGCCATCTAGTTGCCTGTGCTCACTCCAGGTGCTAAGGATGATGGTGGTGGACATGATGGATAAAATCTTGCCTTTAAGGAGCTTACATTTTAGTGGAAGTCTGAAGTTTGTGAAATTAAATGTATATTTTAGATGAGTTAAAGAGGTTAAAGAAATTGTCATTTTAAATTATTTCAGAAATTGGATTTTTGCCTCGTCAGTATTTAACATGGCAGAACTTTTAGAGTGCTCACTGGTAGAATGCATTTAAGGTAATTTTTCAGGGGCCTGCAGTTCACCAGCTTGCTCTCCACACGGCTTGCTTATTCTCATGCTTTAGATTTTCAGCCCAAATGTTAACACCTTATTGAAGCTTTGCCTTCTCTGATCAGCCTATTTGAAATGGCCTCCAACAGTTACTTCCTGTTTTAAACATCATCTTTCCTTAAAAGTATATATATATTTGCAGTCAACTCTCTGCATCTGTGGGTTCCAAATCCATGGATTCAACCACACACAGATTGAAAATATTCAGAAAAAGAAATTGTGTCTGTACTTATGTACACATATTTTTTTCTTGTCATTATTCTCTGAACAATACAGACATTAGTATAATAGCTATTTACATTGTGCTAAGTTTTATAAGTAATTTAGAGATGACTTAAAGTGTTTGGGATGAGCCAGTTGCGGTGGCTCACCCCTGTAATCCCAGCACTTTGGGAGGCTGAGGCGGGCAGATCGCTTGAGGTCAGGAGTTCGAGACCAGCCTGACCAACATGGCAAAACCCCATCTCTACTACAAATACAAAAATTAGCTGGGTGTCGTGGCGGGCGCCTATAATCCCAGCTACTCGGGAGGCTGAGGCAGGAGAATCACTTGAACCCAGGAGGCGGAGGTTGCATTGAGCCAAGATGGCACCACTGCGTTCCAACCTTGGCGACAGAGTGAGACTCTGTCTCAGAAAGTAAATAAAGTGTATGGGATGTCGTGCTCAGGTATATGCAAATACTATGCCATTTTTCATCAGGGACTTGAGCGTCCATGGATTTTGGTATCCAGAAGGTCCTGGAACCAATCCTATCCCCTTTGGATACCAAGGGATGACTGTATTACAGTCTCTAATTATCTTGTTTACTAGTTATCCTCTTTCATTAGAATGTAAACTCCATAAATTCAGGGACCTTCTCTGTTCTATTCATTGTATCTCCAGCTTGAGCACAGTGTCTGACACATGGTAGTCATTGAATAAATGTTCCAGACATTGTCTAGTTGCAGAAGATACCAAGTTGTTAACAAGCTACCCTGTACTCAGGAAGCCACATTTTAGTGGAGGAGACAATAAATAAACCACTAGATGTTCTGTATAATTTCAGGTAGTAATGAATTTGGTGGCCAAAAATGAAGCAGGATAAAGGGATAGATACGAAGGGGGCTATTGCCCAGCTACTTTAGCTGGAATGGCCAAGATCTTTCTTGAGGAGGTGACATTTAGTCAGAAATCCACATGAAAGTGAAGGAGTCACAATATATAAATACCTTAGAAGAATGTATTCCTGGCAGTGAGAAGAGCAAGAGGAAATCCTTAAGAAGGTACATGTTTGAGAAACCATTATTTCTGGAGCTTGGTGAGGAGGAGCAAAGTAGAAGCATATGACCTTAAAAATAGAGCTTAGTGCCAGATCATGCAGGACCTTGAATAATCTGGTAGATGGACAGTTTGAGAACACTACAACTCCAGAATAAAAAAGCAGTTTTAGACTTGTAGTTTTAAGACAATGCATGCTCATGTCAAAGCTAAAACTGAGGCTGTGTGGCACTGATTTATATTAGCACTCAGTTCAGGTTGGGTGTAATACAATTCTTAGATAAAGCACAGACCATGTGTCTCCACTGAAAGCAAAGCATTGAATGCCAATCTGGACAGCTAGTGTTTCACTCAAACTAGTTAATCTCTGTTCTTTTTGCTTTCATTGTTGTTCTCTTTTGGGATATATGTATCCGAAAACATGGTGTCTACAATAGCACTGTGCTATTGCATGCAAGAGAAACAGCGTTGTTAAAATTGTTTATGTAATTTCCATGCTGTTTGCATAAAAATGGTTTCATGAAGTGTTTGTTTGGCACCCACTCTGTGATGAGCATTGTCCTCGGTGGTGTGATGTACAATATAAACAGAAATCACGGGCACTCAGTAAATATTTGTTGAGTAAATGAACTATACAGTTTGTTTTATCCTTATAGTAGATTAAGTTTTTTATACATAGAAAAAGATTTTTTTTGTTTTTGTTTTCTGCCAGGTGGAACACCTACATAATTTCATTTTGTTTCGGTTTTCAATGGGCTTCATTGATAGCATTATTGCCAAATGTAAGTATATTTTGAAAGAGATGAGATTTGTGGAAAAGGTGAAATACTGTTACTGTTTTAAATCTTAACTGTTTGGTTTCAGACCTTGCCACTGTTGTTGGTTACCTAGTTGTCAGTCGCCCTTTCTTAGATTTGTCTCATCCTCGACATCTCAAGAGTACACATTCGGAACTTCTAGAGGTAAACTGATGATAATACAATGAAAATGTAACAGTAAAAATAAAGCCAAATTTTTAGTCATAGAACTATAAGTAAAAACTAATATTTATTTCTATTTAAGGATTACTACCAAAGTGGAAGAATGCTTTTGCGAATGTCTCAAGCTCTGGGTCGAATAGTTTTGGCTGGGCGTGAAATGACTAGATTGGCCGGGTAAGATTAGTAATAATGAGCAGTTGCAGAAAATAATTTTTAAAAATATATTATCCTTAATGATTTTATCAGTTGAGGTTAAGATAAGGGGGCAACATTTCCTACCCCAGGAAGGTGGTTTTGATAGAAAATTAAGGAAGATTTTTCTGATGGTGAACTTTTCATGTTTCTTGAAGACAGCTGGTTTG
Source organism: Pongo pygmaeus (assembly GCF_028885625.2). NCBI lineage: Eukaryota > Metazoa > Chordata > Mammalia > Primates > Hominidae > Pongo > Pongo pygmaeus. Next base: position 135,615,903 of record NC_072373.2, on the reverse strand, counting down.
CGCATTGCAGTAGATTAGAGGCTGTCAAGTTGTTTGCTCCATGGACACTGGTATTTGCTAAGTTGGGAAATGTTGAATCATGGCAGTCTTAATTCACAGAAAACTAAGTTGATGAATAGAATTTTCCCATTTAAATTTTCTTGTCCTCTACCATACCTTTTTTTCTTGGATCTTAGATACCGGCAACCTAGCAAAACAGATGAATAGAAATGAAGTTGACTTTAATGGGAAAAAAAATGAGACATTATCTTGTATCTGTAGGTGTGCTTGTGAATGTAGTCATATTATCTAGTAGTAAAATTATCTTTAGACCATAGAATGAAATTAAATATTAACATTTCAGTATTTCAATCTCCAATATAAAGGGCATGGTATGGTGTAAAAAACACCATAAATTTTAGGTCACCTGAAGAAGTTTGATGACTTAATATCTTTCCTAGGCCTGTGATCCGTCTTCATATTTCTCTTTTTCCTCCTTCTTAGCTCCTGTGGCAGTTACGGTCTTCATGCAATGTAGAAGTTGTTAACTACTATGAGTAGAGTCTCTTTCATGAGAATACTAGCATTCTTCCTACTTGTTAAGTTTTCTTATGGCTTTACAGTTCATGGCATATAAGGTGCTTCTGTTCCTTGAGGGTGTTTCCTTTCTCTCTTTCTCTCTCTCTCTCTCTCTCTCTCTCTCTTTCTGTGTGGGTGTGTGTGTCTTTCTCTTTCATTCCCTCCCTCCCTCTCCCTGCCCCCCTTCTTTCTCTTTTTTCCACTTTGTTGAGGTATGATTGACATGTAAGAAACTGTTCGCATTTAGTGTATACAATTTGATGAATATGGGGATAAGTTATACACCTGTGAAACCATCAAGACCATAAACATTCATCACCTCCCAAAGTTTGCTTTAGGAGGTTTCTGCTTTTTATTCAGAGAAAAATCCTGTTTTCTTCTTTGATGCAGAATACTTTCTCTTTGGCGATCATGGTCATTTTTGTTATCTCCAACCTCTTGTCGTTAGTTTTGATTTTTCTCTATTGCCACAGTGATTTCTATCTAATAATAAGAACTCTTCATCTTTCCCCTCTTCAGAGTAAGAAAGAGGGAATCTTTCAGATTCTTCTGTTTGCAGGAAGGCAGCATGCATTCAGCATACATTTAATAAATGCCTTCCTTGGATAGAAAGACCAGCTTTATACACGGCTTTATAGGTCACTTCAGGAAGAGATCAGAGTCCATACTTCCTGGGTCTAAGGAATATACTAGTAGTGGTTCTTTTGTAGTATCCAAGAGAAACCTCCTGAAAATTCTCAGCAAATAACTGCCTTGACTTGGCTATTAATGAAGTATCTGTTGAGTTGGGGATCCTATGGAAACCTCTTCCTTCATCCCTGTATTCCTGCTCTCCTACTGAAACATAATAAAGCACACATGTTATCATTAATACTTTATGTTGATGAGACTGTTAGGTTACTTCATTTATACTAAATTATAATTTTAGGAACTTAAGTTTGTATAAAATAAAAGGTGTGACAATAGTCTGGAGTTTTGATTATGGTTTCCTTTTCTAAAATTTTAGTTTTACTGCTCGGATTACAGAATTAATGCAAGTACTGAAGGATTTAAATCATGGCAAATATGAGCGCACAATGGTCTCACAACAGGAAAAGGGTAAATATGAGTGTCACAGTTTAAGGTCACAATTTTAAGTGTTTGCTAACATAATATGATGCTTTAATACCTATTTTCCATTTAAGGTATTGAAGGAGTACAAGTCATTCCCTTGATACCTGGTGCTGGAGAAATCATTATTGCAGATAACATTATAAAGTACGTACAGAAAAAGATCCTTTAGCACCATAAATGTTTGTTAAACTTCATAGTAGTCTTTCTTTTTCAGCTTACAATTGCTTAGTGTTTAAAATTATTTCTGCTTTTTTAAAAAACAGCTTAGAGGTATCATGTGACCTAAAAAATACCTAAATATTAATATTTAAAGTATACAACTTGACGCTTTGATATCTGTATATGTTGTGAAATGATTACGTTTTGGCTAATTAATTTACCTATCGCCTCTACATAGTTACCATTTTTGTGTGTGTTTAGTGAGAATTTAATTTAGATGTATCTTAGCAAATTTCAGGTATAAAATGTAGTATTTTCTACTATTGTCCTAGTACAGTGGATCTACAGAATTTATTCTTCTGGCATCACTGAAATGTTGTGCCATTTGACCAATATTACCCCCGTTTCCTCTCTCCCTAACCCCCTGGCAACCACCATCCTACTCTCTGCTTCTATGAGTTTGACTATTTTAGATTCCACATACAAGTAAGATCACATAGTGTTTCTCTTTTTGTGTCTTGCTTATTTTGCTTAGCATAATGTCCTCCAGATCCATCTATGTTGAAAATGGCCCAGTTTCCTTCTTTTTTAAAGGTGGGGTAATATTCTATTGTGTGTATTTTGTGTGTGTGTGAATATATACACACTGTACACACTATATTTTCTTTATCCTCTCATCAGTTGAAGGACATTTAGGTAGTTTCCATATATGGACTATTGTAAATAATGCTGGAGTGAACATGGGAGGAAGATTCTCTTTGAGATACTGATTTTATTTCCTTTGGAAATGTTCCCAGAAGTGGGATTGCTAGATCATACGGTAGTCCTAATTTGAATTTTTTGAGGAACATCCATACTGTTTTCCATAATAGCTGTACTATTTGTAGTCCCACCAACAATGTACAAGGTTTCCTTTCTCCACATCTTTGCCAACACTTACCATTTGTCTCTTTGATAATAGTCATCCTAACAGGTGAGAGGTGACGTCTCATTGTGGTTTTGATTTGCATTTTCCTGATGACTGAGATGTTGAGCACCTTTTCGTATACCTGTTGGCCATCTGAATTTCTTCTTTTAAGAAGTGTTTAAGCTCTTTGCCCATTTTTTAATCAGGTTATTTGTATTTTTGGTATTGAATTGTATTAGTTCCTTATATACTTTAAAGTAATTCTCTTTTTTTAAATTTCCTCTATAGGTTTGATCATGTTCCTTTAGCAACGCCAAATGGAGATGTTTTGATCCGAGACCTTAATTTTGAAGTAAGTTTTTAAGTGATCATATAAAAGCTTAAATCATCTTCAAAATGTGAACTGAAAAAAGATTACCTGAATATTTAAAGTAACTTTAAGGCTCGACTTAGTCTCTGAATCCACAGAATTGCTTTAAAAAGTAAGTCTTTGAAACGCTTAGAAATCTATTTTTCTTAATTGACAGGACTTCAAAATTTCAAATACTACTACCAAAAAACTTTTTGCAAATGAAGTTTATGTCAAGAAAGTCATAGAAAATATAGTAAATTGGAGTCTCCAGTGTAAAATGAGTATTTAAACACACAAATATAATTTTAGTCTCTTTACATTAAAAAGAAACTTATGGTGTGGCTGGTATTGTTGTGACTGTACAGGATGATTTGTACCTATAAAAACAAAATACAGACTGTTTTATTACTGATGAAAACGGGAAGAGCCGCACAGTAGCGCTACAAATAGACACTTACCTAAAACAAGTAAAATCCCATGCCAAGTGAAAACTGATGTTGATTCAATATACTCTGCTAATGAAATGGGATATGGGACCAAATTAAAAAGAAAAGACAAAAGATGAATGTTTTTGTATGATTTGTAAGACTCGCAGATTTAAGGGTTACTATTTAGGTTTTCTCTATGTTGTGGCTTTATGAATGGTTCAGATCCAGAAATCTTCATAATTAGTAACAAATTCCTATCACATAGGCTATGTTCCCCATTCTAGACACCATTTCTCTGGAACAACACTTTCCCGTAGAACTTTCTGCAATGATGGAAATGCTCTATACTTTCACTGTCCAGTAAAATAACCATGTGTAGATACTGAGCATGTGAAATGTGACTAGTACAGCTGCAAAACTGAATTTAAAATTTAATTTAATTAATATGATTTAAAATTAAACAGCCACATGGGAGTAGTGGCTATGGTATTGGACAGCACAGCTCTAGAATTCCTCTCCACATGCTAATGTGCATGGCCATTTGTAGTTTGTGTTTTATGTGGGGATTTTTTTCCTACTGCTTTCTTTGAAGGAATATTGTCTGATAGTTTATAAAATAAAGAATATAATTATTGGACTTGTTTTTAATTTGTTACAGTCTTAAGTAAGTCTTCAGTTTTCTGCTCTTAGTAATTTATATTAAGCACATGTCTACTTTCTTCTCAATGAATTATAAAAATGAAAATTGTTAGTTATGCAAAGTACTTTGAACTTATTCAACAATGAGTATTCTATCATTATCATATTTATTCCAAAGCCAGGAAATACAAGATGAAGTACAGAAAATGTAAATGTAGTTGGTAAATATTGACTGGCTCCACATATCACAGAAGTGTTTTCTCACATAGCTCCAGGTACTTCAGTCACTTGAATGTTCCTTTGGCAAAGTAGGTAGCCAGGCTTGATTTCCAGTCGCCCCTTTATTGCCACTGTCCAAGGATAAAAAGGACGTGAGACTTCGTTGAAGAATGCCTCTTGTCCCTTTCTCCTACTTACCCTCACTTCTGTCTTTATGCAGAAATAAAATATACCAATAATATAGGGGCACACATGACTGAAGCACAATGAGAAAGGGGGTTGGGATACTCGGAATAGATGGATCATGATTATGGTCCATAATAATATTTTGTCTTGATGTTACCACACTAAAGCTGTCACTTTCTTTTTTAGTTCAAAGCCTTTTCTTTTAAAGCCCTTATGTTTGTATTTAATAGACTTCTGTCATTTCTATAATTTCACTTTTATAGTCTTAAAAATGTCCTAGAAGAAAACCTAGGCATTACCATTCAGGACATAGACATGGGCAAGGACTTCATGTCTAAAACACCAAAAGCAACGGCAACAAAAGCCAAAATTGACAAATGGGATCTAATTAAACTAAAGAGCTTCTGCACAGCAAAAGAAACTACCATCAGAGTGAACAGGCAACCTACAAAATGGGAGAAAATTTTCGCAACCTACTCATCTGACAAAAGGCTAATATCCAGAATCTACAATGAACTCCAACAAATTTACAAGAAAAAACCAAAGAACCCCATCAAAAAGTGGGCGAAGGACATGAACAGACACTTCTCAAAAGAAGACATTTATGCAGCCAAAAGACACATGAAAAAATGCTCACCATCACTGGCCATCAGAGAAATGCAAATCAAAACCACAATGAGATACCATCTCATACCAGTTAGAATGGCAATCATTAAAAAGTCAGGAAACAACAGGTGCTGGAGAGGATGTAGAGAAATAGGAACACTTTTACACTGTTGGTGGGACTGTAAACTAGTTCAACCCTTGTGGAAGTCAGTGTGGCGATTCCTCAGGGATCTAGAACCAGAAATACCATTTGACCCAGCCATCCCATTACTGGGTATATACCCAAAGGACTATAAATCATGCTGCTATAAAGACACATGCACATGTATGTTTATTGCGGCACTATTCACAATAGCAAAGGCTTGGAACCAACCCAAATGTCCAACAACGATAGACTGGATAAAGAAAATGTGGCACATATACACCATGGAATACTATGCAGCCGTAAAAAATGATGAGTTCATGTCCTTTGTAGGGACATGGATGAAATTGGAAATCATCATTCTCAGTAAACTATCGGAAGGACAAAAAACCAAACACCGCATGTTCTTCCTCATAGGTGGGAATTGAACAGTGAGAACACATGGACACAGGAAGGGGAACATCACACTCTGGGGACTGTTGTGGGGTGGGAGGAGGGGGGAAGGATAGCATTAGGAGATATACCTAATGCTAAATGACGAGTTAATGGGTGCAGCATACCAGCATGGCATATGTATACATATGTAACTAACCTGCACATTGTGCACATGTACCCTAAAACTTAAAGTATAATAAAAAAAAAGAACAATAACTACTCTGTATTAAAATACATCAAAATGTTTAAATTAATGGGTTTATTATGATACTCATTATTTTGAAAAGTGGCAAATAAAAGGAAAAAAATTTTTTAAAAAAGTCCTTAATTCTTTCTCTTTTTTGGGTTTCATTTGGAAAGTCTTGGGTCCCCACTTATGTCCTTGCTTGTTGGAGTGTTTTACTTCGTAACCATGTTCCTTACTTCCTGGTGTCTATCCTGTGATTCTTGTTTTCTCCTTCCCTGAGAACTGTTTCTCTGACTTCTTTTTGGTTCACTGTTATGAATTCTTATCTCTTTCTGACTTAAAGTATTCTAAAGTAGACTTGGGTTTCTCACATTCATTATGTCTTTTTATTGTTTTTCTTAACATAGCCTTTCTATAGTCAACAAATGTTCTTCAGTTCTTTGCAGCCTCTAATTATTTTCTACTCATCTGGCTTACTTGAAAATAAAGATTTCTTTCTCTTGGAAAGAGGCATAATAAAACTGAGACTTGGCCCCTCAAATAAATCTTTCCTACTTTATGATTCATTTGCCTTTTGGGTTACATTTGTAACCAAATAATAAAAACTGCTTTGGAATAAGAGATTTTATACCATTTTCCATTATAAACTCCCCAGTACAGACATATTTATCCGTCTAGATATTATTCTGGGAAGTATGTAGACTGGAGAGATCCTAAGAGGTAACAGCTTGCAGGTTACCATGTGGGGATTAAAATAGTACTTTGTCCAAGGTGGGCGGATTGCTTGAGCTCAGGAGTTTGAGGCCAGCCTGGGCAACATGACAAAACCCCGTCTCTGTGAAAAATACAAAAAAATTAGCTGGGTGTGGTGGTGCCCACCTTTGGTCCTGGTTACGCAGGCTGCTGAGGTGGGAGGATCGCTTGTGCCAGTGAGGCAGAGGTTGCAGTGAGCGGAGATCGCACCACTATACTCCAGTCTGGGCTACAGAGTGAGATCCTGTCTCCAAAAACAAGTACTTTGTAACTTACTAAGATTTTTACCTTTTCAGTAAAGTATACTTATAGTGTTTAAAGAAACTAATCAATCTTCATAAACACCATACTTTTATATAATTTTTCTTTTACTTAAATTTATGTGTAGAATTTTTGATTTGTTATGATAAATTTATAGAAAGTGGGATTTATCAAGGAGTATTATTTGGGGGGTATATTTTTATTGGTAAGAATATGGTGGTTCAAAGCGTTGGTTGATCCGGTAAAGCATTCTGAGATCCCCAATAATACAGTGCTGTTAAGAACTTAATTTTCAGTAAATGTTACTCTTGGCTTTTAGTCTTAATTTAACCCCACAAAAATATGTACTTAATAAATTTTTAATACAGAAAAATTATCACTGACTTATCATGGCTGACGTCATAATTGGAGGTTTTGTTCAACACCGCCAAATGCCATGGAGTAAAGAAAAGTGAATGCTGAGTAGGTTAGCCAGGCTTGATTTAGAGCATAAAAGGATAACTCAGGATTTCAGTAAGTCTGGTTATTATTTATATACATCATTACAAATCTGTTTTTGGGGTTTCCTGGCATACTGCAACAAATAATGTGGAAGGGTATTATTGGAGGCAGGAATATTGATGCCATTGTAAACCACAAAGAGCAGTTAGGAGGGGAGAATTTATATATGGCCAACATTACTCAAATAAAACGTAGTAGCAGGGAACCATTTAATTACCAGCTCACTGAACTTTAGGACCTTCTAAGGGCATTGCTGTTACAGTAGAGTATGATTATTTTGTATGATAACCTTGCTTTATGAGGAACATTCAGTATATTCAATTTTATATGATAAGGAAATTGTGTTATTTAAAAATAAGTCTATCAAAATGATTCTTTAATTATCAGAAAAAAGTTTATTCATTTGAACAACTCTTTTACAATTATGTGTGTAAATTGTTATTTTCTTTTAGATCAACTATGTGTTAGGCTGCTTCATTCTTTTTTCTTTAAGAAGTTTTTAAAATGTAAAAATAAACATAAAATTTGGCTTTTTAACCATTTCTAAGTGTATAATTTAGTGGCATTAAGTACATTTACAGTGTTATGCAGCCACCACCACTATCCATTTCCAGAACTTTTCCATCATCCCAAATAGAAACTCTGTACTCATTAAACAATAACTCTCCTTCCTTCCTCTCCCTTGCCCCTGGTAACCTCTCATTCTTTCTGTCTATGAATTTGACTGCTCTAGGAACCACATATAAGTGAAGTCATACAGCATTTGTCCTTTTGTGGCTGGTTTATTTCACTTAGCATAATGTTTTCAAGGTTCATCTATATTGTAGCATGTGTCAGAGTTTCATTCATTTTAAAGGTTTAATGCCATTTCATTGTGTGTGTGTGTGTGTGTGTGTGTATCACATTTTGTTTATCCATTCATCCTCTTGGGTCGCTTCCTTGCTTCCACCTTTTGGCTATTGTGAACAGTGCTGATGGCTCTCCATTTTGTCACGGTAAAAGCCAAAGTTCTTTCAATGCCTGCCACTACCCTACCCCTACCTGATACCTCTCTGATCTCATTTCCTACTATTCTTTCCTGTTCATTCTTCAGTAAAATCAGCCTTGTTTCTGTTTTTTATTTTTTTTTTTTTTTTTGAATAGGATAGCTATATTCCTGCTTCAGTGCCTTTGTACCAGCAAATTTTTTTTTTTTTTTTTTTTTTTGAGACGGAGCCTTGCTCTGTTGCCCAGGCTGGAGTGCAGTGGCGCGATCTTGGCTCACTGCAACCTTTGCCTCCCGGGTTCAAGCAATTCTCATGCCTCAGCCTCCTGAGTAGCTGGGATTACAGGTGCCCGCCACTGCATCCAGCCAATTTTTGTATTTTTAGTAGAGACAGGGTTTTACCATGTTGGCCAGGCTGTACCAGCTTTTTATGGGTGGTAAAGGTGGGGGCTAGAACAGTCTTCTTTTAGTTAAATCCTAATTCACCCCTTCTTTCAAAGTTTTACTCAGTTGTCATATTCAATAAAGTCTACTCTGACCACCTTAAAAATGCAGCTTTCCTCACCCGCTCCCAAGTTCTCTTTATCTGTTTTTTCCTCCAAAGTACTTATTTTCTAATATACTATTTAACTTATATGTTATGTATATTCTTTATTGTATGTCTCTTACCACTAGAATGTAAACCAGTAAGGGTAGAGGTTTTTGGTTTTTTGTTTTTGTTGTCTCTTTAATTCATTAATGTGGCCTACTTGCCTAGAACAGAGCCTGACAGAGAGCATTCAGTAAATATTCATTGAATTAAATAATAGGAACAGAAGGCTCACCAGCTTAACAAATTTGTTAAAGGCAGGTTACCAGCTAGGGTAACTCATATCTCTCTGATATTTTCTTTCCTATTGTGTTGCATTGGTGTTTAACGTTGTAAGCTAGAATTATAACTAAGATTTTCTATTCTTTACAGAGTTGATCAGATACTTATAAGATCATAAGCCTAGAACTTAACCACTCTTTACATTTTCTCATTTATCTTTATGTTGTTGCAGAATAATTTAGTGACACTTGTATATATTTATAGTGCACATATATTTTGATAAAACACTTATAATTTCTAAGAATGGAATCTACAGAAACATTGCTTACTATTGCATAAGTTGCTGACTTATACACTCATTTTATTATTATATTATCTAGAGGAGCAAAACAAAATGCAGATGACCTAAATATTTAACTAAAGGGGAGTGTTTAAATAAGTTATAGTATATCCTTACTATGGAAGATGCTTGAGGCATTAAAGGAAAGGAATGGGGGAATCTGAATATACTGACCTGGAAGAATATCTGTGATATATTGTTAAATAATAAAAGCAAGTTGTAGAACAGTCTATAGAGTACATTTTCATTTTTTTAAAAGAGACTGTGTATACACATGTATTTATTGTTTTCAAGAATTCTCAGTTTTTTAAACTTTAGCTCTCTTTATCTTAAGTTGATGATATCAATCAGTCAGTAAATTTATTTATTTATACATACATGTATATAGATGGGGTCTTATTCTGTCAGCCTAGGTGACATCATAGCTCACTGCATCCTTAAACTGCTGGACTCAAGTAATCCTCCCACCTCAGCCTCCTGAGTAGCTGGGACTACAGATGTGCACCACCACACCTGCCTAATTTTTTATTTTTATTTTTTGTAGAGATGAGGGTCTTGTTTTATTTCCCAGGTTAGTCTCAAACTCCCAGTTTCAAGCGATCCTCCTGCCTTAGCCTCCCAAAATGCTGAGATTATAGGTGTGAGCCACTGTACCCAGCAATAATAATTTTTTAAGTGAAAAAAAAGTAATGGTAAAAATTGGAAGTAAACAAAGTAAAAGGTCCCTTCACAATACCTCTTCACTGCTTTACCTAATGCTACATTTACTGACGAACAGAAGGCTTATAATTAGCCAGGAGCTATTAATATTTGAGTCTAAGGAAATGCTGATTAAGTATATGTTAATTTGATTTAATTACTTCACAGACTGATTTTTTTTTTTTCAGGTTCGATCTGGGGCTAACGTTCTAATTTGTGGTCCAAATGGCTGCGGAAAGAGTTCACTTTTCCGTGTTCTTGGTGAAGTAAGTACAAGTTGGCCTCAAAATTTTGCAGTCTTATTTTGCCATGCTGTCTACCACTTTGTAAATTTTACAATTGTTCTTCTCCCTTCTCTCTCTTTTTAATAGTTATGGCCTCTTTTTGGAGGACGTCTAACTAAACCCGAAAGAGGAAAATTATTTTATGTTCCTCAGGTAAGACCTAGCTTGAGTTATCTTTGATCTAAAGATCTTTTTGTTTATTTGTTTTTTCATTTTGCTTCTAATGACTTTTGCTCTACTACTGTCAGAGACCTTACATGACCCTTGGAACACTTCGAGATCAAGTGATATATCCAGACGGACGAGAAGATCAGAAAAGGAAGGGAATTTCTGACCTAGTAAGGGAATGTTTATATCCTAGGTCCACTGAAAATACTCCATTTCAGATTGTTTATTTTAATCAATTAAGTATTTTAAATGCCAGGTAGTTTATCTTAAGCTGTAAAGCCTTCCAAAGCCGTAAATTGTGATTTTCTAAGCTGAGGTAAGATGATAATCGCCTGGCTTAAAAAGAGTTTAATCTTAACCTTTACACCATTGTTTGTTTTCTCATTGCCATCGTCCTTTTATTATGTACAATAGTGTTATTCTCTTTAAGCTACTAGACATATTTTGTCAAGTTTGGTGTAGATAGGAGCTGAAAGGTTCAGGGCTACCTTGTGCCACATTCTTTTCTGAAATGTATCTTTTAAGTGGTACAGACAATAGAATTATAGTGATTCCAGTTTAAAAAATAAACCACTATTAAGAATGTTGGCTTATATTAAGTTTAATTTCATCTTTAATCATTTTGCTGAAAGGTACTGAAGGAATACTTAGACAATGTCCAGTTGGGTCATATCCTTGAACGTGAAGGAGGCTGGGACAGTGTTCAGGATTGGATGGACGTACTCAGTGGTGGAGAAAAGCAAAGAATGGCGGTAAGTATACTGTGAAGAAATTGCACAAGAATGCAACTGGTTCCAGCATTTTAATTAATCAGGACACAAAGTTTCATCTTATTTTTTTTTATTCAGCAGCTGTTTCAGTATGGATTAGTTTAAATTACCATAAAAGTGTTTGAAAATCTTTAACTTGCATGTAAATTTGGAATTCTGAAAAATTCATAAATACCCTGCCAGTACCTGTGAAAGGAAAAACTGCAGATCCGACTATATACCAATAATCCATTTTTCTAAAAGTTCAGAGAAACTCTGTAGCTCATTATTCCTGGGATATAAGGTAATCCTAGCTGGGTTTTGAAATTTCTTCTCATGTCTCTTCCCTATAGACATCTCTTTTGTATCACTCAGGCTATTCTTTCTGAAATAGATGAAGGTATTAGAAACGATCCATTCAAATTTTATCTTTATTCTGTTCTTGCCCTTTTCCTCCACTATTATATGTATGTTTTTGTTTCAAGGTTCAGTATCTACTACTTAAAGTTACTTAGAATTTTTAAGTTTTCCTAATATAAACAAGCATTTGAAAGAAACTACTTTAATTTTTATGATGACTAAACTTGTCCCAAACCAAAAATATGCATTAAACACTACCTAGTAAGAATGAGACCAGCCTGGGCAACATAGCAAGACCCTTTCTCTACAAAAAAAATTTAAAAATTATCTGGGCGTAGTGGCACATGCCTATAGTCCTAGCTACTGGGAGGCAGAAAGATTGCTTGAGCCCAGGAGTTTGAGGCTGCAGTGGGCTGTGATCACACACCGTGGCACTCCAGGCTGGGTGATAGAGGGAGATCATTTCTCTAAAAATAAATAAATAAATAAAAATTTAAAAAGAACGGTAGTTTGGGTACCTTGTCAAGAGGGGCAACTTCATAAAGAGTCATTTTTTAACTATATATTTCATAGTTTGAATAGATCCATGCAAGAGATTCTCCTCTCCCCCTGCAGAGTATTAGCCTCGTGGAGATTAGAGAAAACTGTAGCTAAGGAAAGAAAGCAAAAGAAATTGGCTTATGGCAGAATTTCTGACCCATTATATTCAGGTTATGTTCCACCTTTTTGTTACCTCCGAGTCCCTGATTTTGCAGGTTGTTTTTCCCAAAATCATACCCACTCTACATGAGGTTAATATTAACCTAATAGTGTGACTTGCCTGGCTAGTGCTATAATGTGAGATGAATCTAGTGTGAAGAGTAAGTCATAAATGAGAGAGAGAATAGCTATATTCAAAATGGAAATTAGGCTGAAGGAGTGAAAATTTGAAATGATTAGGCATTTCTAGAGTCAATTTAGAAGCTGACTATAGAAATAACTGCAAATAAAGAACTGCAAAATAACTTTAAATTTCTGTACTATGTCTTCAGAGAAAATGGAAGGATATGGTTCAGAAATGGACACGATGGAAACTCAGAGAATGAATAATGAACGTACTTAAACCAAGGAACAGTGTGTGTGTGGTATAAAAGTACAGAAGGGATAATTTTTATTTGAAGATTAGGAATTCAAAGGCATGCCCAGAGCAGTGGGGGGCTGAGGCGGGAGAATCACTTCAACCCGGGAGGCATAGGTTGCAGTGAGCCAAGATCATGCCATTACACTCTAGCCAGGGCAACAGAGCAAGACTCCATCTCAAAAGAAAAAAAAAAAAAAAAAAAAACATGATCCATAATAGAGGCATAGAGGCGTTTGGGAAATGGGGAAAGCTCACCTGTGATACCACTGCATATATAACTGGAGCATGGCCAAGCCATTGGCAGGGTGTGTTCTGTGTAAGCCATTGTCTAGAGAATTGAATGTGATGTGTAAAAGAGAGCCTGTTGTTTTGTTTCAGAGGGCGGAAAGGAGAATGCTAACGCTACAAATACTAACATTGGTGAAGTTAGGTAAAGATTGTATATGTGTATTCATTTTACTGTCCTTTCAGTTTTTTGGTAGGATTGAAAATTACCAAAGTAGAAAGTTGGGGGGAAAGTAGGTATTAGAATTTTTAGGAAGAACAGACCTAAAAGGCCTAGCCACTTAGAACAGTGAGTCAGCCAGGGTTGCTCCAGCTAATGTCACAATTTGGGATATCTTGTGTTTCTGACCAAAAGTTATCTTTTCCACTCCATTTTTCTTGCTCTTCCTATTTAGTAATAACTTTTCTTATTTTGAATTATGAAAAAGTATATATGATGGAAAAGTGGAATATTTATTTAAGCATAAATTGGGCCAAACCCCTTTACCAGAGATACCACTGTTATAAAATTTTTAGTGTTTTTTTAATCCATTTTTGCAAATCTTTTTTTTTTACCTTAAATTAGCAACTATGCCCCTTTCTCAAATTCCCTGAGATCTCTAGAATATTAATCCTTCCCTTTCCTTACAATTGATCAGTCCTTTTCTGTCTCTGCCTCCTTTCCTGTCCAGTACAGACTTCATAATCCAGGATGTGGCCCATAGGAGATAAGATATATTTCTTAAGGAATGAACAGTTCATCCCTTCTCCTTAACTTCCTTTCCCACTTTTTGTGTCATCCTATTACCTAAATCCCAACCCAGTTATTTGCCTTGGCAGTTATTTGCCTTGGCACTTCTCTAACCACTCTTCTGAGCACAGCTAAAAAACATCAGATGGGCTCACAGCATGGCTTAGCAATCATTTTACTTATTTTTATCCTTCTCTCATTTTTCATGACAATCATTTTAAAACTACCAATTTTGGGTTTTCTACCCCATTACTTAACCCACCGCACTTCGCAGAATAACTCGCCTTCTACTTCTCAAAGAAAGATAGGCTTTTATTTCAGTTAAATTACAGCTAATTTTTATTGAGTGCTGAATAGATGACAGACAGTATGTCAGGCACCTTACACAGGTGACTCATTTCATCCTCACAACAGTCCTGTGAGGTAAGAACTGGGAATGCCCCCCCACTTTTTTTTTTGAGACAGAGTCTCATTCTGTCACCCAGGCTGGAGTGCAGTGGCACAATCTCAGCTCACCGTAATCTCTGCCTCCCAGGTTCAAGAGATTTTCCTGCCTCAGCCTCCCAAGTAGCTGGGATTACAGGCATGCACCACCACGTCTGGCTAATTTTTGTATTTTTTTTTAGTAGAGATGGGGTTTCACCACGTTGGCCAGGCTGGTCTCGAGCTCCTGACCTCAAGTGATCCACCTGTCTTGACCTCCCTATGTGCTGGGATTTCATGCGTGAGCCACCGCGCCCCATTTTACAGAGGAAATTGAACTTTTGTGCAGTTCAGTAGCTGGCCAAGCAAAGACAGCTAGTAAATGTTAAAGCTGGTGGTGGGGGCTTTGTCAGGCTTAGGCAAGCAGTATGGCTGCAGTGTGCATATGCTTATTCACTTTACAACAAGCTTGTCCAACCTGCGGCTCACGGACACATGCAGCCCAGGACAGCTTTGAATGCAACCTAACACAAATTCATAAACTTTCTTAAAATCTTATGAGATTTTTTGTGTGTGTGATTTTTTTTAAGCTCGTCAGCTATCGTTAGTGTTAGTGTATTTTATGTGTGGCCCAAGACAATTCTTCTTCCAGTGTGGCCCAGGGAAACCAAAAAATTGGACACTCCTGCTTTACAACTTTCTTGTATTGTGGCATTAAGTAGCTGACAGCATAGTGGGAGCGAGAGAGACACATGATGAGAAAATGTCCATGTCATGTAGTAAGTGTGGTGATGAAGGTATGCAGAGAGTCCTTTGGGAGCAGAGAGGAGAGGCATTGGTGGAATGCCCTCAGATAACCATTCCTGTTAATTAACTGTGTGCTGCTCTGTCCTGACCTCCCTACTTCCGCTGTCTTGGAGGATATGTCATCCTTCTTGAGAAAGGCAAATACCTCCATCTATGTTTATGGAGCATCTGTCTTCTGACTTTATCACACCCTTTTCCTTCAGTTATGTCCCCTCCTGCAACCCCCACCTACATTTAACCTCTTCTAGTCCTTCTCTTGCGGAAAGACATTTTTCAGGTCTCTTTGATCTAAAAGGCAAACTCTGCCTTAGCCAAAGCTTCTCTGTGATCTGTAACTTTCATTTTCTGCACAGTTGAACTTCTTCATAGTCTATACTTGCTGCCTCCCCTTCCTCACCTCATGCAAACAGGTGGAAAGCTGTTTTAGTCATTCATTTATTAGATAGTTGAATGCTACCCATATATAAGTGTCGAGTACATGGTAGTGATTAAAATAGTCTCTGCTTTTCTGAATTTTTTTTTTTTTTTTTTTTAAAGCAGAGTCTCACTGTTTCACCTAGGCTGGAGTGCAGTGGCGCAGTCTTGGCTCACTGCAACCTTCACCTGTCAGGTACAAGTGATTCTTTTTTTTTTTTTTTGTGAGACAAAGTCTCACTCTGTTGCCCAAGCTGGAGTGCAGTGGTACGATCTTGGCTTACTATAACCTCCACCTCCTGGGTTCAAGCGATTCTCCTGCCTCAGCCTCCCAAGTAGCTGGGACTACAGGCACGCACCACCATGCCCAGCTAATTTTTGTATTTTTATTAGAGACAGGGTTTCACTATGTTAGCCAGGCTTGTCTTGAACTCCTAACCTTGTGATCTGCCTGCCTCGGCCTCCCAAAGTGCCGGGATTACAGGCGTGAGCTGCCGCGCCCAGCCAGGTACAAGCGATTCTTGTTCCTCAACCTCCCAGGTAGCTGGGACTACAGGTGTGCACCACCATGACTAGCTAATTTTTGTATTTTTAGTAGATACGAGGTTTCACCATGTTGGCCAGGCTAGTCTCGAACTCCTAGCCTCAAGTGATCTGCCCTCCTCAGCCCCACAAAGTGCTGGGATTATATATGAAGTGCTTCAGAGGTGTTACAGAAAGGACCCACTTGGATTGTGGCTAGGGATGAGGGTAGGTTTGCCTGAGATGACATTATAAGCAGAAATCTGAAAGCTCTAAGGAACAGAATAAGGCATTTCAGACATAAGAAAAGAATGATGTGTGTTTAAGGCTCTAAGGCGTAAAGCACCTTGTTCCTAGCAGTTGAGAGGAGGCGGTGTTGGCTAGAATGTTGAGGTTAGAGCGTGAGTGGAAATAAGATTGTGCAGGTCTTGTAGACCGTGGTAAGGAGTTTGAATTTTAAGTGAAATGGGAAGTTGTTGAAGGGTTTTAAGCCAGAGAGTGAAGTTCCCTGATTGACATGTGTGAAAGATGTTCTCTGGTTACATGGAGAGTGGACTGGAGAGGAGCAGCAGAAGTGGTAGGAGGCAACTTGTAGTCTATCCAGACAGGAGATGAGTGTGCTCTGGGCTAAGGGCATGTTTGTGGAGATGAGGAAAAGTGAGTGAACTTGAAACTTCACATTTCTTACTTGAATGGACTTTTTAGTTCATTTTAAAAATAGCTGTGGGAGAGTGAAAGGGAAGAGGAAAAGGGAAGGACCAGACCAGGGAGGACTCCTGGCTTTCCAGCTGGAACAACTGTTTGATAGTTTCATTTGCTGAAGTATTCAAGATTAGGGAAGGGAATGGGTTTTAGAGGGAAAATCTAGAAATTACATTTGAGTTTTAGACTTTTAACGTTTGAGAGTCCTGTGAGATACCCACGTAGAAACTCAAAGAGGAATTTTTATGTTTAATTTTTTAAATGTTTTACATTTAAAATGTTTGTTTTTTGAGATAGCGTCTTGCTGTTTCAGCCAGGCTGGAGTGCAGTGGCCTGATCATAGCTCACTACAGCCTTGACCTACTGGGCTCAAGCCCTCCTGTCTTAGCCTCCTGAGTAGTTGGAACCACAGGTGAACACCACCATGCTTGGCTAATTTTTTTTTTTTTTTTTTTTAAGAGATGTGGTTTCCCTGTGTTGCCTGGGCTGGTTTCAAACTCCTGATCTCTAGCAATGGCTCCTGCGACAGCCTCACAAAGTGCTGGGATTTACAGGCGTGAGCCACTGTGCCTGGCTGAAATTTTTATATATCTGGAAATTTGAGAAGTATGAGTGAGAGATGCATATTGCAAGTTTATAAAATGTAAATAGTATTTGAAATCAGAAGATTGGATGAGATCACTGACAGAATACAGGAAAAAGAGGAGGAGACCTAGAAATTAGCCCTAAGGAGCTCCTGTATTTAATGGTCGAGTGAAGGAGAAAGTGCTAGAAAAGAAACTGAGAAAGGATCCTCAGAAGTAGGAGGAAACTTAGGTGCATGGTTTCACTATCACTTTCTCAAGAAGGTTGGAGTGGTCTTCTAAGGAGAATGTTGCAGAGAAGATAAATTAAGGATAGAAGAGTGCCCCATTGGTCTTAAACATGGAGATCTTGTCAGGGGGCAGATGACAAAAACTGGAATATCTGTTAGACAAAAGGTCAGAATAAACAATCCCCAGAAAATACATGGGAACATAAATGTAGGAAAATGTTCATCATTCCTGATAGTCAAAGAAATGTATGCTATAATTTTGATGTTAATTTTCATTTATAAAATTAGCAAAGGCTTAAAAAAATGAGCACAACCAGAACTGACAATGGGGATATAAAACAGGTACAATAAAAATTATTGGTGAGAATATTAATTGGTACCATTACTTAAGCAACAAAATATTTAAAATAGAGACCTTTTTGCGTCGGAGTCATCTAGTCTGAATTCTGAGATTTGGTTAAAATATGTACTCTGTAATCTTATTTGTTTAGTGAGCTTTCTTTAATGCTATTTTGAAACTTCCTCTCTCATCAGTCTTAAGCTTTGTGTTTTACTCTGAGCAATTAGTATTTCCCATGAAGTACGTTTTTGCCTTTGTTCAGGATGACAGCAAAAACAGTTATGTTTATATTGTTTCTATTTCTGAGAAGTAGATTTTTTGAATTAGAATAATTTTTATACTTTTGATTTACAAGACTACAAGTGCATATTTAACATAAGTTTGTTTCGGCTTACTAATTTTAGGTCTGCCTGTGTTTTACACAAAAATTTTTTTTTATGCTTCAGATGGCAAGATTATTTTATCATAAACCCCAGTTTGCCATTTTGGATGAATGCACAAGTGCAGTTAGTGTCGATGTGGAAGGCTACATTTATAGTCATTGTCGAAAGGTAAGTGTGCAGGTGCTCAGTTTGAGGAGCCACGGCCTCCTTCCTAGTGTAAACTATGTCCAAATCTGTCCAAAGAGAAGATTCCAGGTCACTAAGTAACAAAATTTCTACCAAAAGATTTCTTGTTTTAATAAAGATTTAAAACATATGAATAAAAGAAAAAGAATTATAAATACAGTTCTGTATATAATTCTCTTTATATATGGGAAATAGATTTTAATATTTAATGTTTAATACGTTGTTTTATATAAATGAGATATCTTTTATAAAAGATATCTCATATATATATGAGATATAAAAGATATCTCATATATAAATGAGATATAAAAGATATCTCATATATAAAAGAGATATAAAAGATATCTCATATATAAGAGATATAAAAGATATTTATATATAAATGAGATATAAAAGATATCTCATTTATATAAAACAACATATTTAAATCTATTTCACTTTACCTCATTACTTATACTCAGAGTTAATAAACTGACCTTTTCTTAATTTTTCCATTAACTTTATCTAAACATTAGAGTTTTTTTATGAATAAAACTCAACAATAATTATTTGGCAATTTTTAATTTATCCGTTTTATTTTCTAGCCTGAGCAATATTTTACCAAAGCTGCTTTTAGTAGCTAAGTCTGAGGCTATCTTTATTGGTTCCATTCTTTAAGTAAATTATTCAATAGTATCAGTTTCCTTTCTTTGAGAAATTGTTACCAACATCTATACTATGGTTAAATTTTGGAACAAATGTAGTATATCCTAGCTGTTTTATAGTTTCTATATAAGTAAATGAGGTAGATGAGGATTTTTAACATTTTGTATGTGTTCTTTGGGAGTTCTCAATAAATAAAAAAGGTCATATTGAGTATATATATTATGAATTCCTACTATTCAAAGTGTGGTCATGATCAGCAGCAGCAGTGTCACCTAGGGGTTTGTTAGAAATGCAGAATTTCAAGCCCTGCTAAATCAGAATCTGCATTTTAACAAAATTCTAAGATGATTCAAATGCACATTAAAGTTTGAGAAGCACTGGTGTGATAAAAGAATTTGCTATTCTTTGTAGAAAGATTTTAACTACTGATTTTATCTTGTTAATGATTTATTTTCTATTCTTGAATTTGCCTTGGTAATATATAATTATACATTTGTTCATGTTGGTTTTCAAATATATAGGTATTAGAGATGTTTATGGTATTCTCATATACATAAAACCATGTAGTCTGCAGTTGATTCAATGACATAGGAGCTCTTCGCTGGTAATTTTGACCACGTGATTTCCTCTTATGCTCTAGCTATAGGCTTGAAGTCCCCACATAAGACTGCATAAATTCTATAAAACATCAGTTCCATTTAAAAGAAAATTCATATGGGGCCTCATTGATAATTTAAATTACTGTGATACCACTTAAACATGTATAAACATGATGAGGTGTGAATTCCTTAAGCCTAGAGCTCTTTTACAGCTACAAAACTAATATAAACTTACACATTAAATACATTAAATACAGACAAAACTTAAATACAATTTCAAATTTGCAACATTAAAGAGACCTATGATACCGTTTAGATGAAACTAAACCAGTGGTTTGGGATTTAATTAAGAAAGATAGAGGTTCAAATTTCATTATTTTGCATTTTGCTTTTTATTTTGACTTATATACTTCATATATTTTTTATATCCTCGTGTAAAGAATTTGTGCGTTAAGTAGATGTCTAATCCAATTATTGTAGAATCATGAACAGAGAAATAATATCTTAAATGAGCTCTGAAAAATCAGAAAAGTGTGGTATGGTTGAAATATATGTTTTATTCATACTGATAATACGCTTATTTTATTATGCAATTCCTAACCAATTTAAGAACCTTTTTACAGTGCAGCCAAACTTATTACACATTAGAAGTTTTATGTTATATCACTTTGGCAATCAGAGGTGTAAATACAAACTTAGGAACTTCAATCTCATGGTAAAAATGATCCAGAATATACTTGTAATGATCTTTTAAAAATTATTATCAAAATGAAAATAAAATTAAGAAACCATGGTGGAAATTTCCCAGATGCCCTAAGCATGCATTTGCCAGCCTTGAGTGATCCACTTAGAGGAACAGTGACCCAGAGTGGGATTTCTCAGTCTTGGCACTATTGACTTTTTGACTGGTAATTCCTAGTTGGGCAGGGCTGAGGGTTGCCGTGCACTGGAGGATGTTTAGAAAGCATCCCTGGTCTCTGCCCATTAGATGCCAGTAGTGCTTTCAGTTGTGAAAATAAAAATGCCTCCAGTCATTGCCAAATGTCCCCCTGAGGGACAAATATCACCAACCTCTCCACCTTGGTTGAGAACCACTGATCTAGAGCAACTACAGCTGTTATCTATTAATGTTTTTTTTTTTTTTTTTGAAAATCTGAAGTACAGATCTATAAATACGTATTCACAATCTGAAATCCAGAAAGTGCTTAAATTTAAAACATTTTTCATAATTTTGTAGCAAGCTCACTGGGTAAAACTTCGCCTAAGCTAACAAAAGATATTTAAACTCTATTTGTCTCAATATCAGTGTCCATGTGTGTTGCTACAGAAACATTTATGTGTTTAATTATAAAATTCTGCTCTGGAAGTGTTAAATAATACATTTTCAAAATCTGAATTCCAAGACACATTCCAAAACAATAGTTTATGGTAGGGGATTATGACCCTGTATTTGAGAAGCAAGTTGACTGTCAACAATGCTATACTGATTTAATTTTTCCTGATTTTGACCCTTGGCTATTTTTATCCTTCTCATATTCCTCTTATATATTTTTCACAATAAAATAGGAGACATGATAGAAGATACGTTTTTTGCCCAAAAGAAAATAATACACTTAAAAGATGCCAGTACCTGGTAGTTTTTATTATGTGGTTGATGGCCAGTACTTTCCATTGCTATAAACATTTTGCATCCAGTTGTAAATTTTTTCTCATTGACATTGCTTTTTAACTTTAGTCACTGAAGATAGTCCTCTTAACAGCTTAAAGTATATGGACTAGTTTAATTTGTGACTCTGTTACTGATTAAACCTAAATCATTTTCTTTGTATTAGGTCGGCATCACTCTCTTCACTGTGTCTCATAGGAAATCTCTTTGGAAACATCATGAGGTTTGTATTTCTTTCATTGAATGGTACAGTGAAATTTTATTTTCTTTAAAATATGAATTCAGGTTAATATGGTTTTAGATTTTATGGTTTGTATTCCCTTAAACATATGTCTTAAGGATAAAAGGTGGTTTTGTTTTATAAAATAGGATTTTCTTAAATATTATAGTTGTCAGTTTTGAAAGCAATGGTGTAACAGTTTTTCTCCAGTTCTATAAGCGACTCTTATCTGTTAATAGTAACTGACTAAACTTTGCATAGTCTTATCACAAATATGGTGAAGTAAACTTTTCTTATCCAGCAGTGACAGAGGAGAAAAAGTCTTAAGAAGAATTAGATGGCAAAAAATTTAGGGGCATTTTTAATAGAGGTCAGGACTACAAGGGGGAAGATTGAATAACATCAGCTATGTTTATCAATGTACTGCAGTAAGTAGGATTCATTAGGTAGTCACTATAATTTACAAAGATATTCAAATGAGGCTTACATTGGTGCACGAGTATTATTCTGATGCTTCAGTAGTGCCATTCTCACTATGTCAGTTCTTTTCAACTCTTAATGTGAAATGCTCAAAACCTGAAAGTAAACCCAGTTTAATTCTCTTTATTTTCTTTCCTCCTCCCTCCCTCCCTTCCTTTCTTCCTTCCTTTCTTTTCTTCTTTCCTTTCTGTCTTTCTCCCTTCTCTCTTTCCTTTCTTCTCTTCTTTCCTTCCTTTTTCCTTTTTTTCCTTCCTAAATGATATAGAAATTTTAGGTAAAAGCAAGGGTTTGAGAAAAATTGGAATAATGGTAAAGGTATCTTGTTCCACAAAATACATACCTGATTAAGGACCTTTTTTTGCCAGATACTGAGCTAAGTGTCATGAGGGATGCAAATTAATTACAGTTTTTACCTTCAAGAACTTTAGGATGTAGATGATAGTCTACAAGTGATAAAATGAAGAGCATAGGATTTGAAGTCAGAGAGCCTGGGTTCAGGCACCAATGTTTCTAGCCTCAGTTGCTTCCTTTGTATAATGAAGTTATTGAGCCTTACCTGCCTATCTCTTAGATTACCATGAAAATTAGACAGGTAGCCTATATGAAAGTGCTTAATAAAATTCAGTGAAATTCTGTATAACTGTGTGACTTTTGAAGATAGCTTTTATTATTTTATGGCATATTATAACTTGTCAATTTTTCGTGAACTGAACAGGAAATTGAATAACTAGAAATCAAAGCCATTTAAAATATAGCCAAGGCTTTGTGTTTTCTCGGAAGTTCATAAGTATTATAGCCATAGGACATTGAGAGGAATTGAGAGCATTTGGGTTTCACCCTTCCTCTTCTTTTGGAGGTATAGACAAGTAGCAAAATAATCATCAGGCCAGTGATCATGTGAAGGAGGGGAACACAACTAGAATGTGAGGGGCCAGGATGGCTAAGAAATAGTAATACAGAAAATGGAAACTCAGAAAGCTTTCTGAAAATAAGCCACTAAATAAAAACAGAAGGCTTTGTAACTGCTGTTGTGTCTTCAGAGGTTAGGATATATAAGCAGTTTTTATAGCTCTTTTTCCCCTCTACTAAATTAAAAGCAAATAAAAAGCCTTAAGCTGGAGATTTCAAGCTGATTAGGAAATCAGGCTACAGGAAACAATACTGACTGACCTGTGGAACAGTCTTGCATTCAGCACAGTTTAACCTACTGGTAGCTGAGATCCTTGGTCATGGAGTTACGGAGGCATTCTAATTTGTGGGATGCTTATAGATTTAGCTCCCTTAAAATAATGAGGAAGTCTATATTTTACTTTTCATAAAGGACAGTACTATATTCACTCTTAGTTACTGACTTTTTTTTCCCTCTTCTTTCCCATAGTACTACCTGCATATGGATGGCAGAGGCAACTATGAATTCAAACAGATAACAGAAGATACAGTTGAGTTTGGCTCTTAGAGAAATCTGGAGAACTATACCTGCTTCAGTGAAATAATTACAGAATATACTTAGAAAGGCAAAGTACATTGTAAAATAAAGTTGAGCTTAGTTTTTTTTAAAAAAAAAAAAAAGCAACAAATTAGCTAGATATAGAATAATGGAGAACAAGTTGTTAAAACATTTAATATTATATAGGATATTGCTAATTGTGTATATGTTGGTTTAATTAATAATATGTACTAAGAATGTCCTTATTCTTGTGGTTAAAAACCTGCCTAAATTAAATTGGGCTTCAATCACTGTAACCTGATTCATCCTGGGATGTAAACCATTCGAAGTCAGCTAATTGGACTTTTATGGCTCTATCTTTTCCTTCAATGAAGAACCCTATTTAAAACTGGGTCATCATTTGTCCTGTTCTAGCAAGATAGTCTTCAGTTTCATTTTCCTGTGCCCTATGGTAGTTGGAAACAAATCATAATGTATTATTTAAATGTATAACATCATTGCATAACAGCGTTTATTATACAGTGGCAGATTTCTTTAGCTGCCACAGTAATACTCATTCCTTGTGTGTGTCTTGGAGTGCATTTGACTCCAGGAAAAGCCATTTTGATTTTCCTTAACTAAATGATAAATGTACCCCTCTCAGTCTGCAGTATTGAGTTGTTTAAAGTATATGTGCAGTCTTGCTTACAGGGAGGGGTTACGACGTATCACACCTAATCTTCCCAATGTTTGGGATATTAAAACACAAAGTCCTTAACATGCCAGGCTCAAGGTCTTATGAGAGTTTTAGATTTTTTAGAGAATTAGACAAATTTGTGTGTGTTAGAAGCCCATTCATTAGAAGTGTGGTGGTTATTTGGTATTAAACTCCAAATGAGCCATAGGAAGGCACTACATGAAATAATGCACTGAGTATGCAATGCTATCACTGTCTATGACTGTGATTTTATGTTTAAAAAGTATGTTCTAAAATTATTTTATATACATGGGTGAATTATGTTTCCGAGGCACTGTTTTATCTCTGTGAATCTTGAATAACTTTTTTATATTTGGGTTATTATGTCGAACAATCCTAAGAGAAGATTATTTCAGTTCATCAAACCATCATTAATGACTTTATGTATTATTTGCACAGGGAGAATTGAAACTGAGTATAATCAATAAGCTAGATATGAAATCAGTTTCTCAAACTGAGCTTCAGAAAGGGGCATTTTATACTCTTGTTTCTGCATAACTGGTTTTGTTTTTTTGCAGAATTAACTATAACAATCACTGGCTACCGAAGTAAACTGATGTACTGAATTCCATAATACATAACATTCAATTTTTACCACTTCTGTTTAGTGAACTTGTATACTTACTTTCTGTTCAGATTAAAAAAAAAGAAAAACTCAGATATCCTATACAACCTTTGCTTGTTCTTTTTATTCTGGTATCTAAATACTAAGAAGTTCATTTATAATTCAGCCTTGACTTGAAAACATACATAGTTTAGTCTTGACTTGAAAAACACAAAAATAAATTCAGAAAATGCTTTTAGCACAGTGTCTCTTTTTTAAAGTTTTGCCAAGTGTGGTTTTTAATTGAATGAATTTCTCTTTTAGAAAAGTTCAGTAATATCTGTGTACCTGACAAATGCTACCAGCCAGGAGACCTTAAAAGATACTATTCATCTTGGAAAAGATTTTAAGGCATGGGAAAGTTTCAGATTTTCGGATTTCTAGGTTACCTTAAACCTACCCATAGAAGTATTCTCCTAGCTGCCTTATAATTGCTTTTGTTATGATTCTTGCCATCAAAACGACAACAACAATTTGGGCTTTTTTTCTTAATTATTTTCTTTTTTATGTAACAAATATTACAGTGCCTCACCATTTGAGGCACAGAGGAAGATCCTTCTGGAGAATCACATTAACATAATAGTGGTTCTTAGAAGACCCACAATAAAGAAATCCATTGGTTAAAAAACATGATTGACCACGGAACATCTTTTTCTACATAATTCCTATTAACACCTTCCAGAAACTGCACTGGGAAATGGTAGTTTAATCCAAAGAATAAACCAAAGAATAAGAACTTTCATCCATGAGCACCACGCTGCATGCCAAGACATATCACCGTGTTCTCATAATAAGTTTTTACTTTTTATGTAATGAGAAAATAAGTATGAAACAGCGATGGTAGTTTGTTTTGCATTAATAGAATAAAATATATCTAGCATTTGTCTCTTTCCCCCCTTTCTGAATGATTAACATTTGGCTTAAAACCGGTGATACGATAGCATCTGGCATTACCTTATGTAAAGTTTTAACTTTTAAACTTGGTGTTTAAAATCATAATTTGTGCTGAGAAGCAGAATGAATTTTCTTCTAACAGATGGACTTTGACATTGTTAGCTGCAGGAAGCTGTCTTTTTTTTTAAACCTACATTAGTGATTTTTCCTTTGTGAAGAATTGGAATGTTCTGACCATTTCCATATACATGACATATGCATGTCACTTTAAGAAAGTGCCAAAAAAACTGAAAAGCAATCCCCTCCAAACCTTAGGAGCAACGATTTTAAACTCTTCTAGTTGGTGTAATTGCATTTCATTTTTTTAAACAATATGCCTTTATAGCTATTTCTTGATTTATCAATTTTAGACATTCCCTACCACCTTTGTTTCTGCCACATCCCCTCATGTAGTTAAATCATTTTTTAAATTTGTAAACATTTTATTGTAGTATATGTACAAAAACATTGATAAATTTATAAGAAAGCATACACACTCATAACCACACCCAAACACCAAATGAAATAGAACATTGTTACAGCACTAAAGGCTCCTTCTTGTTCTCTTCCAATTATTAGCGCCTGACTTCTGTCACATAAATTGGTTTTGCCTGTTTTTGGACTTTATATATATATTAGATACCCTTCTGTGTATGGCTTCTTTCCCTCAGTATTGTAAGGCTGATTGATCCATGGTAAGTGTGACAATAGTTCCTTCACTTTCATTGCTGTATAATGGTTAATTGCAGACCATCCCTGACTTAACAGAGGGTTCACCTTACAAGTTTTCAGCTTTATGATGGGTTTACCTGGATGTTAAATGCATTTTTTGACTTAACGTACTTTTGACTTACTGTGAGTTTATTGCGATGCAGCTCCATTGTAAGACCAGCAGCATCTCTATATGAATAGGCTATGTATTCCTCTTTCCATTGATGGGCATTGGGTTGTTTTCTCTTTGGAGCTGTTAGGAACACTTCACAGAAATACTCTTATGCATGTCTTTGGGTGCACATGTGTGTGCATTTCTGGAATGGAATGTGTTCAAAGCTTTGGCACTGCCAAAGTTGTTCAGTTTTTACACTGCCACCATAAGTGTGTAAGAATTCTGGTCTTCTTAGTCCTTGCGAAGATTTGGTATTTCCGGTGTTCTTTTTTTGATTTTTATTTTTAGTTAATGTATCTTCAGCCATCATTGTGGTTTCATTTTGCATTTCCCTGATGACTAATGAGGTTGAACTTATTTAATGTTTATTGGCTATCTAGATGTCCTCTTTTTTGTGGTGCCTATTTAGTCTCTGGGCCCTCTTTTAAATAATGTTCTATTCCAGATATTCTATATTCTGGATATGAATCTTTTATTAGATAACGATTCTAATGTCAGACAAATTAGACTCTAAGACAGTGAGCATTTCTGGAAATAAAGAGGGACATTTCGTAATGATAAAGGTCAGTCAAACAGTATAACATTTCTTAATTTGTATTTACCTAATAGCATAGGCTTAAACATAGAAACTGACAATAATAAGGGAAAACAGACAACCCCAATTTTTAGAGTGTTACTTATAGACCATTCCTGACTTAACAAGGGTTCAGCTTACAAGTTTAATTCCATGATGTTTAATTTCTTTGAAATTTCTGTTAACTCAGGTAAAGCTCCTTTTGCTAGTTCTTAGAGTGGAATAGCAAGCTCTGGGATCTGGATTCGAAGATGCTTTTCAAAAGTAGCAGTTATTCTAAATAAAAATAGTTATAGGCAATACTTTGAAAGCTATCTCTCTTTTTTAAAAAGATAATTGGTAAAACTCTAATCAGCCAGTCAATTTACCAAGTGACTGGAATGCTTGAGGCAATACAAAACTCCAAATTTTGTCAAACACACATTTATTTTTGGCATTATCTATGACCAAGATAATGTTTTAATGATGCTGGCATGCCCTCTTCCTGGAACACTTTGTAACTTCCCCCCGCTCTGCCTCGTTAACTCTATGTCCTTCAGCTGAGACTGTAGGTAACCCTTCCAGGTCCAAGTTAGGTGGCTCCATGTAAGTTCCCCAAAACACCCTACTTTCCTTATCATAACATTTATGTTCTATTGTAATTGATATTTCACTCTGCAAATACATAAGCTCCACAAAAGTTGGGATTATATGTTTCATATTTTAATCAAATCTATAGTGTCAGGCATGTAGTAGGTGCTTAGTATTAGAATAAATTACTGAACAAACGAGTGAATTCAAATGCGTAAGTATGGTTCTTGCCAAGGAAATGACAATCCAGAAAAGGGGCTACAATGGGTGGACAACCGTTTTTGTACAGTAGTAAGAGTTAGAGTGTAGTAAGGAAGTGGGAAGAATGCAGTGGGAATCCAGGAGAGGAAAGCTCCTCGGTGAGATCCAGGAAACATTACAGTCTTGCTGAGTTGGTAGAAGCAAGGAGCATGATCAATGTAAGCAAGGCAAGAAAGCTTTTGGTCTTTAGGAAGCTGTGGATTAAGACAGAGGTCCTCAAATTATTGTCTTTGAAAAACGTGTAGTATTTTTAATATGATCACTACTCTGCCTTATGGCTTGTATTCATAACTTGCTGATATTTAAGTTTTAATACATGGCGTCTTATCAAGACTGTGCAGTCCTATCCATTGGTGGGGTGTCTGTCTCCCTTTTCCATCCCACCTCCTCTACCCTGTTTGTGAAGGAAGGCATAGAGAGCAGTTTCTCAGACTTCAGTGTGCATACAAACTACCTGGAAAATGCAGATTATCATTCATTAGGTCTGGGATTGGGCCCAAGAATCTCGATTTTTAACTAGCTTTCAAGTGATGCTAAAGCTGTTGTCCCAGACCACAGTTGAAGTAGCAGGATCTGGGGTGGGAGCTCTGGCTATGGACTAGAGAGGCCATCACAGGTAGAGTTGCAGAAATCTGCGGAATATTCTCTGGGTTCATTTATTCAGGCTTCCCTTTCATGTTCCTTCATGCTTAATCACCTACAGGTATTTTGGATTTTATTTACAGTTCCTTTAGTTCTTTTATAATCCAGTCTGTGAACATTTCAGTCAAGTTATCTATCCTTCTCAGGAACTCAAGATGGCGCCACAATCTTAGTTGTAAAGGATGCTTCCCGTCCCAGATGATGTTAATATATGCAAGGGAAAAAGCATTTCCTGCCCCTGTGAGTGTCTGTTACATCTCTTATTCTCCGGCCTGAAATATGCTTGGAGAAGACAAATTGCTTTGCAAATGGAGCATAGTTTTTTGGTTGGTTTTTGAAAATCAGGCTGGGTAAAGATTGTCATGTCAAAAAATTTTTTCTTACAACTCCTTTAGATCCCTATTTTTAAGGTTTATTAAATTGTATATATTCAAGATGAATTTCAGCTTCTCGGTTTCAAAATTCCTGAATTTTTAATTTTCATTTCACCCAGAAATACAGTGATTTTAAAGTATTATTGATGCTTTAATAATGTATAATCATAGGATTTAAGTGAAAAGGGGCTAAAGATCTTTGACCAATGAGCTCACCTGAAAAAATAGGTTTCCCATTTTTGCTTAAGCTGTCTTGAGTTTCTGTTCCTTGCAACCGGAAAAATCCTAACAGACTCATATATAACAAACTTTATAGGGAGTGTGCAGTCTACAGATGGAGAATCTTGTCTATGCTCTATGTATTCTTAATTTGCTTTGGCTTCAGAGCAGGTTGCATTCTGATTTCTCCAAGGCCTGGGAAGCGCCATTTGGGTCTGTGACTATTTCCAGCCTCTCTGCAGTAAATAGTAAACACGTTTTGCTGATCCCGGTCATTAATAGATCAAGCCAGTGGTTCTCAAACTTTAGTGGGCATTAGAATCACTTGAAGGGCTTCTTGTTAAAACATAGATTGCTAATTTGGTAAGTCTGCAGTCAAGGTCAAGAATTTGCATTGCTACCACGTTCTCAGGTGACACAAATGCTGCTGGTCTTGGGACTATACTTTGGGAACCATCGGATTAAACTAACAGTGGAATAAAGCAATGGTTTCGATGCATTCAAGAAAATGAACAAAATTTCTTCAGAGAATCAGATATGCACACAAGATTTAATCTTTGCCACCATGCAGATAGCTTTTCTTTAAAAAGAAATAGTCTGGCTTAAAAAAAGAATATTAAAAATAAATGTGGACAATTGGGCCCCCAGGCATGGAGCAAAGTGTAGCAGGATAAGGGAGATGTCAGAAAGGCACAGGGGTCTGCTATAGAATGGCAGACGAGCATGTGTCTGGATTTAGGAGAAAAAAAGGCTCCTCCACCTTCCCACCAAATCCCCTCACAACAGCTGATGAGTAAAATTCTACCTTTACTCTCTTATTTTTTTTTTTTTCATTTTAAGAGTATGACTCTTGGTAAAATATTATGAATCATTGACACTTTAATGTGAATGATTTTTAAATCCTTTCATTAGTTGGAATGGTGAAATGGTGTCCTTTGAAATATCCATCTATGGCTGGGCGTAGTGGCTCACGCCCATAATCCCAACACTTTCGGAGGCCGAGGGGGGCGGATCATTTGAGGTCAGGTGTTCAAGACCGGCCTGGCCAACATGGTGAAACCCCATTTTTTTTTTTTTTTTTACAAAAAAGCCGAGCGCGGTGGCACATGCCTGTATTCCCAGCTACTCGGGAGGCTGAGGCAGGAGAATCGCTTGAACCTGGGAGGTGGAGGTTGCAGTGAGCCAAGATCCCTCCACCGCACTCCAGTCTCGGCAACAAAGTGGGACTCCGTCTCAAAAAAAAAAAAAAAAAAGAATTATCCATCTGTGTTTTTACCCAGGTCTGTCTTTTGATCCTTGACCCTTTTCCCCATTTAGTTAGCTCAGTAGTTCTGTGATCACTGTCTCTGGAAGGGATATGGCAGCTGAAAGCAGAGAAAAGTGGATTCTCCTCTGGTTCAGGACAGTGTGAATAGCAGGACTAGTGCATAGACCACAGATTTAAAAGAGAACATGGCAACAAGTAGGACAGAGGCTTCCCTACCCCAGCCTGCCACTCTCAGACTTGAAAAGGACTTTCCAAACTGGAGGGAGAGGTTAGAGGGGAAGTGGAGGGATCTAGAAGGCAGTTACAGTGGTGGCGGGATGTGCACTTGAACACAACTCCAGTGGAAAGGTAGGTAACCCAGAGGGAATCACCAAATTGCTTTGGATGGTTTCTATCATCTGGTGGAAAGGAAGCCTAAATAAGAAAATCACATGTTAGAAAAATGAAAAATACTACTATTGTGTCTGTGGACTCTGTTCTTCTATTTGTACCACTATGGGGCCTCGTGTATGGGAAGTCATGAAGTCTCGTGGCTCTGGAGTAGGAAGTTGCACTAAACAGTGAAGGGCTGGACAAGAGGCTCCTGGTGCATGCACTGGCCAGCGCTGAACAGCCTTTTGGTCCTCATCCATTGAGTGCTCTTCTCTGGAAGCCGGCGGGTCTGTAGAAGGAAGGATCATTCCTTCCTTCACATCCACCTCTTTGAAGCCTTTGTGGATCCCCACAGAATATGGTCATTTCCTTCTTGGACTCTGAGAGAGAGCTGGTGAAGGAGAGCTGGTGGAAGATTGCTCTAGATCCAGTGTGGGGCCTGGGGTCCCTAATGGTCAGCAGAATGAGAAATGAGTTAGAAATAGAGTCACAGACTCAGGGAGATCCAGGGCAAGCTAGAATCTGGGAGCATCCCTACATTTGTCTCTCGCCACCTCTAACCATGATGACCAAATGGCTGCCATTTCACTTCTCCTGTCCAAATCTTGTGAAGATATCTCTTTCGGTTAACTATAATCTAGAACCGTACAGGGACCATAACTCTGGGAAACATAGTTCCAGATTAGCCAAATTGACACATTATAAAATTGCTCATAGAACCCTATGAGCATAGAGTTGACAGCAATACCCATTAAAACATTATTTATTACTTGTAAAAGGGTTACTTAGATGTTGCGAGGAAAATAGACTGTAGGGGAGCAACTGTGGGAACAGGAGGCTAGCCAGGAGGCTATTGCAGTCTTCCAGTGAGAGAGGAGATTGGCTTGAAGTAGAGGGAGAGCAGAGGAGGTGACCCTTGGAATTGGGGTGTATTTTAAAGGTAGAGATAGTAGGCTTTGCTGATGATTGAATGTGGCATGGGAGAAGAAAGATAAGTCAATGATAACACCAAGAAGTTTTGGCCTGAGCCAATGGTGGCTGTTTCTTAAAATGGGAAAGACTAGGGGAGAAACAGGTTTTGGGTTTGGGAGAAATTAAAGATTCTCTTTGCATGTGTTGAGATTAAGATGCCTGTTAGCTATCCAAGGAGAGAGTTTGTGTAAGTATTTGGATCAACAGTGCAGCTCTGGAGTTCAGAAAAGAGGTTGGGGGCTGTGACATGTATTTGGGAGTCATCAGCATCTAGATATTATGGGCCTCTGGCATGATAGAGCTCGATAATAGAGCCATGGACTTGAATATATTACCTAGAGAGTGATTATTGGTAGAGAATGGGAGAACTAATGAGAACTAATTATCTTAGTTCAAGCACTAAGTTAATCCAATATTTAGAAGTTGGAAAGAAGATGATGTCCAAGAGGGAATAGGAAGTTAAGGAGAAAATCCAGATGAGGGATTCCAGGGATCACAGGAAATTTGTTTTTTATAAGGTAGAAAATAATACAGGGTGTTTATCTTCTGCTAGGAATGATCAAATAATATAGGAGAGATTTATATGGCTGGAATGAAGGGATAATTTTAGGGGGCAGTGTCATTACGTAATTGAAAAGGCATGAAAATGAAATGTTATCTTACACTATAAGTTCACACTCTAGGCACCTTCTCTTCGTGTTTATATTTGATGGCCAGTGCTTATACAGCATGATAGGGTGCTTTTGACTGCAAGGAACAGAAAACCTCACTCAGCTCACTTAAACAATTAGTCAGATAATGTCCAGTGAAAAGTCCATGGGTTGGGACTTTGAGCAAGGCTTGCTCTAGCAGCTTGGTGCTGTCACCAAAGACTTCACTTCTTTTTTCTTTTTTTTTTTGAGCAGTCATCTATAACATATCTCAAAGAGTGATTACAAACACATGTGAAACAAATGTGAAATTCAAAGGTCTTGCCAAAGGAATGAAAAGCAAAGACTTCACTTTTTACAATTGCTCTGCACTGCTCTCCAATATGTCAGCTCCATGTAAAGCTGGCTCCCTTTGTGGTCTCAAGACTGCTGCCAGCAGCTCTTGTGGCTACATCTCTTCATTATGTTCATCAAGAAAGAGCATCCTGCCATTCCCAGAAAAAGCCTTGATATACACTCCTCTTAGGCTTGGTTAGGTCACATGCCTACCTCTAAACCAATTTTTGCAGCCATGAAGAAGGAATGTGCTGACTGGCAAAGCTGGAATCACCTAGATCACAGTCAAAAAGCAAGGGCTGTGGGAAAGGAGAGCATAAGCATTCATTCTAAGTATCTGAACAAAAGTCGGAGGATGTCATAACAGTAATAAACCTTCCAAGCAACTATTGGAGGAAAATCACACAATTAAGTATACATGTCCTAGAACAGGTAAAAAGAGCATTTGGGGATGAGTTTATTCACCATTTGATGAATAGAGATAATTGTTTAAGGGGCAGTTCCTTAGATTATAAGCCATCAGCTGAAACTAAGCTAAAATGTCTTTGGATTTCATGAGTATTAGTTTCTTATATGTAAGCCAAATTCAGTTAATAATTTAAGATTGGAAAAATATCTTTAGAACGCATGAAAGGGCTGGGCACGGTGGCTCACGCCTATAATCTCAGCACTTTGGGAGGCTGAGGTGGGTGAATCACTTGAAGTCAGGAGTTTGAGACCAGCCTGGCCAACATGGCAAAACCCTATCTCTACTAAAAATACAAAAATTAGCCAGGCATGGTGGCTCACACCTGTAATCCCAGCTACTCAGAAGGCTGAGGCACGAGAATCGCTTGAACCTGGGAGGCAGAGGTTGCAGTGAGCCGAGATCTCACCACTGCACTCCAGCCTGGTGACAAAGTCAGACTCTGTCTCACAAAACAAAACAAAACAACAAAAACAAAGAATGCATGATAGTTTGGTTAACTAACAATTAGCTCTATGGGGTACATTACTGGCCAAGTAATGGAGTATAATTTGGTCCACTGGAGGGCAACAGTTTCTGGATTGCAGCCAACAGTCTTTGGTGTGGTTTCTGCCCCAGTGTCAATCACAGTGCTGATTTTTAGTATCGGCTGTTAGGTCTCAGCAATTCAGAGGGATGTGGCAAAGTAGGGAGTGGTTAACATTTGCTGTGTGGAAGCTTTCTGATTATTGCAGTTCAGCCTCATTCCAGTCTATAATGAATCCCTTCCTTGTGATCAGCCAGATTCCTCATTAGTACCCAGACCTGTTTTCAATCTGCCAGTATTTTCCTTAGTGGAATAATTCAAATTCCTTAGATAATGAGGCCAAGAAATTACATAATGCTATAATTAATCCTGGCAGGGAAATATCTGGATAGGCACCTTCTGCTGTAGCTTGTTCTGCCTCCTCCTGTAATGCACTAAGCTCTTTGTCCCAGGTAGCCCCATGTGAGCAGGAATTTGAGATAATGGTTGCAGCACCTTCTTTGAGGACGTGCCCCCATGCCAGTTTCTTTTTTGTTGACTCTGCTGCAAATACATCCCTTTTCTCTGGTATAACAAAACACTACAACAGTGCAAGATTCAGCCTCTCCAGCCTCTGTGTTGATGGCAAAAAAAAAAAGTAATAATAAACAAAATCAACCAAATAAACCAACCACAATTTCTCCAAAATGGCTATCATTTTTATGAGGACATCAAAGGTTTGTTTCAGGCATTCTTCCTTAGGATGTGGTGTTACATAAAACAGTTCATGTTTGGAATTTTATTGACAATGTTCAATTTCTTTGGTGCAAAGGAACAAAATGGACTTAAAATTTATTAACAGCTAGATAGTGAGCTGAGGCTGCTCATCTGAATGCTTGCTCAATTTCTTTGTGGAACCACTTCTGAGTAGGTGTGCCATCTGGATGTTTTTCCTAGATTATAACAGTGCCCCCTTCCACAGTGGGAAGCAAAAGCAGTTTTGTGGCCCAGTAGGTGCCAAGAACCTTTTTCATCTCTAGTTAGAATCCTCTTTCACTACAGTTGAGAGAATAAGGGTGTTTTGCATTTGAATGGAGAACTACATTCTAGAGATAATAAAGCCAACTCAACTCAGCCATGACTGACTGAGTCCACTGTGCAGTCACCCTCAAGAGCTGTAAACCATGAGCTAGGCCCAGTCCCTGCCCTCCAAGAGCTCTCAATCTAGCTTGCTTTTAATGGACTAGAGATCTCATTCCACTTATCTCTCTCCCTATCCTATATTGTCCTTTTACCTAATTTTCTTTCAATACAATCATCCCAAGAATGTTTCTTTTTTTCTCATCTCCAATTAGTCAAACTACTGCCAATGGGAAGAAATCTCTCCAAGTCCGCAGTAGAGAGCATTATCTTTTCCCTTCCCTGTAAGACGACATCCCTGCCCCCTGTCATGTGCCTTGCGGTGACTCCAGTAGACAAGGTATTATCAGGCTTGGTCACTTGTTTGGGACAGTAGCATGTGAACAGAAGTGACAATGGGCACGTACAGAGCAGAAGTGTAGGAGATGGGCTTAAGGCTTGAAGCTGTGATTGCCGGTTTCCACCAGTTTTTTGTTTTTCCCTCTGCCCTGATCTAATTAGGGGCTTCTCCATTGGTTTGCATCCTAGAATGAGAAGACATTGAGAAGAGATGCAGTCAGCCTACAGTCACCAAAATGTATTATAAGTGAAAAAGATACGTTGTTGTAAGCCACTGACAAATTTTACAGTCATTTACTGTAGTAGAGGTAATACAAACACCAAACCATACATAAATAATGAATGGAAGATAGAATAAGTACAACAGTAACAATTCCCAGTCACCTTTATTTATATAAAAGTATATTAAATAAATTATCTCAATATATACAAATAGAACAATATTACCTACATAAATAGAAAATCCCCATATAGAAAACCTTTTAAAAAAATTATATATACAATGTCAACCATAGAAGCTTTAAGTACCTTAAATCATAAAGTCTGTAGTTTGTATAGTAGTCTTATAAAAATATAGTTAGCTCTCAAATGTTTAATGCCACTTAAGTCAGTTAAAGTGCAGATTGTAAAGCATATTAGGAAGGTGCCCAGAATACCAATGTCTCCCGCACTTAACACATTAATACAAAGTTTGCCAATTGTTTTGAATTTCCAAATGTATTCCTGAAAAAAAAAAGAACCTAAACACTATATTATAGACATATGTTAGAAAAGTCCTAGAAATTCACCCAATTTCCATTTTACTTTCCTATATGGATTGAAATCAGCCTCTCAAAAGATTTTCGGCTGGGCATGGTGGTTCATGCCCGTAATACTAGCACTTTGGGAGGCCAAGGCAGGTGGATCACCAGAGGTCAGGAATTCAAGACCAGCCTGGCCAAGATGGTGAAACACCATCTCT
This sequence comes from Pongo pygmaeus, assembly GCF_028885625.2. Taxonomy (NCBI): domain Eukaryota; kingdom Metazoa; phylum Chordata; class Mammalia; order Primates; family Hominidae; genus Pongo; species Pongo pygmaeus. Next base: position 135,579,471 of record NC_072373.2, on the reverse strand, counting down.
ACTAAAAATACAAAAATTAGCTGGGTGTAGTAGTGCGCGCCTGTAATCCCAGCTACTTGGGAGGCTGAGGCAGAGAATTGCTTGAACCCGAGAGGCGGAGGATGCAGTGAGCCCAGGTCGCGGCCACTGCACTCCAGCCTGGGCAACAGAGCAAGATTCTGTCTCAAAAAAAAAAACAGAAAAAAAAAAGCTTTTCAAAAGTCCACCCAGGATTTTTTAAGACATTTTCCCATTTGTTTTTGCTTGGATGACCTGGTTACTCCTTGAGTGCGGAATATATAATCTAAAGCATGTTATGTGCAAAAGGTGCCATAGTGTTAAAAATTAAAACTTGGAATTGGTTGTAGTACCATTCGTTACATTTCAAAGTGACTAATGCTGATGTCAAAACCAGAAAGCTAATGGTAATAACAGGTCATATCAAGAACTTTTTTGAACTCCAGGGTCTTCATGCTCCGAAATACTCATTTGTGTTTCCATGTATTCTATCCTCTTAAAAGTTCTCGGTCACAGTGCAGTAGCTCCAACAGTGCTTCCTTTATGCGACATTCAGCGGGGAGTTCTCCTTCCAGCTCTGCCCCACTCCTGCCTTTCTACACTTGTGTAGAGATATAGCCAGGATGATGACAAGGATGATGACCGCAAATACCACAGCTCCAATGATGTAGAATATTTCTGAAAAATAAAGGGCATCTAGTCAACTCGGAGAGCTCAAATCCCATTTATCAGTGGGCAAAATTGAGGGCATAACCCCAAATTACACCATCCTATTTTTGTGCAATTTGAAATTTCTTTCTTCCACTCTTTCCACCACACTTAGATTAGGAAAGAATTTGTCAAACCCTGAACGTTTCAGAGTAATTGACAATGGCTAAACACATTTAATGGGCATTTAATAAACTGAATAATGCACAGTCCAGAAAAGATATGTAGCTGGAGGTAAGAACAACGGCTTGAAAGAAGTGCCTAAAAATGATGCTGAGATTGATGGCAATGATTATAGCAGAAGGTGAACCCTAAGTGCAAAGTGGGAGATCCAAAGTGCTACCAGGATTCGGGTGAAGAAGAGATAGTAACTAGTTGGTGTAGTAGGAAGGCTTTCTGGTGGAAGTGGCATTTGAAATGCCTCTCCAAGATAGAGAAGGGCTAGGGAAGCAGAGAAGTGTGTGTGCACAAAAGGAGAGGCAGTGGAATTAGAGCTAGGCTTTAGGATGATGACTGAAGGCTGTGGGTAGGATGGCTCAGAGGGGTGCAGGACCAGAGGTAAAGAGAAACCTCTCCTGTCAGTGGCAATAAACAGGAGAGAACAGTTTATTTAAAGTGTTTTAAAATGTTCAAATATCATCTTCACATGGAGCTAAGCCATCATTTCTTTTTTTTGTTCTTTTTTTTTTTTGAGATGGAGTCTCACTCTGTCACCCAGGCTGGAGTACAGTGGTGCAATCTCAGCTCACTTCAGCCTCCGCCTCCCAGGTTCAAGCAATTCTCCTGCCTCAACCTCCCGAGTAGCTGGGACTACAGACATGTGCAACCACACCCAGCTACTTTTTGTATTTTTAGTAGAGATGGGGTTTTACCATGTTGGCCAGGCTGGTCCCTAACTCCTGACCTCAAGTGATTTGCCTGCCTGGGCCTCCCAAAGTGCTGGGACTACAGGTGTGAGCCAACACACCCAGCGTAAGCCATCGTTTATATATCCCCTGACTCTTTTCTTCACTGAAAGTACTCAGAATACTTTCCCTGTAAGGCGTGGAGTGAGACACACAGGCTTGCAGCTTCCTGCAAGAGTCTGAAGGCCCACAGCACTTCCGGTTAGGGACCGTTCCTCGTACAATGTGCCTGAGCTCCCAACATATGCACATGCATGTACACACACGTGTCAGCCATATGCACACATGCATGCATGTGGGTATATTTGATATACTCAATCTCTTCCCTTGATGGGTTAGACTCTATAGCCTCTGTGGCGACAGCCCACAGTGGGTACTCACGAATGTCTACTGTGTCCTGCTGCAGCTGGTCCAGAAGCCACCCCCAGAATTAGAATTTAAGCATGAAAAAATGCCCAGGGAAATCTGTGACTTGATGCTAAATCCTAAACACAGTTTGTGTATCCAGTGCCCAGCAGAGGGCTTAGCACACGGTAGGTGCTCAAGAAAACACTTGCTAATACAAGGGCATAATCAACACAGAAACATTTCTGAATGTCCAAAATCTTAAGAGTACCAAAAGCAAAATCAAAACCAAAACAAACAAACAACAACAAAAAAACCTCTAGGCAGTTTGTTTTCCTGAATATTTAACCAAAGAAGTATATCCCAGCCCTGAGGGTGGAGCTACTCCTCCAGAAGGCACCCATACCCCCAGGCAAATGGCTGGCAGAGCCACTCACCTCTGAATTCCCCTTTCTTGTGGCCCATACACTCCACGGGGCTGTCTGTACTCTTCCGGTTAGCTGTTCGGGAGGGAATCACTGCTTGAACACTGAAACAGTAGTTTTCTCCTTTATCCACATCAATCAAAAACTCATTAGTGTTTGTTTTGGCTGTTTTCTGTAAAAAGATAGAGTTCTTAATTCATCTGGGCTCAGAGTCAATTTTTTCCCCTTTATTAAGTCACTGTGGAAGTAAAAACCTAGGTTCTAAGCAAAGCCTACACGAACATAGCTGACACGTGAAGGATTAGAAGTGACTTCGCTAATCAGTTTCCCTTGATCACTGCTAAAAATGCCTTTTCCAAGACTGAGAAGATCCAATTTAGGCATATTGAACCCTATTGAGCCCCTTTAGAAGATATCTGCAGTAAAAGAAAAAGGAAGGGAGTATTATGCATTGAACCAAAACAAATTTTGTGCCTGGGATCCTCAATAGAGGGAGAAATGTGAGCGTGGCAGGACCTTTAGAGATGACCTGATCCAGCCGATTGGCTGAGGAACCTGGGTCTCCGAGGGGGCCCTGCCCAGAGTCACAAGATAGTGCAGAGTCACAGGTAGGACCAGGCCTATTGTCCACCCCTCCCCACAGTGGGCGCTCCCCCTTTCTACTCCACCACCTTCTCAACAACCCTGTTCTGCTATTTTTGAATTGGGGAAGAAATAGGCTGTAAAACCCAAGTATTCACAATTTAAAACAGGTCATAAAAACAAATGAAAAAATGCTCACCTTTCCCGAACTTGAAGATTTCCAATAATAAAGTGTATAAATTAAGTCCTTGCCAAAAACATCCCGGAGGCTTAGGAAAGTGTTGTTCCTTCTGACTAAAGTCCGTTCATCTTGTACGGTCACATTCACTTTTGTTCCCACTTGTTCAAAACTCTGAATTGTTGGCTGTCCGAGGTTTGCTGAAACAAAGGAAATGAGCTTGGTTGGAACCAAAGAATTCTGTACAAAGTCAAATCCTGTTTCATTATCACAATTGACAACTTAATTATCTCTCATATAAAACGTGCACAGAACCAGCTCCCTGAGAGCAGCAGGCGTGGCGGCCTGGAGCTGAATCCTAAGACGTTCTGTGGCAGTGCTGGCCCAAGGGGAAGACAATGGAGCCTCAGATGTCATTTTAAGTTTTCTAGTAGTCACATTAGAAAAAGTAAAAAGGAACACGTGAAATTAATTTTAATAATATATTTTATTTAACCAAAGACAGTTGACCCCTGAACAACATGGGTTGGAACTCTGTGGATCCACTTGTATGCAAATTTTTTTCAATAAAAGTTACACCAAGTGTGCCTGCCTCCTCCTACTTCCTCCATCTCTTCTCCTGCCATGGCCCCTGCTCTTCCTCCTCCTCCTCCTCCTCAGCCTACTCAACATGAAGATGAGGATGAACACCTTCATGATGATCCACTTCCACTTACTCAATAGTAAATATATTTTCTCTTCCTTATAATTCTTTCCTTCCTTCCTTCCTTCCTCTCTCTCTCTCTTTCTTTCTTCCTTTTTCTTTCTTTTTTAGACAGAGTCTCGCTCTGCCACCCAGGCCAGAGTGCAGTGGCGCAATCTCAGTTCACTGCAACCTCCTCCACCTGGGTTGAAGTGATTCTCCTGCCTCAGCCTCCCGAGTAGCTGGGATTACAGGCACCCACAACCACGCCCGGCTAATTTTTGTATTTTTAGTAGAGATGGGGTTTCACCATGTTGGCCTGGCTGGTCTTGAACTCCTGACCTCAAGTGATCCACCCGCCTTAGCATCCCAAAGTGCTGAGATTACAGGTGTGAGCCACCATGCCCAGCCTCTTTTCCTTATAATTTTCTTAATAACATTTTCTTTCCTCTAGCTTACTTTATTGTAAGAATACAGTATATAATACACGCAACATACAAAATGTATGTTAATTGACTGTTTTTCTTATTGGTAAGACTCCAGTCAACAGTCAACTAATAGGTAGGCTATTAGTAGTTAAGTTTTTGGGGAGTCAAGTTATACTCGGATTTTCAACTGCACAGGGAGTCAGTGCCTCTCAGCCATGCATTGCTTGAGTCAACTGCATATATCTGGAATATAATCATTTTAACATGTAATCAATATAAAAAAGTTTTGAGATATTCTACACTTCTTAAATTCCAATGTATACTTTATACTTACAGCATTAGCCATATTTCAAGTGGTCAACAGCCACATGTGGCTAGTGGCTACTATATTGAACAGGGCGGTAGCATAAACTACGATATTTTAGGTTCAAAAATATGTAGGGCTGTGAGAAAGCCCAGGAAATGTCCTTGGTACCTCGAGAAGCCGGATTTAACCACTGGGTCTCTGCAATGGCTCAATTATCTCATGTGCTTTGGTTAAATGACAGGAAAACAAACATCAATTCACAGGCCAAATATTGTGTGCACATGCAAAACAAACACATAAAATATTTTCTATCTTGCACCAACAAAGGATTTGAAGTAGCTTACAAAAAAACTCAAGAACTATTAATATAAAAGAGAATCATGAGGATGCCATTAATTAGGGGGGAAATGAATGTCAACCACGCCACAGTCACCAGAGGGGCTGCTGACGCTGCTACATTCTTGCCTGGTGCCACAAAAGACACAAGCAGAAGCACCTGGGGATCTGGAGGGTCTTGCAAATGGGGGCTCTGGGAAGGCAGCCACATTTGCCTGGGGTCAGACCCCCTATTTCAACCCTCAAAGTAGATACCAGAGGAGGATGGTTGGTTGGTTGTCCGTCCACCCCTTCTCCTCACCATTACTACCTTGAGAAACTGTTCTCTCTCGCTGGGCCTAACACTCACACAACATCTTCATTCTAACCAGCTGGCCTTACAAGAGAAGCTAATTTCACTCTACTCAATGTGCTATATGCATTTATCCAAAATGCCTAGCTCAGAGCCACAGTTGCGGCAAAAGAATTTAAATCTCCTACTTGACAGGAATTCTCTTCATTCTTTTACTGGCTCCTAGAGCCAGCTTACAGGGGCAAAGGCTGAGGAGGAAAGTATTCCACCTTCCAAAACCAGAACGAGGGTGACAGGCAGATGGCTGGGCAGGTGCTGGCACATCATGGAACTCAAATCATGGCCAACTGATTAGAAAAGGTCAGCATAATTAGGCTAATTATGGGCTCAGAGGGAAACCATGGACTTTCCTCATCAATTTATGACCATCTGGGAAAAAGCCTCAACTGGGATTTTTGGTCTGATAATGGGAAAGAAAAATCAGGATACATGATCTATATATAGGGAAAAGCTAAAATCCTGGCCTTGGTGGATTTCCTATCCCTACCCCCTTCCTTGGCCCGCCCTCTCCCAACACACAGTCAGCTGGTTACTGAGGACAGTAACAGGGTCTGGGGAGAGACTGGGGGAGAAAGTTACTTGATGACACTGTCATCAGCTCCAAAGTTCACATTCTGTGAACCTCCTACCACATCTGGAATGTGTGAAGAGCTGGAATGTGTGAAGAGGGCTGTGATACATACCAGTTTCTGAGAAAAAAAGAATAAATATTTTTAATTTAGTAGTCACTAAAGGCACAAGATCACAAGAATGTTCAGATGTTTCCAACAAGAATGAACGGTATTACATCCCAAGCCACTTACTCTCCAGGTAAGGTGTGAACTCTGGGGAGTTCTCATACAGAGGCTCCCCAGCAGAACCGGTGCTCCCCACATTCCCTGCCGGGTAGGAGAAGACCCGTGCCAAGTACGTCTGCTTCACATCCTTCACAATCTCGTCGGTGAGGTCACACTCTGTGTCTGCTGTGTAAAAGCATTTGCTTTTCCAATCTCCTGTCTTAGTGCTAAAGAAAGAAAAGAAGGAAGAAAAATAAATGGAATGTTACAATTTGCACCCAACAAGATAGACTGCTTCCTGGCTGTGGTGTTCTGTGCTAACATCAGGAGCCCTACAATCAACCCTAATGATGCAGTTACTGTGCTGAGCACTTTGCTTTTTTAAAAAAAATTGTTTTGTAGAGATGGGGTCTTGCTATGTTGCCCAGGCTTATCCTTCTGCTTCAGCCTACCAAAGTGCTGAATGTACAGGTGTGAGCCATCATACCTAGCAACACTGAGCACTTGGGATGCACGTTTGAGTCCTCATAGCAACCCAGGGGATGGCTCTGTAATTTGCCTTGTTTTTACAAATAAGGCAAGTGAGACGAAGTGAGACTGGGTGACTAGCTCAAAATCACACAGCTGGACTTTGAACCAGACAGCTATTTGACTCTTGGATCTGTACTCTTAACCATTTTGTTAAATATGTTTCTTAGAATGTAGATGCTCTGTCATGCTAACAGGAGAGAAAGAGCAGATTTCCATCAAAATGAGGCAACTGAGACAAAGTGAGGTTGTTTACTACAGTCTACTTATTATAGTTGTTTGTTATATAATGTTCTATATTCTATGTAGAATAGAGTCTATATAGCGAGTCTATGTAATAACATGTTATACACATATTCTCTCATGAGCACTATTAACGCTATTATTAATCATTCATTGACTCCACTATATGTCAGGTGTTCTACTGGACCCTTTACTCGTGTTACTTCATTTGATATAATCCTTCCAAGAAGGTGTTGGATCTTTCTTATCCATGAGGACATTGAAGCTCACAGGCACTAAGCAACTTGCAGAAGGTCACATACCTAACGAGTGGCAGAGCTGGGTCTGTTTGCCCCATTATACTACATGCCTCCCTTGCTTTTGCAAGATGTGAATCCATCCCAACAAAGATTATAGAATAACAGTACAGGTAGTACCTGTCTAATAAAGTCTGAGACTAAAAAGCTAAAGACAGATCGTTCTTTTGTGAGACGTCATTGAAGGGGAAATGATTTAAAGGACTTCTACTGACAATGAAATTCTTCTAAATGACCAAAATAATAAATAGGTGAAGTGTCACTGCAACTTGATTCACACACTTCTGTCCCATGGAAAGTGACAGTTATGCTGCTCTTCCCTTTGGTATTATTGACTGCCAGAGCCAGACCCATCGTTCAAGGCCAGGTCCCAACTCCACCTGCTCCAGGAATCTCCAGATCTCCCTGCTGAGCATTTACATCTCCCTCCCCTGTCCCCCAGCATGAGTTCCTCCATGATGCTGTTAATATGAACACAGTCTGCCTGGTATGAGGGGTGCGTGCCCTTGTGCACCCCCATTAAGCAGCAGGGCTATAGGGTCTTGCTGACTATTAGATGGTTTGCATTTACAGGTTGAATTAATACATAATCTCGGGGAAAATGAGGCACCATGTGGATTCCATTGTCTAAATTCACACATAAAAGCCATAAATACATTTTCTTTCAAAATCTGAACTAAGTAACCAGGCCAAAAGGATTTGGGTAAACACATTCTTTATCCTAAAGTGCACAAAGATTGATATTGAAATATTTTGGTTTCTATTTAATTTTATGTGATAAAAGTAGAGAGGCTATTTTGTTCCAGAATGACCAAAATGTGTTTTATCATTTCCATTTCAAAAAGCAAATGAGACTATGCTGTTTCCTTTTTATCACTATAGCAAATAGTCGTTCAGATAACAGGAGAAAGTCTCCTAGGGCTTTCTATGTACAATAGAGATACAGTATTTGGTTCCTCCCAGCTCACAGCAGGGACCACATACTCTATAGCAAAATTTAGCACAAGGATTTATACAGTGCCATGGTAAGTAGTAAAACTGTATAAACAGGTAATGAAGGGACAATTCTGTAGAAAATCCCTCTGAATGCCATTAATAGCATTAACACTTTAAAAGCCTCCAAGGTTCTTCCAGGCATTGCAAAACCCTCTGATTTGGAATTTTGAGTTAACTAAAAAATTCAGTCACTAATTTGCTTGCAGGTTGTTTTCCAGAAGCTTTGTAAATTCAGCTCTAGAATTCAGAACATTTCCATGGAATGAATATCACCGGTGATGGTTTGTGCTAAGGCTTAAGCCAATAACATTTCCCAACCACCACTGAAAACTGTTAGCAAAGGTGAAAAATGCAGTTGGAGCTCCAAGTAGGGGCTTCTGCACAGCAGTAGTGTCCTGCGGCTGGAGCCAGGCTGCAGCAGTGAGAGCAGTGGGGAGGGAAGAGGGGCAGCTGCTTCAGAGGCTAACTGTAGGGAGGGAAAACAGGGAGGAAGGCCAACTGAGGAGGTGCAGTGGGCAAGACTTTCCTTCTTCCTCCCACTTTGGGGCCTCCTGTCAGACTGTGGCAGAGCCACCTGGGGGGTGGCGGTATGTGGATACTGGGTAGACTTTGGTTCCAGACCTGACATGGGCTCTCACCATCAGTGTAGTCATGAATAAATCCCTCAATTCTCAGAGCAACAGTTTCCTCAACTGTAAAATGACTGCTCCGGTCCTTTTTAACCAGGAATCTCATTTATTCCTGGGGTGGGCAGGAGAAGAGTGCACACCTCAGGCAGAGGCTGATGGAAAAGCTCCCAGGCCCTCCGGCACAGCAGCAAGAGATTGTCCAGTCCACAGGACCACCCTGAGTCGGCTGGCATCCCCCAAGTTGTAGCCCTGCGCTCTGATGTTTGCAGATGAGGAGCTGTGCTCATTTAAATAACAGCGGCCTTATAAAGTTCAAGAACTTACAGTTAACAAAGGCTTATGTTTAAAAAACAGATGAGTCATAAATACATTCCCATGTATCCCTCAAATATTAGATTGAATATATTTAGGAGGTAAACATTCCTCCCAAAATATAATTTTTACCATATAGAAGTAAAGTGTTTACTAAGGTAAACTTCAGGCCTGTATCAGAGAAATTACTTACTAATTCTCAATTGGTAAAATCTGAATTGATAAGTTTGACCAGAACTGTAATCATTATTTCAGGTTATGAAATTCCTTCATCTTTCTCTCCCCGCAAGCCCATACATATCCACACATGCATGCACGTATGCATGCAAGTTCTCCTTGCTGGTTTGGCAACTGCTGTCATGAAGTTCATTTTGAAAAACAAGAACATTCACTTAAAAGATGCATCGTTATCTAGAAGTTGCATTCCTAATGCTGTAAAAGGCCTGGCACAAGCTAAAACAAAACAGAACGGCAAAATACCTTTCATTTTAGCTGGTGCTACTTTTGTACCTTTATGTAATTAGCATTAAAATAATTTCCACAGCAGCTATTCTCTATTTCATAAGATCTCTACCAAGCCTCTTAGAACATTTCAAAAACCAAAAACTTGCCAAGAATATGATGAAAACCATCAAGGAAGACATAACCCTTAGATTGAATATGCTGAATTATCGCCTCCTGGGGACAGCTGCCAGTCAGAGTCGAGGCACCAAGAAGCAGAGCCACCCCAGACCCAGAGGGTGCAGACAGCAGAGTATTTCTGCTCTGCCAGGCTCAGTGAGTCACACATTTGGCCTCCTCCACTAAGATCATGTATTCTACCAAATTTCGATTCATGGAGTCCAAAGATGAATGAATCAAACACTGCTTAAGGGCAATGTATACATTGGGATTCCTCCCCACCTCTTCCCTAAGGTGTTAGACATTGTTCACAGTCTAGACAGCAATAGAAAAAGACATCAATGTTTAGATGAGATTAATAATCTATCATGACCCAAAGCACACTTCAGTGCCTATTCAAGATGGTTCACCTCTCCACAGTTTATACTCCACTTAGGAACTCTCCCATCATTTCCAAAAACAATTAAAACAATTAAAATGTTCTATCAGTTTAAGGTCTGGAAATGTTGCAGGCCTAACAGAGTATGACATCGGCCAGCGGATTGCCAAGAATCCCTTCTTCTTTGTCAATAATTTCATCCAGTAATCAGCTTTAAAGACATTCGTGTTCAGCATAGGAGAGTAGAAACATCAAAGACCTTAATTTTCTTTTTCTGTACCCAGCTTACCTTATTTGAACAGTGTAGACTTGATTGAGGGGTTTGGGTTCCCACTCCAAAATTGTCTTGAAATTAGTTGATTTCCAAGTTAAATTATATGCTGCCACAGTATTTGTAGTGCCTTTAAACAACAGAGAAACAGCTATTATTACATGCACTTCAGAGCACTCGAATGTATTGATGTATAAAACACCTTCCCACCTGACATCACCATAAACCTCACTTTTTATTTTTCAACCACAAAAGCTTCATTAGTGAATTATCAAGAGAAAAAGAATCTTCAAATTTTTTCTAGACCTAGAATTTCTTCATGACAAGATTCACTTTGTAATCCCAGGACACCGGCAAGGATCTTGACATTTTCGTTTGAAATTATTCATGGGCAAAGCCTTGTTATAACTTGACCGGGAAGAGCCCAGAGCCATCAGTGTGCCAGTCCAGGACTCAGCTCAGGAAGAGTCAGGTTCAGCCCGCCAGGAAGGGTTTTCAGTAAGTTATGGAAAAAAGGCAAATCCCACACGTGTGACAAGAGTTAGGACTGCACGCAAATGAAAAAAGCCAAACTTCACTTTTTCCACTTTTATCTGAAATGTCTCTACACTGAAACTTCCACAGAGACCCACGTGGACGTGTGGCCTGTCACACCGTCGGCTGTATTGGATCAGGATAATTTATTATGAAGGTCTGCTTTGCCAGTACGCAGCAGGTCCCAGTCTCTACGCCGTCCCGAACACCGCGTAGAAATACGGGGCACGCACAACGTTGTACCTGCTCCAATCTAAGCAGCAATCCAGCCCTTTTGGACTGCCTCTACCCAAACCTAGAACAAAGATGGCCAGAAAAAGACCAGGGACGCTCTTTATTAAGGGAAGATGCACATATAATGAAAGATAATATCCAAACCTCTGCACGCCAACACGTGCAGGCGCAGGTCCAAGTCCTATTATATTGAAGGTCACAACTCACTGGGAAGCCCTTTCCCCAGAGTTAAAGCGGGAGCCAAAAGTCCGCTTATGCAACAACAGTCCAATTACTCGGACACCCCGAGCAAAACTCTCCAGCGGAAGGGGCAGCGGGGTCTGGGGCGCCAACTCCCTCCCTGCAACTCCCGCCGGCGCCCGAGGGACTCGGTTCATTCAAGCCCGGCTGGGTGGGCGCAGCCGAGTCCCGTAGGCTCGGGGGACAACATGGGCGCCCCGGGGAACCAGGGCGAGCCCGCTGCCAGCCAGGACTGTCGCCTCCCTCCTGCATGTGGCGCGCCCCGGGCTTCCAGGGGCTGGTGCCACTCACCTGAAGCGCCGGCCACCTGGGCGAAGACCCAGCCGAGCAGGAGCGTCCAAGCGACGGCGGTCTCGGGGCGCGGGACCCGGGGCCAGGCAGGGGTCTCCATGTCTACGAGTTGGGGGCGAGATCAAGCGGGTTCCGTGGCGCCCGGGGGGCTGGGGAGGTTGGGCTGCAGGCGCCCTTGGCCGGCCAGAGGGAGTGCGAGGGGGTGCGGGGAGCTCGGAGTCTTGGGGAGCCGGTGCCCCGCGCGCTATAAAGGGCCGGCGGCGCGCTCTCCCGCGCCTCTGCCCGCCCCCGGCGCCCGCCCACGCCGCTCCTCCCGACTCCCCGCCCCCGGCCCGGGTCACTTGCCGTCGCGGTGGGCGGCCCCCGGCGAGTCCACACCCCTGCCCCGCCTCCTCCCGGTAGGAAACTCCGGGACCCTGCAAGGGGTGACTCACCCCAGTGATTCAACCGCGCCGCCGAGCGCGGAGCTGCCCTGGAGGACGCAGGCGGGTCTACTTGCGGCGGGCGCCCGGGTCCCCCAAGGCTCCCGGATTCACCCAGGCCCGCGACTCCGACGTGCAGCTTAGGTGGGCTGCAGGTCTATGGCAGGAAAGGGAGGGCGCCTTGGAAGAATTCCTCCCTTCCATTTGGTGATAAAGTGGGAGAGGCGGCATTTATAACATTTAATAGAAAGCACGGGCTCTGGGCTCCCCTCGGCCAGCGGAGGGCATTTCCCAGATGCTTTGCCCACCTAGGGCAGAAGCTCGGGACCTGCAGCGAAGTAAACGTGTGGCGGTGAGCAGGGCCCTCTCCCAGCCACGGTGGCTTCTTCTATCCCACGAAGGTCAAGAATACCTGGCCTGCCCACCTCGCGGGGCCCTTAGCGGGTCGCACAGGAGAAAGGCGGTGCGAATGCCGGTGTCAGCCACGGTGTGACCGGCTCGGCTCAGAGGTCTGAGGGTCAGTTGGCTCAGGCACCGCCCGGTACGACCAGAGATAGTGACTGAGGAAGAGCAGCCTCACATCTGGCAGTTTGCCTCTGGGAGAATTCCAGCGTGACATCTGCAGCTCTGTGGTTCCAGAGAGGGTGGTTCTCACATTGAAGAAGACATCCGTGGGACTGAGTTCCACCGAAATGCAGAGGAACCAAAAATGAAAATCAAAAATGTAACCAGACTTGTGTGCCACTAGTTTTAAGCTTTGGTTTTTCTAAATTATTTTCTGGCTTCTCCTTCTGGGCTTTGCTGTAAACTTGCCAGGCATGAGAACAACTCTTAATCTATTGAGTGGCATTTTAAGCCATCCTGTCAAAGGATCTCCTGTCATCTTTATTATTATTACTCTATATTGCCTGCAAGACACGACTGGAGAATTCTTAGTATAAGAACTGTTTGTTTCCTCTCTCCTTCTTTCCCACGTTTTCCCAGGGAAGTCAGTCTTGCATTTTAATGCATACTATATACATATTTCATATAGCTTACTGAACCACTTGTTTTAACAGAATAAAACTGTGCAAAATTTTAATTTTCCTCCTTTGCCTGAACTGAAATAGCACATCCAGGTTTAGCCCTTGTAGACTTTCCTTCCTCGAAGCAGAAAGTTGCTCTTGATGACTTCCTCTTTGAGCTCTCTGCCAGCTCTGAAACCCACAAAGTTTATGTTTGCAAAACTAAGCCATGCAATCCTCTTTTTATGCAGACTCTAGCCTGAGTCATTTTCCCTAAGAGATCTTTAGCTCCACCTGGGATGTGATTCTTTGCTCTCTGGGATTGAAGGTAACTGAAGAGAAATAGTTACACTTCAGGTTTGTTACAAGACCCAAGAAATTGTTGCAATTCCACTTGGAGTCACTGACTTTTCTGAAATCATATAGGGCTTTAAACAATGTCAAGACCAGTCATTTGATAAAAATGTTTACCATTGGATTGTGATACAAAATGTGCCTTAAATATTGATTAATTAGGTGAATATTTATTTTGTATATCCATTAAAATAGACAGGAAAGAGAAGATGTTGGGTGTTTGCACAGGCTTTTTAGTAAGTACGGAATGACATTCTTCAAGATTTAAAAATGCTAAAATCATTACTATTTTCAAGAAGAGGGAGGAAGAAAACGTGGTAAATAATATTTCATTGCGAAGTGTTTTTCCCTGACTGATCTAATTGTGGCCAGATGAACTTTTTGACGGTGCCAAGTACACTTTTTAATGGTGCCAAACAGCAGTTGATCTATAATAACTGCTGTTTGGCACCATTAAAAAGTACATATCTAAAATTTCACTGTTGAAATTTGTTCACAAGAACAAATTGATTGTTAAAATTATTCCTTAACCTTAACACAATTTTTTTATCCCCGTCAGTAAAGTCAAGCTTAGCAGTTACCAGCTCCCTCCTCCATGATCTATCTTGGAGGCTCTGAGAAGTTCAAAAAGTTACTAAACTATAACAATAATCTCTCTGGCTTGACCAGTCCCTTTCTGATTAGATTTTAGGATGTCAGAGGGTGGGAGAACCTCACAGACATTCTTTTATGGATGAGGACCCTGTGGCCAGCTGATCTGAGTAAACTGGCTTGCCTAACAACACAGTGCAGATCTGGTCTTCTGACCCCGGGGGCTTTCCTTCCATCACCAGGCTTTCTCCTACTCCCAATGAAGGAAAGTAAGACTGGGTGGTAAATCCATCAAATGAATGATTAATTAATCCATCCATAAGCACTCAAAAATGTTCTGCACATACAAAAAGTGCAGAAAAGTACAAAACTGCACAAAAACTGCACACAAAGTGTATAAAATACTTTGCAGTTTGGGGAACTCATTGTTCTTAGGCAAAAATATCCTGATGGTTAGTCCTTGAAATAGACAGACAAGGAGACATGTAGAAGAGTTTGAGTTCCCTTTGCATAACCAGTGATGAAATGTGGTTGATGAGAAGTCTGAAAATAACTGCGGAGATGTTTCAGCCCTTCCACTGTACTTTTATAGTACTTGCTGCCAATTTTACCAACTCAATTTCATTGAGAACTTCACTTAATCTCACTTGTGTGTTTACCTGTTAATCTTTCCTGTTGGATTGGGTTTTTTGTCTGTTTTTTTCCTCTCAACCCTTTCCACAATTATCAGCACATAATAGGCACTTACTTAATACCTTTTGAGTCAACGAATACTTTATGAAACTATGTGTGCAACCAAATATTTCACTGGTGTTCAAGAGATGAAATCTGTCACTGCAAACTCCCTTTCTAGGGGCCAGGCAGTGAGGGTTTCATAATGCTGAGATTGGTAAGAAAATACAAATCCATCATGACTGGAAAGGCACCACTCAACCGCAAGCTCTAGCAGTCTAACCAGTGATTAGCTGTCTCTGCACCACCAGAAAATCTCACCAGGAGGAGAGATAGCTGAGAAGCAGAAACCAGACGCAGAAGTTTGGAAACTAGCTAGCATTTTTCTAAAAGACTGGATTCTACGATGATTCAGAATATACTTCATCATGTGATGAGGTTGTTGATAGTTTTCCTTGCATACAAAGGCTGAATAACTTTTTAAAACAAATTCCTCAAAATGTTTATTTCCCAGGAAAGAGATAGGTTAAGATACATGATAGCAAGTAAAATTGAGAATAATTCAGAGAAACTTATTTTATGCATATGAAATGGTAAAAAGAACAATGAAACCATTTTACCCAAAATTCAGGTAAAAGGCAAAGTATGAGAAAAGGCCAGAGGGAATTAGGAGTTAGTAGGAACACAGAGTTCTGGAGGAAAAGGAAAAAAGTGACTCAGCAGAACCTAAGAAACATCTGGCAGGGTATAGTTAGTCATGGAAAAATTGGCAGTCATGATTATGCATTTTGTGAAAATAGCAATATACGAGTCCGACAGTTCATTTAGACCAAAATTAAATAGTTGAAAGTCAGTATGATAAAATCTATTATCCTGGTCATTCAAAATACTTCTATCAACTGTCTAGAACAGCTTACAGGAAGCTTTACTAAATGAGTTATCACATAGCACCAGTATTCTGAAAAATGTAACTTTAGAGAAAAACCTTCCAATTCAAGTCTTAGACTGGGATTGGTGTTTTCAGCAGACGTCTGTTTTTATAAACTTAAAGCTTATCAAACTACCTTTCAACTTTCATTTTGATGAACAGTAAATATTATTTTATTATCTACATACGATGGTGACAAAATAGAGAAATAATAAATATGAATTGTGGGTATTATTTTAGTAACAAAAAGTCATTTAAAATGAAAACCCTTAACCTATGTTCTTATTAATATAATATTTATGTGATTTAAAATTTTGTATATGGTATCATTTACTTAAGCGTCTCTTAATTCCTCATTTCTGTAACTCTTTATACCTGACATATGCACTAAATTTGATGAACAGAAATTCATTCATTCAACAAATGCTTGAATGTCCACCAGATACTGGGTTCTTTGCTAGACTCTGGATGTACAGAGTAAAACAAAGAAGTCCCTTTCCTGTTAAACATATCATCATTCCTACTTATGTCCAGATTTTATGTTTGTTTGTTTGTTTTTTGAGACAGAGTTTCGCTCTTGTTGCCCCAGGCTGGAGTGCAATGGCACAATCTCAGCTCACCGCAACTCCACCTCCCGGGTTCAAGCAATTCTCCTGCCTCAGCCTCCTGAGTAACTGGGATTACAGGCATGTGCCACCATGCCCGGCTAATTTTGTATTTTTAGTACAGACGGGTTTATCTATGTTGGTCAGGCTGGTCTCAAACTCCCGACCTCAGGTGATCCGCCTGCCTCTGCACCCCAAAGTGCCGGGATTACAGGTATGAACCACCACGCCCGGCAGATTTTATGGTTTGAATGATTTTCTGTCAGCCTTTGAATTGGATATAAAACAATCTTAACAGTGTTGTTTATTTACAAATTTCATTCTGTCCTCCCCCCAAAAAGATTTAGGTGTGTCGTGATCAGTTCATCAAATAGGTATCTTTAACTCAGAAAATGACTTACAGGTTTAAAATATACATTCTCTATCAGTTTGAACGTATTGATGAACTCTCAAAGTTTTGAATATGGAAAAAATATATGAAGCTCAACAAGAAAGACAGCTTTATAAAAAGGCAAGTCTAGCAGAAAAGATAACCAAGTAGGAGATTCCTCAGGTGAGGAAAAAAATAAGTAAAATAATCAGCTTAAAAGCATGTGTGCAAGATATTTCATTGTTATTTTTATGTTTGTTTGTTGACATTTTATAGCCTAGTTAACAGATGCTCCAAATTTTGAGCCTGTAACCCTTCCAATCCCTTGCTGCCTTTGATGGTGATGCTCCATCCTATTATACCAACTTCACATTGAAGTGGAGCTCTCAAGACAGAGGTAATTCCTTAGTAAGCAAAGTTATTTTTCACACTGGAAACATGTTTATAACATTTGACTGGTTGTAATTGTCATCCTAAACCATCATTACCCTTTATGTTACAACATTTTAGCATCTCACAGTTCTAAATCAACTACTTCTATTCTCACAGTTCTAAATCAAATACTTCTATTCCTTGCCATAAGGGGAATAACAGGTTGCTTTAGCCTCATTGTTTGTGTCCCTTCACGCCCCCCCAACAAATCCGTATGTTGAAATCCTAACCTCCGATGTGATGGTGTTAGGAGGTGGAGTCATAAGTAGATGATTTGGTCGAGGATGGAGCTTTTGTGAATGGGGTTAGTACCCTTATAAATGAGCTTCATCTTCCTTTCTGCCATGTGAGGATATAGCAAGAAGACGGTTCAGGAAGCTGAACCAAATCTGCTGGAAACTTGATCTTGGACTTCCCAGCCACCAGAACTGTGAGAAATAAATTTATGTTTGTTTAATCCAGTTGGACTATGGTATTTTTTGTTATGGCAGCCTGAATGGACTAAGATACAGGACATATACTATGGAGACAGCTATTAAAATGACCAAATTAGAACGATTGATCTTAGACCTGCACCTTATTTTAAGAATAGTGTTTACTTTGCATCTCCCATCACAATGGATTTGTTAACCAAGATCCTGCCTTATATGGTTTAATCAATACTTATTAAGGGATTACTATGCACAGGACAGTATACCAGGAACTATGAGTCCCTTTGGTAAAATATCTCGTAACTAGTCAGGGAGAGGAGACAAATACCTAAGCTTCCACAGGGCAAAGTGGTATGAGTGATGTGGGATATAGTGCCACATCTCTTGCTAGTAGATTGAGAGCCCTGTGCTGGAAGAGACTGCTCTATCGTTAGAGGTATCTACAGTGCTAGGAACAGTGCCTGGCACACAGTAGGTCCTCTGTATTCATAAAGCTTTGCTTAAAGATGTAGAAGATGTTCAGGACCTCTACAGAGAGAGTTTGGTTCTCACTGGGGTGATGAGAGAAGGTCCCCTAGAGGAAAGTATTATTTAAGCTGTGGCTTAGTCCATTTAGTCTGCTCTAACAAAATACCTTAGACTGGGTAATTTATAAGTAACAGAAATAACAGTTCTGGCAGCTGGGAAGTCCAAGATGAAGGCACTGGAAGATTCGGTGTCTGGCAAGGGCTCACTCTTTGATTCGTAGCTGGAAACTTGTTGTTGTATCTCCATGGCAGAAGGGACAAGGCAGCTCCATTTAACCTCCTTTATAAGGGCACAAATCCCATGCATGAGAGCAGGGCCTCATGCATCACTGCCTAAAAGGCCCCACCTCTTAATACGATCACATTGGGCATTAGGTTCCAATGTATGAATTTTAGGAGGAAACCAACATCAGACCATAACAAGCTGGACCACAGAGGAACAGCAGAGAGGAGGAGGAGAGCTTTAGTAAGAAAGAGGAGGTCATGGCCTGAGAGTGAGCAGAAAACCAGTTACAGGCAGACTCTGGAGATAATGAAGATTCAATTCCAGACCACGGCAATAAACCAAGTGTCACAAGAAAGCAAGTCACACAAACTTTTTGGTTTCCTAGCACATATAAAAGTTATGTTTATACTGCATCATAGTCTATAAAGTATAGAATAGCATTATGTCTAAAAAAGTACGGACCTTAATTTAACAATACTTTATTGCTAAAAAAAATACTAAGAATCATCTGAGCCTTCAGAGAGTTGTACTTTTTTTGGTGGTGAAGGGTCTTGTCTTGATGTCGCTGGCTGCTGACTGATCAGGGTGGTGATTGCTGAAAATTGGGGTGGCCGTGGCAGTTTCTTAAAATAAGATAACATGAAGTTTGCCACATTGATTTTTCCTTTCACAAAAGTTTTCATCACCCTATATTGACGTTACACACGATGTCTGTGTCTTCTGCTCTAGCCTAGCATCATGCAGGCAGGAATGTGTCTGTCTTGGTTCTCCACCAAAGGCCAGTACTTCTAATACTTAGATGCTATAATCAAGCACTTGCCAAAAAAAAAAAAAAAAAAAAAAAAAGGCTGATAACGAAGACATAGCCCTGACATGGTTCTGACAGTTTATGTCATGGTTATGGTTATGACAAAACCTTTCTGAGGATTCAGGAAATCTGCAAAATGGCTTTGTTCTGTATTTTATTTCTTCTTAGCTGATGTCATGATGTCAGTGGAAAAGCAAATGATCATTTGGGAATATCCAGTGATCTCAATACCAGTCTATTACTTGCTGCCAGTGAAAATGGCCAAAAAATATTGTTCTAGCATCCTATAGGTATTAACTTAATGCTCACAACAACCTTGTGAGAGGTAGGTGGAACTATACGTTTTACAGATAGGCTAACTGAAGCCCAGAGAGGTTAAATAACTTGCCCAAAGTGGCACAGCTGGGAAATGGCTAAGCTGGGATTTGAACACAAATAGTGGAGCTGCAAGGTGCACATCCACAACCTGTGTTGCTGTGTGGTCTCTCCTCAGTCATGACACTAACACATGCACATTTCCTATGAAAGCTCAGTGAAAACCACTGCACTGATTCAAGTCCCTTTTTCCTTTTTCCCCTGTCTTCCCTACCTGGTGAAGTTGACCCTCTGTGATGTGCCTGGCTTCAAAACATGGGGACTTTCCGAAAGAAAACTAAGCCAAAACCTGGCCCAAGTCAAGAACAAAGGGATCTTTCTTTTGCTTTGTTTCCAACTCATTTCATCCACATCTAGATTGCTTTCCTCTCCAAAACAGGAAAAAGGAAGCTATCTCTGAAAATGGCTTATTTATCCTGACAACATGAGATAAATGCTCCTCAGCATCTTATTATTTATTAAGAAATATGGGTCATGATTACAACTCATAAATGTTAGGAAAGCCCTTTCCGACCTACTTCTTGCTTATGGCATCATTGAGCTGATGAGTTAGATTAGTCCATAATCACTTTCACTTATCTATCAGCCATTCCACAGCTCTTTTCTCACCTATGAATTAATGTCCTATTTATCATCGTGATACAAACATCCAGGCTCAAGCTGGAACTTGTCGTGCAGTCACTTCTATTTCCCTGGAATATTTGTGCAGTGATTGCTCCCTACTTGAGAGCCCCGTAAGGAGCCTCTGCAGATGAGCTCCCTCCTATGGGATGTAGGGTGGTCTCCACTACGACCTGACTCCTCCGTGGTCAGTCACTTCCCCAAATCTAATCTAGGTTGCCTGGTACCAGCTTCAGAGCCTGCCTCTAGTACCAGGTTAGGTGATACCAGTGCCTGGGTGTCACCTAGAAAAATGTCGGCATCTGCAGAACCCACGACTGAGGCTCATCCCAGGAAAAATCACCTTGTGCCCTTTTCCTCCCTCCCATCAGAAACGTTTTTATCATTTGGCAATCAGGTTACAATAATCATTACAGGCAGTCATTAAGGAAAAAAACTCATGGGCGCAATGGTAGTTGATTGAGATGGGCCGTGTGTGTGTGTGTGTGTGTGTGTGTGTGTGTGTGTGTGTTAGGGAGCTGTTGGGGAAGGTGGAGATTTTATTTTTATAATGAAGAGGGCTTGGAATTGATTGTAAAGGCGTGAACCACAAACACCCACCAGCTGTCTCCGAATATCCCACGAATGGTAAAGGAGAGCTATGGACCCATACGTGAGAAAGTCATTTTGCCTCTGTTTTTACAGGGCAGAAAGGTCATGCTGTAACTGGAGATATTACCCCAATGATACCAAGCAATACCAATAGATTCTCAGTCCCAGCTGCTTTTTAGCTGAGTGGGGTAGGGACAATTTCTCACAGTCTCATACAGCGATGAGTTACAATAACAATAGGTGTGCCAGAGCTGCTATCTCTGTGATTCTGTTTCACAGAGAATTCCACCCACTCTAAATTACCAAAGAGAACTTCTTCCTCCGTTGCAGTTTCAGCTCCAGCTGCTGCACTCTTTCTTGATGGTATCTGATGTCTGGCCCTGCTTTGGTCTCTGCCTTTTGTATGCTGTATCCAATGTGGGCTTCCTGAAAATCTGATCCCTGGATATCTGATTCAGGCCTTTTCTGTTGCTAGAGAAGTATGCATGCTGGCTCTTGGCTTTCTTATGTGCTTGTGACCTATTGGGCAGGGCACTAAATAAATATTCTCCAGTCAGCATTTCAAAGAGAAGATTAGGAACATGTTAAGCCTTTAGTTTAAATGGTTCAGTTAATCCAGGAGCAAAGCACACTGAGGTTTGAGGCCATGTGAAATAGCTGATGTCTTGAAATGTAAGCATGGAAAAGTGGCACACACTCCTTCCATGAAGGGAAGGAAATGTGAATGCATGCTGCTCATATGTGTCTAGCCATTTGATTTCCCTGGGGTTTAGCTGTACTATCTGTAAAAATGGGGCAATGGGCCTGTGGTCTGGATCTCATATTTTATGATTTGCTACTTAAAGACTTGGATATTTGGGCCAGAGCTTATTATCATAGCTGATCTGTGCCAGTTATTTTGAATAATTACGATTTCCAATTTTATTTTAAAGTTTTAATTGACATTTATCTGCTTCTAATAATTGTAGTTCATAGTTTCTGTGAACCTACTTTCCAAACTGACGTTGTTCAAAGCATCCAATATTTCCAGATATAAACTGGTGATGAGAGTTTAACACCAAAACCAGACTGATTGTTTCTTTTCACAGGAATTAACTCAGATATTAGAGATCATTTGCTTATGGGTCTGTTTGCTTTAGTTCAGCATTGACGTCACATGCAGTAATTATGGTTACTGCGGTCTTAGCACTGTCCATCATTATCAAGACTCGGCCATGCAGTCGGTGCCCAGTGAATGCTCAGCTCTCAGGGCTGGATAATCTCACCAGGCACATTGGTAGGGCAATCACACAATCACACACCCAGGACAGGGTAGGTGCCCAAAGGAGACGGCTGGGTGAAAATGGGTTGCATGACAGGCTCTGCACCTGCCATCAGTGTTCATCACTTTCCATACTCAGCAGGGATATGCTGTTCTGGGAAGGGCTTTGGGGAGGAGAGAACTAAATAGGGACAGGTGAGAGAGTAAGACACGAAGTAATTTTCTGGGATTCTTCTGTCACCTATAACATCCTCCCAGACAAACTCACTGAATTTTCCCTTCAACTAATAGCCTCTGACCTCTCAATTCTTCAAAGCCTTCTTGATGATAATGGACAAGTATTGGTGGTTTCCCCCAGCACCTACTTTCTAATCCTCCCACCTTCGCTAAGCACCTGCCTCAATGAGTAGATTTCCCTTTGCCTGAGCACTTCACAAAGAAACCATTGTTTTACCAGCATCGATGAATATTCTGCCTAGGGTAGTATTGTTTAGTCACTGATAACATCCTGACTATTTTGAGTGCTTGCTATGCACTAGGCTTCTCTAATTTACCGCTCATGAAAACCCTGGGAAGCAGGCGCCATAAGCTTCCCCATTTTACCCTTGAGAAAGCTGGGGCTAAAAGTGGCTGATGTAACTTGGTCAAGATCGCACACTGGGGTGTGGTAGAGCTGGGGCCCAAAGCAGGTTGTTTCACTCCAGAGTGCATGCACTTGACCATAACCCAGCCAGTGAGCACCCTACCCAGCACTCACTCTGCATCAGCACAGAGTGAGATTCTGCAATGGCATCAGAAGAACAAGCTGTTCCTCCTGCCCTAGAGGGGGCCTAGGGAGGAGAAGGCAGAAATATGCGCTACCAGAGGACACAGTGCCAGGTCCATGATACAGTCAGAACAAGAGTGCTGCAGGGGCCTGAGAAAAGAGTCGTCAGTTCTGGGTGGGGGATTATTTTATCTTTCAATTCACCTGGCTAACATGAATTATTATACATTAAAACAATGACTCGGACTGAAAACTGGGGAAACAGTGCCTTTTACACCCACACAAAATGGATGTATGGCTTCAAATAAAATTTTAAAGCCCATTTCTCATTTGCATTCCCCAAATAATTGGATGCCTCTCTGTTCACTTTTGTTTTTTCTCTTACTGTCAATTCTCTTCAAGGGTGAATTTAGCTTTCTTTAGCAGCTTACTTCATTCCTTCCCAAGGTGTTAATGTTAATGTAAAATCTTTTGATTAACTCTGAGGAGGAAGAACAGTCCCTTAAGTTGATCTGCCCCTCCCACACCTGTTAAACTTCTCTAGCTTAAGGAAACCTGTCAAAGAATCAGACAAACCCCGCATCCACCCAGCCCTCAAGTTCACCCCCTGGGCAGTTGTTTGATTGATGGGTAATGTTTTGACTTGGCTGCTCAAGCCAATGACAATAATGACAGTGTTTGATCTTGTAGACAAAGCCTAAAACTTCGCTGATGTCTTTAGGTGTTGAAAGGAATAAAAATTTTGGATTAGTATAATGACCAAAATGCTACTGAGGATCAGATCCAGGTAGAATTTGCTTTTTTCTGTGTAAATTCACTCAGAGTGAGGCAGCAGGAAACCCTAGGATGCGGTGGGTGAGGAGGCTGGAACGAACAAGACCTGAGTGGGTGGAAGGGTGGCTTCCCAACAGCCCTGCTGAGCCCCAGGCTGCAAGCCCCTGTGGGGGTGGAGGGTGGGAATGTCCCAGCAGGACACCAGCAGACTTTGTCCTTTCTTGAGAACACAAACAGATTGAGAGTTCTGCACAAATTGCTACATGATACCCAACATCCTGTGGCTGAGTAAACGGAGACACTTGGCTACCTAAGTCCTTGCTTATGTTTAAAAATTTAGTATTCCAGGAAGCAGAGATTTTACACCAAGGATGTCCAGGTTTGGACATGATTTTTTTCCTCTTATGAAACAGAAACATATCTGCACTCTTAAGATACAACAATATCATCCCAGGAATGCAATTATGAGTGTATTGCCAGAAAGAAATGAATATCTTGAAAAACAAATAGAGTCTTCTTTTTCCTTATCAACCAGATAAACCTGTTTTTAAAGAAAAGTTTGCTATGCAAGAAATTTATTCAGATGTATTTTTTCCTAATTATTAATCAACCAGAAAGTAAGTTATGCCACTGAATTAGTTTACTTACCTAGTCACTTTTTGCAAAGCATTAATCTAAGGGGAGAAAAATCAGACTTAGAAGTAAATAAAATATGTTTTTTCCACTCCCTGTCCCCTTCCAGATGGGGAGGGATGGATGGGCTGTGAGACCCCCCAGCCAAGAAGCTGGAAGAACTTTCTCGAATCCTGCAGAGCTGCTCAGGGGCCTGCCTTGTATCTGCCTGGCTGTTCCGGGGAGGTTGGAAGACAAACTGTAAAGGCTTTCCATTGCTGAACATCAGACCTCAGAAGTACTGACTGGAGGGCTCCCAAGCTGGCTCAGATCAGCCTCACATTGCCCCGAACAGTATCATCACCGCTTTGCCCTGGTGGGGAAACTACTCTTTACCCTCTGTATGAACCTATGAAGCACGCAGGTCCCTGGAGCAATTTCTGAGTTTGAAGTTGCTTGGATTTGCCATTGCTGCTATGTTGAGGGGAAGGGAGTGCTTTTGAAGAAAATGTTCATCTCTAGTTCCAGCAACAGGCATGGAATTGACACATAACAGGTGTTTGTTGAATTGAGCTGAATAAATTAGAATCTGGGGCAAAATACAGTTGTTCTTTATAGTCCTAAGTCTGTTAATAAAGCAGATATGTCCTTATTACATGTTTTACTGCCATAAATGTGTCTACCAGAACTAGGAATAACGACAGACGGAAGGGTTGAGGATTCTTTCTGACGATACCCTGCCAGGACAGCCGCTTCCTCCCTCCCTCACCAGATGGGGTGGACTACAGTGCTCTGGCTCACACCAGGGGTGGAGGTATTCCCATGATTTGTCTGTTTTGTTGTCTGTAGTGCTTAGTCAGAACGCTGCCTGATACATTGCAGGGGTTCAATGACTTTCTGTGGAATGAATGAACAGACAGATGGTTACTTACCCTGGGGACATAAGGGCCTCACATAGCTGCAGTGTGAGCAGTGCCCTCTGCAGTCCTGGACCCAGATGCATAGAGGCCGAGATGTTCAGCCTTCCACGCCGTGGCCATCCCGGAGCCTAGGGCTGACTCTGTTCTGGTTTGGCTGCTTCTCTTCAGACAGTTGTCAAGCTCTGTCTTTTCTCAAACAGCTTTATTAAAATGAGTTATAACTACAAGAAGTTAGTTCTATAGTTATCTTCTATTTTGCAAATTGAACATGCATTCATTATTCTTTGATACTTCCTTGGAATTTACATTTCCTGGATTTTTAGCCCATCTTTAGGGTCCTCTTTCTCACTTTCCTAAAAATGCTTTAATATATTTGATAATGTGTTGGGGAGAACATCATTTGCGCCAGGGATGAGCAGAGAAAGTCCTTGTATATTACCTACTCATCCTTGATCAGTGGCCTCTGGCAATACCTCCAATCCTTCTTTCCCACCCTGCCACACCTCTTGCCATATTTGCAACCGATTCTCCACTACATTGTTGATTTCAGCATAGTGCCAGTTATTCACCTGTATGCCCTTAGATTCGTAACTGGCCTTTCTCTGTCCAGCCCTATATGTCAGGGAAGTCCACCTCCCAGGCTCCTCTTCCCTCCAGCCTCAGGTAAGTTCAGTCATTGGGAGGAACAGTCAGAAGCCTGGAGGGCAAGAGAAAGGGAAAAGCCAGGGCATTTCTCCCCACCCTCAGACCCTGTGCTGGTCAGCATGTCCATTGCTGGCTGTGCCTCCATCTTGGACCCAGCTGGGCAGCCCTACACCTGGGATCTGGTAGCACCACCACTTCCTGTTGCCCCCTGTCCCTGGGGATGGCAGCAGATGTCAGCTCTTGTTCTTCTTGAGACTGCCTTCTGTGCCCTTTCTGGTTTCTCAGCTCTTCCATGACTTTTATAACCAATTCCCTGTAACAAATCCACTCTGTGTGAGAAACCTGGAGTGGCTTCTGATATCTGATAAGACTCTAACGGACACAGCCCAAAAATACCACTGCTGACTTCATGTGAGCCCCTCACTTTCCTTCTGACTGGAATGGGTGCCCTCACCAGATACCCTGATAATCAGTTATCTGTGGAAAATCCCTGAAATCTTTGAATGGCTAAGTTAAAAGTAAGTATATATTTCATTAATTAGCATTCATCCAAATATTCACTGCATGCGGAAAAAAATTTTTAATTTCTATTTCTTTTGGAGCAACCATTTGAAAGATTGCTGGTTGAAAAGAAAGAGCACTAATTTGGCAATGGTTTTGCTTGCCTTCCAAGCCTGAAGACAGCTGGGGTACCTGACTTGTCACTCACTCAATGTCAGGCCACCTTCCACCTCTGCTAAAGCCATTTGTCCAGTGTGCTTTGGACGCCAGTGAGAACCCAAAGCTAGATCCAGTGTAGCTGTCCCAAGGAACCTGGCAGATGACTCAGGGCTGCAGGTCTGGGTTGGTGAGGTTCAGTGGGAGGAGAGTTGTCATCAGAGCCAGACACGCCTACTTTGGAGTCCCAGCTTTGGATCTCCCAAGCTGTGTAAGGTTGGGAAAGTTTCTTAAATTATTTAAGTCTTTTTTTTTTTTAATATCATTCTTCAAATCAGGAGAAGAAAGCCTGTTTTGAAGGGTTGTGAGGATTGCAGATGATGAGTGCTGGCACCTCAAAGGGAGCTCTGAAGATTACAACAGCAAGTATTAGTAATAGATGCCTGTCTAGGATGATCCTGTATGTATGAAGGTGGTGGTCACTTCTTAGTTGTAGCAAGTGTGGCTTTGGCTGGCAGTTCTTAGCTCTCTGCTAAGTCATGAAGAAACCCAAGAAAACAGAGTTATGTTTGCTTTGTAAAACAAAGTATTACTAGTACATTCTGCTCAACTGTGTACTGGTAGCATTTATAAACAATTTATTCTAACTTTTTTTTCAAAATACTGTTGCAAAAAAGTCTTGTTTCTTTTTTCCTCTTTGCACAGTCATTAAATTTCAGCAATTCTAAATCAGAATAGCATCTAATAGACTGATTATGAAATGTGTTTACTATATTCAAATATTTTCTGGCATATTCATTAATTAAGTACTCAATATTTATTTATTTATTTATTTAATTTATTTTTTGAGACAGAGTTTTGCTCTTGTTGCCCAGGCTATAGTGGCATGATCTTGGCTCACTGCAACCTCCGCCTCCTGGGTTCAAGTGATTCTCACGCCTCTGTCTCCCGAATAGCTGGGATTACAGGCATGCACCATCAAGCCCCGATGATTTTTCTATTTTTAGTAGAGACAGGGTTTCACCATGTTGGCCAGGCTGGTCTTGAACTCCTGACTTCATGATCCGCCCCTCTCGGCCCCCCCAAAGTGTTGAGAATTACGAGCGTGGGCCACCGCGCCCGGCCTCAATATTTATTTATAACATCATGTTACTCTGTCCAGTAACTAAAAGAAATCAGCAAATATGGATCTGTATTTTATTTTTTTAGCAGAAGAATTCTGTCCTATATTGCTCTTTTCTTTTGGATATTGGTCAAATTTAAATAACATATATGAAAGTGTTTTTTATGCTATCTGTTACTGGAAATAAAAGCTCTTTAATTAGTTAACTGAGAGAGGTGAGATAGGATACTAATATACAAAGTTTTAATAGTCCCAAGATTGGCCCAATAGCTATATGGGCAATGATACTGTGTATTTAAATTAATTTTAATTTTAAAAATAATAAATATATTGTTACTATATGATCTTCAGTAAATAAAGAACATATAGAAAAAGTGAACCTCTCCCCTTCATCCTCCCCAAGTTCTACTCTTCTCTTTAAAAGACTGTTAAGAATTTGACATCTATCCTTCAAGATCTTTTTCTATGTACATACAGACACACATACGAGGCCTCTGCAGATATTCTATTTTTGTCTATTCCATGAATGGGATTATACAGAAGGTATTCTGCAGGTGGCTTTTTGTTCTTTTTTACAATGTTTTGAAGGGCTCTGTATGTTGATTGGTATTTTACTTCTATTTTTCAAAGAAAGCCTTGAGGCCCCCTGCTGTAGGTTCAGAGTGGCTCCTCCCAGGCAGTTAGACTCCCTGTCTATTGAACTTGGGGTGGATGTGCCAGGCAACTCCCAAGGTTCAGAGGCACCTTAGGCTTTACCGTCAATGGGCTTTACATTAGGGTGTAGACACCAGGGCTTTCTACTTGGCTTTACATTAGGGTGGTTGCCTTAGAGACAAAGACCTGCCTTCTAGGAAGACCCAGTGAGCAGTAAGGCCACAGCCAGCATCTGTATCTCTAAGACTTGGTTCCTGAGAGCTGGCTCTGCTCTTTTACCATCAACACAGTATACAAGGTCAGCTCATGCCCCATACCCAAAGCCAGCTGCCATCTGTTTCCAGATATGCTCAGAGGTAACCCAGACCTAAGGCCTTTTAAAGAACACAATAACTTTGTTTCTGCTAAAAAGTTGGCTTCCTTAATTGGTTCTTTTCTGGGTTTATTAATCTTGCCTGTTTATTAAACACATGTTGCTTAGTCTTTGTAAGCAGGATTAAAAAATGAAGAGATTCAGAATGTTTAGCTTTGTGTAGCCCTGGGCTCAGACCTGGTAAATATTGGATGGTGTTGATAAAAATGCAGGTCCTGAATATATGACCTTGTGGGGCTAGACAGGCATCTTTCGTTATGAGACATCAGCTAAATTCTGGCTTCACCAAACTCTAAGCTGGAGGGCATGATACCAAGGTTTTGCTTTTGATTTGAGCTCCTTTGAAAGGGACTGATTGATGCTGTTTAGAAACTAGGCAAACTACACAGTTAATTTTATTCAATAACTCTGTTAAATGTTTTGAGTCATTGCTTTTTTTACTCAAAAGGAAAAAGCCAGTGATAGTTTACATTATGATCTTTTAAGAAGTAAAAAATAAAACACCCAGGTAGATGGATAGGAGACGGGAAGAAGGAAGAACCTAGCAACCCAAACCATCCTATTAAATGCTGACTGGCATCGACTTCAAAAGCATGGGGTGAGAATAGTCTGGAGCATAGCTTCATCAATGAGCACTCCGAGGTCCAAAGACTGAGATGTGCTGAGAGTAAGTGCCAGCACTTCAACCCTCATCAAACAGAGGGACTTTTGCTATGGAAGGTGATCAAGGGACTTGTTTGGAGGCGGAAGGGAGCCTCTCTCCCTTCTTGTCCTTTGAGAAGAGGAAGGGGAAAAGAGTGGGCGATAGGTGTGGGAAGGCTGCTGGTTTCTCAGAAGGTGAATTGATAAACATGCCAGAGGCAAAGTACTTCTGACTCTTAAACAACAGTTCAGGGCTGGATGTGGTGGCTCACGCCTGCAATCCTAGTGCTTTGGGAGGCCAAGGCAGGAGGATCGCTTGAGGCCAGGAATTTGAAACCAGCCTGGGCAAAATAGTAAAACCCCATCTCTACAAATTTTTTTTAAAGATATATAGCCAAGCATGGTGGCAGACACCTGTAGTCTCAGCTACTCAGGAAACTGAGGCAGGAGGATCTCTTGAGCCCAGGAAAATTAGAGGCTGCAATGAGTTACAGTTGCGCCACTCTCTTCTAGCTTGGGCAGTACAGTGAGACCCTGTCTCTAAAAAGCAAAATAAAAATTTTTTAAAAAAATACAGTAATTCAGTAAGCAGCACGTGGTGGTTGGGGTGGGATTTGTCCTAAAGCAGCTCCTAATGAGTACATAATGAAGGCTCGGGTGAAATGGTCCTTATTTAGAATAGATGTCATTAGCATACTTCTCTTTTCAGCTTTTCTCCCTGGTCTGTAGGTTTTTTTAATTAGCCCTTAAAAAGCATGTGTAGTTACCTGTTTGCTCTCCTGTGCCTGTGCTGAAAGTGGAAATAAGCCAGACAGAGCCCACTGCAGCCTTTTAGTCCTACAGTCTGCTTGCCAAGAACCTCCAATTCTCTTTGCTCATTTTTTTTTAAGAAACACTTATCTCTTACCAAAATATTATATAGTAGTTTTTAAGAAAATTACTCTAATTGATTGTCTCTTCCTTGCCTACCTCCTGGACTATAAATTCCTTGAGGGTAGATACCTTTGGGTGTTTTATTCACTTACATTTGTCCCCAGAACTTAGAACAGGGCTTGAAATATAGAAATGTTCAATAACTATTTCTTGAATGCATGAATGAACAAACCACAATCCTGGTTTTATATTTGTGTGTGCCAAAATGCTGATAATAGAAATATTTTTAAAATATTTTTAGGAGCTTTCTTTGGGAAAGCAAAAATTCACCTCAACATCTTTCCTCCCTCCATATCTATAGTCTACACAGCTGTGCAAAGTATAGGGCTGTGGTCAGCTGACTGGACAGGCAGATTCCAAGCAGGGCATAGCAGTCAGACTGGAACATGACTCACTGTGCTCACTGCTGAAGACTTTACTGAAAGGCAGTGGGATTTAGTAACACATGGGGGTTTCAAAACAAAGAATACAGTGGCTCAACTTAGTGAATGTGCCACCTGAGTAAGTCTTGTGGACTTGGAAATGCAATTCATTCATGTGCTTCATTATGTGAATGAACTCCAGGCTTAAACAGTCGTAAGAGACTGCTGTCTTCAATCATAAATCCAATTAATATAACGCAATGGAACTCTTAGGCAGACTAGATTAAACCGAGCTCTCTAGCATAGTTTCTCGATTGAAAAGCTGCACAGAAAGCCCAGTTACCAGCTTAGTGATGCTGGAATTGGAACCAGGGAACATAGTTCTAGGACTTAGATGCTGGATAGCCCAGGCTCTGACAGGTGGATGTGTCCTCCACAGCTGGGATCTTTATGCCCACATTGATCTCCAGAGGCTGCTATGGGACAGCTGCCTCCAGGCAGGACACCCTCTAGTCTCTTGGGATGGAGCAAATGGCCAAAATTTGTTTCTGAAACTCCCCCTTGTTTATGCTTCTGTGGGTGATGAATACAGTCCATGAAATATGTTAATACTTCAGTCAAGTCTTGCTCTGTCCTGGGAATCATATTGTCTACTGACCCTTAGATTAGAGATGTATGCAGGCAATAGATAACTCTTGAGTATTCTCTCCAAGTTAACGAACACAAATGGTTCTTCTCTGATCCATTGGGTGACTTGACTTTATAGTTTAACTCTTCAGAAGGCACCCATTTCTCTTTGAAATGTTTGGAATGCCCTGTGAAAACTGACACAAGACAAGGATGCCCTCTCTCACCACTCCTATTCAACATAATGTTGGAAGTTCTGGCCAGGGCAATCAGGCAGGAGAAAGAAATAAAGGGTATTCAATTAGGAAAAGAGGAAGTCAAATTGTCCCTGTTTGCAGATGACATGATTGTATATTTAGAAAACCCCATCGTCTTAGCCCAAAATCTCTTTAAGCTAATAAGCAACTTCAGCAAAGTCTCAGGATACAAAAATCAATGTGCAAAAATCACAAGCACTCCTATACACCAATAACAGACAAACAGAGAGCCAAATCATGAGTGAACTCCCATTCACAATGGCTACAAAGAGAGTAAAATACCTAGGAATACAACTTACAAGGGATGTGAAGGACTTCTTCAAGGAGAATTACAAACCACTGCTCAAGGAAATAAAAGAGGACACAAACAAATGGAAGAATATTCCATGCTCATGGATAGGAATAATCAATTTCATGAAAATGGCCATACTGCCCAAGGTAATTTATAGATTCAATGCCATCCCCATCAAGCTACTAATGACTTTCTTCACAGAATTGGAAAAAACTACTTTAAAGTTCATATGGAACCAAAAAAGAGCCCGCATAGCCAAGACAATCATAAGCAAAAAGAACAAAGCTGGAGGCATCATGCTACCTGACTTCAAACTATACCACAAGGCTACAGTAACCAAAACAGCATGGTACTGGTACCAAAATAGATATATAGACCAATGGAACAGAACAGAGGCCTCAGAAATAACACTGCACATCTACAACCACCTGATCTTTGACAAACCTGACAAAAACAAGCAATGGGGAAAGGATTCCCTATTTAATAAATGGGGCTGGGAAAACTGCATATGTAGAAAGCTGAAACTGGATCCCTTCCTTACACCTTATGCAAAAAATAATTCAAGATGGATTAAAGACTTAAACATTAGACCTAAAATGATAAAAACCCTAGAAGAAAACCTAAGCAATACCATTCAGGACATAGACATGGGCAAAGACTTCATGACTAAAACACCAAAAGCAATGGCGACAAAAGCCAAAATAGACAAATGGGATCTAATTAAACTAAAGAGCTTCTGCACAGCAAAAGAAACTATCATCAGATTGAACAGGCAACCTACAGAATGGGAGAAAATTTTTGCAGTCTACTCATCTCACAAAGGGCTAATACCTAGATCTGCAAAGAACTTAAACAAATTCACAAGAAAAAAAAAACCCCATCAAAAAGTGGGCAAAGGATATGAACAGTCACTTCTCTAAAGAAGACATTTATGCAGCCAACAGACACATGAAAAAATGCTCACCATCACTGGTCATCAGAGAAATGCAAATCAAAACCACAATGAGATGCCATCTCATGCCAGTTAGAATGGTGATCATTAAAAAGTTAGGAAACAACAGATGCTGGAGAGGATGTGGAGGAACAGGAATGCTTTTACACTGTTGGTAGGAGTGTAAATTAGTTCAACCATTGTGGAAGACAGTGTGGCGATTCCTCAAGGATCTAGAACTAGAAATACCATTTGACCCAGCCATCCCATTACTGGGTATATACCCAAAGGATTATAAATCATGCTACTATAAAGACACATGCACACATATGTTTATTATGGCACTATTCACAATAGCAGAGACTTGGAACCAACCCAAATATCCATCAATGATAGACTGGATTAAGAAAATGTGGCACATATACACCATGGAATACTATGCAGCCATAAAAAATGATGAGTTCGTGTCCTTTGTGGGGACATGGATGAAACTGGAAACCATCATTCTGAGCAAACTATCACAAGGACAGAAAACCAAACACTGCATGTTCTCACTCATAGGTGGGAACTGAACAATGAGAACACAGGGTGGGGAACATCACACACCGGCGCCCATAGTGGGGTGCGGGCTGGGGGAGGGATAGCATTAGGAGAAATACCTAATGTAAATTATGGATTAATGGGTGTAGCAAACCAACATGGCACATGTATACATATGTAACAAACCTGCACATTGTGCATATGTACCCTAGAACTTAAAGTATAATAAAGATAAATCATAAGATGTTAAAGGGTTAGGGTAGCTATTAAGAAATTGCTGGTGGTGGAATGACTGAAAGGACTTATGATGCATTTTAAAGTGCTTTTTGAAGACATAGAAGTAGCCAACAAAACATGAAAAAGTGCTCAACATCACTAACCATCAAAGACATGAAAATCAAAACCACAATGAGATATCACCTCACACCAGTCAAAATGGCTATTAAAAAGTCAAAAAAATAACAAGGGCAGCAAGGCTGTGAAGAAAAGGGAATGCTTATACACTGCTGGTGGGAATGTAAATTAGTTCAGCCACTGTCGAAAGCAGTTTGGAGATTTCTCAAAGGACTTAGAACTATCATTAGGTCCAGTAATCCCATGAATGAGTATATACTGAAAGGAAAATAAATCATTATATCAAAAAGACACATGCACTCATATGTTCATCGAAGCACTATTCACAATAGCAAATACATGGAATCAACCTAGGTGTTCATCAATGGTGGATTGGATAAAGAAAATGAGGTACATATACACCGTGGAATACTACACAGCCATAAAGGAGAATAAAATTATTTCCTTTGCAACAACATGGATGCAGCTGGAGGCCATTATCCCAAGTGAACAAATGCAGGAACAGAAAACCAAATACTGCATATTCTCATTTATAAATGGGAGCTAAACATTGGGTAAACATGAACATAAAGATGGGAATCACAGACTCTGGGGACTATTAGAGTGGGCAGAAAGGGAGTGGATAAGGGTTGAAAAACTACCTATTGGGTACCATGCTTACTACCTGTGTGATGGGATCGTTTGTACTCCAAACCTCAGTGTCACACAATATACTCATGTAAAAAAACCTGCACATGTACCCCCTGAATCTAAAGTAAAAGTTGAAATTATAAAAATATATATATAAAAGAAAATGTAGCACATATACACCATGGAATACTATGCAGCCATAAAAAAGGATGAGTTCATGTCATTTGTAGGGACATGGATGAAGCTGGAAACCATCATTCTGAGCAAACTGTCACAAGGACAGAAAACCAAACACTGCATGTTCTCACTCATAGGTGGGTGAACAATGAGAACACTTGGACACAGGGAGGGGAACATCACACACTGGGGCCTGTTGAGGGGAGGGGGGCTGGGGGAGGGATAGCATTAAGAGAAATACTTAATGTAAATGATGAGTTGATGGGTGCAGCAAACCAACATGGCACATGTATACCTAAGTAACAAACCTGCACGTTGTGCACATGTACCCTAGAACTTAAAGTATAATAAAAAATAAATAAATAATTATGCCTTTAAATGTCCACTTTAAATATGCCAATTATGTTTCAATAAAAATATTTTATTTTATTTTATTTTATTTATTTATTGTTATTATACTTTAGGTTTTAGGGTACATGTGCGCAATGTGCAGGTTAGTTACATATGTATACATGTGCCATGCTGGTGCACTGCACCCACTAACTCGTCATCTAGCATTAGGTATATCTCCCAATGCTACCCCTCCCCCCTCCCCCCAACCCATAACAGTCCCCAGAGTGTGATGATCCCCTTCCAGTGTCCATGTGTTCTCACTGTTCACTTCCCACCTATGAGTGAGAATATGCGGTGTTTGGTTTTTTGTTCTTGCGATAGTTTACTGAGAATGATGATTTCCAATTTCATCCATGTCCCTACAAAGGACATGAACTCATCATTTTTTATGGCTGCATAGTATTCCATGATGTATATGTGACACATTTTCTTAATCCAGTCTATCATTGTTGGACATTTGGGTTGGTTCCAAGTCTTTGCTATTGTGAATAATGCTGCAATAAACATACGTGTGCATGTGTCTTTATAGCAGCATGATTTATAGTCCTTTGGGTATATACCCAGTAATGGGATGGCTGGGTCAAATGGTATTTCTGGTTCTAGATCTCTGAGGAATCGCCACACTGACTTCCACAAGGGTTGAACTAGTTTACAGTCCCACCAACAGTGTAAAAGTGTTCCTATTTCTCCACATCCTCTCCAGCACCTGTTGTTTCCTGACTTTTTAACGATTGCCATTCTAACTGGTGTGAGATGGTATCTCATTGTGGTTTTGATTTGCATTTCTCTGATGGCCAGTGATGGTGAGCATTTTTTCATGTGTTTTTTGGCTGCATAAATGTCTTCTTTTGAGAAGTGTCTGTTCATGTCCTTCGCCCACTTTTTGATGGGGTTGTTTGTTTTTTTCTTGTAAATTTGTTTGACTTCATTGTAGATTCTGGATATTAGCCCTTTGTGAGATGAGTAGGTTGCAAAAATTTTCTCCCATTTTGTAGGTTGCCTGTTCACTCTGATGGTAGTTTCCTTTGCTGTGCAGAAGCTCTTGAGTTTAATTAGATCCCATTTGTCAATTTTGGCTTTTGTTGCCATTGCTTTTGGTGTTTTAGACATGAAGTCCTTGCCCATGCCTATGTCCTGAATGGTAATGCCTAGGTTTTCTTCTAGGGTTTTTATGGTTTTAGGTCTAACGTTTAAGTCTTTAATCCATCTTGAATTATTTTTTGCATAAGGTGCAAAAAAAAAATTATTTTTTGCTTAAATAATTATGCCTTTAAATGTCCACTTTAAATATGCCAATTAAGTTTCAATAAAAATATTTTAAAGAAAAAAAAGAAATGTTTGGAATGCCATTCTATCTTCCCCATCCACCGCCTTTGCCTGTCAAGCAGTCTCCTTATGTGGATGGATTTGCTTTCCTAAGCAGCCTCTCCCACAGAGAGATGAGTGAAGTTGTTTTTTGATCCAAATGCTCCGATCCCTGCAATTTGTTTCCTCCTATAAATTAGTGAAATTAGTGAATTGCCTTTTGAGTGTGTATGGCCACCTTTAGTGAACTTGAACCATTCCACTTGTCCCTCTAGAGCTTGCTTATTGTGGGTAAGGAGAAGTGGGAAAGTCACTATGGGATTGAGAGAAATGCCACCTAAGATAGATTTAGTCTGCATCTCTGTGAGGGCTCCTCAGCCCATTCCAAACACCACAGCCTGTCTTGTGTGAGGTCATTGACCTTTACAGTCTCTTGGCCTCTTGTGCTCTCCACCCAGTAGCTTTCATTGCCCTGCCTGGGTTTGGGGCCCAACCCATGACATAGATACCTTTGGGAGGCGAAAAGCTGAATTAGCAAGAGGCCAGACAGAATGACACGGACAAGCCTGTCTTTCTGGAATGCCATTGTTCTCATGTCAACTCTTGAGAAATGTGTCTCTAAGATTTCAGCCGGGAAACTTATAAAACCCATGCTCTTAACCTGTGGGGCAGAAGATCCCAGGTCAGAGGCTCCTTCAAGGACAGGGCCAGCATGGAAAAGCCACTGTTACTATTTTCAAGACAACAGGGCCACTGAGAAATGTTTAGAACAAAGCTTTAGTGATGCAGAATCATTCACACTTTCAGCACATTAATCAAAGGAAACTCAATTATATTAGCTATGCTTTGTACCACTTTGTTTATTAAAACCAGGACATTTTAGAAAATTTTTCAGTAAGTCTTGAAATAACAAAGGATTTCTTTGTATAACTCAATTTGTAATACCAGTGCTGTCCAACAGAAATATGTGAGCCACATATGTGACTTAAAGTTTTTAGTAGCCATAGTTAAAAAAATAGAAACAGGTGAAATGAGTTTTGAGCTTGTTTTACTGATCCCACTATATCCCAAACGTTATCATTTCAATATGTAATCAGTATAAAAATTATTAATGAGATATTTTACATTCTGGTTTTTGTTTTTACTTTTTTGTGGGGTGGATACTAAGTCAAAATTCAATGTATCTTTTTTTTTTTTTTGAGATGGAATCTTGCTCTGTCACTCAGGCTGGAGTGCAGTGACGTGATCTCAGCTCACTGCAACCTCCACCTCCCGGGTTCACGCCATTCTTCCACCTCAGCCTCCTGAGTAGCTGGGACTACAGGTGCCTACCACCATGCCTAACTAATTTTGTTTTGTACTTTTAGTAGATGGGGTTTCACTGTGTTAGCCAGGATGGTCTCGATCTCCTGACCTTGTGATCCACCCACCTCGGCCTCCCAAAGTGCTGGGATTATAGGCGTGAGCCACCGCGCCCGGCCCAGTGTATCATTTCTAAAGAGTATCTCAGTTAGAACTAGCTGTGCTTCAAGTTCTCAGTAGCCACAGGTAGCTAGTGGGTGGCTACTATATAGAAAGAAGAGTGTAGTCCTAAGACTTTTCTATACCACGGACTTTCTGCAGTTTTGAATTCTAACACAAGGAACTCATCATTAACTCAACTTGACCTGAGGTTCTCAGTATGGATGGCAAAGCTCATGTTAATGCGCTAATAATCTGCCACACTAGTCTTCTTCCTGGGCTATTCCTGCTTCCACTATATTTTGTATACACAATTAGGATGATCCCTATAAAGCTGAAGTTAGATACCATCACTTCTCTGCTCAAAACTTTGCCGTGGCTTTACATCCCAGTCATTACCGTGGCTTACAAGGCCCCACACAGTCTGATCCCTGCCTACAGCATTGGTCTCATTTCCTACAATTCTCTCCCTCGCTTGCTCCACTTACTCATCCCAGCCACATGGCGTTGTTGCTGCTCTTTGACTGTGCCAAGCACACTCCTGCCCCATTCGCTTCTCCCCTTGTGCTAGAGCTCTTTCCCCAACATCTTCCCATGGTTTACCTTGGACTTCCTGCACAATGTCACTCCTCAGAGAGGCCTTCCTGGAGCACTCTATATAAAATAGCCCTCAAAGAGGGCTTCTCTTAAGGCCCCTTCTCATGACCCTATAGTTTCACCCTCTTCTTACCTGCTTTATTGCTTTTCATAGCACTTGTTTGTTAGCTAGTTTATTTTCTACCTCCCTCAGCCCCACACCACAGAAGGTGAGCTCCATGAAAGGAGGGACTTCCTCTGTTTCATTTGGAGGCACTGGGGACCCAGCAATAGAATCTGGAACACAGTAGGTGCTTAACAAATATTGGTAAGTGAAAGAATAAAGGAATGAATCCAATTTTGGTGAGAGATGCTTCTGGGTATTACAGGTTCCCACAACAATAATAGATTTATATCTAAGGTCCTTATTTGAGCTTAGTTCTCAAACCAAGCAACTGTTTCCCCAGTGGTAAATACTCCCCTGAACAGAAATGCAATGGCCATGCATTCATCCAGATCATTCAGCCCTGCTTGGTGTCTCACTTCCTGATCCCCTTATTGCACTTCTTATTAGTGCAGCCATTATCTCACCTTTTGCAGGTCAGATCAGACATGCTTTGTTTTATTTGATGAATTGTAAATTGATAGTCATCTCACATAGCATTTCCCAACCTTTTTGGCACCAGGGACTAGTTTCATGTAAGACAGCTTTTCCACAGACTGGGGTTGGTGGGGCGATGTTTTCGGGATGATTCAAGTGCATTGGGTTTATTGTGCACTTTATTTCTATTATTATTACATTGTAATATATAATGAAATAATTATACAACTCACCATAATGTAGCACCAGTGGAACCCCAGTACCACCTGGGGGTGATGGGAGACAGTGACAGATCATCAGGCATTAGATTCTCATAAGGAGCGGGCAACCTAGATCCTGCACATGCACAGTTCACAACAGAGTTTGCACTCCATGAGATTCTAATGTGGCAGCTGATCTGACAGGAGTCGGAGCTCACGCAGTAATGTGAAGGGGAGTGGCTGTAAACACAGAAGAAGCTTTGCTCGCTCACCCACCACTCTCCTCCTACTGTGTAGCCCAGTTCCTAACAGGCCATGGACTGGTATCAGTTGATGGCCCAGGGGTGAGGGACGCCTGTTCTAACTAATCCTACATGTGTTGCTTTGCTCATGGCTCCTGCTTACAGCACCTCGAGTTGCTTAAAACTAGATCAATAATCTCTGTTAAGGAAGTCCAGCCTTCCTTGTGACTATCTGGTTGTCCTTCTCTTTAATAGTATGCACACATTCCCTTCAGAAACTCAGGGAGGATCCCTGACATTTGTGTTTGGGCATTGGAATTCACACTAATTTCCCTGTCCAGGTTGGGTGCTCACAGCCATGAGGAGTTGCTAAGTAAACATCTGCTCTCAGCAGGGCCCTCTGAGGTCAGGCACAGCCATCAACAGTGGCTGCATGCCTCTTATGCTTCTGAGTTACCTTTGTCCTGCCTCTGAGAAGATCAGCCACTTCAGAATGAACCAATTAATACAATTGCTAGGTGCCCTCCTGTAGTACCTCTGTGAGGTTGTGAAGGACTTGCCCTGATGAACCTCCACTTCCCTGTAATTCCCTATAAGATCTGCAGCACAAAGCTGTGAAGGTGATGGTCAGGGGTGGAATGCAACTGATGCTGTCACCAGACTCTAATCCCAATATCTCCCAGATATTCCACAGATACCACATTCTAACCAGAATAATCTGCATAATCTAAAGGGTTTATGATATGTGGCTGTGGGACTGGACCAATATGAGCCCACAGAAGCCTGCATACTTGGAACCACTCGGTGGAATCAATGTCATTAGGAGACACAACTATAAATGCTGTCATTCAACCCAGCTTGAATGAATAACAGAGAACATGCTCCAGGAGGATAAAGAACAGAGCATCTCTTTGGTAAGTATTCTAAATATATAATATATTATAAGTATCACGAATTCTGATTAGTTGTAAGATAAAGCTAAAAAATCTTTTTGATAGGAACATAGAAAAGTATAATGGTCATTATGAACTATCTGTCAGAATTATGCAAATTATTTAGAATTTATTAAAGGCTGTATGACCCATTTTCTTTTTGTTGTTGTTGTTGTGTTGTTGTTTTGTTTTTTTTTGCATGGCAGAGTCTAGGCTCAAATGTCACTTCTTCAGAGAGGCTTTCCCTGATCATCCTAGGCAAAGGTCTTCCCTGTTATTTTCTGTCCTGTACACCGTTTGTGTCTTTAATAGCATGTATTGTAAGCTATAACTACACATTTGTTTTCTTGTTTCTTACCTGTGTTCCTGACAAGATTAGAAACTCCACAAAGGCAACAGAATATGTTTATTTTATTCACCCTTATATACTCAGGAACAGGTACCATACTTGGCCCATGAAGTACCTAAAAATATTAATTGAATGAATGATTTAGTGACAGTCTTTCAACAAATATTCCTAAACAAAAACAACTAAATCAAGATAAAGTATCATCATTATCAACAGTGAAATTGATATCACTGTTGTCAATATCAATTTCAAAAGTCTAAATTATTTTGAAAGAGGCAGTTGACTAATGCAATCTAGGAGTTAAAACAGGTTAATTCTTGAAAAGTCCATTATTCTAACTGGGCAAATAATATTTCATGTTCTAGAATTTTACATTCATGTAATACTGATTTATTAAAGTTTGTAAACTTTGCCAAGCTTTACCCAGAGAGGACAAGAGCAGTGAGGATGTTGGCTTAACTAGATCCAGGAGTGTGAGCTAATATTAGATTAGAAGTCAATTAATGGATGACTCTACCTGCCAGATTAGGACATCAAGCTTCATTCAATTCAGTTCCACAAATTTTTATCAATGACTTATAGTACTCCAGATGACATGAATTAAATAGAGTTCTATAGTCAATAAACTCAGTCTATCAGAGAGAGACAAACTTGACAATTTTGACAATCACTCAAATAGAAGCATGGACACCGTGATTTAGTCACTCAGAAGACAGGCAGCTTGCTTCCCTGGTATGCTGGGGAAGACTTGCCAAATGATATGATTTCCACCTTAGGGCCTTGGCACATGCTGTTCCCTCTCCTAGAACAGATTTTGGCCCCAGATTTTCCAGATCACCTCATAACACTTCAGGTTACCTCCTCCATCACTATTTATCTATCTGGTTTCTTCTTGGCACTTACCATTATCTGCAATTATCTTGATATTTCCTTTTTACTTGTTTATTGTCTGTCTTACCTCTCAAGAACATAAGCTCTGTGAGAGCAGAGACCTGGTCTTTGTGCATTAGGGGTTTATACACGGTGCCTAGAAATGTGACTGAGACATGGTAGGAAATGGAGATGTCTATGGAGTCACCAAGGGGCTCACAGCAATAGGGAGTCATTGGAACTTCTCGATTGCAAAATGATATGACAGAATTGCTTTGGAAAAATCATCCTGAGATTTCTCAGAATGATTGGATGGGGAGACAGCCAATGAATGGGGAGACACAGAATTGGGGTAAGAGAAACATTTAGAAGATACCTGTAGTAACTTAGATGTGAGTGATATAAGTAAGGATATGAGTTGTGGTAGGAAGCATGAAGAGGCAGGTTGAATTCAAGACATAAGTTGAAAGAAGAAACCGCATTCACACTGGCCTTCTTATGAATCCTAAGGCAGGCCTAGCCCTGTCCTGCTCAGCTTTTGTAGTTATTCCTTCTTCTTGGACCCTTTTCCCCCAGATCTTTGCATTTTATTTAGATCTCTGCTCATGTGTCACCTTATTAAAAAGTTTTTTTCCTGACCACCTTATCTTAAAAGCATCCTCCCCACCCATGCCCTGATTTTGCTTTTCTTCCAGGTGCATTCACCTCCTGCCATTACATTGTTTACAGTGCATTATATTACACATTACATGTAAGCTCCCTGAAGCCAGGAGGGCAAAAACCCATTCTACCTTGTTTGCTACTCTATTTTCAATGAATGGCATATAACAGGAGCTCAACACATATTTGTTGAACTAATTGATACACAGATTAGCTATAAATATGGTTAATAAGAGAAACTGTCAAGGGAGACCTCGGGTCTTTAGGAAATTAAAATAACAGAAATAGTGAGCTTGGTAGGAATTACAGGTCCATGAGAAAAGCTTTTCATTAGGACAGATTCAGCTAAGCCTCTATTTTGTAGCATCAGTGTCTGAAACATAGCAGGCCCTCAATTAATCTAAAGTAAATAAAAGAATACCTTATTTGCTCTTCCAATTACTGTATGTCAGAAAATTAATAAAAATTACATCCTCAATGAATAATTTTCCTTCTTCAGATATTTTACTAACGCATATTTGTTTTACTAGTGAGGCTTTGCTAGATTTAACTAAGCCATCTATACCACAGATTCTTTTAAACTACTTCCTTTAGGGTTTCCTTGGGGAATACAATTAACATCTTAACTTATAACAATCTAGTTTGGATTAATAATGCCCTGATTTCAATAGTACGTAAAAGCTTTGCTTCTCTGGAGTGTAATTTCCTCACTCTCTTTTGTGCTGTTATTGCCATGCAAATTACATTTTATATATTATATGCCCATCACATAGATTTTAATTATTGTTTTATGCAGTTGTCTTTTAAATCAGATAGAAGAAAAAGGAGTTACAACCTTAAAATACCATCTTTCATATTTATTATGTACTTATCTTTACCAGTGCTCTCTATTTCTTTATGTAGATTTGAGTTACCGTCCAGTGTCCTTCCATTTCAGTCTGAAGGACTTCATTTAGTATTTATTTTCTGTATGACATATTTGCTAGTTTTCACTCACGTCCGTGTGAAGAGACCACCAAACAGGCTTTGTGTGAGCAACAAGGCTGTTTATTTCACCTGGGTGCAGGCGGGCTGAGTCTGAAAACAGTCAGCAAAGGGAGATAGGGGTGGGGCTGTTTTATAGGATTTGGGTGGGTAAAGGAAAATTAGTCAAAGGGGGTTGCTCTTTGTCGGGCAGGGGCGGGGGTCACAAGATGTTCAGTGGGGGAGCTTTTGAGGCAGGATGAGCCAGGAGAAGGAATT
The DNA here is from genome assembly GCF_028885625.2 of Pongo pygmaeus. Taxonomy (NCBI): domain Eukaryota; kingdom Metazoa; phylum Chordata; class Mammalia; order Primates; family Hominidae; genus Pongo; species Pongo pygmaeus. The sequence goes on along the minus strand of NC_072373.2, from coordinate 135,536,558 downwards.
TCACAAGATAATATCATCAGTTAAGGCAGGAACAGGCCATTTTCACTTCTTTTGTGATTCTTCAGTTGCTTCAGGCCATCTGGATGTATATGTGCAGGTCACAGGGGATATGATGGCTTAGCTTGGGCTCAGAGGCCTGACATTCGTGTCTTCTTATATTAATAAGAAAAATAAAATGAAATAGTGGTAAAGTGTTGGGGTGGTGAAAATTTTTGGGGGGTGGCATGGAGAGATAATGGGTGATGTTTCTCAGGGCTGCTTCAAGCAGGATTAGGGGTGGCGTGGGAAACTAGAGTGGAGAGGTCAAGTTGAAGGAGGATTTTGTGGTAAGGGGTGATATTGTGGAGTTGTTAGAAGGAGCATTTGTCATATAGAATGATTGGTGATGGCCTGGATATGGTTTTGGATGAATTGAGAAACTAAACGGAAGACACAAGGTCCGAATTAAGAGAAGGAGAAAAACAGGTATTAAAGGACTAAGAATTGGGAGGACCCAGGACATCCAATTAGAGAATGTCCAAGGGGGTTCAGCATGATTACTTGCTTGGTTGGTGGGTTTTTAGGCTCTATCCAAGTTTTTGGGGTGCAGTTCAAGTTGGGCTGGTGTCTGGGATGAGACTGGGGCCTAATAAAAAGGCGTGTCTGTACAGGAGCTCAGATGGGCTGTAACCTGTAGCATTCCAAGGACAGGCCTGAATTCTGAGAAGGGAAAGCAGTAAAAGTATTGTCCAGTCCTTTTTAAGTTGATGGCTGAGCTTTGTGAGGTGCTTTTTTTTAAGAGACCATTAGTTCACTGAATACCAAGAGCCTGAGAAACTGCTTGGGTGATTTGACTAATAAAAGCCGGTCTGTTATCGTACTGTATAGAGGTGGGAAGGCCAAACCTAGGAATTATGTCTGACAGAAGGGAAGAAATGACTGTGGTGGCCTTCTCAGACCCTGTGGGAAACACCTGTACTCATCCAGTGAAAGTGTCTACCTAGACCAAGAGGTATTTTAGTTTCCTGACTCGAGGCATGTGAGTAAAGTCAATTTGCCAGTCCTGGGCAGGGGCAAATCCCTGAGCTTGATGTGTAGGAAAGGGAGGTGGCCTGAACAATCCCTGAGGGGTAGTAGAATAGCAGATGGAACACTGAGAAGTGATTTCCTTGAGGATAGATTCCCACAATGGAAAGGAAATGAGAGGTTCTAAGAGGTGGGCTAGCGGCTTGTAACCTACATGGAAGAGGTTATGAAATGATGACAGAATAGAATGGGCCTGTGAGGCTGGAAGGAGATATTTTCCTTGGTCTAAGAACCATTTGCCTTCTGTGGGAAGAGATTGATAGGTGGAAGTTTTAGTCAGGGAGTAGGTGGGAGTGGCCAGATGAGAAGAAGAAAAACTGCAGTGAGGGATAGAAGTTGGTACGCTAGCTGCTTTTTTAGCTACCTTATCAGCATAAGCATTGTCCTGAGTGGTGGGATCTGACGCCTTTTGATGGCTGCTTTTTTAGCTACTTTATCAGCATAAGTGTTGTCCTGAGCCATGGATCTGATGCCTTTTGGTGGCCTTTGCAGCGAATGACTCCAGCTTCCTTTGGAAGTAAAGCGGCTTTGAGAAGTGTTTTTATTAAAGAGGCATTAATGATGGAGGACCCTTGCATAGTCAGGAAACCTCTTTCAGCCCATATAACAGCAGGCTGGTGCGGGATATGGAAGCCATATTTAGAGTCAGTATAAATATTGATGTGTAGTCCCTTTGCAAGAGTGAGGGCCCAAGTTAAGGCAATGAGTTCAGCTTGCTGAGAGGTAGTGGAGGGGGACAGAGTGGTAGCCTCAGTGATAGATGTGGAAGATACTATAGCATAGCCTGCCTTTGCTGGTGAGTGGCAATTAGGCCTTGTGGAACTGCCATCAGTAAACCAAGTGTGATCAGGGTGAGGAAGAGGAAAGAATATGGGGAAATGGAGTGAATGTCAGGTGGATCAGAGAGATACAGTCATGGGGGTCAGGTGTGGTATCACGAATAATGTGGGAGGCTGGATTGAAATCTGGACCAGGAACAATGGTAATTGTGGGAGACTCAACAAAGAGTGAGTACAGCTGAAGAAGCCGGGGAGCAGAAAGTATATGTGCCAGATGGGAGGAAGAAAATAGATTTTGGAAGTTATGAGAACTGTAGAGAGTGAGTTGAGCATAGTTTGTGATTTTGAGGGCCTCTAAAAGCATTAAAGCAGCAGCAGCCACTGCATACAGACATGAGGGCTAGGCTAAAACAGTAAGGTCACGTTGGACAGAAAGGCTAAAGGGTGCGGTCCCAGCTCTTGGGTAAGAATTTTGACCACACTAACCATGCCTAGCAAAGGAAAGGAGTTGTTCTGTAGAAGGGATTGGGGTTTGGGAGATTAGTCAGACATGATCAGCAGGGAGAGCACATGCATTTTTATGAGAATTATGCTGAGATAGGTAACAGATGAGGAAGAAATTTGGGCTTGACTGAAGTAATGGGGGCTGTCTATGAAGGCTTGTGGCAGTACAGCCCAGGTAATTTGCTGAGCCTGATGGGTGTCAGGGTCAGTCCAAGTGAAAGCAAAGACAGGCTGGGATGAAGGGTGCAAAGGAATAGTAAAGAAAGTATGTTTGAGATCCAGAACAGAAGAATGGGTTGTAGAGGGAGGTATTGAGGATAGGAGAATATATGTGTTTGGCACCACAAGGTGGATAGGTAAAACAATTTGGTTGATAACGCGCAGATCCTGAACTAAACCTGTAAGGCTTGTCCAGTTTTTGGACAGGTAAAATGGGGAATTGTAAGGAGAGTTTATAGGCTTTAAAAGGCCATGCTGTAACAGGGGAGTGATAACAGGCTTTAATCCTTTTAAAGCGTGCTGTGGGATGGGATATTGGCGTTGAGTGGGGTAAGGGTGGTTAGGTTTTAATGGGATGGTAAGGGGTGAATCATCCATTGCCAAGGAGGGAGTAGAGGTGTCCTATACTTGTGGGTTAAAGTGGGGGAATATGAGAGGAAGATGCGAAGGAGGCTTTGGGTTGGGAAGAAGGGTGGCAATGAGATGTGGCTGTAGTCCAGGAATAATCAGGGAAGCAGATAATTTGGTTAAAATGTCTCGGCCTAATAAGGGAACTGGGCAGGTGGGAATAAATAAAAAGGAGTGTATAAAAGAATATTGTCCAAGTTGGCACCAGAGTTGGGGAGTTTTAAGAGGTTTAGAAGCCTGGCCATCAATACCCACAATAGTTATGGGGGCAAGGGAAACAGCCCTTGAAAAGAAGGTAATGTGGAGTTGGTAGCCTCAGTATTGATTAAGAAGGGGACAGACTTACCCTCTACCGTAAAAGTTACCCAAAGCATCTGTGATGGTCCTGTAGGCTTCTGAGGTGATCGGGCAGTATCAGTCTTCAGCTGCTAAGCTGAGAAGATCTGGGAAGGAGTCAGTCAGAGATCCTTGGGCCAGAGTTCCAGGGGCTCTGGGAGTGGCTGCCAGGTGAGTTGAACAGTCCAATTTTCGGTGGGGTCCCGCACAGATGGGACACAGCTTAGGAGGAGTCCTGGGCTGTGGGCATTCCTTGGCCCAGTGGCCAGATTTCTGGCACTTGTAGCAAGCTCCTGGGGGCAGAGGTTCTGGAGGAACCCCTGGCAGCTGTGGTTCAGGCGTTTGGAGTTCTTGTGTGCTAGAGATGTGGCTGGGGTTTGTCTCACAGTGGAGGCAAGGAATTGCAACTCAGAAATACATTGCTACTTGGCTGCCTCTACTTTATTATTGTACACCTTGAAGGTGAGGTTAATTAAGTCCTGTTGTGGGGTTTGAGGGCTGGAATCTAATTTTTGGAGCTTTTTCTAATGTCGGGAGTGGGTTGGATAATAAAATGCATGTTGAGAATAAGACGGCCTTCTGGCCCTACTGGGTCTAGGGCGGTAAAGCATCCAAGGGTTGTTGCCAAATGGGCCATGGACTGGGCTGGGTTTTTATATTTGATGAAAAAGAGCCTAAATGCTATCTGATTTGGGAGAGGTCAGATAAAGAAAAAAGAGCATTAACGTTGACTATGCCTTTAGCTCCAGCCACCTTTTTTTTTTTTTTTTTTGAGACAGAGTCTCACTCTGCCGCCCAGGCTGGAGTGCAGTGGCACAATCTCGGCTCACTGCAAGCTCTGCCTCCTGGGTTCATGCCATTCTCCTGCCTCAGCCTCCTGAGTAGTTGGGACTACAGGTGCCTGCCACCATGCCTGGCTAAGTTTTTGTATTTTTAGTAGAGATGGGGTTTCACCGTGTCAGTCAGGATGGTCTCAATCTCCTGACCTCATTATCTGCCTGCCTCAGCCTCCCAAAGTGCTGGGATTACAGGTGTGACTCACCGCACCTGGCCAGCTCCAGCCACCTTTTTAAGAGGAAATTGCTGGGCAGGTGGGGGAGGGCTACTTGCGGAAGGAAATTGTAAGCCGGACCAGCCATGAGGAAAGGAGGTGCTAAAAGGATTATAGGGTGGGGGAGCGGAGGCTGAGGAAAAATTAGGACCTGGCTTGGCCTGGTGAGGAGCAGCCTGGGGAGGAGGGGAGAGGTCAGATGGGTCTGTAGAAAAGGAAGATCAGAAAGTCTCAGCGATGCTTGGGGTTGGGACCGAGGGGACAGGCCGGAAGGAAAGAAGGATTTGGGACAAGCTGCATTGGGAACAGAGACTAGGGAGGGACTGATGTGTAAAAGAATGCCTGAACATCAGGCACCTCAGACCATTTGCCCATTTTACAACAAGAATTATCTAGATCTTATAGGATGGAAAAATTGAAAGTGCCATTCTCTGGCTATTGGAACTACTGTCAAGTTTGTATTGGGGCCAAGTGGTATTGCAGTAGAAAATAAGATGCTTAGATTTTAGGTCAGGTGAGAGTTGAAGAGGTTTTAAGTTCTTGAGAACACAGGCTAAGGGAGAAGAAGGAGGAATGGAGGGTGGAAGTTTGCCCACAGTGAAGGAGGCAAGTTTAAAGAGAAGGATAGAGACATGGAGAGAAGGGGTGGGGGGTGCTTGCCTCCCAGGAAAGTGGAGAAGGGGTGGGGAGAGACACGGAGAGAAGGAGTGGGGGGTGCTTGCCCCCCAGGAAAGTGGAGAAGGGGTGGAAACATGGAGAGAAGTGGTGGGGTGAGCAGCCAAAGCAGGTGTCCCTGCAATTGACTTGCCACCAAGGGAATGTGGGTGAATGACCAAGGCAGGCATCCCTGCAGTGATCAGACACCAATTAAATGTGGGTGAATAATCAGGCAGGCATCCCCACAATGATTAAACACCAAGGGAAGACTGCCTTCCCAAGTCCGTGACCGGTGCCGGAGTTTTGGGTCCATGGATAAAACGTGTCTCCTTTGTCTCTACCAGAAAAGGAAAGGAACTGAAATTAAGAGAAGGGAGAAATTGAAGTGTGGCACCAAGATTGAAAGGAGAAAGAGGCTGAGGGATAATGAGAGAGGTTGGAGAAGAGAGTAAAAAGAGGCCGCTTACCTGATTTAAAGTTGGTGAGATGTTCCTTGGGCTGGTTAGTCTGAAGACCAGAGGTCGTAGGTGGATCTTTCTCACGGAGCAAAGAGCAGGAGGACAGGAGATTGATCTCCCAAGGGAGGTCCCCAGATCCGAGTCATGGCACCAAATTTCACTCGCTTCCATGTGAAGAGACCACCAAACAGGCTTTGTGTGAGCAACAAGGCTGTTTATTTCACCTGGGTGCAGGTGGGCTGAGTCCGAAAAGAGAGTCAGCGAAGGGAGATAGGGATATTTTCACTTCTTTTGTGGTGGAATATCATCAGTTAAGGCAGGAACAGGCCATTTTCACTTCTTTTGTGATTCTTCAGTTACTTCAGGCCATCTGGATGTGCAGGTCACAGGTGATACGATGGCTTAGCTTGGGCTCAGAGGCATGACACTAGTGACGAATTCTTTCAGTTTTTAAAATCTGGGAATATCTTAATTTCTCCACTTTTGAAGGATTTTGAATTCTTGGTTGGCAGTCTTTCTTTCAGAACTTTGACTATGGCATCCTACTGCTTTTTGGCCCCATGGTTCTGTGTAAGAAATCAGCTGTTAATCTAATTGAGAATCCCTTATACATGATTAGTCATTTATCTCTTGCTGCTTTCAGGATCCTGTCTTTTTCTCAGCTTTTAGCAATTTAATTATGATATGTCTAGGTGTGAATCATTTTTAGCTTATCCTACTTGGAAGGACAAGCTATTCATCCTGTTTTTGTTTTGTTTTTAGCATCTGGGATATGTACATTAAAGTTTGTCAAATTTGGGAAGTTTTCAGCCATTATTTTTTCATATATTCCTTCTGTTCTTTTTTCTCCTCTCCTTCTGAAACTCTCATTATTCATATTTTGGGATGCTTGTTGGTGTCTCACAGGTCTCTGAGGCTCTGTTCATATTCTTTATTCTTTTTTTCTTTGTTTCCCTCAGACTAGATAGTCTCAATTGACCTATCTTAAAGCCCGGCAATTCTGTCTTCTGCCTGCCCATATATGTTGTTGAACTACTCTAGTGATTTTTAAATTTCAATTATTGTACTTTTCTTCTTAAAAAATGTCTGACTTTTAAGTTCAGGGGTACATGTGCAGGATGTGCAAGTTTGTTACATAGGTACATGTGTGCCATGGTGGTTTCCTGCACAGATCATCCCATTGCCCAGGCATTAAGCTCAGCATTCATTTGCTATTCTTCCTGATGCTCTCCCTCCTCCCATCCCACATCCTCTGACAGGCCCCAGTGTGTGTTGTTTCACATCCATGTGTCCATGTTTTCTCATCATTCAGCTCCCACTGAAAAGTGAGAACATGCAGTATTTGGGTTTCTGTTCCTGCATTAGTTTGCTAAGGATAATGGCCTTCAAATCCAACCATGTCCCTGCAAAGGACATGATCTCATTCCTTTTTATGGCTGCATAGTTTCCATGGTGTATATGTACCACATTTTTTTTTTTTCATCCAGCCTATCACTGCTGGCCATTTAGGTTGATTCCATGTCTTTGCTATTGTGAATAGTGCTGCAATTAACATACATGTCCATGTATCTTTATAATAGGACAATTTATAGTCTTTTAGATATATACCCAGTAATGAGATTGCTGGGTCAAATGGTATTTCTGGCTCTAGGTCTTTGAGGAATTGTCACACTGTCTTCCACAATGGTTGAACTGATTTACACTCCCACTAACAGTGTAAAAATATTCTGTTTTCTCCACATATTGCCAGCATCTGTTGCTTTTTGACTTTTTAATAATATCCATTCTGGCTGGTGTGAGATGATATCTCATTGTGGTTTTGATTTGCATTTCTCTAATGATCAGTGATGAGCTTTTTTTCATATGTTTGTTGGCTGCATGTATGCCTTCTTTTGAAAAGTGTTCATGTCCTTTGCCCACTTTTTAATGGGGTTGTTTTTGTCTTGTAAATTTGTTTAAATTCTTTATAGATGCTGGATATTAGACCTTTGCCAGATAGACAGATTGTAAAATTTTTCTCCCACTCTGTATGTTATCTGTCTATTCTGTTGATAGTTTCTTTTGCTGTGCAGAAGTTCTTTAGTTTAAACAGATTCCATTTATCAATTTTTGCTTTTGTTGCAATTGCTTTTGGTGTCTTCATCATGAAATCTTTGTCTGTGCCCATGTCCTGAATGGTATTGCCTAGGTTTTCTTCTAGGGTTATTATAGTTTTGGGTTTTGTATTTAAGTCTTTAGTCCATCCTGAATTGATTTTTGTATATGGTGTAAGAGAGGTATCCAGTTTCAATTTTCTGCATATAGTCAAGTAGTTCTCCCAGCACCATTTATTAAATAGGGAGTCCTTTCTCTATTGCTTGTTTTTGTCAGGTTTGTCAAAGATCAGATGGTTGTAGGTGTGCAGTCTTATTTCTGGGTCCTCTATTCTGTTCCATTGGTCTATGTGTCTGTTTTTGTACTGGTATCTGCTGTTTTGGTTACTGTAGCCTTGTAGTATAGTTTGAAGTCAGGTAACAGGTTTTGTTCTTTTGCTTAGGATTGCCTTGGCTATTTGGGCTCTTTTTTGGCTCCAAATAAATTTTTAAATAGTTTTTTCTAATTCTGTGAGGAATGTGAAATGGTAGTTTAATGGGAATAGCACTGAATTTATAAATTGCTTTGGACAGTATCGTCATTTTCATGATATTGATTCTTGCTATCCATGGGCATGGAATGTTTTTCCATTTGTTTGTGTCATCTCTGATTTCCTTGAACAGTGGTTTGTAGTTCTCCTTGAAGAAGTCCTTCATTTCCCTTGTTGGCTATATTCCTAGTTATTTTATTCTTTTTGTGGCAATTGTGAATGGCAGTTCATTTGTGATTTGGCTCTTGACATATAGGAATGCTAGCAATTTTTACACATTGATTTTGTATTCTGAGATTTTGCTGAAGTTGCTAATCAGCTTAAGAAGCTTTTGGGCTGAGATGAGGGGGTTTTCTAGATATAGGATCATGCCATCTGCAAACAAAGATAGCTTAACTTCCTGTCTTATATGAAAACACTTTATTTCTTTCTCTCGCCTAATTGCCCTGGCCAGAACTTCCAATACTTTGTTGAATAAGAGTGGTGAGAGAGGGCAAACTTACCTTGTGCTGGTTTTCGAGTGGAATGCTTCTGGCTTTTTTCCATTCAGCATGATATTGGCTGTGGGTTTGTCATATATGGCTGTTATTATTTTGACATATGTTCCTTCAATACCTAATATGTTTTTAAAATGAAGTGGTGTTGAATTTTATTGAAGGCCTTTTCTTCATCTATTGAGATAATCATGTGGTTTTTGTCTTAGTTCTGCTTATGTGATGAGTTACATTTATTGATTTGTGTATGTTGAACTAGCCTTGCATCCCAAGGATGAAGCCTATTTGGTTGTGGTGGATAAGCTTTTTGATGTGCTGTTGGATTTGGTTTGCCAGTATTTTGTTGAGGATTTTTGCATTGATGTTCATCAAGGATATTGGCCAGAAGTTTTCTTTTTTTTCTTGTATCTCTGCCAGATTTTGGTATCAGGATGATGCTGGCCTCGTAGCATGAGTTAGGGAGGAGTCTCTCCTTTTCAATTTTTTTGAATAGTTTCAGTAGGAATCGTACCAGCTCTTATCTGTGCCTCTGGTAGAATTCAGCTGTGAATCCATCTGGTCCTGGGCTTTCATTTATTGGTAGGCTATTTATTACTGCTTCAATTTTGGAACTCAGTATTGGTCTGTTCAGGGGTTCAATTTCTTCCTGGTTCAGTCTTGGGAGGGTGTACGTGTCCAGGAATTTATCCATTTCTTCTAGATTTTCTAGTTTCTGTGCATAGAGGTTTTTATAGCACTCACTGATGGTTGTTTGTATTTCTGTGGGGTCAGTGCTAATATTCCCCTTATCATTTCTGATTGTGTTTATTTGAATCGTCTCTCTTTTCTTCTTTATTAGTCTAGCTAGTGGTCTATTTTATTAATTTTTTCAAAAAACCAGCTCCTGGATTCATTGATTTTTTTGAAGGGTTTTTCGTGTCTCTATCTCCTTCAGTTCAGCTCTGATCTTGGTTATTTCTTATCTTCTTCTAGCTTTGGGGTTTGTTTGCTCTTTGTTCTCTAGCTTTTTAATTGTGATGTTAGGTTGTTAATTTGAGATCTTTCTAGCTTTTCTATGTGGGCATTTAGTGCTATAAATTTCCCTCTTAATGCTGCTTTAGCTGTGTCCCAAAGATTCTGGTACATTGTATCTTTGTTCTCATTAGTTTCAAAGAACTTGATTTCTGCCTTAATTTCATTATTTACCCAAATGTCCCTCAGGAACACACTGTTTAATTTCCACATAGTTGTATGGTTTTGAGTGAATTTCTTTTTTTTTCTTTTTTTTTTTTTTGAGACGGAGTTTTGCTCTTGTTGCCCAGGCTGGAGTGCATTGGCACAATCTCAGCTCACCACAACCTCCACCTCTCGGGTTCAAGCAATTCTACCTCAGCCTCTCCAAGTAGCTGCAATTACAGGCATGTGCCACCACGGCCAGCTAATTTTGTTTTTGTAGTAGAGACGGGTTTCTCCATGTTGGACAGGCTGATCTTGAACTCCTGATCTCAGGTGATCTGCCCGCCTTGGACTCCCAAAGTCTGGGATTACAGACATGAGCCACCACACCTGGCCTGTGAATTTCTTAATCTTGAGTTCTAATTTGATTGTGCTGTCATCTGAGAGACTGTTATGATTTCAGTACTTTTGCATTTGCTGAGGAGTGTTTTACTTCTGATTATGTGATCAATTTTAGAGTAAGTGCCATGTGGCAAGAAGGAGGATGTATATTCTGTTGTTTTTGGGTGGAGAGTTCTATAGATATCTATCAGGTCCACTTGATCCAGAGCTGAGTTCAGTTCCTGGATATCTTTGTCAATTTTCTGTCCTGATGATATGTCTAATATTGTCAGTGGGGTGTTAAATTCTCCCACTATTATTTTGTGAGAGTCTAAGTCTCTTTGAAGATCTCTAAGAACTTGCTTTATGAATCTGGGTGCTCCTATTGGAGATATATATATACACACACACATATATATACACATATAAATATACATATATACATATATACATATGTACATATACATATGTACATATGTACATATACATATATACATATGTACATATACATATATACATATGTACATATACATATATACATATGTACATATACATATATACATACATACATATGTACATATACATATATACATATATACACATGTACATATACATATGTACATATATACATATGTACATATACATATGTACATATACATATATACATATATACATATGTACATATACATATATACATATATACATATACATATATGCATATATACATATATACATATACATATATGCATATATACATATATACATATGTATATATATTAGCTCTTCTTGTTGAATTGAACCCTTTACCATATGTAATGCCCTTCTTTGTCTTTTTTTATCTTTGTTGTTTTCAAGTCTGTTTTGTCAGAAACCAGAATTGCAATCCCTACTTTTTTTCTGTTTTCCATTTGCTTGGTAAATTTTCCTCCACTCTTTTATTTTGAGCCTGTTTGTGTCTTTGCATGTGAGATGGGTCTCTTGAAAACAATGTGCCAATGAATCTTGGTTCTTTATCCAGCTTGCTATTCTGTGTCTTTTAATTAGGATATTTAGTCCATTTACATTTAAGGTTAGTATTGTTATGTGTGGCTTTAATCCTGCCATCATAATGCTTTGCAGACTTGTTTATGTGATTGCTTCACAGTGTCACTGGTCTGTATACTTCAGTGTGGCTTTGTAGGGGCTGATAACAGTTTTTCTTTTCCGTATTCAGTGCTTTCTTCAGGAGCTCTTGTAAGGCAGGTCTGATGGTAACAAATTCCTGCGGCATTTGCTTGTCTGAAAAATATCTTATTTCTCCTTCACTTATGAAGCTTTGTTTGGCTGGATATGAAATCCTGTGTTGGAAATTATTTTCTTTAAGAGTGTTGAATATTGCCCCCTAATCTCTTCTGGCTTGGAGGGTTTCTGCTGAGAGGTCCACTGTTAGTCTGATGGTCTTTCCTTTACAGGTGACCTGGCCCTTCTCTCTGGCTGCCCTTAACATTTTTTATTTAATTTCAACCTTGGAGAATTTGATGACTAAGAGTCTTGGGGATGATCTTCTTGTGGAGAATTTTACTGGGGTTCTCTGCATTTCCTGAGTGTGAATGTTGGCCTGCCTTGCTAGGTTGGGAAAGTTCTCCTGGATGATATCCTGAAGTATGCTTTTCAAATTGATTCCATTCTCCCCGTCTCTTTCAGATACCCTAGTCAGTCATAGATTAGGTCTCTTTACATAATCCCATACTTCTCGGAGGTTTTCTTCATTCCTATCATTCTTTTTTTTTTATCTATTCTTGTCTGCTTGTCTTATTTCAGAAAGATAGTCTTTAAGCTCTGAGATTCTTTCCTCCACTTGATCTGTTCTGCTATTAATACTTGTGACTGCATTGTTAAGTTTTTATAGTGTGTTTTTCAACTCCATCAGGTCAGTTATGTTTCTGTCTATACTGGATATTATGGCTCCTGCCGCTTCCTACAGACACATTCAGGATGGCAACAGGTCAGGTCCTGCATTGTTTTATCATGATTCTTAGCTCCTTTGCATTGGGTTACAACATGCTTCTTTAGCTCAGTGAAGTTCATTTTTATCCACATTCTGAAGCCTACTTCTGTCATTTCAGCCATACCAGCCTCAGCCCAGTTCTGACCTCTTGCTGGAGAAGTGCTGCCCTCATTTGGAGGAAAAGGGACACTCTGGCTTTTTGAGTTTTCAGTGTTTTGTTGTTGATTCTTTCTCATCTTTGTGGGCTTATCCACTTTTGAGCTTTGGAGTTGCTGACCTTTGGATGGGGTTTTTGTGGGCCTTTTTGTTTTTGTTGTTTGTTTGTTTTTCTTTTAACAGATGGCCACTCTTTCATAGGCTGCTGCAGTTTGCTGTGGGTCCATTCTGGACCCTAGTCACCTTGGTTTTTCCCCTACCTGGAGGTATCACCAGTGAAGACTGTGAAAAAGCAAAGATGGCAGCCTGCCCTTTCCTCTGGAAGCTCCTCCATCCCAGAGGGTACTGACCTGTTGCCAGCCTGAATGTGCCTGTAGGAAGTGGCTGGAGACCCCGGTCTTTCAGTCAGGAGGAATGGGATGAGGGATCTGCTTAAAGAAGCAGTTTGGCTGCTTTTTTGTAGAGCAGCTGTGCTGTGTTGGGGATCCCTTCAGCCTCCAGTTGGTTTAGGTTCTGCAATATCCTCAGGCTGGACCAGCTGAGATGCCCAAACAGCCAAGGTGTTGGCCTGCCCCCACTCCGCCCCACCCAGGCTTTCCATCCCAGGGAGAAACTAGAACTCTGTCAGCCATAGAACATGGGCAGGCAAGGCCAAGGCTTCTGCTGGGGGGACCAACACCTTAGGAGAAGTGGATCAGGGTCCTGCTTGAAGAAGCACTCTGACCATGCCTCAACAAAACAGCCATGTTGTGCTGGGAAGCTGCCTCTGCCCCTGTAGACTTGGACTCTCCAAAGCCTGGAGGCTAGAATGGCTGAGTCATCCAAACAACCAAGGTAGTGGTCCACCCTTCCTCCCCAGGCACTCCATCCCTGGGAGAGATCAGAGTCCTGCTTAAAGAAGCATTCTGGCCAGGCTTTGGCAAAGCAGCTGTGCTGTGCTGGTGAGACACCTCCTCATCTGGACTGTCTGTACTCTCCAAAGCCCACAGTCTGGAATGGCCAAGTAGATCAAACAGCAGAGATGGCACCCGCCCCTCCCCCTGGGGATTCAGTCTGGTATCAGGCAGGCTCCACCCTGTTGCTTGTGGCTTGCTGGAATTCCAAGCCAGTGGGTTTTATCTTGTGAGGTGCCGTGAAAGTGGGGCCCACAGACTGATGCTGCTCAGCCTCCTGGATTCAGCCCCCTTTTTTGGGGTATGCATGGACCTCCTGATTTGCCTCGTTGAATACACCTTTATTAGAGATCCTGAGGCCAGAGTATGTAAAGCTCCTGGGTCTCTGTGTGTGCCTGAGCAGGTGTTCTGCCAAGACTCCGTACAGCTCTGTGTGTTGAACCTAAGGCCCTGATGGTGTGGGCTCACAAAGGGATTCCCTGATCTGCGGGTTGCAAAGATCTGTGGGAAAAGCATGGTTTCCCAGGGTTGCACATTCACTCACCACTTCCCTTGGCTGGAGGTGGGGGTTCCCTTGACTCTGTGTCGCTCCTAGGTGGGCTGTCACCCCGCCCTAGTTATCTTTATTCTTCATGCGTTGAGTTGTTTCCCTGGTCAGTCCCAATGCGAGTACCTGGATATTTCAGTTAAAGGTGCTGTATTCACGCACCTCTTTCGTTCCTCTCTGTGAATGCCACAGACTGCAGCTGCCTCTAATCAGCCATCTTGGCTCCCTTTATTGTACTTTTCAACTCCAGAATTTCTATTTGTTTTCTTAAAAATAATTTTAATCTCTTTATCTGGTGAGACATTCTTCTCATACTTTCCTTTAGTTTAGACATAGTTTTCTTTAGTTCTTTGAACAAATTTAAAGTAGCTGACTTTGTCTAGTATTCCAGTATCTGGCTCTCCAGGGATAGTTTTTACTGGCTGCTTTTTCCCCCTGAGCATAGGCCATATATTCTTGTTTCTTTGCATGTTTCATAATTTTTACAGACATTTCTAAAAACTAGACTTTTAAAAATATAATGTGGTAACTCTGGAAATCAGATTCCCATCCCCAGGATTTGTTGTTGCTGGTTTGTTTCTGAACTAATTCTGTAAAATTTGCATTCTTTTTCATATGTGGTTATTGATGTCTCTGCTCAGTTATCTTAGTGGTCAGGTAATGATTACACAGAAATTTATCAAATGCCTAGGATCAAGAAGTGTCACAGTGTTTGGTCAGGGGGTCTATGTGAATATTTGAGATACATCTTCAAAATTCAGCCAGACAGTTTCCAACTCTGCCTTAGCCTTCACTTCCTGCTTAGGCAGAACCTCAATATCAATCAGAGGTGAGAGTTTAGGCCTTGTTAGTTCTTTCCTGAGTATGTGCACAGGCCTGGGCATGCACGTAACCTTCTAGATTACCAGGAATATATCAAAGCTTTCCAAAGCTCCCTATGGACATTTCACTACCCTGAATTTCTTTTTAAGATTTTTGATTAGCTTATTGTTTGACCCAACTGCTGTCTACCACTTTGGGCAGCTATATTGTTTTCAACCAATGCTTCTAGGAAAAGACTCTCCACAGTAGGTAGGTACTTTCCAAGTCAGTTCAAATAAAGACAACCTTGCAAGTGGAGTCTCCCAGGAACTATCAGACAGATCAAATAATGACAATTCTCTGGGAATGGGGCTTTGAAGGAGATCTAATCCCACTTAACCCCCTCCAGTGTGTTCCTGGATGCTGATTTTCACTGTACTTGTGGGCTGTTGGTTTTCAAGGCTGTTGTCGAGTTGCGGAGGGGGAAATGAGGATAGAGCAAGTTAAAATGTCATAAATATTGCTACCCTTACTGAGATTGAGCCATTTTTCCTTGAATAAACTTTCCTTGTATTGCTGCAAGCCTTTGCTTAATTTCCAACGTTCTGAAAAAGTTGACTCTGATCATTTTTGTCAGTGTTCTCACTGCTTGTATAGAGATGATTTTCCACAATCCTCACTTATCCTTTTCACTGATATCCCTCCACAGATTCTTTCAATGGCATTTATCTTTTCCTTGACATCAACTTTTATTTTTCCAAACACTGAAAAATCTAAAGCCCCAAATAGTTTATATGTGCTCTGTTTTCAAGAAGTGAGTTTTCTGAGGTAAATGTTTATTCTTATGAAAACCACCAGTAAAACAAGGCAACTAATCAATGTACAAACAGACAAGCCACAGAAAAAGATAAATTGTTTATGACTGTCTTCAACTTTCACCATTTGTTAATGTCTTTTTTCATCATTTGTTAATGTCTTTTTTCTTGTTTGTCTTAGTGCAGACCTGGTTAACCTGAAAATTCCTGGTTAGATTTTGACTGTGTGGGTCAGCTCCTCATCTCCCTGGGCCTGAGCAATTCTGGAAGAGAAAGAGACTGAGGTAGAGTTGGTCTTCAGCAGCTCCTTCACTGTTGGCCATCAGTGTTGTAATAATCAGCTTGAGCTGCCATCACAGATTGCCACAGATGGGGTGGCTTAAATGACAGAAATTTATTTTCTCACAGTTCTGGAATTCTGAGATCAAGTTGCTGGCAGGCTTGGTTTCTCCTGAGGCTCCTCTCTTTGGTTTGTCAGTGGCTTCCTTCTTCCTGTGTCCTCACAAAACCTTTCTTCTGTGTGTGCATGCTCCTGGCGTCTCTTCCTCTTCTTATAAGAACAATAGTCCTATTGGATTACAGCCCCACCCTTATGAACTCATGTAACCCTTTTTTTTTTTTTTTTTTTTTTTTTGAGATGGAGTCTCACTCTGTTGCCAGGCTGGAGTGAAGTAGCACGTTCTCGGCTCACTGCAACCTTCGCCTCCTGGGTTCAAGTGATTCTCCTGCCTCAGCCTCCCTAGCAGCTGGGACTACAGGCGCACACCACCATGCCCAGCTAATTTTTGTATTTTTAGTAGAGACAGGGTTTCACTACATTGGCTAGGATGCTGGCCTCGATCTCTTGACCTCGTGATCCACCCACCTCGGCCCCCGAAAGTGCTGGGATTACAGGCGTGAGCTACTGCACCCAGCCTGAACTCATGTAACCTTAATTACCTCCTTAAAGGCCTGATTTCCAAATACAGTCACTTTGGGGGTTAGAGCTTCAACATATGAATTTGTGGGGAGGGACACAATTTAATTCATAAGCAATGTCTAATACACAGTAAGTAAGTTCTCCATAAACACTCATTGATCATATGCATCCTCTTTGGCTCCTTGACCTTTACATTTTGCACCATCCTTTTTTCTTCTTTTTCTTTCTTTTTTTTTTTTTTTGAGATGGAGTCTTGCTCTGTCACCCAGGCTGGCATGCAATGGCGTGATCGCCACTCACTGCAACCTTCACCTCCTGGGTTCAAGCGATTCTTCTGCCTCAGTCTCCTGAGTAGCTGGAATTACAGGCGCGCACTACCATGCCCGGCTAATTTTTGTATTTTTTAGTAGAGATGGGGTTTCACCATGTTGGTCATGCTGGTCTTGAACTCCCAACCTCAGGTGATCCACCCACCTCGGCCTCCCAACATGCTGGGTTTACAGGCGTGAGCCACCACCCCAGCCCATTTCTGCACCATCTTTATCCCTCTGCAAGCACCTCCCAAACTAGGCACTATGGCTTCTGGTCTATTGTGACAGCAGCACTATGCAGTTGCCAGACTAGGAATCCTGACAACAGAGTTCAAATCCCTCCTCTGGTGTCAAAAAGCTGTATTGCCTTGGGCAAGTCAGTTAATCCACCAATTTTCTCTAGCTTTTGCATTTTTGAGTGTTTTGGCCCAATTATCTCACTGCTCTCTATTCCCTAGGCTCTTGATTTGTCACCAACTTCTACTACTAAAACATACTTGCTTCATCCTCTGTGTAGCATATCTAGGGGTCAGCTAGCAAAATATATCCTGATAATGCACTGACTAAATAGCTCTCCAGGTTAGTCTTTGTCTCTGCCAGATGTATTTCTGGAAATATTGTCCCTGTTGCTGCTGCTCAGGTAAGAGTTGCATTAGCATTGCTGGGTAGTTTAGCCCAGGAAGGAAACATGCAGTGAGAGAAAGGGCTGGTAAGGGAGGTAAGTAGGGGTAGAGTAGAAGCTGGGAACTCATTCACGTATATTTGCTTAATCAACTTTTGCTAGGAATCTACTTGTTCCAAGCATTGGGCAAAGTGATGAACTAGAGCTCACATCAGGGGCTTCTCTGATCATAGGATTTGTATTTGGCATGAACTATAGTTGTAGAAAAAGAAAAATGACCTGGGTTCAAGTTTTGAATTTGTTGTTTATTTCTCTGTGACAACAGGCAAGCCACTTATCTCTTTCAAAGTCTTGGTTATTCCATTTTAAAAAGAAGGGATGGTCAAGTGTTTTTATGGTCAGTTCTACCATTTTGGCTGTCACCTCCTAGAATTCTGTTTCATTGGGAGTTGGGTGTGGATCCTGCCCAAAGAAAAATCTGTATTTTTGAGCTTGTTTTCCGCATAAGGCTGCTCTGCAAAGAAGATGGAAGGAGAGAAGTGCACAAGTGGCAAACGTTTGGAGGGGGTGGAATTAACCCCACAGTTCACTCAGAAAACTTGGAAAGGAACCCTTAAGTGAACCAAGTATTTGCATTCTTATACTGTCCTTTGGTGATGCTATTAAGGAATACCTCACAGATGGTAGGAAAGAAATCATTTTAGCAGTGTAGACCAAGAAGGGTCCATTGTGGGTTATTAACCCTAAGGAGATTAGCCAGGTGTTAATAGTAAATGCAGACTCAAGGGACAAAACTATCATTTGCCCAGTGAAATAGACGCTTTAGACGCTTTAGTCACATGTTTATGTGTTTTGGTGCAAGAACCATGTTTTGTTAACTTCTCTATTTCTCGTACCTAGCAACACAGAGTAGAAACTAAATGGACAAAACAGTCCTTGTTCTCCAAATGAAATTTTCTTCATGCCACCTGCTTAAAAAGAGAGACAAAACCAAAACCAAATTTTAATACTGACAGTGTTCCCTAAATTGTTGAAGAACTAGATTTCATTATCTTCAACAAATTCAATAGAAGTTGTCCAAACCTTTGGAGTTTGCAATTTAAGCCTTTGCCTCTCCAGGGCCCAATGGTACCTCTATGTTCAGGCTAACTTGGTCTCAGTGTCAGCCTTCATGGACAGCTTGGATGATACAGGCAAGGTGGTATATCACAGTGGATAAGGCTTGAGCTTCAGGCCAGGGCTAGATTTGAGTTTCAACTCTGCCACTCACAATCTTGTGACTTTGGCAAGGTGCTAATCTCTCTAAGTCCAGTTTCCAAGTCTATGAAATGAGGATGATACTATTACCTACCTTATAGAGTCATTGTGAAGAATAATTTTTAAAATGCATTAAACTATACAGTGACTGGCATAAAATTTAAAGGCACAGAAAATGTGAGCTTTTTGGAGAACTGATAGTTTGAAGAACTGATAGTTATGGGTAGGAAGGAGAACTTTCTGTTTCTTTTATTTTTTCAGGACCCATATAGCATAGCTATATTATTATTATTGTACTTTAAACCTGTATATTAACTTTATCAGGAGACTAGGATACATCTGAACCATAGCATGGATACTTGCTCAACCTGAGATGACATTAATTGGTTTTCCAGATGTTATTTCAGAAAAGTCCCATAAACCACTGTCCCATATTATTAGAGTGCTCACAAGGTTTAGAAGAAATCAAGTTAAAAAAAAATGCAGTCAAAGAGATGAAGCAAAAATAAAACAAAATTAAAAGTCATCTCTACATTTGTATTTATAAATAGTACCATATTCTCTATGAAATAATACTTAAAATCTTTGAGGATACACATGTAACTGCTTCAAAGCCATGACAAGAAATAAAACATACACAAATCCTCAATACTGATATAAATATTTTTAAAGTCTTTCCAAACCAATGAATCTAAACACTACACTTCCTTCTATTTTTCCCACCCTCTCTCATTCAAATGAACACTCTTGTTTTCTTTAGGTCCCAAAGGCACTTGAATTCATATACTGGTGATCAGAGACTAAAATTTCAAGAGCTCTTCCTTCTAAGTACTTAGAAATATTTGAAATAATTGCACGCAGATAGATTCTCTGGAAGTTAGCTTTCCCTCGAGTAATTGGAAACAGTGAGTAGTTGGTATTTTAGAGTTTTTCAAAAGAGATATTAATCAGGGCAACTGTTGTATTCTTGGAGAAGGAAAATATGAGCTATGTGGTAGATAAATATTTTGGCCACAGTTATATCTAAAATAGGAAGATGACACTCCCAGGACTTGAGGAAGCTTCATTGGATCAAATATGCAGCTCATGATTTCACTTTTTCTTGAGACTTTGGGGTTGAGAAGTGGCTGGATATCCATATTTGTTGAGATACTAAAGGTTGAAGTCACAATAATGAGAATGAATTAGGCATCCAGGAATAATGAGGCATCCCAGCTGCTCTGAGATATTTACAGGGATTTTTGAGAGACCAGAGAGCTTCTCTGAAGTTTATATACCTGTTCAACTTCCTGTGTGTATTTCCTGAAGATCATTTATGCTCCAGATGCAAGATTCTCTCTTATTTTTCTGGAACTCCAGATCTCACCCTCCTTGTAACAGTTAGTGCTCTCGCAAGCATAACTCTAAAGTTTTCCTGAGGCTGGGGGATAAAAGCAAAACAGAATAAAGTTAGAGGCCTGAACAAATGAAATGGTCCTTCTATTTTCTTTCTCTATGTCAGCATAAAAATCCCCTATGTATCTCTTTCAAATATGTGGTTATTTTTTAAAAACTTCCAAATCCAGACAATAAATTTTGGTTCTCTGTACTTGGACCAAATGCCTAATAAAATGGGTAAGTTTGGGGCATAATCACCACAGTGGAATACATTATAACAATTAGAATGAACAGCCTGCTACGAATGCGACAATACCAGTGACTCTCATTAGCAGAATGTTGAGTGGAAGAAGCCAGACACAAAAGGGCGCACACTATGTGATTTATTTTATATGAAATATAGAAACAGGAAAACTAACTGGGATAGGGGTTGTCCTTCATGGGAGGAGGTATCAGTGTGTCTTCTGGGGTGTTTGTGACATTGTTTTTTGTTCTAAGTGCTGGTTACACAGTTGTGTTCTTTGCAAAAATTCCTTAGATTGTACCTAATCATATATATCCTTTCTGTATGTTTCACTTCATTAAAAAAATCTTTTTAAAAAATGATTTACGAAAGCAAGTGACCCTCAAGCCACTGGCCAAAACCTTTTCTGATTTCAGTCTGCTATCCCTCACTTATCTTTTGGCCCTTTCTGTATTTTCTAATTTACCTTGGAAGAAAATCCTTTAAGACTTTTCAAAATTTTCCATGATGGCATCCCTAGTAAACATAATAAAGCATTTATGATTTTGGGTGGCATAATGATTTCCAGATTTCTCTATCAGGGATTTTGTACACTGTTGTCTAACACATTATGAACTTCTCAGGGTGTTCTTGTTGGGGTCATTTGAGCTGTCAGCTAAATTATTCCTTTTGTTTGCAAAGATTTCAGGAAAATACATGTTCTTTTATGGCAAGATTGCAGTGGCGATTACCAGCTGGCATGGGTTTTGTGTATTTTATTTAGTGATTTCTTACAGTCACCTGATGATAGAGGGCAACTGGAATAGCTCAGATGCAAGGATGATGGAACACAGATTACAAAAAGACATTTTTTTCTGAGTGTTACTCATGTTTTTGATTTATTCATTAATAAAAAGTACACAGTATAAGCCTTTTATCCCAATCCAAGTACTCAGTGAAAGATTAACAATAAACCCTGGATGGCACAGACATGATTTGTTTGGCATGATTTAAACATATGAAAACAGCAATTAACATTTAATATACCACATGACTACTTTTGCTTTTAACAAAGTAATCATCATATGTGGTAACAAATACATATGATTTTTCATTTAGAAATACTATAAGAAAACCACACTTAATATTGCAACAACAAAAATTTAACCCATTAACTATAAACTCTCTTCATTTTTCCTCCTTCAATTTGCTGTTTTGTGTCTTAAACTGAGCCGGTCATATTTGAACACATATTTATTTAGAGTGATAGACTCATTTAGAGTGACAGACTTCCAAGTTTCCCTTGAAAATATAAGATATTGTTAATTATATAAACACTATCATATCGCATATCACAAAGACACTAAAAGTACCCATAAAATAGCTATATCCAGTAATTATTTTGGAAAGTCTGTCCAAGCTGTAAAATATGACTTACTGACTATGGGATAGTGCTTGGATAGATAACAAGATAAGCTCAGAAATGCTAGCAGTTTTCAAAGTGTTCTATTTGTTCTTTATTTTTATATTGATTGGTTGATATTAGAGTTTTCCCAGATATAATTAATAAGCAAGAAAGGAGAGCAGTTAAATTAACTAATTCACCTTTATATTTGTTTAATTGAAGAACCAAAATTTGGTTTTTAAAAAGGTGTTTTATGCCAGTAATGATGTGGAAATCTAAAGGTATCTTAAGCTCATCAGAGGGAATATCTTAAGACAATTTTAAAATGCTTGGGTCCTGAAAAGAAATGTCAAATGTAGTGCGATCATAGCTCACTGCAGCCTTGAACTCTTGGGCTCAAGCAATCCTCCCGCCTCAGCCTCCTGAGCAACTAAGACTACAGGCATGTGCCACTACACTGGGATAATTATTTTTTAATTTAATTTTATTTTGTAGAGATGGGGTCTCACTATCTTGCCAAGCTGGTCTCAAACTCCTGGCCTCAAGCGATCCTCCCGCATAAGCCTCCCAAACTGTTGGGATAACAGGCTTGAGTCACTGTGCCAGGCCCTGACTATTATTTTTTACACACTGCATTTAAAAGTTGTCACTGATTATTTAAAATAATAAAAAGTAACAAAGAGGCCAGGCGTGGTGGTTCACGCCTGTAATGGAAGGCTGAGATGGACGGATCACCTGAGGGGTCAGGAGTTCACGACCAGCCTGGCCAACCTGGTGAACCCTGTCTCTACCAAAAATACAAAAATTGCCTGGGCATGGTGGCTGGTGCCTGTAATCCCAGCTACTCGGGAGGCTGAGGTAGGATGATTGCTTAAACCCAGAAGGCGGAGGTTGCAGTGAGCCGAGATCATGCCACTGCACTCCAGCCTGGGTGACAGAGGGAGACTCTGTCTCAGAAAAAACAACAACAACAAAACAAAACAAAACAGGAACAAAGAATAATAAAATAGATAGGAACTATCCCTAAATGGAAGGCCCTTCAGTTTCAAACAAGTTGACTTTTCAAGGCAACTAGTTAATTAGTTTTCCCCCAGCAAAGAATCACTTTCCTCTCTCAAGCAAGCTTGAACCTGACACCACTGCTTTCATCCCATGCAGGATGGTCACTGCAGTTTCTGGAACTCTCAGTCCCCCATCAGTGATGGTTTATTACAAAGATCTTTCTCTTCTCCTAGGAAGCACAAAGATCCTCTTTCCTGGGTCGGGCTGAGGTTCTTGAGGGCATAACTGTTACAAGAAGGCTGAGATTTAAAGTCCCCAAATGTGATTTTTCTGCTAGAACAAACTATCATAGTCAAACCTCCCTTTTTTCAGGAACAAATGAAATAATCTGAGGAAGGTGCATGGACTGTGTGAGTGGGAAGAGTGGTGAGGTTGAGGGGCCTCAAGCCCAGAGCTCAGCCGGCCCACAGCTCTCCAGCACAGCAGCGTGATGGAGACAGGGAAAAGCTCTCCTATAGTCAGACCCTTGGCTTTGACAAGGCTACAGTCCCTCTCCCTGGATCCTGACCCAGAAGTCTTCTTAGTACTCTGAATTTCCTTGTATTTAAAGCAGAGATAAAGAGTTCCATCCTGTAGGACCAGGACTTTCGGGTCAAAAGCTAAACACCCTGCTAAGCCTATTAATTTCTGTGTGATTTCATATACCCAGCACCTTGCTTAGATGTGGTCCTTCACAAAGACCTGAAATTCACTGAGTATTGAAAGTACTTCACAGTTCATCTATGTCTGTCACCTTGAACATGAAACAGATTTCATGCAAAATATTAATAAAATAGTTTTTCAGTATGTCTGCCTCTCTAATAGAGATTGCCAAACACTGCAGCTGTCTTGGTCAGCCAGAGCCAAGTGGTGACCCTACACTAAACACCATACCTCAGGCACTTCTGCTGAAGGGTCCACCTTTCAGCATATCTGCTACACGGGATCCTCTTTTCCGCCCTCCCTCTCTCCCCAGAGCCCTCCTCCAGCCACAAGAAATGACCTGGGATGTGCTGTTGACTTAGGGTGATAGATAGGCTATCCAGCAACTTATGACATGACCTAGTTCAAAATGATAAACTTGTCTAGGAATGCAGCTAAAAATATCAAGAGGACAAATTACTAAGAACCAGCTCAAAAGAGGGGACATTCAGAAACAGATAAAGCTGGGACCATGCTGGGTCCATGTTCCTGGCATTGAAAGTTATTGGGAAGTAAAACCCTAAGTAAGCATCAGTGAAGAGGCACAAATAAGGCTGAGCAGAGGGAAAGAACACAGCAAAAGGTAGAAGGGCAGAAAAAGAATAGCTGAGAATGTTTTCTGAATTTTAGTTTCTTTTCCTGGGTTTCTGTGCACTCCTCATAATAAACCTCCATACTTTTGGAGTCACTGTGATCTGTTTATTGCACCCAAAAGAGCAAAACCAGAACAGTTAGATGCATGTGATCTTCCCTTCCTTCCAGGGAGTGATTCAAGCCCATGGGGGGAGAATGTCAGATGACTGGAGTTGTGGATTGCCCATGCTAATGGGGCTCCCTAACAGATCAATAATGCTACAAACATAGCAGGCCTCAGGTCTCTAAATTACCGGACTGAAGTAATGACTCACTCTCCTCATTTCCAATTCTGGCCCACAGTTTGTAGAAGAGGGCTTTCCTTCCTTGCTGTGGGCTGTCGAGGTCATTGACACCTGGCAGCGGTCTTATTTCTCCCTGACACTGTTTCTCCCTGGCATTTGTAAGAATGGAGTAGAGGGGAATTCCTCAAGAAGGCATTTTAGATTTCTGGATAGTAGGAGAAGGAAACTAGAAAAGGCTCAACACCCCTACAAATTATTCTTTGATTTTTTTCATAGCCAGCCATTGGGCATTTAACAAAATAAATAAATAAATAAATAAATAAATAAATAAATAAATAAATAAAGGGCTTACGCAGCAGCTGTGACTTTAGGAGAGTTTCACCTCACCTGGTACTGACCAATATAGACTGGCTACCAGGGCTGAGTGTAAATTCTGTTCCTGTATGGGAGGAGACAGAGGTGCCCGACCCAGGCTTGCTGGAGGGCAGCACTGCTGTGGCCAGGACCACCACCGGAACATCTCCCAGTGCTCTTTCCATCTATCTTCAAAGCAGGATTTCACTGCACAATTGAATGCTTTTCATTCTGTTGCCCGGGCTGGAGTGGAGTGATGCTATCTTGGTTTACTGCAATCTCTGCCTCCAGGCTCAAACAATCTTCCTGTTTCAGCCTCCTAAGTAGCTGGGACTTCAGGCATGTGCCACCAAGCCTGGCTAAGTTTTGAATTTTTTGTAGAGATGGGTTTTGCCATGTTGGCCGGGCTGGTCTTGAACCCCTGGGCTCAAGCAATTCGCCCGCCTTGGCCTCACCAAGTGCTGGGATTACAGGCGTGGGCCACCCACACCCAGTCTGAACAATTCATGGTTGTTGTTGTTGTTTTTTAATGAGTTCATGGAAAGTTGATTTCTTCTGTCCGTCAATCTTAAAAAGAGTTCTCCTCTTACTGGAACCCTGTGCTGTGAGATGAATTTGAAAGGAGCAGACTCCTGTGACTAGCTCTGCTTCTTTCATTGTTTTCCACCTTGAAAAGCACGTGAAGCTGCTTAGTGAGGAAATAATATTTTCTTAAAATGTCATAGCGCATGCCTTTCCATCTTTGAATGGAAAATCTGACCATCAAGGCCTCACTGCTCTGTGATTTCCACCTGCAAAAGCAATTGGAATCTAGGCTGTAGGCTGAAGAAATAAGCAGTGTGTCCCCTCCAGAGAGTGCGGGAGCCCATACATATTTGGGAGGTCAGAGCAGCCAGCTCACTGGGAACAGTCCAGAAATTCTGACCTCCCAGGGCACTGCGATGCCACTGTAATTTAGGGTGCTCTGACTCACCTCTTTCACCTTCGGTTTTGAGAGGCTCAGGAGCCTAGTTCCCATTATGGTGTCAGCACAATGGCTGGGACTTAGAAAGACTTAAAAGGAGAAAAGAGGTCACAGCTCTCCCTGCCAAGCATAAAACAGAGGCCCATTTGTGCAGCCCCTCTTTGGTCATCCTGCCTCTGTTCTGAAATAATCAGCTTCATGAAAAGAGTGGGCAGGAGCCCCAGATTGTAGCTCCCATCCACCCCGCCCCCAGCCCCACATCTCATAGCTCTTCTTTCGTCTCGGCAACAATTACCATCTGAGAAAGGGCTCCAATTTACCTCCTTTAGAATAAAACCCCCTTCAGGAAAAACGACCCAAATACTCTTCAGAAACAAGAGCTCTGATGGGCATGGTAGCATTTCCTCCCTGATGGGAAGGGGCAGTCTTGGGCCTGTCCATCACTCAGATGAATGAATACTGTCGCTAAGCAACCATCTCTAACCCCAGTCTAGAGCTAGCAAGAAGAGAAAGAATGAGGCCACTTATTTC
Source organism: Pongo pygmaeus (assembly GCF_028885625.2). Classification (NCBI taxonomy): domain Eukaryota; kingdom Metazoa; phylum Chordata; class Mammalia; order Primates; family Hominidae; genus Pongo; species Pongo pygmaeus. Next base: position 135,510,645 of record NC_072373.2, on the reverse strand, counting down.
CCAGTCTCCGCTCATTACTGGCTCATGGCTTTGTCTGGAAAGACCACGAATACACAAAAGTGTCCTCAGGCTTACACTAACGGTAATAGTATATTTCAAGACAGAGTGACAGAGAGCAACAGTGGCCTTAAAGCAGGTTGAAGTCACTTCCTGCAGTTCTAGTGAGTTGTCCAAGGCAGCAAATTGGTAGCAGGGACCTAGTATATACAGTGGAGTTGTATATATGCTATTTCATTTGAGTCTCACAAGCACCCTGGGAAGTGTTAGGTGTTTTACGTTTGAGAGACTGAAGTTTGAAGACAGGTGAAGTGACTAGGCCAAGATCACACAGAAAATGAGCAGCTGAGTCAGGCCTGGGTTCTGGGTCTGTCTAATTTAAAGCACTTGCGCTTTCCTTCCACACACACTGCAGCCTCCAGACTTCTGGGAAGGAAGTGAGGGAGCGAGCCAGGCAGGTGCTGGTGTTTATTAACAACTAAATATTTGCCAATTTAAAAATCCTTTGAGTTGCTTACCAGCTGATCATGATTGGATTTCTTTCTGGCCACAGCAGCTTACCAAATGTTTATCCACACTGTTATGCTCATCAAGTATTTCAGGAACATGTTGAGGCTTCCTGGCTTCAGGAAAGGGGATGGAGTCAAGTCTTCCTGGTGGACACTGCTGTGTCTGGAGTGCAGCCAATGTATGGCGGGGTGAGGAATGAATTATGTTCTTTTACTTGCCCCTCAGTTAGCCATTCTTCGCCCACCAGGTGACAGTAGTCCATATGCACCTTAGCTCAAATTTACTTCCACCTTTTCCCGCCTGGAAAGCTCTTCTCATCCTCTAAGATGCTTCCCAGTAGAGACTTCATGAGTCTTTCCAGCAGCTGATTGCTCCTCCTCCTTCTCTAGGGCACTTCGCCTGGCAGGTGGGCCCTGCACTGCACTGCCCGAATCCTCCTTCATTGCAGAACTTGTTGCCCCCGTTGCTAGAAGTGCTGTTGGTAGATGACCTTTGGCTGTCAGCTCCTCAAGGATGCCCGCAGCTGCCCACGTCAGGCCCCTCTCTGGTGGCCCACATCCAGTGATGAATCAGTGTAGCATGTGAAGGCTATCTCTAGCTAACCCAGCACAACTCTGAAGGGACGGAGCTCCCTGTGGGGTTGCCTTCATCAAGCCTGTATCACAGCTTAGCATTTCTGCCCACGCTGCTTCCTCCTTCTTACTTCCACAGATATTGAACCCAAGGACAGGCTGGATGCCCAACTCTGTCTCAGAGTCAGTTTTCTGGGGAGCCCAATGTGCTACATTCTCCTTCAGACCTTCTCTGTACACAACCATCTGGCCCATTAGATTGTGAGCAACTTAGTGCAGGGGTCCGGTCCGTGGCCTGTTAGGAACTGGGACACACAGCGGGGGGCCAGTGGCGGGCAAGACAGCAAGCATTACCACCTGAGCTCCGCCTCCTGTCAAATCAACAGCGGCAGTAGATTCTCACAGGAGCGAACCCCACTGCGAACTGCGCATGCGCGGGATCTGGGTTGTGCACTCCTTGTGAGAATCTAACTCACGCGTGATGATCTGAGGTGGAACAGTTTTCATCCTGAAACATCCCCGCATCCCACCTTGCTATCCGTGAAAAAATTTGGAAAATTGTCTTTCACAAAACCAGTCCCTGGTTCCAAAAAAGTTGGGGACAACTGCCTTAGAGGCAAAAGCTGTACCTTATTTATTTCTAGACCTACAGTGCCTAACCCAGCCTGGCCAGCAGGTGCTTGGTAGATGTCTGTTGAATGAATAAACATAGTCACTTAAAATAACGAGAGAGACTGAAAGACTGATACTTGTGGATGGACATCTCAGTTAGAGTCTTTTTTCCGCTTTAAAAATACTGCCTTCCCAGAAGAGTACGCAAGCAACTCTATTATCTAAACTGGGAGGGGCGTGGACTCCTTCCTCCTTTCCCAAACTCTGTCCTGCTGGACTAAAAACTAGGCTTGGGGTGTGGTCCCTCAGGATTATTGAAATACTGTGAGGAGCCAGGTCCAGGAGCTGTGTCTGCAGTTCAGTCAATGTATGGCCAGAGGCTGATGATTCCCGAATAGCAGCCCTGTGCTCTGCACCTCCTTCCGTGGGTAGATTGTTTTCTCCCGGTTTATTTCTGTTTTATTTTAGCCTAACATTTAGAAGATACTCTGTTTCAGGTGAGATAAATGTGTTGCTCGCACCTGTCCAGATGCCCTGTCCAAATGAGCCCCAGGGGCTACCTGGTGGTGGCAGTCATAGTGGCAGCCCAGATGGAAGCGTTTCATGTAGAACAGAGACAACGAGACAGCTACAAGCCAAGGCATTTGGGAAGAACAGTGATTCCTTTCATGACCCTTCCCTGAATGTAATTCAGAGGCATAGGGTTCCTCTCTCCAAGAAAAGGATGGATTTATCCCCAACAGAGAAAGGAATACACAGTCCTCCAAGGGGGGAAACTCTGGTAAGCGCTACAGGAGGGACATCGGTGAACACTTTGAAGTTCCCGGGTCATAACCTCAAATGCTCTCAGGACTATTATGTCAGTGACTTCAGGATTATTGGCCCAGGTCTGCTTCTTTTTTTTTTTTTTTTTTTTTGAGACAGAGTTTTGCGTGTTGCCCAGGCTAGAGTGCAGTGGTGTGATCTCGGCTCACTGCAACCTCTGCCTTCCAGGTTCAAGCGATTCTCCTGCCTCAGCCTCCTGAGTAGTGGGATAACAAGCATGTGCCACCATGCCCGGCTGATTTTTGTATTTTTAGTAGAGAAGGGTTTTCGCAATGTTGGCCAGGCTGGTCTCGAACTACTGATCTCTAGTGATCCACCCACCTCTGCCTCCCAAAGTGCTGGGATTACAGGTGTGAGCCACCGTGCCCGGCCCCAGGTCTGCTTCTGAAAGAGCCTGGGTGTAGCCACCAGCGGCCACAGAGGCTCCTTACCGGACCTCCTTGTGGCTTGGAACAAACTTGGCCCAAAGGAAAAATGGACAAAAGAGGGGCCTCTCCCTTCGCAGAGGATATACCTCCTCTCCTGACTCAGGCAGGCACATTCCTCCTGTCATCTCAAACTCAAAGTGGCTCCCTCTGATGTGACACCGGAGGCCCTCCTGATTTACTGCCATGCAGCTGTTTTTGTGCAAGAATCCACATATAAACAAGAGTTGCCGGCATGTTGCACAAGCGAGTCCTGAAGTCATCAACACGTGTCTTTATTTGCAGTCTTCCACCGTGCCTTCATGTTCCTTAATGTTGTGTTTTCTATTGGTGATCTCTCCCTGCTGTTGGACGAGAACTCCGAGCAGGTTCCAAGATGTTTTGCTTACTCTTAGGTAAGGGACAATTCCAGGGTGTTTTTAAGCAGCAAATACTGACTTAATTCAGCAATTAGAAAGTCCAGTCTAAGAGAGCAATCAAAACTTGGATCCCGATAAGATGTCAAACCCTGCAGAGGGCGGGCAGAGGGCTGGGAGCTGGCTGTGGAGGACTGGGTGGTGGTCTGATTGGCTTCTCCCAAGTGAGGCTGGCCCGTGGGGAGGGAAGAGGGGAAAAGTCTCACTGCAGTGGGGATTGTCATTAGCTGGCCTCACCTTTTAGTGCCTCTTGTCCTCCATCTCTTGGGGCACTTTCATGAGCAATTCTCAGGTTCTCCACCAGGTAGTGCCTTCGGCAGTGCTGTTGGACCCAAGTCAGGGCATCTCTGTTTTGAACGGTTGCTGGCATTCCTTCTTCAGTCCCAAGCATTTACCTCCAACTTCTTGCTATGGGGATCTCTCAGCCACTGCAGGAGGCCCTTAGGACAACATCCTTGATGACCCAAGCCAGGGTATCTTTCCTTATAGTCCATCGTGACAACACTGCACAGCCCTTGCCCCAACAAACCAGGGGTGCTGGCCAGCCCTGCCAAGACAGCGATCTGCTGACCCAGCTTCCAAAGCAGCAGGTCGGTCCAGCTCTCAGCCTGTGGGATCCTAGGTGGGAGTCAGGACTTTCTCCCCAATTATAGGGGTCATATATGAAGCTCTTTGGGGCCCAAGGAAGCAGGCAATCTTCCTTGCCTCAGGGAATAGAGGGGATGGGCCCATAGCACAGCATTCTCCAGATAAATCCTCCTCATAAAATCCTCTCTCCTTGCCACCCTCTTGGCATTTTTTTTTTTTTTTTTTTTTTTTGAGACAGAGTCTCACTTCATCATGCAGGCTGGAGTGCTGTGATGTGATCTCAGCTCACTGCAACCTCTGCCTCCTGGGTTCAAGTGATTCTTGTGCCTCAGCCTCCTGAGTAGCTGGGATTACTGGCATGCATGACCATGCCTAGCTAATTTTTGTGTTTTTAGTAGAGATAGGACTTTGCCATGTTGGCCAGGCTGGTCTCGAACTCCTGATCTCAAGTGATCCACCCACCCTGGCCACCCAAATTGCTGGGATTACAGGTGTGAGCCACCACACCAGGCCCTCTTGGCCCTTTTTATTCTCTAAGTGGTGAGAAGATTTAACAGTTATGCAGCAGGTTTTCTGAATTTTCCTTTGAAGCAAACATGGAGATTTGACTTCTTAGTCTGGGATTACAAACATACTGTGTTTTGTGCCTCATCAAAGCTTCAATTTAATATCCTGTTACATAAAACTTTCCAAATGCCGATTGTTACATTCCAATAATTTCAAATTATTTAAAACAAAAACCACACATCTCACAGGTATGTTTACGCAGTGGCATCAAAATCACTAGAAAGAAGACAGAGTCTCAGACTCAGCCATGAGTGAAAGCATTTTTCTGCAACACTTCTTACAAAATTTAAGGGCCTGAGGAGAGCAGATTCATGAACACACCTCTGCCCTCTGTGGAGAAAGGGGGAGAAGAGGGGCTGGAAGAGGGTCCTGATGTCAGTTTGGGTGATTGCAGAGGTGGAAGCGGGGTGAGCAGCAGGGAAATCTTCCTGCTTCCCCAAGTCTTCTGCCCTTCAGCAGAGGCAGCAATGTGGTCAAGGGCATGGATTCCAGGGCTGGCCAGACCTAGATTTGAATCCCAGCACCACTGCTGATGAGCTGTGTAATCTTGGGCAAGTATTTCACTCCCTGGAATCTCAGGTTCTGCCTCAGCAAAATGAGGGTGTTGCTCACCCCACATTGCACAGTCATAGTAATGAGGTGAGATCTTCCGTGTAAAGTGACCGTATGGTCCAGCGTGGGGCAAGCTCTCCATGAGTAACAGCTGTTGCTATTTCAGCTCCACCAGATGCTGTGTCTTATAGTGAACCAGGAGAGAATTTTGGAGAGAACATGCATGATAAAGCCCCCTGGGAAAAGTCACAGCAAAATCTCTCAAGCCTGAGCTGGAAAAGAAAAGAGTTAGAAAAAAGGTATTTACAAATCACCTCCCAGGTGTCAAGCTGTAACTTTATGAGTCTTTTATTTATTTATTTATTTATTTTTACTTTTATTTTTTATTGAGACAAGATCTCACTCTGTCACCCAGGCTGGAGTACAGTGGCAGTCTTGGCTCACTGCAGCCTCAAATTCCCAGGCTCAGGTGATCCTCCCATCTCAGCATCCTGAGAAGCTGGAACCACAGGTGTGTGCCACCATGCCTGGCTAATTATTGTATTTTTTAGAGTTTTTCCATGTTGCCCAGGCTGGTGTCAAACTCCTAGGCTCAAGTGATTCACCCGCTTTGGCCTCCCAAAGTGCTGGAATTACAGGCTTGAGCCACCACGCCTGTGGGTCAAGCTATAATTTTAGGAGTCTTTGTAAAGAGCACTTTAAAAGAGATGTTTCATTTAACATTTGGAGTAACTCTGTGACATTTGAAATTTCATAGAAAGAAATCAGAGCTCAGGAATGTTTCCTTTTGGTTTAGGTTTGGATGCCTATGGCAGAAAAACCTAAAGTAATAATGACTAAAATAGGATCGAACTATATTTCTCTTTCATATGAAAGAAGTTTGTCAATAGACGATTCAAAGCTTATACAATTTTATGTAATGGAAGGACCTGAGCCCTTTTTGTCTTGTTGCTCTCAGCTTTAGCATCTACCTTTTTTTGTTTGTTTGTTTGTTTGTTTTTTGAGACAGGTTCACGCTCTGTCGCCAGGCTGGAGTGCAGTGGCACGATCTCGGCTCACCACAACCTCCACCTCTCGAGTTCAAGTGATTCTCCTGCCTCAGCCTTCCGAGTAGCTAGTACTACGGGCGCACACCACCACACCTAGTTAATTTTTTTGTATTTTTGGTAGAGACAGGATTTCACCATGTTGGCTAGGATGGTCTTGATCTCCTGACCCCGTGATCTGTCAGCCTCAGCCTCCCAAAGTGCTGGGATTACAAGCGTGAGCCACCGTGCCTGGCCTTTAGCTTCTACTTCATGGTCCAATTCCCGCAATCCCCTCCATGTTCCAGCCAGCAGGCAAGAAGAAGGAGCAAAAAAGAGTGCACTCGCTGTTTTCAAGAACACTTCCTGAAAGTCGCATACATTGCTTTCACTTATAACTCATCAGCTAAAACTTAGTCACATGGCTAGATCTAGTTGCAAGGGAGGTTGGGAAATGTAGTGTTTATTGTGGGAGGCCATTTACCCCACTAAAAATCAGGGCTTCTGATACCAAGGAAGTAAGAAATGGCTTTGGGACCAAACAACCAGCAATTTCTGCTTTTGGTGTGAAATAGCGTGCCCAGAGTTTCTTAGTTGTGCCCTGTCTGCAGAAGACACTGCATACCCCAGAGGGAAGCAGTAAGGACAGGGTGGTGGGCTAGAAGGGTAAGAGCTTAGCATAATGTCCACCCTCAAATTTGGGAGGTGGCTCTAGGGTTCCCGGCCGGCTTTCCCGCAATTCCAGTTACTTTGCCAGGAGCCTGGAGGACTCAGCTAACTGCCTGAATCTTCACTGCCACCTGGCTTTAGCCAGTGGTCACTGGTACTGAAGCCTGTCGCAGCCTGCAAGCCAGAGCAGAGAGGAAAAATTTCAAAGTCAGTGTTGAAATCATCAGGAGGAGTAAAAAGTAGAGCCATTTTTATTTCTTTCCAGGTCCCTGACCTCAGTTTCTCTTTGAGAATGGTGGATTTGTGGTTCAGCTAATATTTAGTGAGCATCTACTTTATGCAAGACCCCAGATAGGCCCGAGGCAATACAGACTTGAGTGGACAGGGTCCTACCTTTCAGGGGCATAGATGTGTACACAGATAACTCTAAGGCAAGGCCCCAGAAAAGGTAAAGTGAGGTGGGCAGTCAGCGTAGGGGGTTGGGGGAACATTCAGGAAACAGAAGGCATTTGAGCGTGGCTTGGAGGAGCAGTTGGAATAGTGATGAGAGTAACTTGGGGAAATGGTCAAAAGGCACCCCAAAGGAAGAAAGGAAGAGCAGAAAGGGCCTGAGAAAAAGTAATTAATGTAGAACCATTGGAGTTTATGGAGGCTGTGTGGTGTGTGTGTGTGGTGTGTGTGTGTGGTGTGTGTGTGTGGTGTGTGTGTGGTGTGTGTGTGGTGTGTGTGTGTGGTGTGTGTGTGTGGTGTGTGTGTGTGGTGTGTGTGTGGTGTGTGTGTGTGGTGTGTGTGTGGTGTGTGTGTGTGTGGTGTGTGTGGTGTGTGTGTGTGTAGTGTGTATGTGCATGTCTTTAGAATGGACATGGGCATGGAGATGGGGTGGAATGAGATGAGAGAAAAAACTGGGAAAGTAGTTTGAAGTAGCTCGCAGCAGGCTTTACATGCTAGAATAAGAACCCCAGGCTTTAATATGTAGAAAGAAGAAAGTCATCAAAAAATTTTGAAAGCGGGTGACATATATATGTCATATATATGACAGAAAGGGAAGCCTATTATATTAAAATATACATATATATATATATTTTAATATAAAGCAGCAGACATTCTCTAAGAGGGCCAAACACCAATACAAGTCACAATAGAGAGGGCTTATTATTGGCATTTTCTGTTTTCCATTTACAGACATTCTATAGTCAGATGATGACAAATTTCCATGGGAAAAGCTCAAAGTGTGGAATGAGCATAGTTCTGTTCCCGTCTCAATAGGTTGTCACTAGCCAAGGTCACTGGGGAGGAGGCTCTAGAGACTTGTCCAGATACAGCTTCTCTCTCTGTGGGTTAGACTTAGGCTGACTCCCCAGGAACAGGGCAGCCTCACCTGAACGGCAGCTGAGCAAGGCACTGAGCAGGGAGGGACAAGAGCTTCCTCTGCCCAAGCCCAGGGTGCCTGGAAAGCCAGCCTCCTCTCCTGGAGGAAATGAGGAGATTGACAGCGTGACCTGGGGTGGTGGACAACTGCATCCCTCATGTTCTCTGCCACTTCCACCTACACTGTTGCAGTATCTGAGAAACTTATCAGAACAAGTTCTCCTGTCCATTAAATAGCACTTAATCCTCCGAGGAGCCTTAAGAATTGGGAATATGCTATATTTTACTCTGGAAAATATGTTTAGTTTTTTGGTACTGACTGAAAACCTGGTGCATGTTTTCATGTTATACAAATGGTAGTTCATTTCACTACAAAATACCTGCTCATGCCCAACTTCACCTTAGCCATATAGTTGATCAGGAGTGAGTTGTTGAGAGCACTTCTGAGTTTTAAATAACATGGAGAGGGGCTGTTTATGTGAAGGGATAACTGTGGCAGATGCAGCAGGAAGGCTCTAAGGGGAAAGGGTCTCCCCTAAATTTCCTATTACGAAACTTAGTGCCCAGGACACTGTGGTGGTTGAGAATCAGAGTTCAGCAGAATATGCAAATTGCCTTTCCTTTCATCAGGACACAAAGAAAGAAATGAACCCCCAAAATATCTCTCAGAAGTGACACGGGTTTATCATTTCCATTATCCTTGACACTTTTCAGGGGTTAAATGTCTCTGGCTAGGGGCCTGTTATTATTTGAGTATACTAGCCCTTTAAGAGCCTCGACACTTCTGGAAAGCAGCCCGTGGAGCTGCTTCAGCACCGAGTGGGTCTGAGCTACAAGAGGGTGACCGCTAATCCTAATTCTAACCCCAACCTGAATTTATGAGGTCCTGCTGGTACGCAGAGGGAGGACTGGAGGGACCAGTCAGGTTGGCCAGCTGGCCCAGTGGTGTAGGGAGCCGTTGGATTGGGGTTTGTCACATAAACTGGGACCCTGCCCAAAGCCGAGACGTCGTAAGATTCCCCTGTTTTGCACAACCCTGTGGTGGTAGCCACATCCTTATTGTGTAAATTCAGGTTTAACCACAGAACAACCAGCTTATGCCTTGTTAGATGAGGAGGAGCTTAACCCACTAAGGAGTACTTTCTTTTAATAAGGAGAGACAACTTCAAAAAAAATTTTTTTAGGGGCCCCCAAAATTTCAGATGAGGACACTATGAAGATTTTGAGTCTTGCAAGCTGTGTGATTAAAATGATCAAGTGATTAAAATGCTGTTTTAATGTTATTATAAAATGGTATTTTACTTTGGACACATTCTTAGAAAAACTCAGACTCCTTCCGCAGAAAAACTGATGCAGCAATTTGTAGAGGGAACTCACAAGTGTTCCATGAACTAAATCACTACATGGGGGATTTTTAAAAGCTGGATTGGGGGAGCAGTGGATGGTAGAATGAATCCTTTATCTTGAAGATATAGCAAAAGTAAATACAAATTATATAGCCTGTAAGATTAATGCTTTTGAATCATAAAAAATAAACACAAAATTCTTGTGGCTTAGTTGCATAAAGATAAGCAATTCAAAGTCCATATCTTTAATGATAGCCTTTTTTCTGTTATAAGTAAAGACTGCGTCAAGGAATTAATGCAAACACATTTCTGCCTGCCATCCTTATATTTCCCCTTTCTTGCTAAAGTTACCTACTTCACAGGATGCGAGAATTAAATGAGATATGTGTCACTGTGTTTAGCACCAAAGAAACACTAAATAAGTATTGTCAAGTTGAAATCTGAATAATGCTTTTCTTCTTCTCCCTGTCTTCCTTCTCCTTTCCCCATCCTCGCCTGCTTTCTTGGTGCTTACTGAGAACTGACTGTGTCCCCTGGACTGGTGCAGAGGTGGCCCTGCTCTCCAGGAGTTTTGCTTATTCACTTTCTCAACCAGTATTTATTGAACTCCAACTTGTACCAGGCTGTCTTCCAGCCCTGGAGACTCAGTATTGAGGATGAAAAAGTCCCTGTTTACATCCAAGGGTTAATACGCCAATACATTAATCAATCCATAGTATAACCTTGAGTACTATTAAGTGCTAACAAAGAAAGACAAAGAAGGCTAAAGGGATGGAGAATGGTGGGAGTGAGTTGGAGGCTATTTTACATGGAAACATCAAGAAAGCCTCTCTGGAGAAGGTGGCATTTGGGCAGAGTCCTGAATGAGGTGAGGAGGAGGCCCATGAGAGGATCCAGGCAGAGGATGAGGCAGGGGCAGAGGAAACAGCATGTGCAAAGGCCCTGAGGTGAGCACAAGCTTGGCATGGTCTCAGGAAAACAAAAAGATCAGGAGGGTATGGTCTCAGGAAAACAAAAAGATAGTGAGCTGGGAGAAGGTTGTCACACAGGAGCCTGGAGGCATGGGGTGAGGAGAAGATCACGTAGGGCCTCATGGCGCATGCTATGAAGTTTGTTCAGATTGTATTCCAGGATTGATGGGAAGCTATTGGAGAGTTTTGAGTCGTTATATTGTTTATGTGCTTTAAAAGGATCACTTTAGCCACTGGAGAATACAGAAGGGCAAGAGCAGAGGCCCCAACCAGGGGGCTAGTATAGGGATGGAGAGGCAATATAACACAGTGGGGAAGGCTCCAGGGCCAGACTGCCAGGGTTTGAAGCATGTCTCTGCCATTGATGAGCAGCATGAGCATGGACAAGTTAAATAACTCACCTGCACTTCACTTCTCTCATCTATAAAATGGAGATGTAATAGGGTTACCACATTGTACAACTCCAGAATCTCCCCCTGGAGTCCAACTAGTGCAGCGTGCACAGTGCCACTCGGAGCTGTGCGATGCAGCAGTCTCCATCATGAGTCCTACCTTGTTGTGTTACCATGAAGATTAAGGCATAACACACATGTAAAGTGTGTAGAACAATGCCTGGTACCCAAGAATATCTCAAAAATATTTGTTATTATTTGTAGCTGAGGTGAGAGATGATGGTAAGTGGATTAAAGTCGTTACAGTGGGGGTAGTGAAAAGTGATAAAATTTGAAATGAAATTTGAAGAAAGAGCCTGTGCTGGTTCCCAGGGCACAACCACTAATGATGATGGAATTTAGAAGCACATCCTTGCCAGGACTCCTAGGTGGGTTTCTTAGTATGATTCTATTTTGGAGCTGAATTTCTCAGAATCTTCCCCACCAGGATGTTTTCCACCTAAAATGATGAGTGGATGTAGTACATATTTTATAGAGTGATTATGAGATTTAAACAAGATCTTGCATGTAAACACCTTAACTTAGTGCCTAGTATGTTGTAAGTTTCAATGACCGTTAGCTATCATCGTCATCATCATCTGAGCAGCTCGACGTTTCTGCTTAACGCAGGCACATACCTACAACTCCACAGAAGAGAGATCGGAGCAGTTTTCCCCTCTTGTGAGGAGAGCTAAAGAGAACAGAAGCATTTGGGAATTAAGGTCCTGAGGCCATAGTGTCCCTAAAGGAGGCCTGTTGTTGTACCCTCAGACACCCTCCATGGCCCTCAAAAGGCCTGGATAAGAACCAGCCCAACTAGGAAGAGAAGCACCGGAACCTAAATGAAGACATAGGATTCAAAAGGCATGATTCACCTTTATTTCTTTGGGTTTACCACTTATAGAGCCCAAGTCAACCATTTAAAGCTATGAAATTTATGTTCTATTCCTTTTCCTGACCCGCTTGGCCCTAATGAACCTCAAACACGAGTACGGGAGGTGGCAAGGGGACCCCGGCAGGCCCAAGAGCTGCAGACACCCAACTCCTCCCAGGCCCTCCTCAACACCACCCCGCTCTGCTCTGCCCCCCTGAGGCCATAGGTCCTGGTATCATCATTGCTGTCTAACTACTCACACACCATGAGGTAGTATCCCTGCTTTTTTTTTTTTTTTGAGACAGAGTCTTGTTCTGTCACCCAGACTGGAGTGCAATGGCACGATCTCGGCTCACTGCAAGCTCCGCCTCCTGGGTTCATGCTATTCTCCTGCCTCAGCCTCCCGAGTAGCTGGGACTACAGGCGCCCGCCACCACGCCCAGCTAATTTTTTTTGTATTTTTAGCAGAGACGGGGTTTCTCGTGTTAGCCAGGATGGTCTCGATCTGCTGACCTCGTGATCTGCCCGCCTCGGCCTCCCAAAGTGCTGGGATTACAGGCGTGAGCCACTGAGCCCGGCCGGCTACCCTGTTTTATTTGTTCTTGGATGTATGAGCCATATAATTCCTTCTTCAAAAGTCATAAAGGTGAGACTCCAGCCAATAATTCCACATAAAAAGAGAGCGCCATTTTCTCACTCTCAGGCTTGGTAATGATTCCTGCTGTGAGGCAGTCATTACGGAAATGACTCAGTCTTTCTCTCCTGTGTTAATAAGATTTTACTCTCTTTGGTCCTGACTCAAACTGGCTGAGAGCAATGTGGGGATCACAGAAGCTGTACCAGAGTGTGTCACTATGTAACTTTTCTTAACTTACCAAAATACCATGTGGATAGGAGCCATTCCAGCCCATCGCCTTGCTTCCGAGTTGGCTGTAGTCTTAGCCGGGTTCACACAATGGGCATCTGCTAATCTCTTTCCTTACCTGCCAGGAAGTTGAGGCCAAAGTTCTGTTTTCTCTCTAAAGGCTAATCAAGCTGTAAAGATGGTTAGTGGGCTGGGCTCAAAATAAGGCACCTGAGCTCTCTTTGCATCTCTAACATCCACAACACTAAGCTTCTTCCTGGGGTCCCGGTGTGAGAACTGACCCAGGCCCAGATGGCAAACGAAAGCTATTAGGGTGACTGTGGAACCTTCTGTGTCTTCTTCTTGGTTGAAATTATCCTTCTGGAGCACATCTGGAGATCCTGGCCATTTAGAAGCCATCCAGGAGCCATTCATTTATTTGACAGACATTATTGATCACCTACAATCCAATGCCAAACAGCACTAGGCATTGAGTACAGAGAGACAAAAGGCACAGCTCCTAATGCCAGGGACCTCAAGGTGTCATGTAGGGGACTGATGAGAAAATGAACAATGTGAGTAGTATGGTTAGTGCTATAAAATATTTTGGGTGCTACAGAGGCGTTCAAGGAGTACTGACCACACTGGTGGTCAAGAAAGATTTCCTAAAGGAAGACACACTTAGATGACCTGAAGGGTGCACCGGCGCCCTCTAATCAGAGAAGGGCGAGCAAGGAAGCAGAGGGACATTTCTAAAGAGAGAGGGAACAGCACATGCAACAAAGCTGGCTAGCTGTGACGACTAACATCCATTTCCTCCTTCCTGGTCAAATAGCTAGGTGATACCTCCCAGCCTCCCTTTCAGTTGAGGATGCTACGAGACTGCCTTCTGGCCAATGGGAGGTGTGCAGAGACGCTGGGTGTTCTGGCCCACACAATCCTCTCGTGTGTTCTCTGTGTGCTTCCCTACCTCAGCTAATTGGGAACAGATAGAAATCAGATCACAAAGGGCTTGTGTGCTGCCTGAAGGAACTCCATGTTACAGTGCTGGTAAGAAGCAAATGAGCACAGCAAAGTGACCATACTTAGTGTTTAGAAAAATGGAGGTGGCAGGATATTAGGGACAGGTTAAACTTTACCTGAGCTTAAGAAATCCCCTACCTTTTTGTTTTCCAAAACACCCCCATCCTTTTGTGTTCCATGGCAAAATCTCAAAGGACCATCCTGCCCTCCAATATTTCAAGTAAGACCTGCCTCCATCCTTTCTAGAGATTCCTGTGAGATTCCTTTGTTTACCTGCCTGTATAAAGCCCCAGGGCCCCTTCCTTTTCTTTGAGACATTCCCCTTTCATGAACATTCTCCCTACTGCAATACCTTGAATAAAACCATCCCCTTGATGGCCTGGTGCATTTCGTCTTTCACATGAGCGCTGGATGAGGAGTCAAATCTTCTAAGTGAAGTTCTGCTTCTACTTGAGAGTAGACTTCCACCTTGCTTTATTTTGATTTGTATTGTTTCGAGATGAGGTCTTGCTCTATCACCCAGGCTGGAGTGCAGTTTTGTGATCATGACTCATTGAAGCCTCAGGCTCAGGTGATCCTCCCACCTCAGCCTCCTGAGTAGCTGGAACTACAGGCACGTACCACCATGCCTGGCTAAAATTTTTTTTTTAATTTTCATAGAGACGGGGTCTTGCTATGTTGCCCAGGATGATCTTGAACTCTTGGGCCCAAGCAATTCGCCCGTCTTGTCCTCCCAAAGTGCTAGGATTACAGGATGTTGACCCCCAACATCCTTGGCCTCTGCTTTATTTTTCTTCAACACATCTTATTGCATATTATTTATCATCAGTCCTCCGTTAGAATATAAACTCTTTGAGGAACGGGCTTGCCTTCTTGACCACTGTATGTCCAGGGCCTAGCACAACTCCTGGCATGTAGCAGGTGCTCAATTATTAGGACAAATTATGGCTTGGTGACCTGATCCCAGACCACCTGAGCTTTCTACCACCCTCCCTCGGCACCTCTGACCTTTCTTGCTCTCCATTGTTTCTCTCCCTCTTTCTCTGTGTTCCTGTCTCTTTTGCTCTAATCTCTCTCTGCCTGCCTCTTCCCCTTCCTCTTTGTGGATCTCTTTCTTAATCCCTCCCTTCTTGTTTTCCCCTGTCTCCTCCTTGGGCCTTGGGCCTGCAGTTCCTTCTTAGCCCTTCAGCTCCTACTTTTCAGCCAGATTGTTTATCGGGAGGATATGCACCCAGGTGACAGAGCACCAGCTGTGGAATAAGGAACGACCCAACCACATCTGTGTTTGTATCTGTTGAGTCATACAACTTTAGCACCTTCGGACATTTGTCTGCTCACAGCCTCCTTGAAAGTTAAAGATTTACCCAGAACTGGCCAAGTCCACGTTTTGGTAACAATCAACGAAGTGATCTATAAGCCTTGCTCCAAGCAGATTGCTGAGCGCTGAGAAGGAAAAAAGAACCCAGGTGAGGCCCCTGCCTTTCAGGAGCTTCCAGTCTAGTTAGCCAAGGAGGCGAGGACCACACACAGTCTTACAGGAAACAGAGAACAAAGACAAGTAGAATTCGGGGTGTAGGCTGTGTAAACCAATGGGGTCTGGAAAGGATTGGCCATTGCTAACTTTGGAACTTCGAGACACGTGGTCTGTGTGTGAATGATGAAGCAGGGATCAGGGCTTCGACTGCAGACAGGAAAGCAAGAAGTGAGGGTCAGTGAGTTGCAGTGTCCTGTTGGTAATTTCAAGGCTCCTTCGGCCACTGTGGCCCAAGCTTGCCTGAGGGGCTCCTGTCTTATCAAGGCCCCACACTGTGTCCTTCTCATCCCATCATCATACTGAGTTAAGGCGCAGGACTCGGTGAATGCAGGTTTCCTCAGAACACAGAGTTAGAGCTGAGGAGCTGGGCAGCCAGGTGTGGCTGCACAGAGGGGCATAGCAGTTGCATCCTGGAGCTGCAGGCCTGATCTAAGTTTCTTCATGTGCAGACTGCATCTCAGTGAGTCTGGAGTGAACTCTCCCTCTAGTTTCTTAATAGCTATCTGCTGAATTGATTGAGATAGTAGGAAATTGTCTGAAAATCTTGATGAATAAACCCTGCAATATGGCTGGTGTCTTTTCCTCTGCAGGCTCAGAAAGTTGCCCACAGGGAAGTACAGCTCTGAGACACAGTGGGAGGTGGGTGGCCAGGTTGAGCTGAGGGCAGAAAACAGAAGGTGGTGACTTCGTGCTGGTTGTGGAAACTCTGGGCTGATGGCGATCCATCCAGTGTGAAACTTGTTTATACTGACACAAAGCTGAAGAGCACTTGGCATTCCTTTAGTTACTGCTTTTATAAACAGAGGAGCCTGAAACTTCTGGGAAATGCTGGGGGCATCTTATGGCCTCCTAAGGTGGCTCTTTGTGGTTCTATAACTCTGGGGAGGCAGAGAAGGGAATGCATATTTTCCTGAGCCCTGGCTCATTTATAAATGTGGCGGAGGAGGTGGCAGTAATGAGTAAACTGAGTAAATGTTCCTCCCAGAGGATGATTCTTGGAGCAAAAAGGGATTTGAGGGTGGAAGGAAGCAATTAGCAGAAAGGGGCTTGGGGGTGCATATGGGACATCTCCCAAGTTCCTTCAGAAGGCAAGCTCTCATCTTACAGTCTTGTTGACTCCTGTCCTTGCTCCCATCTAACCTTGCCCAAAATACACACCAAAAACCAAATCCCCCCAGGAAGGCTGGTTCGTTTAGTCACCCCTTCCTTATCGCTGACGGTCTCCTTGCTCACATTTCACTCCCATTGCTGACTCACAGGTTTGTCTTAAAAACTGCAGTTTTTGCACCTTGGGAAGATAATTTTATAACCCCATACCTGCTCTCTAGGTCTGGCCTGTGTGCTGTTAGAGTTGGTATGTCTATGACAGAGATACCAACAACATTTGAAGCCAAAGTTCATGGCCCGGGTTAATGGATATTTAGGGCAAAGGCCCCAGTTCCATTTTCAGATCTCCCTCCCCCACCAGTTAGTATATTTAGGAAATATTTAAATGGCAACTCAGCAATGATCAACTCGATTTACTTCTGTTTCTTTATTTTAAAAAATAGTATTATCCAGATTCCACATTTCAGTATTAAGATGCCTTAAGTTATTGAAATTTCAATTGTAATAAAGTAATAAAATGAGTCCTGGAGGCACGGAGGTGAGAAGGGGCTAATATCTCTAATATTTGTTAACCATTCACCTGCGCTGCCAGGCATCATGGGTACTTTGCACATGGCTTCTTAATCCACCTAGAAATGAGGTGTCAAGAAAGTGTGATTTACTCTCATTTCACTTGAAGGAAGTACGGCTAAGTGGCATGTGCAAGTTCACACAGCCAATAGAAAACGCAATTGGGACCAGAAGCCACGTTTGCAGGACTTCAAAGCCAAGGTTCTTCCCACCACAAAACCAGGATGCCTTCCTCTGCCACTGGAGTCTGCTGGACCAACCAGCAGCACAGGCAATGGCTATTGCTTTTGGTTATAGCATCAGTGCAATCTATCTAAGTTGTTTTTTTGTTTGTTTGTTTTTTTTTGAGACGGAGTCTCACTCTGTTGCCTAGGCTGGAGTGCAGTGGTGCGATCTTGGCTCACTGCAATCTCCACCTCCCAGGTTCAAGCGATTTTCCTGCCTCAGCCTCAGCAGCAGCTGGGACTACAAGCACGTGCCACCACGTCCAGCTAATTTTTTTTTTATTTTTAGTACAGACAAAGTTTCACCATGTTGGCCAGGCTGGTCTCAAATTCCTGACCCCGTGATCTGCCCACCTCAGCCTCCCAAAGTGCTGGGATTACAGGTGTGAGCCACCATGCCTGGCCCAATCTATCTAAGTTTTTCTGTGGAAAAGTAGAATTATCTGCTTAATAATAAAACACCTTTTAGATAAAATTGCTTTATGGTTTTCAAACTTCTTGAATCCGTATTATTTATTTCTTACCACAATCCTATAGTGTAGATATCATTATTAGGGATTATAGTGAGCACCTGCTCACCATATTTTTACCAGCCCAGCATCCACTTCTTTTTCTTATGGCACCAACAGATCACTGCCCTTAGAGGATCACTCTTCCTCCATCCTCAGCCCATGTGATTTGCCTAGG
The DNA here is from genome assembly GCF_028885625.2 of Pongo pygmaeus. NCBI lineage: Eukaryota > Metazoa > Chordata > Mammalia > Primates > Hominidae > Pongo > Pongo pygmaeus. The sequence goes on along the minus strand of NC_072373.2, from coordinate 135,492,908 downwards.
GCTGACTCCAGTGACTGGCTCTAGGAGTCTAGACCCAAAACTGGCCAATGAGGGCACTGATCTCTGATTGGTTTAGGGGTGAGCATGGCCATGCTGACCAATCAGAGGAAATGAGCATCAGCTTCCGACCTTTTGCAGAAGCAATAAGACATTGGAGCTTTCCTCCTGGTGGTGGTGCAAAGCTGGCAGGAAGTGCTGGTTGTTGTCTTTGCCTAACTTGGGGAGAGCCGGTTTGAGAATGGAGGTAATCCAGAGGAGAGCTGAGCTAAAGAGATGGAGGAGACAGGTCCCCGATGACATTGTCTGGCACCCAAATACAGCAGTGCTCAAAGTCCAGGCTCTCCTGGACTTCTTAGTTCATTAAACTAAGAAAATTTGCCTTTGTTTAAGCTGGTTAGAGTTGAATTTCTGTCACTTTGTTATATATTATTCAAATTATTGCTCTCTACTGGCAAGAGAAATTTGGTTGAGATCAATGTTTTTCTTCACAAATGTATAAATTTGGAAAGGACGCTTTATTTCTTATAAAGGGTTACAACCTGCAAGGTGGCCATCTGCAAGCTCGGAAGTATAGCCTCTGGCAAACACCGAAGACAGGCACTTTGAAGGAGGAGGGTTTGGACAGGAATTTAAGCTGAATGGGTTGGCCAAGTACACATATTCAACAGGTTATAAGAGGAGCTATGAATATTCATGAAGGTGGTCCTGACGCATGCGTATTGAACAAACATGCATGTAACATACAACCCGTGTTCACCTAGGGGTGAAGACTTAACATTTAAATGTGTTACAATTAGGCCCTTAATGTCAAAGGTCTTTTTAGGATGCAAAGGCAGTCAAGTGTGCATCCTCTGTAAACTGGCCAGTCAGTCAATGGTTGGTGGTCTTCTTATCAGGAGAAAGTTACTGAAATCAGTCTCTTGTCCAATCAAAGCTGTAGTGATGGCTTGTGGAACAGGGGGTCAGTTAGTGCATGGCAGTGGCTGCAGATTATTTTACTATTGCTTATCTCGAGGCCAGTGCTTGTTTAGCTGCTAGAGAAAAAGGTAAACCTTGTGGCAGAGAACACAATTTATTCTTTAAGTGTAGAGGTGAGTGACTCAACCCTTGTCTGGCATGGCCCTAGGTTCTGTTTATAATTTGGTATTCTATTGCCACAAAGAGTCTGTTCTGTCAGTCTTATGAGCTCAATTTTAACATTAATGCTGCTCAGTTCTTTCTAACCCGTAAAAGGGAGGGGGCGTAATGAGGTGTATCTGATCTCCTGTCAAGGCTCAGTTTTTAACATTTTCTGAGGCCTCCTTGGACAAGAGGGAGTCCATTCCGTCAGTTGGGGAGCTTAGGATTTTATTTTTAGTTTATAGTTTCAGCCTTCCCAATCTTCTTAGCCATTTATGAATTGTGGATTCTGGGGATACACGAAGCATCCAGTCCCAGAGATGTTTCTTGTTTTGTCATAGGGTGGTGGAGTGAGTTGCTGATAACACAAGGCATTATGAGCTAAAGTTGAAATCCACTTTCACTTTCCCTGTCTTCTCAATTTTCCTCTCATTTGAAAGGGTGTGAGAGAGCCAGAGAAACAAAGAATTAGGAAGAAGAGGAGAGAGGTGGTGTCTGGGGACACTGTTGGAAGGGAGACAGGACCTCCATGTGCAATGCACATTAGGCAATATTAAATGTGACTCTAGGCATTTGGTGAGAGGTCAGAAATGAAAATGCAGTTTTAGGCAACCTAGATAAAGGTGAGAGGTGAAAGGTCAAGTTTCAGGAGTCTATGTGTCAGAGGCATGTGAACCAGAGCAACTCCATTTTATAAGAGCTGGGTAAAATGAGGCTGAAAACTACTGGGCTGCATTCTCAGACGGTTAAGGCATTCTAAATCACAGGATGAGATAGGAGGTCAGCACAAAATAGAAGTCATAAAGACCTTGCTGTTAAGACAGGTCACAGTAAAGGAGCTGGCCAAAACCCACCAAAACAAAAATGGCGACGAGAGTGACCTCTGGTCGTCCTCACTGCTACAGTCCCACCAGCGCCATGACAGTTTGCAATGCCATGGCAACATCAGGAAGGTACTCTAGATGGTCTAAAAAGGGGAGGCATAAATAATCCACCCCTTGTTTAGCATATCATCAAAAAATAACCATAAAAATGGGCAACCAGCCACCCTCGGGGCTGCTCTGTCTGTGGAGTAGCCGTTCTTTTCTTCCTTTGCTTTTGTAATAAACTTGCTTTCATTTTGCACTGTGGACTAGCCCTGAATTCTTTCTTGCGTGAGATCCAAGAACCCTCTCTTGGGGTCTGGATCGGGACCCCTTTCCTGTAACATATGCAAGGAAAGGAATGCAGAGGAATGGAACTGAGCCATGGAACAGACATTTGGGGTTGGGCAGGAGGAGTTAGCAGAGAGATCTGCATAGCTCTTATCCTACTTAGCACCAGTGTTGTTCAAGGTAGAACTCACAGCATAAGAATTCACTGTGAAACATAGAATAGGGTGTCTTTAAGTATATACATATACATCAATATTCAGAAAATGCAGACTTTGTTAGGATTATAAAATCTGCTGTTCTTCTATAATTTATTCATTTCTTTTGCAGTTGAAGAAAATGTGTTTAGGGCAAGTTACCTTTGGCATGTTTGACCATAATAAATGGTTTGAGTTTTTAAAACAATTTCAGAATGTCTAAGAATTAAATATTTTTTCTGTGTAATTTTGTATATGTGAAATTTAGAGTCAAAACATCACAAAACGCCCTCCAAATGATAAGACCGAAATATTATTTTAGATCAGAGCCTTGTCAATCTTTTGTATACACTAGAGTCTTATGATTATTTTGAGAAGTCTGTAGTCTTGAAAGCATATCATATGAGAAGATAGATACTGATATAAAACTGCTAATGGAAACTTGTATGTAAGAATTTTGTTTTTTCTGGCTTCATAGAGCAAACCCTTGTTTACACAGAATAAGAGAGAAGAAAGAGGCAAGGGGATACATTACATTTCTAAGTTAAGTGCAAGCATCCTGGATATTGTAACAGACTGGGAGCTGTGTTAGAGTCCATTTGATTCTCAAAGCATTTCGCAGGCTTTCATTGGGCAGCACCCTGCCTTCCACGTCACAGGTTGTCACACACACTTGTTGAGGATGATGCTGGTGACGTCATCAGTCCTTTTTCAGCAAAGTCTCCTGAAACTAAAGCTCAGATTGGCTGTGCACATCTCCGGACCTAGTCCAGAGTCAAGCACCACTGAGGGCAGGGACCTGCCCAGGGGTGCTGCTGACATTTGAGATGCAGTGGTTCTTCACAGCACAGAAGTGTTCCATCACTGTGGGACATTTAATATCCCTGCCCTCTTCACTAGATATTTGCAACACTCCCCAATCTCTAGAGATTCTGCTTTCTCTTCTTAGTCGGTAACCAGTAGAAGATTGCCCCTTTGGTTCTGAAGATGTTAGCTATGGGAACCTCAAATGCTTAGGAAACTGCCAACACCTGAGATCTAACTTGACCTAACCTTAACCCACCATCTTTTTCTGCCATGACCATGCTACTTTCATACTTTATAATTGCCAGGCAGAAATAACAAATACTTTGGGATATTGTTTTTCATGACTGCTATCCACCCCAGACTTTCCTATCAAATCACATGCAAGTGCTTTAAACCTGCTGCATTAGAATTAAGGCTTTGAGTTATTCACTGGGAAGGAAAAGTTCCAGAAGTTCAGAAACTTAGGAAGCAGTGTGGAGCCCAAGAGACACAGAGAGCAGCAGCTCTTCTTTAGAGCACATGCAGCTTCTGAGATTCTTCTTCTGGGTGTTCACGTTGAGGAAAAGATGATCCCTTGGCTTCTGCAACCGCCTTTGCACTTGCTCCTTCCTCTGAAGAGCTCACCAGGAAGTCTCTCCGGGTGTCTTCTCCACTCTCCAGACTTCCCACACTCAGCAGCACCTCCACCCCGACCCTGCCTGCTTCCAACTAAGTCGTTTCACTTCCTGTTGTCTGGGGCAATCAATACATGTAAACTTTCAGAGCTGAGTTTTATTTTTTCTGAGGGAAAATATTTTAAGGAATTTTTAGGGGGATTTCAGTAGAAGACCCGGGGATTCCCAGCACTGTTCTGCTATGCTAAGAATATTAAGTTGTAGACCCCTAAATATTTGCAAAGTCACATTGTCTTTTCCCTTGTTTCTGAAAAGAACAAAACCATGCGGCCAATAGCTGATCATTCCATTTTCAAGTTCACCTAGGTCAGAAAACCACTGTGGGCAGTTGCTTCAAGGCAGCTTATAACTGCTTCCATGGAAGTCATTGTTTATTTTTATTTTTTTAATTAATTAATTTATTTATTTATCTGAGACGGAGTCTCACTCTGTCGCCCAGGCTGGACTGCAGTGGCACCCTCTTGGCTCATTGCAACCTCCGCCTCCCAGGTTCCAGCAATTCTCCTGCCTCAGCCTCCTGAGTACCTGGGACTACAGGTGTGCACCACCACACCCAGCTAATTTTTGTATTTTTTGGTAGAGATGGGCTTTCACCATATTGGCCAGGCTGGTCTTGAACTCCTGACCTTGTGATCCACCCGCCTCAGCCTCCCAAAGTGCTGGGATTACAGGCGTGAGCTACCACACCCGGCTGCAATTGTTTATTAAGAGCAGCTACTTGGCCTTCGGGAATATAAATATTTAGACTACCAAAAAAAAAAAAAAATGCAAAGAATCCATGAAGGTCTCTAGAAATTTGAAAAAAGTAGTGTAACAGTGAAGAAGAGAACAGTCGTTGATGTTCTGGATTAAAGTCCTAGCTCTACCCTCCAAATGCATTGGACAAATTACTTGACCTCTCTTATCCTCAGGAGTCTCAGCTATAAAGTAGGAATAATAATATTACTTATGACAGGGGGTTTTGGAAAGGATTATGTAAAATAAAATAAGTGAAGAACTGAGCTAATTCCTGGCGTATAGTAGTCACTTAACATATTGTAATTATGATGATGGTGGTTTTTCCTACAGAAAGAACAGACACTTGAGAAAATAAAGGTTTTGTTGGGGAGGGGAAGAAGGAAGGGAGGAAAGATGAAGCTAAAGAAGTAAAAACACTTTTTCCAATTACAAATTTATTAACCCCTAAAATAATGTTATAGTTTTAGGGAAAATTAGAAGCATAGAAAAAAAAAAGCAAAAGATTGTGGTGACATATATGTAATTAACTGAACAAGCAGTAAGAATTCGAAAGCATTTGAGTTGAGATCCTAGAATTCATAGCTAGTCTCTCTGCCCACCAAGAAGGCATGTTAATCTGGATTCTTTAGCGATAATATAGATGTCTTAAATTCCTTTGGGTGCAGTAAAATGGCCCTAGCTTGCACTACCCCCATTGAAGGGTAGAGATTAAATTGAAGATAACCAAGCACCTGTCATTCTTCCCACTGCCTTCTGGATCACCACAAAGAAATAAGGATTTGTCTTTTCAAAGAGTAGGAGAACAGTAGCTCATGAGGCAGTGTTGATTGACGGTTCATGCTCGAAGAAAGGTATGAGTGCTGCCCTCAATTTTAACCTAAAAAAAAATCTGAGACTTGTATTTCCTGTTAGAAAGCCCTGCAAAAGAGTGTGTCCAAGGATTCTGGAGAACTAATGACAGACATATGGGTAGCTTCTTAGCGACACAGAAGGAGATGAGACGCACGTATGCCGTGCTTTAGGGGGGTAATGGGTGCTTGGATTGAAACTCGTCTGCTGTTTGCTGAGCCCCACTCCTCCTTCAGAGTCCCTTTCAGGCCTCCATTTCTCCATGAAGCACTTTTAACACTGATCCACACTAAAAGTAATGACAATAACATATTAATAACAATAGTAATTACCATTTATTTAATGCCCACCAGTTGCTAGGCACTGTGCTAGGAGTTTAGCATATAATATCTATTTCTTAACAATAATCCAATACTAAAAACAATCCAACAAGCTTTATGAGTATTACCTCTGATTTTTATAACGAGTAAGATAAGTTTTATTATCCTTGCTTCACAGATGAGGAAATAGGCTTAGAGAGGTTGTACTGTGCCCAAGGCCTCACAGCCTGTTGCAGACACAGCTGGCATTTGGACACTTTCCTGAGGGCAAGGGTCTGGATGTGCACATCTTTTGTAGCCCTCATAGCACAGCCCTCAGTCCCCCTGGTTCTGCAAAACGTCCTCAGCATATGTTATATGATTATGTGATTCTGTCAAAGGTGTTCAAATGAGAGTGACTCCATCTTGAATAGGGGCTGGGTAAAACAAGGCTGAGACCTACTGGGCTGCATTCCCAGGTGGTTAGGCGTTCTTAGTCACAGAATGGGATAGGAGGTCGGCACAAGATACAGGTCACAAAGACCTTGCTGATTAAGCAGGATGTGGTAAGGAAGCTGGCCAAAATCTGCCAAAACTAAGATGGCAATGAAAGTGACATCTGCTTGTCTTCACTGATCATTATATGCTGATTATAATACATTAGCATGCTAAAAGACACTCCCACCAGTGCCATGAAGTTTACAAATGACAAGGCAACATCAGGAAGTTACCCTATTTGGTCTAAAAGGGAGAGGAACCCTCAGTTTCAAGAATTGCCCACCTCTTTCCTGGAAAACGCATGAATAATCCACCCTTTGTTGCATATAATCAAGAAATAACTATATGTATACTCAGTGGAGTGGCCCATGCTTCTACTCTGCCTATGGAGTAGCCATTCTTTATTCATTTACTTTTCTAATAAACTTGCTTTCACTTTGTGGACAAGCCCCAAATTCTTTCTTGCTCAAGGTCCAAGAGTCCTCTCTTGGGGTCTTAATCAGGATCCCTTTCCAGTAACACTTCAAATGAATATTTGCCATCTACATGTAGGGGTGGTACTATGGTGTGTGTACATCATGGGGCTGGTGTACAGGGAACCTGGATGTGGTCTCTGAGAGAGCTTGAGGCACCGGCATCCACTAGCCACGTGCTGCCAGCAGCTGGGCTGCCTGCCTCTCGCCGTACTCATCCACATCCCAGAAAATGCCAGGATTTAGAGCCGGAGCTGACCACTCACACCATCTGGACCATCCCCTTCTATAAATCTACACATATAGGGTCTTTTTTGAGTGAGACTCAGAGAGCGTGAGTCAACCAAGTTCACATAGCTAAAAGTGGCAGGGTTGGGACATGAATGCAGGTCACCTCCTAAACCTTCATCCCACCCTTTTCCATGATACAACAGCAAGGCAGGGCATGAGGGAATGTCAGAGCAGAAGAGGGCCCCTCCTGGCTGAGCTGTCCATGGTGGCAGTCTTTGGGGGAACCTGCCCCGAAAATCACGTAGGTTCTTTTCTGTTTTCCTAAGCATTGGCTGGCTTGAGAAATAAAGGGACAGAGTACAAAAGAGAAATTTTAAAGCTGGGCGTCTGGGGGGGACATCACACGTTGGTAGGATCCATGATGCCACAAAACCAGCAAGTTTTTATTAGGGATTTTCAAAAGAGGAGGGAATGTGCAAATAGGTGTGGGTGACAGACATCAAGTACTTAACAGGGTAATAGAATCACAAGGCAAGTGGAGGCAGGGCAAGATCACAGGACCACAAGACCGAGGCGAAATTAAAATTGCTAATGAAGTTTTGGGCACCACTGTCATTGATAACATCTTATCAGGACACAGGGTTTTGAGATCAACTGGTCTGACCAAAATTTATTAGGCAGGAATTTCCTCTTCCTAATAAGCCTGGGAGCACTATGGGAGACTGGAGTCTATTTCATCTCTGCAGACTCGACCAAAAGAGACAGGTACGCCCCGGGGGGGCCAGTTCAGAGACCTACCCCTAGGTCTCGTATTCTCTTTCTCAGGGATATTCCATGCTGAGAAAAAGAATTCAGCGATATTTCTCCCATTTGCTTCTGAAAGAAGAGAAATATGGCTCTGTTCTGCCCGGCTCACTGGCGGTCAGAGTTTAAGGTTATCTCTCTTATTCCCTGAACATTGCTGTTATCCTGTTCCTTTTTCAAGGTGCTCAGATTTCATATTGCACAAACACACATGCTGTACAATTTATGCAGTTAATGCAATTATTACAGGGTCCTGAGGCGATAGACATCCTCCTTGGCTGACAAGATTAAGAGATTAAAGTAAAGACAGGCATAGGAAATCACAAGGGTATTGATTGGGGAAGTGATAAGTGTCCATGAAATCTTTACAATTTATGTTTAGAGACTGCAGTAAAGATGGGCATAAGAAATTACAAAAGTATTAATTTGGGGAACTAATAAATGTCCATAAAATCTTCACAATCCACGTTCCTCTGTCATGGCTTCAGCCGGTCCCTCCGTTTGGGGTCCCTGACTTCCCACAACTGTGATCAGTCTGGCCATTGGGCTGGGGTGGAGTGACATAGATCACATGCCTGTCGGTCATGCCCCACGCAGCACCACTATGCAACAGCCCCAGATGCACGTGCAGGACAGGCAGGGGACCAGCCTGTAGAGACCATTTTGTCTGCCTAGAATTAAGCCTTGTCAGTGATTGACAATGTGGACCAAGGGAGAAGTTCTATTTTCTGAAAGTTTCATTCTGCATGCTCCCTTAAAAACCCATTGTAATGTTCATTCAAGCAAGCTACACATTTGTGGCAGATTTCTCTTGATTATATTTGGCTTATTTTGCTTATTTCAGATTTTATCTGTTATACCTGTCTAAACATTCCAGAATAAACTACAGGTATGCAAATCTTGGTTAACTATTTAATAATAGGGATCCATGCAGTTGAAAATACTTTTATTTTACAAAATGAGTTTTTAAAAAAAATCTGTACCAAGTTTCACAGATTCACTGTTTTTTTCTTTCCTGGAGGAAATTACCCTACACAATAAAACTATATTCCCCTCGTGTTGCCCCTTTCTTCAAAGTAGGTCAGCAAACCCTTGAGCATATGTTATGTGAAAGGCTCTGTGGCAGATAACAGCTGTGGACACTCGTGTCTGTCCTCAAGGGGTTTATACTTCATTTGCAGAAAAACAACAACAGCTGGCAGGTATTGAATACCTCTCGTGTGCCAGGCACTATACCAGGCACTTTGCGTAGGCTATCGCATTGACTCCTCCTAACATGCTTAGTGAGGTGGTACTAGTGGGTGAGAAACTGAGAGGCTCAGGGAGGTTTTGTGTTTTGCCCAAGATCGCAACTACTGTGAGTGGTAGAGCTGGTCTGTGTACTTGGCAGTCTGACTCCATGCACACCTACCTATTAAGTGCTACAGCCAGCAGGTGCCACCACTTAACAGTTGCTGCTGTGTATGGTTTGGTTCCCCAACAAGGGTGCAGATGCCTGGTAGATTCCCAATATCTTACCTCTTTTGAATGCCCAACAGCCCCAGGAGTGCTGTGCTCCAAGTTGAGGTTGACTAAATGTTCTTTGACTGATTGCACAGGAGAGGGGAGATACGTTGTCTTGTGGTGCCCTGAGAATTGAGATGGACCTTATAAGGAATAAACTCTCTCAACAGTGAGGATGAAATCAAGTCCAGGAACATTTCCTAGGACAGGCCTTGGCAAGCCTTGGCGAGGACCTAATCATCCAATGCTGCCAAGAAGCAATAGTTTAGACGTCATTATGTCCCATGTTCTCGAACAAGTTTACCTGTTGTACTGGAGAGTCGACTTTCAGTTCAGGGATCAGGAACCTCCACATGCGGGTCCTTGCTTAGGAACCCTGGGGCAGCATTGAGGGGAGAGAAGCTCGGAGACCTGCCTGCCCTCAAATGCTGAAAGTGGAGCTCTGAGCTGTAATAAGGCCTTGGTCCTGGCACCAGACAAAATGTATGTATGTATGTATATTTATGCATCTATCTAGCCTTTATTCATTTATATATTTAAATTTTACATTTTGATGATGAAGCCATAGGCCTCACTCTACTTGTCTAGGAGCTGTGTTCTGAGTTCCACCTGCAGCTATCCCCGTATAGATATTATGCCGCTCAGGGCTGAGGCTGGGGAAAGGCATGAATCAAAATAGAGGGGCCAAGTCCAGTGGAGGCTGGATCCATCCTGGAATATGTCATCTGTGACATTTAAAGCCACCAAAGGCATTTTCCAGCAACCTTTAACATCCTGGGCAGAGGGGTCTGGAAAAAAGTTCTTGTGTTCCCTCCTTTAACCTCCCTTTCCACCTGGTGCTTCTTTTTCCAAGAATAAAAGGGCGCTACCTGTGTGAGTTGGCCAGGCCACTCTGCAGCCAAAGAATCCGGGGGCTGGCTCAGTGCCAGGCAGCACCACACCCAGGTCTGCTCTCCTGCACATTTATCTGCAGAGGCCCTGCACGCTGCTGGGGAGGAGAGGTGGGCTTTCTTGGCTGACTCATGCTGAGGAAGTGAAAAGCCCAGACATATTTGGTTCATCAATTCCTCTCAGGTCTCAGCCTGTGCTTACTAACCCAGGCAGTGTGTACTGACACCGAGAAACTGGGTGTCTCTGGGAGTCAAGCGATCTCAGATCTGTGGGTGACATATACGACTCGATGATTTGATCTTCATTTCAAGCACCAACTGCTTTTTTATCTTCTTTTACTTTGTTCTTCTTTAACTCATTAGGGAATTTTTCAGTAGGATTAAGTAAAATAGATTCCTCAAATTTGTTTCCAAGTTCAGATCCAACCGGGATTTTTCAACATCCTCTTGGTTCCCTGCCACATACAATAAAATACTATGGTCAAATATTATTACATCATGAGAGCAACGTCTAAGGTGAGCCTTGTAGAAACAGCATTGAAAGGAGCCCCGGATATCCTGGTCCTGGTTCTGGAGACTGGGGGGCATTCATTCCAGGATTGGACCTTCTACCTTTGAGGCAGGCCCAGCTCCAGGCTTCTCCCGCCTGAATACTACACACAATTCCTAAGCCAGGAGCCCTATGTTGGCTCACGAAACTGGAACTTAAAGCAGACTCCTCCAGTGCTAGAGACAAATGGGAGGTAGCAATGCCTGAATAATTGACCCTTGACAGCTTTGGATGGACAGAGAAGGTCTTCAACAAAGTCATTCTTTCTCATCTCGGTGGTCTTTGAAGAATTCCTTCCAGCTGAGCTACTGTGGAGTGAACTCAGCATGGCTGAGCATTTACCGGAACCTACTAAGTGCTGTGAGGTACCAGGCCCTGCAAAAGTAAGGATAAATGTGCCCAGTTGCTGTCCTGCGTGGACTCAAAGGGCGAGCAGGCCTTGGGTTGATGATTTAGCCCAGGACAATGATCAGAACACACTGCGGGCATAAATGATTCACCAGAGTCTGCTTTTCTCAGGGATGTAGTCTTGACGGAATCCTAAAGAAGTTCCTTTATCTCTAGCATTTTCTCTTGCTTTCTGACATTTCCTACCCACTGTGGGGTTTAAGGGGGCTGATGAGGGAGGGAAGCAAATACACAGTGTGTTGAATGAGCGGGTTGGTTACCTTGTGGACAACTGTGCTTGTCCTCCTGGGACCTGGGAAGGATGGTGTAGAACTTTCCTGGCACCATCCCACCTGCAGGCAAGGGATCTGGGGGACGTGTCTACCAGTTCCCTCCACCACTGGCAGAGAGCTTTCACTCCCCAGAAAGCCTGGCCTGACCTGCCTGTGGCCCCAGCACATTCCTGAGGACAAAGAAATCCAGAGAAATTGCTGAGGCAGAGAGTCACAGAAGGCACAGGCCTGCAGAAAGGTGAGGGCCAGTGGATCTGGGCAAGGCATTGGCAGGCGGTGTCATGCTCCCAGGCCTGGTGGAGCTGCCTGAAGCACAGAGACCAGCCCTCCTGAGGATGAGGGGAAACAGCAGGCAGCGTGGGAATGGCAGCATTAATACCCCACCCGGGGCAGAGGAACGTGGACCCAGCGATGTCAGCCTCTCCTCCCCACACCAGTGGGAGAAAGTGGGAGCACAGGCAGAGGTGTTGTTTCAGACAGCTCTCCTAACAGAACTTTCCTTATGAAAATATGTAAGCACTCAGGGAAATAGGTTTGAATTAACTTTACACACACACAGTGAGGTTTCCTCAGTCCATACATGGCCTCAGCACAGGTTCAGAGCATCGCCTGTACAATTCCTGCACTGACCGACACAGGTTTAGCTGGTAGCAGGGACAGGTGCTGGGTGGGAAGCTCTCAGTTCCTGCTTTTCACCCCCATCTAAGTGTTCTCTGAGACCAGGGATTGATCCTGGCTCGCCTGGAGCCTGCTCCACACTCCGAGGATCTGGGAGGGTTTCTGTGTTCGTGCCTATCTGGCAGGCAGAGGTTTCTGTGACCTAGAAGCTGTCTGTGGGAGCCTGTCTGGCTCTGGTGAGCCTGCTTCCTGGGAGCAGCCCCAGCCTCCCTGTGTGTCTCATGCCCTCTGGACTCAACAGGGGCTTGGAAAATCCTGAGGCTGCATCAGGGTCCTTGGCCAAAATTCACACTGGAAGTTACTCTGCCTGGCTCCTAGGTGCCAAGGAGTCTATTAATACTTACGAGCTGTTCATTAGCATTGGGAGAAATCAGCCCAAACTCTGGCGGGAAGGTAGGGTGTGTGTTTGTCTAAATAGTTTGGCGCTTAGTCAGCTGCCCTCCTGTTTGTGAAATCTGTGAGGCCCCTCACCACAGCCTGGGGCTGGAAGCGGGCCTCCAATTGAGCTGGCAGCAACCCCAGCCCCCTAGGTACTGGCCACAGCGAAGAGAACACTCAGGTTCGAGCCCCCTTCATCCTCAGGCCGGGAGGAGATTAAAGTCTCTGACATGTCTTTTCAACTCCCTCCATTTAATTGTTAATTAGGAGAGAGCAGAGGGAGGAAGGAAAGGTAAATGTTTCCCTTCTTGACAAAGCAATCACTCTGCGGCTGGGCCACGGTTCCCTGACCAGTGAGGAGCCCAGGTGAGTCCTCATTAGCTCAGAAATGGTGAGCAGTTCTTTCCAGCCCTGGCCTCCCAAGCCCAGGAAGCCTTTTGCTTTTCTTCTTTAGGTGAACATAGCCCTTCTGGGTTGAGAAAAGAGCAGGAGATGGCCAGGCACAAAAAGTCATTCTCTAAAGATCTTGCCTAAGAAGAGAGAAATCAAAGCTAAACCCAGGCTCTGTATCAGATCAGGGACCAACTCTCATCTCAGCTGTTGACGCTGCTGCGGTTCCAGGCCTCTTGGATGAACTGGTTGGGCTGCCTGAGCAGTTTATTTCTAAAGGGTATAGGAGCCTCTGGGATAGAACTCATTCCAGGGGGAGAGCGAGGCATAGTGGGCCTCGCCAACAGTGAAGCGTCAGGTGTCGGAGGCAAGCTGCGATTCTGACTTCAGTGTGGTTGCATCTGTTCTCCATCTGGTCCCTTGGAGACCTCATCTGGGTCACAGGAGAGAAAGGGCGGCTAGTAAAATATATATACACACACACATATATACATATATGATAAAATATTCTTTAAAAATCTCAGCTTCATCCTGCCACCCACCAACTGTGTGACTGTGGGCAGGTTACCTCTCCTCTCTATGCCTCAGCCTCCTCATAATTAAATGGTGATGCCCACAGTGCCTGAAAGGGCTGCTCTAAAGTCATCGGAGTTCGTGTTTGTAAACTGCTTAGAATGTTGTAAATGCTAAGTGTTATATAAACAAAACCCAAAGCACCTGTAAGACAGGGCACAAGAAGCTCTAGTTTGGGACCGTCTGACAGCCCCCAAGGAGGTGAGCGAAGCAGGCCTCACGCCTCTCCGCAGACCCCGAGAGGCTCCAGCACATCAGAGAGCAGCACCAGCTCAGCTCCTGCAGCACCCAGGGGTTCCTCCACCAGCAGGGAATGCTTTGGGGACGCAGAGACAGCTGGGGCTGGAGTGTTGCATTGGAGAAAGGCCTGTGTGGGTGGATAAGAGGCAGCTGCAGGTGGGCCGCTACTGTGAATGTAGCCTCGTCCACACCTGCTGGCTGTGAGGCCCAAGGGGCTGGGTCACAGAAGCCCCAGCACAGCTCCGTTCAGAGTCAAAGTCCGTTTCCCTGTAGCCCCTAGGTAGCTCAGAGAAAGGTGAGGGTGGTCTCCTGGGAGGGGCCTGAAGCGCAGCAGTTCTCCCCATCTCACCTGTTATTCTGTTAAGTTTAGTAGCTGAGTCCACTTAGGCTACTATAACAAAATGCTACAAGCTGAGTGGTTTGTCAACAACAGAAATTTATTCCTCACAGTTCTGGAGGCTGAGAAATCCAAGATCGAGGCACCGGCAGATTTGGTGTCTGCTGAGGGCCCACTTTCTGGTTCATAAATGGCACCTTACTGTGTCCTCACAGAGTGGGAGAGGCACGTGAGCTCCCGGGCCCATTTCCTAAGGGCCCTCATGACCTAATCACCTCCCCAGAGGCCCCATCTCCTAACACCATCACCTTGGTGGTTGGAATTTCACCATAAGAATTTGGGACGGACACAAATATTCAGACCATAGCATTTAATAAAACTCCTCTGTTCTTTTGTGTTTCACTTCTATGGGGCTGGACTTCTTCCATGTTCATAAATATGAACCCCAATCCTTATGGACTGTGCTCACAGGAAACCTTATTTTGAATCCTTTGGCTCACTTGTGAGGGTGGCTGTTAAAACTGACAAGTGGAGTCCATGAAAAGTCAACACCGAAAGGTGGGCTCTTTGAAAAGCAGCTGGAACAGAAAGTGGAAGAGGAATGGGAGGCCAGGCTGCATTTGAAAGGAAGGGTGTTCATTAGGAACCCCTCATTTTAAAGATGGGCTAGACCCCTTGCTCAAGACTTACTAAGAGGCTTCAGAACTGGTCCTGCTGGCTCCCCGCAGCCTTTACCCCAGCTCCCCTCTGTAATATAAGAAGAGAGCTAGGGAAAGAAGGAGAAAGAGGACAAGTGTTAGTCAATGTGGTGTTCACAGGGAGAGGTGACTTCCTCCCCAAAGCTAGGTGGAGACTTGGACGTGCTCTGAGACTGGGGGTGCCCTCTGAGTAGAGCAGAACATGTTGACACTGGGAAAGCTCTTGAAGAACCTGGCTTGTGTGCTGGGAGTTTGGAGGCACCCATGAACTTTGAGGCCAAAACCTGGAGATTTCTGAAGGCAGAAGGCCCGTGGAAGTGGCCTGGGCAGAGGAACGAGGTTACTGTCCATCAGTTGCTTGGCAGTAAGCTAATTGGCCAAGTGAGGCAATGCCCTGACCAGAGAGGAAGTTAAAGGCACAAGCCACAATGCTGGTCAAAGGGAGATATGGCTGCCCTGAAGGGGACTCAGAACAGGGGTATGGCTGGATACAGCTTCCAAAAAACCTTGCCCATCACTTATGATAAGATCAGTGTACCATCAAAATTTCCAGGATCATATAGACCCTGATTGAGCCAGGGTGACACTAGAGACATCCCACACAGACAGGTGGCTGGCATGTTAGATGGTCCCTGTCCCCCTCCAACCTAGAGGCACTTAACCCATGAAAGGGAAAGTGAAGAATAAGAGGACTGACCACACACTCGACCTCCCTCAAATCCATCTCTGAGGGCTGACTTTCCCAAGGAGAGGGAAGAAATGAGACTTAAATTGGATCTGAGGTTGGCATTTTGAACCAGACTGGGCTGGACACTGAATGAATGTGATTGTTAGATTACGGAATATACTTAAGACGGTCATTACAGGATGGGCAAAAGTGGTGACTGAAGAAAGAGAAAACCTTATCATACTTGTTTCCCACCTACTTGAGACTCCTCAAGCCATTTTTGCAGCCATGAATTCTAGAAACGTTAATAATATGTCTTCCTTTTGAAACACAAAATTTGGAGAAACTTAAAAATGGAGCAAGAGTGGTTGCCTTGTTTGGAGCAAAGATCTGAAAACTCCGAAACATTCTTCAAGCCTGGGGAGCTGCTTCTGAAGATTTGTTGATGCATGGTTTATTTATTTTCTAACGCTGCTGTAACAAATTACCACACAGTGGCTGAAAACAACACAACTCTATCATCTTATAGCTCTATAGGTTAGAAGTCCAACATGGGGCTCACTAAGCTAAAATCAAGATCTTAGGCCTTTCTGGAGGCCACAGAGGTAAATCTGTTTCCTTGCCATTTTCAGCTTCTAGAAGTAGCCAACATTCCCACATTCCTTGGTCCGTGGCCATTCTTCCATCTTCAAAATCAGCAATGGAAGGTTGAGACCTTCTCCGTGCACCACTCTGACTTCTCTTCTGCCTTCCTCTTCCACTTTTAAGGACACTTGTGATTATATTGGGCCCACCCAGATAATCCAGGATAATCTTTAGATCTTCAAGTCAGTTGGTTGGCATCCTCAATTTCACCTGCAAGTGTAATTCCCCTTTTCCATGCAACCTAACATATTTGCAAGTTCTGGGGATTAGGACATGGACAACTTCGGGGAGCCATTATTCTCCTACCACATGTGACTTACATATAATTGAATTCAACTTAATTTAACACAAATGCATGCAATCCTCACAATAAACCAGCCAAGATTCAATCACAAACCATCACCTTGCCTCACAGGAGTAGGGAGAAGCCCAGCTTACCGTGAACCATGAAAGAGAGCAGCCAAAAGACTACTGGACATTGATCATGTCCGCAGGGCCAAATGAAAGCTGTTCAATCCCACTTATGCTCCAAGCAGGAAATCCCGCAGGACACACGCCCTGCACTCACCCGCAGCGAGGATCTGAACTCCTGAGCTGCTGCCTGCCTCCACCCACATGCTCTGCTGATACCAGCACTTACCCTTTCCACTGATAAATATCTTATCAGCACGGCAGGTATCTGGCTTTCAAAATCCTAGATGACTATGACCAGTTTGAGGTGCTACAAGATGCTGCTGACTTAGGAATAAGAAAGGTGGAGTGCCCTCTCATTAGGTTCCTGAGTGGTAAAGAGAGCTGGAGCCACCCTCCCTCCCATCTTCAGGGAGGCCCAGGGTGGGAGAGTGTGCTGGAGACTAGGACTCAGTGCTCTTAGCTGCGCCTCCTGGGATGGGAGATGCAGGCGGGGATCCTGGCAACTCTTCTGTATTTTGTCAGACTGATGTCTCGTCCTCACAGCTCCTGGCTCAGGGTGCACTGACAGTTGCTGTCTGGACTCCAGATATGGAAATGGGATTCTAGCCATCATTCCCTGCCATGCTGGCCCAGCCGTACTGGGCCTTATGAGTGTCCTGGAGTGTTGAGGAAGTGTGAAGAGCAGAGCCCCTGTGGAGTGTCACCTCCTCACACCTTGCTGGGCCCTCTGGGGTCCAGGGAGTTCTCACCTCCATTAGGGCACCCTAGCAGGTTAGCTTGGCCCTGGGGTAGGGGCAGGGGCAGGGGCAGGGATTTAGTCTGGCGTGACCCCTCGTCATTGGAATGCTTCCCCAGAGCACTCCCTCCCTCGGTCCTGTCATTGGGGCACTTTGAGGACAGCAAACTCACTGTTAGACCACTCTCAGCGATGGGCTCCTGGGCAGCTGAGACATCAGTGAGGGATTCCTTCCCCACTGCAGCACAGCCACCCCGCCCAGCTGTTTTATACAAAAGCTCTCATTCTGTTTAAGAAGGCTCATCAGCCTGCTGGCAAGGGTGAGACGGCCTGTTAAGCCAGAACCTTAAGCTGCTGGGACTTGTTTACCCTTCTGAAGAGTGAGATGGGCCTGTTGTGCCCTAGAATCACAATACCACCGTGACCTTGATTCAGAGAATGAGATGGGTCTACCCTTTCCTAGAAATACAATGTGAGGCCTTGGCATCACCCTTCCCTGAGAACATCCATTCATTTAAGATGGGATCATCGTTTCCCTAAGAATGGACTGAAGGCGCCCCTTCCAAAGCACAAAAATCCACAAATCTACTCTAAGCACATTTTTTATAATGAGCACTATGACTTTCATAATGGAAAAAAAAATCACCTGTATTTTTAAACGTTTGAATGGCAAGGCCATGTAGATTGCAGCCAGATGAGATCACATTCCCAATTAAAATAAGCAGTTTCCAGTGTTCAGACACTTTAGTGGAGCTGTAGCCTGATAATAATTTTGCCACGGTTGTTTTAAGGATGAGCACACAGGGAAGTTTCCTACCTGTGTAGGAAAGAACCCTGGACTAAGTCAGAAGACCTGGCTGTCAACTCTAGCTCTTTCTCTTTGCTGATGTGACCTTGAGCCTTGGTTTCTCCCTCTGTCAGGCAGGGAGAGGGATGTAGCCCAGCCTGCCTGCCGACTAGGGTGTTGTAAAATTCTGATGAAATAAGGCCAGTGAAAGAGTGTCATCATCAGGTGGCCCTGGAGAGGAAAAGTGGCTGAGAATCTCCTGCAATGCTGGTGATTCTATCAGGCAACAGTAGCAGAGCATGTACTTGCCCATCACTCCCGCTGCCCTCAAGCACAGCTTCCAAGGGACGCCCTCAGCAGGGACTAGGACTCCAATGGCAAGGCGGGATGAGACTGGGAGACGGGCCGGGCTGGAGGCCGGCTGCGCCATGATTTCCTTCCCGGCTTCAGTGAGAGTTTCCACCCAGTCTGGCAGTGAGGTAGTGCAAGGATCTTCTTCAGGAGCATGTTTCCAGGTGAGGAGTCATTTACGGAACCACACCGCAGGGATCCCCCACTCTCAGCTGGGCCCTTGGAGCCAGACTTGCCGACAGCCATAGAGGTCGTCATGCGCTGCCACCCTAAGACTGCATCCTCTAATACTGCTCCTTCCCAGCCACGCATGTTGATCCTGCTCAGTAAGAATCACAGAGAGCTCTGTATCTGCTTTCATGAAACCGTGTTTTAGTGTGTGATGGAATGTAGGCTTATGTTGAAGCTGAGAACAGAAACAGCATCTGTTTTCTGAGTCTACTAGGGAGATAGTCATTGCCTTGGCCTTGTCATAAAGACTTGGTTTCCCTTTTATCTTTGGTTTTCTCTTCACCTTTACCTAACTCATGGCATTCTGCTGGATTTTGTGTATTCTCGTACACTATCCTCAGTCCTCTGTGGAAGGAGGAAGGGTATTGCAGCTGATGCTGTCAGTGTCCCACCCTTATCCCTTGGACAAGTCCTGCCAACCAATTGCCTGAACCGGCATTTGCTCCTGAGGTTTATTCCCTCTCTTGACTAGAAACTGGGGAAGGCAGCATAGTCTAGATGCTGTGGAATGAACACATCTCCAGCAGGAGCTCTGCAATTCATATATAAATATCCCAGCTTCCTCATCCTCAGGTTGAATAATTTCTCAGCATGTGTTTTGCATCTTTCCTCAGAGTTTCCAGGGTTAAGCTCTAGTGGCTTACTGTGGCAGCTGACTTCGTAGGCTCCCTTTCCTTCTAGGGACCCTTTCCCCACTTCCTGGCAAGAACTACTTGCACTTCCCAAATACACTCTCTCTAGAAGTAGATCTTGAATCTTTGCTTGAAGATCCGCTTCTAGGAGAATCTAAGCTAAAAGGGATATGAATAAACAGAAATGAATAGAAACCAGTAAAACGTCTTATATATTACAAATAATCAAATAAATGTTTGTTGCGTTAAGGAGATAACAATGCAGTGTATTCTCAACGCTTAGCGCAGAGCTGAGCCCAGAGGAGATGTTCAATAAATGCTTGAAAGGGAGGTAAAATGATCCTAGTTAAGCACAGGTTGGATGATCACCCAGAGGATGTATCACAAATGGGCTTGAAGAATCATTGACTAAGTGCACAAGCCAAGCTTTGAGGATTCATGTAGATTAGAGTTCTATGGGTATGACCTGCTACAATGGAGGTGGGAGCCTTCTGAATGCTAAGAATGCGGCTAGCTTGGGATTTTCACTTAGTCTTTCTTATTTCTGTAGTGAATTTTCTTTGATTATACAAAATTTATTTCAAACACCTTTACTGAGATATAATCTATACACCATAACATTCACATTTTATAGTATAACAGTCAGTGGTTTTTAGTATCTTTATAGATTGTATAACTAATTCCAGAATACCACCTCCCCCAAACAAACCTGTACCCATTAGCCATCACTTCCCATTCCCACTCCCCTAAGCCCCAGCCAAGCACTAATCTATTTTCTGTTTCTACAGATTTGCCTTTCATAGACATTTCATATAAATGGAATCCTATAATATGTGGTCTTTCGTGACTGAGTTCTTTCACTTGGCATAATGTTTTCAAGGCTTATCTATGTTGTAGCATGAATCAGTATGTCATCTTTTTTATTGCCAAATAATATTCTATTATATGAATAGATCACATTATGTTTATCCATTCATCAGTTGATAGACATTTGGACTCTTTCCATTTTCTGGCTATCATGAATAATGCTGCTATGGACATCCATGTACAAGTTTTTATGTGGACCTATGTTTTCATAACTCTTGAGTATATACCTAGGAGTAGAATTGCTGGGGCATATGGTAACTCTATGTTGAACTTTTTCAGGAGCTGCCAAATTGTTTTCCAAAGTAGCTGCACCATTTACATTCCCAGCAGCAATGGAGGAGGATTCTGATTTCTCCACATTCTCACTAATATTTGTTATAGTCCTTCTTTTCTAGTATATTCTCCTAGTGGGTATGAAGTGGCATCTTATTATAGTTTTGACTTTTCCCTAATGACTAATGATGTTGAGCATAATTTCATGTACTTATCGAACATTTGCATATCTTCTTTGGAGAAATGTCTATTCAGATCCTCTGCCCATCTTAAAATTGTGTTACTTGTGTTTTTTAATGTTGAGTTGTAAGACTTCTTTATATATTCTAGATACTAGACCCTTATCAGATATATGATCTGCAAATATTTTCTCCCACTCTGTAGTTGTTTTTTCACTTTTTTCACAGTGTCTGTTGAAGCACAAGAGTTTTCCATTTTGATGAAATCCAGCTTATCTATTTTTGTCTTTGGTTGCTTTTGCTTTTGGTGTCAGGTCTAGGAAACCATTGCCAAATCCAAGGTCATAAAGATTTACATCTAAAATTTCCTCTAAGAGTTTTTTAGTGTTAGCTCTTATATTTAGGTCTTTGATCCTTTTCAAGTTAATTTTTGTACATGGTGTAAGGTAGGAATCCAAATTCATTCTTTTCCATGTGGATATACACTTATCCCAGAACACTTTGTTAAAAAGAGTATTCTTTCTCCTAGTGAATTATCATGGCACCCTTGTCAAAATTAATTGACCATAAATGCAAAGGTTTATTTCTATATTCTCCATTTGATTTCATTCATCTATATATATCTATCCATATAGCAGTACCACACTGTCTTGATTACAGTAGCTTTGCAGTAAGTTTTGAAATTGGGAAGTGTGAGTCCTCTAACTTTGTTCTTCATTTCAAGACTGTTTTGGCCATTCTGGGCCCCTTGGATTTCCATATGAATTTTAGTACCAGCTTGTCAATTTCTGAAACAAAGCCAGCTAGGATTTTGACAGGGATTTTGTTAGTCTTGTATATCAATTTGGGGAAGCCATCTTAATATTAAGTTATCTTGTCCACAAACATCAGATGTCTTTTCATATATTTAGATCTTCTTTCATTTTCTTCAACAGTGTTTTGTAATTTTCAGTGTACAAGTCTTGCATTTCTTTTGTTAAATTTATTCTAAGTATTTTATTCTTTTTGATGGTATTGTAAATGGAATTGTTTCTTAATTATATTTTTGATTGTTGATTGTTAGTGTATAGAAATAAATTGATTTTTGTATGAACCCATAAAATTTCAAAATCTGTTTTTTTCCTCTTCAAAATCAAGAATCATTATTTCCAAGAAATGTTTTCTCCATCTTAAGGCAAGAGATTATTTGAAGCCTGCCATAGAGCACCCAAAGTTTGGGGTTGTCCTTGAGAGAAAACAAAAAATTCCTGGTGTCGGGAACTGTAGCACATGGTTTACTTAGTCTTTAAGATAAGGTAGACTTACAGAAAGTCATGAACTTTAAAATGTCTGAGAAGTCCTTGAGCACAGAACACAGATCTGGGAGTAGTACAAACCGGTTATAAAATGAAACATTAAGCTCAAAGAGCTGGTAGTGTAATGACATGTGCAGAAGAAATGCATGTTAAAAAAAAATAAAAACAAGACAAATAAGTACTCTCTCAGGGAAAATGAGTATATGCATTCCACTACCAACTTTGGGCATTGGTTATGAAATTTAGAGCTTGGTTAGATTTTAGGGTCATCCAGCCTTCTCCTCTGAATTTGCAGTTAAGAAAACTGAGTCTGGGCTGGGCGTGGTGGCTCACGCCTGTAATCCCAGCACTTTGGGAGGCCAAGGTGGGTGGATCACAAGGTCAGGAGTTCAAGACCAGCCTGGCCAACGTGATGAAACCCTGTCTCTACTAAAAATACAAAAATTAGCCAGGCATGGTGGTGCAAACCTGTATTCTCAGCTACTCGGGAGGCTGAGGCAGAGAATTGCTTGAACCCAGGAGGCAGAGGTTGCAGTAAGCCGGGATCGCGCCACTGCATTCCAGCCTGGGTGACAGAATGAGACTTTTCTCAGAAAAAAAAAGAAAAGAAAACTGAGTCTGGAAAGGTGAAGTGGCTTGGGGTCCTATACAGGATAAAAAGCACAGTTTGGAAACAAATTATCCAAGACATTACCACTATGAGACTTCGGGAAAGGTTGCTTAACTTCCATCAACATTAGTTCTTCACCTGTGAAAAAGGGAAAAAAAGGATGTCTACCCTGCAGACTGGTTGTAGGAAATCAGTTATTCAGTCAATAGTCTTTCCTGGGCACCTTGTGCCAGGCACTGCATTTGGTGCTGAGGATAGAGTGGAGAACAAAAGACATACAGCTCATGACCACAAGAAGAGTAGTTTCAGGATGAGAACTAAATGAGGTAGATAGGTAATAGGGTGCGAGGCTTAGCTTTTTTTCTTTGGCTCATTGTGTTTGCTCAGTTATTTTCCCAAACGTGGGGGCCTTATTGTAGTACTCTTTTGTTTGTTTGTTTGTTTGTTTGAGACAGAGTTTCACTTTTATCGCCCAGGCTGGAGTGCAGTGGCGTGATCCTGACTCACTGCAACCTCTGCCTCCTGGGTTCAAGTGATTCTCCTGCCTCAGCCTCTCAAGTAACTGGGATTACAGGTGCCCACTGCCACGCCCAGATAATTTTTGTATTTTTAGTAGAGACAGGGTTTCACCATGTTGGCCAGGCTGATCTCGAACTCCTGGCCTCAGGCGATCTGCCCGCTTTGACCTCCCTTCCAAAGTGCTAAGATTACAGGCGTGAGCCACTGAGCCCAGCCTGTACTCATTTTTTGAATCCTGAATGCCAAGCCCAGTACTAGACACATTGTAGACTCTCAATAACAGTTGAAGACAACAAATCTTCTTCATTGTACCCCAAGTCAAAGGAGGACTTTAAACACATAAAGGAAGAACAGAGTTTGGCATGGTGAGGATGTAGAGCATTTCAGGAGGAGGTGATGACCAGCATGAAAGCCTGGCATTAGGCCAGGTCCTGGTCCCAAGCAAAAGGTAAATGTATCAGTTGAGCAAAGGTTTATTCTATTTTATTTTTAAATTGAAGCTATCTCTTGATAAAACAAAACAAAAAAGCTTTCTGGCCCCTTTTTCCTTCTAGTCACATTCACATGTGACTGTCTTTTCCCACAGAATAAATCAGTTTAGCTAGGAAGACTAAGTTTTAAAATAGAAATAAATGCACTTTATATCAACATCACTCTGAGAGAAAAATAAAAGCAAATGATCACAAGTTCAAGCCTGTCCAAACTGGGATGATAAGAACGATGAAGGGAATAAAATTACAGGGAGAAGGGAATTCAGGCACAGGAACAGGAGTCCCAGGCCCCCAGGGCATCACTGGGGATTTCTGTATGGGAAGGCCCCCTCATTCTTCCCGCTGGGGCTGCAACAGCTTGTGGTTTGCAGTCCCACTGGGAGGGGGCAGACAGATCAGAAACCAGACTGGGAGCGGGGAGCAGCTGGTTATCACGAACCATGTATCAGGCATTACACAGACCAGCCAGGTCCCTAATCTCTCCTTGTCTCATAAAAATCAGCCCTCTACAGATCTTATGAGAGAGTGAAAAAAGAGTTGATGTTGAAAACAATACTCAAATGGAAAGCTAGAGGGCTGGATTTTGGATTCGACCCTGCTGCTCCTTGGTTGTATGATCTTGCTGGACTTACCTCAACTCTGAATATCCGTTTCCTCATTTGTAAAATAAGAAGCTGGAACTAGATGAGGTGTGTTAAATCCCAAGAGTATTTTGTAATTTTGTAATTTTCAGTGTACAAGTCTTGCACTTCTTTTGTTAAATTTATTCCTAAATATTTTATTCTTTTTGATGGTATTGTAAATGGAATGCCCATTTAGGGAGTAAGGGAGTAGAGGAGTGCCCCTTTACTGTATCTCATCCATGGCAGCATGACTAATCAATCGCTCCCCACTGTCCTTCCAACAAGCTGCCTGAGCTCCCTCACAGACCACTGTTGCACAGAACCAACACCAATCATTTGGAACTGGAGTGCAAAATACAGCTTACTTTCCATCCTCGAACAGATATACAAGGCTTTCTTATGTGATTCTAAATCATTTTCTCTAGGTTTGTCCAGGCTTCCTACTGCAGCTGCCATGCAGCAGAAACTGAATGATTCCATAAAGTCAAGAAATAACCATGATGGCTCTTTGTAAGCGTAAGCTTGGTGAATACTATTATTTTGGTAGAGTATTATTTTGGTAGAAGACTCCCAACACTGCCGTCATGCAGTGAGATCTTGCTGAAGGAAGGGGATCTCATGGGATTGGGGTCTGGGAGGAGGTTTGAAAAGATAAGGAAAGTTCCACTGAGGACTAGAGGAAAGGGTAAAATGACAATACCCTTCTTTGTGGGTCACTTCATAATTTACCAAGTATTCTCATGTCCACTGTTTGCTTGTGCTTCAAGTCAGCCTTTTGAGGTAAGTGTCCTTATCATTGTTTCTCAGAGGAAGACAGAGGTTCACAGAAATTAGGTAACTTATCCAAAATCACATAGCTACTAAGGAGTAAAGCCTGGGCCTTCACTAAATATGTAAATGTTGCTTTCGGCATCTGGCCATGACCCTCCCTCTCTACCCCAAGTTTCTCTAGCAAGCTGCTTTCCAGAGAGGCAAATCTGTTCCAACAATCATGGTTTGACAGAAGTCCCTGACAGAACAGAATATCACATGAATGATGGCAAACCTTTTTTTTTTTTTAAATATACCTTGGCTTGAGATTAGAGTAGTAATAAGCTCTAAAAACAGTAAATTCATCATGATTCTTGCCCACAGGATGAGAGAGCATGCATGGAAAAGAAACATTCAAGTTTGGAATCAGAGTTTCCAAATAACTAAGGTTTTGGAATCACTCAGAATATCCATAAGCAGGATTCCCCCTAGATTTGTGATCTTATTTCCAGGGAATTCCTGGTTTGGATTATAAGTGAAAGTCAAATCTGTTTCTGACCAAGTTTTGGTTTTGATACCCTTAGTGAGGTACTCCCTTTTCCCAGACCCCCAGGAATTTCGTGCCCTAGTCCTGAAACTGGTGACTGGAAACACTTGGAAATTCTTGTGATTGAGCAACTGAGGACTCCGAATAAACCCCTAGCAGTCAGGACACACCCTGTGTGTGAGTTAGTCCTGAGATCACTGAAAGAAGTTTAAATTCTGGTTCCAAGAAAGTGCCTGTTTATCTTTGTGTATTACAGGATCACTGGAGGTCCAGGGCAGTGTTCCCGGCCTGCCTCACATAGGAAGGTGAGGGGTGAGTGGGTTTCACTACAAATAAAGATCTTCAAGTGAATATTTAAACAATGAAATTTCTTCCAATAAAATTTTTCTTATATCTTATTCATATTATTTTCTTCAACTACTTATTTAGCTTGTGAAAATAATAACTATTTTAGTTAATTTCCTTTACTAGGCCCTCAAACAAAAATCACATCTGTGATAGAAAGCGCCTAGATATTTGCTCATACCCTTGTAAACCACACTCCTTTTTAGACTGGGAGATGGGAAAGGGGGCAGTCATGTCCCTGCATCCCAGCCTGTGGACCCAAATCCCTGCTGATGGGGAGGGCCAGAAAATGACAGTAGAAAGTAGGATGCTTCCAGAGGTGGCAGGGTGTGGAGTCCTCGGTGTCACAGCTTGAACTTAGAAAGCACAGACTCAATAACAATGGAGGATCAACTGTGGTTTCAACACAAAACTCAGAATCTAAGTGCTTAGAAGTACTATGGTCTTAGAGATAGACTGTTAGGTCTTGTTGCATACAAGGTTGTTTAGGGCAAAATGACGGGTACATATACAAAGTAAAAGACAGCATCCTTTCCCTTGAAAAACATACTGACAATCAGGGTATACAGAACACATAAACACGAAACAATTGGAGAATGATAGACAAATGTCCCAATGCGGAATAAATCAGACAGAAGGAGCAGAGGCGATATGACTGTGGAAGGGGATCAGGTCCCCATGCTGCATGTACGTTTTCTCCCTACTCTGGCCCCATTGTTCTTTGAGGACATCTGCCCCATCCTAAAGCATCCTAAACCTAAAATCTTCGCTTATTCTTTCTCATTTTCTTTTCCCTAACGAATATTGCCACAGGTTTCCAGCAAGGGCAGAGTATCATACCTTAATTAGAAGATAGAGAGAGATGCCCAGAAATAGCAAATAATAATATAATAGAGAAATAAATATAATATATTGATGATAAGAGAAACAACAGAAGATACAACATATCGGGGTAAAAGAGATTAAGAATCAACAGCGTATTTTATAAAGAGAATATCCAGCTGACCAATAAACATATGAAAAGGTGCTGAACTTCACTAGTCATCAGGGAACTTGCTATGATCTGAATGTTTGTGTCCCCCCAAAATTCACATGTTGAAATCCTAACTCCCAAAGTGGTAGTATTAGGAGGTAGGGATTTAGGGAAGTGATTAGGTCATAGAAGCAGTGTCCTCATAATGCAACTAGTCCCCTTAAAAAAAAAAGGGCCCAGCCACGTGGTGGCTCACGCCTGTAATCCTAGCAGTTTGGGAGGCCGAGGTGGGTGGATCATCTGAGGTCAAGAGTTCAAGACCAGCCTGGCCAACATGGCGAAACCCTATCTCTACCAAAAAAAAAAAAAATCAAAACACACACACACACACATTAGCTGGGTGTGCTGGCACATGCCTGTAATCCCAGCTACTTGGGAGGCTGAGGCAGGAGAATTGCTTGAACCTGGGAGGTGGAGCTTGCAGTGAGCCAATATCATACTGCTGCACACAAGCCTGGGTCACAGAGCAAGACTCTATCTGAAAAAAAAACAAAGAAACAAACAAATAAAGCCCAGGAGAGACCCCTTATCCCTTCCATCATGTGAGGGCACAGCAAAAAGGCACCATCTATGAGCTGGAAAGTGGGCCCTCACCAGATACTGACTGCTTTAATCTCAGACTCCCAGCTTCCAGGACTGAGAAACAATTTTTGTTTATAAGCTGTCAGCTCAAATGGACTACAATAGAACTGCAAATTAAATATCTCACTGTTGTACTAACACACATCCAGTTGAATGGCAAAAAGAAAAAAGACAGGCAATACTAAGTTTTGGTAAGGATATGGAGTAACTAAAACTCTCACATACTTATGATGAGAATGTAAGTTACTATGTCTACTAACAAAATTGAATACATATGTACCCTATGACCCAGCAATTCCACTCAACTGAAATGTTCATATATGTTCACCAGAAGACATGCAAAAATGTACTTAGGAGCACTATTTATTATAGCCCCAACTAGAAACCACAAATGTCTGTGAACAGTAGTACGTATAAAGGAATTATGGTATCTGTATATGATGGAACCCTATACAGCAATGAGAACGAATGAATCTTAATTCCAACTCTGTGAAACACCGTGATGAATCTCACTCACAGAGTGAATGTGAGAGAAATAAACCAGGCACAAAACAGTAGATACTACAATTTTCTTTCTATAAAGTTAGAAAACAGACAAAACTCATCAGTTAAAAGTCAGAATAGTAGTTACCCTTGTTGGGGACAGTGACTTAAAGAAGGGCATGGGGGAGCCTTGGGGATTCTGTCACTGTCTGGTTCATCATCTGGGTACTGGTTATACAAGTGCGTTTTCTTTGCGAAAATTCAGTGAGCTGTACGCATTTGATCTGTGCACTTTTCTGTTTGTATATCTTCATAAAATTATGAAGATAAAAATCAATGGTGCATGCAAGAGTAAAGTTGGACTCTTAACTCACACTATATAAAAAATTAACTCAAAATGGACCACAGACCTAAATATAAGAGAGGACATTATAAAACACTTAGAAGAAAACATAGGTATAAATCTTCATGAACTTAGATTTGGCAATGGTTTCTTAGATATGAACCAAAAACACAAGCAGCAAAGAAAAAGATAGATAAGTCAGACTCCATCAAAATTGAAAATTTATGTGCTTCAAAAGGCACTATGAAGAAAGTGAAAATATAACCCACAGAATGGGAGAAAATATTTGCACATCATATATCTGATAAGAATCTAGTATCTAGAACATATCAAGGACTCTTAGAAGTCAACAATAAAAAGACAAATAACCAAATTTTTAAATGGACAAAGCATTAAATAGACATTTCTTCAAAAAAATATACAAATGTTCAATAAGCAAATGCAATGATGCTCAACATCATTAATCATTAGGGAAATGCAAATCAAAACCACAGAGATACCACTTCACACACAGTATCATGGTTAACATAAAAAAGACAGATCCAGACAATAACAAGTGGTGGTGAGGATGTGGAAAAATTGGAACTCTCATACATTGTTGGTGGGAATATAAAATGGTGTAGCTGCTTTGGAAACCAGTATTGCAGTTCTTCAAAATGTTTGACATAAAGTTACTCTATACTCCATATACTCTACTCCTAGGTATATACCCAAGAGAAATGAAAACATATGTCTACACAAATAAGTGTACATGAATTTTATTGCAGCACTTTCAAAATAGCCAACAAAAGTAAAAAGAGCCCAAATGTCCATCAACTTATGAATGAATAAGCAAAATGTGGTATATCTATATAATTGAATATTGTTCAACCATAAGAGGAATGAAGTACTAATGTGTGCTGCAATATGGATGAATCTTGAAAGCATGTTAAGTGAAAGAATCCAGTCAAAAAGGCCATGTATTGTGTAATTCCATTTATATGAAATGTCCAGAAGAGGAAAATCCATAGAAATAAAAAGCAGATTAGTGGTTGCCAGGGGCTGTGGGAAGGAGAGAATAGGAAGTGACTGTTAATAGGCACTTTTTTTTTCCTGGGGAGGGGAGTGATAAAAAATATTCTGGAATTATACAGTAGTAATATTGCACAACTTTGTGACTATACTTTAAACCATTGAGTTGTATGCTTTAAAAGGTTGCATTTTATAGTATGTGAATTATATCTCAATTTAAAAAATCTGGCACAGGGAGACAAAATAAATAAAGCAATTAGGTAATATGAAAAAAATCAATAGCACAGTTAAACTACTTTGTTTGGAGACCATCTTTGTATCCCTTGCAAGAGCCTGCTGGATTCCATTCTAAACCTACCACGCTGAAGAGTATGAAATTAGGAAGCAGGGATGTGTACACTGTTATCTATCCCTACTTTTCTCCCTGTAGTACCTCCCACCTTGCCTTGTATGTTCATTTTTGCCTTATAGACCAGGGTTTCTCCAAGTGTCACCTGAGTCTAGTTGCATCCCAAATCTCTTCTAATGCTTGTGCAAAATTCTTGGGCCTCACTCCACATACACTGAAACAGAAACGCTGTGGGTATAACTCTGGACTTGACATTTTTAACAAGTTACCCACCTATAAAAAATAATACTATTATTAATAATAGTAGCTTTTACCTATAAAATACTATTAATATGTGCAGGCACCATTCCAAGTGCTTTACATAAACTGACTTATTTAATCCTCAGCACAAGCTATGACTAGGTACTATTATTGTCCCCATTTTACAGACGAGTAAACTGAGATATTGATAGATTAAGAAACTTTCCCCAAGGCATAGAACTATTAAGTGTAGAGCTGAGAGTGAAACGCAGGCAGTCTAGCTTCAGACTGCAAGCTTCCCACCAGGGTGCAATACCACCTCTTCTCCCCACTGATTCTTATGCTTCAGTCTAAGACTTACTGCAATGATTATTATTTAATGCATCACTTGCACCTGCAAAAATACAAATCTATGTCTCTGCCTTTGATGTGGAAATTTACAAAACCCAATCATCTTAAGGGGAACGTGCCAAGCTGGTGTGAGATAGTAAGTTCAGAAATCTGGACACGAAACTAGTACACCTTTGGGAAAAGCATCACGCCCACTCCCAACCCCCAATTAACGAACTGCAACGATGCAAACCACCCAGAGAAGAGGCCTGTCTGCTGCAGGAGAAACCTGGCCTGAGTTCCATTCCGAAGCCTGGACCAGCCTTCCCCCATGGTGCTTCTGACTCACCAGGGCAAGGTGGGGGAGCCTTATTTGTGGGTTTCGTTGTTCTTGTCACAGAACTTGGTCAGGCCTGTTAGGAAGTCCTAGCCAGCTTAAAGTTGTCTACTGATAGCCCAGGCCACTTTCAGGCTGGAATTGGGTCTCACAGCTTCGGTGTGGCCAGAGTCACCAGGGCCACAAGGGCCAGGGTTGGCTCCACATCACATGAGCACCTTCCAGTGCAGCTCTCCCAGGTGACAGGAGGCACACTGACAAGAGCTTGGTGTTGGATGGTGGAAAGGGCACTAGCCTGGGATGAGAAGACACAGGAAAAATTTCTGCATCTGCCCCTGTCGGTGGGTACAATGGGCAGTCATGCAGTCTCTAGAGCCTCAGACACCTCACCTGTAGAATAAGGAAAATACTTCCCAGCCAACGCCTCTGCAGGTGGCTAAGATGACTGATGAAGATAACATCAGTGAAACTGCTTCCTCCAGCATTGGCGTCATTCTGAATTGCCAATCTATAACTCTATGTCTGGCCTTCCTCATCTCGAAAGGACTGGCATTCGCTCACTCATTCAACAAATATTAATTGAGTGAATGTGTGACTTTCCATGTAGATAACATGGAGAGCTGCAAAGTGACTAATAGGCATCTGAAGGCTAATGTAGTTGAAGCAGAACTCTTGTTTCTCCAGGAAACCTGCCCCTCTTCCAGCTTGCCCCATTTAGGAAACAGCATCCATATCCATCCACTTGCTGAAGCTAAAACTCAGGAGTCAGCTTTAATTTCTCCCTTCCTTCTTTCAATCCCTGAGCAAAGCCTTGAACATACACTTGAGTCTCTCTCCCACTTGCAACACCGCATTCCAGTCCAGTGCCACCATCCAGCTCTTCATCCATGGCACCACCTCCATGCCAGTCTCTCTGCTTCTTTTCAGGGGCTCTATACTCAGCAGGTAGGACAAATCGCATCACTTCCCTCCCCTGCTGGGAAGTCTGCAGTGGCTTCCCAGTGCACTTGAACTAAAAGCCATGCTGTCAAGGCCCAACATGACCTGACCCCTTCCCCTCCTACACAGCTCTCCTTTACTGTGTTCCAGCCACTCCGGCCAGCCTACTTACTCACCCCAGCATGCCAAGCTCGTTCCCATCCCAGGCCTTCGCGCTATCCTGGAATGCTCTTCTGCCAGAACATTGCCTGACTCCTTCTCATCACCTAGGTTTCAGTTCAAGTAGCATATCCTCAGTGAAGTCACCACTCCCTGTCCTGAGTTACTCTCTACCCCTTTATCTGTTCTAGTTTCTGTTATGATCTGATATCACACCTGTTAGCATCTGATGTTATCCTAATCATGTGTTTATCTGCATGTCAAGTATCTGTCATTCCCCTCAAATATACTCTGTTTCACAAGAAAGGCACTTTGTCTGGTTATCCCCAGCTCCTAATGCTTGACACATAACTAGCACTTCACAAATATTTCTCAAAGGGATGAACTGGTATTACTATTACTGCACTGCTTTCAAATACATTTGTCTTGTTCTGAAAAGAATTTAAGGGGGTTATAGAACTGAATAAAACGGAATAAGATTTGTAAAATACTAGCCTAGGAAATTAGGTTTTTTTAAGAAAGAGGGTAGGATACTTAGAAGAACTCTTAGCCTTGCATTGTCCCTGGGCTCAGCCCCGGGAGCGCCTCTTCTCCACCCTCATGCTACCCCCACCTAGCCTTTATTCTGTCATCTGCTCTAGGCCGTGGCTCCAAATACCAGCAATGTGTTTCTGTTCGGCCAGATGTCTACCTGAAACCCAAGCTCACTCATCTCCACTTGGGGTCTAACAGGCCCCTCACTCCTAGCGTGTTCAAATCTACTGCCCCAGAGTCCCTTCATGGGAGAGCATGTAGTTAAAGACACTCTATCCTTCCAATTTCTCAGGGTCATCCTTGGCCCCCTCCTGTAGTTCATACCCCACACTGTATCTGTCAACAAATCCTATTATCTAGGATGTGACCTCTTCTCATCTACTACCACACCAGCTCGGGACACCATCTCCTCTGAGTTCCTGCAGCGGTCTCCTGAGTGGTCTCCCAGGTTCTACCTTTGTCTCCTATGTCTGCTCTCAGCTCGTTAGCTAGAGGGACCCTTTGAAGTTATGCCACTCCTCTGCGCCAAACGCTCTAATGGCTTCTCATCTTACACAGTGTAAAGGCCCAAGTACAGCAAAGGCCTCCGAGGCTCGACAGGAGCTTGCTTCCGGTTACTTCTTGGACCCTATCGCTGCCTCACCCACTCCACTCCAGCCACGCCATCCTCCTTGCTGTTTCTTCAACATGCTGGGCACACTCCTGCCTCAGGGTTTTGAATTCCCTGTTTCCTATCTCTGGAATGCTTTTTTTCCCCCAGGGATCTAGACAGCACACGCCTCTCCTTCAGGCTTTGCTCAGATGACACCTTCTCAGTCAGTGCTTCTCAGACCTCTGCTCTATTTAAAATGTATTTTCAGAGTAGTATCTAGAACAGTGTTTGGTGGGTAGCAGGTACTCAGTAACTACTTGTTGCTTAATGAGTGCAGATGAAGAAGAGTGAGGCAAAGGCATGAAGCACACACTTCAAGGTCTTTATATTGCTTAGTGTTGAGCCACAAACTTGCTGCTCCACTTTCTAACAGTCAGCACACACATGAAAGCAGCTTCAGTTATGCGCATCACAGTACCCGTCTATAAAATCCAATCAAACTATTTGTTCAGGAAAAACATAATAACTCTTCCTGATACCGAGATCAGAGAGAAAGCTCTCCCATTATGCTTTCTGAAGAGGTTGTAATATTGTGAGCAAAGTCCTCAGTTCAGAGCACTAGAAAGCTGCAGCAACAAGGAGCAGAGTGCTTCTAATTACATTTTCCAGTGTGGTTGATGCCTTATACCAGAGTATAATTAATGTAAAAGCAGGGCCAGAACAGTGTGGTGCCGAGATGCAGCTTTCTTTTGAACGGATCCAGGAACAGACCTAGAGTAGCAGGAACAGATCTATATTCCCAGAAACAAACCTGCAGTACCCAGGATCAGGCATGCTTTATGGCTCTTATCAGTGCCTCTCAATGAAGCTTGCATTTGCTGAGAAATTGGCAGGTAGTTTATGAGAATGGGTCATTCTTGGAGTGTCATGGAGATTGTACCAATATAGCTTTAGAAGCACGACCATGGTCCATGTACATGCATTCCCTGGAGTAATGCAGTGCACAACCTGTACAACTGAGCGAGGCATCCCCATTTATGACACTGGATAAGTGTAGAGACCTAGGCTTTAACTAGTAGCCAAAGCCAAAGGTGGCTTGCCACATATGTATAAAAGATGCAGTGCTAAAAAAGCATAATATCTCACGTACTGCAGAAATGGGCTAAAAGAACAGCAGCGGGCAGGGCCAAGATGCTCCATAGAAAGAACCTGGAGTTGGGCTATCAGAGAATGGCTACAAGAATACTGGGGTGAAAATGCTCAAAGCAGTTGAAACAAAATATACTCCCCCGTGCCAGCTATAAAAGATCTCAGCAGAGCTCCCGCTGACCCACTCACTTGAGCTGTGTGGTTTTTCTTCAGTGCACAATTGTGAAACAAACATCGAGGTAGGGCCGGGCACGGTGGCTCACGCCAGTAATTCCAAGACTTTGGGAGGCCAAGGCAAGCGGATCACAAGGTCAGGAGTTCCAGACCAGCCTGATAAACATGGTGAAATCCCTGTCTCTACTAAAAATACAAAAATTAACCAGGTGTGGTGGCGTACATCTGTAATCCCAGCTACTCAGGAGGCTGAGGCAGGAGAATTGCTTGAACCCGGGAGGCAGAGGTTGCAGTGAGCCAAGATTGCGCCACTGCACTCCAGGCTGGGCGACAGAATGAGACTCTATCTAAAAAAAAAAAAAACCCAGGCACGGTGGCTCACACCTGTAATCCCAGCACTTTGGGAGGCCGAGGCGGGCAGATCACAGGGTCAGGAGATCAAGACCATCCTGGCTAACACAGTGAAACCCCGTCTCTACTGAAAATACAAAAAAAAAATTAGCCAGGCGTGGTGGTGAGCACCTGTAGTCCCAGCTACTCGGGAGGCTAGGGCAGGAGAATGGTGTGAACCCAGGAGGCAGAGCTTGCAGTGAGCCGAGACTGCACCACTGCACTCCAGCCTGGGCGATAGAGCGAGACTCCGTCTCAAAAAACAAACAAACAAACAAAAAAAAAGCATCGAGGTAGATGGCTGAATTACATTGGTATTTGGGATTGCTAGCTGTAAACTATGAAATCAGGAGCAGTTACCAGAACTGATGACTGCAGTAAGGTTTCCCACTAGGAAATTTGATTCCATAAAATTTACAGTAATACAAATACAAATATTCACTCCACTGGGGTTCACACTCAGTTCTTCTGTCCAAGGGCTCCTAATTTGCACATAACAGGAAGATCAGTATTTCCCTGTGTCCATATGTAAGAAGTACATTTCTTGAATTTTTGTGGTAAGTCAAGGACTTCCATGAGAATTAATTTTCACATGCATACATCCCCCAAAGATATATTTTGTCTTTCGTTTATTGGAAGATATGAAGAAATTACATGATAATTAAGCTGAAAAATATGCAATGTGGCAATGACTAAGCAAACACCTCAGCTTTCATTATCACAGCTGACTGGAGTCCCCAGGAATGCATTCATTCAGAGTCAAACCCACGTTGAGAACCTACCATGTACCAAGCCCCATGCTAGGCATTTTTCTGAGGATGGGTTGGAAGTGGGGAGTGGAGATAAAGATCAAGAAGACATTACCCTTGACTTTAAGGAGATCCCAATTTAGTGGAGGAATCATAACTTTCTCATCTGAAAGTTCATCTAGCCCTGCAAGGCAGTGCATGGTGAGCATGCATTTCAGGATGCACCTTGTATGATCTCTGTGGATGAGAGGGGTCTGGGGCCTCCAAGGGTGGTAGGCCTTGAGCTGGTCTTGAAGAAGATTAGAATATGGAAAACTGGGTCTCATAGAGGGGAGCCAATCACCAACCTCCTTCCTCTGATAGCTAATCAGAGAGAAATTAAATTTGTAGGGCTTGGTGGTGCAGACCTGTAATCCTAGCACTCTGGGTAGCTGAGACAGGAGCCAGCCTTCCTTCCTTCCTTCCTTCCTTCCTTCCTTCCTTCCTTCCTTCCTTTCCTTCTCTCTCTCTCTCTCTCTTCTTATGAGACAGGGTTTTCCTCTGTTGCCCAAGCTGAAATGCAATGTTGCAATCATGGCTAACCGCAGTCTTGACTTCCAGGACTCCAACAACGCTCCCAACTCAGCCTCCCAAGTAGCTGGGACTACAGGCATGCACCTCCACACCTGACTAACTTAAATCATTATTATTATTATTTGTAGAGACAAGGTCTCACTATGTTGCCTAACTGATACACCTCTGGAGCAGCTCCTGGGGTTCCCTCCTCCTAACACATACAGCCCAACATGACTTAGCCAGCAAGAAGGAAGAAAAGGAGCCAATGACAAGAGCATGCTTATGATGAGCCAGGCATTCTTCTAATCACATTACCCACAACTCTAAACTCCCCCTGACTCTGCCAGGCAGGAGCAATTGCAATTGCTCACTTCTAGTAATGGTGGAGCAGAGGTGCAAAGATTTTCTAAGTCACACACAGTTAATAGGCAGCAAAGACCAACCACCCTGATAGGTCTGATGCTTTCTACTACTCACACACAACCAAGTGTGGACAAGGAGGGCCTCAGAGAACTGAATCAGGTGTCCTCATGGGTCTCTCTTCACTCCAGGAGGATAAAAGGAAGAATCTCCAGTGTTCTATTGAATCCAAGCAGGAGCAGATTATTTAGGGAAGCCTGGGGCGGCAGTCCTTTAGAACTGGAAGGAAACTTGAAAAATGTCCAGTTCAACCTTGTTTTACAGAAGAGGGAACTGAGGCCTAGAGAGGTAAAGTGATTTGTCCAAAGTTAAGTGATGCCTACATAGTTTATGGCTCTTCTCCCCACAGTGTACTGCAAATCTTACATCCATGACCTTCATGGACACCAGGCAAATTAGGATATGCCTTTTCTTGCAGGTCTTCTCTGTGTCTGTCTGGGTTCAAGAAGCAGGAAATGATGGGAAGCGCTCTGTGTTGACAAGGGACTTGTCCATTCTGGGTCCTTTGCTCTCCTCCAGGTCACAAACTCCCCACCTCATGTTCTCCCCTTTCATTCCCATTCTGCTTTCAGGAAAGGGTTGGACAGGTGACACCTTGGTAGGAATTTAAATCATATCATTGGGCACTATGTTCATTTAGGCTGTCTCTCCAATCATCAATGAAAAACTTCATCCTCATCAAAGAGACTTCAGGCTCAGCCACAGATTGGTTTTTTGGAAGGGTAGGGTGGGGAGGGGGCGGGTGGTGACAGCAAGGCTAGGAGGGAGGGGGTCATGGGTGAGATCTGATACGCTTAATAGAGCAGCAGTCACTCCAAGCAGCTTTGTACCCTGAGGATCCTATCCAAGTTGGTCTTCGTGTTGGAGCTCAACACTGCCTTACGGAAGATGTTTTGGTGATGAAATAAGAGCTTTCGTATCTGTTTAGGCAGCTCGCGCATTCCCGCAAGCCTCCTGACTTGAGCAGGCTGAGTCAGGGACAGGCCTATTTGTTAGATAAACTCAGAGAGTTACAGGTTTCTCAAGACTTTATAAATCCATCCCATGTGGGAGTACTTCCCTTTCCTTAAATGGATTATTAGAAAAGATTGGATGCAAATCAAGAATTCAATTTCTAACCAAGCAAATTTCCACCCACACAGAGAACTCATTTTAGCATAGCCAACTTCTAATAAATAAAAAGATTTTCTTCAACTCTGAGACTGACTTCTCATTAAAATGAGGTGAGACTCTACAGGGGTCCTTTAAGGGTCCCTGTCTGGGTGGTGAAATCCAGCATGTCATAGTTTAAAAGCACCGTAGACACACCAAATGAACCTATGTACTCTCATTTGCTGCTCACACCTTCCCTGGGATGAAGGCTGCTGAGCGAGCTCTACGCTTGGCAAGGAAATGTGGAGCAGGTTGTACCCGAGAATGTCCATAATTCCCACCTCTGATCAGACAGGTGTGGCATCAAATCCTGGCCCAGACACAAAAGCTGTATGACTTTGGGCAACATACTTAATCTCCCTGAGCCTGGGACTCTTCTAGGTCTTGAAAACAG
This sequence comes from Pongo pygmaeus, assembly GCF_028885625.2. Classification (NCBI taxonomy): domain Eukaryota; kingdom Metazoa; phylum Chordata; class Mammalia; order Primates; family Hominidae; genus Pongo; species Pongo pygmaeus. The sequence continues at coordinate 135,455,274 of NC_072373.2, read as the reverse complement.
GGGCGCTAACACCCACCTCCCAGTGCTGCTGTGAAGACCACACAGGTTACTTGTAAAGCCCCTGGATATAGAAATCAGTGTTTCTTGCTAGCAATTATTATGTAAGGAACTTTTCTAAACATGTTTTCTCTTTTCACATGAGGTTTTTTCCTGATCATGTGGAAAACTATGATGGTAGATGTTTTGGAAAACACAGAAAGCCATAAAAAGGAAAATAAAAATTGTCTGTGTTCCCAACACTCAAAAAGAATCACTATTAACATTTTGATATACTTTAATTTCATAACATCCACACACATGCACACGTACTTCTATATAGTCACACACATATAATTTTGTGGTTGAGAATGTATACTGTGTTTTCTTTTTTCACCTAACATTATATTTTGAGCATTTTCTTATATCATTAAAAATTCTTAAAAACATCATCTTCAACAGTTTCAAAATAATAATAGTTTTTTCTGTCTTAATTTCACTGTATACAATTCTCTGTGTTTCTGATTATTTCATATTTTTCTTTTTATTCCTAATTTTGCAGATGAATCAACTAATCAAAGCACATGAACTTTTTAAAAAAGAGTATCTAATAAATTTACTCACATAAAGAAAGCTTAAATTATACAGAACCGAAAATATTAGAAATCTATATCTAATTAAATGTGTATAAATTAGCCAACTCCATAGACATTTCTAGTTAAGCATTCGTAAAAATATATATTAATTCTTTCCTTTTATGTAGAGATAACACATGCCTACACGACATGATGACCCTGGCCAAAAAAAAATCAGATGCTAAATACATTCTCAAGTTGTAAAAATGATGTGAAAAACATTTCAGTGACAACATTCTTCATGAATATAAACCTCTGATTTAATTCCTCTGATTTACCTTTGAACATGCAGAAGCATGATGGTTTTAAATTTTTTTTTAATGTGGTGGTCAGGATTATCATCAAACAAATATTTTACAGATATTGATATCATAGCACATCGGCTTATTAACATTTAAGGCTTTTTGCATGCACAATATCTCATTGTGAGAAAAACAATTTTAATATTGGTTATTTGCCATAATTTTTTAAACTTTCAAACCCTTTTCAACATAAGAGAATAGCTGCACACATTTTCTTATAAAACATAATCTTTAAAAAATTAACTAAGATTGGTTTTTATGGTTCCTAGTAATAAGCACTTGTCTTATTTTTTCATGTAGTATAAATTATACGCTTATGTAATATGCAGGACTGCATTAAGACCCAGTAGTTCCTAAACCATGTTACCAAATAACCACATAAATCCCAAATGCACCAAAGTTCAAGTATCTTCGTAGTATCCTTCCACCTAATTGAAGTTGAAGCTGTTCCTTTTGGGTATTTTTCTACTTCGGTATGAAGTATATTATTAGAATTTCATTAGTGGGTTCATTATGTGGCTTTTTAAAGACAAAAGTGGTTTTGATTTCTCCGATAGTTCACAATTCTGACGAGACATTTTCTTGGAAGTCACAAAGTCAAGAGATGTTTTGAATAACCAAACACTCTTTAGTAGCTGTAATCTCTCAATGCCACTGTTACAAATAAGTGTTTATATCCTTGGGTATAATAGCAATATTTCCCAGATGGTTTACCTGTTCCCACAATACACTTCATTGTTTTAAAATCTGAATATTTCCATTATTATAATTTGTTTGATTATAATCCTGACCACCATATTTTAATGACTGATTGAATCCAGTTTAAACCAATTACTACATATTTTCTTCAAATTTGCTTTTAAGTAGTGACTTTGCTAGTGGTACCAAATCTATACAGCAGCCATGTAAGGTGTATTGCTTTTCTTCCTGTAAACTATTGGTGAGCACAAGAAGGCAATCCACCAAACTCCAAGATCTCCTATCCTCACCAAATAAGGTACAAATTCACTCACATCTTTTTCTGCAAAAAGTGAAAGCTACTTTTAATGTCAAATTCATGTTCAGCAGAACTTGTGCAACTGTTTCATGGTCCTGGGAAACCTTAGGGAAAGCCCGCCATATTTTGATAATAGGCTGTCTAAAAAATCAGAATCACTGGAGTTAACCAGATATATTTAACTATCATGGTGTAATTTTTCCAGCAGGTGGCCTGCACAAGCCAGTTAATTTTCTTTACTTGTCATGCCCATAGCCCCCACTTGAAGAGGAATGAAAGATTTGAGATTTGGAAAAAAATGATGAACTTTCTTTCTGCAATAGGTGCCCTTACATAGTTTATGTGGGCATTTCCTAGCTTGTCCAATTGTTCTAGTTACGTAAGCAGCCAACTGTCTTGGAAATTTCTTAAGCTCCTTCATGTTCTTATTAGTCAAAGTAGAGATCCTTTTTCTAAGACCATCAATGAAATGATCCTCAGTAATATTAGAAAATTCCCATTTTTAACATTGGGGTTTCAGATGCTGTAGTTCCTAAACATCAGTGCCTCAGGTTACCGCAGCTGTTCAGCCCAGTCCTGCATCCACCGGGCAGCTCTCTCAGGCCTGTGCAAGACCTGCTAGGAGAGCGCCCCTTGGGCAAGGTGGGGGCACTTCCCTTACTCCGCCCAGTGCTGGTTCTGCCCTTTTCCGGTGGGTCGGTGGGTCGTGAAGGACCTGAAGGCGGGGGAAGAGCTACAGTCTATGAGCTATTAAGGCAGTAGTGGAAATTTGCTGTCCAGAAAATTTGTACCAACTCAACTTCCATCAGCAGGGGAGAAAAGTAAAGCTTTGGGAACCTTTGCAACTTTCCCATGCCTGATCTTATTTGCTCCTATGGCAATTAACAGTGAAAGCCAAAAAGACAAGGGGGTCTGTGAAAGATGTCAGAGAACCAGAAAGGGGAGATTGGGAAGTTGGTCCTCATTTCCGGGCTCTGGAAAGCAATAGCAGGAAATTGAATAGATGATAAAAGTTTACAAAGGCCTGAGGGATAGAAGAAAGAGGGATGTGGGGATGGCAAGGAGGTGCCTCTTGGTGTATATTTTCACCCCTGGAGGACACAGAATGTCCTTGGGGCAAGGTGGCAGCCCTGCTCCTTTGCACTGAGTTCTAAGTGCAGTGCTGGGCACACTATGGAGCCCAGGAAGTACCATGTAATGATGGGCTCCCATGAGCCTGGAGGAGGACATGGAAAGTGAATTTTTTAAATGGTCATCTGCAAGAAAAATCCAGAGTAGAATTCTTGTGTCTGGTCAGCTCTATGGACAATTAGGAGCTAGTGTTGCGTGGAAGAGACATAGGTGCCTTTAGACCAGCTCTCTACCTCTGACTCACTCTTTTGGTTTGGTTTCATTTGGTTGGTTTAATTTTTATTTTATTTTTTAATTAACAAATAACAACTGTACATATTCACAGAGTATGTAGTGATGCTTCTATACATATAATAAATGGTGACAGATCAGGGTAATCAGCATGTCCATATCTCAAACATTTATCATTTCTTTGTGTTGGGAACATTCAATATCCTCCTTCTAGCTATTTGAAGCTATATAATGTGTACTGTTAGCTAGGTCATCCTACAGTGGTATTGAACACCAAAACTTATTCCTCCTAGCTAGCTATAATTTTGTACCTTTTAACAAATATCTCCCAATCCCTCCTTTCCCCCTACCCTTTCCAGCCTCTACTATATGCTGTTCTACTTTTTACTCCTTTGAGACAGCTTTATTTATTTATTAAGCTTCCATATATGAATAAGCACATGTGGTGTTCAACTTTCTGGTCCTGGCTTACTTCACTTAACATAATGTCCTGTAGCTCCATCCATGTTGCTGGGAATGACAGGACTTCATTCTTTTTTATGGCTGAATAGTATTCCATAGGGCTTGTTCTTAACAGACTATGTGCAGGAGGTGATCATCCAGGCTTTTTGGTCTTATAAAACTTAATCCGGCTGGGCACAGTGGCTCATGCCTGTAATCCCAGCACTTTGGGAGGCTGAGGTGGGTGGATCACGAGGTCAGGAGAGCGAGACCATCCTGGCTAACACGGTGAAACCCTGTCTCTACTAAAAATACAAAAAATTAGCCGGGTGTGGTGGTGTGTGCCTATAGTCCCAGCTACTCGAGAGGCTGAGGCAGGAGAATGGTGTGAACCCGGGAGGCAGAGCTTGCAGTGAGCCAAGATAGCACCATTGCACTCCAGCCTGGGCGACAGAGCAAGACTCCCCCTCAAAAAAAAAAAAAAAAAAAACACACACACACACAAATTAGCTAGGCTTGGTGGCATGTGTCTGTAATCCCAGCTATTCAGGAGGCTGAGGCAGGAGAATTGCTTCAACCCGGGAGGTGAAGGTTGCAGTGAGCTGAGATTGCACCACTGCAACTTGCTCAGCTCTGGCCTGGGCAACAGAGCAAGACTCTGTCTCAAAAAAACAAAAACCAAACAAACCTATCCCACTTTCCATCAGTCCATCAACCAGCTTTCACCGAGCACCCCTTTAATGCTCTGCACTTTTGCACTTGGGCTGAGCCCTGCAGGGTCACACATGAAGTGGAAGCCATAGTACCTGCCTATGAGGATACGGTGTTGGTGAGGAGGCCAGACCAGCACCCATGAACGCATCACAAACCACAAAAGACCATAGAAAAGCAAGCATCAGACTGTGCATGGAGTGCAAGCTGGTGCAGTGGGAATCCCAAGGACAGGAGGTGGACAGGACAGGGGCTTCAGCACAGAGGTGAGGCTTGAGCTTTAGAGATCCCAGGGGTGGCCTTGAGATCTACATGCTCCCTCGAGTGTAAAGGGCTGATCCTTCTGAGAGGAGGAAAGGCAACACCCCTCACTTTCTGGGTTCTCTGCTCCTTGCAGGACCACCTGCACAACACCACGGTGCTCACGGGCTATCAGTGAAGGGAAAGGGAAGAAAGGAACAAATGGGCTGTGGCAGGGTAAAAAACAACTCCAGCTCTTCCTACCAGGCCAACTTTTGTGGCTGGCTCCCAGGCTGCCTTGCCTCTGGGGTTCAAGGGAGGCTTGTCTTCTGAGAGTTGGTAGGATTAGACAAAAACTCCAGCTCTGTTCCAAGGGTCTATCAATATCCTCATAGCTGGGTATGTTAAGTGCTGGCATATTTACCCTGTTTAATCATGGTTCCACCCCTCTGAGGAAAAAGCTGATTACAGCCACTTGAGGAGAGAGAAATAACAGTGACCTTCTGTAGAACCAACGATAACTTATTCCTTATAAGGAGTGGATAAACAAAATGCCCCACACTCATCACTCAGGAATGTGCACCTCTTTGTGTGTTCTTCCTAACAGTACCTAGTAATTGGGCTCAACACCTCAGTGCAGCATTTCCTGTCATCTCTGGGACAGCAGAGTGGAGGTGACCTCCCTTCCCACTCATTGGAGAGAACATTAATTGCTAGAGGTAATCCTAACCATAAAGTTTCTGGATCAGAGTTGCAATTGTATTGAATAGGAATAAAAGGCAGTTAAAAGGAAGATTTCTATTACCAGAGAAGTCAAACTTTCTAGCAGCTATAACACCTGTTCACAATGGGTTTTTATTCAACCCCCATTAAAAGAAGCCAAAAGTTACAGGAATCAAAGCCAAAGTCCCTCCAGAAGCTAACATAGTAATATAACCATCAGTAATTTTAATGATTGTTTACATATAGTGCCTCCTCTAGGTCAGGCACTTTACTTATGATCTGTTAATTCCTGTATTAACCTAGTAATTATACCCAATTTTAGAAGAGCGAGTATTAAAGCTCAAGGAGAGATTACGTCATTTGCCAGAGTTCACACAGCTAACAAGTGGAAAAACAGAGATTTGAACCTGTTTTCCTGACTCCAAAGCCAGCAAAGTTCTTTCAACTGGAGCCAGAAATACCCTAATGCCCATGGGTGACCAGGGTCCCTTCTGGGCCATGTGGTGTGGAGAATGAGTCTGACCACTCCAACTTGTCTTGTTCCTCAAGAGGATTTCCCAGACCTTCAAGGAATAAAATAATGTTGCATTTTCTCCTAAACTAGTTTTCATCCAAATCTTGTGTTGCTCAGAAAAACATGGAGCCAGAAAGCCAAATTCCAGAGTCCTCTCTGTGCTCATCCTGGGAGGGGCCCAGGCAGCAGGGTTATCCTAGGCCTATTCATGAGATGCTCCAAGGTGAGCCTCCCTCTCCCCGGTTGGCCTGGCAGCCTGTTCACTGGCTGCTCTCATAAGCCACCTAGACTGCGTCCCTCCAGCTCCCATCGCTAGTCAGCTGGGCCAGACCCCACCCCTGTATTCAGTGTGGTTGCCAGACATGCAGCCCCACCATGATCCCCATTCTTCATTCAACCAATATTATGTACCCATTATACATGCAAGGCACAGTCATAAGCTCTTGCGGGACGAGACAGAGATAATCCATGACCTCGGCGAGTGGTCATTCAGGAATATGCAGTGAATACTCAACCAGTTACTCAACTAATTGCTTAATTACAATTGTATAAATCCTTCAGAAGTTGCCAAGTTGCTAAGGGAGTGTGCAACTGGGGTGGGGATGGGGGGCTTGACTAGGACTGAGGGATGAAGAAAAGCCTCTCCTAGGAAGAAGACAAGAGGGCTGAAGCACACAGAAAGAGGGGTCAGTGGTACAAAATGAGGCCAGAGTGGTCAGCAAGGCTCCATCTTGAGGGCCTTTATAGGGCTGGAATTTATCTTAAGAACAAGGAGACTCCATTGAAGGGTTCAGGTTGTGAATGCTACATGTGTATGGATCAGGGAAGAAAAGAATGATATGTATGCCAAAAAATTCTGAATTGTGCTGAGAATTAACAACTGTCTTTTTAGCCTTTGGTCTCCCTAAAATAGTAAGTTTCCAGTAACTCACAGGTTGACAATTAAAGGGGTTGTAATAGATGTCCTTTTAAAAAAATAATTATTTTATAGACAAGGTCTTGCCTGTTGCCCAGGCTGGAGTGCAGTGGCACAATCAAAGCTCTCTGCAGCCTCAAACTCCTGGGCTTAAGCAATCCTCCTGCCTCAGCCTCCTGAGTGGCCTGGACTAGAGGCGTGAACCACCACACCCGCTAATTTTATTTTTTGCAGAGACTTGTTCTCCCTGTGTTGCCCAGGCTGGTCTCAAACTACTAACCTCAAGCAATCCTCTTGTCTTAGCCTCCCAAAGTGCTGGGATTACAGGTGTGAGCCACCATGCCCGGCCCAATAATTGTTCATGATAATGTGGATTTGTTCTTGACAATGAGGATTCAAGCCCAGGCAATCTTCTCCAAGTCAGAGTATTCACCCACCCCTGCATCAGTCTGAATCTGGAATCCTCTTCTGGCACAGCCACGTTTCAGTGAGTAGGCTCACCCTGCCGCATTCAGACGGGTGGATTTGAAAAGGCACTTAAGGCCAGTCTGGAGGAAAGAGACAAGGCAAAGAGTAGGATGGTGCCGAGACCTCAAGGACTGATTCCTTTTATCAGCGTTGTCCACATGGGTTGCTCTTCTGGGCCCTGGGAAAGCATTAGAGACCCCCAGACATGATTCTCAGAGTCTGCCCTGACATGTCACCCCAGAAGATCGAGGTCTTTGGTCCTTGAGCCCTTTACTTTGAACACGAGAAGTGTTTGTTCGCAGAGATCTACCGAAGTCTTTTTTTTTTTTTCTGGAGATGGAGTCTCGCTCTGTCACGCAGGCTGGAGTGCAATGGCACAATCTCAGCTCACTGCAAACTCTGACTCCCCGTTCAAGCGATTGTCCTGCTTCAGCCTCCCAAGTAGCTGGGATTACCGATGCCCGCCACCAGGCCTGGCTAATTTTTGTATTTTTAGTAGAGATGGGGTTTCACCAGGTTGGCCAGGCTAGTCTTGAACTCCTGACCTCAGGTGATCCACCCCCTCTGGCCTCCCGAAGTGCTGGGATTACAGGCATGAGCCACCGTGCCCAGTCTCAAATCTTTTCTGATCGTAACATTCTGGGACCTAATCACTTCAAAGGAGACATGCCATTTCTGGCTGAGGCCCCAAGAAGAATGTTTTATGGTGGACAACTCCGAGGGCTGGCATGGGGCCTGGAGAGGGAATGGAAAGGAAGAAGGGAGCTGATGGGAGGTCCACAAGGACTTTTGTTGAATGGTGGGGAGGGGGCAAGGCAGAAAGCAACTTATGGCATGATTCTACCCAGCCTTTGAAAACTTGACTCGCCCAGAGTGAGAAAGATTTAAACAACACACACACACCCACACACAAACCCACATATGCCCCCCCTGCATCATATGTATATTCCATGCATTTCTTAATTAATGGAATGCTAAAATTTCTTTAAAGTACAATTCTTAAAATGATATTTGGAGACCACATTCTTTAACTTGTGAGAATATACCTCCAACCTCTTAATAAAATTGTGATTTAAAAAAAACTTTCTCAAATTGTGACTAAATTTGACGTCACTGATTAAAATGTATGCCAATTTGCAACATTAATAACCTTGTTGTTATGCCTGTTCTGCCAAAACCCTTTTCCTAGTATTTCTTACATCACCACACATCTGAAAAAGTTTCCACTGGGCTTCTCCCCTCCAAAGAGTTCCTGGGATGGCGTTGGGAACCACATGGTGGGATCGGCCCACAGGTGGGGGAGGGGGAGGGGCTCTTCACCTGTGTTGCATCAGCAGTGTGAGCTGCTGCTATCATGTGTTGAAAAGAATGTGAGACAAAAAGAGATAATATTTGAAATGGAAAAAAAAATAGTATTACTAAGCCAAGTGATCAAATATTGCCAATTTTGCTTGCCAGCTACCATGAACTGATAACAAATTAGCAAAAGGCCAAACTTACATGGATGAAGTTGTCCTGAGCAGTGGCCAGATCCAGACATAACACATGTCTCTAGATATCATTCATGGCTTACAAGCTTTGTAGTCTTTGCCCTGTGATGAGGCTATCCTCCCAGCGGGGTAGGAGGAAATGATTCCTTGCGCTCTAGCTGGATGTAGTGGCTTATACTCTGGCCAGGAGGTCAGAAAACTCACAGAACCAACTCTGCTCATTATTTGCTGTGTGCTTTGGCCAAGTCTCCTAACTCATTGGAGTCTGTATTTCTTTATCTCTGAAATGACAGCAACACTCAACACACGTTGATTGAGGACAGACTGTATGCTAGTCTGAACTATGTGTGAGTGAACACATAGTCATCACTTCCATGAGAGTGGAATAGTGGATATAAGACTAAGTACCACATGTGAGTGACTCCAAATATTACAGCATCCTCATTTGCTAAATGAACTCTTAAGAAAAGGTTTTTACTTTTATATTTATTGATATTAAAATATATCAGGATGTTAATGAAATAGACAAATGTCTGTGCATAATAATGTGTTATTTTAATTACTTACAGGTAAAATCACATGCTATTCATTAATTTGTAAATCTTGATTAAAATGTTGAGTTTTCATTATATATTTAAAAATCACGGCTGGGCACAGTGGCTCACGCCTGTAATCCCAGGACTTTGGGAGGCCAAAGCAGGCGGGTCACCTGAGGTCAGGAGGTCGAGACCAGCCTGGCCAACATGGTGAAACCCCGTCTCTACTAAAAATATTTTTTTAAAAATTAGCCAGACATGGTGGTGGGGACCTGTAATCCCAGCTACTCAGGAGGCTGAGGCAGAAGAATTGCTTGAACCCAGGAGATGGAGGTTGCAGTGAGCTGACACAGTGCCACTGCACTCCAGTCTGGTTGACAGAGTGAGACTCCGTCACAAAAAAAAAAAAAAAAAATCATGTTTCTAATGCAGAAATACTGCCTTTACCCACTGACAATGCAATACTTTTAATCAAATTCTTCCAGTGCACTTTTGATATCAGTGTTTTGACGTTCCCCACGGCCAGTCTTCAAGCCCATTTTTCAGAACACAGCATCTTCATATTCATCTGGATTGCTTGAGATTCAGCACTTCTTGAATCTAAATATGACGTTGTCATTGAAAATTGTACCTCATGCCATGATAGTTTTTTCCCTGTTTGTGATCTCATAAGATAACTGTCAGGCCTCTGAGCCCGAGCTAAGCCATCATATCCCCAATGACCTGCACGTATACATCCAGATGGCCTGAAGCAACTGAAGATCCACAAAAGAAGTGAAAATAGCCTCAACTGATGACATTCCACCATTGTGATTTGTTTCTGCCCCACCCTAACTGATCAATGTACTTTGTAATCTCCCCAACCCTTAAGAAGGTTCTTTGTAATTCTCCCCACCTTTAAGAAGGTTCTTTGTAATTCTCCCCACCCTTGAGAATGTACTTTGTGAGATCTACCCCGTGCCCCCAAAACACTGGTCTTAACTCCACCGCCTATCCCAAAACCTATAAAAACTAATGATAATCCCACCACTCTTTGCTGACTCTCTTTTCAGACTCAGCCCACCTGCACCCAGGTGAAATAAACAGCCTTTTTGCTCACACAAAGCCTGTTTCTATGCAGCCACAAAAAACAGTGAGTTCAGATCCTTTGTAGGGACATGGATGAAGCTGGAAACCATCATTCTCAGCAAACTATTGCAAGGACAAAAAACCAAACACCGCATGTTCTCACTCATAGGTGGGAATTGAACAATAAGAACACATGGACACAGGAAAGGGAACATCACACACCGGGGACTGTTGTGTGGGGTGGAGGGAGTGGGGAGGGATAGCATTAGGAGATATACCTAATGCTAAATGATGAGTTAATGGGTGCAGCACGCCAACATGGCACATGTATACATATGTAACTATATGTAACTAACCTGCACGTTGTGCACATGTACCCTAAAACTTAAAGTATAATAATAATAAAATAAAATTTAAAAAAAAAGCCTGTTTGGTGGCCTCTTCACACGGACACATGAGACAATAACCACATATCCTTCAAGTATGGTATATTAGTAATGTTGACTTTTAATATGATCTTTATATGGTTTGTTTACCGTGACCTCCAACACTCAACAACTGAGAGGTCAGATCCTCAGGAATAATTGCCAAATGTGTGAGATTTCTTTGCCACTTTTTTTCCTGTATTACCAGTAGTCTTCCATAAGATTCCACATTAGCATTACTTTAGATGGCTTAAGACTAACATATGTTCATCAAAAAGAAGGTTGCTGTCTGAAATAAAGTGATTGAATGCTTTGTGTTCTGTAAAGACTCTACTATAAGATGACTCCAACAGATAATTTTGAGGAGAAAGGCATAATTATATGTGATAATTATAATAAAGGCTAGAGGGCATTAACAGCTCTAATGAAAAGTGTTCAGAGATAACAGAGGGTATAGACTAGCTATATGATTAATCATTGAGTTGTTCATTTTTCTTAACCTCTTTACCTAGAAAATAAGGCCAATCAACAATACCTCAAAATGTTGCTGGGAGGAGTAAATGAGTTTATAAATTCTAGCATAGTGCCTGGCTTGAAGGTGTACCTAGGGTGAGGGCCATCATTCCCTGAGTTCTTCCAGCTCTGCTCCCACTTGTGACTCTATGGGATGTTAAAGGAAAAGGAACAGGGGCAGGACAAGACAAGAACAAAGTATCTTTGCCCATTGTTCAGCTGAGACAGATTAGAGTTTTTCCAAAGGTGCTTTACCAAGAACCAAAGGAAAACTAAGAACTAAAGACACAAAGACTGTAGTTACAGAGCCCCTCCCCAGATCTCAGTGTCATTGTTCCTTTCTGCATCCTTCAGTCCTGTGGCATTTTCCTCTGCTAGTCTCGCTTGTACATGCAGCCACTATGGAATGCTGGGGCCGTGTGAGAGGAGGGGATTTGCATAACAGTAGAAAACCATTGAGATTTGGAGGAGGGTGAACTGGGTTTAAGTCAGCCTCTACCTTTCACTGGCTTTAAGATTTTGCAAATGTCCATTTGCCTCTCCAAGTCTCAGTTTCTTCATCCTTATGTAAACAAAAAAGTATCTGAGACAGGTCTCAATCAATTTATTTTGTCAAGGTTAAGGACATTTGCGGAAGAAATAAAGACAGAGTCACAGGCCTTTCTCCAAAGATGATTTTGAGGGCTTCAATATTTAAAGGGGAAAAGTGGGCTGGAGGGGAAAGAGAGAGGGTATGGTAATCCAAGGGAGGGTATGGTAATTCAAGAGAAAAGGAACAGATAGGGGGATAGTCAATTATGTATTTGTTTTTTGCTCAGTAAATTGGCACTTTTCATAAGACAAGGCTAACACAGAGTAACTCTGTGGAGATATTTAACCTCTTATCTGTAGCTATCTGCTTAGGAACAAAAGGAAAGTCAGCTTCTTTCATAACTCAGCTTTCAGCTTAATTTTTTTCCTTTGGCATACTGAATTGAGATCTCGAATTTTTATTTTCCTTTCACATTTCTCCACCCTTTTCTTTTTAAAAGCTTTCAGAGAAAGCATTTTAGAAGAAAGTGAGCCTCTGGTATTGGGTTTTATCTGATGTCTCATGGCAAGGACAGTTTATTCCCAGACGGATAGGTCCCAAGTTGTTAGGCAAGCTCACCTTTAGTAAGTTGTGAAGTCTTACATCCCACAGAGGAAAAAAAACACAGGAGAGGGAAGAGAGAAAGAAAACAACAAACAAACAAAAAAGGAGAACAATCCTGGAAACCTGATATAGGCCATATTACTCTGAAGTCCATACATCAGTAGGCAGGTATGAAAGTGTTTTATGTATATAAATAGGATGCTATTATTTTCTTCCAAAGTTTAAGTTGTCTAGCTTCAGTTTGTATGGCATTTAAAAAAGCACAGCTTAGTTTTTCGTGATTTTCAAATCAGGAAAAATGAGGAAAAAAGGAAAAGAAGGAAACATTGAAAACATTATTTTGGAGACTTGTAGCCAGAAAAAAATTTAGAATTCAGTTCAAATTGTAGAAAATAATAAAAACTAAAAAGCCTTAGGCAAGGTTAGAATCTAATAACAGGTGTACACAGTTTATTTGGAAACATAACTTTTCTCTCTCCAATTCCCCAATTTTATTAAAGACAAAATCGTAGTAGGACCAATTTATTTGTAAAATAAGATTTAGTTCTATTATACTTGCCTTAATTATTTGCATAAATTGCAGCAAGAATAATCACTTGTCATATAGGCGGTCTCTCTCTCTTTTTTTAAATTGGCTTTGCTGAAACCTTTTTCATAAGGAGTCTAAGATTAGACCTTCTTAAAAGCCTTGAGCCCAGCCTGCAGATACCTGTGTGAATTGGGTGAATTTCTCTCTTTTTGAGGTGGCAAGAAAACTTGGGGTTCCTAGGCCTGCCAGAAAGTGATATTCTTCACTTACCACAGGTCGGGACCCTGTAAAGAACAATGTATAAAGCCAGTTTTTCAAGGGGCTTTTATCAGCTCTGTAGGTCAGCCTCCTTTTCTCAAGGCAATCTGAAAATGCCATTTCAGTCAAAGCCTTGGTAAAACAACCAGTGTCTCCAATTATGCCCTCTTATAAAAGAAAACAGATCCTTATTGAACTTATGCAAATAATTATATTGTCATAAATTAAGAATACTCAAAAAATAGTTTCCAAATTTTGGAGAAATTAGGTTGAGAGAAAGGATATGTTTTTAATTTTGTTCATAAGTGCATACTTTACTCAGTTATTAAAAGCTACAAATAGCTTAAAAGAAGAGAACATTTTCTTGACTCTGAAAAACAAAACAAAAAGAATCAGCAAATGTTTTAAACAAAAAGTCGTAAAAGATTATTTCAATCTTCAGTTAGTTCAGTCCATTCAATTAACTCCTGTTCTGCTCGATATTGGATCAACAATCCTCATGAATACATCAGACCTCCCTGAGAGTCCTGGAAGTTTTTCTCTATTCCAATGGCACAATCTCTCAATTTACCAGAAGCCTATATCTAAGAGTACTTCTCAGAATTCTACAGCTGATTATAAACTGCCCTATAAAAGGATCAAAGTAGGCCGGGCATGGTGGCTCACACCTGTAATCCCAGCACTTCGGGAGGCCGAGGTGGGTGGATCGCCTGAGGTTGGGAGTTCGAGACCAGCCTGACCAATATGGAGAAACCCTGTCTCTACTAAAAATACAAAATTAGCCGGGCATGGTGGTGCATGCCTGTAATCCCAGCTACTCGGGAGGCTGAGGCAGGAGAAGCGCTTGAACCTGGGAGGCAGAGGTTGCGGTGAGCTGAGATCATGCCATTGCACTCCAGCCTGGGCAACAAGAGTGAACTCTGTCTCAAAAAAAAAAAAAAAAAGGATCAAAGTAAAACAATCATAGATGACAAAAATCTTAGAATAGTCATGGTTAAAGACACAATTGACAAAAAAATTGTTTACTTCTGTGGCATACAAAAGTTTTACATAATCATCATAATTACTACTACTGATAATATATACTGAGACATATCAGAATCACAGGATTCTCATATAATTTTGGAACAAACAATAATAGCACATTTATTTAAATATAATCCAAAGAAGATTAAATACCATTTTATATCTGACAATGCTTCCTTTATTATTTTATTGTACCAAATAAACCAAATACATTTCTTTTGGACTTCATGAGACCTAATATCAAAACATTAATAAGGTCAAAAGGACTGAATTTAGAATATGATTTTGGAAAGTTTGCCAAATATCTAAAGTTTAAACACTTGATATCACAAAATAGGATCACAGGTCATTATAAAATCAGTCATTCATTTAGCCAAAGTGATAACTCAAAGATTTCAAAAAAAGTCAAAAGCCTTTATTATTTGAGAGAGGTGACTTACTTCCCCAAACAATAAGCCCTGATAAAGAGAGTATGAGGCCAATTAAATGTCTCACAAATCTTATAAACACATCTATTAAATTTTAATCACTTGACTATAACATATAATTTCTATAAACTTTTTTATAACATTTTACAATTTTTTAAATTAAAGTGTTAGTTAATACTCCAAGAAAATCTTGTTAATCTGACACAGGGGCCCTGATGCTGGTCTTGTATCCATGTAACGTTGATATTAATGTTTAATTCACAGAGAAACTTTAAACTAATTTTATTTCTCAAAATCAGCCCTACAATCTCATGTGCCTATCTCTTCTGTGGTAGTCCCGGGGCCTAGAAGGGTTAAATAGTTTTAATTTCTGGCTCTGTGTCTCATGAACAGTTTATTTTGATAGTCGTCTTCTCCTGGGTTGGCAAATGAGGCTTTAACTGCTGTCAGTGTTTAAGATTTAACAGGATCTGGAGTCCTCTCTAGATCCAAAAGTAAAAGCCCCGTAACTTAACAGCACAGGACTTCAAAAGCAACACAGTAAGTTACACGGATATAATAACCTTAATGTTTTTAAATCTCAATTTTCCTAGGACTTGCATTAGTTAGACATAGGAAGAGTAGGTCCTGGGTCATAAGTGAAAGTTTTCAATTTCATAGAAGAATTTAAAGCCAAGAGCACAGAATGTTATACTGGAAGAAAATATTTCCTTTAGACCATTTAGATAAAACATTTTTAGTATCAGGACACAATGGAAGTTAGAACCTGAGGGAAAAAATTACAAGAGCTGATGAAAAAGTTGAAGGAGAACATTATTGTCTCAGGCCTTCTCAAAGGAGAGAGAAAACTGAAAACAATGACATGCAATAAAAGTTGAACTTTTGGGTTAAAAAAGTTAAAAGCTCTTATAATTTTATTAAGATTAAATCAATACCTTCAGATAAATTTGTTCCAACCAACCCTTTAGTTTATTAGTGTATTGTTAAATATCAAAGCCCAACCTCTAGAAAGAATATTATAATTTCCTTTTAATTATAGCCAATTTGATCACATAAAGTTCTTTTTCATAAATTCTCTTTTTATAACCCTTATTTCAACTTGCACAAACATTTATGACATGCTTAGGCTTCCTGTCTTATCCTAAATATCACTCTTTCTTAAATAACCAGTTATTTTATTTTAGGTCAAAACATTTACCATAAAAGATCCTTTCTCATATAAAATGATTTTCCTTTTAATCTTTCTTACCCCAAATATCTCTTTATATGTATAACTTTCTTTACATCTCTCTTATTTACTGGTTCCTTTTAGCTTGTTTTATAAACAATCTTTAAATAACCTTTGAATTAGACAAAAATTGTTTCCTTTTAATAAGAACACATTGTTTTTTAGAAAAATGATTTTCTATAATTTTTATTTAAAAAATTGGAAATGACCCAGGTATTTAATTAATATATATTATTTAATTTAACTTTAGGTTCTAAATTATATGACAAGTTTATTTAAAAGCATTTATTCTATTACATTTGCCTATTTAATTTGTTTAAATAGTTGATCTAGATTACATATGAAAACTGTGATGGTCATCATTTAGAGTTACTTCCCTGTTAACAATTTTTATAGGCTATGAATTTCAGGTGTTTACTTAAGTAAGAATATTAAGGTTAAATAAATGTTTTGGGTTTTTTTTTTTCAATAACTCAGGATTTAGCTATTTTCATTAAACCAACAATATTAAATGCTTTATTTATCGAAAAGTTACACAAAGATAATTCTCTTTTGGGCTACATTTATAGCTTTACAACCCTCATGCCAAATCTTGACACCTTATAGTATTTAAGAGAAAAAAATATAAAATTGCTTGACCAATAAATCTAAACAATAATGTATGTTGGTGATTCTGAAGACATTTCTAATTTTATTTTACCAATAATTTTAAAGCCAGTTTATTTATTAAAACTCTATTTAAGTCACATTAACTTGAAAAGCAACTGGGCTTATTTACTGAATTTGTGAGTTCTCCTTTATTTTTAAGCCAGTTTGGTACCTTGTGACCATAAACATAACAATACACATGTAGGTACACATAAACACACCTAAGCACACACACACTCATACAAATAAAGATCCTATAGCTTTTACTTCAGAACTCTAGCCATGAGATACCAATACAAACTTAACCAGTTTACCAAAAAACAGTTGGATGTGAACACGGTTTTTCTCTCAACATCAGTAGAAAGGTCCTCTGAACTAGAAAAAAATTTACGTTTTCTTAAGCAAAAACCACATCCTCATGTTTTTATAAACTTCACCAAAAACACATCATACTATCCTACTAATCTAACTTTTAGTAACTCTAATTCCCAGTAAAAAACTTAGGATTACTTAATTTAACTTAACATGACTTTAAGATTTTAAATTATTGGAGAGGATTTTGAGACTAAATTTACCAAATTAATCTTACCAAAGATTACTAAAGTCATGTGAACTGAAAAGCCTCTGAGCTAGCCTCTATTAAGTTAATGAACACTGACTTTTCTTTAAGCCAATTAATGAGAGCTCTTTCACATAATTGATAGTGAAATATTATTTCCACATGAGACATAGGAAAATATAGACATAATAGACACCCAGACAGAGGCAGATCTTACAGATTTAAAAGTTCTCATTTGCCTGTTTTCAAAACTTTTCTCTATTTTAGACTGTTAATCTCATGATTATCTGTTCTATGTCCTGAACAATTGTTAATGAGGCAACTGTAAATTTGCATCTCAAAGACATGACTTAGGTGAAACAAGGTAGAAAATGTACATCTCAAACGCACACACTTAGATCTAAACAAAGGCAATGTCTGTTATGTGAACTTCAAGCCATTGTAGGGACCCAGAAGCTCTTACTAAGTGGAGATTTCCTGTAAAGATGTAAATTTCCTTTGCAAAGAATTTTATTAAAGTGACTCGGTTTGATAGGTGTTATTTTCAATTTAGCTTGATTAGATTACTAGCTTTATGGTAGATCTCTTTAAGGAATAGGTCCAAGAAAGCATGTGCAATTTTCTTAATTTAAATGTACAAAGAAATAAGTAGCCCCCTGTAGTAATGACCATTTCTTATAAACTGTCCTTAGCCATCCCTAAGATTGTGGTTCTCTGCCACCATTACACACACCAAGGCCAAATTCTCTCACAGTATAAGGTAATCTCTGGTATCCCCACCAAAGACAAAGATGTCAGGTAATGCAATACAAGAAAGCAGAGCTTTAGACCTGAGAAAAATCTGCTCATGACTTTTGAAACTCCACAAAGAAAGCAGGACACCCCCAAAAAGGGTGAGTGGCACCTTTATTCTGAGTTCTTTAAGGGGTCTGATTAGAAGCCTTCTCTATGTTTTGTTTTGTTTTGAATTTGCTTGGTACCAAAGATGGCAAAAGGGGAAGGAGGAATAGAATGGAAGAAAAGTAAACAAAAGAATAATCTTTTAAGAAAGGAAGTGAACAGCGAACCTGTTTGAGTAGGTAGTTAGGCAGACATAAGCAAGGCAGGGCAGTGCCCTACTCCTCAACCAGGACTGCCAGGAGACCGTCCGGTGATGGTCAGGCAGTTATTAAACTGTCTGTCTAAAACAATTGGTCGCAGCCAGCACCAGGGAAAGGTGGTCTCCCAATAGATAGAAAACACCTGAAGCTGGTGATCAGCTGCTATCAGTAGATCTCAGGAGCTGGGCGAGTGGACTCAAGCATGCGCATGCTAAGAAGCAAAATGTCAGAGTTTAACTGGGATATGACCTTCCTCTAGGAACACTCTACTGGTAAGGGAACAACGCCTCAAGTGAGCATGCGCAAAACTTCGGCAAACACACTGTGCCTGGGGCCCCTCCCAAGTTCTGGGAGGCCACTGCACATGTGGACATCCCATCTCAAAGGAAGAATCAGGGCAGAAGAGACACAAGAGCCCGGAAGCACGCCAACATAAAAAACCCAAGTTTACATTTGGATCTCTCAAGTTGTCCTCTTGGCCCTCTTCCAAGTGTACTTTACTTCCTTTCATTCCTGCTCTAATACTTTTTAATAAACTTTCACTCTTGCTCTATAACTTGCTGTGGTCTCTCATTCTGCCTTATGCCCCTCAGATGAATTCTTTCCTCTGAGGAGGCAAGAATCAAGTTGCTGCATACTCATGTAGATTTGCTGCTGCTAACAAAACCAAGAGTATGATTTTTTCTTCTTTTTCACAGCTGTGAGGAGTTTTAGCCAATTCAAAAACATTGTTCACCATAACTTGAAATTCTCATTTGGATTTGACCAAGTCAGGTAGAGTTGGTCAAATCCAATGTGAGAAAGACTAAAATAACAACAACGAAACAACAAAACAACAACAACAACAACAAAACCAATGCGATTACTGAGCACTTTAGTGTTAAGAGGAAATTAAGATCAGCTGGTTGTCAATCTTAACTCTTAGTCATTAAGCAGGATTTTCAAGACAAAACTCCAATTCAGCTACTTACCTAGGAGTGGTGCCCAGGCTCAATACTGCTCTCTGCCATTTTAGAAGCAGTAAAAGACTCAAACTCACCTTCCCTGTTGGATACAAGCTGAAACTCCAGAAAGGAGTTGCCTGCCATCCATTGTCATGGAAACAGGAAAACTTGCCTTTTTTGTTGGAAGTGAGTAAAACTCCAGAAAAGTAGTTGTACTTCAAAATAAACCTTAGATCTCAACCAAATTTGGGGTGATCAGGGATTCTCCAGAGGGAGGAGCTCCCAGACCTCAGAAAATTGTCTTATCTTTGAGCAACAAAGATAACTTAAGCTGGTACCAAGTACTCGTAGGAGATTTGTCAAAGGTCAGGGGCACCTCCTCTCAGAGTCCCTTCCGTTGGCCGCCAATTTGTAAGCTAAAAAGTATCTGAGACAGGTATCAATCAATTTAGAAGTTTATTTTGTCAAGGTTAAGGACATGCCCAGAAGAAATAAAGACAGAGCCACAGAAATAGTCTGTGGTCTGTGCCTTTCTCCAAAGATGATTTTGAGGACATCAATATTTAAAGGGAAAAAGTGGACTGGAGGGGAAAGAGGAAGGGTATGGTAATTCCTATGTTGCAAGAGAAAAGGAGGAGGTAGAGGAATAGTCAATTATGTATTCATCTTGTGCTCAGTAAATCGGCACTTTTCATAAGATAAAGTGAACATAGACTAACTGCCTGTGGAGATATTTAACCTCTTATCTGTAGCTATCTGCTTAGAAACAAAAAGAAAGGCAGCTTCTTGCATGACTCACCTTTTAGCTTAATTTTTTTTCCTTTGGCATAGTGAATTGAGATCCTGAGTTTTTCTTTTCCTTTCACACATACAATGGAGATAAATGTCTTGGAGAAATTTTGAAGATTCTCTCTGAAGATTAGATTGATCATATATCCAAAGTATTCAGTACAGAGACTGTTTGGCCAGTAAACAACTGTTAAGTCCTTTCTATTCTTTTGTGTATTTCCTAGAGTGGGCAAAGAATGGAGGGGACAGGTGGTCCATTTCCCTTTTCCTAGGGTAGCTTAGCAAGACACTAGTCATAGCAATAACTCTGAACCACTCCATTTCCTTTTCTCAGTGAAGGTCAAAGTTTTGTTTGAATTTTACTAAAAGAAATGCCTTGTCAAGGATGACTTCCAGAACTAGGGTTGGCTGCTTTGATTAGCATCTGCTCTGGAAAGAGCACCCACCTCAGTTCAAAGTCATTCATTGCTCTTTGGAGAACATAAAGTAAGCACATGACTTCTCTCACCAGCACAAGGAAAACTTCTCCAGGTAGAGGAAGGATGAAGACCTCATCCTTCAATCTTTGCTTCTTGTACCACCTTCACAGATTTCACAGGGGCTAAAAAAGTCTATCTCCTCCCAGGTCAGCAAAGAAAAGCAGCATCCTTTCTCTTCTGTAGACAACCTTCATTCAGGCTTAATGGAGTGAAAAAATTATAACCCTGTTCTCAGAGAGGACTGTCTTTGTTAAAGAAAAGACTCTGATAAATATCTGGGGTTAGAAGGTGAGACCCTGAATCATGACTTAGCTGAAGACAAGCTCATTAGAAGATAATTGAACTTTTCTGAATTGGAATTCAGTGGAACTTGAACAGAAAAGATTCATTGGGGAGTGATGGAGAAAGAAGAAAGATGGCAAGCCACGTGGTTGAGAGGCCAAAAAACTGCTAAGAACAAGGAGATCTGCTTCAGATTCCAAAGTCATTTGCTCTGCTCTGATGTAACTATCTCCACAGCTTCTTTACCCCTTCAGGACAGTCTGCTTTACCGGCATTCACATTGAGTACAAGTGGCTTTTTTAGTGGAAGTCAAGTGAATAGGCCAAGTCCCGCATGTGGGTCACTTTGATGTAAAACAAAGACAACATCTACAGACTGAAGAGCTGAGTCAGAAACTGAACTAATTCAGTGGAAGCAGGAACTCAAAAGCGAAGGCTGACCGCAAGCAACTCTTTTTAGAATTTGTGGATATTGTAGGGGTGATTTTTCTTGTCCACAGGTCTTTGAATTGGCATTTGAGCCCATCTTTATGCATCTTATAGGACAAGGTAGGATTCTCTGGGTGCCATGTATGTGGCATATCCTAGACAAACTCAGCTAGTTTATCCCAGCATCTTTAGGATCTGCCTTGCCTCAGGAGTATCTGCTCCTAACGCAGTGAGGCTCTCTACTGTGTAAGTGTGAAAATAACCATTATCTTGTTATAGAACCAAACTGGGGTCCATTGGCTCAGCACAGTAAGACCGGATACCCACACCAAGGTTTGTAGCAGGAAAAAGGAAGGTGTTTATTTGCAGGGCACCAGGCAAGGAGGATCGAGCAGCTAATGCTTAAGTCCCAGCCTTCCCCATATGACTTGTAGGTGAAGATTTTTAAAGGCAGGCATAAATTTCAGTAAAGCAGAAGTTACAGACAAAACCATAAATCAATACATGGAGGTTACATATTGATTTTGGCCTAAAAGCATGGGAGATCTTGAAGCAGGGGGCTTACAGGTCATAGTTAGATTCAAAGATGTTCTGTAATTGGTTAAAGAAGAGAAGTTTTGTTTAAAAATTTGGGGTCAGTACAAAAGAATGTTACTCTGGTTGGGTATGACTTCCTCCAGGCCTCTCAGAAAGAAATTTAGAACAAAGAACAGTGCTGAGTTCAGTCCCCAGTTCCCCCCTATCTGAGGTCTGCATGCAAGAAGATCCATTTGGTGGGGGTCCCAGTTTCTGAGAAGCAACTCAGAGACATGGTAAGATGTTATCTTTAGTTTTTGTAGGGGACCCAAACATTCTGTGATTCTAGCTTCCTTGGCTATTGTTTTAAGCTATGGTTACCTTCTTGCTTATCAAGTTGCTTATTTACTTATGGGAACTAGCTAGGTGCCTAGAATTTCCCTTGAAGGAAATCAGGATCTTCCTTTCTTTCCATGTTTGGGGGCGGGGGTAGGGAAGAGGCCCTTAAGAGGAATTCTCTAATCCATCTCAATCTTCTCCCATAGCCTGTCTCTCTCCCAGTTCAGAGTTTTAGGACCAGAAGGAGGAATTCTTCTCCAATTTCTCTTTCCTTCTTTCTGGGTCTCCAATCTTCCTCAGACTTTATGCCACCACTAGAGATGAAGGTAGCTCACCCCAGGTGGTGGTTCTCACTGCTGTCCACAGTGGGTGTTCAGAGACTTAGCTTCCACCTTCAAGATATACAGAAAGAGTCCCAGAGATGTTTAATGGCAGATCCCACTGAGGTGGCCCCAGGGCCTTTGCTGCCCATCTTTGGTGGGACCCACTCACCTCCACCCATTCTGTTCATGCTTCCCAGAGCCTCTCCCAGGATTGGATAGATCCTCCTGTTGACCACAGCATTCTCCCTTACCAGTTGGCCAAAAAAGCCTGTGGGATGTCTATAGGGCGGTCACCACTCTCCCCTGCCAGGGACAGTATCATCTGGCCTCTCCATATCAGATCGTATCTCCAATCAGATGCCTGATTCCTGACTAGGGCCTCTATTTCTTCCAGACATTCCAGTGGGTTGGCAGAAGTCACTATGTTGACTGTAGGAACTTCCGTCTCAGGCCCAGCCTTTGTCTTTTCTGTGGCCACTCCTGACCTCCCTTTATCAGTTGCTTTCTTGGAGGAATATTTAATAGAGAAGAGCCAGGGCCCCTCAGGCTCAGGGGCTCCATTTGCCTTGTCTCTCAGAGCCTTAGCTACCTCTCTTGGCTGCCAGTTTGGCCCCTTGTCAGTATCCTGCAGAATTTCTGCCTCCAAGGTCTTCTGACCTCCCCCGCTCTATTTTTCTGGGGTGTCTCCCAACCCCTGGCTTTCCTCATCAGGGCCTTTTGTTTTTTGGCTACACTATTGGTCTGAGCCATTGCTGGACTTAATGGGAACAAGAAGACAACAGGCGAGAAAGCCCTAGGTTTTAACTTCCCCCAGCAATGTATTCCCTCCATGCCAAGCCACCGGGCATTTGTAAAGTACCCAGAGCCTGGTCATGCCCTGGAACGCAACTTTCTGTCCTATATCCCATTTAGAAAAAAAAATCTGCAGTTAGCTCACTGCCAGCACTCATTTAATTTTACATAAACACGCTCCTTGAAGCTGAAGCAAATCTGACTGATTTTTCAATGTGAAAACAAAATATAAGAACTGTTCTTGGAGTTATTTCTAAACAGAACTTGTCTCTAATCCTAATATAACAGAAATGTATATGATGATCAGTATTTAATTTTATTTTTCATGTGGTAAATTTCAAAGCATGGGACAAAGGCAGAACATCACATTCTGCACAAAAATATTGTGTTTCTCTCCAGACCTTCTTGCCATCTTTATCATTGTGCACCAGCAAACTTTGCAGTGACCAGCTGGATTCCGTTTCCCTGATGTTGGTGGTATGCTCCTGGGGAAATGTCTTCCAGACAGGGAAGAAGTGTGACAGCATCAGAGCACGGACGACCTTGAAGATGTTGCTGCCCTGGCCTGTGATGCTTTTCCAGCATTCTTTCACTCAACGTCAGTCTGAAGTTTATATGGCTCATCGTGTGCTCAGGATTGTCCTTCCAGAACAGGTTGTAGGAGCTTAGCACTGCAATGTTTAGAGGGTGGCAAAAGAATCCCTTAGACCAGCTGGGCACAATGGCTCATGCCTGTAATCCCAGCACTTTGGGAGGCCTAGGCGGGTGGATCACCTGAGGTCAGGAGTTCGAGACCAACCTGACCAACATTGTAAAACCTGTCTCTACTGAAAATACAAAAATTGGCTGGGTGTGGTGGCGCACGCCTGTGGTCCAGCTATTCAGGAGGCTGAGGCAGGAGAATTACTTGAACCCAGAAGGTGGAGGTTGCAGTGAGCCGAGATTGCACCACTGCACTTCAGCCTGGGCGACAGAGCAAGACCCCCATCTCAAAAATAAAAAAAAGTATACGTATAATTAAGGCCAGGCGTGGTGGCTTACGCCTGTAATCCCAGCACTTTGGGAGGCCAAGGCAGGTGGATCACCTGAGGTCCGGAGTTAGAGACCAGCCTGACCAATGTGGAGAAACCACGTCTCTACTAAAAATACAAAAATTAGCTGGGCATGGTGGCACATGCCTGTAATTCCAACTACTCGGGAGGCTGAGGCAGCAGAACCACTTAAACCCAGGAGGCGGAGGTTGCGGTGAGCCAAGATCATGCCATTGCACTCCAGCCTGGGCGACAAAGCGAGATTCCATCTCAAAATAAATAAATAAATAAACAAAAAAGAATTTCTTAGACCAAAACTTGTGCCTTTTGTGCTCAGTTGGATAGGAAGTGAGCATCTGATCAGCCAGTCCACTGCTCCCACATTCTCGTGATAATCCACAATGACACATGACTTCTTAGTCTTCTTTCCATTTCTGTTGTTTACTTCAATCACAGTATCATTGTGGAACATTGACAACATTGTCACCTCCTTCTTGTCACACCATTTCAGTGCCATAAGCTCACCACAGAATTAACATCATGCGTAGAAATGCTACATTTTCTAGGATTTGACATTTTCAGTGATCAAGAATGACTATATTTTATAGATGGAAATACCACTACTAAAAACAGAATGCTATAAATAGAATGATGTATTTTGTTTCCAAAGTCAATATACTACAGCAATGCAAAAATAATAATAAAAGCGAAATATTCTGTGGCAAACTTTGGGGGTAAAGTTAGGACTGTAATCTGTGAGTTATCTTGGGGTAAACTCTGCAGCTGAAAGTGTTCCGGGGCAAATGGGAAATGGGTTAAGAAACCCCCTTCCCACTGCCTCTTCAGATTACATAATTCACTCTGGTTCTCCAGATGTCCTACTTTTAATAACACAAGCTAAAATTCATTGAGCACATCATATGGGCCAGGCACTGTGCTAAGCACTTAGCTTTCATTGAATCATTTAATTCCTACCATGACCCTGTAAAGCAGGAACTATTATTCCTTCACCTCAGAACTGAGGTGCTGAGAAGTTAGGTAACTTCCCTGCATAGCAAGAAAGTGACGGACTCATAATGAAGCCTGTGTTTTTTATCTCTATGCTCTACTGCATCTTACTGGGCCTTATTATGTCTGTCAGCCATTTCCTTTACCAAAGAGAATACCCTACTTCCTGCCCACCCAGTGAATAGATAAGTATGTTTGATCAGCTGTCCTTAGCTTGGCACATGTAATGGGTATCAAGTAGTGTTTGGGGGATGGATGGAGAGGTAGATGGGTAGGGGGATAGGTAGGGGGGATGGGTGGGTAGATAATGGGCAGACAGTTGGATGAATAAGTGAATGTATGGGTGGATGAATGGATGATGGGTGGATAGATGGGTGGATGAATAGATACATGGGTGAGTGGATCATAGGTGAATAGATGAGTGGATGGATGGATGGATTAATGAATAATTGGATGATAAATGGAGAGACGGGTAGATGAGTAGATGCGTGGATGAATGGATGATGAATGAATAGATGGAAGGATGAGTGGATGGATAGATTGATGGGCAGATGGACGGGTAGATGGACTGCCACATGATCAAGGGTCTTTTGTGAAGAAAAACATTTAGGAACACAAGAAGCCCAACTAATCTAGATCTACATATTCTCTGGCTGATTTGTTTCCTCTTTTCTCCAGATCCTATTGTCTATTCTGTTTGCAGGAGGAGGGCTTCCTCTAGGTATCTAGCCCCCACAGAAAAAATAGAGCAACTGTGTTCCCTCTAACAGTTGCTTCTGCCTATGTTTATTTTCATAGGTGCTTCACATTAACTTTGGAATTCAAAATGGATTTGCTCAGGGTGGCTTGGTTTTCAGTAAGGCTGGCTGTTCCTTGATTCTGGTGGGATCCTGTGGCCCAAACCTGACTCAGAAGCATTGGCCTGCGGGATGCATTGTTTATGTCTGGAGGTCTGAGGCACCCCTATTGTGCAGAAACAAGGAAATCCACATTTCCCAACACTTCAGCTACAAAACAGAGGCTAGGACTGAATATAGTGTGCTCTTTTAACTCTGAAAAAGTTCATGAAAAAGTCGAGCTTGCAGGATGGGGACAAACTCCCTTATCAGGCCTTTCCCCTTCACTTCCAGATTCCTGTCGACCCTCATCCTAACTCCCACACAACTCCCAGACTTCTCCTCTTGTTCCCCTGATTCCAGATGACAAACTCACTCTTGCTAAGGTGTTAGTGATTTACTTCTTTCTTTAGCATTAGAAAAAAATTTCTTCAATAAAAGCCATATTAAACTCAAAGCCAGAGTCACTCAAATTGCCCAAGCAAGTCATATCCACTGGGTCTGTCATTCACGCTATTAGTTTTATGTATTCTTTTTATTAACATTATATTTAAATCAAATTGATCAGAAAATAACTCAAGCCCCAGTTCATTTCCCATTGACTTTAGTGTTTCTAGAGAGGTTCTTCCTGTCCTCCTCAGGCTGAAGGTTTGGGGCACAAACATGCTAACCTTTCTCACCAATCCCGGGACCCTCAGCCCATGTCTCACTGCAAGGTATGCAATTCACCAGAAGTGGCCTGCCCTGCTCCTTACATAGGGCCTATTTGCCCCTTCGGAGTGACCAAGATGCTCTGGCCATGAGGCTGGGGCTGCAGTGCTCCTCTGGCAGTGTTCTATCATCGTCCTCAAGTACTAGGTTGGTGCAAATTTAATTACGGTGTTTGCCTTTTTTTTTTTTTTTAAAGACAAAAACTGCAATTACTTTTGCACCTACCTAATTGTTGTAGTACAGGAAGGTAGTACAGGATGGTAGAAGAAGCCGGGCATGAAGGTACAGGAAGGTAGAGTTACCTCCGCTGGAGAGTTTTCAAGATGTTGACCAATGCGTGCATTTTGACATGGGCATAAAAGAAAGGAAAGAAAAAATTGCATTTGCCCTCCTTTGGTCTCCCTCTAAGCTTTTTGATAAGCTCTACATGCCCAGCTCTAATCTTTTTGTCTGATTGTGAGCTAAGATTACAGGTAAACTCTGTGAACTTTCTGCATGAAAAGTTGTATATACAAAAAAGTTCCTTCTCTTGTGCTCTAAATCCTGTTTGCCATTCAAATAACAGTGGGAAATTGTTGTCGTATCCGATCAGCCTATTTAATGTGAAAGCAGATTAAGTCTTTATGTGCTGTGAACTCTGGACAAACCTGCCCATGACAGGTGTGTCCCAGTCCCTGGCAATCGTTCATGCTGAGGCCCCAAGCTCCTTTTATTTCTTCAGTTGGAGGGAAGGTGTGCTTTTGGCAGGGAGGAAGTAGTCACCGTGAAATTGGAGAAAGGCATCCAGTCTTCCAAGTGGACACAGTGTCCCCGCGCACGGCTAGCAAGCAGAGTGCAGGCTGATTTCAGCCCCCTCGGCCCCTCAGGGATAGTGTGTAAGGTGCCCCTGGCGCCTGGGGTTACCTGGCTTTGCTATGAGGATCTCTGGCTGCTCTGGAGAGAGTTAAAAGTGTCTTAACTTTTGGAATGCTTGCTACAGATTTGCCCGTAATAGACCTAAAAAGAGCAAGCGTGTCAGCGTTGGAGCAATGAGAGTATCTACAGTTGGCAGGCTGGCCAGGGGGCTGCATCACCCCTGCGAGTTCAGAGGCATTTCTCATCAATGCCCACTCAGCAAAAAGACGTTGAATCTCAACCCTGGCACATTGACAATTTCTTTGAAATTCTCAAGTCCAAACAGCTCTTAGATGTGCAAAGCATAATTGACAGAAACTTGAAGCTAGAAGCCTCCTTGAAAGGCCACCTATGCCAACCCCCAGGTTTTAGACAAAATCACCCTTTAACTATTCTAGAAAATACTCCTGGGAGCTGATGGAAAGATAGCTGGCTTGAAATTTCCTTTTGAAAATATGATAGATGAACTCCGAGGGCATCCCGAATCCTTGTCTTTTTATTTTTTAATTTTATTGTGTGATGAAAGAAAAATTCTCTGAAGTCAGACGTCAACAACCCACCCCCACCACTATTCACCTCCTCCTCCTCTTTGGTTGGTTCCCTGGGAGACCACCGTGAGACAAGATAAATGAGCAGCAAGGTTTTTGAAGCCAGTGCTCAGGAACAACACCTGTAAGAAAATAAAGGAAGCAGGACTGAGCTGCAGTACAACTGTCATGCAATCGGGGCAGCCTCAGTGTACCAACCCGGGCAGAAAGTACTTCTCTTTCTCTGCATCAAGGGATCAGTCTCAGGAAAGGACCGGGATTGGTGCAGATTGGGTCCCGTGCCCACTCCCTGGTCCAATCACTGTGGCCAGGGGATGAGTGATTATGATTGGCCAGCCCCAGGTCACATGGCCACAAATATCAGGGGAACGGAAAAGCTTTGTGGACAGACAAAAACAATAGGTACCACACACCTCTAAAACTACCTGTCAAAATTGTGAAAAGACGAGTGGAAGTATATATAACTGTTTGGGAGGCCCAGGTGGGCGGATCACCTGAGGTCAGGAGTTCAAGACCAGCCTGGGCAAAGTGGTGAAACCCCGTCTCTACAAAAATACAAAAATTAGCCGGGCATGATGGCGGGTGCCTGCAATCCCAGCTACTCGGGAGGCTGAGGCGGGAGAATCGCTTAACCCTGGGAAGCAGAGGTTGCAGTAAGCCTAGATTGCGCCACTGCACTCCAGCCTGGGCGACAGAGCAAGACTCTGTCTCAATTAAAAAAAAAAAAAAAGTATACGTAAATGCCTAACAGAGGATGTAATAGGACACACCCAATAAATGGTCATTGTTGTTTCCTCCAGCAGCACCATAAGAAGGAATACAAACAATCTTTCTTCTGCAGTCTTGGAGCAAACAGGTGCTGATAAAATCAACATTAGATCAAGCCTCACCCCCAAAGTTGAACTGAGCCTGAACCTTTCTGAAGAATGAAGAATGTTTAGCAAACATCCCCCTCCAGTGTGCCTAATCTTCATGTATCTTTGTACTTCCTCGGCCAGATGGGCCTGGACCACCAGAAACGTCCTAAGGATGTTTATCTCCCTGAAAACTTCGATGGTCCAAAAGTATTTCCGAAGAAAGACAGTCCCCAGTGTTTTTCTGACCTCTTCACAGAGCCAGAGCCAGGGCATTTGGATGAAGTGGGGAAAATTCCTGCGTCCGAACTGAATATCAGCATCCTGCAACGTCTTGTTGCCAAGAATGGGTCATGTATGTCCTTCTCCTCCTCAAAACTATAAACCTCTCCAGAACCTCCTGAAGAATTAAGGACAGAGAGTTCTGGGCCCTCGGTGACAAGCCCACCACCCCTGCTCCCCTGCTCCAATGCTATTCTGTGGCCAATCAGACGTCCCAAAGTTCCCCAAACTCCAGGGTCACCTGCCCTCTGCCTCCTTATCATGCTCACTGTTCCCTCTACGAGAACATGATCTTCCCATCTACCGCTCCCCTAACCCAACCCTCAAAATCCCACTCATTTTCAAGTCCCACCCCAAAGCCTTTCCTACCCTTTCAACCAACTATGGTCTTGACTACCTTTAGTCTCCTTATGGCATATATATTTTGCCTTCTGCTATGTTAACTTGAATGATGATCTTCACAATTTATTTCAAGAACATTTATCAAGAACCTACTATGTATCTGTACTAGGCACTGGTGAGGAGATGCATGAGATAAAACGAACCCAGCCAATCTGGGGCTCTTAGCAGCCCAGGTGCAATGTATTTCAACTGATGATTTTCCAGCATCTTAAAATTCATTTGCTTGTCCTACCTAGCTCATGCATTAGATAATTCAGTCACTAACCTGCTCTGAGTTTTGGTGTCCCTCGATGACAAAATGAGAGCTTCAGGCTACATGGTCACTGAAGATCTCTTCCCACACAGCAGTGAATGTCTCATGTTCTGTTGTTGCCTTGTCGGCACTTCGTCGCTTTGCTCCTGTTTTTATCATCCAGCAATACAAGGTGTCCCTCTGAGCTTCAGAAAACTGGGAGCAGAAGTTTGGAATTAATACATAATAGCATATCTATGTCTGCTGAACATACACAGTGTGGTGGTCAAGTTGGTGAAAAGCCATAACCTCTTATCTGGACCACAATCTCTTCATCTGCAAAATGGGACAGTGGGAGTAAAGGTCACTAAGGCCCCTTCCAACTCTGATACTCTGTGATTCATAATCATCCCTTCTTTTGCTCCCACAAGAGCACATCATGTTCTGCAAGGAGATGGCTGCCAAACTACCTGGAAGAGGGAAGCAAACACTCATCCACCCCGAGCCTCACCCCAGGGAGACCAGCTGAGTTTGAAGAAAAGGCTGCAGTGGAGTCCAGAAGGCTTGGGTTTTAGCTGCTGGCCCCCATTCTCTGCATAAATTTGCTGTGGGAACCATTTGAACAACTTTAATCTCTGGAAAGAGCAACAGCCAACATTACTTGATTAAGTAACTCGCCCTCCTTAACTCATCTCCCAGCTCCCTTTTCCCAGGTTTGGTGCCTCCTGGGTCCTGACCACAGTCCCGTGGGTAGAATGAACCACTGTCTGCAGCACCATGTTGAAGACTCCAGCTTCAATCAAAGAAGTTGTTGGCCAGCTACCTGTCACTCAAATAACTTGATGGAAGATGAAAAATTTAGTCAACTAACACTGTTCCAAGCAGAGAAGAAGCTTTTTAAATGGATCTCCTTTTAGCCTACTATATTCTGTCTTTGTCCATTCTTGCAGCTGTAACAAAATACCTTAGACTGGGTGATTTATAAATAATAGAAATTTATTTCCCACAGTCTGAAGGCTGGGAAGCTCAAGACCATGGTGCCAGCAGATTTGGTGTTTGGTGAGATACTGTTCTCTGCTTCCAGGGTGGCTCCTGGTTGCTGTGTCTTCACATGGCAGAGGGACAAAAGGGGTGGTCTCTCTCCCTCAAGCTCTTTTATAAGGGTTCTAATCCCATCTGTGAGCACTCTGCCAAAGGTGCCACTTTTTAATACTATCTTAATTTGGGGGGCTAAGTTCTAACGCATAAATTTTGGAGGGACATATACATTCAAACCATAGTATTTTTCATCTCCCTGTAAAACGTGCTGGCCAATGCCTCTCAGCATGAAGCCCACACCCTATGCTTTAGCTCCCACCAGCTGAGCTATATGAGCTATATGCTTACCAGGGAACAGCTGCACTTGTCCCCAAGCCTGTTTATGGCAACAGTCCTTTAATTGTAACCATGTAATTTACTTGAGTATCAAATAAACCAATGAAATACAAGTGCAAAAAGAGATCTATTGGTTATATAAAAAGAAAACTAAATTAAGGGGCAAACGAAGGTAAATTTCTAAAAATATTTGCAGTCAGTTTTGATGTTTGAAGTAAGTGGTGGTGTTTGATGAAAAATAATAAAAAACGTAGAAAGATTCTACACTCAGTCCTATAGTGTCTATATATTCTTATTTCCCTTTGAAGAAGCCAAAACAAAAAATTATAAATAAGACAGTGTATCTGTAGTTTATAAAACCCAAAAACAAAACACAAATGCCAATCAGAAGGACTCACACTGAAAGAAAAAAAGTCTTAACATCAAAACATTGACTAATCTTTTTTTTCTTTTTTTGAGATGAATTCTCACTCTGTTGTCCAGGCTGGAGTGCACTGGTGCAATCTCAGCTCACTGCAACCTCTGTCTACCAGGTTCAAGTGATTCTCCTGCCTCAGCCTCTCCAGTAGCTGGGATTAGGGGCATGCACCACTATGCCCAGCTAATTTTTTTGTATTTTTAGTATAAATGTGGTTTCACCATGTTGGCCAGGCTGGTCTCAAACTCCTGACCTCAAATGATCTGCCTGCCTTGGCCTCCCAAAGTGCTTCAATTACAGGCATGAGCCACTGTGCCCAGCCACGAACAATCTTTTAAGTTAAAATACAATATATAAGATATGTTTGAATCAGTTTTGTTACTTTTTAAGTACAAACCTAAAAATATTTTAACTGAATGTAAATGAATGACATTCTGTAGTCTGGGACCCAGATATTTTGTAGTTTTTCAACTTATGTTAAAATTTTAGGATTGTCTCCATAGTTATTATTATTATGACAAATTTCAAGCATATATGAAATAGAGAGAAAAGTAGAGTGAACCTCCATATCCCATTGTTCAAACTGTACCATCTATGCTTCATCTTTTTCCTTTGCTGATGTAGTTTAAAACAAACTTCAGACATGTCATTTTATCTCCACTTCAGGGATATCAGTAGATATCTCTTAAAATACGGAGATTTTCTTATATAATTGCAACACCATCATACCTAACATAATTAGCGACAGTTCTTTAGTATCATCTAATACTTTTGCCTTTTCTTAGATTGCCCCCAAAATGTCTTTTCACTGTCAGTTTGCTCAAATCATGATATAACTACAGTGTACACATTACATTAGTTTGTGTCTCTAATGCCTTTTTAAATTTAGAACAGTACCCCCTTTTTATGCTATTAATTTATTGAAAAATCCCTTTTGTAAATAGATACGTGAAAATCTCAAAGAGTTCAGAGAATTTCAAAGAATAGTAGTTGACAAGGTTTTATTGGTGAGAAATCTCAAAAAATGCCAAAACAGACCCCAGATTTCTCAGGGTGCTCAGGGAGCTAATGTCATGGCCCAGGGAAGAGTTTCCACCTCTTTCAGACTGACAAAATGAGCAAAGAACTAGAGACTGGGTTGAAAGATGAAAGGTTTAAAGTTCTGAAAAACAAAGATTCAAGCCGTCAAGAAAATGCAAATCAAAAACACAATGAGATACCACATCACACCCACTAGGATGACTATAATCAGAAAAAGATGATAAACAAGTGTTATTGAGGCTGTGAAGAAATTGGAACCCCCATACGTTGCTACTGGGAACATATTTTGAAAAACAGGTTGACGGTTCCTCAGAAATTAAACAGGGTGAGCAATGATCCTGAAATTCCACTCCTAGATATACACTCAAGAGAGATGAAAACATATGTCCACACAAAAACTTGTATGTGAATGTTCATAAAAAATTATTCATAATAGCCAAAAAGTCAACACAATCCAAATGTCCATGATGAATGGATAAATTGACTGATAGAACCACACACTGGAATATTATTCAGTCATAAAAAGGAATGAAGAACTGCTATGTGCTACAACATGGGTAAAGCTTGAAGATATTAGGCTAAGTAAAAGAAGCCAGCCTTCTAAAGGACACATGTTGTACGATTCCATTTATGTGAAATACTCATAATTGATAACTGCAGAGACAGAAAGTAGATTAGTGATTGCCTAGGGCTTGGGAATTGGGAGGATTGGGGGAAGGATGACTAAGGAAATTCTTTTTGGAGTGATGAAAATGTTTGGAATTAGTAGTGGTAGTTGCACAATTCTGTGAATATACTAAAAGCCATTGAATGTACACTTTAAATGGGTGTATTGCATGGTATATGAATTATATCTCAATAAAGCTGTTAAAACACACACACACACACACACACACACACACACACACACACACACTGGGTTTAGGGGTCCTTTATTAGCCAGGCTTGAGTGTAGAGGGGCCCTGCCCAGCAGGGGTTCACCTCCGCAGAGGATAGAAGGGAGCCTGCTTGGTGGCTGTTGGAAAGAGTGACTCAACATCGCCAGTGGGGGTCACCAAGGGAGAGCACGTGGTCACCCTCCCGGGTCCCTACACTCTTCTGAAGTGGGTTGTTCTGGGTTAGGAACAAGATGGCCTCTTGACCCTGATTTCAGTAATGCCATGAAAGGAAACCCAAGGGGAACATGAAGGAGAACTGATTCTCCTTTTCATTACTGGCTGCCTCGCTTCTTCTCAGGCCTGCACTCACCTTTATTTTCCTGCCTGCCTTCCTGGAGGGCAATGAGACGCAGGCCCAGATCCTTCATACAGGGGAGTGGGAAGAGAGGGAGGAAGAGGTTGCCCATCAACATTGCCACCATGGCAGCCTCCTGCCCCTGAGAAAGTGGAAATGCCCAGGTATGACACGAAAACAGGTTTTCCCAGGCAGCCAGGGGAAGCTAAGATCCCCTGACCCCGTGGCTTCAGGTGGAATGTGCTGTGGTGGGTGGGCTGTCAGGCAACATCCAGGCCTGAGGTCACAGAAGAGAACAGTGGGATGGTGGTGCAGAAGTTTCCTTGCCTGATTTTGAAAGTCTTATTCAGGCTGTTCAAGCTGCTGGTCTTATCAGAAATGGGTTTCTGCCTGACCCACACATTTCCAATTATCCCTCTGGCCACAGGATCCTGTGCCCATTTGGCAAAGGAATGGGTCTCAGAAGAAGCATGTGATCTCATGGAAATTATAGAGCTCAATTGGATCTACAGAAAGGGCTCCGGGCCAGCTGTTAAAATGAAAAGATTCCATTTGTGGAAGGACAGTGGTGGGTGGGCCAAATTCCCATGAGGCTTTGAAGATGCTCCTGGGCATCAGCCGGCCTTCCAGCCCCCTCCCTCCTCACTCCCACTGCTTCCAACTGCTGGTCCCACTCAGAGGAAAAGTGGCCACAGGCCACAGCCCTTCCTGGTAGCTCCAAGGGAATAGGTAAATAAACAGAAATAAGACAAACATAAATAAGAGTGTAACTTACAAAGCATGTGCTCCCAGGGAGAAGAATCCAGACAAAACACAAAAAGTTGTCTAGAAGCTCCAGCCTAGATGCTAAAGAAGAGCTGTTTTCAACCCTGTAGAAACTGATACTCCACCACCTTGTTCTTTCTGCATCCAGTCCTGTGACCCCAGGAACCATCCTCTTTCCCTAGGACTATGAGCCAGCATCTCTCCTCTGTCCCCTCCAACCTGCCCTCTTCCCGCTCCACCCAGCACACCTGCAGGCAGGAGTGAGAATCATTGCTATGTGGAGTGGGCAAGTCTCTTGACCACTGTCCTTCCCATTTACATCATGCCTGTCCTAGGGGTAATAAGAGTACTCACCTCACTGGGTGTGCTGAAGGTTAAATGAGAAAATGTATGCATCCAGCACAGAAAGCATAATATGTTTTCTTTTCTTTTCTCTCTCCTCCTCCTTTTTCATTCTTTCCACAATCTTTCCTTCCTTCCCCAAAACTTACACTTTTCCAAGCTTAAAGCTCCATCTTGGCATCAACTGTAACCTGAGTATATGCCATTCACAGCTGATTTGCAGGGTGCTGTGCCACACAGTTCTGAATCCCAGTGAGGGATCAATCCATACCCAGTCCCCAGCTCTACCAGTCTCTGGAGCACTCTGCACTGCTCTCTCCAGCCCTACCTCATGCACAGGAAAGGGGACTTGGCCAAGTTTAGCATGTCATCACTGGCAGCCACACTCTCACCTGCAGTAACTTCTGCACTGATTGACATTCACCGTGTTGAACATAGAAACAAGAGGCTCCTTGTAGCTGCTGCCTTTTGTGGGCTTTGCCATCGTCCTCCTGAGCAGGTTGGTTCCTGTGAGGGACGCAGCTCTAATGTGCTTCCTCTTTTACTTCTTTGGGCCCTAGCTGCACCAACAGTATGCGGATGTTCTGTGACTGCTACAAGGACCCATGTTAGGTGTCACTGAAGCAACCTAAGCAAGCATGAAGGGATGGGAGGTGTTTTTTGGTCAATTCTACAACCCAGTAAATAAGACTCCAGCCCTTCACTTTGGGGCCCACACATCACAGTGAAACAGCCAGGCCCATCAGTTTTCTCCAGTGGAAAGCAGTGTCCAGAGAGAGGGTGATCGTCCTCTTCAGATAACTAGAAACTGCCCAGGAAGCCTCAGCTGTGCAAGAGAACACTCACCAGCCATGTTCCATGCACTGAGGCTGCTGCCCTTCATCCTGAGGTCTCCTGACTACATGGCGATCCCTGGTGGCTGGTGCAAGATGACCCGCCCTGCCTTGGCCCCATTCCTGCAGCATGGACCTCAGTGGGCGATGGAAGTCACCCTTTTCCTGAGCTTCTAGAGTGACTTTCCCCCAAAAGTGGGCTGTGTGGAGTCTTGTGCATGTGCTGCATAGTCTTGAGAAATGCTCCACCAAAGAGAGAGAGAGAGAGACAGAGAGAGAGAGAAAGAGAGAGAGATTCTATGGGCAATATATTTCGAAAATATATTTATAATTAGAAAGTATGGTATAATATATTCCTCTTCAACTGCTGTTACCCCCATCTTGGAGGTTCTTAAGGTGTATGAGCTGATGAAGAGAAGGGAGAGGTCTTGCAATCAAGATGTCTGTTTAACATCATAGGGCCCAGTAGCTCCCAGATCAATGGAACACAGCTTGGGAAATGTGGCTCCAAGAGAGGTTCAGAAACCTGTTTGGACATCCAAGCCACATTTGGAGCCTCTTAAATACCACTTCCCACGCTCTGACTCACTTAGGGTCTGGAAATCTATATCCCTAAAAGCTCCCCACTCTCTCCTTTGCCCTGCATGTGGGTGGTGCTGGGAACCACTCTTCTAGGACTTGGGGGCAGGGAGGAGGTTGGGTCGAAGTCCTGGGTTGCTGCTTTCTTTAGCAGTTATCCCATTCACTTAGGGCTTTCCAGTGAAGGAGACTGCTGCCAATTAAACAGAACACCCCTCTCCTTGGTAAGGGCAGCGTTAGGAATGCCCCTTTCTGGAATCAGCCTCTGTTTTCATCCTAAGTAAATCTGAGAAGGCTCTTTGCATACATTTGGAACCTGTTCTAGGCTACAGGGAAGCAGCAGGATTAAGAAGAATGAATAAATGGGCTGGGGCTGCACATCCAGGGTGTCATCCATGGTGGTGGGTCTAAGGCCTTGCCTGGCCTCCTAGGTCCTGCTGGGTCCTACAATCCTCTTTCTGTCCTGGTGTATTAGTCTATTTTCATGCGCTGATAAAGACATACCCAAGACTGGGAAGAAAAGAGGTTTAATTGGATTTATATTTCCACATGGCTGGGCAGGCCTCAGAATCATGGTGGGAGGCGGAAGGCACTTCTTACATGGTGGCGGCAAGAGAAAAAATGAGGAAGAAGCAAAAGCAGAAACCCCTGATAAACCCATCAGATCTCATGAGACTTATTCACTATCACAAGAATAGCATGAGAAAGACTGGCCCTCATGATTCAATTGCTTCCCCTTGGGTCCCTCCCACAACAAGTGGGAATTCTGGGAGATATAATTCAAATTGAGATTTGGGTGGGGACACAGAGCCAAACCATATCACCTGGGCACAAAATTGCATTTAATTGTCTCACACACTACATTGCTTCACACCTTTGTGCTTTGCTCTTGGGATTCCCTCTGTTGACACTTGTTTACTCAATGCTTACTTTACTTGGATAAGTCTTTTACCAAAGATCGGCCCAGGTATCATTTTCTTCAGGAAATCTTCCCAAATATCAGGTTGGACCCAGTGCTCCTCCTCTGTCTTCCCAAGATGCCAGGACAAAATCCCATTTTAACACTTAGTTCATAGGTGCTGAAAGGATGGGTTCATGAGTCCATGTGTTACTAAGCAATCAATGGGCTCGGTACCCGATGCACATAGAAGGCAATACTATGGCACAAGCTTTTGAGAAAAGAAAAGTTTTATTGCTAGTCAATGGCAAGGAGGTGTTATCTGACTGGATCCTGCAATTAGGTGTTGCCAGGAGGCATGATCTGCCTAGACCCTGCCGTAGAGTGATGCCAGAGCTTGATCTGATTGGAGCCTGAATCCTGCCGTGCAGTGTCTGCTTCTTTTATCAGTCCCCCTCCTCAGTCCACTCCTCGGTTCTAGCCCTTAGGAGCCCCCTGCGATTGCATACTTGCTTAATCCGGGCATGCTCAGGTTATGTGACCTTCAACCTGGGGGTCCATGGCAATTGAAAAACAACTCACAACTTTGTTCCATAAAAGTTGAGCCAGATTGGTCTGGTGCTGTTACACATACTTTCCCTGACCCCAGCTCCACTCACTTCTACTTTTAAACTCTGTGTGTGTATAAAATACGAGGTCTCATTTGTGAAAATTCTTGCTAAAATCTTGTGTCATTTTAAAATGCAAATTGCCCACCTATCCTTAATTCCTCAGTGGCCCTGGCAGAGCTCCTCTACATTCATGATTTTCAATTTACTGTCCTCTCCTCTCCCTTGTGAAGGGTTAGAACACCTCGATTGCACCTTAAATTTTTTAAGGTCAGAGAGTGTGTTTTATACATCTTTGAGCCCCTGAAGCCTAAATATTACCAGCTCATCTGTTGATAATCTCTTGGGAGACAGGTTTCATTTATGTGATTATTATCTTTTTGGTTTCACATCCAGAAATCTAAGCTAATGATTTTTTTTTTCTTTCGCAGGCTTCCACATTAAGGACTCAGAAATTTCTAACACTTTACAAGGGGGAGGAGTGAACAGCAAATGGTTTGGAAATCACAAATTTGTAGGAGCTCAGCAAGTGCTACTTAGGTCTAAGGGACACAGGGCAGGTTTGGATTAAGAAATGACACCAGTTTGGGGCCGGGCGCGGTGGCTCACGCCTGTAATCAATCCCAGCACTTTGGGAGGCCGAGGCAGGCGGATCATGAGGTCTGGAGATCAAGACCATCCTGGCTAACATGGTGAAACTCCATCTCTACTAAAAATACAAAAACAAAATTAGCCAGGCATGGTGTCAGGCACCTGTAGTCCCAGCTACTCTCAAGACTGAGGCAGGAGAATGGCGTGAACCGGGGAGGCAGAGGTTGCAGTGAGCTGAGATCGCAGCACTGCACTCCAGCCTGGGCGACAGAGAAAGACTCCATCTCAAAGAAAAAAAAAGAAAGAAACAAAGAAAAAAAAGAAATGACACCAGTTTTGGCCAAAAAGTTCTTAAAACAAGACCTCACATTTTACAGAAATAACAATAATAACTAAAGAAAAAAAATCCTTTCCCCTATAGATTAAATCTATTTTCTTTGCTTGTGCAATCCACTTATTTTCATGTGGAACCTGGACATCTGAACTAGAAACAACAGCACCAGTCAGGGCTCAGTGGGAGACTAGTGGTACCTGTGAGAGGGAAAACTGAGCTGAGGTCAAGAAATTGACTATCTACAAAGATGCGTGGGATTAAGAGAAATTAGTAAGGGATGATGAGGCGCCCAGGAACTAGCAACAGTCGGAAGCCATTACCTATGTTTCCTAGGTAACCCGGAAGGAGTTCCCAGAATCTGGAAAGAATGTAACAGCAGGGGAGCATTGTTCAACAGGGGCTGTGCCTTTGGTAGAAGAATGGAGCCACAGCCACCCATAGCCCACAGGAAGCTGGGGAAAGAAAGTCCCAACCTCACTCTCCTCCCACCTCCAGTCTCCTCCCTTGGCCAAACCCAACAGAGGTCAGAGATCAAAGGAGCCTATTGATGCAGATCCTCAACCTTCTGGAACACAGAGGATGGTGGAGAGGGAGGAAAGGGGATCTAAAGGGACAAGTGTAGAATATCCAGTGCAGCAGCTTTTGATTAGAAAAGAAAGTCACATTTACTTAATACCCAAATCACAGCAACTCTGAGCCCCTACCTCCCACAAATTAGTCTTTTCCCCTCAAGCCCTGAAGAGGGTGTTGCACCCAACTTCCCTTACTGGTAGAACACAAGCCCCCAGACCCTCACCTGCCACTGGCTTTGGCAGGATCTGTGACATTAAAATTACATCCGCTCTTTTCTAATCCTAGCTAATATGGGCTAAGAGAGGATAGTCTTAGGATTCTGGGAAATTCCTGTCCAGCTGATTCACAAAAGTCACAGACCAGCTGTCTTCTAAAGTAAAACTACCTCCTGGACATGACTGTAATATGCTAGATTTCTGGAGCCCTTTAGAAAAATGGGTTCCTGCCGGGCATGGTGGCTCACGCCTGTAATCCCAGCACTTTGGGAGGCTGAGGTGGGCAGATCACAAGGTCAGGAGTTTGAGACCAGCCGGGCCAATATGGTGAAACACCAACTCTACTGAAAATACAAAAATTAGCTGAGCATGGTGGCAGGCGCCTGTAATCCCAGCTAGTCGGGAGGCTGAGGCAGGAGAATCACTTGAACTCGGGAGGCAGAGGTTGCAGTGAGCCGAGATCGTGCCAC
Organism: Pongo pygmaeus; assembly: GCF_028885625.2. Taxonomy (NCBI): domain Eukaryota; kingdom Metazoa; phylum Chordata; class Mammalia; order Primates; family Hominidae; genus Pongo; species Pongo pygmaeus. Next base: position 135,415,082 of record NC_072373.2, on the reverse strand, counting down.
TGCACTTCCAGCCTGGGCAACAGAGCAAGACTCTGTCTCAAAAAAAAAAAAAAAAGAAAGAAAGAAAAAGAAAAAGAAAAATGGGCTCCTTCTGGGTGCTTTTACTAAAAACTAAATTAGAAAACATGTCTTTATCTTGCAGTCAGGAGATGATGATGTATCGGATGTCTGCTCCATATGAATTAAATAAAGGAGATGTGGAAGTAAACAAAAAAATTGACTCTAAGTCATGAGAGAAACTTTTGCTTTCAAAATTTCATGACCATTTTGGACAAAAGCATGGGTTATTTCTTATGCAAAATGGCATTGTCTGTCCTTCAGTGGCACTGGTTTTGTGATTTTCTGAGCTTCAGAGCCTCATTATCCACTTACCATCTATTATTACTAATGTTGTCTTGAACTGAGACAACATGTTGTAATGAACTGGTTGTGAAATTTACTGGCAACTTCCAGGCATGCCCACCCATCCTAGAGCAGGATAAATAGGGGCCTGGAAACATTTGGTATGCTACAGATTATCATTCTTAAAGGCTTACCACAAACATTTCAAGTTTAGAGCCCAGAAACACGATTTGAAGAATTCTGGCTAAATAGGCATTGGCAACAATTCTCAGAACCACTTTGGCTGACTTGGGAGCGTGCATGACTCAACTTTCACCTCTTTTACCTCCAATCAGTTATGGTAAAATCCTGTTTAATTTGTATTCATAACCAGGATGCCTTTTAGAATGTTTCCCCTGAAGAAGGAGGAGATACGCTGGATTCTAGTGCAGATCAGAAACTTTGAGTATGAAAACACTGGGGGACTGGTATTAGGATGTTCTTGGCTACAAGTAACTAAAAATCCAATAAAAAAACCTGACATAATGGAGAAAAATTCTGATTTCACACAACAAAAAACACTACCCGGATATGATAGGCTGACTCCCAAGTTAGTGACATCATCAAAATCCCAACTTCTCTCCACTTTCTTGCTTGGCCATCCTCAGTGCAAATCTATTGGCCTGTCCTCAGGTTATTGAACTCATGGTTATAAAATGGCATTCACTATTGTATCACATGAAAACACAAAAATGTCCAAATTAAAAAGTTTCTGCATTTCTTTTTAAGAGGGATGTAATCTTTTCTTAGAATCCCCTAGGAAACTCCTGTTTGTTTTCTTTTTCTTTCTTTCTTTCTTTTTTTAATGAGATGGAGTCTCACTCTGTCACCCAGGCTGGAGTGCAGTGGTGCGATCTCAGCTCACTGCAACCTCCGCCTCTCAGGTTCAAGTGATTCTCGTGTCTCAGCCTCCTGAGTAGCTGGGACTACAGGTGCGTGCCACCACACCCAGCTAATTTTTGTATTTTTAGTAGAGATGGGGTTTTGCCATGTTGGCCAGGCTGGTCTTGATCTCCTGACCTCAGGTGGTCCACCTGCTTCAGTCTCCCAAAGTGCTCGGATTACAGGTGTGAGCCACCATGCTCAGGCGACTCCTGTTATTTCTTATTGGCCTGAATTGCGTCACTGTTCAGGCTGAACCTGTTACTAGCAATAACAACAAGGTCACTCTGATTGACATGCTCTTTGATAATCACTGACAGCCCCTTTTTAGCCCACTCTTGTCCCTTCTATCACCTGAGGGAGAACTATAAACCTTACATTGCTGTTTTAAGAGTGGGTTTGTACAATAGTTAGATACAGGTTAGTAATTTTCCAGAAACACAGGTTACTGAGACAAATGAGCAATTTCCCTAGCAAAACTGTCAGTCCCGTCAGGAGTAAAGGGAATGTTTTCTCAGTCAAGGGGCAGTTGGCTGGCTTAAGAGGCCAGCAAGCAAATTCTATGTTTAAAAGATCAACAATGGGGCTCCTGGAGTCAGAGATGAAATCTCACTATGAAACATCTTAGCTGCATCCAAGGTCACTAACAGGGGACATTATTGTTAATTGGAGGCCCATGTGATGGCATTTGTTAAATAAATGAATCTGTCTACCAGTAGCATACACCTTTTCACTGGTAGTGTAGCAGTCTTCCTGCTCCTTAGCTCAACTGGGTCCAAGTTATTGTCTCAAGACCAGGAAGAATGAGGCAAACAGATACCAGAGAGTGAGTGGAGTAGAATTCATTAAGCGAAAAAAAAAATTGTCAGGAGAGAGGGGATGTGGGGGGTCGTTTCCCTCCCCAAAGGGAGGAAAGTCCCCCGTGTGGCTGGGTCCAGGGCTTTTTATGGACTCAGAACGGGGAATGTGTGCTGATTGGTTTGTGACTATGCAAAAAAGGCTAAAGTAAAGACACCACTCAAAGGTGGGCACAACCTTTGGTGTAGAAAACCAATTAGGAAAGTGTAGGTATATGTAAAATAGGTGAAGGGTGGGGATCAGTCAGAGGAAAGTAGACCAAATAGGAAGGCAAGTTCTCAATTTTGTCAATTTAAATTAGAGGATTTAACTTGTAGCTTGGCTTTCAGGCTTTAAACCATCTTCAGCTTGGAGGTGAGATTTCACCAGGGACGCTCCCTTATCTGCCTAGGCATTTAGCTGCCTCCTGTCACTATCAGTAACATATGGCCCTTTGGGTTAAAGTCCTGCTCATGGACCTAACAGGTCCCACACTGCTACAATCATTTCTTCCCTACTCTCCCAGCTTACATCAGTCTCCCCACCTATTTTCTATCCCTAAAATCCTACAGCATGTTCAGGTTATATACTTTAATTTATTATAATAGTGATTTGTCTTAACCAGGGAGACAGTGTCATATAAGAGTTCCTGTGTTCAAATCCTTGTTCTGCGACTTACCTGCCATGGGATCTTGGGTAAGTTATTTAATGTCTGCATTCATGTGTCCTTATCTGCAAATGGTATAGTAAGGGTGTCTAGTTTATAAAAGTGTTATTATTGTTACAGCTAAAATAATTGGTATACAGCAAGTGCTCAATAACTGGCAGCTACTATTATTTTTAAAATATGTATGCCCTTTAGCCCAGAAATTCTGCTTCTAGAATAAAGAACAAGTAATCATGAATTTTTATAAAAACTATATCTTCAGCATTTTTTATAATATCAAAAACTGGATATAGTCTCAGCATACAAGAATAGAGGATTGGTTAAATACATTATAATATATCCATAAAATGGAACACTATTCAGTAATTAAATGTCAATATCTCTCTATATATGACATGAATATTCAAAAAATATGGTTACATGAGAAAAATAAAAATAGAAAACAATATGGTAGTGAAGACCATACTCCTAAAATGCTGAGCCTCTCTGGAAGGGAATTATGCCAGGACACTCACCAACATGTTAATGGTGATTAGGATTCTAGGCTATGTTTTTCTTATCTATACTTTCAATTTTTCTATAATCCATTTTTTAAAATAATTTTCTGTAATTATAAGAAGTCCATGTAGAAATTCAGACTCTCAAACTGTCTTATACTATTTATGTCCTGGCCTTGGCTGACTGTCTTGCACCAAGCTCCCTACTCTGGGACCTAGAGTGAGGCTGTTCTAAGAGGGGGTACTTAGCCAAGGGCAGCCCACCTTGGGTGGGCTCAGAGACCCACAAGTTGTGAGGAGCTCTGTCCAGCAGGGAGATGGTGAGCACAAGGCTGAGCAGCTCCCTTTGGGATCTAGACAAGAGCATGAGGGATGAAGTGGACGTCCTGATAGGTGATAAGAACAAACCAGGACTTGGGAGAAGGAAAGGAATAGAGATCCCACAAGACCGAGAAACTGTGTAAGTAAGAAAACGAAGGTTTCCAACATTGTCTCAAGTTCCCAAAGGCTTGCTGGTTTCTGGGCCAATTTTAGTCCACTGGTATCCTTAAAGTCAATGCTAATTTCTGAGAGTATTTTTGAATGAGTCTGTGTGTCTCACAATAAAAACAACAGAACCATCAACTCTCTTAGCATTTTCTTCCCAAATGGATTATGAATCTCTTTAGGGCATGCAGCATGCCTTTCACATCAAGCACATGGGGTTCAGGGCTGTGCACATGTTAGCTGACCACTTAATGCTTCATTCATTCACTCATTTATTCACTCAACAACTATCGAATGTATGTTTACGGGGTGCCAAGTGTATTTCTAAGCACTGGGGAAACAACAGTGAATAAGACAAATCAAAAAATCACTGCCTTCATGGGACAGGGAAACATGGGAAATACAATAAATAAAATATATAGTAAGTCAAGACGTGAAAAGTGCCAATGAGAAAATTCAAGAAAGGGAGTACTAAGAGTGAAAAGAGGGTGGACAGGAGTTGCAATTATAAACAGCATAGTCAGAGAGGCCTCCCTAAGAAAGAAATATTTGAGCAGAGTCCTAAAGGAGTTGGGGTAGCATGCCATTCAGTTATCTGGGGAAAAAGCATTCCCAGCAGAGAGAAGAGCAAGTGTAAATGCCCCGAGGCAATGAGACCTGGTGTGTTTGAGAAAGACAGTGACACCAATGTGGCTAGAGTAGAGTGAACAAGGAGGATAGGGAGGCCAATGGAAACGGGTCCATTGCCTGTAAGCCTATAACTGATATAAATCGTGCTGAACTTGACAAGACTGGAGGACAGGGAGGCCCAAGAAAGGCCAATGGTTGTCACAGAGAGGGACTTGTTGAGGTGAAGCCTTGACCTCTAACCACCTAACACTGGAAAGTGGAGGCTGAGTCATTGTTTGGGGTCCTATCTTTAAGGAAGAGAGAAGATCAGGGAGAGAAGAGAGGAGAGTCTGGATTGCATGTGGTCAGATCAGGGGGACATAGAAGGACTGTGGCTTTTACTCTGAGTGATGTGGGAAGACACAGGAAGCTTTTGAACAGAGTCGAGACACAGTGTGACTTGGGTTGTCACAGATCACCAGGCTGCTGTGTGGAGAACAGACTGCAGGAGAAAGAAACAGGCTTTTGCAGCTACCCAGGGGAGAGATGATGGTAGTTCAGATGAGGATGGTAGTAATAGAGGCTGTGGGAAGAGGCAAAGCCACATTCCAGATGTGATTTGGAGGTGTAACACCACAGCAGACACGGTATCTTGAAGAAATATGACTCAAAACAAAGCTTCTGGCTTCACTTTCCAGTTTTAGATTGGAGGGTAAGCCCATCCCTCAATACATCCCTCCCAAAACCAACCTTCCACCTTTCTGGCACAGTATGACTCATGTCGCTTTTAGACAATAGGGCATTTCCATGGGCCATTGCCTGGATGAATCTTCTTTCCTAAGCTACTCCCATATTTCCTTCTTTCTGGCTATTCATCACCAATTGTGTAAAATAATTGGATGAACCACATTGTCCTTTTTGAGATCTCCTTATCAAGTCTTTGGTGAGCTCAGACAAAATAGCCAGACTGCCCTTTAAAATTAATTCACACACATCATAGTGAGTGGTGAAAAGCTAAAAGCTTTTCCTTGAGGATCAGGAAAAGACAAGGATGCCCACTTTCACCACTTCTATCCAACATAGTGCTAGAAGTCCTAGCCAGATCAATTAGGCAAGAGAAAGAAATAGAAGGCATCTAAAGTTTAGAGAAGGAAGTCAAGTTGTCCCTGTTTGCAGATGTCATGATTGCATACACAGAAAACCCTAAAGACTCTACCAAAAAAAGAAAAAAAAAGGACTAAAAAACAAATTCAGTAAAATTGCAGCATACAAAATCTACATATAAAAATCAATAGTGTTTCTACATGCTAATAATGAACTATATGAAAAAGAAATCAGGAAAACAATTGCATTTACAATAGCTAGAAAAAATATATACCTAGGAATAAAGTCAACCAAGGAGGTGAAAGATCTCTATGCTGAAAATTGTAAAGCACTGAAGAAAGAAATTGAAAAGGACACAAATAAATGAAAAGATACTCTGTGTTCATGGATTGGAAGAATTAATATTGTTAAAATGGCCATACTGCCGAAAGCAATCTGTCAATCTGTGGATCTATTAAAACAATGGAATCCCTATGAAAATACCATGACATTCTTCACAGAAATAGAAAAAAAATCCTAAAATTCATATGGAACCACAAAAGATCCCCTAATAGCCAAAGCAATCCTAAGCAAAAAGAACAAAGCTGGAGGCATCACACTACTTGACTTCAAAATATATTACAATGCAATAGTAACCATAATAGCGTGGTACTGGCAAAAAAACAGCACATAGACAAACGGCACAGAATAAGAGCTCAGAAATAAATTCATGCACCCACAGCCAACTGATTTTCTACCAAGTTGTTAAGAACACACACTGGGGAAAAGACAGTCTTTTCAATAAATGGTGGAAAATTAGATATCCACATGTAGAAGAATGAGACTAGATCCCTATCTCTCGCCAATAAAAAAATCAACTCAAAATGGATTAAAGACTTAAATGTAAAACTTAAGATATGAAACTACTAGAAGAAAACATGGGGGATACACTTCACAACACTGTACTGGGCAAAAATTTGTTTAAATAAGACCTCAAAAGCACAAGCAACAATAGCAAAGATAGACAAACAGGATTATATCAAACTAAAAATCCTTTTGCACAGCAAAGGAAACTATTAACAGAATGAAGAGATTATCTACAGAATGTGAGAAAATATTTGCAAACTATACATCTGACAAGGGGTTAATTTCCAGAATACATAAAGAACTTAAACAGCTCAACAGAAAACAAAAACAAATGACCAGACTAAAAAAAATGGGCAAAATACCCTAATAGACATTTTTCAAAAGAAGACTACAAATGGCCAGCAGGTATATAAAAAAATACTTAACATCACTAATCATCAGGGAAATACAATCAACGCCATAATGGGATACCACCTCATTCTAGTTAGAATGGCTGTTAACAAAAAGACAAAAGAGGCCAGGCACAGTGGCTCATGCCTGTAATCCCAGCACTTTGGGAGGCCGAGGCAGGTGGATCACCTGAAGTCAGGAATTTGAGACCAGCCTGGCCAACATAGTGAAACCCTGCTGCTACTAAAAATACAAAAATTAGCCAGACGTGGTGGTGGGTGGCTCTAATCCCAGCTACTCGGGAGACTGAGGTGGGAGAATTGCTGGAACCCAGGAGGCGGAGGTGGCAGTGAGCCGAGATCGAGCCACTGCACTCCAGCTTGGGAGACAGAGCAAGACTCCAACAATAGATGAACAGATAAAGAAAATGAGGTCTATATTTACAATGGAATACTATTCAGCCATAAAAAATAAAATCCTGTCATTTGTGACAACATGGATGAGCCTGGAGGACATCATGTCAAGTGAAATAAGCCAAACACAGAAAGACAAAAAAATAAGACAAAACACATGGTTTTACACATAGGTGCAATTTTTAAAAAGTTGATATAATAGAAGCAGAGAGTAGAATAGTGGTTACCAGAGACTGGGGAAGGAAAGAGAAGGTTAGAGAAAATTTGGTTTGTGGGTACAAAGTTACTGTTAGATAGGAGGATTCGGTTCTGATGTTCTGTTGCACAGTAGGGTGACTATGATTAACAGTAAAGTACTGTAAATTATGAAATAGCTAGAAGAGAGGCTTTTTTTTTTTTTGACAGAGTCTTATTCTGTCACCCAGGCTAGACTGTGGTGGCATGATCTTGGCTCACTACAAACTCTGCCTCCCAAGTTCAAGCGATTCTCATGCCTCAGCCTCCCAAGTAGCTGGGACTGCAGGCATTTGCGAACACACCAGCTAATTTTTGTATTTTTAGTAGAGATGAGGCTTTGCCATGTTGGCCAGGCTGGTCTCAAACTCCTGGCCTCAAGTGATCCACTGCCTCGGCCTTCCAAAGTGCTGGGATTACAGGCGTGAGCCACTGCAACCGGCCGAGAGGCTTTTGAAGGTTCTCACCAAAAATAGACAATAAACGCATGAGATGATGAATGCACTAACTACCCCACTTGGATCATTATGAAACATATATATATGTGTGTGTGTGATATATATATGTGATATATATAAATATATATGTGTGATATATATAAATAAATATATATTTTTTGAAAAATCAAATTGTAGAACGAGGTGGTATCCCATTATGGTGTTGATTGTATTTCCCTGATGGTTAGTGAGGTTGAGTATTTTTTTGACTATTGTGTGAGGTATTGCTCCTCACACAAGGGCATTAGCTGTAGGGGTCTGCCCGCAGACCCTGACCCAAACGACAGATGAATAAAACGTACACTGACACACAGATATTCTGCTTTGCCAGTCCAGCTGAGTGTCCGACCGCTTGCACACCAAGAGAGGTTTGTCACTGTGGCTGGCCCTGAGCAGCTTGCACTCCAGGCATTTATTTATTATACAATTAATAATAGAAGCTTTGAGTAAACACACTTGTGGATAATTAACATGTTTAAGAGAGTAGTTCTACGAATGATTAAAGCTCAGGTACCATGGTCTAAAGTAAATACCATTAGGGGGCAATTTCCCTGGTCGACCTCCCTCACAGAGGGCCATCTGGCTCAACGGTTGGTTAAAGGAGGTAGGGTAAACAGACTTAACTGGGGAAGCCTCTATTGTTACTAGTATTTACCCTATGACTTAATGCTCCAAGGTAACAGGCTGCCTTCAGCCTGTTCAATTATTACAAGCTATGTAACCTTTCAGCCTTCCAAAAGATTTGTGACTATTTCCTATGACTTTCCCTAATATTTACCTTTAATATTTCTGCCATCATCCTGAGTGAATCCCAACACCCCATTAATATGTACAATGACAATGTGTCAATAAATAAATCATCTACACATTTTCTTTGACGATAAAAAACAGTTTCTCCATAGCCTTGGGAAGGAGCAGAGAAGGGAGGGAAGAAAAACAGTAAGGAATGCTCAAGTCCAGGGCTCCTGGTGTAAAGCTGTCCCTAAGTTAAAAGTTGGGAAGAACCTCAAAGAGTAATTAAGGTATCTTTCTATGTCATGAGTCACCACTGAGAAACATCAAGTGGTGCCTTGAGACCTCCAAGACTTAACATGCTTCCATATATAGCTAATAAATTACTAGGAAGAGACTTAGCCCCTTGATAAATGTCTTACTGAGACTGGACAACATAATTTCTGTGAAATCAATAACCAGCCCTTCTTCCTCACCAATACCCTTCCTAGCTAAACATTGTTCATTAAAAGAGATGAAGCAGCTTTGAAACATACATTATCCCCCATCTTTTTAGCTATTGCTGAGAAATTTTGAGTATGAATTAATAACAGGGAAAAAATTGTACTTAAAAGCATGCCATAAATGGGGCTGTTGAATTTTTGAGTCAACCAGAACCAGAACTAATGTCTGCCAATATGCATAATTTAATTGCTCAAGGTCACTTTCAAGAAGCTGTGCTAAATGCTGACAGACTTTGTTGGAATTATCAGAATTTTTTCAGGCTCAGTCATCTTGGCCTACCTCAGGGAGAAGTCAGATAAAATGTCAGAGGTCTGACTACCCAAACTCCAAGTCACATATTTTCTTCCTTGCCTGTGCTCACTAGCTTCTTCTAAAGTCCATTGGTTTTAGAGTCAAATGATCTGCTTTTGAAATCTAACTTCACCACTTACTAGAGGCTTAAAATCATTTAACAAATATTTATTGAATACCTACTGTATTACAGGCACTGTAAACATTGATGAGCACACAGCTCTTTGAGCCTTGGTTTCTTCACATATAGATGGCACTAATAACACTTCCCTTGACAGTAAACTCAGTAGGGGGTAGGATTAGTGATAGGATTAAGTGACATGGTGGGGCACAGTGGCTCACACCTGTAATCCCAGCACTTTTGAGAGTCTGAGGCAGGCAGATCACTTGAGGTCAGAAGTTCAATACCAGCCTGGGCAATATAGCGAGACCCCATCTCTCTCTCAAAAAAAAAAAAAAAAATTAGCCAGGTGTGATAATGCACACCTGTAGTCACAGCTACTCAGGAGGCTGAGGCAGGGCAATCCCTTGAGCCCAAGAGTTCAAGGCTGCAACAAGCTAGGATCACGCTACTGCACTCCAGGCTGGGCAAGAGTGAGACCCAGTTTCAAAAAATAAATAAATAAATAAAAAGGATTAAGTGAGATGTTTGCTGAACAGCCAGCACATAGTAGGTACACAGTAAGTGGTAGCCATTATTGTAAGAAAATATTCAGATTGTAAAAACGGGTAAGAAACATTTCCTCAGCATACCACCCCTTGAACTAGCAGGTAAGAAACTTGATCCTCTTTGAGAAAGTAATCACAATTGGCCCCAGAACATTACACTCTTTTGAAATGGCCTCTTACTGCTCCATGCCTATGATTCCATGATGGTTAACTTATACATCAACTTGACTGGACCATGGGGTGCCCAGATATTTGGACAAACATCATTCGGGTATTTCTGTGAGGGTGATTTGGATGAGATAAGCATTTAAATTGGTAGACTATGTAAAGCAGATTGCCCTCTCTAACGTGGATGGGCCTCATCCAATCAGCCGAAGGACCAAATAGAACAAAAGGCTAATCCTTCTCTGAGTAGAGGGAAATTCTTTCTGCCTAATTGCCTTTGAACTGGAACATCAGCTTTTTTCCTGCCTTCAGTCTTGAACTGAAACATCAGCTCTTCCTTGGTCTCAAGCCTGTTGGCTTTCAGATATGAACAAACACTGTCAGCTTTCCTGCTTCTCAGGCCTTTGAACACAGACTGGAACTAAACCATAGTCTTTCCTGGGTCTCTAGCTTGCAGACTCACCCTGCAGATCTTGGGACTTGCCCATCTCCATAGTTGCATGAGCCAGTTTCATCCTATTCCTTCTAGTTCTCTGGAGAACCCTAACACATTTCCAACCTCTTTTTCCACGCCCCATAATTTACTCTGTACTCTAGCTGGGCTGGACCCAGAATGCTGCTTGGACTGCCATGCTCTTATGTGTCTTCCTGCCTTTGCACAAACGTTTCCTCTGCCCCCAAAGGCTTCCTCTACCCTAATCTTCAGGGTCAACTCCTGCTCACCTGTTAGAACTCAATTTTTGTATCACTTAACTCAGGATCTTATCCTTTTGAGTTTGGGCCTTCTCTCATGTTAGCCAATGCTTACATCATTTTCATATACTCTTTTGAAATCACCTCTTACTGGTCCTGAAAAGAATGACCATGATTAACTTTTACAAATGAAGGTTTATAAGCCCCAACCAAAAAAAAAAAAAAAAGGAAAGGAACGTCAGATCCACCATTGAACATGAGATTTCTTCCAGATTACGTGCTTATTACTGTGGCCAGCTTGCCTTTAAAAGCTCTTTCACAATTAGAGATGAAAACTCCATCCTTCTGCAGAGGCAGCCCTAGCTGTAGAGGGCTGGAGATATGGCCCAGGCAAAGGATATCAAAGGTATGTGTCAATCAAACCTCCCACAGGCCAGTGCTCTTCATCATGAAATGCAAAGGGAGATGCTGGCAGATCCAGGTTATGTGGGATCCTCTGAGCTGAGATTCAGAGGGCAGTTGCAGCTCCTTCTTACCTCAGAAGCACTGCAAATGGCATCACAGACAAGGGAGAATTTCCTATTGGTTCCTAGGATGGTTCAGGGAATATGAGAAACCAAAAAGAAAAAAGATAACAGAAGATGCAAAGATAAAAGTTGGGGCAGGGGCTCCTGGGCATGGAGAAAAAGAGTGCAGGAATGCCGGGCAGTTCAGGCTGACCTAAGGAAGAGCCCTGGATCAAGAGAAGACTGCCTTCTCCTCCTAGACATCTGGAGTCCCTGTACCTCATCCTGATATCTGGTGACTCATGGAGGTTTTCCTGGAGACAGCGGGGAGTGTCTACTTGACATCCAAAGGTCAGTATTGGGGTGAACAGTGAGAGGGGGTTAGTGTGCTGTGGACACCAGTGAATGGAGACCTAGAAGGGATGGAAATCCACATGCAGTGTAGGAGATGAGGCTTGCACTCCATGAAGCTAAGGCACCAACTGCATTTTCCTTGAAAAGTCTCATACTGCCAGGATCTGGATTTCAGATAAAACTCTCTTGGCTACACCCATCAGTGGAGTTACTTCTGAAGTTGTTAAAACAGTGTTGTTATAACACTGCTAGAATGGCTATTAAGTTGTGTATGGCATGGGATAGACCAGAGAAACCATAGGAACTTATTACACCAATTAACTAAATTTTACCTTTAAGGTTTCTTCCGAGTTGCCATTTTCAAGACAGTCTTAACTTTAAAAATAAAAAGAAAGTATTTTCACCTCTTGCTTTACAGAAAGTAGATGAAAATATTATTCTAGATGAAATAAGTGTCTCCACAGCCAAGGATGTATCAGGGAGAATTGCATTCCCCTTGTTTCAGCTTCTTTAAACATATCTGCCTTTAACAAATGTGCTGAACATGTGTTGCATACAGTATAATGTTTCAGTATATTCCAGTCGTGAATTGCCCAGCACCTCATCATAAAAAGTGCCCAGCACTTTTATCACTTTATCATAAAAGTAAACAGTACTGTGATTTTTAAAACTCTCAGTAGTTTGGGTACATAGAGATTTAATTATACTGGATCCCTTCACTCACACAGCATTGCTTATACATCTCCATAGATAACTTGGGTCCACACACCTAGCCTTGGTTTGGTTTTTCTTTTTGAAATATATGGTATATTACTGTTTCTTCAGTTTCATGTATCTAGCTAGATGAAAGACAACTAAATAAAACTGAAGGCATTATCCTGCCTCCGATTCTCAGTCCCTGCTGTGTCCCTGGTGGTGTCAAGGACACAGTTCTCCTTGCACTTCCCAGTGTTGTTACTGCTGGGAAGCAGGGCAGGTAAACCACACCTAAACCCACATCCTGCAGGACCCCTAGGAGCTGATTTCTCAGCTCAGAGGCAAAAGAAGCAGCAATGGCCCACACTCACCCACTGAAAACCCCTCTAAATGCTCCCCAGCTTTCAGAAGGCCTCATCTCATTCTTTCCTCAGACCCAGCGGGGGTCAGTCCTTGTTCCCAGCCTACCTCAGGAGGCCCTGACCTCGGCCAGTGCTGAAAAAGGAGTCACTCATTGCCCTGGCTGGGCTTTGAGAAGGTCAGGCCTGAGGCCTGAGTGGCCTCACCTAAGGGAACAAACAGTACACAGAGTCACCCTTCACTGACCCTTGCTCATGGAGGAGGCGTGATGTGAAAAGTCCCTGATCCTCCCTCCTTTGCTCTGGAATGTATGTTATTCCTTCCAGATGTTTTCCCTAATAATAGCTGCTTGATCTAATGTAAGAGTGAGTCTGTATTCCCCAAGTGCACTGTGGACAATGGGAAAATAATCCAGAAATGAGTGGGGAAAGAGTACTTGGGGGTTAAATAATCTTTTTTTCCTGGATGGTCCTCAGAGTTGATAACCCATAATGGCCTAAAGTTTGAAAGGAAGAAATAAAACTGTTTATTTGCCAATGACATAATGTCTTGTGTAAAAAATCCCAAAGAATCTAAAAACCAAAAATCAAGCAAAGAAAACCCTCATAGAACTAATAGTTGGGTTCACCACAGTTGCAGAATACAAGATCAATATACAAAAATCAATTGTATTTCTGTATACTATCAATGACCATGTGGAAAACAAAATTTAAAACACAGTGTTCATTTACATTATCATCCCCTCAAAATAAAAAATATGTAAGTATAACTCCAACAAAACTTGTACAGGACTGCTGAAAACTTCAAAATGATGATGAAAGAAATTAAAGAAGATGTAAATAAATGGAAAAACATATTGTGTTTATGGATTGGCAGACTCAACATAGTGAAGATGCCAATTCTCCTGAAATTGATTTATTAGTTTAACACAATTCTCCTGAAATTGACTTATTAGTTTAACATAATTCTTATCAAAATTCCAGCAAGGTTTTTTTGAAGACTTAGACAAGATTATTGTAAAAGTTACGTGGAAAGGAAATGGATTAGAATAATTGAAACAATTTCCTGAAAGAATTAAATGGGAGGAATCACTCTATCTGATTAAGATTTACTTCATAGCAACAGACAATAGACACAATGTATATTAGTGAAGGAACAGATAGATCAAAGAAATCGAATAGAAAAGCCAGAAGTAAATCCACAAAAGTACAGTCAACTGATCATCAATGGAGGAAGAATAGCCTTTTAAACAGACAATGATGGAAAAGTTGGACATCCTTAGGTAAAAAGAAAGAAAAAAATTAACTTCAATCTATATCTCCTATCTTATACAAAAGTAACTCAAAATTCTTTATAGATTTAAATGTAAAATGTAAAACTATAAAACTTTTAGAAAACATAAGAGAAAATCTTTAGGACCTAGGGCAAAGTGAAGAGTTCTTAGACATGACACTAAAAGCACAATCCACAAAAGAAAAAATCCATTAAGTTGTACTTCATTTAAATTTAAAAATTTTGCTCTGTGAAAGACTATAAAAGAGATGAAAAGACATGCTATAGACTACTAGAAAATATTTGGAAAACACACATATGACAAAGGACTCATATATAAAATACATGAACTCTCAACACTCAACAGTAGCCAGGAGCTAGGGAGTAGGGGATTGGGGGTGTGACTACAAAGGCATAGCATGAGGAGTACCTCTGTAGTGCTAGAACAGTTCTGTGTCTTGATTATGGTGGTTGTTACATTAATTTACATGTGATAAGAATGTATAAAATCAGATGCAAAACTAGTGAACTTTAAATAAGGTGTGTGTATTATGCTACTGTCAACTTTCTGGCTGTGATATTGAGGGAAATTGGGTGAAGAGTACACAGTCCCCCTCTAAACTACTTTTTGTACCTTCCTTTGAATCTATAATTATTTATTGCCTGGATAGTCATCACGTTGTTAATCCACTCACAATAACTGAGACTTAACTCTATTCTCCCATTGTAGACAGCAAATCTTTACAGGGACTGGAGCTTATATCTCTTTATGACCTCCATATTCTGGCCACAGCCGAGTGCTCAGTATGTTTCTAAATGATAGCTGTCCTTGATCTCCTTCGGTGCTTGCCTCCAATTGGAATCTTTGCCCCTGTGTCTTTACCTAAAACTGCCTGATGCTTCCATCAGCCAGGCCCTGAGGAGCCCCACTTGTTCCAGATTCTTCAGATCCTCCTGGCAGCAGCAGGCCAATCCAAATGAACATTCCACTCTGTACTTTCCAAGAAAGTGGAAGCTCCTTGGGACAGGATCTCCTTCTGTCATGTGCACCACTGCATCCCCATCCCCTAGAGTAGTGTCCAATATATAGTAGGGACTCAGAAAATATTTGTGGACTGACTGACTATCCATTAAAAAGAGAGAGAGAGAGAGAGAAAGTAATGAGCAAAACAATCTTGCATGCAATCTAGCATGCAAAAAAGTCATAGGTCAACAAGGCTCGCTCTTCTAATAAGAAGAAGGAAGCAATCTTTATATGTGTGTCTCTTATAGAAGGCCCATCTAAAAACACCTTCATGAGCCACCCTATATGCAGTGATTTTTCCTTCTTCAGAATTTGTACAAACACCTCAAAGAATTGTTACTGTGTGGTGCACTCAGTTGAGTTCTATCGAGGCATTCACTAAGCCATACTGTGTGCTGGGCACTGTACCAGCAATGGGGGTTCAGAGATTAGCAAAGTCTGCTTCCTGTCCCAAAGAAGCTTCCAGCACAATGGGGGGAGATGGACCAGCAGATCATTCCTATGTGTGTGCCTAGGGTGCTAGGATAGCACAGAAGAGAGGAATCCCGGTATAGTCTAGGAACACTGGGGTGGGCTCCCAAGTTATCAGACAGATGGGGAGATGGACAGGCAGGCAGATGACCACTACTGAGTTCTGTGCCAGACACCATGCTGAATATTATACACATCCTCTCACTGAGGCTTCTACAACTCCATAAGGACAGTTTTATTCTTTCCAACTCACCTGAATCTGGGAGGACAAGTAGGATCGGGCAGGTAAGAGGAAGGGGAAAGGTGATCCCAGGTTCAGAGAACATCATGAACAGAAGCAGGGTAGTGTGCACACCGGGATTGTCTGGGGACCTGCAAGCACAAGTCATTTGTATTACTGGGGCAAAAACTTGACTGAGATCAAAATGGAAAAGGAACCAGAAGTAATCAAAGGAGTCAAACCCAGAAGGTTTTGTTTGCCATGCCAAAAATGACAACGGTCTTCAGACCAGTCTCTATGGAAGCCTGGCATTCATGGCGCTGGGCCATGAGTTACTGCACATGTTTGGTGCTAATTTCATTAAAATGTGTTTCAGATAATATTGTAGTAGATGCTGTTTGTACCCTGCCCATACTTCCTGCTCCTTGACATTGCATTACACACTAGCCCACTTCAAACTGCCAGCCCTTGCATTGCTTTGACTGAGAGTTTTCTTTGACGGACAGAGTCCACTGTGCCTGACCACATGGCTGGTTGCCCACACCCCACAGCTCTCAGACAACGGAGTTGGTTATAAAATTCCAGCTCCATTTCCCCTTGGGAGAAATAACTCTGAGCCACAGGTCCTATGCTGGCTCTCAGAGCTCCCTAGTGGGGTTAGCTCTGGTTGTCCACAGTGGTAATCCATTTGATCAATTTTCCTCCATTGGCTACCTTCCCTTTCCCATCTTTCATCCTCACCTTCCTACAAGGTGTTTCCTGAGAGCACCTCTTAGATGAGCTGCTTGCATTTAAATCCTGTGTCAAAGTCTGTTCCTGGGGTAACCCAAGCTAAGACACACACACACACAGAGGCATAGACTATCTCTGGTAGGATTCAAAGAAACTGATAAATGTGGTGTGGCTTCTGGGAAGAAAAACATTTCTTGGGAACAGGGCTGAGGGAGGAGACTTATTTGTCACAAAATATACTTTTTTTTTGTTTTCACCTTTTGACTTTTGCACCATTTCCATGAATTTTCTATTTAAAAAAATAAAATAACTTCCAAAGCTTGACCAGAGGCAATCAAAGAAAACCTATAAATCCTGTTAAAATTAAATAAATAAACACTTTTTAAAAAGCTACCCAAAATATGTACTTTAAATCATTTTAAAAATCAACTGTGATTTTACAACAACATAGTCACATGTGCTTTGTATCAAAACATTGTAACATATTGGAGACCACCAATGTATTAACTCATGCTGCCAGGAAAATTCTCTTTGAGATAGTCTGAAAAATTTATCTTTTCTGCTAGTTTCATTTATAACTTTGAATGTTTAACAGAGGTGTCACTGATTAGTAAGACTGTAGCTCTATATAGGTAATTTCTTAAAATCCAGGTCCATGCATGTTCTCTCAATTTGTACAAGCATACTACTATGGTAAACTGAGTCACACTCAACCAAATTCACGCAGGCAAAACCTAGGTGATCACGATCCCTCCCACTGCATAATGGTGGGTTGTGCAGTCAGGATCATATCACACGAGCACCTGTCCTGAGGCTGGGTTGCTTTTGATTTGACTTTTACATTTAACACAGGGAGTAAAAGCACTTAGATATTGTTAATGATTCAACTTAGAATTAAATTTTCCTCCTACTCCACATTTAAAGTATTGAGTCAGTTTAATTGAGGGCATCCTGAGGTTTCAAGGCAAGCTGTTTAAAAATTAAAAATAAAGTAAAGCAAAACAATTTTATGACTTACTTCTGTGAATCAAACTTTCTCAACATTGGACAATAGAAACAAATGCAGGAATAAATTGAATACCAAGGCTGACATAAAACTGCAACTATACCCATGACCATGAATGTCAAATGTTTACACTTCTTAAAATACATTGTTCAGAGTGACTGGCTTTATAACAATGTGTGCCTATAAAGTACATATCTACCAATAAGATAACTTTTCATGTGTTTCTTCTATTGGTGTTGAATATAATATTTATTTGAAAAACAAGTTACATTTCCATATGTTTGTGATCTCTGACGTGGATGACGGTGACCAGGGCCAGCTCCTACGCGGGCGTGGGCGAGTGCTGTGGCCAGACACGTGTGTTTGAGGCAGGCCACCCTGGCTGCTGTTGGAAAGGCAACCGGAGCCAGCCAGCCTCCACTCTGGGCAGACAACTGGAAGGTGCTGGGAGTCAGGCTAGAGATAAAGATTTGGCATTGCAAGCCTGGTGGGAGGTGGTTGATGTCTTGGGTGTTGAGGCTGGAGCCCAGGGCGAGTGTGAAGTAAGAGGAGGGGGTCAAGATGAAAGCCTGAGAAGCCATCTTCAGCCGCTCTTTCCACAGGCATCAGCATCAACCTCATGACTAGAGGACACCCCTTGAGGAGTGAGACTTTGGAATCAACATTCTTGAACACCCCACGAGACCTAAAATAAAACCCTGCATATAGCAGCTGCTCTGTAAATGTTTCTAGACTGACTTATTTCTTCCAGACAGCAAGGGATTGTATTATAATGAGAATCTCACTTAAACAAATTCATCAAAATTCCTGTATTATAGCCAAACTTGTTTAAATGTCTCTACCTAGGTGGAATTAGCAGCTGGCATCTTTTTAAAAAAATTATCACAATTTTTAAAAAATATGCATACTCTGAATTTCAAGTCAAGGCTAAATTTTAAAAAAAGAAAAAGAGAGTGTGTGCACACACTGGGCACTTTTGAATGGCATGTTTTCTCCCTAAAGTAGAAAAGAAACAAGGAAGGAAGAGAGGAAGAGAGGGAAGGAAGGAAGGAAGGAAGGGAGGGAGGGAAAAAATGTATGGTTTGTAGTTAACCAGGCCCTCAGCAGACATCCTATAGAGAAAGTACATGATGAAACATGCCTAGCCTGAGTTTCCTACCTACTCTTAGTTTCTTTCCCCTCTGCTGATATTTAATAACTGGGCTCAGAGGATAATTCCTTTTATTTCCTCTCTCTGTCTGCTCCACTCCCCTCCCAACTCCTTCCAGGTTTCTGAAGCAGAGTCTGGGCCTCCCTGAGTGGAACTCACCCAGCCAGATTGAGAGAGATTCTCACTGCTCATCTCCCTGGGGCCCCAGTGCTTTGAAGTTCCTCCCTGAAGGACCATGTGGGGACCTGAGAGAGGACGCTGAGCCTGCTTTCATGGTAAATGTGTGCCTTGCCCTGTTAGTTTCTTTCCCTGGGTGGGAACAGAACCACCAAGAAGGGAGAAATGTCCTCTGTGGAGGCGTGATTCCAACCCTTCCCCTCCCAGGAGGAACTTCTTCCTGGCCACCCCACTGTCCGCATTGTCCCTGAGGGCTGGAGGCTGACCAATGTGGGCCTGGGCTGGACCTCACTGTGGTCCCTCACCTCCTCCCTCTGTCCCCATGTCCATCTGTGCAGACTCTGGTTGAGATGACTGTCACAGGAAGTCTGGAGGGAGGAAAGAAGTCACAGAAGGGCAACATCGGAGGGGAAGGAGGGAGGGAAGGAGGCTCTGCAGTGAGTGGGACCCTCCCAGCATGGTCCTCAGGTCCAGGGCTCCACTAGAGGGAAGCGAAGGAACATAGGTTTCAGGGACCCTCGCCTGCCTTTTCAGAGCGCTGTGCCTAATTTCGTTTTTGTAACTTTACATTCTTAAAGAAAGTGTCCCCAAATTCTGTAGGCTTCAAGGCCCCGAAACCAAATCCAGATGGTACCACCAGGTGACTTTAAGCCACTTTTCTCCTGCTGCCACCTCCTAGAACCACCCTCTACATCCCTGACTCACTCAGCTCAGCCGCTGGCATGGGTCTCCTTGTTCTCCAGGCGGTGGCCAAGGCATTAGGGCCTTGGCATTGGCTGTTCCCTCTGCCTAGAAGGCTCTTCCCCCAGGTGAAGGCTTTTCCCACCTCCTTCATGCAAGTGGTGCTTTCTCAGTGAGGCCTGCCCTGAGCTCCCTAGTCAAGGTGGAATCCCCGGCTTCTTTGACCTTGTGTTGCCTTCTACCTGCTAAGTTCCCACATCAGTTATCATCTGCTAACACAATTCGTAATCTAGTTATTTACTGTTTTCTGTCCTCCTCCCACCACTAGAACATAAGTTCCATGAAGGAAGGGAAATTCAAATCTGTTTTGTTTACTGATGCATTCTGAGCACCTAGTACATAGCAGTCACTTGGTTCATATTTGTCTGATAAATGCATGAAATTGCAGGTCCTAAGGCAAGGATACTGCCTGCTGCAGATTGAGGACAGCTCTGGCCAATAAGCATCCAAATGAGAGAAAGAAAAGTTGCTTCTTAGGGGCTACTGGCTTTGCAGGCTATCATGGGCCAAGGCCATGGACACCAGTGCATCCCGTCCCTGCCTGTCTGTCTCAGGATGCATCATTTGGCTCTGGGAATGTGCTACCGTCTAAGAACTTGCCAGAACCGCTGAGGCTGGGACAGGAGAGGGGCTGAAGCCTGCCCAGGCCGTGACTGTCTCACTGGTACTGGGGATCGTGGGACTTGTCATATGTGGTGTCTAGTCCTGGAAAAGTGTAGCTAATTACTAACATAGCAAAGTGCTGAGTTAAAGAACAGAGATGTTTACTCAGAGCTGGTGCTAATTTCCTGCCTTTGCAGTGACTGCTGGACTGGGAGGTGCACATCTGGCAGCACTTGCTGGCCTGACCCAAGGATGCAGAGCTAGAGCTCCAGAGGGTGATCATCTTGTGTCATTTGAGCCCCACAGGGACACGTCACTGATTGGTATTTTACCCCGGCGCCGAGAAGAGGGCGTGGAGGACACCAAGATGTCCATGGGGTTGGCGACCCATAGTCAGCCAGCCAAGACCACCCCCTGCAGACAATGCTGATGACATCATGACAATCCTAAGCTTTATATAGTAGTTCACAGTTGCCAAAGCTCTTTGTCATACCCTATTTAATTTTATGGTCATCCAAACCTGTAAGAAAGACAGAGCAGGAATTGTCATCCCATTTTCCACAGGAAGAATGTGAGGTCTAAAGGTGAGGCTGTGTATCACAGAGCTAGCAAACGTCATGCCGGACTGGCTTCAGCACTAACAACTACACCCTGTCCTGTGTGCTCAGAGACATGGGCCCTTGACACCCCTGGGTTTAACACTTGCAGCTTCAACTATATCCTAGAAACCTCAAAGGCCCCTGAATGTAGTGACTTATCCCTGCACTGCGGCTGAATTTGAATCCTTGCTCGATGAGGCCAGCTTGGGAGTCACATGGCTCACAGTGTACTTGGCTTGACATTTTTTAATCACCATGTGGGCACCCTAAACCTCCTGTGACAATTTAAAAGCAAAACAAAAACAAAAAAATTGTTTGCTTTTGAAAAATAGCCATCAGCTGCAAGTCAGCTAAAATCAAAGAGGCAATGGATGAGTGTGAATTTCATCATTAGGAGTGTGGTTGTCAATGAGACGTACTCGCGGCTGCTTTCTGATATGCACTTGCCAAGTGTCAGATGTTTTGTTAGGTGCTTTACAAATGTTGAGTCTGGGTTGTCAAAGCCTGTGCTTTGAAATTCTACATCGTACGCTTCTCCTTGGAGATGCGATCTAGCAACCTGTGTAGAGGCCTATATTTCTGAGCTCACATACCTTCAGACTCAGAAAGGTCTCAGAAAGTAGCTTGTCTCTTTGTCTGTCTCTCTCTCTCCTTTACCATTGTCCTTCCTCTCTTCCCCCAGTAATTTTATAGCCTTCTTCTCCAACCTTCTCTTTCTTGGGCTGACCTGGAAACTCCAAATTCTTCTCTCTTCATCTTGCAGAATAATCCATTCATTCGACAAATAGTTTTTGGATGCCTATTTTATGCCAGGCCCTATGAGCCACTAGGGAAATGGCAGTGAACAAAACAGATGTGAATCCCTGCCTTCCTGAGGAGTCCATGCTAGTGGAGGACAAACAAACAAACAAAAACTAGGTAAAGTCAGGCAGGATAAAGCAGTGAGGGAAATAAGACAAGAGGAAGGAGAATGGGGAGTGATGGGGCTCCCATTTGAGATGTGAGATCAGGGAAGGCCTTCCTGAAGAAAAGGTATTTGGGCAGAGGCCAGAGTCAAAGAGAGGAGAAAATCATGTCATCGTCAGAGGAGGAACATTCCTAGTATGGGAATGAGCTAAGCCTAGAGTTGCAGAGTTAACAAAGAGGAGAAGGAGGACGAGAAACAAGAGGAGATGAACAAGAAAAGGGATGGTTTAGTATATGTCCCATTCAAAATTTGGAACATACTTGTCTTAGTCTAACCACGTGTGCTGCTGTAACACAAAACCACAGACTGGTTCATCTATAAAGAACAGAAATTAGCTGGGATTGGTGTCCAGTGAGGGCCCAGTCTCTGCTTCCAAGACGGCACCTTGCTGCTGCGTCCTCTGCAGGGGAGGAACAGTGTGTCTCACAGAACAGAAGAGCAGAAGGGCAAACCCACTCTCTCAAGCCCTTCTATGAGGCCCCAGTCCCATCCATGAGGGCTCCACCTTCATTACTTAATCACCTAAAGCAGGGTTCCCAAGCCCTGGACCACCAACCGATACAGGTCCGTGTCCTGTTAGGAACCAGGCCACACAGCAGGAGGTGGGGGCAAGCAAGCAAGCGAAGCTTCATTTGTATTTATAGCCACTTCCCATTCCTCACATTAGAGCCTGAGCTCCACCCTCTGTCAGATCAGCAGCAGCATTAGATTCTCTATAGGAGTAGGAACCCTATTGGAACTATGCATGCGAGGGATCTAGGTTGTGCTCTTCTTTGAGAATTTAACTTATGAGAATTTAACTAATCTAGCATGGAACAGTTTCATCCCCAAACCATCCCCACCCCTCCAACCTGTTGAAAAATTGTCTTCCACAAAACTGGTCCCTGGTGCCAAAAAGCCTGGGGACCACTGACCTAAAAGACTCACTCCTTAATGCTATTACATTAGAAATTAAGTTTCAACATGAATTGTGGACGAGACACACATTCAAACCATAACAATACTTATACTAAAATAATTACATGTTGTTTATATGAAATTCAAATTTAACTTGGAATCCCGTATTTTATCTGGCAACCCTAGATTTTGGCTTAAGGAGTGGAAAGGAGACCGATGTGGCCACAATGGAGGAAGCAAGGAGAAGATGGAGGGAGATAAGGTTGGGGAAATTTGGAGAGGAGAGGGCGGTTGACATTTCAAACACAGAGAAGCCATCTAGGTATGCTTCCAGCTCTTCCAGTGGAATTGTCTCCTGCCTGTCCAAGAGAGAAACACATGCTGAGGGCTGTGAAAGAGGAAATAGGAAAGAACATAGCACAGGGAACTCAACCTAGACTGAGTCCTAAAGTGGTTCAAGTCTGCAGCACCCCTTCTTCGAATGAGGTAAGATTCTTTGGAAACCCTGGGGCATCAACTAGGTCTTGGCTCCTTCACCCAGCAGAGCGGCTGGGTCCTGAGCAGACAAACTGAGGGAGGTGGAATGGGGGCATGACCTGGGAGCCCAGAGGCTAGATTATCTCAAGACAGGTAAAGTGAGGGGATAGAGTCAGCAAATTCTCAGGGATCCATAATCCTTGTTGGTTGGCTGTGGGCATCCTGGGAGGGGACAGATCAGCCCAGGGAGTCAAGCATTTGCCATTGGCCAGGACAGTTTATTTGAGAATCTGAACTGGAAGCAAACCTTGGTGACAGATGTGAGCTGTAAGTATTAAGGTTGAAACAGAAAACACCCTTTGAGGTTAAGATGTATATAACCCAATGGGCCTCATGCTGGCTGACTTTGGGATCTGGGGAAAAGCAAGATAAACCTAGGTAGACATTTCAAGGAAATTCTGCTTTAGCCCCTGACGCCTACTTCATAGTAGGCATTTAGTCCCCGAGGATTAAATGAGATGATGTATGTAAATCACCATGCTTGGTACATTGGTAAGTATGACATTAAATGGTAAATGTCCCTTCTTCATTATACTGCTGTTGCCAAATCTGGGACCTGAAGGGAGCTTAAGACACCCCCTACCCCCTTGGCCTACACACATACACACACACACACACACACACACAGACACACACACACACACACACACACATATATGAGAGAAACTGCATTGTTAGATATGAGCACTACAATTGAATCTCTTCCCTTTATTGTAGACAGTGAGCTGGTAAGATTAAAATGCCTGGCACATAGCAGCTGCCCAATAAATATTGCTATATGAGTAAAAAGGAAATAAGTGGCCTTATTCTCTCTGTTCTCCCAGAGTTCAATTTTTCACTTTCAACCCGACAGAAAAGGAAGTAGGGCTGCCCGAGTGGGGCTATGGAGAATCAGGAGCAAACTGCTCCCTGCCCTTCCCAGTTCAGGAGTGTTGCTTCATCGCCCGACTGACACGCAGGCCAGAGAAGCAGCTGACTCCCCACAGAGCGGCTGCCTTATAAGGACATTGGCCAGGCCTGCCAGGTGTGTCATCCCAAAGCCCTGTGATGGCCCCAGTGAGTCAAGGCCAGGGTGGATAAAAAAAAAACTCAGAAAAGCCATATGGGCAGCAAGTGAGAGTTTTCTCACTTCCTTTCCTCCTCACATGTTTCCATATGTTTTAAATTATTATCCCGTTTACCACTTACCTCTGCAATTGGGAAAACAGAGAATAGAATTTTTGATTTAGAAAAGAGGTACTCATAAGCTATTACTCCAGTAACAAAGGAAATTCTCTCTCTGATTTTCTGGTGGGTTGGTGGCAGGGAGTGAGCTGATGAAATGAAGAAAGTATAGCCTGCGGAGAAGTCCCCTTAAGAATGAATATGTGGTGGCCCCTCCAGGACAAGGCAGGATCCAGCAGCATAGAGAGCTGCCTCCATCCCAGGGCAGTGTGGGGAGACCCAGTCACCCTCTGCTGAGGGGGGACTTGATGCTCACAAAGGCAAGCCAGCAATGGGCAGGGAGACTTGGAGAAAAGTGGTACTTTTGAAAGATATGAAGGCCCAAGAAGGGGCAGTGGTACTGACCAGAAGTGGCATAGAATCATGGCCAAGATATTAGGCTTTGAAATCTTACAGACCTGGATTTGAGCCCCAACTTTGCCAACTTTAGCTGGGTGAACTAGAGCAAGTTAGTTCATTTTTTTTTTTTTTTGAGACAGGGTCTTGCTCTGTTGCCCAGGCTGGAATGATCTGCAGGCTCACTGCAGCCTCGACCTGAGTAGCTGGGACCATAGGCACACCCCACCATGCCCAGCTAATTCATTTTTATTTTTTGTAGAGACGGGGTCTTTCTATGTTGCCCAGGCTGATATTGAACTCCTGGGCTCAAGCGATCCTCTCACACTGGCTTTCCAAAGTGCTGAGATTACACCATGCCTGGCCTTCATCTTTGTAAATCTCCATGGCCTGCTGTGTGAAGTATTTGTTCATTTAGGAAATACCTACAGAGCATTTCAATGCCTTGCTCACTTTAGCTCATCAGAGCAAACCAGTGAAGTAGATTCTATTATTATCCCCATTTTACAGGTGAGGAAAGTAAGTGACTTGCCCAAGGCCACACAGCTAGTAACTAGGAGAACCGAAATTTGACCCCGGGCAGTCAGGCACCAGGGTCTGCAGTCCCAAGTCTAAACTATGCCAAGAGGCTATAATTGCACCTGCTTTGCCTGATGGAATTCTGGAGGACTAAGTGGACCAGGGCATGAAAAAAGCTCTTATTACAGTGCCTGAAACATGGTCAAACTCAGTGAATGCTACCTATTATCATTTGTCTGTTATTTGTGAGGATTGCCCAGAAGTGGATCCTGAGAGGAAGGGTCCTGTGCAAGTGACTTAGTAAAGACAAGCTCCCGAAGAAACAGGTCTGGTACGGGAATGGTGCAAGTAGGCAGGGGACTGAGAAGAAGCCAAACAAGGGTGCAACTGCATGCAAGGTCTCACAAGGGAGTGTGTGAGATTTCTGAGTTTGTCCCTATGGAGACAAGGGAGCTGGGCTTTGTGGTGTTAAACTGTTGGTCTCTGGCTAAGGGATGCCCTAAAAAGATGGAAACTTCCTGGCATGTCTGGGCTCTGCACCTGTGGGCAAAGCAGTGTAGTAACCAGATGGCAGTCTTCCAAAGACAGTCACGGGTATGGGGCTGTTTGAAGCAAAAGCACCAAAAAGCACTGGCGGAGTTCACAGAAACAGCAAAAATAGATCCAAAAGCCTCTGAGGGAGCAGGAACTGAGCCCACCCAAGACCACCCCTTGCATCACTCAGACCAGCTCACATCTTTCGTTCTGTGAACTTCATTCTGCCATTGCACCTTCAAGAGGGTGGACACTCACAGTTTCTGGGGGAAAACTTAACAAGATAAGAGTTAGTGAGACAAGATACATCTCTTCTCACACAAGTTTATGTAAACCGTTCACATACGTTTCTACAAAAGAATATTAATTGTGCCGGATACAGTGGCTCATGCCTGTAATTCCAGCACTTTGGGAGGCCAAGGAAGGCCGATCACCTTAGGTCAGGAGTTCGAGACCAGCCTGGCCAACGTAGTCAAACTCTGTTGCTACTAAAAATACAAAAATTAGCTGGGCGTGGTGGCACGCCCATGTAATCCCAGCTACTCAGGAGGCTGAGGTGGGAGAATTGCTTGAATCTGGGAGGTGGAGATTGCAGTGAGCCAAGATCACACCACTGCACTTCAGCCTGGGTGGCAGAGGGAGACTCCATTTCAAAAAAAAAGAATATAAAGAATATTAATTGCAACATTAATAATAGCTAAAATGCAAATAAGGCAAACTTATTTGATCTCTAGGGATCAAACTTAGATCTTTTTTCTTTTAACAATTGCATAATATTCTATAGTATGGCTGCATACCGTGATTTATTTAACTAAGCCACTGATTTATTATTATTCATTTAACCAAGCCACTACTGATGAAAGTTTGACTTACTTGCATTTGAGCTATTATTAACAATGTTGCAATTAATATTCTTTTACATAAACTTGTGTGAGTGGTTAACATAAACCTTTGCAGTGGTCCCTTGGCTGTCGCTGATATTCATCATCTCCCTGCTCTGCCACTCTTTCTAGAATCCCCGCACTCCCAGGAAGTACTTCTGGCGGTGTAGGTGGCTTGCTTGATGAGGTGATGCAGACTTTTAGCCCTAAAGGGTTTATCTCCCACACTCCAAAGAACATGAATCCTAACAGGTATCCAGAGTTGTTGCCCCTTCCATCTTAACAGATTCAATCAACATAAAGTCACCAATATGGTGGACAAAGTACACTGTACTTTCAGTTTCCTAAGAAAGGAAAAAGATGAAATTCCATTAGCCATAGTCAAATGAGTACGCCATCAATACCAAGAAAAACTGTAAACTCGTATTAATTAACCTGTTGTGATTTGGTTAAAAACAAACCATTAACCAACAGGAACCAGAGAGGGTTCTCTAAGAACAAGTCAGGCCTAGGGCACATTGAGGATGAGCAAAAGAGAAATTGTAAATCAGTTTATTTTGGTCTTGGTAACAAGTGAAAAAGAATGGTTGAGAGAAATGTAGGTGGAAGAGATAAAAATGAATGGATAAAGTGTCTATTATTTATAGATTCCTTTTATACAAACAATTCTTTTCCATTGATAGTTGAAAACTGAGCGTAATTTTTTCCTGTCTGCTGGGTGGAAATAGATTGTGAAATGTTGTCTTGTGGTTTCTAAAGAGTAAGTAGAAAATTGCATTAAAAATGCAGCACTAATCCATGCGATGTGAGACCTGCCATCAGGAGCTAAACCACCAAGCCAAGGTCCCTCAGAAATTACCTGTGTGGCAGCCAGTTTCTCACATGCTAACAGAGGCAAGTCTCTCAAATTGCTCCTTTAATAAGCAAGAAGAAAAACTGTCTCCCAGATTGGCAGTATCTATTGTTTTTGCTGTTGCTACAAGTATAATATCTGCTTGTAAAATCTCCAAAATATGAAGTAGAATGTGGAAGTCCCTAATAAGTCTAACTTGATCCAGTGATAATATGGTGATAAAACTGTTAGTGGTCTGATATATATATATATTTTTTTTCACCTCTTTTGTAGAATAAAAGAATGAAAGGAAGGATGGATCAGCAGATGGATAAAATGCTTTACGATCTGCCTCTTTCACTTAATATATTGTGGACATCTTTCCTTGTAAAAACATAGATCTCTTGGGATTTGCTTTTTTTTCTTGTAACAATTGCATAATATTCCATCATATGGCTGCACCATGATTTTTCTTAACCAAACCAATACTGATGAAAGTTCGAATTATTTGCATTTTAACTATTTTGAAAGTGTTGCAATTAATATAGATATATATTTTTTGAGACAGACTTTCGCTCTTGTTGTGCAGGCTGGGGTGCAATGGCGCGATCTCGGCTCACCGCAACCACCTCTGCCTCCCAAGTAGCTGGGATTACAGGCAACCACCACCATGCCCGGCTAATTTTGTTATTTTTCATAGAGACGGCATTTCTCCATGTTTGTCAGGCTGGTCTCGAACTCCTGCCCTCAGGTGATACGCCCACCTTGGCCTCCCAAAGTGCTGGCATGAGCCACCGTGCCTGGCCTGCAATTGATATTCTTTTACATAAACGTGGTGTCTTTATCTGATTATTCCTGTAGGGCAAATCTCTGCAAGTTCCAGGAATTGCTGGGTCAGAGATTAACCAAATTCTAAATTTGGAATTATTATTGCTTAATGGCCTCAAAAGGGTCTACAAATTTATACTCTCACCAATGGTACATCAGAGTACCTGTTTCTCCACAACCTGCAGCTTTTATTGTTTACATGGGAGACAAGGAAGAATCCAATGTCTTTGGTCAATTTTTTCTTAGGGAATTTGTCTTTTTCTTATTGGTTAATAAGAACAGATTGCTTATTAAGGACATTAATCCTTGGTAATATCAGGGAATATTTTCAGAACAAGCCATTTTAATGAAATAAATGCTCCTGACTAATGGGAGAAAAGGTATAACATTGTGATGTAATAATTTCACATTCATATACAGAGAACCTCCTCAGCCCACCCTATGCATAGCAGGTATGTGCTGCATAGAAGACACATAGAAGATACAGACAGATGAACCAAATTGATGTTTGTTTAAAGAAAGAGATAAACTAATAAATAAATGCCATATAGTGCAAAATATTATAAGGGAGTTTCAGGCAAGGTTCAGTGAGGGATTAACAGGGGAACAGTCAGCTCTGGCCAGGAAGGGTGGGAAAGGCTCTGTCTTTGTCCCTGGTGGTCGTCTGTGGGTATCTTAGGTGGTTTGTCTTCTTGCTGATTTGTGAGAGGTTGTTCTGATGCACTAGCGTGAGAAACAGCATGCTGAATTCTGTTGAGATGTTCTGAATTTGAGAATATGGTAGAGCGGGATGGTGGGAGGGATGGTAATTCCCATCAAACACCTTTACCTCTCCCATCCCCTGATCTTGTCAGATAATACACATCTCTAGAGGGGCAGTCCCATGAAACCCACACATGGAGCCCAGTGGACTGATAAGCAGGTGCAACCTGAAAATGAGGAGTGTAGGCTAAATCCCCAAAGCAATTGGCAGTCTTCGATGAGTTTTAAGTGGTGTTGGTGATGTGGGCTGCACTTCCTATTTGTGCCATGGAAGCCCTCTAGCTGCTTTGTGAAGGGGTTCTAGGAAAGCAACTCTGGAAGGCAGACCTATGTGAGGGCTGCTGGAGGACAAAGATGCTTGGGCCAGAACCGAGGTACCACACAGATTGGAAAGACATAGGGGTGGGAGCTGCTGACTGTTCGGACACTGGGGATGGTAAGCATGAGTGATGGTGCCATTCGCTGAGTTAGGAGATGTAGAAGGAGAAGCAGGTTTGGGGAGTTTAGTGGAGAAGTAGATACCTGTGGGGCTACTAGTGAAGATGCCCAGAAGGCAGCAACATATATGGATTCAGAGCTTATAAGTCAGTTCTCTACTGGACCTTTGGAGGGAGAGTCAGCAGCCTGTTCCTGAACATTGAAACCTCAGAAATGGATGCTATTGCCCCTTGCAGGGTTAGAATGAGCAACAGGGCTGGCACAGAACCCTAGGGAACACCAACAGGGCAAGACAGAGGATAGAAGACCAAGACTACTGGGACAAACGCCAACTCTCTACAGGCTCTGAGATGCCACAAGAGTAAGGCAAAAACAACCTAAGACTCGCTCTTTAGTTCATCTAGCAAACCCAAGCTGAAAATTTAAAATACACTCTAGATTTCAATGCTGGTTTAAACCGGCTAGAGTATGGAGTCCAGCAGTTCTGTTCCCTGGTATCATAGCTGCAAACCCATCCAAACTGTGCTCTGCTCCCAACCAGTTCTTTAGGATTGAAGGAATTCAGCTTCAGCATATGAGGTGTCTCTATCTCCTGATTCACAAAGTGACTTTTCCACAATCCCACCTAATTCTCTGTTTCCCTGAGCTGTGCTTCGTCAACATACATCTTATTCTTTCCCTACAGCCCTGTGGAGAAAATGTTTCAGCATAAGGAAGTATATAATCTGGAGAAAAAACCAACATGCCCTCTAAGGGTTCATGGTCTCATTGAAACGTGGCACATCCACCAGCTTCCCAGGGCTCCCGGGCTGGGGGTTGGGGTGGACTGGGAGTCAGATGGTGATGACATGCCCAAGTGCATCTGACTCTTGCCTAACAGAGAAGCAATTTTTAGCAAATGTTAAGGAGGATTTGCTCTCCCTTTAGGATGATACATTTTTCCACTAGGCAAGACTCATTCAATTGCCTTTCCAGAACCCTTACACTCTAGTCTGAATCACACATTGGGAAATTAATAATTCACTGTCTTGTGCCACCAATCATGTCCTCAAGTGGATTCTAAATTCCCTGAGGAGCCAGGGGCCATGATGTTACTTCTCCTGGATCTCCCAAGTGCCCACAACTGGGCTACATCCATGGGAGACCCTTGGTGAAGTGAAGTTGATCAGGGAATGCAGAGCACTCAGGCCCACATACCTTGGTCTTGGGGAGCATCTAGGTCAACCCCTTACAGATGGGGAAACTGAAAGCCACAGAGGTGCAGCAGCATGTGCAGTCACACAGCCCATTGATGACAGAGCTGTTACACAAGGAAGTGAGGAGAAGCAGCAGGGTGACAGACCAAGAGTGTGGCCTTTGCCAGGCCTCCTTCACTTACTGGCCACATGAGCGTGGGCTCCTTACCACGCCTCCTCCACTTCCCCTGTTATAAAGCAGAAATCATAAGTGAACTTCAGGCTGGGTGCAGTGGGTGGCCCATGCCTGTAATCCCAGCACCTTGGGAAGCCGAGGCAGGCAGATCGCTTGAGCCCAGGAGTTCAAGACCAGTGTTGGCAACACAGCAAGACACCATCTGTACAAAAAAAAATAAAAAAATTAGCTGGGCGTGGTGGCATGTACCTGTAGTCCCAGCTACTCAGGAGGCTGAGGCAGGAGGACTATTGCAGCCCAGGGAGGTCAAGGCTGTAGAGGGCCGTGATCACACCACTGCACCCTAGCGGCAGAATGAGACCCTGTCTCAAAAAAAAAGTGAACCTCAGCTGAGGGCATTATGAAGACCAAATGGGCAGACCCATAGAAAGCTCGTGGCACAAGGCCTAGAGTAGAATAAGTGTTCAATGAACATCAGCAAGAGGGAAATACATAACTCCAAAAGAAAAACACATGATTTCATTGAAGTGTTTGCCACCTCCAAGTATTTAGTATGAATTTATTAAATAACTTGACATTTTCAACTCAACTCTACTCATATAGAGAATGCAGCTGGGAGTTGGGCACTTTGAGTTTCCTAAGCGCAGGACTGTTCCTTTCCAAGCAAGAGGTCCACACGGCTCTGAACACTGTCTAGGCTGTACTCTAACATTATTGTCAGCACGAATGCCTGCAACAGTCAGGTCTAGCAGTCAGGGCTGGAAATACACTGCTTAGACGAAATAATGCAACCAGAGGGCAGAAGGGAGAAGTGGTCCACACAGCACGGAGGAGGAAACGGAGGGAGGGTTACAGGAAAAAGCTTTTCCTTTTCACAAACTGTCACTTTAACTGAAATGCAGTCTCATCTCAGCCTGTTTTAGATGCTTATTATACACCGTAAAATCATACTCACTGGAGCTGTATTCTAGCTCCCATATTTCCTCCCAAAGCTATGCGATCTTGGGAGTTATGCAATTTTTCTGTGCTTAGCTTCATGGTTTGCCCTTCATTCTGCAAAATGGGGACAATAGTAACTTATGGTTAACCCCTTATTAATTACTGCATCAATTTAAAAAAAAATTCCTGTGAAAGATTTAGAACAGAGTGTCTAGCGTGTAATAAGCATTCTATAAATATTAGTTGCTATTGTTTTTAAAATTATCTATCCTATAGTTTGAATACAGCTGTAGAGTTATTATTTCAGGAGCAAAATCTTGATACCCTTTTCCACCTGGCTCAATTTAATCTGAATTCAATTAAAAATCAAAAGAGAATTGAATTTAGAGTTTCATTCATGAATAAAAAAGGCTGGGAGGAAACACACCCCAACTGACACAGTGGATAGGACTATGACACATAGGATAGGACTATGAGCAGATTTTATTCTTCCTTTTCACCTTCTGTATTTTCCATCAATTATTTGTATGATTAAAATCAATCATTTCAGAAAAGAGAGACATTGTGGGCTGTGAGAAACATCTTCTATCTGTTGCTTTCTGTAGGCAGAGACAAAGGAAGGGGCTCCAGTTTGCCATTCTCTTTACCAAGAGGCTTCCTACCTCATCTAATGTGGAGATTCTACTGACCCGGGAAGCCTCCCCTCCTGTTATCTCAAGCCGGCTGCCTAGCCTTTTGCCTCCTCCCACCCACAGCCTGCCTGGTTGCTGGTTGGTAGAAAAGGAGGGGACAGGGGGCTCTACTCCCCAGAGGCCCTTCCACTCCTTGACTCAGGCTGGGTTCTGTCAGTTGCACTCTTCTGCTGAGATGTCCATCTTCTGTTGGTGCCACCTCTGCATCCTTGCCTCATTGCCCTGCCCACCATGACAGGCTTCTTTTTCCAGGACTTCAGCAACTGGTGCATCCTTCTCTCCCTTCCATAGTCATGGCTGCTTTCAACACACAGCTGTTGTCTGTCTGTTTGCTTATTTGATTGTTTTATAGTATGATTCCTTTAATACAGAGTCCAAAAACTAGCAAACTAGACCATATTTATTGTGAGATGTATATGTAGGTGGCTTACTATAAAGAGCAGCTATTGTATCTATGGCACTGTTCATAGCACTTCATATACATTCCCCATATTTAATTTTTTAAACAACCTTATCAGCTTGCATCTTCTCGTTATCCTTATATCACAGATGAAGAAACAGCACAGAGGGATGAAGTAGTTTGCTCAAGGATATATAGCTGGTCAGTAGAGGAACGAAGATGTGAATCAATGTCTTCTGGCTACAGATTCCGTGTCCTTTACCACTGTACCATGTTGCTTTGTAAAAAGCAGCATGGAAATAATTGTCTCAAAAGTCAGAATAGTAGGTAGCTTTAGGGAAGGCAAAGGATTGAAATCAGCAAAATATGTGGGAGAGATTCTGGGATGCTGGAAGTGGTCCCCATCATGACCTACGTGGTATTTACATAGGAATTCACTTTATGATTATTTGTTGAACCACGTGTGTCTCTTATGTAACATACAGACACTCTTTGACTTATGTTGGGTTCATCCAGACATAGCTCATCATAAGTTGAGGAGCCAATGCACATGGCTTTAGCACCATTGCAAAGCTGAAAAAGGAAAATAGTATGTCAAACCATCCTAAGTTGAGGACTGTCGGTATATTATTGATGGGGTTGTGGGGGTACTGAGCACTAAGCTCTGGAAGGCAAGTGGCTACACTACAGGTTTGACTTCTCAGGTCTACCTCGACCTGTTCATTCCATAAAACACTGGAGGCCCCTGCTTCGTGTTTGGGACACTGGCACCAGCAAAGCTTCTGAGAAGAAACAGCTTCTGGACACTAGAGCAGCCAAAGTGCCTGAGGGGCTCGTGCCATTGAAATAACTGTCCAGGCCTTCCTTATCCTGGGGCCTGGAGCCAGGGTGGGGTGAGGAGCTTCTTCTAAACTTTCTGTCCTGTGGCTGAGGCCCCTGGGAAGTCTTCCAGAAAAATCTTCCAGGAAGACCTGGGCAGGACACAGCCCAGGGCAGCAAGGCCACAGCCATGCTGGAGCTAAAGGGAAAGTGCAGGGCCTCGCGTCTCCCATGCTCGCATCCTGCCTGACCTGGGACCTCCCAGAACCCTGACCTCCATCTCTGCGCCATCTGAGACCTTCACAGGTGCAGCAGCCCTTGGACCTCTGCCTCCACAGAGCCCTAGCTCACTCCTCGCTAAAAGGTGGTGAGGAGACTTCGTCCACTGCTGCCCAGAATGAGGCTCTAGCTTCTTCACAAGGGGTTCTCAAGTAGTGAGGCCTGGGACTCCAGAGTCCAACCCTAATCCAGTCTGAGGCAGGCAGGACCCTGTGACATTATGTTCTTCTCACCGCATCTTGCACCTTGCAGGGGGCCCCACAGTGTTGCAGGAGCAATGACTTGTGGCTTTGGGGTGGTCTTTGCTCTACTTCTGGACTCTGGCACTGGAGGCCTGACACATATGCTGATGATGACACCAGAATTCCCCTTCCACCCCCTAACCAGGCTTGAAAGTCCAGCTTGCTTCCCAGCTCCCCATCACGGCCTCATCCCTGCAGAGTCGGCACAGTCCACACTTCTCGCTGCCCATTCTGCTTGCTCTCCCTGGGTCAGCTCCCCTTCTTTCAGTGCTGCTCATTCCAAATCAGCAGCTCACACCAGCCCCCTCTGCTGACTGCCAGATACCCTTCCTCTTCCTCCTCCTCGTGCTAATACTCAGTGTCTTAGTTTGTTTCGTGTTGCTATAACAGAATACCACAGACTGGGTAATTTATTTATTTATTTTATTTTATTTTATTTTTATTTTTTTGAGACAGGGTCTCACTCTCACCCAGGCTGGAGTGCAGTGGCATGATCTCAGCTCACTGCAGCCTCCGCCTCCTGGGTTCAAGGGATCCTCCTGCCTCAGCCTCCCGAGTAGTTGGGACTACAAGCATGCACCACCATACCTGGCTAAATTTATAAATTAAAAAGTTTATTTCTTATAGTTCTGGAGGCTGGGAAGTCTAAGGTCGAGGGGCCCCTGTCTGGTGAGGGCCTTTTTGCTGCATCCTGCCATGATGAAAGAGGAAAGGGCAAGAGCACACAAGACTGGATTCCCTTTTATAACACTTCGTCTCTTGCAATAACAAATGCATGAGATTTGTTATTGATGATGCGATTAATCATTTATGAGGACCCATTAATCTATCCATTAACAACATTAATTCATTCATTAATCACCTCTTAAAGGCCCCACCTCCCAACACTGTTGCACTGGGAATTACGTTTTCAACATGTGAACTTCATAAGCATTTACTGAGTGAATGTAAGCATTTACTGAGGGCTTACAATATACCAGACCCAGCTTCAAAGTCTTATATACAATATCTCATTTAATCCCGGTTAAGCACACCTCATGGCACTTGTTAGGGGTTCCACATGTATTGAATAAATGAGTCTCCACAATAATCTTTTCTGGAAGTTACTATTAATCTCTCCACCTCATAGATGAGAAAATGAAGACTTGGAGATGTTAAATAATCAGCCCACAGTCACAATGATGAGTGGCAGAGCTGGGATGTATGTCAATAGCAGGTCTGTTTCTAGGATCTATGTGCTTACCCACTGACATGCTGTCGTTCATCTGTTCATTTAACAAATATTAATTGAGTACCTACTATTAGACACAGGAGTTGCAATGGAAAATAAAACAGACAAAATCTTTGATGTATAGCGCTAACATTCTAGTGAGAGAGACAAACATTAAACATAAGTAACATGTATGATGAATAGTGGTGAGAGCTAATAAAAAGATAAAGAAGGGAAGGAAAGAGTAAGGGGTGTCATTTTAGATGAATGAACAGGGAGGCTTCACCAAGAGGGGATCGTTGGGTAAAGCCCTGAAGGGAGTGAGGGAGTCAACTTAATCTAAGGAAAGGGCTTTGGAGCCAGGGTACCACGTGCCAAGGCTCTGAGGTAGGAGGGTTCCTGACAAGTTCTAGGAATTGTGAGGAGACCAATGCCTTTGGAGCAGAGGCACTGAGTCTCCCTCAGTAATGGGAACTCAAAGAGTAGGAGGAACCAGGTTGCATAGGGCCTTAGGTCTCTGTACAGAGTGGCATGAACCCTGAGTGTGATGGGATTCATCGGAAGATTACAAGGGGAGGCATGAAGTGCTGATGTGGCTTTTGACAAGATTCCTCAGGCTGCCACACTGAGAGACACGGCAAATGCATCAGCAAGGAGACCAGCAATCTGAACAACTGCTATGGCAATTCTTCAGAGAAGAGATTATGGTGGCTGGAGCTTGGGTGGTAGCCATAGAAATGATAGGAAATGGCTTATTTGAAATACGTTTTCAAGATGGAACCCATAGGCTTCCACACTCCTGGGCTCAGCTGCCTGTTGGACGCCTGCATGTTCCCCTCACACCTCAGACTCATCATATCAGAAACTGAACTCATTACCTTTCCCCTAGAAATATTCATCCCTCCTGTACTTTAATCCCTGTTATTACCACTCCCAGCTAGACAGTGGCCCAAGCTAGAAACCTGGGCACCATCCTCGATCCGTCTCTGTGCACCTTCCATTCTGCTTTCTTCTTCTTCATCCCCAGCTCCACTGCCTTTAATTCAGTCCCACATCCCTCTGGCCTGGACTCTCAACAGTTTCCCTCCTCTGGCCTGGTTCAGCAAACTCCACAAGGAACCAGGATGATCTTTACTGGAAGCAGACCACATCCATTTAAAACTCTTCTAAGACTCTCTGTTGCCTGCTAAAGAAGTCCAAATTCTCTGGCCCAAAGATGTTCAAAAGAAATACAATGCAAGCCACATACATAATTTAAAATTTTCTAGTAGTCACATTAAAAAAGTAAAACAAAATAAAGTAATTGTAATAACATACATGATTAACCCAATATATCCAAAATATTATCTTAACATGTAATTGTCAAAAGACAAAATAACAACAAATTTAGTTTAATGATCTTAGTTGGATTTTATTTGTGATTCTAGAATGAGGCAACATCTTATTTTATAAAACAGAATAAGTGTTCCAATGGGCTGAGCAGATTTTATAGACAGAAAAGGGCTGAAGAAAGCAGAAACAGAATGAAAAATCAGAGTGGTTGTTTCAAAGCTGCTTTCCTTGTAAAGGTAAAAGCAGAGGGCACTTTCCTCATCATGCTGGCTAAAACTGGCTCTTTCGGGGATTAGGCTGTTATCTGTCTCTCTCTTGATTTCTCAGAAGGTCAGATAAACAATTTACTTTCGGCTTGATAGGGTGGAACTTCAGCACGCATAACTCCACTTTGGTTTGGTCTGCTGGGCCTGGTGCTTCTGCTCAGTCCAAACCAATGACATCTATAAATTTTATTAACATAAGGAATATTAAAAAGCATTAATGATATAGTTTGCATTCCTTTTTTCACAGTAAGTCTTCAATCTCTGGTGTCTACTTCACCCTCACAGCACATTGCACTTTGGACCAGTCACATTTCAGTCACTGAGGAGCAATGTGTGGCTACACACGGACAGTGCAGCTCCAGCCAATCAACCACAGCCTTGCCCTTGGTCTTCCTTATCTCCTCTCCAGCCTCATCCCCGCCCCCGCCCATGGTCCCTCACCTGCTTGTTTCCTGGGCTCCAGCAGATCTTATCCACACACCAGGTTATTCATGATACTCTGCCCTTGCAAATCAATTTAGAGGTGTGCTGGAGTACAATCAAGTAAATCTCTTCCCAACTCCCCATTCAGTGATGCCACATAGCCTGAAGTCAGCCAAGCTGGAAGCATCTATACTACAGAAACTACAAGCACTCTAAGACAGGGCTTTTTCTGTGGAAGGGGTGGGCCCATTGTGAAACATTTGCCAGCATATCACTGCATGTAATGATCACTGCCCTGCCCTGCCACCGCCATGCTCTTCTGCCACCCCTCGTTCACTGGATAAACTTGGCCATCCAGTGATCTGTGTGTGTTTGCAGCCCTACAAGACTTTAACTTCAGAAAGCAGAGGCTAGATTTTTTTTTATCCAACGCTTGGCATGTAGTAGAGTTCTTTCCTCCTCCTATTTGTCTTTATTTTTCTGAACAGTCTAATTATCATTGTATATAAAAGACCATCAAGAAAATATGTTTAAAATATAGTATGAATCCTGTTTCCTCTACTTACTGGTGTCATAGCCTCAGGCAAGGTACTGAACTGTAATGAGTATTTGTTTCCATATCTGAAAAGAGGTTTAAAAACATATTCACTGCAAAGCTGCTGCAATGATTAAATCATCTAAATTGTTTAGTCCAGTAATGATTACATACCACAACCACTCAAAAATGTTTAGGTGTTATTACTAAGTGTTTAAGTATCTATTGCTTGTATAAAGTAGTTTCTCAAAACCTTTTTGTTAAAATAAATGTTGAATGAAATTTTAGAAATTCCTCAAGTCCGATTCAGAGAGTATGAGTCAGAATTCCAGCTGCAGACAGATGGCACGTACACTCAAAGGGGTGACTAAGGGGAGTTTATTAAAGGAGTATTTACAAAAGTCTAGGCAACTTTAAGGGAATCCCAGAGTTGGCAACAGTCCACGACCACCTCTCAGCCTGAATGTGCAAGGGAAGGGAACATTTACCTGAATGCAGTAAGAACTGTAGCTACAGGAAAGGTCTATCAACAGGAGCCGCAGCCCTCCTTAAATGAACCCAGCAAGCCATCGGCGGAGGGGGTGGATAGATATGCTGCCTCACTTTCCTCCAGCTCTCCAGAGGATCGCCTGCCAGTGCTTCCCAGTGGCACAACCCAGGGAGCCCATGGCAGACCCTGCAGGCCAGCCACTTGGACAGTGAGCCAGATGGAGAGGGCAGCAGATGGACTGGAGGCCCAAGCAGAGAATCACAAACACAGAGAGTCTTCAAGTGGGACAAAACCTCCATCAGCCTACAGGTGTCCAGTTTTGCTTGTACATATCAAAGACAATAATCATCAATACTGGGCAGTGTTTCTTTGGTTTAACCTTGAAGGAAAGAATCAGATAACAAGCATTTATGTGGCTATCTGGTTACTTCTTCTTCTTCTTTTTTTTTTTTTTTGAGACGGAGTTACACTCTTGTTGCCCAGGCTAGAGTACAATGGCATGATCTTGGCTCACCGCAACCTCCACCTCCCAGGTTCAAGTGATTCTCCTGCCTCAGCCTCCCGAGTAGCTGGAATTACAGGTGCCCGCCACCACACCTGGCTAATTTTTGTATTTTTAATACAGATGGGGTTTCACCATATTGGTCAGGCTGGTCTCGAACTCCTGACCAAGGTGATCCACCTGACTCCGCCTCCCAAAGTGCTGGGATTACAGGCGTAAGCCACCGTGCCCAGCCAACTATCTAGTTATTTTATCTGCAAGTGTATTCCCTCAAATATAAGAAAGCTGATTTTACTCTATGACCTTCCACTTTGTTGGCATCTCAGCATTCTTAGAAAAAGTTCTTTTCCATGTCTAACTTAAACAATTCGCACTACAACAGAAATATGTTGTATCTTAAACAGTTCTCCATAAAGCAGAAACAGAATTGGTATATATAACCTTGATTAAATCACCACTATAGTATTTTTACCCTTACAATTGATCATCACAGTACTTTTCATTTTTGTCCTGTGATCCCCTTTCTAATCATCTATTCAGCTTCTAGCCATGGCCTGTCAGATATCCTACCCATGTCAGAAGAGTGGTTAAAATGTGGTTTGATTATCTTTGCTTCTTGTGGAAGCCTGGAAAAAGATTTATAATTTTCTTGGAAAGCCCTGGAAGGAGGCTATAATCATTTCCTGGCTTTGTTCTGGAAGCTTTCCAGCTTCTCCACAAAGCCCTTATGCTAGAGAGGATGGCCAGGAGATCAGTTTCACTTTCCTATCTATCCTAAAATTGCGGTCTTCTGAGTCTTTCCTTGTTTCTGCTGGCAATTTCTAAATGCAAGGGCTGACGCCCATTCCACAAGAAAGAGATAGGGAAGGAAGGGGGAAGGCAGCAAGGGTCTTGCCAACATTTTGATTCCTTTAGTAGAAGGTAAGCTCCGTGAAGGCAGGGGCCACATCTACCCACTCACCTCATGTCCCCAGCACTTAGCCTAGTGTCTGGCACATTGAAGGTGCTCAACCCTTTTGTAGAATGAATAAATGAATGAAGGCACACAATGTGCCAAACACTTTAAGATATTGGAGATCTTATTTTTCAGATGGGAAAATGGAGAGCCCAGTATTATTTAAAATGTCAGCAATAGGCAAGGCTTCAACCCCCAGTCTTCTGGCTTTGCCGTCCAATACATCCCACTGCTTCCCATCTAAAATGATGCCTTCCTTTGTCAAGTCATCTTGCTTTACCTTTGCTATTACCTCGCTCAACTTTTCAGTAACAAGCCTGGACCCACGAGCCCTGCCACGATCAAGAGCCCCTCTCTCCACAGTTAACCCATCTATGTTGCTGTCTCTCATTGGCCTTGTCCCAGGGGTCTTCCCTCTTCTCATCTTAAGATCTGCAGCCTTTTGGGGGGTTTATGAGTGTATTGTAGCGGCTTTTTTTTTTTTTGAGATGGAGCTCCGCCTCCCGGGTTCATGCCATTCTCCTGCCTCAGCCTCCTGAGTAGCTGGGACTACAGGTGCCCACCACCACGCCCAGCTAATTTTTTGTATTTTTAGTAGAGACGGGGTTTCACCATGTTAGCCAGGATGGTCTTGATCTCCTGACCTGGTGATCCACCCGCCTCGGCCTCCCAAAGTGCTGGGATTACAGGCATGAGTCACCACACCCGGCCAACCCCCCGTCACCCAGGCTGAAGTGCAGTGGCATGATCCCAGCTCACTGCAATCTCTGCCTCCCAGATTCAAGCGATTCTTGTGCCTCAGCCTCCTGAGTAGCTGGGATTTCAGGTGTGCACCACCACACCCAGCTACAGAGGTTTCTTTTTGAGTAAACTATATGTGGGATATTAGAAACTGTGACTGCCTCAGAGCCACCACCTGCCTGTATTGATCTCCATAGCCCAGTGGCTTGCAGCTCCTGGTGTGTCAATGGTCTGCGTGGATGCCTGCACCACCTGAGGCTGCCCCAGGGTACCAGCATCAAGCTGCAAACTGGTTCCAAAATGAGTTTCCCTTTCCTCCAACCCAACACCATGAGTTCCTGGACATCCCTGGCCTAAAAGTCCCAGAAAACAGTGAGGACAGTGCCTTGTTTGGGTAGCCCTCCCCCACCCACTCCCAAGATCCAGTGTTTCTCTGTCCAGGCTGTCTGCCCCCTGTATCCAGAACTGACTCGTTATAGACCTCTACTACCTCTACTTGCCTTGGCTCCATTCTCTTTGGCAGAGACAGATGTGGAGCTAGCAGAGCCTTGGGTGAAAGGCATACTTTTGCATTTGTGCAGGCCCTTCCCACCCATTTATAGGTGTAACTTTTACAAAGCCTGGATTCCTGTGTGTTGGCACTGGGACAGTGTTATATTTAAGAAGCACAGGACAATATCCAAAATATAATTTAAAAGGAAATGCATTCTTTATTCATCTTCATGTAAGACATAACAGAGATTAAACATAGATAGGAACTCTTTAACATTTACTAAATTCCCAATTTCTTTCTTGCTTGCTTTTCTTTCTTTCTTTCTTTCTTTTTTTTTGACAGGATCTCACTCTGTCACCCAGGCTAGAGTGCAGTAGTATGATTATAGCTCACTGCAGCCTCGACCTTCTGGCTCAAGCAATCCTCCTGCCTCAGCCTCCCATGTACCTGGGACCACAAGTACGCATGACCATATACTCAGCTAATATTTTTATTTTGTTGTAGAGACAGGGATCTCACTTTGTTGCCCAGGCTGGTCTTGAACTCCTGGGCTCAAGCAATCCTCCTGCCTCATCATCCCAAAGTGCTGGCATTACACGCATGAGCCACCGTGCCCAGCCTAAATTCCCAGTTTCTTCTCTGTTCAGAGTTCCTCCCATGAGACTTCTCATATCCCTGAAGAAAATTCCTCTACCCCTTGCTTCCACAACTGCCTTTTTCCTCCAGCCTCATTCTCCTCCTCTCTTAGGATTTTATTAGATAGCTTGACTTAGCTTCTTTCCCAGCAATAAGGAATCTTTTCTCTTTGGAAGAGGACAGAAATCAGGGGGCTCTGTAATCAAAGATTCTCTTTAGAGAGATAGGGGAGAGGGAGAAGTAAATACCCACACAGAAATCAGCATTACCATCACTTAGACATTTTTCAGAATAGGCATAGCTTCATTATTTTCTTATTAGTCATTAACCGCTAGAAACATATTTTCAGTTGTTCTTTGTGATGTTTAAAGTGCCACATCAACAATTATCATCCCAGCTTGGAAACTGAGCCTGCTTGCTGGTGAAAAACAAAAACTCTATTCATGGGACCAGCTCAGAAACAGGGCTGTGATAAGTTTGAGCTGGTAGATCTTACCTGGCTGAAGCAGGGAAGGATGCAAATACATCAAGTCTCTTCGTTGTGTGCAAGAGCCTGTTCATCCATTCATTCACTCAACCACTGAACCAAGATTTTCTGTGCAACCATTATTCTTCTGCTAGATGCAGAAGAGACTGAGAGACTGAGAAGAATAAAACTTAGCCCTCATCTTCAAGGAACTCACCTTGAGTTGGGGAAAAAAATCGCGTGATCACATCAACCATAACACAATTTGGTGCATTATAGCAGACATTATAGCAGACATAGTAGCAGGGGACCATGGGGCCACTGGGATAGCATAACTAACCCTGATATGGGATAAGCATGGATCAGCCTAAGAAGGTTTCCAAGAGGAGGTGTCATTTGATCTCGATCAAAAAAGGAAAGTAGCTTTTCTGATGAAGAATGGAGTACAGGCACTTCAGAAAGAAGCATATAATAGGTGATGCCATAGTTACTTGAAAGAGGATGCCATTTGTGGGGAAGAATAGAAGTTCAGGATAGCTGGAGGTTATGTGGCACAGAGTGATGGGAGATGACACAAGCAAAAATGTGAAGGACCTTTGAAATTTTTGTATTGGGGGCCTGATACGGTGGCCCACACCTGTAACCACAGCACTTTGGGAGGCCAAGGTGGGCGGATCACAAGGTCAAGAGATCGAGACCATCCTGGCCAACATGGTGAAACCCCGTCTCTACTAAAAATACAAAAAAATTAGCTGGGCGTGGTGGCGCATGCCTGTAGTCCCAGCTATTTGGGAGGCTGAGGCAAGAGAATCACTTGAACCTGGGAGGCAGAGGTTGCAGTGAGCCGAGATCGGGCCACTGTACTCCAGCCTGGTAACAGAGCGAGACTCCGTATCCAAAAAAAAAAAAAAAAAAAAGTATTGGAAGAAAATGGAAAAAAATTAAAATTACCAATACCCCTCATCATTTCTTAAATCTTATATGAAGTAAGTCACAGTAGAAATCCCCTCTCTGCCCATGCAAAACCATTTGACCAAGGAAACCAGTGCTAACAGTTTGATAGATATCCTTTCTTCTTACATTTATGCAGGCATATTTAAATCACGTTTTAGAAACAAAAAATTAAGTTTCCTATACCTACTGATCTGCAGCTTAATTTTTTTCAGTTAGTAACATATTTTCACAGGTCAGTTTATAAAAAACTATTTTGTTACTTTTAACAGGAAACAAGGAACCAGTAAAGGACTTTAAGTTTGGGAACAAGTGGATCAAATATGTTTTTTATGGAGCCTGGATGGGAGAGAAGAGGAGCCAGGCATAGAGTCCACTCAGGGAAGGCCATGGTGAGAACTCCATTGAAAAGGCCACAGGGATGAGATTTGAGATTTCTGAGGTAGAATCATCAGGACTGTGACAGGTGATGGACTGGCTATGAGAATGGCTTGGTGAAGGTTCTTTTGTTGTATGTAACAGAAGCCACTCAAGGCAAGAAACATTTCGAAGCCAGGATTCAAAGGCAGGAACGAAATCGGGCATGAGGATGGCCTGGAACCCAGAACTAGAAAGCTATCAGGAGTCAAGATCACTGTCTACTCTTCCTAGGGTGTAGATCTCTCATTTCAACTTCTCTCTGAAGGTCCACCTCATTGTCCTCTGTGTGACTACTTCCCCATGCACTGATGCTTCTCCCAGCTACAGAGCAAGTGCTAACTTAGATCAATCCAACCCAGAACAACAAAACCGGAATCTCAGGGGACGCCTGGCCATCGTGTGTGTGTACGTGTATGTGTGTGTGTGCATGGTGTGTGTCGAGGACTAAGCTCTGATTTTTTTTTTACCACACCTGGCCATTGCACGTGCGTGCGTGTGTGCGGTGTGTTGA
The DNA here is from genome assembly GCF_028885625.2 of Pongo pygmaeus. Lineage (NCBI taxonomy): Eukaryota > Metazoa > Chordata > Mammalia > Primates > Hominidae > Pongo > Pongo pygmaeus. The sequence continues at coordinate 135,370,846 of NC_072373.2, read as the reverse complement.
AGACTAAACTCTAATTTTTTTTTTTATCTTGTCCAAATTCCTATCTAAGGAATCTGGGGAGTCATGCCCTACAAACCATAAATTCTCATCGATGAGTTTTATTTAACCCTATATATCGTGACTTACTTTCCAACCTGATTCTGGCTTACTTTCCAACCTGATTCTGGCATAACATTAAGATACAAAGTAGAAAATCAAAGTATTTTACCCCAAAACGTGTTTCTTTGCCATATTTTGAAATGGCCCTGCAAAGCTGTCGTTTGTGGAGGAAAATTTGCATCTGTAAAGAAACTTTATTAACATAGCTAGATCTTTTTCTTCCTGACCTAAAGAGATTAACTAAGATTTGAATAGGAAACGTTTGTCATCTATTGTCCCTAAGGACAGCCACTATAAGACTTTGAAAGAATTTTGGTCTCCACAATCTTTATCTTAACCTGAACATTCCCTTTCTATGAATCCCAGGTCTTTAGACATACTCAACCAATTGTCAACCAGAAAATGTTTAAATTCACCTGTAGCCTGGAAGCCCCCCATTCCCCCCATCCCTCTCCCCACCTTTGAGTTGTCCCGCCTTTCTGGACCGAACCAATGTATTTAAATGTATTTGATTGATGTCTCATGCTTCTCTAAAATGTATAAAACCAAGCTGTGCCAGGAACACCTTGGGTACAGGTTCTCAGGACCTCCTAAGGGCTGTGTCACGGGCCATGGTCACTCGTATGTGGCTCATAATAAATTTCTACATATTTTAGAGTTTGACTCTTTTCATAGACAGTGTTTTCAGAATTCCTGGGCAATTTCAACATAGAGGGAAGGTGGAGAATCTCCAGTTTGGCACGGCTCTGAGTCTTGAAGGTGCCATTTCCACGTTTGCAGGAGAGAGGATGTGATTGGCCCAGCTTGGGTCAGGTGTCCATGCTGGTCCAATCAACTGTGGCCGTAGACAGGGGCGCCGGGACAGGGTGGGAATAAGCAGGGGTTTATTTAGCTCAGCCTCTCCTGCTAGGGAGTGGAAAGGAAGGGAGGAGTGGCCTGGACAACATCAAGGTTCTGTGGTTCCACATGGCACAGGCAAATCAGGTTTCGTATTTGCCTCTTGCTCCTTCTCCCCAGGACAAAGCCCTGGCCTTAGTGGAAAATGAGTACTTTATGTCACTGGCACGGGTCCCATTACTCTCTCCCTGCCCGAAAGGACAAAGGGAGTGGCCTCGTCCCTGGGCTGCAGTCCCCAGGCCTCCCTCCTCCACCAGGAGCCCGAGCTGCCTGAAGGTGCCTCTCTCAGAGCCATTTAACCAAGTCCCTCGGCAAAGAGCATGTCTGCTGGGAAGTGGAAGCAAACAGCTGTGAAATGATAGGTCCTGGAATCAACTTTTTTGTCATCAGAATGAGTGACGGGGGAGTGAACTGTGGCTTCATATTTCCACCCAGATTTGGGGGAGGAAGGGAGGCAAGAAATTGCTGACCGGAGGAATTTGAATGCTAGAGAAGCTGGCCATTTGTTGTGTCTTCCCTCATATTTACTTCAACTGTTGTTAGGCAGCTCCTCCCACTCGCCTAAGACCCGTCTTCCTAAATGGAGAATTCCTCACACCCGGTCTCAAGGGGAGGCGAAACCTGGGCTGCATTTGAAGGGACTTAGCCCAACCGCAAGAGATTCATATTTCTTGTGCAACTCAAAGGCAGATTGCTATGGGGGCGTGGATCTTAACATAACTATCCAAACCCAAGAGCAGCCCGAGGGTGGGTTGGAAGAGGCCTCTTTTGTCTTCCTGTCTGCCAGGTCTTGTCTTCTCTTTTCATATCCTGGTCTTGACCACCGCTTCCACAATGTTTTTATACTTCGCCCACCTGGCAATTTATGCTTGTGTTTTTGAGTGAATATTTTTCAGTTTTGTTTTTATTTCTCTGGGAAAGCTAAGAGGGTTATATTGCTGTGCCAAGACAGGGGACTTACTCTAGATTCAGAAGACCCAGATCTCAAGTCCCAGATCTTCCGATTGCTAGTTTTGTACCTTAGGCAAATGACTTCAGTCCCCCCACCCCCATTCTCCCGTGGCTGTGTTTATACTTCTGTTATTATAGCTATCCTATGTCTGTGTTTCCTAGGAAATTTTGAACATCTTAATATTAAATTTTTATTTATCTTGGTAACAAACTCAGTGCCTAGTACATTGCCTGATACATAGATATACAAAAAAAAAAAACAAAAAAAAAAAACACCGAAATGTAAATTCTCACAGTCTATGAAATTGGGACAATTACACCAAATTGCAAATATTAAATAAGACAACTCATGTGATTTATAAACTATAAAAAATACTATATTTTAAAAGTTGTAATAATGTCACTATAAAATTTTGTAGATTTTTTTTTTTTAATGGTTCTCTTATTCTTACTGCATATTTGAAAAGTTTAGGGTAAGGAGTTTGTGAGGAAAACCTAAGATTTCTTATTTGCAAGGTATTATTAATTACATGACTGACTCTGTTTCTGGCATAAGCCTCTGTTCTCACTTATGGTGTTTTTTCATTTAACTAATTACATTGTCTAATGGTTAATATTTGTGGTGTAAAGGATGATAGCTCTAAATGAGGGTTTGTCAACCTTTGCACTATTGACATTTTGGGCCAGATAATTCTTTGTTGATGTGGAGGGGCCTGTCCTGTTTAGCAGCATCCTTGCACCCCACCCACTAGATGCCAGTAGCCCTTCCCCCTAGTTGTAACAACCAACAGTATCTCCAGACATTATCAAATGTCCCCTGGAAGGGGGTGCAAAATCACCCCTTCTTCACTGTTGAGCACCATTGCTCTGAAGTTATGACTTATGCTTTTTTCTCTTGCATCTTCTGTTATTTACTTTCTCAATATTTTAAATGTATGTCTCTTAAGTGCTGCAAAATCAGACCACTCTGAAGTCCACTCAAAGCATTTTTCACTCACTTAGGTCTGAAGATATGCATGTCCTTCAACACATCTGATTACTCAGGAAGATTTCCCTAGCTTGCCAGAGAAATTCCCTCTTTCTCCCTCATTCTTCCTCTATACACAAGGTTGGCACAGATCAATCCTAAAATTCCATTCACCATGACTTCCAAAAGTAAGTAGGCTTCTTGCTTTTAAAGCCTGGGATGTCTTACCTTCTCAGAGTTCCCTAGGTGAACACATAATCAAGGCCCTACTGTCAGCCTCCCTGCACTGGAGGGACCCTCTTGATCTACTGCATATGTACATTTGGGTGTGGTCACTTTATGTTATCATAAAGACAAGTCTCTCCTAAGTGAACAGACACCCATCTTTTCTTGTACAAGTGTACCTTTTTTGTTAGCCTCACTCCCTTTCTCTGTGTTTGGTGTCTTTATGGACTTGTGCCAGTTTATAAGCAGTGACTTAATTTTTCCACCCCATGGACGGCTGGAGCCAGTGACAGTCCTCTTGCTGCAGACAAGATGCCTACTTTCCTCCCAGCTTCCTGTTTACCCTGCTTCGAGGAGCACCAAGGCCCAAGATTTTGTCTGAAATTCATTTTCTCCAAGATGCAAAAGCTGTTATTAATAACCTCCATTTGTTTGCCTATGACCTTGGTAAGCAGGAATGTACCAAGTACAAATGGTACCCACTCCTCTGAGCACTTGGTACTCACTTAACAAATCCCTGTCCCCCTGATAGAAAGGATGCTGTCTCATCAGAAAATTGCCCTACCTACTATGCACACAGTTCCCATTCCTTCTTAAGGAACCTCATTCCTGTGGACAAGAAAGAAGGGGGCTTGCTGTCCTCTGACTGCTTATGCACATATTGAATGCCCAGGGTCTGACACATAACAACAGTTTTTTCTCCTCAGCTTCTACTTTAGGTTCAGGGTGTATGTGCAGGTTTGTTACATGGGAAAATTGCATGTCACTGAGGTTTGGAGTACAAATGATTTCATCACCCAGGTAGTAAGCATGGTACTCGACAGCTAGTTTTTTAACCCTCACCACCTTCCCACCCTTCTCCTTCAATTAGTCCCCAGTGTCTATGGTTCCCAACTTTATATCCGTGTGTACTTAATGTTTAGCTCCCACTTATAAGTGAGAACATGCAGTTTTTGATTTTCTGATCCTGCATAATGGCCTCCAGCTGCATCCATGTTCCTGCAAAGGACATGATTTTGGTTTTCTTTTTTTTTTTTTTTTTTTTTTTTTTTTTTTTTTAATTTATGAAGTATTTATTGATGATTCTTGGGTGTTTCTCGGAGAGGGGGATATGGGAGGGTCATAGGATGATAGTGGAGAGAAGGTCAGGAGATAAACACATGAACAAAGGTCTCTGGTTTTCCTAGGCAGAGGACCCTGCGGCCTTCTGCAGTGTTTGTGCCCCTGGGTACTTGAGATTAGGGAGTGGTGATGACTCTTAAAGAGCATGCTGCCTTCAAGCACCTGTTTAACAAAGCACATCTTGCACCGCCCTTAATCCATTTAACCCTGAGTTGACACAGCACATGTTTCAGAGAGCACGGGGTTGGGGGAAAGGCCGGAGATCAACAGCATCCCAAGGCAGAAGAACTTCTCCTAGTCAGAACAAAATGGAGTCTCCTATGCCCACCCCTTTCTACACAGACACAGCAACAATCTGATCTCTCCTTCCTTTCCCCACACTTCCTCCCCTTCTCTTCAACAAAACCGCCATCATCCTCATGGCCCGCTCCCGATGGTCGCTGTCTCTTCGGAGCTGTCGGGTACACCTCCCAGACAGGGCAGCCGGGCAGAGGCGCTCCTCTCCTCCCAGACGGGGCGGCCGGGCAGAGGCGCTCCTCACTTCCCCGACGGAGCCGCCCGGGCAGAGGCGCTCCTCGCTTCCCAGACGGGGCCGCCCGGGCAGAGGCGCTCCTCACTTCCCAGACGGGGCGGCCGGGCAGAGACGCTCCTCACTTCCTCCCAGACGGGGTGGCGGCCGGGCAGAGGCGCTCCTCACCTCCCAGACAGGGCGGCCGGGCAGAGGCACTCCTCACTTCCCAGACTGGGCGGCCGGGCAGAGGCACTCCTCACTTCCCAGACTGGGCGGCCGGGCAGAGGCGCTCCTCACGTCCTAGACGGGGTGGCCAGGCAGAGGCGCTCCTCACTTCCCAGACGGTGTGGCGGCTGGGCAGAGGCGCTCCTCACTTCCCAGATGGGGCAGCCAGGCAGAGGCGCTCCTCACTTCCTCCCAGACGGGGTGGCGGCCAGGCAGAGGCGCTCCTCACTTCCCAGACGGGGCGGCCGGGCAGAGGTGCTCCTCACTTCCACCCAGACGGGGTGGCGGCCGGGCAGAGGCGCTCCTCACCTCCCAGACGGGGCGGCCGGGCAGAGGCGCTCCTCCCTTCCCAGACGGAGTGGCCAGGCAGAGGCGCTCCTCACCTCCCAGAGTGGGCGGCCGGGCAGAGGCGCTCCTCACTTCCCAGATGGGGCAGCCAGGCAGAGGCGCTCCTCACTTCCTCCCAGACGGGGTGGCGGCCAGGCAGAGGTGCTCCTCACCTCCCAGACGGGGCGGCCGGGCAGAGGTGCTCCTCACTTCCTCCCAGATGGGGTGGCGGCCGGGCAGAGGCGCTCCTCACCTCCCAGACGGGGCGGCCGGGCAGAGGCGCTCCTCCCTTCCCAGACGGAGTGGCCAGGCAGAGGCCCTCCTCACCTCCCAGAGTGGGCGGCCGGGCAGAGGCGCTCCTCACTTCCCAGAGTGGGCGGCCGGGCAGAGGCGCCCCTCACTTCCCAGAGTGGGCGGCTGGGCAGAGGCGCTCCTCACTTCCCATAGTGGGTGGCAGCCGGGCAGAGGCGCTCCTCACTTCCCAGACGGAGTGGCCAGGCAGAGGCCCTCCCCACCTCCCAGAGTGGGCGGCCGGGCAGAGGCGCTCCTCACTTCCCAGAGTGGGCGGCCGGGCAGAGGCGCCCCTCACTTCCCAGAGTGGGCGGCTGGGCAGAGGCGCTCCTCACTTCCCATAGTGGGTGGCAGCCGGGCAGAGGCGCTCCTCACTTCCCAGATGGGGCAGCTGGGCAGAGGTGCTCCTCACTTCCTCCCAGACGGGGCGGCCAGGCAGAGGCGCTCCTCACTTCCCAGATGGGGCAGCCGGGCAGAGGCGCTCCTCACTTCCTCCCAGACGGGGTGGCGGCCAGGCAGAGGCGCTCCTCACTTCCCAGACGGGGCGGCCGGGCAGAGGCACTCCTCACTTCCTCCCAGATGGGGTGGCGGCCGGGCAGAGGCGCTCCTCACCTCCCAGACGGGGTGGCCGGGCAGAGGCGCTCCTCCCTTCCCAGACGGGGCGGCCGGGCAGAGGCACTCCTCACCTCCCAGAGTGGGCGGCCGGGCAGAGGCGCTCCTCACTTCCCAGAGTGGGCGGCTGGGCAGAGGCGCTCCTCACTTCCCATAGTGGGTGGCAGCCGGGCAGAGGCGCTCCTCACTTCCCAGATGGGGCAGCTGGGCAGAGGTGCTCCTCACTTCCTCCCAGACGGGGTGGCGGCCAGGCAGAGGCGCTCCTCACCTCCCAGACGGGGCGGCCGGGCAGAGGCACTCCTCACCTCCCAGACGGGGCAGCTGAGCAGAGGCGCTCCTCACCTCCCAGAAGGGGCGGCTGGGCAGAGGCGCTCCTCACTTCCCATATGGGGTGGCAGCCGGGCAGAGGCGCTCCTCACTTCTCAGACGGGGTGGCGGCCAGGCAGAGGCGCTCCTCACTTCCCAGATGGGGCAACCGGGCAGAGGCACTCCTCACTTCCTCCCAGACGGGGTGGCGGCCAGGCAGAGGCGCTCCTCACCTCCCATACGGGGCGGCCGGGCAGAGGTGCTCCTCATCTCCCAGATGGGGCAGCCGGGCAGAGGCGCTCCTCACTTCCTCCCAGACGGGGTGGCAGCCGGGCAGAGGCGCTCCTCACATCCCAGATGATGGGCGGCCGGGCAGAGGCGCTCCTCACTTCCCAGATAGGGCGGCCGGGCAGAGGGGCTCCTCACATCCCAGACGATGGGCGGCCAGGCAGAGATGCTCATCACTTCCTAGACGGGGTGGCGGCGGGGCAGAGGCTGTAATCTTAGCACTTTAAGAGGCCAAGGCAGGAGGCTGGTAGGTGGAGGTTGCAGCGAGCCGAGATCACACCACTGCACTCCAGCCTGAGCACCATTGAGCATTGAGTTAGCGAGACTCCGTCTGCAATCCCAGCACCTCGGGAGGCCGAGGCAGGCAGATCACTCGAGGCCAGGAGCTGGAGACCAGCCCGGTCAACACGGCGAAACCCCGTCTCCACCAAAAATACAAAAACCATTCAGGCGTGGCGGCGCGCGCCTGCAATCCCAGGCACTCGGCAGGCCGAGGCAGGAGAGTCACAGGAGCCCGAGGCAGGGAGGTTGCAGCAAGCCGAGATCATGGCAGTACAGTCCAGCTTCGATAATAGTGGGAGACCGAAAAAAGAAGGAGAGGGAGACTGAAGAAAGGGGAGAGGGAAAGGGAGAGGGAGAGGGAGAGGGAGAGGGAGAGGGAGAGGGAGAGGGAGAGGGAGAGGGAGAGGGAGAGGGAGAGGGAGAGGGCCTATTCGATTTTGGTTTTCTTATGGCTGCATAGTATTCCATGGTATGTATGTACCACATTTTCTTTATCCAATTCACTGTTGGGCACCTAGGTTGATTCCATATCTTTGTTATTGTGGTTAGTGCTATAATGAACATATGAGCACATGCGTATTTTTAGTAGAATGATTTCTATTCCTTTGGATATATACCCAGTAATGGGATTGCTAGGTCGAATGGTAGTTCTGAGTTCTTTGAGAAATCCCCACACTGCTTTCCACAGTAGTTGAACCTGTTTACATTCCTTCCAGCAGTGTATAAGCATTCCCTTTTCTCCACAACCTCTCCAGCATCTGTGATTTTTTTTTACTTTTTAATAGCCATTCTGACCAGTGTGAGATGGTATCTCATTGTGATTTTGGTTTGCATTTCTGCAATGATTAGTAATGTTGAGCAGTTTTTATATGCTTGTTGGCCACCTGTATGTCTTCTTTTGAGAAGTGTTCCATGTCCTTTGCCCATTTTTTAATGGGGTTGTTTGTTTGCTACATAACATTTCTACAGTTGCTTTTGGCAAGGGTAATGGCTCGAGATTGCTATCTTTACAAAGTAGCCACATTTTAAATTAACATTCTGAAGATGAGCTGACATCTAAAAAGACAGGAGAATAGTTTAATAGGAACCCATCTGATAAGGAAATTTGGATGAGTTGTTTAATGGATCCAACATACTTCAAAATAATTCCCTTCACATTGACAACCACCATCACCACCACCCCTTTGAACTCCTACTTAGTGCTTGATGTACATTATCTCATTTAAATCTCACAACAATCCTGATGAGGTTTTACTAGAAGTAAGTATTATTACTTCCATCTTACAGATGAGAAAACTAAAACTCAGAGATGTTGTGTGAACTTGACCAAGGTCACACAGTTGTTAAGTAGCAAATTTAGGATTTGATCCAAAGCACAACAAAGTGAGATGCTGGACATTAGCAACCAGAACAGAGATTTATCTGAAACTCTAAAGAGGAATAAAGAGCTTCCTGTCTAATCCTAGCAACTATCACACTAAGAAAAAAAGTCTTAAAAACATCTCTCAGAGTAATATGAAAAATACAAGATTAGGAATCATAAGATCTGGGTCTTAATCCCTACTTTACTACTTTCAAGTTGAATGATCAGGGACAATTTATTGATCACCTCTGAGCATTGGTTTTCTCATCTAACCTGGAAATTACGGGGCTATTGTGAGTAATTATGTTTTAACTGTTGATCTCTACAAAAATGTAGTTCGACCACAGGCATTTCCAAAGAGTCTCATCACCCAGATCCTGGGAAGAACCTGGCTTCTCTACTCAAGTCAAGTTGGACAGCCATTGCTGAGGCTGTCCAAAGACAATGTTCTCTTTCTCATAACATCAGCGATGACACATGGAAAGCGAGCATGTCAGGCCATGGGGCTGCTTCTCTAATAGGCTGGCCATGTTTGGAACATAGGTTTGGGCCTCTTCTGGCCAGTAACCACAAGGACAGGATGAACAGATGCAAGGGCATGCCTCCAAGTGGCTGGCCAGCACCCGGGGGTTTTGGAACACTGTGGTTAACCTCAGGCCCTGGCAGGAGGGAAAAGTCCCAGCTCCCAAGTTAGTCGCTTCCACAAAAGTAAACCAAAATGAGTCATGTGAAGATGGAGAAACCACCAGAGACAGCTTTCCATGTAAGGATCACAGTAAAGAATAAAAGCCGGCAATGGGAGAACTCTAAGCCCTTGGATGGCTGATGTTTCCTTCTTAGTCAGTATGTGAGATGTGTGGCCAGACACAAGCATGGGCATATGTGTGTGGGCAGTGAGGGAAATCTGTGTGTATTCTTCTGCCTCCTCTGTGGCTGGTTTGCCAGCCGCTGCTCAACATCATTCAAGTGGATTGGAAACTTATACAGTAGTATTATTAGAGGGTGACCTTGGTTCTTTTTGATATTACAAAATTGCCCTTTAAAAAGCTTTTCTTGCTTTGACTCTGAGAGGGGCATGGAGTGGGGTCCATATATTCTACCTGTGCACATATGCATGTAAATATGAGTGGATAAGCAAGGACAGCCAGAGCTCTTGAAAGTAAATGTCTCAGTAGACGGGTTGGAAGACAAAATTGAGGAAATAGTCCCAAATGTAACGAAGAAAGGATGGAAATTATGAGGGAAAAGTTGAAAGAAATGTAGATCAATTCACAAAGTCCAATATCCATCTAGCAGGATTCCAGAAAAAAAAAAGTGAAAATGAGGGGAAACATTATCAAAGGAAAGACAAGAATTGCAGACTGGAAGGACCCACTGAAGATTGAGCAAAAAGAGTAAAAAGGGACCCATATACACTGTGATAAAATTTAGAAATATAAAAAGAATATTATCAGTGATTTCAGAAAGTAGATACTGTAGAAAAAGAAGAATTAGCCCAAGCTTTGCCTTCTTGTCAGTAATTTTGGATGCCTTAAGAGTAACCTAGTGAAGCAATCGATGCCTTTGTAGTACCAAGGGAATTTGATTTTCCATTTAGAATCATCAATCCCAGTCAAACCATTCAAATGTCAGAGCAAATAGTTTTTCAGAACCACACTACTTGATCCTTCAGTAAATAATATTTATACAGTTATATTATAAAAATTCATTATTGATTTTTGTTCTTCAGAATTAACCTATAGACAAAACAAAGACTCAACTGTTTATCCCCCTATTCTGAAAGATTACCTGTGTGCACACCCCAGTAAGATAAAAGAGGAATCTAAGAAAAAGAAAGTCATAGGATCCAAGAAACATTAGAAATAATTTAAGGATGTAATTAAAATTTTAGAAAAATACGATGGTAACTGTGGTACATACCTAGAAGACGATGAGACAAAGTCAGGTCATTCAAAATGGTATGCTTAAGAATCTGGATGATCTTCATGATATGGTAAAGAGGATGTATGTGTCTATTGTCAATTACTTTAAAAATGAAAAGCAAATAGAAGCCCCAGAATAAAACAAAAATCAGAATTAGAAGCAACCTAAATTAGGACATAGTTTTGAAAAACTGATTAGGGTAGGAAAAGAGAATTCATTTTCTTTTGCATTGCCTAGGATTATTTATTTCTTACTTCATTCTTCAGTAAATAATTTTTATATATTCACAGGATTGACATTGGGGAAGAAACTGTATATTGGTTTTCAATATTTAGAATCAAACTTTAGACAAAGCAGGGAAGACTTAACTATGGTTTCAGAGTAGAATATAATTATTACAAACCCAGTAAATACAAAAGAGAATCCAGGAAAGGCAGAAGTTAGAAGGTGAAGGAAGTAGGAAGGGTGGAGGGGAAAATGGGGTAATGAGTTCCTCATTTTTCTTGTGAGGAATCAAGTAGAATACAGTCTAAAATTATGAAGATGGAAAGACACAGAGGCAATGGAGGATAACACACACCCTCATGTGGCAGGAGTCAATAAATACTGTTGAAAGTTGACAAATCAAAAAAGAGAGGTATAAGCATATTACTCAGTATTTTGTGGCAACCACCTAACGAACTGAAACCAGAACTGGTTAAAGTTGATTGCCGTTGGGAGTGGGATGGAGTGAGGACAGGGAGAAGGAGACTTTTCATAGTGTTCTGTCCTATTTGAGTGTAACTTCCATCACATGTGGGCATTACTTTTAAAATAAAACTGGAAACAAGAATAAGATTACCAAGTGTTGACACTGGGGAAGAAACAGAAGCTCTTATACCCTGTTTGCAAGAGTGAAAACTGAATTGGTCCAAGCTTTTTTAAAAAAAGTCATGAAATGCTGAGAAAACTTGAAGTCATGTGTGTGCCTTTAGGAGTTCTATTTTAAATAAGACATGGAAGTTTTAATACACTTATGCTGCAAACTGGGAAGTGCTAGGGAACCCACGTCCTCCCCATCAGCCTGGCTGGAGCCATCTCGGACAAGCATCTATTTGTGGCAGAGATTTTATACAGCAGGAGCTTGAGAGTGACTCTGTCACTTACCTCATGGATGCACAAACACCTGAGAAGAGGAGCAGGAAGGAGCGGCAGTGGCCTTTCCTGAAGAAATGAGGGATGCCTTCTCTCAAAACTTCATGGCAGGTCACAATTTTGTCTTACACCATATTGTGACAGGAAGAAATGCTGCCTGTGGAGACTCAAGAATAGGACACAGACCAAACAGGAAAATCCCAATGAGACCATGCATTGCACGGTCTTTTGCAACCCTCAAAGGCAAAGCACTTTACAGGCAGTAGGCATTTATATTAGTGTGCTAGGGCTGCCATAACAGAATAGCATACATTGGGGGGCTTACACAACAAATATTTATTTTCGTACAGTCCTGGAGGCTCAAGTTTGAGATTAAGGTGCACCAGGATTGGTTTCTGGTGAGGACTCTCTTCCTGGCTTGCAGACAGCCACCTTCCTGGTGTGTCATCACATGACTTTTTCTCTGTGTATACAAAGAGAGAGAGAGAGAGCTCTAGTGTCTCTTTTTATAAGAACACCAGTCCTATTAGCTTAGGGTTCAATCCTTATGACCTCATTTAACCTTGATTACCTTCTTGAAGGCGTTATTTCCAAATACAGTCACATTGGTAGTTAGGGCTTCAACATATGAATTTGGAGGTGACACAATTCAGTCCATAACAGTATGGAATAAGCACTTATGGTTATTGAATAATGAATGCTCTGACTGCTTTCCTGGATACATGAGGGCCCTAATTTTTATGCCACACAATGGAGGCTGTAAGGAGAAAGAAACTCTCCTTCTTGTTCACACCCATCTTATCCCTCCTCAAGGTGGATGTCATTGCTAATATGATTGCACTGCTAAGGTCGACAAGAGAGCAGTTTTTACAGTGTCCCTATGAGGTGGCAGGGACTTGCTCACCCATCACTCAGCAAACATCCACATGTCCATGACCAGCTACTGCCCCCTTCACACCTGCCCCCACATTGGGACCTGGCTCATTCTCTCTATCTCTGTCACTACCAGCTATGGTCTGAATTTTTGTGTCCCCTTCCTCCATAGATTAATATGTTGAATCCTAATTTCCAACTCGATAGTATTAGGAGATGGGACCTTTGAGAAGTGATTAGGTTATAAGGATGGCGCCCTCATGGATCGGATTAATGGAAAGAGAAGAGAAGAGAAGAAAAGAAAAGAAGAGAAAAGAAAAGAAAAAAAAGAAAAGAAAAGAAAGGGCTCCAGAGAGCTGCCTTGCCCTTCTACTATGTGAGGACACACCAAGAAGGCATCATCTATGATCCAGGAAGTGGGCCCTCACCAGACACCAAATCTGCTGGTGCTTCGATCTTGAACTTACCAGTCTTCAGAACTGTGAGCAACAAATTTCTGTTGTTTAAAAGCCACCCAGTTTAAGGTATGTTTGTTATAGTCGCCCAAACAGACCAAAATGCTCTCTGTCTCTCTCTAACCAAGGGGTAACGAGAGGCTGAGATCTGTATTCATTTTTAGGGGTAAATAATGGGGGCTCCACTTCAGTTTCTAGCCTTAATTGTACGCTCTCTGGAGGAGGAGAAAATGGGGATAGGCAGAGATGTAGAATAGGTATTGTATGCACCCCACAAAAAAATAGCAGCCTTTGTTTTCCATTTGTTGTCTTCTCTCTGTCCTTCCATCTGTCCTCAAAGAGAAGAGGCCTCACAGGCAAGAAGCACACGAGAATACAGATGCTCCCAGGGTCCCTGGAAAAATGCCATCAAAATCTAGTGTACATCTGTAACGAAGACAGTTTATTGTTCCAAGAGTCTGCATGTTTCACCTAATAAAGAGTCATATAAACATAAGGAAGCTCTGGCCTCAAGCTACAAATGCATTTGCTCACTGAGTGCCTGACTGGAGGACAAACTGTGCTTCCTGAACAAACCAGAACCATATAAAAACAATCCTCCCTGAGTACATAGGACCCAAAGTGATTTCTCAAGATGCTCATTTCCTTTCACAAGTAGTCCCAGGTAGTATGTCATATTCAGAGCAGTCCTGGTACTCTCCTAGAACACCACAGCTCAACATCCTTTCGGTTTCCCTGTCCAGAGGCCTAGCATGCTCATTTCCTCTCTAAATCCCTTGACTCTCAAAAATATCCCTAACACATTTACAGTTTACAAAGTATTTTCACATGTCATTTAATTCTTACAAGTACGCTGTGAGATGACAGAGACTCAATCATTCATTTATTCAGCAAGCACTAATCAAGGGCTAGGTACCATGCCAGACCCTGGGGAGACAGAACAGGCTAAGATGTGCTGCCCACACTTGAGGAGTTCACAGAACACCAAGGGAAACAGACAATGCCCCAGCCTAGCTGCCACGGCAGGAGGGCACCACAACTTAAGAGAGCACAGAGGGAGTCCATTCTGGCTCAGGAGAACCAGGGAGGTTTCCTGAGGAATATGGCCTCATTCCTGATGGGAGAGTCAGAGCTGAGCAGGCAAAGAAGGGGACCAAAGGAATGCCAGGCAAGCAGGAGGGCATTCAAGTTATAAAAGAGAAAGTGTGGCCCAAGTGTGGTGCTTTCAGCAGCTGAGTATGGCTTGAAGTAGAGTGTGAAGTGTGGGAGGAGAGGTGGACAGGAGATAAATCCAGAGAGGAACTCGGGGCCAGATCACAGATGAGTATATTTCAGGACATGGTAAGGAAATTGGATTTTTACCCTAGGGAAATAAATAGGTAATTGTTAAGGGGTTTCAATAAGGCAGGTACATGGATGAGCTGTGCAGTTTAGAAAGAGTAATCAGGATGGCTAGGTGCAGTGGCTCACGCCTGTAATCCCAGCACTTTGGGAGGCCAAGGCGGGCTGATCACTTGAGGTCAGAAGTTCAAGACCAGCCTGGCCAATATGGTGAAATCTCGTCTCTACTAGAAATACAAAAATTAGCCAGGCGTGATGGCACACACCTGTAATCCCAGCTACTCAGGAGGCTGAGGCAGGAGAATCACTTGAACCTGGAAGGCAGAGGTTGCAGTGAGCCAAGATTACATCACTGCACTCCAGCCTAGGGGATAGACTGAGACTCCATCTCAAAAAAAAAAGAGTAATCAGCCAGTGCAGATGCTGAACTGAGGGGATAAGCCAGGAAGATCCTGAATGGTCCAGGAGAGAGAAGAGATTTTCATTCAGAGCAGTGGGAATGGGGATGGGGAGGAGGGATGGTTCAGGATATATTTAAGAGGACATACAGGACTTGTGACTGGATGACTGTGAATGGTGTAGGGGAAGCTGGGGCAGACATCCAGATTTCTGTTTGGGCCCATGAGTAGATGATGGTGCCATTCACCTAAGTAGGATGAGGAAGAGAAACAGGTTTGGGAAGAAAGTGAACAGATTGATTGGGCATTCTGAGTTCTAGGGACATATAAATCCCAAACAGAGATGTTTGGGGAAGTTTGGGTTCAGGGCTCGGCAACTCAAGGGAGAGGTCTGGCTTGGTGATATGGATTTAGGGGACTCTGGCATAGTAGCTGTAGATGGTGTCACAGCAGTATGTGAGGTCTCCCAAGGGGAGGATGCAGAAGCCTGATGTCATTAGACAGATGAAGGGACTGAGGCTGCCTGAAGATCTCATAGCTGGTCCATGGCAGAGCTGGGCTGGAGCCAGGTCTTCTGACTCCAAGCCCAGTGCCCTATCTGCCACACAAAAGTCTAGCCATGGACTCCTGGATATGAGCCTGGGCTGTACCTGGAAGCCAACAGGTTTTACCTCTGTTGTTTCCTTGTTTTATCTAATAGGAAGTAGCCCTTGAGCAGTGGCCAAGAAGCCCTTCATCGTGTTGCTCTTGGTAGGCTGCAAGGGTGAGTGGAGGAATAGTCTAAATACCTACTGGGGAGATACCCTTGGGTGAGACAAGGCAGAAAATGCTCACACTTGCCACCATGTTCACCCTGTCATTCAATCCTTACATCTGCTCTTCCTGGGTCACTCACCTTCCTGCTTACTTCCCTAGACTCTGCTCACATCAGGTTCTTTGCTTCACCTCCCCTCTCCATCAAAATCTTCCTGTTTTAGTCCCATCCCACCTCCACTCTATAGTTCTCTGCTAGACCATGAGATAAAGCAAGTCCTGCTATGATGGGTACTAATCAGTTAACGAGAAATCCATCCCATGGTACCCACTCCTTTTAACCAGAATTCTTGGAGACATGTAAGTAGCATTGCTAAAGGCAATAATTTGAAGCAACTTGGCCAATTATTGAGGAAAGAATAGGCATATAGGCAGGAGAGGAACTAAGAGAGAAAGTTGGGGCCAGATCACCATCGGTATGTTTCATATTACATTAACATGTTTGGATTTGAGTTCATTCAACATGGTGATGCAGTGGCCTGCTAGTTAAGGCCCTCCTTGTCATGACAGTTGACATTCTATTTCAACACCTGGTAAACAATAGGTATGCCCTTCTGTACACATACACCGTAAGCATCTCTTGTCTCCTCATCTGCAATACAACAGAATAGAGACAGGGTGATTTTTCAAATCAAGGCCACAGGTCCCAAATGTTTTTCTCAAATTCTGTTAGTGATCTCATTGGTAGAACCAGTGCCAGGCCAGGCTAGAAATCCAATCAGAAACAATGTTTACTAAGGGGCGAATTAAGAAGGAATCCCTTGGGTGAGGGAGGGTTTTTCTCCCTTGGCAAAATATGATTTGCTGTTTTCAAGTTAACGAAAAGAAGGGGGGAAACAAAAAATAACAACTGAAAGATCTTTTAAAGGAAGTACAAAATTGGACAGACCAAGGAACACTTACGAAACAGCCTGCCCTGCTGTCTGGTTCCAGCCTTGCAAGACTTAAGCCACAGTGACCCCAGGGTCACGGAAAGAAGCAGCCCGCTGGGGTTAGGGTTTGAGGAGGAGGAATGTTGTCCAGCACATGTGGTGCAGGGCGGCAGGTTTATCTCAAGGGCTCAAGATTCTACAGTAAGCCCCAGGGCATGCTGACTGCCTTGCCTGGGTAGACGTTGGGCCACCCAGTGCTCTAATGTGACTCTGGGTGATGGGTTGGCTGCAGATGGTGGGGCGAGCCCAGCTGGCCTTGCAGCTACAGAGAGGAAATGCCAGAGCCCTGGGGATTGGGCTTCATGGAGTTCATGAAATCACATGCCTTCCAGCTGTAAGGTTGTCCAGTCTCACTCCCACCAGTTGATGTCTGAATTCCCTTAGCAACATTCTTACCAAGTGGTCATTAAGCCAGTACTTGAATAGCCCCCATGACAGAAACTTTTATTCTTCAAGAAAGTCAGTTTTGTCTTTGGATAGTTCTGGCTGGAGGGGTAGGAGATACTAAATCCCTCCATTACTTCAACTGCCTGGTGGGGGATGGTTCTCTGCACTCACACAAAAGACATTTCTCCCCATCCCAAGTGGCAGGAGTTGGTCTGAACACCTGGGTCTGCCAGAAGGCACAACAGACTAGTCACCCTACATCTCCAAGCACAGGTGACAGGGGCATTTTGAACTGCATGTCACAAGAAGAGGTCTGCTTTGTTTACCTCTGAATCTTCAGCAGCTGCCCCATGATTGACACTAGAAAAACTAGATAAATATTTCCAAAAAATGAATTTATGAACAAGCCTAAGGTTTTGCCATTTATCTCATCAAGAAACAGAATTTGGATTTACAAAAGTCAAATGTGATTTTAAAGGGCATTCAAGACTCAACAAAGTCATTCTAACCACTCCTCCCTTAACCCAGTGCACGCCACCTAGGGTAAGTACCAAATTTTGTGCTGTGCTTTTGCAATGGGTCTCTACTTGAAGAGATATACTATCTCCTTTATCATATTGTAAATTCCTCCAGGAAGTTTCACCAGAAAGTTATTCTGGCTTATTGTGTAACTTCCAAAGTTATACAGTGCTGGGCAGACATTGAGTAGTAAAAATGTTCCATACTTGGTCTATACTAGGTACCCACAAATATTTATTGAATGAATGAGTGAATGAATGGCAGAGGGAAAGGCTTTGTTGTTGTTTTATAAAAGTACAGAAGTCAGATTATCCAAACTTTACTTCTTACAGACATAAACATGCATATATGCACACACACATTCCTTTCCTTCTCTTAACTTTGAATAATTCTTGGAGTGTTTTGACTATTCCCAAACTTATTTTTCAAAAATAAATATTTCCACCATTTCACTTAAATTCACCTACTGTATTTTTGGCCATTAATCATAGACCCTGGGTTTTATTTGTAGATCATAGTAGAAATTAATAATTAAGAATGTACATACTATAAACTGTAAAATAAGAACTAAAGTAACACAGTAAAGAATTATGGATAATAAATATTATTATCCATAAATATTATCCATAATTCTTTACTGTGTTACTTTAGTCCTTATTTTACATTTTATAGTATAAACAGTAGAGGA
The DNA here is from genome assembly GCF_028885625.2 of Pongo pygmaeus. NCBI lineage: Eukaryota > Metazoa > Chordata > Mammalia > Primates > Hominidae > Pongo > Pongo pygmaeus. Next base: position 135,352,917 of record NC_072373.2, on the reverse strand, counting down.
GATAAATAGAATACTTTTTTAAAATATTGGATTAGTCCAAAAGAAGGTAGAAAAAGAAGAAAAATAGAACAAAAGACAGATGAGACATAGAAAACAAATACCAAGATGCTAGATTTAAACTGAACCATCTCAATAATCATATCAAATGTAAATGGTCTAAACATCCCAACTAAAAGAAAGAGATGTCCAGATTTGATTAAAAATAAGCAAAAAGCAAGACCCAAATAAATACTACCAATAAGAAACCCACTTTAAGTAAAAAGATACAAATAAGTGAAAAGCAAAAGGATATAAACAGTAATCTTAAGAAAGCTGTAGTGGCTATATTAATATCAGAAAAAGCAGATTTCAGAGCAAAAAATATATAGCCAGGGATAAAGCTGTTTCCCATTTAGTAAAAATAAAGGTGCTAAATTATCAAGAGGACATAGGATAGGAATCATAAATGTTTGTATTTGTAACAACTAACCTTCAAAATACGTGAAACAAAATATGGAAAAATTACAAGGATAAATTAACAGATACATGATTATAATAAAATATTTTAACACTTCCCTCTCAGTAGTTAATAGACACAGAAAGAAAATCGTACAGATAACAACTCGAATGACACTATCAACCAACTTGATCTAATTCACATTCAGAGAACATTCCACCAAAAAACAAACCAAAAGGTCAACATAATACAAATTCTTTTCAAGTGCATATAGAACATTTTCAAAGACAGACCATATTCTGGGCTATTAAGCAAGTCTGAATACATTTAAAAGGATTTGGGTCATACAAAGTATATCCTCTGACCAAAATGGAATTAAAATAGAAATCAGTAACAGAAATATATCTGGAAAAAACTGCAAATATTTGGAAACTAAATTTCACACTTATAATCTATAGGTCAAAAAAGAAATAAATCTCAAGGGAAAATACAGTATATTTTAGAATACATAAAAATGAAAATACAACATATCCAAATTTGCGGGATGCAGACCAAGCAGTACACAGAGGTAAATTTATAGCACTAAATGCTCATATTAGAAAAGAAGAGTCAGGCATGATGGCTCATGCCTATAACCCCAGCACTTCGGGAGCCTGAGGAGGCAGGATAACTTAAGGCCAGGAGTTTGAGCCTAGCCTGATCAACATAGCAAGACCCTCTCTCTATAAAAACTGCAAAACAAACAAACAAAATTAGTCAGGTACAGTGGCATGCACCTATAGTCCCAGCTACTTGAGAGGTGAAGCAGGAGGGCCCAGGAGTTCAAGGCTGCAGTGAGCTAGGATCTTGCCACTGCACTTCAGCCTGGGTAGCACAGTGAGACCCTGTCTCAAAAAAAAAAAAAAGAAAAGAAAGAAAGAAGGAAGGGAAGGAAAGGAAAGGAAAAGAAAAGAAAGAAAAAAAGAAAGAAAGAAGAAAGGAAAGGAAAAGAAAAGAAAGAAAGAAGGAAGGAAAGGAAAAGAAAAGAAAAGAAGGCCTGGGCATGGTGGCTCACACCTGTAATCTCAGCACTTTGGGAGGCCCAGGCGAGTGGATCACCTGAAATCAGGAGCATGATTTAGGAGCATAATTCAGGAGCATAAATCAGGAGCATAATTCCAAATGTTGAAATGCCAAAAAATCAAAATCTTGAAAATGTAATTCTGGAAAAAATAATTTTAAAAAATTCTTTAAAAATATTTATGTTTTTAAAGGGTCTCTGTTTGAGAAATATACCAGAACACTTCATAGGCCACTTTACACAATGAAATAGGCAATAATAACATATATATTTTTGAAAGCATAAACACTAGATATACTAACAACAGTTGCACAGATATAACAGTTATAAGCAGATGAACTGTATTCATAAAGAAATAGGTCAAAAGCAAAATGTACAAATGTAGATCACTATGGTTGGTAATTGTGTGCACCCATGTTTATAATTTCAGTTATCTGAAATACTGTGACAGATGACCTAAGTCGTTTGATGAGATGAATCAAAAACTGCAATAGGTCACCACTGCATTTGCAGTCGTGCAAAGAGCCTAGATCTCAAAAAATTTTACCTTTCATAAATGCAGATGTATGAAGAGGAAATATCTTCATTTATTGAGAAAGCTTTGGTGTTTTTACATACAAGCACAATGGTTACACACAGTCAGTGTTGTGATAATGCACTTTTGGGAAGTCAAATTTGCAAAAAAATGCATAAAACAAATTAAAACTCTCCAAAAGTCTTTACGTGGTTTATACCTCTAGTATTAGAAATGATGCAAAGAGAAATACTTAGCATAGCAAATTGTAAAAAATAATGCTGATGCTTTAAAATAGTGGGGGGAAAGTAAGAAAAAAACTAAAAAACGAAAAAGAAAATTCAGCATATTAAAAATACATTACAAGGGTAGATTGTGGGCAATTGCACACACATAGTCCATAAGAACAGGCCAACTTTCATGATCATTAACTATTTTTTGAAGTCTTGCATTGTGATGAATAGCTGCTTTTTATCTTTTAGGGCATGGCTCTCCTCAAAGAATAAGTTCACATTCATTTTCTTTTTTTTTATTATTATACTTTTAAGTTCTAGGGCACATGTGCACAATGTGCAGGTTTGTTACATAGGTATACATGTGCCATGTTGGTTTGCTGTGCCCATTAACTCGTCATTTACATTAGGTATATCTCCTAATGCTATCCTTCCCCCCTCTCCCCACCCCACAACAGGCCCCCATGTGTGATGTTCCCCACCCTCTGTCCAAGTGTTCTCGTTGTTCAATTCCCATCTGTGAGTAAGAACATGTGGTGTTTGGTTTTCTGTCCCTGTGATAGTTTGCTCAGAATGATGGTTTCCAGCTTAATCCATGTCTCTACAGAGGATGTGAACTCATCCTTTTTTATGGCTGCATAATATTCCATGGTGTATATGTGCCACATTTTCTTAATCCACTCTATCATTGATTGACATTTGGGTTGGTTCCAAGTCTTTGCTATTGAGAATAGTGCTGCAATAAACATACGTGTGCATGTGTCTTTATAGCAGCATGATTTATAATCCTTTGGGTATATACCCAGTAATGGGATGGCTGAGTCAAATGGTATTTCTAGTTCTAGATCCTTGAGGAATTGCCACACTGTCTCCCACAATGGTTGAACCAGTTTACACTCCCACCAACTGTGTAAAAGTGTTCCTATTTCTCCACATCCTCTCCAGCACCTGTTGTTTCCTGACTTTTTAATGACCGCCATTCTAACTGGTGTGAAATGGTATCTCATTGTGGTTTTGATTTGCATTTCTCTGATGGCCAGTGATGATGAGCATTTTTTCATGTGTCTTTTGGCTGCATAAATGTCTTCTTTTGAGAAGTGTCTGTTGATATCCTTTGCCCACTTTTTGATGGGGTTGTTTGTTTTTTTCTCGTAAATTTGTTTGAGTTCTTTGTAGATTCTGGATATTAGCCCTTTTTCAGATGAGTAAATTGCAAAAATTTTCTCCCATTCTGTAGGTTGCCTGTTCACTCTGATGGTAGTTTCTTTTGCTGTGCAGAAGCTCTTTAGTTTAATTAGATCCCATTTGTCAATTTTGGCTTTTGTTGCCATTGTTTTTGGTGTTTTAGATATGAAGTCCTTGCCTATGTGTAATGTCCTGAATGGTATTGCCTAGGTTTTCTTCTAGGGTTTTTATGGTTTTAGGTCTAACATTTAAGTCTTTAATCCATCGTGAATTAATTTTTGTATAAGGTGTAAGGAAGGGATCCAGTTTCAGCTTTCTACATATGGCTAGCCAGTTTTCCCAGCACCATTTATTAAATAGGGAATCATTTCCCCATTTCTTTTTTCTGTCAGGTTTGTCAAAGATCAGATGGTTGTATATATGCGACATTATTTCTGAGGGCTCTGTTGTGTTCCATTGGTCTATATATCTGTTTTGGTACCAGTACCATGCTGTTTTGGTTACTGTAGCCTTGTAGTATAGTTTTAAGTCAGGTAGCGTGATGCCTCCAGCTTTGTTCTTTTGACTTAGGATTGACTTGGCAATGTGGGCTCTTTTTTGGTTCCATATGAATTTTAAAGTAGTTTCTTCCAATTCTGTGAAGAAAGTCATTGGTAGCTCGATGGGGATGGCATTGAATCTGTAAATTACCTTGGGCAGTATGAGTCTTGCTCTGTCGCCCAGGCTGGAGTGCGGTGGCGCGATCTCAGCTCACTGCAACCTCCGCCTCCTGGGTTCAAGCAACTCTCCTGCCTCAGCCTCCAAGTGGCTGGGACTACAGGCACACGTCACCATGCTCAGCTAATTTTTTGTATTTTTAGTACAGACAGGGTTTCACGGTGTTAGCCAGGATGGTCTCAATCTCCTGACCTCGTGATCCACCTGCCTCAGCCTCCCAAACTGCTGAAATTACATGCATGAGCCACAGCACCCAGCCAGGATGGTGACTTTTTCAAATTATTTTGTGCTAGAAGTTCTTTATGCTCTACATTTCAAATATTCTGCCATATACTTAGAACAGATGAGAGCTTTGGTCCAATCAAGCATGCTGATTGACAGACAGGACACAGTGAACCTGCACATGGTGCTCTGTTTCCATTTGCCCTCTGATTCATTATTCTACTTCTCTTCCAAAGCCAGGCTCTATGTTCCTTCCTTTGTGATTCTCCCCTCTCAGAATGAATCACTCTGTGCTTCCTTGGTCACATAGTGTATATTTCTTTTAAGAGTTAATTGAATTTTTTAAGGTCAGACATGTAGTCAAATATGGGCCTGTCCTAGTCACTAGAAAGCAAGCTCTTTGTGGACAAAGTCTGTCAGTTTTTTAAGAGCTTGCAGTAAGTGCCTTTATGAAGTGACTGCCCAGCCCATAATACCCTCCTCTGAGAACTGCCTGCTCTGTCCACAGCAGCATGCTCCTTTCAGCACCTATGCTTAAGCTATATGATCTTGTTCTCTGAGCTGGGCCAGAGTCTCTTCCCCAGGAATTTGGAATTGGGTTAGAGCCATGATCTGGCTGTCTCTTGGCCCCTTGCCCTGCGCACAGGCCATTCAGGCACTGTCGGGTGGCTGACCTGGTGAAGGTCAGCATGCACGGAGAGGAGGCAGCCGACTCAGGGAGAAGCAGAGCAGGAAACAAACGTCACTCTCAGGACTCCGGATGCATCTCAGTCACCCTCTGTCTTGGGTGGCCTGAGATTCCCCTAATCCCTTCCAAACATCCTTTCTTTTCTGCCAAAGCTCTTTTGAAGTGGCATTCTGTTATGAGCCACCTGAAGAGATTTAATTTTAATAATTACACGACCACACACCAACTTATACCTGCTATTTTTAGTATTCTTATTTTCTATTTATGCTTATTTTAATTATTCAGAATTCCTTTGTGAATTTAATACAGCCATTTCCAATGGCAAATCCACATCAACTGCTTCTGTTTTTCCTTAAAGTAACAGCAATGATGTCTTTTCTTGTCAGAGCGGAAACCACTGACGGAGGATGAGCTGAGCTGGATTTCCAGTAAGAGGGAGGAAAGGAGGCATCTCTTCCTATCTTGAGACATTGAGGCAAATATTTACACTTGGAAACAAAACCCATCCTGAAGATAAAATGTCTCAAAATTTCCCCATTTGGAAATGTTTTCTTATATTTTATCTAAATTCTACGGACCTTAACTCCAGTTAAAATCAGAAAAAATCAGAAATCTAGAGAAAATCAGAAAACAGTTGTTATTGGTCTCTCACATACATACAAGCTATCATTAAGGTGCTGTTTAACCCTTTGTTTCCTAGGCTAAATAACCCCATTCTTGGCCTTCACCCTTCATCGTCTTTTTGACTTGACCCAGACTGGAATCCAGTTTGCTCTTCCATTCCCTGTTGCTTGCATCCTGCTTGATTTCCACATTAAAAGAGGATGTTGATAAACCTTCTCTTTCCTCCTCCCAAATGTCTTTAGTCACTTCTCTGCCCTCCCCTCCGTTCTCTCTGTCACTTCCAAAGTTCAAGCGCTCATGAACTCTTGCCTGTGTTTTATAACTAACACCTCTGCTCTCTCCTGTCTTCCTGCATCCTACATAGAACTGCTGACAAAGATGCCTTCCTTCACCAAGGCGTTTTTCTAATGCCTAGTCATGATTATAACATTCCCTTGCTCAAAACCCTTCCCTCTTGCATATAAAATAAAGTCTCAGCTCTGTAGTCTTGCATTCACCCCACATTCTGCATCAGCCGGTCCAATTAATCTCCCACTACACTACCTTTGTGCTTCCTATGGTCCAATCAAGCATGCTGATTGACAGACAGGACACAGTGAACCTGCACACGGTGCTCTGTTTCCATTTGCCCTCTGCTGACTTTCATTATTCTACTTCTCTTCCAAAGCGTGGCTCTATGTTCCCTGCTTTGTGATTCTCCCCTCTCAGAATGAATCACTCTGTGCTTCCTTGGTCACACAGTGTATACTTCTTTTAAGAGTTAATTGAAATTTTGCCTGGGCGTGGTGGCTCACGCCTATAATCCCAGCACTTTGGAAGGCTGAGGCAGGTGGATCACAAGGTCAGGAATTTGAGACCAGCCTGACCAACATGGTGAAACCCTGTCTCTACTAAAAATACAAAAATTAGCCTGGCGTGGTAGCATGTACCTGTAATCCCAGCTACTCAGGAGGCTGAGGCAGGAGAATTGCTTGAACCTGGGAGGTGGAAGTTGCAGTGAGCTGAGATCGCGCCATTGCACTCCGACCTGGGCGACAGAGTGAGACTCCGTCTCAAAAAAAAAAAAAAAAAAAAAGAGTTAATCAAATTTTTTAAGGTCGGACATGTCCTTAGATATGGGCCTATCCTCTTCACTAGAAAGCAAGCTCTCTGTGGACAAAGCTGGGCCCCATGCCCAGTAAGCTCCAGGTCCCTAATGTAATGTATGGCAGGCAGTGCATGATCTGTGAATACTGGATGAATCAAGTTTGAAAAAACATACGTATCTGCAGGCAAGCTGTGGGTCTACGTGGTTTCCTCTGGTCATGTGACTACTATTTCAGAAGATCCATGAGGTCAAATGACTCCGCAAAATTTTGCAGGCCAAATAACAGGAAATCAGAACTTCAAAAGCACACTCCATTACCACTGATCTAAAACACATGTGCCTGGAGGCCCAGTGCTGGAGCTGGGGAGATTTTCTACAGCACACACCAACCAGCCGCCTGCAGCCTGATACTGGGCCTCTAGGAGGGACTGATAAACCACAGGCTCCCCCAGTGTCTGGTCCCCCAGCAAGGGCACTTGCAAAGCCTGCAGATCCCTGAGCATGCATACAGAGCTGTGCCTCCCTTTTCCAAGAATTCTGTCCGCCTAGGCTTTCCAGATCATCGAGACTTGCCCCTACAGATACCCAAATTTTTAAAAGTAAAATCTATTTTGATAAAACAGATTCCAAAAGGAATATAATCCCACAATTCCCCACCTTCTTAAGACCTCTTCTTGATAGATCCAGGCTGACATCAGATATATTAATTGCTGTCTTTCGTACAGGATTGCCCATCCCACTACTGAAGAGGTAAAAATCATTGTGCCCTCAAATAAAAATTACCACAATAATAATAGCCAACATTTATGAGCACTTTCTATGTACCCAGCACACTAAGAGTTACTCTACATATATTGTTTCATTTTTGCTTCACAATATACCTAAAAGGTAGGTGTTATTTTTCCCATCAGTTTCCAGATGAGAAAACAGAAAAGCAGCGAGGTTAAGTTACTTGCCCAAGGTTGCAAATTAAATAATGGAGACAGGCCGTAACCCAGGCCGTTGGGCCCCCAAGCCCACACAGGTAAGCCCTCCACTCTGCTGCCTCCCTAGGTACAATGAGCCTGAGGTACAATGACCAGCTGGTCCCAGGACTTTCCAGGATTTAGCACCATGAAACACCAGGAAAAGCTGAGAGTTGATCACCCTCTCTTGAAAGCTGGAAAGCACTCCGCTAGAACCCTTGGCTTTTATAGGCCCTGTGCTCCTCTCCAATGGTCCATCCCTATCTGTTGAGGATGGGGAAGGAGGCCCTTTCCCAAGCAAGTCAAAATGCTTAAGTCCAGGTCTCTCTGCAAGGCCAAACAGAGACACAGGGGCTCTCTAAGACAATTAATAATACAGCTCTTCAGCCGGGTGCGGTGGTTCACGCCTGTAATCCCAGCACTTTGGGAGGCCAAGATGGGCGGATCACAAGGTCAGGAGATTGAGACCATCCTGGCTAACACGGTGAAACCCTGTCTCTACTAAAAATACAAAAAAATTAGCCGGGTGTGGTGGCGGGCACCTGTAGTCCAGCTACTTGGGAGGCTGAGGCAGGAGAATGGCGTGAACCCGGGAGGCAGAGCTTGCAGTGAGCCAAGATCACGCCACTGCACTCCAGCCTGGGCGACAGAGCGAGACTCTGTCTCAAAAAAATAAAAAATAAAAAAAATAAAAATAAAATAATAATAATAATAATGCAGCAATGCAGCTCTTCTTTAAAGCATATTTGTTCAATACTAGTGGGGGTGAGAAACTTCTATGAGTAAAAATCATGTTTTTTCTTTATATTCAAAACGAGAGAATAGTTGCATACACTTATTATGGGCAATTTTCTAAACCATTCTATGTTTATTAAGGCATGTTAAAGAGCTAATTATTTAGATAACAAAAGGGAAAGGAAACCCCTCCTTCCCAGGAAGCAGCATGGCACCATGCGTTACTTCGTGTCACCTGTCAGCAGACCACAATGTGACTCTAGTCTCCGGTGTGGATGCAGGTCTCGGGGCTGAGGCTCTGCCTGCAGTTGTGCCCCATTATTTGTTTGGAAGTGTCACAAATAGGAATGCTTCCATGAGAACGCTGACACCAGGAAGTTAAAGGAACTGCTTACTTGCACAGGAACAGCTCTAGGCAGAAACCTGAGTTAACTGACACTGCATTTCCAGTTTAATCCAGTGTGGTTTTAGTGCTCCTTCAAAACTAGTATCCCAAGCAGTGTCCATAAGCCCCAGAGACTCCCTCTTTAATTTGCCTGGGTCTGCTGGCCTGAGAAAAGTAACTGGGCTTTGTCACCAGTCTTTTCCTCAAAGACCTTTTCTGAAATCATCTGTGGTTGGGGAGGCTGAAGTTAATGGCAGTCTGGTCCCCAGAAAAGTGGGGCTGCTGTCTTTGGAGAGTGTTGCTTCCATATGACATTAAGTGCTCCTTTGAGAGTTCAAGGTTAACTTCCAGACAAAACAAACAAGGCTTTTTGCCTTGTTTGCATCTGCACAAGCTGGGACATTGTCTTGGCAGGAGGACTCAACAGTTTAGGGAAGGAGAACAGGCAGAGGAAAGCTGATCAGCCTAATGGTAAGATTGGCCCTGCTGTGTCTCCCAGTGGCTCTCTGTTTATCTTGGACTCACTTAGCAACGTCCAACAGGCTGGACGGAGCCATTCCCTGGGGGGTTCCTTGAGCCGACGCATCTCACAAGCCTCCCCCAGAGGGATTCCCCAGTTCCAAGAAGGGCAATGGCGTTTGAGGGGGCAGCTGGGTTACTCTTCAATGAACTAAATGTCTCCTTTAGAAACTACAGACCAAATAGTATGAGGCTGCCTGAATAGATGAGTAATAAACAACAACAAAAATATGTTCCATGGAAAATTATAAAGGCATTTTTAAAGGACCCTGGGGCTCACATTTCTGTTCATTTTATTTTATTTTTAAAAATTTTTTCTTAAATTTAACTATTTAGGAAATTGATTTTTAAAACCACAAGGTCAAGATATTTTCCTTCTTCAAAACCAAAACCAAACCTAGTCTGTTTTCTTTCAAAGGAAGTTCACAACATCTCCGTGGAGAGAAGTGGTCACCTTGCGCAGGCATCTCAGTGCTGCTTTGTCTCAATCTCCATAAACAAAATAAAAGAGAAAAACCTGCTTACAGAATCTAATTTATAGGAATATAAAAAGAAGATGCCGACCAAAGAGGATAGCCTCAGAAATATTAAGCTGTTTTCAAAGTAATAAAATCTCATTTCAAGCTAATAAGATCAAAACCAATCACAACTTCAGAGTTCACTTGTGTAAAGGATTTAGCTCCAAAGCATTGATGACATCTTTAAAGTTAAAATATACCCAGCTGCATGCAGTGGCTCACGCCTGTAATCCCAGCACTTTGGGAGGCCAAAGCTGGCAGATCACTTGAGCTCAGGAGTTCAAGACCAGCCTAGGCAACATGGCAAAACCCCGTCTCTACTAAAAATACAAAACTTAGCCAGGCATGCACACCCGTAGTCCCAGCTACTCAGGAGGCTGAGGCACGAGGATCACTTGAACCCAGGAGGCAGAGGTTGCAGTGGGTCAAGATCATGCCACTACACTCCTGCCTAGGCTACAGAGCAAGACTGTCTCAAAAAAATAAAATAAAATAAAAATAAAGTTAAAATCTGTAGAAGTGATGGCCTCTTGCACATGGACGTACAGAGAAAAAGCTCTAAAAGCCTTGTTCTTTGGCCCTTTGCATTCAGTTTAAAGCAAATTAGATACAGTAGAGACTCATTATTCACAAATTGTTTATATATTGCAAACTTTCCTACTCTCTAAAATGTATTTGCAATCCCAAAATCAATACTTGTGGTCCTTTCAAGGTCATTAGCAGACACATACCAAGAAGCAAAAATTTGAGTCACCCAATGCACTCCTTCCTAGTTGATCTTAAACAAGACAATTCTCTGCCTTCTTGTTTCAGCTGTCATATTGTAAACTGGGATCCTTTTCACAGTCTATTTAGTGCAAGCTTTTTCATATTTCTGTGCTTTTTCTTGGTGATTTTGCTGCTTTAAAGTGTCTCCAAAAAAATATTTTAAAAAGCCTAATTCATAGCAACAGAGAATAAAATGGTAATTGCCAGGGGTGGGGGACAGGGAGCAGGGCAAATGAGAAGACATTGATCAAAGAGCACAGATTTTCAGTTATAAGAGAACAAGTAAGTTCTGTGGATTCAATGTACAGCATAGGTAATGACAGATGTGTTAATTTTGTTTTGGTAATCATTACGTAATGTATACATAAGCCAAATCATTACATTATACACTTTGAATATATTCTATCTTTATTTGTCAATTAAATATTTTTAAATAAAAAGTAACATAAAATAAAATGATCCTCAAGTGTAGTACTAAAGTGCTATCTAATGTTCCTAAGCACAGGAAGGCTGAGATGTGCCTTATGGAGAAAATATGTGTTAGGTAAGCTTCATTCAGGTACAAGTTAGTGCTGCTGGCTGAGTTCAATGTTACTGAATCAACACTATGTAATAAATAAGATGTCTTTAAACAGGAACATATACAAGGTCAGGTAGTGATAAGTTGACAAAAATGTGACCAGAGGCTGGCAGGAATCTAACCCTGTATTTCCCTAGGAGCAATAGTTCAGAATCCACTAGCTCAATATTCACAGCAACTTTCTAGAAGGTAACTACCAGGAATAACAAGAACTGACTATTTCCTCAAGCTTATAGCTGCCGTTTTAAGGGCATTTTATTTACATAGTATCTCTTTGTTGCTAATTTTTGTTTACCCTCATTTATTAAGTACCTATTTTGTGAGGGGCGCCAGGATAGTATCTCAGCGGGTCCAGAAGTGACCAAAGCTAACAGCTCTGCCCTGCACATCAAGAGATGGAGTCTATTTCCCTCTCCTTGAATTTTGGCAGAACTTTATAACTGTCTTGATGAATAGAATGTGGCTGAACTGAGGAAGGCTTTCAAGCTTAGGTTGTAAACATTGATACAGCTTCTGCCTGGCTCTGTCTTTCTGGGGCCACTCACCCTTGGAATCTTGGACCCCTGGAACCCAACCACTGTGTTGTGAAGAAGCCGAGCAGCCCCAGAAAGTTCATAGCCAGTAGGGGCTCCCAGTAGGGGCTGACTGACCCCTCATACAGGTGGGTGCCCCTCTGGGGTGAAGCTTCCAGAGGAAGGATCAGGCAGAAATATTTGCTGTTCTGCAATATTTGCTGTTCTGCAGCCTCTGCTGGTGATACCCAGGCAAACAGGTTCTCGAGTGGACCTCCAGCAAACTCCAACAGACCTGTAGCTGAGGGACCTGACTCTTAGAAGGAAAACTAACAAACAGAAAGGAATAGCATCAACATCAACAAAAAGGATATCCACACCAAAACCTCATCTGTAGGTCACCAACATCAAAGACCAAAGGTAGATAAAACCACAAAGATGGGGAGAAACCAGAGCAGAAAAGTTGAAAATTCTAAAAACTAGAGAGCCTCTTCTCCTCCAAAAGATCGCAGCTCCTTGCCAGCAATGGAAAAAAACTGGACGGAGAATGACTTTGACAAGATGACGGAAGTAGGCTTCAGAAGGTCGGTAATAATAAACTTCTCTGAGCTAGATGATGTTTGAACCCACCGCAAGGAAGTTAAAATCTTGAAAAAAGATTAGACTAAAGTCTAACTAGAATAAACAGTGTAAAGAAGACCTTAAATGACCTGGTGGAGCTGAAAACCATGGCACAAGAACTACGTGACGCATGCACATGCTTCAGTGGCTGATTTGATCAAGTGGAAGAAAGGGTATCAGTGATTGAAGATCAAGTTAATGAAATAAAGTGAGAGGAGAAGTTTAAAGAAAAAAAGAGTAAAAAGAAACTAACAAAGCCTCCAAGAAATATGGGACTATGTGAAAAGACCAAATCTACGTTTGATTGGTGTACCTGAAAGTGACGGGGAGAATGGAACCAAGTTGGAAAACACTCTTCAGGATATTATCCAGGAGAACTTCCCCAACCTAGCAAGGCAGGCCAACATTCAAATTCAGGAAATACAGAGAACACCACAAAGATACTCCTCAAGAAGAGCAACTCCAAGACACATAATTGTCAGATTCACCAAGGTTGAAATGAAGGAAAAAATATTAAGGGCAGCCAGAGAGAAAGGTCGGGTTACCCACAAAGAGAAGACCATCAGACTAACAGCGGATCTCTTGGCAGAAATTCTACAAGCCAGAAGAGAGTGGGGGCCGATATTCAACATTGTTAAAGAAAGAATTTTCAACCCAGAATTTCATATCCAGCCAAACTAATCTTCATAAGTGAAGGAGAAATAAAATCCTTTATAGACAAGCAAATGCTGAGAGATTTTGTCACCATCAGGTCTGCCTTACAAGAGCTCCTGAAGGAAGCACTAAACATGGAAAGGAACAACCGGTACCACCCACCGCAAAAACATGCCAAATTGTAAAGACCATTGATGCTAGGAAGAAACTGCATCAACTAACGGGCAAAATAACCAGCTAACATCATAATGACAGGATCAAATTCACACATAACAATATTAACCTTAAATGTAAATGGGATAAATGCTCCAATTAAAAGACACAGACTGGCAAATTGGATAAAGAGTCAAGACCCATCAGTGTGCTGTAGTCAGGAGACCCATCTCATGTGCAGAGACACACATAGGCTCAAAATAAAGGGATGGAGGAAGATCTAACAAGCAAATGGAAAACGAACAACAAAAAAAAGCAGAGATTGCAATCCTAGTCTCTGATAAAACAGACTTTAAACCAACAAAGATCAAAAGAGACATGGAAGGCCATTACATAATGGGAAAGGGATCAATTCAACAAAAAGAGCTAGCTATCCTAAATATAAATGCATCCCATACAGGAGCACACAGATTCATAAAGCAAGTCCTTAGAGACCTACAAAGAGACTTAGACTCCCATACAATAATAATGGGAGACTTTAACACCCCATTGTCAATATTGTACAGATCAACAAGACAGAAGGTTAACAAGGATATCCAAGACTTGAACTCAGCTCTGCACCAAGCAGACTTAATAGACATCTACAGAACTCTCCACCCCAAGTCAACAAAATATACATTCTTCTCAGCACCACGTCGCACTTATTCCAGAACTGACCACATAGTTGGAAGTAAAGCACTCCTCAGCAAATATAAAAGAAAAGAAATCACAACAAACTGTATCTCAGACCACAGTGCAATCAAATTAGAACTAAGGATTAAGAAACTCACTCAAAACCGATCAACTACATGGAAACTGAACAACCTGCTCCTGAATGACTATTGGGTAAATAACAAAATGAAGGCAGAAATAAAGATGTTATTTGAAACCAATGAGAACAAAGACACAACATACCAGAATCTCTGGGACACATTTAAAGCAGTGTGTAGAGGGAAATTTATAGCACTAAATGCCCACAAGAGAAAGTAGGAATGATCTAAAATCGACACCCTAACATCACAATTAAAAGAACTAGAGAAGCAAGAGCAAACACATTCAAAAGCTAGCATAAGGCAAGAAATAACTAAGATCAGAGCAGAACTGAAGGAGATAGAGACACAAAAAACACTTCAAAAAATCAATGAATCCAGGAGCTGATTTTTTGAAAAGATCAACAAAATTGATAGACTGCTAGCAAGACTAATAAGAAAAGAGAGAAGAATCAAATAGATGCAATAAAAAATGATAAAGGGGATATCACCAACAATCCCACAGAAATACAAACTGCCATCAGAGAATACTATAAACACCTCTATGCAAATAAACTAGAAAATCTAAAGAAATGGATAAATTCCTGGACACATATACCCTCCCAAGATTAAATCAGGAAGAAGTTGAATCTCTGAATAGACCAAAAACAGGCTCTGAAATTGAAGCAATAATTAATAGCCTACCAACCAAAAAAAGTCCAGAACCAGATGGATTCACAGCCAAATTCTACCAGAGGTACAAAGAGGAGCTGGTACCATTCCTTTTGAAACTATTCCAATCAATAGAAAAAGAGGGAATCCTCCCTAACTCATTTCTTGAGGCCAGTATCATCCTGACACCAAAGCCTGGCAGAGACACAACAAAAAAAGAGAATTTTAGACCAATATCCCTGATGAACATTGATGCGAAAATCTTCAATAAAATACTGGCAAACCAAATCCAGCAGCACATCAAAAAGCTTATCCACCACGATCAGGTTGGCTTCATTCCTGTGTTGCAAGGCTGGCTCAACATACACAAATCAATAAAGGTAATCCATCACATAAACAGAACCAACAACAAAAACCACATGATAATCTCAATAGATGCAGAAAAGGCCTTTGACAAAATTCAACAGCACTTCATGCTAAAAACTTTCAATAAGCTAGGTATTGATGGAATGTATCTCAAAATAATAAGAGCTATTTATGACAAACCCACAGATAATATCATACTGAATGGGCAAAAACTGGAAGCATTCCCTTTGAAAACTGGCACAAGACAGGGATGCCCTCTCTCACCACTCCTATTCAACATAGTGTTGGAAGTTCTGGCCAGGGCAATCAGGCAGGAGAAAGAAATAAAGGGTGTTCAGTTAGGAAAAGAGGAAGTCAAATTGTCCCTGTTTGCAGATAACATGATTGTATATTAGAAAACTCCATCGTTTCAACCCAAAATCTCCTTAAGCTGATAAGCAACTTCAGCAAAGTCTCAAGATACAAAATCAATGTGCAAAAATCACAATCATTCCTATACACCAATAATAGACAAACAGAGAGCCAAATCATGAGTGAACTCCCATTCACAATTGCTACAAAGAGAATAAAATACCTAGGAATCCAACTTACAAGGGATATGAAGGACCTCTTCTAGGAGAACTACAAACCACTGCTCAATGAAATAAAAGAGGACACAAACAAATGGAAGAACATTCCATGCTCATGGATAGGAAGAATCAATATTGTGAAAACGGCCATACTGCCCAAGGTAATTTATAGATCCAATGCCATCCCCATCAAGCTACCAATGACTTTCTTCACAGAACTGGAAAAAACTACTTTAAAGTTCATATGGAACCAAAAAAGAGCCCACATTGCCAAAACAATCCTAAGCAAAAAGAACAAAGCTGGAGACATCATGCTACCTGACTTCAAACTATACCACAAGTCTACAGTGACCAAAACAGCATGGTACTGGCACCAAAACAGAGATACAGACCAATGGAACAGAACAGAGGCCTCAGAAATAACACCACACATCTACAGCCATCTGATCTTTGACAAACCTGACAAAAACAAGAAATGGGGAAAGGATTCTCTATTTAATAAATGCTGGGAAAACTGGCTAGCCATATGTAGAGAGCTGAAACTGGATCCCTTCCTTACACCTTATACAAAAATTAATTCAAGATGGATTAAAGACTTAAATGTTAGATCTAAAACCATAAAAACCCTAGAAGAAAACCTAAGCAATACCATTCAGGACATAGGCATGAGCAAGGACTTCATGACTAAAACACCAAAAGCAATGGCAACAAAAGCCAAAATAGACAAATGGGATCTAATCAAACTAAACAGCTTCTGCACAGCAAAAGAAACTACCATCAGAGTGAACAGGCAACCTACAGAATGGGAGAAAATTTTTGCAATTTACCCATCTGACAAAGGGCTAATATCCAGAATCTACAAAGAACTTAAACAAATATACAAGAAAAAAACAATCCCATCAAAATTGGGCAAAGGATATGAACAGATACTTCTCAAAAGACATGTATGCAGCCAACAGACATGTAAAGAAATGCTCATCAACACTAGTCATCAGAGAAATGCAAATCAAAACCACAGTGAGACACCATTTCACACCAGTTAGAATGGCGATCATTAAAAAGTCAGGAAACAACAGATGCTAGAGAGGATGTGGAGAAATAGGAATGCTTTTACATTGTTGGTGGGAGTGTAAACTAGTTCAACCATTGTGGAAGACAGTGTGGTGATTCCTCAAGGATCTAGAACTAGAAATACCATTTGACCCAGCCATCCCATTACTGGGTATATACCCAAAGGATTATAAATCATACTACTCTAAAGACACATGCACACGTATGTTTACTGTGGCACTATTCACAATAGCAAAAACTTGGAACCAACCCAAATGTCCATCAATGATAGACTGGATTAAGAAAATGTGGCATATATACACCATGGAATACTATGCAGCAATAAAAAAGGATGAGTTCATGTCCTTTGCAGGGACATGGATGAAGGTGGAAACCATCATTCTAAGCAAACTATCACAGGGACAGAAAACCAAACACCACATGTTCTCACTCATAGGTGGGAATTGAACAATGAGAACACTTGGACACAGGGTGGGGAACATCACACACAGGGGCCTGTCGTGGGGTAGGGAGTAGGGGGAGGGATAGCATTAGGAGAAATACCTAATGTAAATGACGAGTTAATGGGTGCAGCAAACCAACATGGCACATGTATACCTATGTAACAAGCCTGCACATTGTGCACATGTACCCTAGAACTTAAAGTATAATTTAAAAAAAGAAGAAAAAGTAAGTCAGATTATATAACCCTCTAATCAAAAGCTCAACGGCTTCCCATTTCACTATACAATTTGCTCCCACACCCTAAAACCTCTGTTCTCACTTCCTACTATCCTTTCCCTCACTGACTCCCTTAGGTCCCACTGGAAGTGTTCCTAATACACACTGGGTCTCCTTCAAGTCCTTACTCAAATGTCACCTTGGGCATGAGGACCTTCCTAGTCACACTGTCACCCTTTCCTGCTTTATCTTCCTCCATAGCACTCCTCACCACTCAACGTCATCTTAATTATTTATCTGGTTTATTTCTTGCCACTCCATACCACCACCTCCCTCACACACAGACAGTCCCACAGAACACACAGTCGATTGTTAGCTCCATGAGGACAGGGATCTCTGCCGGTTTTACTCACTGTTGCATTCTTACTGTCTTAAACAGTACCTGGTTGGCCATAGAAGTTCATTTATAAACATTTGTTGAATACATGAATGCGAATAAATACTTTAGTTGAAGTAATATCATCTAGGGAGCCATGGGAGAATTTGGATCCAGGTCTTTTGCTCTAGCTTTTCTACAAAGTAATATCCATTAAAATATTTTCAGCTATGATAATAGAATACCCAAATAAAACAATGAAGATAAAGTACTATCTTACAAAACAAGATATTCTGAGGTAGGTGTTTTCATGGTTGATTACTTCAGTAGCCCAGCGATGGTATCGAGGCCCTAGGTGGGTTTTTTTGTTTTTGTTTTTGTTTTCTTACCTTTTCTCATTGCCGTCCTTACTTATTGTAGCATGTTGTATTTCTCAAAAAATGCCACACCTACATATTTATCTCATAGCACATAATCTTCACACAATGTGACTGGCAACTGACACTCCTCCCATTAAGGGAAGGGTCTGTGTTCTCTCTTCGCAAATCTAGGCAGGGGATTGACTGTCCCAGTCAATGGAGTGGGGCAGAAGTGATGCTATGTGACTCTCGAGGGTAGATCACAGAAAGGATACAGCTTCCACCTGGCTCTCTGTTTTCAGATGCTTGCCTCTGGAACTCAACCACGATGTTGTGAGGAAATCCAGGATATATGGAGAAGCCAACATAGAGAAAAACTAAGGCCTCCCTCCAGCGGGGAGCATCAGCTTGTGACCGTGGAGTTAGCTATCTTGGAAGTGAGTCCTTCAGCCCCAGTCAAGCCTTCAGATAGTTACAGCTCCAGCCAACATGTGATTGCAACTTCATGAGAAATCTCCAAGCCAGAACTTCTCTCAAATTCCTGACTCACAGAAACCATGGGAGATTATTATTATTGTTGTTTTAAGCCACTACATTTTGGAGTAATTTGTCAGAGAGCATTGGATAAATAACATACTTTGCATGTTGTCCTTGGGTTTATCCCTTCATAGTTAAAGCATGGCTTCTTTAGCTCCTGACAGCACATCATCTTTTCAGGTAAATACAACAATATTTTGGATACAGAATTCAATTAATCTGCATAGTTGGCATCAAGAAACTAGTATCTTCTGAATCCAAATCTTGATCCAGGATTGCATCACTAAGAGCTACAGGACTGGCTAGATGTTTATACTCTTTTTAATCAAGAGCAGGAAGCTACTCTAAAATATTTTAGACAATTCACTTATCTTTACCACTAGTAAGTTCATGAATGAAATTCTGTTTGGAGCATCCATTATGCTAAGAAGCCACGGATTTCATCAATGGAAACCTATTTCTAACATGAAGTATGCCAGTTAGCAGAGCCTCTACTGTTGATCATAGATAAAGGTCATGGGAGCTCTTGTAGTAGCTGCTTCTGGAGTATAGCCTTCCTAATTAGAATGCTGGCTCTCCACCCTAGGGTGCAAATTCCCAATTTGGGCAAATGACTGTACCTAGGGTATAATGTAACCCATAATACACACATGAGATCATGATGCTTGTGATGAAGTATATTAAATTACAGACACTTTTATACCCAACCTGGCTTTCTTACATTTAGTTCATTGTCACCTCCCCTTTCAAGCACTCTGTCAATCTCACTATTAATTTTCTCTCACTTCTGAGGAGTCCCATCCACTCAAACACAGGAATGGGTTTCCTTTCTGATATTCCTGCCAGTATTAGTTCCAGAGACCTTGTTTTGGCTCCTGTGTCAGCTCAGTGCTTGCCTATTTCCCAAGGAAGACAGTAATCCTTGTAGACAGTTCAGTTCAATCCTATATTAAAGAAGGTTCAAACCTATATTAAAGAAGGACGACATATGCTATATTTCTTTAACTGCCTAATAATTTGCAATTAGAGTCAGTAACTCTCATAATGGCTGAGGCTGCTTGGAGCCTGCTGGATTAAGACCAGGATCATATTATTTTTTAATGGCTGCCTTTTGGGTTTTACAAGAAAGACACTGAAAAGATAATGAATACATTACATTCCCATCAAATATCCATGTTCTCCTCAGTCTCCATCTGGGGATAGATAGGAAATGCCCTATTCTCTCAGTGGCAGACATCAGCCAAGGTTTATCAAGCCATGTGGATACATGGGCATTTACTAAGGAAGGTAGAGATGCCAATAAAGCAGGGGCTATGAAGGTTAACCCCAGGAGAGAGCCTGGATTCCGGGCCACTGCTGCCAACACTGTGATCCTAAACATGCTCCTTAACCTTTCTTGGCCCCTACATTTCCTTGTCTATAAAACAAAAGGTCATGAGATCCCTCCTAGCTGGAGAGGCTATTTCTGGCTATCTAGAGCTGTCACTTCTGGGCAAACCTGGTATTGCTGCCCTCTTTGTTGTTTCCATTTTTTATTTCCCTCCTCCCTCCTTTTTTTCCACATAGAGTACCTACTATGATCTCAGAACAGTCCCTGCCCTCAAGCACTTTTCCATCTAGTAGAGGACATAGCAATGATAATTATTATAATCATTATTATTTTAATGAGAATAAACACTAAAATGCTAACTGCCAATATTTACTGGGCTCCCACTATAAGCCAGGTATTATGCTAAGTGCTTTTCATGCATCAGCTCATTTAATTTAATTCTTGCAATACCTCTAAGAGGGATGAACTGTTATTCTACCAGTTTGTGTTTCAGAGAAGTCAAGTGATGCACCTCAAAGCCCATAGCTCTTGCCTGATAGAGCCTTTTGAACAAATAAAAAATCACAGTGCCACACGACAAGTGCTACCATACTGGTATGCACAAAAAGCAGTGAGCAGCTACCAAGAAGGAGAAAAAAAGATCCCTCCCTACATGAATCTGGAAAGACTCTTTGAAGAGGTATCATTGAAGAATAAGAGTAACTTTACCTGATGAAGAAGAATCTGATTGCAAGATTAGATTAACCCGTAACTTAGAAAGTGATGAAGAAATAGTAAGTATCACTGTTTTCTAATAATATTACAATAAAGGAAATGACCTGGGTTTTCATCTGGCTTTATGTTAATGTAGATGACACACTTTTTTTTGCCACACGCACACTTACAAAGATATCCGCTTCATGGTTTCAATTATTGCTTCATTTCCTCCTTCGTGCTAAGTGACGCTGCCTGTTTGGTGAAAGCGTACAAGAGTTCTCTTGTAGTCTTCTGCCTGCCCTTCCCCAATTTTCCAGTCTATGTGTTTGTTAATCACGTGGTGATTTTCCAGGACAAGAACTTGAGCATACTTTACTTAAGATACGTTATAGAACAGATCAGGGAAAACCCCTTCACTTTCTAGGAACATTAGCAGCTACGTGAAGGCCTCAGAGAACCATTCCCTCATTCAATTTCTGGCTTTGACTTATACCCAGCCACATATTTCAGGGTTTAAAAGTGTGGAAATGTGATGTTTTTCTGCTGAATATTCATGTCTTCTTTAGATAATAGGAACTCAGTTTTTCCTGGGGAACCACTTTTCCCCCAGTCTCAGTCCAAGGGCTTGAGAGTGGTTACCCGCCCCAGGCCTGGCCAATCAAGGTAATAGTCATGATCCATTCTGGGCTGCAAAGCATCAGCCTTGGAACTTTGCTTGGTCTTCTTTCGTAGCAAATCTAGTGAGATATGCGCTTGGTACTACAGGTGCCCATCATTGCCACAGTTGAGTACAGCCTACTGAAAATGAGGCTAACCCTAGCAGCCTCATGTGTGGACAGAGAGAAAGCAATGAAAGGCATTAACAAGCCTTAGCAAAAACACACCGTATTAGCCTCGTTCACTGCCAGAGAGGCCCCTGATGGGGACACAGTGACACAGTGTCTACTGATACTGCCCTTATTCAAGAGGTCAGTGCTGTCCTTCACTCCTACCTCCTTCCCCACACCCTGGCTAGAATCTCATTAACTCCTCCAACAACTTAAAATCACTCTCCCGCCTTTGTGTTAGATTTCTGTTTCCAACTCTGCCCCTGTCCCCTGCCAAGACCCACCAGCCTCATGGCAGAGACACCTCTTCGTGTCCCAGCAAGTACATCTGTGTGGTCAGTCAGGAACCCTCTCAGGGCCAGTTGCAGCCCTTCCATCACCAGGTGACCCTATCTTATGACCAGAGAGCCTTAGACTTTCCACCTTCCCTTGAGGCACCATGGTCTTCATGCCAAAGAATAAGATGCCAGGCTTCTCCCTGGATATCCACGGCCTCAACACCAGTGCTGTCTGAAACTACTGGCTGCTCACACCAACCCCAATCTGCAGAAAAGCAAGCTGGGATGTCTGAATGAGTCTACATGGAGGATATTCCTTCAAATGTGCATCAGCGTGCATGGGGCTATTTGTTCTGTAAGATAGCCCAGCCATATCCCAGAGCTGATTAAACAACAATTATGCCACAAATAATATGCCCAACATTATGATATTCTAGGATAACACCCTGATTGTCTCTGAACCTCACTGAATGTCATGGTTGCTGGTGACCCACTGTGATGTTTCTGGGCCACATTCTATGTAGCTAAATTGTTTGAGATATTAACATACCTGGAAGAAACTTTCGCCAGTCCATTAAAAATCCTCTAGTCTTTTTAGGCCACTTAAGGAAGGGTCATAGCTAGCATGGTATGGTCTACAAACTTCAAGTCTACATTCCTGACATGACACCACCCTTCCTAGTAGGAACCAGCCACAAGAAGAAAGGCCACTCAGGTTTCCTAGCAATGCCTTATTTTGGACACATTCCAAGACAGCCACAGTCAAACCAAAGTTTCAGGCAGGTCTCAACTAAGACTGGTTTGTATTTCCAAAGTCACTTATAAGCCAAGTCCTGGGACCCAGAATGTATTTTCCCATGGAAACAGTGACATAGACTGTAACAAAGGCATCAGGCCAAGCCAAGTGCCTACACAAGTGCCTACAGCTATCATGGTGCCAAGAGCACTATTTCAATAACTCCCAATAACTTTATGTAACATTGCTTCCATAGGAAAGCTCCAATTGAGTTTCAGTCTCCAATACAGGATTCTAGGAACACATTTCCAAGCCCCCACATTCATCTTGGCAGCATGAGAGAATTACCTCTTTTGATCAAACGTTCATTCATTCCCACAAATACTTATTGAAACTCTATTTTTCATGAGCCACTGCTCTAGGTGCTGGGGATACAACAGTGAACAAAAGCCACCCACAAAGTTCTGAAGTGGAAACACAAAGTGATCTGATACCATATTGGCCAGCATAATGAAGGGAGGGTCATCTTACTGTTTCTTCCACAATGGCCAGTGAGTTCCACAGGTGAACTTCCATTTTCACCCTAGAATACAGAAATGCTGACTCTTGGTTTCCTAGCTTAACAATGATAAATCCGGTCTTCACTTTGCATTCTATTTTTCAAATTTACCTGTTGACACTCAAATTGATTAGAAGAAAATCATCAAGATAAGACACATTCTCTCTTCTTCCATGTGGCAAAAAAGGACCCTGGGGGACACATTGAGTCTTAATTGAGCTTGACAGGCTTCCTTGGAAATTTTGAAGGGTTTGGGGGGACGAGGAGGAGGGTGATGCCCCCAAGCCAATAGAACCACCAGACCAGTGGATTTCCAGTCAATCCAGATGGCAAGAAAGGAGCTGCATTCTTCTGCTTCCCAGCTGCTCTTGGAGACTCTTCCAGGTAAGTTAATCTGAAATCCGTTTACCTCTCTAACATTTGCTTACTTCTTTAACACACTGAGAATTCTGCTGCCAGATTGACTGTAGATTGGAATTTGCACACTTCACTCTTTACTACCTCTCACGTATTCACCCAGAGCACTTAGAGTTCCCAAATTTAAAGGGATGTTTGCTAATTTTCAAGTACTTATTGTCCCTTATAAAGTGATCTTGTAAGGTTTTTTTCCCCCTTCTTGGACCATGTTTAATGGTTTTTTTGTGATTGAAGCAATGGGAAACAACTCTTCCTTACAGAGAAGAAAACAAACTCCAAGAGTAGTAAATCTTCATGACACTTACTCCTTCTTCTTTTCCTTCTTAACAGGTTTATTTATCTGGATTAAAACTCACATTAAGCTTTTTTTGAAGGGTATTTGCAAAAGGCCTACAATAATAACCAGTGACTTTCCAATGGCATCATTAGATTATGAGCTTCCTTGGAACAGGGAGTATCTTTAGTTCTGCTGAAGAGTGCAGGATGAAAGTTAGACAAAATAATAATAATAACAACAACACATCTAACAGTTATGCAGATATTGCTCAAAAACTGGCTTTTACTAGCAGGGTGGCACATTTCTCTATTGACCTGATATCAGAAAAAGCAAAGCAGTCTTTTAAAGACACAGACAAAATGTTTCTGGAA
This sequence comes from Pongo pygmaeus, assembly GCF_028885625.2. Lineage (NCBI taxonomy): Eukaryota > Metazoa > Chordata > Mammalia > Primates > Hominidae > Pongo > Pongo pygmaeus. The sequence continues at coordinate 135,328,852 of NC_072373.2, read as the reverse complement.
TACATCTGTTGAAGATCATGGGAGAGGATAATTATATTTGTTGTATTTGGAAATAATAAATTCGACCTGCGTATATATAGAGTATTTAAAAATTCTTTCTTGATAACTTTTATTCCCATGGAGAGTAATTTTCCCAAATCCACTGAAATGAGTTCACATACTCAATGTTTGTAAATAGCATCCCTCTGATCTCCTACAGAGCAAGTGGAACTGTATTCCAACCCCAGGGCCAGAAACTTGAGACCATGTGCCAGTCCATGGCACCAGAGTCCGGTCTGTCCCCATCTCTATGGCCGCTGGTGCAAACATCAAGAGGAGAAGTGGAGGTGGATGGGCCTCCTCTGCTTTTTTTACCCTCCCATGGGGATAGGATGTAAAAGTGGGACCAGAAGAAGAGACAAATAAACAAGTGTTCTCCTGTTCCCTTTAGGAGTCTGAACATGGAGAACAGAGGCCGAGTACCTGCCAGAAGGCAGCAGTTTCTGGCAGACATCCAGGAAAGCCCTCTTGTTGTGTCTTCAAAGGCAAAGTGTCACCTTTTCTGGTCTGCAGGGCTTATAGTCAATTTGACTCGATGCTTTGCCACTTTCTATCTGTGCGACTTTGGAAAAGCAACTGAGCCTCACTCTTTTCCTTTATAAAATTCAGAATAATATAAATTTTACCACTTAGGGCCAAGGATTGAATGAATTAACATTTGTACAGCATAATAGAGGCACCATATATGTGACACATAGTAAGCATGCCAGAAAGAGTAACTAGTATTGGGTTTTCCTTACATAAAATTACAAAGCCTATACTTTATTCCCCAGGTTGGAGAAGATGCTTTTCCATTTAAGCCCAAGAGATGCAGAGATTCAGCAGTTTACTGGCAATGTTTTGTATGTGGCGTGATGGTTAGTAAGAGAATTCTAGCCTCTATTCAAAGTGCTGTGCTAGACTGTGAAAAGAAGCTTGGCTAGTTCTTTCTGTTCAAGAATGAATGACATCACTACCTCAGTCCTTGAAAACCAAATGAGAGAGTCATGGAGGGTGCTTAGCAGAGTTTCCCCACACATTTCTAGAGCATTTCCCGCAAGCTGACATTGCAACCCCACGCAAATAAAAAGTTAGGCAACACTTTCCTTAAGTACCTTCTATGGAAAGAACACTGTGCTCTAGTTACAAAGCCATGAATGGTTGCAGAAACGGATGCAGTAAAACATCCAAGGCTAGGCCAGGCACAGTGGCTCACGCCTGTAATAGCAGCACTTTGGGAGGCCAAGGTGGGTTAATCACCTGAGGTCAGGAGTATGAGAGCAGGCTGGCCAACATGGCAAAACTCCTTCGCTACTAAAAATACAAAAACTAGCCAGGCATGGTGGTGCACACCTGTAGGTCCAGCTATTTGGGAGGCTGAGGCAGGAGAATTGCTTGAACCCTGGAGGCAGAGGTTGCAGTGAGCTGAGATCACACCATTGCACTCCAGCCTGGGTGACAGAATGAGACTCGAAAAAATAAAAAATAAATAATAAAAAAAAGAACACCCAGGACCAGATGTAAAGATGGAGCCAATGTGGACTGAGCCCTGAGCTGGGCATCAGAAGAGCCTGGATCCTTGGCTCATCCCCTCCCCTTAATAGCTGCATGATCTCAAGTATGGCAATCGATGTCCCTAGGCCTGTGTGCTCAAGTGTACAATGCAGGAAGTAATTCTGAAGGTTCTTTCTAACTTGTGGTCTCAGTTAAGAGGAAAAAAGGAAACATGAAAAGATGTGAGATAAAATAACAGAGCAATACTCCCTGCATCATAAATCCAGAGGTAGCTAGGCTGGACCAAAGAGGTCATCAGGTAGAAAGTTTAAGTGTCTATTTTTCCCAATTAGGTTTGTTTAAATGATTGAAATCCTTGAACTACACACTTTCCTAAGCTGATAGGAAGGAACCAGTACTGAGTACGTTGGTTCACTGGGGCATATATCTGAGCTGCTGGTGAAGGTTGGAAACTCTGGCATGTGAACCTATCAGAAGCCTTTGTAAGGAAATAGCCACTGATGAGTTCGTTGTGACAAATGGCTGCAAAACCCTGAGACAGCCTGAGTTAGGAAAGAGGCTTTACGTCCCAGGAGAAAGCAAAATGATCTCATGGAAACCCAGGACTTACTGATAATCACCTGTAAATGAAGCTCTGCCTACACATCACTTTGCAAGGAGAATCAATGTCAACATAAGCAGACCCGCCTTGAGGGAAAACAAGGCAGGCTGCTGTACTGAGGAACAGGCTGAACTGGGGTGTGCCTCTCCCATGCCTGCTGCCCAGCAGTCCACCCTAAAGATAAACCAGCCCCAACTGGCCAAGACCTTATTCCTCCACACCCAGCTGGGGGCAAATGTGCACCCAACTAAACCTCTATGGAGGTTTCAGACACCAGTATCTGTAGGAGGCCAGCAAGCTGCTCATTTCAGCCCCTTTCAATTCGAGATTCTGGGTGCCCCCAAAGTTCAGCCTATTTACCTCTCCCAGATCATGGGCACCCACCCCTGTTCCCACCTCTGTTGTCAGGGCCTTGGCAGGAGGTCTTTCCATTTTTTGGAAATCATAAGTGAATCATAAGTCACAGTGCTCTCTTGGGATCCCTGTTACAGGAAGTAGCGGGAAACAAGATGCCTTCTCATCCCCACACTGGTGTCGGCTGTCAGGAGTGTGGTTTCTCAGAAACATACTGGGTGACAGCCTTTGCAGATACTCTAAGGTGAGAAAGCTCCCAAAGGGGCAGAGAAAGCCCATTCCCACCTGGAACAGAAGTCACCTAACACTGCTATGATTAGGAAGAAATGGTATTCATTAAACCATATATACACCGTGAGAAAACATGCAGAGATGGATTCTACGCATGCTGGGAGTTCTCAGCCCTGCAGGCTTTCATCATCCTGACCTTTCCAACTAGAACGTCGTCTTTTGCTGGCTAATTTGTGACCGCCCTTCAAGATTCACTGGAGATCAGAAGGCTTCTCCCTGAGCACCTGGCCTGCCTCCCATGGCCCACGCACCCCCTGCCCTTGTTACCATCATCGGCCAGGGCTCCCTCAGAGCAGTGTCTGAGTGGGCCCCAAGTGCCTGATTCAGTGTGTGGCAACAAAAAAATATTTCAGACAAATCATCAATAATCAAATGAACCATTTTATTGGGTATTGTCCAAAGTAACAGCCTGCTTCTAATTCATGGAAAAGAGCACAAATTGGCCATGGCATGAGAGAGCACCTTGAAGAGTGCTCCCAGTCCACAGCAGTTTGAAGCCTCTACAGGAAGAACAGTATTTTCTGAGCAATGGTGTTTCCCAACTTAGAGAGAGAGAACTGGTCCTTGAGAGAGGATAGATTGTTATTCCCATTAGATTCATTAGGCAACTGAGGCAGCAAAGTTTCATGTCCAAGTGTTACGATGGTGCAGAATTGCTATGATAGGGCCAGCTTTTCATTCTCCAACCTTGCACTTGTTTGGCAGGTGTCTCCAGTCTGCCAGGCACTTTGCTAGGCATGCAGGTGGTAAACAAGATGGACTCAATCCCTGCTGTCATACAGTGGGTGTGCCAGGGACTGACATTAGATGATTAATAAATATATCATTAGAGGTTGTCATTAATATTATAAAGTAAAAATACAGGACACCTATACATGGTTACATGAATGGGAAGGGCCTGGTTGGCTGGCATTTATGAAGAACATGCTGTATCAGGGACTGTGCTGTGCTCAGACCTGAGGCAGTTTACCATGGCCCTCACACTGAGCTGGAAGCAGAGGATTGAGATGCTCCCATGGGGAGGTCCTATGGCTTTCATGCAGCCCCTGTCTCCTCCTTGTCAAAAGTGGAGATAACACTTTGCCTACTTGCTGCTAATCTTAATGTGAAGATCAATGATCAAGCACTTTCTCTTTTCAAAATACTGGGTAAAATTAACATTGAAAGCTTTTTTTTTTTTCCTGTAAAAACCTTTTACAGAAATGAGCAGTGTCAAATTGAATTAAGCTTGGCCTAATGCTGCCTCCATACACATCTTAAGTTTGGCCTAAAGGTTTCTCTGTACATAGTGAGCTGTAACCTAACTTGATGTGTAATCAGACTGTAATTTACTCTTGTAACAAGTGGCCCAATGTCAGCCAATCACAGCAGCTGAACCCAGGTCAACCACAGACAACCCACGTTCAAATCAGGTTCAAATAAGCCAAACTCCAGCTTTAACCATAGGGCTAGCACTGTACCTCACTTTCCCCTTCTTCCGTTTTCTGTATTTGACTTCCCTTTTTCTGTCTGTAAATGTCCAGCTGTGTGGCAGCCCCTGGAGTCTCACTACATCTGTCCTGATTCTAGGGATGCCCAATTCATGAATTGTTCTTTGCTCAATTAAACCCTGCTAAATTTTATTTGTTTAAAGTTCTTTTAATAGTGGTTATTTCCTTGAGTTCAGATTTATATTCAACAATCAGAACTCATTTCTCAACAATCCCAACTCTCATTTGTCATTATATATATATATACACACACGCATATATATATACACACACATACATATATACATATATTTGACTATATATATACACACACACACACACACACACATATATATATGCCATTTTTTCAAAGACGGTAGAGCTGCTAAAGGGTAAAACTAATGGGCTGAGATGCATGCTTTCCTTGGGAACACAGCATAGGAAGGTCACCTTTCCTTTCTCCCTCTCCCTTCCCTGAGGTCAGAGAGTTCCCTTCTCAGAGACCCGAAGGGAGATAGACATTTTGCTTTACGTTTCTCTTTCACACCAGTCTACCTCACCATGAGGTGCTGTGAGAATTACAAAGAGAATGTGATCGACATTGGGGATGCCCCAAATGTAGCCCTGGTTTTGATGCACTCACCTCCAGGTCAGGGAAAGAGTTTCCTTGTCCTCAAGCTCATGTGACGAAGATGTGGCCTAGAAGAAGGCCCTGCTGGATAGGACAGAGCCTGGCAGTCCTCTGAGGGCCCTTCCCAGGAGGTTTGTGCTCCCGAGGGCCAGGACAAGCTGGCACTGGGGTGCAGCTCCGTGGTGCACCCTGGAGCTGTGGAGCACCAGGAGGGCTGGCCTAGGGGAGCTTGTGCCAATAAAGGAGAGTTTAGTTCATGCCCTGCCTCTTTCCCCAGGTGTGGCTTCTCTCCTGCACAGCCTCCCTCCTACCTGGAAATGCTGGGGACTCAGCACCAGGCTCTGCCTTCACAGGAGAGGACAATGAAGATGCAACTAATGTCTGTGTGGCACCTGATACAAGAAGCTTGAAGGGCTTCCTCTAAAAAGAAAGCAGCACAGAAGGGGCCATCTGCAGAGCAGCAGGTGTGTGCATGGCTGTCAGGTCTGAAAAACTCACCCCTTCCCTGGCAAGGGGAAGAGCATGTAGTCATGTGATTCACAGGACCCTTTCATGTCTACAGCAGCATTTGTTCTGCATCACCTTCCAGGCAGGTAAGGAGCCTGAGGCTCAGAGTTGGCCAAGCTGCCTGTCATGGCACAGCTAGGTGGTGACAGACTCAAGCCAATTGGGCATGTTTCTGCTACATTGCTGCCTTCCCATGACCCAGGGCCTCCTACTATAGAGAAGGGAGAAACCAATTACTTGAGAGTGTCTTTTCCATAACCATATAGCCTTCTTTCTCTCCCTCCCCTCCTAAACCTGAGAAACTAGTTCACTCTAAGTTGTTAATGACTGAAAAGCCCACCCCGCAGCATATTTGTGATTTACAAAAACAATGCCCTAATAAAAGGACCAGTTTTTACAGTTCTAGGGCTGTAAATGCTGGGCAAGAGATCTGCAGAAGAGGTATTTGAAGACCTCAGTGGAGGGTCTGACTCCTTCCCCACCCAGAGAGCGAGCTTTTCCATCCAGAGCAGTGCCATCACTGCTTTACCCTGTGTCGTTGGTGCAAGGCACAGTGCTTACCACATGGCAAATATTCCCTAAGATATCTGGTGATAGGTGAATGAAGAAGTGGATGGATGGATGGATGGTTGGGTAGGTGGGTGGGTGGGTGGAGGGATGGATGGATGGATGGATGGATGGATGGATGGATGGATGGATGGATAGATGAACTACCCCCAAACCACTCTTCCCAGTAAATGAGTCATTCATTCACTTACTCCAGTTATGTCTACTAAGAACCAAGCCTGCAGCAGGCAATAAACAATGCACTAGAGATATTGCTGTGAACTAGACAGTGTTTAGAGTCTAACAGGGGAGTTGGTCATTAAATAAACAGGGGCCAAATAGTTATTTAGTGATAGTATGGACTAGGTGTGCTAGTAAGGCTAATGGCCACAACTATATGTTCTGATCATTTAGGTATCCAGCTGCTAATCTGTAATCTAATTTTTAATCTGGCCACTATTCTTACCAAATTCTCATTTTTTAAATATGCTTGGGTGTTGTTTAAACAAAACCTGTATGATTTATTTTCAACCCAAAAGAGTAATGCTTAAGGTACATGAAGGAAAACCAAGGCACATATATCAAAGCTCTAGAGAATCAGGTTTCAGTTCCACTAAACTATTTCCACCAGCCTGTTCAATGATTAGGATTTTAAAGCTCAAAATAGTTTCCACAGCAGTATTACAATGATATAAAAATTACATGCATAGAAACACTAAAAGGAAATCACAAAAACATAAATAGTAGATATTTATTAAATGGTATAATTATGGGTATTTTTTTACTATTGCCATTTTTTAAGTTTTTTATTTAATGGATGATTATTACTCTGTAATAAAATGATTTTTTAAAAGACTGTTTAAATGTATGATAGATGATCTCATTTTCCTTTTAGAATTATTCATATTGCAAAGTCTACAGTATATTATACTTAGTGGATTTTTCACTGTTTTTCTTTTATCTCTCCACTATGTACTTCTTGAATGAAGGAATAGGTGAATGAGTTTTGAATTCTAATAAGATCAACATACGGAAATTTTTGTCTTAAAGTGTTGCGCTCAGATTTTCCAAACAGTGATCAAAGTCGAGACCTTTGGGCTTCCTCGAAAAAGACCTATCAAAAGCTTGTTTTAGTTGTCTTAATCAGTCCTTAGTTATTTTTGCTTGTGAATATGAGTTTTGATAATAAATGGATTGAATTAAAGAAAATATGTTTAAACACATTCTGAAATGTATTACTTCTCTAATTTCTACTATTTAAAAATTATGTCTCCTATTGAGAGCAACATCCTGCAGGCTTCTCAAGAAATCTCATTTGTTATCAACAAATATTTGGATCCCATCAGAACATTTGTTTTTCATTTGTAATTGTATTTACTTTAGAGTCCTTCTGTGAACTGTTTGCTTATGACTAATAAGTTAGGAACAATTAGCTAAAATTCATTCAATCATAGGAATTTACATTTGGAGGGGTCGTTAATGGTCATTTAAGTCCAGCATTTCTCCCAAGCAAGAATCCCTTCTACAGTCTTGGTCAGTAGTCTTTGGTGTCTGCTTGAATACCTCAGATGCTAAGAATCACACTGACTCCCATGGAAGCTGAGTTCGTTTGTTTTTTTAAATGCTTATCTTTATGCCCATCAAAGATGAAAGTTTTATTTTGTTTGCATGTACACTTCTAATCCCCAGCACAGAACTCAGCACATCAAAAATCTTCAGTAAATGTTCATTGCCTGAATAAGTGGAGGTTTGAATCCATTCATTCCTTTAGCGTATTTATTGAATATCTACTATGTGGTGGGTATTTATCTGAAGCACTGGGGGTACAGCAGTGGACAAGAAAGACATGGTTCCTGGCCCACGAGGTGTTTTCACTCTAGCTGGAAAGACTAATCTACCCATATTTCCCTTTTCTACTTAAATCTTAGACATATCATCAGTGGGCAGATGGGAACAACCACTATTAGGACAGATTGAGGAATAAGTAGCAGTTTCTTACACATTCTTAGAGATTACTTGAGAACCTCCGGGGAAGACTACACTTCCTCTCAGGCTGGGCTGGTGGCTGTTCAAAGTCAGTATTGTTTGAATATTAAAGAAATGTAACCTTATTTTATCCCTATAGCTGATGCAGCAGGACATTCAATACAAAGAGAGAGAAGATGACGCTATATTAACACATACACATATGTTCTACTTATTGATACATTTATATATATAATATACACACACACATTTATTCTTATTCAAACACATACACACTCACATAAAAATGGAAAGATATTCACCTAATTTTTTAAATGATTATCTCCAAGTAGTGGGATTATAGATTTATTCTTTTAGTTTTTCTATATTTGACACATTTTCTTCAGCAAAAAATATTACTTAAATAAGCAAAACAATTATATTAAACACACACACACCACACACACAGCAGGTCCGGCTAACTGGTCACACTGCTGATGCCTCCATGCTTTGTTCCTGCGAATGCTTTCTCCCTCCTCTCTCCCTTTCGTCATCTTCCTCGCCCTGTAAATAATCTCAGCTCAAGCATCATCTCCACTAGAAAGCTCTCCTGATGCCCACCTTCCCCAGGGACCCTATACCCCCCTTTCTTTGTGCACTTGCTGAACTAGGTAGAGACATTTATGATGGTGCCTTACAGCTATGCATGGCCTGCTCGCCTGATTGCCAGTGCCTGCAGGCCTGGCTCTGTGCCGCTCATCTGCACAGTGCCTCACCCTCAGTAGGGAATTGGGAGATAAGGGATGAATCCCTGAGCCTCTCCTAGGTCACTGATATGGCTGATCATTGGTCATTCTCCTCTGTAGCTGAGATCACACTGCCCTCCTTACAAACTACTGATGGCTCCTTACTGCTACTGAAAAAAAATGAAACACCTTAGGGCATCCAAGAGCCTCCACAATATGATACCAGCTTGTACCCCATCCCAGGACTACTCATCCAGCCCTAAACAGGTCATGCCTCCCCACCTTTGCCACTGCTATTCTTTTAAACTAAAATTATTTTCCCCATCTCCACCTAAGGAGTGTCTAAAAATAATTTCTACTCATCCTTACACTAGCTCGAAAGCCACTGATGCTCTGATGTGCTCATCAAAATCTCTGTTGGGAGTATCTGCAATCTCATATGCCCTGGGGTTCCTGTCTGTCACATAAAGTAAAGTGCCACATAAAGTAAGCACCATGAAGTCAGGGGTCATGCCTTAATCTTAATTTAGGAGGCACTCACTGAGGAGCTGTTGATTTAAAATGATCTGGAAAAGGAAAAGTCCATGTTCTCTTCCAAATGAAGGGCTACACAAGTTACTGCGAATGGTGTTAATACAGAAAATGAGAGAAAAGAGATCCAAAAAAAATAGAGTGAAATGGGATAGGTTACCAGTCAAACAAAGAATGAAACCATATAAGTAGAATTTGCTTTAAGATAAACATTTAGGTATTGAATATCTGAGATTTCTGTTTCCTTGTTTTATGAGCACGGGATTGTAGGAGAGTCAGCGAGCACCCCCAACACCCTTAAGCTCTTATGTGGTATCTTTGGCTAGAACTAGAAACCAGATGGACACCAGGCAGATTAACAAGATAAAAGCATACTAATTGTATTAGTTTTAAGGAACGTAGGTGTCATGCCAGATCCCTATTGACTCCAATAGGAATGGCACCATGTTTGAGAAGCCAAACAAGAGAACCAGAGCCAGCAAACGAGACACAGGGTTTTATTAGGGAGAAATTACATACAGGAATAGTCCAGTGGTGGAAGACTGAACAGGAAACTGTAACTGCTTGAAAAAAGTATGTAGTTTATATAGCACCTTCACTTAGCACCCTTCCCCCAACACCCTCCATGTGGCAACCCTCATTTCTTAAGTCATTGCTGGCAGGTGCATCTGCCGTATAGGGTCATTCTCAGGGTATGAATAAGTCAGTGCTGTCAGATGCAACTACTGTGCACATGGGATCTTCACAAGAGAGTGAAATCCAAAGAAACACCCAAAGCAAGATGTCTTTACACTTTTTAGACAAAGAACAATGAATTTGAGAAGAAATGACAAGATAAAGGGGATCTGGCTGGGGCAGTAAATTTTAAGGGAGTCATAGGAGCTATATGAGGGGACATAAAACTAGTGGACGACAGGGGTTACTTCGGTAAATATTTATTTAGGTCCACTGCAGCCCTAACTTCCCAGTCTCTGGTAATAAGGACGATTTTCTTGCCCTACTACATGGAGGTCTCCCTCCGAGAGGAAGCTTTATGGCTTGCTGCATGCAGGGGAAGACAGGACAACTGGACCTTTCTGAAACTACAATTTCTTCAATGTTTGTAACTCAGAATAATCAATATACCAATGTGGCATATTTTGAGATCACACATTCTTCATTCATTTAGAATTCAAAGTCACAGGTGTTGGCTTTGTCCTTGACATTGCCTCTGATAAGCTTGGTGATCTTCACCAAGTCATCAAACCCTTCTGAGCTTTAATATCCTCCTCCTTAAAACGTATACAAGAATCAGTAGAAACAGTAGCTACCACAGAGCTGTAAAGAGTTCATAAGGTGCTATAGAAATGTAAGGCATTTGTGAATGTGGTGTGATTTTTTTCAATAAATAAATATTAATTGAGCATCGATTACATGCCAGGTGCTAGGAGAAAACAGACAAATACCATTAGTGGCATCTACTTGCTTCCTTCCTTGCAGGCATATACTTTTGCAATTTTTTCCTGTCCTTCAGTGACATCAATGCATAATGCCAGTTGCCCTCTCTTGTCTGTGATAGGGAAAGAGAGAAAGGAGCACACATAGCTCCCCACACATTCCCTGTCCCCAACCCTGCCAAGCCCTACACTGTATAAACACAGAGGGAAGGCAGAAGAAGGAGAGATTATGGGTATTAATGCTCTGAGAAAAACGCAAACCAGCCTGTTCATACCACCGGTCATAGAGTTTGATGATAGACCATGAGCTGTGACCATGAAAGGGATGCTGGCTTGACATTAAGATCAGTATATTTATAAGCAGATCAGGAGCCTGTCCCACCATTAGAGCCTTTTGATCTCCCTTGCCCACCAAAAGGAAAAGCAAGACACCATCAAGTGAGGAGCCTGGGCCAAAGGTACCATGATACAGTCCACTGCCTGAGGAATAAAACAGCCCCCGCCCTAGATGCTGCACTCAGATGCGAATGGAGGGAGTACTTGGGCACCTCTAGAATCTTTATTCAATCACGCATTCAAAAAATATCTATTAAAACAGTGATAGGTATCAAAACCTATCAAAAAACCTGTCAAAACCTAACCAAAAAAGGTTAAAACACTGACTTTTTGCTGCACAAACCTGGGTTCAAAACTTAGCTCCACCCTTTAAAAGATATGGGACTTTAAGCAAGTTGCAGAACCTCCCTAAACCTGACACTTCATCCAAAAACTAGAATAACACTAATAGCTACCCTTAGAATTGTGGTGGAGATTAAATGTTATGGAGCTCTTAGCACTGTGCCTTGCAACTGCTAAACATATAATGAATAATAATTGTTATTATAATCATCATTATCATTGATATGTGCCAGGCACCATCCTAGATCATAGGGCCAAAGAGTTAGAAAAAAAAAAAAAGTTATTGCACTCAGGCAGGCAGACAACTCACTATAATACAATATGGTAAGTATTACAATAGGGCGAGGAACAAAAAGTTGTGGGAGGAAAGGGTTGAGGGAGAGGGGTGGTGGCTTCCCAGAAGAGACAGTGTTTTCATTCAGCCTTAGAGGATAAGTAGGGATTTCACCAGGAGAAAGAGAGAGAATAAGGTAAGGCATTCCAGGCAGAGAAAATGTCCAAAGCAAAGGTATAGAGGAAGAAAGGAGCAAGGTGAGTTGAGACAGCTGCATGCAGTGCATCCTGGTCCTTCCTCTTCTCTAGTACATTGCAGAGAATCACCTTGTTCTGCTCAGAAAACATAACCTGGGGTGTGCTGGGCTGATAGATTCCAAAGAAGGAAGTGCCCAGGACTCTGGCACTCTTTCTGCTGGCTGGAATTCACCCTTCAGCCATTCCAGATGCCTGATTGCCAGGGGGAAGAGCAGAGTTGCCAAGGTCCTAGCTGAGGGAGATGAGAGGGCAGAGCCTCCCCAGAGCTGGGAGGCCCTTTCAGCAGAGCCCTGGGGAAGCTGCAGTCAGCTCCATGGCAGCAATCGCTGTAAGAGCAGCCAAGGAGCTGAAGCGCAGCCAGCCAGGCTGGCCAGCCAGCCTCCACCACAACAGTCGCTATTTACTTTGGATGCCGGCCGTCCCCACAATTCATACACAAGATTTTATCACCAGAAAGTAAGTCATACAGGCTGCAGTAATAACAAACTTCCTAAACGCAAGCCTTCACTCCTGTGGCTAGGGCAGGAGGATAAGACGGGAAGAATATCATCCAGTTATGGGGAACATCTATCATGCCTTATATGTTTAGAGAACATTTAAGTTCCCTAGAAATGTTAGGAAGTCTTTCTGTGTGTCTTCAGCAACTTTGGTATCTGATCACTTTAACAGGGTAATAGGCTGGAATTTTCTTTTTCTTTTTTTTTTTCTTGAGACAGAGTCTTGCTCAGTTACCCAGGCTGGAGTGCAGTGGTGTGATCTCAGCTCACTACAAGCTCAAGCTCCTGGGTTCATGCCATTCTCCTGCCTCAGCCTCCCGAGTAGCTGGGACTACAGGAGCCCGCCACCACGCCCGGCTAATTTTTCTGTACTTTTTAGTAGAGACTGGGTTTCACCATGTTAGCCAGGATGGTCTCGATCTCCTGACCTCGTGATCAGCCCACGTTGGCCTCTCAGAATGCTGGGATTACAGGCGTCAGCCACCGTGCCCGGCCTAGGCTGGAATTTCAACTGTGTGAATGCTCCCTGTCTTTTCCCTGACCTCTTATTTCAATCAGGAAACAAACTTTTGTGATTTCTTGTAAGGGGATTCTGACAAAGTGGAAAGCAGACAGCAGACATCAATTCTAGAGCAACGGAAGTCGGGGCTAAGGCAGGAAGAATGTCTTTAAGGAGCAGCAAGGTAGGAAATGGAGATTCCTAGAAACTGGAAAGAAGGTGGCAAGGTTTTAGAGAGGAGCTGCTAAGTGGTTACAGATTCCTGGAGCTGAGCTTGGCCCTGAGGGGAAGAAAGAGAATTACCACTCAGCCACCTGTGCCAACAGATAGTTCCTGTCCATTGGAGACAACCCAGGGCGGGAGGGACCACCCTACTGCCTTAGTATCTAAAACCCTGGGACAAGACAGAGTCCTCAAAACGACTGGGTTGGAATTTCCTGCTAGTCAAGGAAAATGAACACTCAAAAAAGTATTATTTGCCAGTATATACAGCCCTTCCACCCCATCTAAGGAGATTAACCCTGCATTGCCTGAGGAAACTCTGAGGTGATTGGCTTGCAAGACAACACTGATTCTCAGGACCCACCCCCTGCCACTCCTCTCGGCTTCTAAACCTACAAAACTCAAGTCTCAGCAGGCTCCAAAAGATGATTGATGTACAAAGTGTGACCCATTATGAGGTGCACCACACTCCAAAAGAAGCACATGATTTTTCCAATTTACACAGATGGAGGTCTGGAGAATGTGTGTGTGAATGAATAGTAAGCATATGTGATAGTGGTGAAAGAAACACAAAGTTGGATCAGGTCAAATTTATTGATATGGTCCACTAAGCAGGAGGTCTGGATTTAATGTTGTAACTTGAGGGGCTAGAAAGGGGCCTAACCGCTGGTTTGGTTCGCTGAAACATGGACCAAATAGTGGCCTATGCCAAAGGAAGATGAAATGTTCGAACTCCCTGGGTATACTGCAGTAGGAGGTATCCACAGGCTTACAGAGATTGAAATGTTAGAGTAAATTTGTCACTTAAGACCTGCTCACACACCCTAGAAACATCCAGAGGACGCATCTTTCACCCTGACTATACGGAATAAACTTGATGGGTCTGTGGTTGCTCTTCTCTATAGATCAGGAATTACCATGGTAACTGCTACCAGTAAACTGCAATCATTAAATGCAATGGGGATAATTAAGTCCCAGGGTGGCAGGGACCAAGTAGTGGCACTTAATCACCAAAGATGTGGGTGTGGCTACCACAGTGGACAACAGAGTCAAAGCAGTTATCAAAATCATATGACTTATAGAGATCTATGGCATTGGCTAGTTGACCAGGGTATCCCTAAAAGTGAAATAGTCAGTCTACTACATTCTGGTTTTTTTTAGAGACAAGGTCTCGCTCTGTTGTCCACACTGGAGTGCAGTGGCATGATCATAGCTCACTGCAGCCTCAAACTCCTGGACTCAAGGGATCCCCCATCTCAGCCTCCTGAGTAGCTAGGAACACAGGCACGCACTCCCACACCTGGCTAATTTTTTTTAGACAGAGATGGGGTCTTGGTATATTGCCCAGGATGGTCTTGAACTTTTGGCCTCAAGCAATCTTCCTGCCTCAAAATTCCAAAACACTAGGATTACAGATGTGAGCACCGTGGCTGGCCTGGTGATATGGTTTGGATGAACCCAAATCTCACGTCAAAATATAATCCCCAATGTTGGAGGTGGGGCATGGCAGGAGGTGACCGGATCATGGCCGGAGGATTTCTCATGAATGGTTTAGTGTCATCTCTGTGGTATTGTCCTCGCAATAGTAAGTTCTTGTGAGATCTGGTCATTTAAAACTGTGTGTCACCTCCTCATATCTCTTGCTCCTGCTTTTGCCATGTTAAGTGCCTGCTCCCACTTTGCCTTCTGCCATATGAGTAAAAGCTCCCTGAGGCCTCCCCAGTAGCAGATGCTGCCATGCTTCCTGTACAACCTGCAGAACTGTGAGTCAATTAAACCTCTTTTCTTATAAATTACCCAGTCTCAGGTATTCCCTTATAGCAATGCAAGAACAGGCTAAAACACCTGGTCTACTACATTCTTATTTGCACTGTTTAAGCAGAAGAGTTCCAGGCAATATGAACTTAGTCTAATTTGAATCATAGAAACAGAGTCGCAGTTTCTGCAATCAATTCCTAGACTTGAGCTAGTTTACGGATCCCAAATGCCTTGAAAGAAGGGGAGGTTTGAGCTCCTTGAAGAAGTACCCATTACACTGCCAAAAGTTTATACCATTAATCTCTCTCTCAGCCTTCCCCAAAGACCTATGGCCTTTTGCCAGGGTGACTGTGCATTAGGGAAAATAAAATAATCAGACTTTTAGGTGATTATTGGACACTGACTTACTGGATTACTGACACTAATCTTAGGAGACCCAAACCATCACTGTGGTCTATCAGTCAGAATATAAATTTTATTTATTTATTTATTTAGAGACATGGTCTCACTCTGGTTGCCAAGGCTGGAGTGCAGTAGCATGATTTTGGCTCACTGCAGCCTCGACGTCCCCTGGCTGAGGTAATTTTCCCACCTCAGCCTCTAGAGTAGCTAGGACTACAGGCTCATGCCACTATATCCAGCTAACTTTTTGTATTTTTAGTAGAGACCAGGTTTCACCATGTTGCCCAGGCTAGTCTTGAACTCCTGGGCTCAAGAAATTCACTCCCTTCACCCTCCCAAAGTGCTGGGATTACAGGCATGAGCTACCATGCCGTCCTAGAGTGGGAACTTATGAAACTCAGGTAATTAGTATAGTTTTAGCTCAAGTTACAGTGAGTCCAGTGGGTCTCCAAACCCATTCAGTGGTCATTTCTCTGGTTCCAGAGTAAATAATTGGAATAGACATATTCAGCAACTGGCAGGATCCCCATGCTTGTTCTCTGACTTGTGGAGTGAGGGTCATTACAATAGGAAAGACCAATTGTAAGCCACTAGAATAGTCTCTACCTAGGAAAACAGTAAACCGAAAGCAATACTGCATTCATGGAGGGATTCTAGAGAATGGTGCCACTATCAAATGTTGGAAGGATGCACAGAGGGGGATTCTCACCACATCCTCATTCAACTTGCCTATTTGGCCTGTACAGAAGACAGATACATATTGGAGAATGGCAGTGGATTATAGTAAGCTTAATCAGGTGGTGACTTGAATTTCAGCTGGTCTTTCAGATAAGGCTTCATTGCTTGAGCAAATTAACACATGCCCTATTACTGGTATGCAGCTACTGGTTTGACAAATGCCTCTTTCTCAATATGTATTAATAAAGACTACCAGAATTGATTTGCCTTTAGTTGGCAAAGCCAGCAATACACCTTAACTGCCTTACCTTGGGGTATATCAACCCTTCAGACCTAAATGTTATATTATAGTCTGCAGGGACTTGATCATCTTTCCTTTCCATAAGACCACTGGTTTATTACATTGATGAATGCTGATTCCACCTAGTGAGCAAAAAGTAGCAATTATACTAGACTTATTGGTAAGACATTTGTGTATCATATTGTAGGAAATAAATCTAACAAAAATTTAAGGGCCTTCCAACACCCCTTTATGATTAAGAAAACACTCAGCAAACTAGAAATAGAGGGAAACTTCCTCAAGCTGATAAAGCATATCTACAAAAAAATCTACAATAGAATACCCAATAGCGAGAAACTACAAGCTTTCCCACTAAGATCAGGTAAAAAGCAAGAATATGTCCTCTCACCACTCCTTTTCAACACTGCACTGGAAGTCCTAACATAATGTGATTTTTTAAGGAAATAAAATGCATAAAGACTGAGAAGGAATAAATAAATCCGTGCTTGTTCACAGATAACCATGATTGCCTATGTAGAAAATCCAAAACAATCAACAAAAATATTCCTGGAATTAATCAGCAATTATAGCAAGTTTGCAGTATACAAGGTCAACATATAAAAGTCAATTGCTTTTCTATATACCAGCAATGAATAAGTAAAATTTGAACTTTAAAACACAATATTATCTACATTAGCATTTCCAAAAAATGAAATACTTAGGTATCAGTTTTGTTTTAAATGTGCAATAGCTATATGAAGGAAACTACAAAATTCTGGTGAAAGAAATCAAAGAAGAACTAAATAAATAGATATTCCATGTGTATTGATAGAAAGACTCAATATTGTGAAGATGTCAGCTCTTCCCAGCTTGACCTATAGATTCAATGCAAAACAAATCAAAATCCCAGCAAGTTATCTTGTGAATATCAACAAATTAATTGTAAAGTTCACATGGAGAAGCAAAAGACCCAGAATAACCAACAAAATATTGAAGGAGAAGAAAAAAGACAGATGACTAATACTACCTGACTTCAACACTTACTATAAAGCTATAGTAGTCAAGATAATGTGGCATAGTGAAGGAATAGACATAAATGGAATAGAATACAAAGACCAAAAATAAACCCACATTAATATTGTCAACTGATTTTTTACAAAGGTGCAAAGGCAATAAACTGGAAAAAAGATGATCTTTTCAATGATGGTGCTGGAATGAATGGACATCCATGTGCCAAATATAAAAATCTAAACACAAAAACTAACTCAAAACAGCTCGTAAACCTGAATTTAAAGCATGAAACTATAAAACTCCTAGAAAATAACATAGGAGAAAATCTAGATAACCTAGGGTTTGGCAATTACTTTTTAGATATGACAGCAAAGTCATAACCCATGAAAAAAATTAATAGGCTGGACTTCATCAAAATTAAAAACTCAAAAGACCCTTTAGGAGAATTAAAACACAAGCCACAGACTTGGAGAAAATATTTGCAAAAGACGTATCTGATAAAAGACTACTACCCAAAATATGCAAAGAATTCATAAAAATCAATAGTAACACAATGAAGAACCTGATTTAAAAATGGGCAAAAGACCTAAACAGATACCTCACCAAAGAAGATATACAGATGGTAAATAAGCATATGCAAAGATATTCCACATCATATGTCATTAAAAAATTGCTAACTAAAATATGAGATACAATTACACATACATTAGAATGGACAAAGTCCAAAACAGTGACATCACCAAATGCTGGTAAGGATGTGGAGCAACAGGAACTCTCATTCACTTCTGTTAAGATTGCAAAATAGTATAACCACTTTGGAAGTCAGTTTGACAGTTTCTTACCAAACTAAACATACTCTTACCATATGATCCAGAGACCCTGCTTTTGTAGAAATTAACAAACTGATTGTAAAATTTATGTGAAAATTCAAAGGACTGAGAACAACCAAAAAAAAAAAAACTGAACAAAAAGAACAAAGTTGGAGGACTTTAACAAAATTTACTATAAACCTACAGTAATCAAGACAGTATGCTATTTGTGTATGGACAGACATAATTGATCAAACAGACAGAATAGAGTCCAGAAATAAATCCTCATACTTACAGTCAATTGATTTTGACAAAGGTGACAAAGCAATTCAATGAGGGAAAAGACAGTCTTTTCAATAAATGGTGCTGGAACAATTATATATTCATATACAAAAAAACAAAAAAAATCTTAGACCCTCATCTCTTACCATGTATAATTCAAAATGGGTCATAGGTTAAAATGTAAGTCCTAAGTCTATAAAACATCTAGAAAAAAAAAAACAGAGAATCTTTGTGACTTTGGGTTAAGCAAACATTTGTTAGATGTGACACAAAGCAAGATCCATAAAAGAAAAAAAATTACACTGGAATTTATCAAAATTAAGTGTTTACTTTTCAAAAGACATCACTAAGAAAATTAAAACAGAAGCCACCATCAGGGAGAAAATATTTGCAAATCACATTTCTGATAAAAGACTTGTATGCAGAGCTCTTACAACTTAATAATATAAGACAAACATGAAGAATGAAATTAGACTCCTATCTCTCCTATATACAAAAATAAAGTCAAAAGAGATTAAAGATTTAAATCTAAGACGTGAAACTATGAAACTACTAGAAGAAAACATTAGGGAAATGCTTCAGGATATTGGTCCGGGCAGATTATTTAGTGTAAGACCTGAAAAGCACAGGCAATAAAAGCAAAAATAGACAAATGGGATTACATCAAGCTAAAAAGCTTTTCGCATGGCAAAAGAAACAATCAACAAGGTGAAGAGACAACCCACGAATAGGAGAAAATACTTGCAAACTATCCATCTGATAAAAGGTGAATAACTGGAATACATAAGGAATGCAATGCAATTGTTTTTAAAAAATCAAATTTTGAAACAAGCAAAAGATCTAATAGACATTTCTCAAAAGATGGCATACAAGTGGCAAACAGGTATATGAAAAAAATGCTCATCACTAATTATCAGAGAAATGCAAATCAAAACTACAATGAGATATCATCTCATCCCAGTTAAAATGGCATTTATCAAAAAGATGCTAGTGAGGATGTAGAGAAAGGGGAAGGAACCCTCATACACTGTTGGTGGGAATGTAAATTAGTGCAGCCACTATGGAAAACAGTATGGAGGTGCCTCAAAAAACTAAAAGTAGAACTACCATGTGATCTAGAAATCCCACTACTGAGTACATATCCAAAAGAAAGGAAATCAATGTATCAAAGAGATATCTGCACTCCCGTGTTTATTGCAGCACTATTCAAAACAGCCAAGATACGGAATCAACCTAAGTACCCATCAATAGGTCTATGGATCAAATGTGGTGTATATACACAATGGAATATTATTTGGCCATTAAAAAAGAATGAAATCCTGTCATTTACAGCAACATGGATGGAACTGGAGATCATTATGTTAAGAGAAATAAGCCACGCATAGAAAGGCAAATATCACATATTCTCACTCATATGTGGTAGCTAAAAAGGTTGCACTCACAAAGACAAAGAGTAGACTGGTAGTTACCAGAGTCTGGAAAGGATAGAGGGGAGGGAGGAATGAAGAGAGCTTGGTTAATGGGTACAAATACAGAGTCAGATAGAAGAAATAAGACTTAATGTTCGATAGAACAGCAGGGTGAATATAGCTAGCAATCATCTATTGTACATTTCGAAATAGCTAGAAGAGAATAAATTGAATGTTCCTAGCATCCAGAAAAGATAAATGATAATGGTGAAGGATATCCCAATTACCCTGATTTGATCCTTACACAGTATATGTAATATCTGAGATATCCAAATATCTCATATACCCCCAAAATAGATACATCTATTTATCAATTTAAAAAGACAACTCTGGTCAGGCACAGTGGCTCATGCCTGTAAATGTCAGCATTTTAGGAGGCTGAGGTGGGTGGATTACCTGAGGTCAGGAATTTGAGACCAGCCTGGCCAATATGGTGAAACCCTGTCTCTACTAAAAATATAAAAATTAGCAGGGTGTGGTGGCAGGCGCCTGTAGTCCCAGCTACTTGGGAGGCTGAAACATGAGAATTGCTTTAACCTGGGAGGTGGAGGTTGTGGTGAGCCAAAATTGCCCCACCACTGCACTCCAGTCTGGGCAACAGAGTGAGACTCTGTCTCAAAAAAAGAAAAAAAAAAAAAAAAAAAAGACAACTCAGTTTTTAAAATGGGCAATAATGTAAATAGACATTTTATCAAAAAAGGAAACACATACGACTAATAAGCATACGAAACGATTCCCAACATTAGTAGTCATTAGGGAAATGCAAATTAATACCACATCCACTAGAATGACCATAATAGAAAAGACTGACCTTACTAAGTCATAGATTGTTGGTGGGAAAATAAAATGGTACAGCAACATTGGGAAACATTTTTGCAGTTTCTCAACATGTTAAATACACATTTACTACATGACCCAGCAATTTCGCTTCTAGGTGTCCAGTCATGAGAAATGAAAACGTATGTTCACAGAAAAACTCATATGCACATGTTCATAGCAGCAGGATTCACAATAACCCAAAACTAGAAACAATTTAAATGTCCATCAACTAATGAATGAATAAGCATATTGTTGCTTATCTATAATGGAAAACTACTAAACAATGGAAAGGAACAAACTACTAATATGTGCAACAGCATGGGTAAAACTCAAAATATTATTAAGTGAAAAATGCCACGCACAAAATATAACATATTGCTTGACTCCAGTTACATGAAACTTCCAGAAAAGGCAAAACCATGAAGACAGGAAACAGAGCAGTGGTTGCCTGAGGCTGAGGGTGGGAAGCAGGATTGACTGCAAACAGACACAGAGAAATCTTCTGGAGGTGATAGAAGTGGTCTAAAACTGGATTGTAGTTATGGTAGCAAATCTGGAAATTTACTAAAAATCAACTATGCAGTTACAATGGATAAGTTGTACAGAATACATATATATTGTCATTACTTTTAATGACAAAACCGCAATTTCTTTTGCAACAACCTAATAAATTAAACCCCAATAAAGTCATTTTTTAAAATGGAGCTAATTCTTGCATACTTGAGTTTGTAGACTTAAATTCATACTGATTTCATGAGCTTTAATTTTCCCCAGGCATAAATCATCCTTGCTAATATGAAAATCAATTTGGACAAAAGCTTTCCACTTGCCTTCCTCAACCTGTAATTTATTTTGAAAGCACAGAAGTTTCTGTTGCATGCCTCTCCTTCAAAACCTTTGCTGTCTTCTGATTATCTCACCTGGGAGGGCTCAGTCATTGGGTCAGAACAAAAGAATTCACAGTCATCATGAAGTGCAGGTACTATTCCATCTTCTATGTACCATCTTCCAAATCTATAGCAATGATTACTTGGAGCCAAGATCACTGAATTTTAAAGACTGAGAAATTCATCACAAGACTTCTAATTTCTAATTAACTCTCACTTTTATTAATTTAGAGATGAAATTAAATTTTTTGCAATGCTACTCTCTGGAGCCTGTTCTGTGACCCTTCCAGATCCAGAGCCACCCAAGGACTGAGTACAAGAATCTTAAAATCCTAGGTAAAACTAACTGGCCCATTTGGCCACACTGCAAATCTTTCTTTCTTCATACTTGGAAAGTTCTGTGGGTGGCTTAAAAGATATTTTTAAATTTTCACAAAACATATAACCCAAATCAAATCATGCTTATTATCTCTTTCTAAATCTATAAATTTCAACTTATTTGCATCACTGATGAAATTATCACTCCAAATAATACAGCTGGATGAAATCTGAACCAAACTATACCTACCAGTCTGTGCAACGAAATTCAGAGCAAAACACACGCACAATTCTGGCAAGTGTTCATTGCCCACGTCTACTAGCAGCAGACCCATGACTCTATTTACAAATGGTGGGTTATACATGAAATGTAACTTTTATGTCAAGATAATTATCTCTCCAAAGGAAATAATGACAGTTATATCTTTCAAACTTGCTTTCCTTTTCTTTTTGTTTGAGGCCACTCAGTTCTTCCCAGCTACTGTCAGCACTGCTTCCCTACAAAGGAGAGTATCTGACACGGGGCTTTTATTGAGACACTGCTTTGGTTAAAACCTCTCTGAGATTCTGAATGGCAGAAAAATTGTCTCCCAGAAGAAACTTATCAGATCTAGCAGAGTAAAAGTCATCAAATGACAGAATCTCAGAGTTGAAGACCACCCACCTAACCCAGGAATCATCTCTACGATATCTCTTGCATTCATCTATATAATTCTAGGAAACCATGACTCTCAGATTCTAGAATTCTATAGTTTAGTCACTTTTTCTATTTTGTTTAGCCATTTGAATACGTCAGAGAGTAGGGATCAATTCTGGCTTTTTAAAGCTAGTGGCTAAACTTCTGAATCTAGGGAAAAATATACCAAAAATAAAAAATAAATGTCATTAATTTAAGCACCCAAGAGAAAACAGCCCATTCCTTCTCCCTAGGATCATCCCATTGACCATTCAGCAGTCGTTTCATTTCATGGCCTTCACATAATGTGCACGGAGGCCACTGCCCACCTACAGGAGGACCGATGAGCATGCAGCAATCTGCAGTTTCTGTTCCTGGTTCACAGTTTTTGTTTTCATAAGACCATGATAGGTACTTCCTCCACCCAATGTGGTATATTTAAATTGTGAATCATTATACAGGAAGTAAAAGGAATTCCCAAAGCTCTATACATATATCCTTTGGGGTTTTTTTTAATTAAATGAGGTTTCATGTATCAAGAATAACACGTACAAATTATGTAATAAAAACAATTCATAAGGCTTTCAAAGAAGGACTTAGAGTGATTATCTATTGTAAGTATCATTGTGCCAAACAGTTATTACTCACAGGGCTGAGAGTGGCTTGCATTCTCTCTAAAAATAGATCTTTCCATGAAAACACATAATATGTTGTTGTTGCTGTTCGAGGTAAAAACTACAAAAGAGGATATTTTTATCCTCTAGGCAGTTAACTTTCATTCCAAATAGAACCAACCAAATCATTTACAAAAGGGAAAAAAAGGAACCCAGACATCTGGAAATTTGCTGTGTTTCTTTTCCTGCAGTTTACATTTCTGAAATTCCTTTCCTTATTACATAAAACCACATTCTCTAATCAGTAATATCCAATAATGAATGTCCCCAGTTTGTAGGCGGTGACAGTAAATTCAAGCATCAAAAACAAAAGAAAAATAAACAAAAAGAGAGAGACAGAGATCATTCAAAGAATAAACAGTCCACTCTAACACATCTTTTTCTGTCATTTCTCTCCCAGGCTCCACATTGAAAGGCAGTGCAGTGTTGCAAAAGAGCCTGATCTGTAATTAGAAAGGGCTGACTGCAAAGATCTGTGTGAGAACACTGGCTCCATCCCTTACTACCGATGTGACCTTGAGCAAGATTCTTAACTAGCGGTTCCATTTGCTCATCTGTAAAGTGTGGATGATGGTATCTCTCTCGTGGCGTAGTAGGACTAAATGAGATACGTGAGTAAAGTGCTTAGCACCCTGCCTAGCACATGGCAGTTAGCAAGTAGGATCCTTGCTCTTAGACTTGAGCAGGATTTTGAGGAAGGAATGGCTGAAAACTGAGGGAAAAAAGAAAAGAAAGAAGCGAATGACATAAACAACTGAAGGAGGCAGTTCTGCCTGGTGGCCTGCCCAGATATTGGAACGCTTTGTCAGTATTGATGCATTTGATACCACATATTTGCATCTTGGTGGCCCCAGAATCACACACCAATTATTTTTCCACTTAATATATTTGTAAGGTAGCTATTCGTAAGCTCCCATTTTTTTAGAGGCCAAGCTGAAATACTAAATGTTGAAGGCCCCAAAGGCAAAACCAGACGGGAAGGCCACTGCTTACTGGCGTCATTCTGCTGCTTGATCCATCAGCACCAACAGTAGGTCTAATTGTTTTTTGTTTTTTTGGTTTTTTTTGAGACAGAGCCTCACTCTGCCTCCCAGGCTAGAGTGCAATGGCGTGATCTCAGCTCACTGCAACCTCTGCCTCCTGGGTTCAAGTGATTCTCCTGTCTCAGCCTCCCAAGTAGCTGGGATTACAGGTGCACACCACCACATCCAGCTAATTTTTTTGTATTTTTAGTAGGGAATGGGTTTCACCATTTTGGCCAGACTGGTCTCGAACTCCTGACCTCAGGTAATCTGCCTGCCTTGGCCTCCCAAAGTGTTGGGATTACAGGCATGAGTCACCACGCCCCGCCCATTTTCTTTTTTTTTTTTTTATCTCTGATACATAAATTTAGGTGAAAATTTAAAATATTCATGATAATACTCTAAATAGGTTTAAAAAAAAGTCCATATCACAAGAACTAGCAGGTGACATGCACAAATGAAAACACAATTTTATTTTGGGATAAAAATTATGCATCACATTTGTGCTGGATTTCAATAATTTAAAATTTTTAGAATAAAAGCCCTACTCTCCATGTGTAGATCTTAGCAGTCAATATTATTCTTTTCTATCTCTTTTTCTAAGTAGTAACACCTAAAATTACTGAATGATAGGCAAAGACTTTAGCAGACCTACCTACCTACAAGGTTCCCTCCCACCCAGTCCCATAAGGCATGGATGACCCTAAGAGACAATTTCCTAGTGACTGTGGCCCATTCCTAGCACAATTACTTACCATGAATGAAAAGAAACCCAAGAAGAAAGCCAGCAAGCCATTGAGAACAAATTGCAAAATACATGGTTTTTAAACCTTAAAGACAGGTTGTTGGGATCAATAATCCGAAAGTTTGAGAACTACCATCCTGAATGCTTGAGATATCTTAGAAGCACTGCAGTCCTGAATTAGCAGAAAGTCCAGAACTGGAGGGGGTTTCTCATAGAACTTCCTGAAGGATGCTAATTATCAACCTAAAACCCAAGAGATGGCACTTTCTCCTTAATCCCAACCCCATAAAAAGCAGCCTGGGAGCCGTTATGCAGCCATTATCTTTCCCAAAACACACAGAAGAGAAGGGGAGAGAAGAAGAAATGGAAAATGAATGAAATCAGTGGAGGTGAAGGGAAAGGGCTGGAAGGGACTTCTGCCATCCTGAGTCTAAAAAGCTGAATGAAGGAAAGACGCATTACGTTTCAGGCAAGGGAGGTTGTGTGCCTGCAATTCCACACCAGCCTGATGCCTCTCAGGCAATGTACTATGGGATGCCCACGGCTGGGATAATCCATCCCTTCCCTTTGAGAAAGGCAATGACCTTCCCGTTTCCAGGCAAGACTCACAATCTCATACTCACTAGGAGTGTAACTGAGAAATTCCCAACATTGCATTCCTATTCCTGGGGGAAACACTCAGTGCCTTTGTGATCAGTTTTCAGATGGCAAATAGGATATTTTTCTCTTTCTTAAATTGGCATGGTTTAGGCCCAGCACAGTCAGATAATAAAGACTTGGCTTTTAGCCAATTTTATTTGACAAGAAACTTGAGAATTTCCAAAAGCGTAATATGGGCATTGATTCACAGTGTCTTTAAAAACTGTACACCAAAACACACGTGCACATCTAGCGTGCAAATGCCTCGTAAGCGTCATGTTTTTCTACCCGTCTTGGTCTGCTGCCCTGCTTCCTGTCATCGTGAACAGGATGTGACCCAACAGGATGTAGTGTTCCCTTGTTTTCTGTTTTCCAGCTCTAAATAACTGATGTCTGGGTTGGATGACTTGATCATTGACCTCTAGTGACCATGGACAACCAGAGGAAAATCCGCACTCCCATAATCTGAGACTCAAAGCCTGGAAGATGGCTGGACTTCCTATTCTTTCTCTAGGTTGCTGGTAGTCTTCTCTTTCCAAGTAGGTAAACTTGGGTGAACAGCAGGTAAAAGCTGAACAGCTGATCCATCATCTGACTGGATCCATAACTGTTCTTCTGCATCTCTGCAGAGCTGTGCTGCTCTAGTGGGGAGCACTTTGGACACCGCAGGAGAAGATGACAGGGACCATGGGCTGACTCACAGCCCACCCACCACCCCACCACTCTCCAGCCCCCTTGCTGGGCACTCCAATTGACCATCTGAGATCTCGGGCACTTGCCTACCTGGATGTGTGGAGAGGGTCTGATCCTGACCATCACAGCTGGCTCCTTCTAAAGGGCTGTCGTTTACTGAGTGCCTGGCAAGGGCCTGGCCCTGTGCTGGGACTTCACAGACCCAACAGTATATTATTACTCCATTTTATAGATGAAATAGAAAGGTTAGATAACTTGCTCAAGGTTAAAGTTTTTTCTACTCTGGCACTCTTCTAAAGGAGCAGTAATAGAGAAACCTGGAGACTTGGGAATTGCCAGTATGACCAATAGCACACCAAGGACAAACACTGTGGAAAGACCAGAATGGTCACCTTTGACTCAACCCCAGCTCCTCTTAGTCACCTGCCATGCATCAATTTGTCCAGCCCTTTGGGAAGTCATTTAAATCTCTCACCTCTGCCAGTCATCCAGATAACATCTGCTATAGACTCACTACTCCGCTGTCTTTATGTCCCCACTGCAGTCCTGTGTACCAGAGGCTGGTCCTCTAAGAACCACCCGAGTGTCCGTTCTATCCTGCAGTCCTCTCCATGCACGACAGAGAAACAAAAAAAAAAACAGGAAGAGGGGCCAGGCGCAGTGGCTCATGCCTATAATCCCAGCACTTTGTGAGGCCGAGGCAGGAGAACCACTTGAGGCCAGAGTCTTTACAAAAACAAACAAAAAAAATAGCTAGGTGTGGTGGCATGCACCTGTAGTTCCAGGAGGCTGAGGCAGGAGGATCACTGAACCCCAGGAGTTTGAGGCTGCAGTGAGCTATAATTATGCCACTTTACTCCAGCCTGGACAACAGAGCAAGATTCTGTATGAAAAGAAAAGAAAGAAAATGGGAAGAGGGAGGGAGCGCTGTCCCAGGCAGGCGTTCTCAAGCTTTCAGAGCTGAAATCCCAGTGGTCAGGGCTCAGGCCAGCAGACCACTGCCTCACCCCCATCCGCATTACTGCAGGCTGGTTTGGGCCACCAAATGGTACATTTCCAGTATCCACAATGTGAAGAAACCTCTGTCTTATTGCAAAGCATATTATTGCCCACTGGGCCATAAACAGAGGAAGGAAGATGGGTTTGGGAAAAGGCAGGAGGGAGCTAAGAATTCTATCGGCAAGACACATTAAATATGGGGTTTCAGAGGACCATCTAGGTAGAATTTCCAGTAGGCAACTGGAACTCTCTATCTGATGGAACTCTGAAATACTAAATAGTACCTTGGTTCTCCCACAGTATAATTATATTCATGAGAATCGAAACTATCTCCCATAATGTGAATCTCTTCACCATAATTTACCACTGAATAAGATCCAAATATGCACTGGATTTTAAAAACTCTGATTTATGCAGCTAACAGTTCATAAGTCAAAATTAGAATCCTTCCCTAACTCCATACTTAACCCTGAATTAACCTTCAGATGACTATGATGTTTTTAAAATATATGGTGTCTAAAGGGCAAAAACAGAGTCTATTTGAACAGTTAAAAGAATTTTAGTAATCTATGGCATGTATTCTCAGCCTTAGCCACAGATTTTGATACCTGAGCCAAATAATCTAGAGATTATTTGGTCCAGAAATTAACTAAAGGATTCTTTTTAAAAATTCTAATATGCACTGAAGGTTGAGAAACAATGAACTCTAGTTTACTCTCTCCAAAAATACCATTTTCCAAAATACTCAGCCTCTCTAGTGATTAAAGAATAGGATAATAACTTGTCATTATCTCATATTGTCAAATAGGCAAATACTAAAAAGAATCCTACTATCCAAGCATTAACATAGTGTTTTTTCAAAACATGAGTTACTACCCATTCATGGATCATGAACTTAACCCCACCGTATCTGGTATTTTAAAAAATGTTTTTGAAAAGAAAAGGAAGAGGAGAAAAGAGAGAAAGTTTATTGCGCCTAGTCAGGAAAATATTAAAATTTATTTCAGTTATACTTGTGTGTGTGTGTGTGTGTGTGTAGGTGGGTCACTATACAAAATGTATGTCTTCCAGTGAGTCAAAAGATTTGAAAAACACTCTAGAATGTTGAGGAAAGCACATTCCCCTGGGCTGCTAGTGGGAATGTAATTGGCACAATTTTTCTCGAGGGCCCTTTGGCAGCAGCCTTGAAAAGCTTCACTTTGATCTGGGTGTTTACTCTTCTGAGAAATTATTCTTTTGAAATAACCTCTCAAATGCACATTTGCATGTAAAGATGTACACTTCACTGATGTCTTTCATAGTGAAAACATCAAAATATCCAACCATATGAGTTACAGTTAAATACATTATCCATGAAACAAAATACAACGCAGACATTAAGAATAATGAAATGGATTGATATCTATTGATTTGGAATGATGTTCAGATACATCAAAAGAAAAAGCAGGTTACAGAACAAAACATTAGGCACAGCATAATCTCATTCTGGGAAATGTGTACTGTATTTATAATAAATCTAAGCCATAGAAAACAGAAGTTAGGAGTACAGGCAAAGCATGACCTTCCGGGTTCCCACATCCTGGCTCTGCAACTTCCAGCGTTACACCATCTTGGTCAAAAAACTGAACTTCACAAGATAATCCTTGTACCTACCTCAGAAGATTGTTGTGAGAATGAGCTGAGTTAATACAGGTAAAATTCTCCAAGCAGTGTCAAGCATTTGGTAAGCACAAAAGAAATATTAGTTCTATCTATATCAGAGAGAGAATGAGAGATTTCACATCAGAAAATCTTAACAGTGGCCATTCTCTGGGTGCTGGGATTACGAGCAAATTTCATTTCCTTCTTTATACATTTTGGATATTTAAATTTTATAATCAGAAAAAGACAAGACAGCATAAAAATTAAAAGTATATAATTTTCTCTTAGGGTTCTAAAGTGTCTTTATTTTGATAACTTTAGGTTAAAAAAAATACTTAGAATGACAGTAACAACAGGTTCTCCTTGGATTGTGCTTACTTCTTTCAAGAAATTCAGTTTGAGGGTCTTTTGCCTAATCAGGTAATGAACTCTGCTCTGAAATTTCATTTCCCTGATTCTGGAATTCTTTCTGTGACTTCAGAGACTGGTACAAAGATTTTGCTTTCCAATCTCCTTCCGTAAAAGGTTTTCTGCTTTCTCTCACTCTATCAGTCTAGAGTCTACTAACAGAAATCTGTATTAAATTGTCCCATTATACAGGCCTGAAAGCGACTCTCTGTCTCAGTATCATACCTTAGACGATTCCATTTCTCATGAAATAATGATGACATCATGTCCAAAGAACACTTCAAACTGAGTTGTCCTTTGTGTTTATCCATGAGTTAAAAACAGGGACCTTAAATGGCCTTGTGTGTGGGTGGGGAGACTCATTATTAAAGAAAATGGGGAATTACAGAAATGCACGGAAAAAAAGGATTTAGAAATCATCTATTGTTTCTCAAAGTCCATTATTAACACACTAGCATATTTCCTTTCAGTCTTTTTCTTTGTAGAGTTATCTTAGATTGCTTTAGACAATTTATAGACACAATTAATCACTGTTTTTCACTTGATATTATATGAAAAGTGTGTACCATGCTATCATATAATTTTCAAAAACATTTTAATAACTGTGTAAAGTGTTCTTGAGTGAATAATTTAATTATTTCTTTTTTAAGGAACTTTCTGATTGTTTTAGCTATTATAAACAGAACTATAAATAAATTTTGTACAAATTTTGTATGAAAACTTTAATCTTTTTACATATGTAAAATTGTTTTTTTTTAACATGTGTAGAATCCAAAAAATGGAATTACTGTATCAAAGGTCATGAGCTTTTTAAGACTTAGGATAGTAGTTACAATATTACAACTGACCTGTTATCAAACTACTCTGTACTACAACTGACCCTGTTATCTAATTACTCTCTTCTGTTGGGATTGGCATCATAAACTGGTATAATGCTTTAAGAAAGCACTGGTAATATGGATTAATTTATGTGCAGCCAGGTTCCAAAAAGGATTTGAAGCAGTTTACAAAAGCAAACACAGTTAAATAATTTGATTAAGTGGAAAAATCCAGGCAAAAGGGAAAAGTAAGAAAAGAAACAACTAGCATTTATTGAATACTTACTGCGTATTAGCACTGTGTTAAATTCATCGTATATAATTTCATTTAATTTCTGCAGCACAGAGGTAAATATTATTATGCCCATTTTCTAGATAAGAAAATGGAGGCCTAGGCCAGGTGTGGTGGCTCATGCCTGTGATCCCAGCACTTTGGGAGGCCGAGGCGGGCAGATCACATGAGGTCAGGAGCTCAAGACCAGCCTGGCCAACATGGTGAAACCCCATTTCTACTAAAAATACAAAAATCAGCTGGGCATGGTGGTGGGTGCCTGTAGTCCCAGTTACTTGGGAACCTGAGGCAGGAGAATCACTTGAACCCAGGAGGCTGAGGTTGCTGTGAGCCAAGATCACGCCTTTGCTCTCCAGCCTGAGTGACACAGCGAGACTCTGCCTCAAAAAAAAAAAAAAAAAGAGAAAATGGAGGCCTAGAAAGTTAATAACTTGCTCAAATTCACAAAACCAGTAAGAGACAAAACAAAGTCTGGAATTTGAGCTCTCATCCATTATACTGCACTTCACATGGGGATGTACTAAAGTACATTTATTAGGGCTAAGCCAAAATAAGAATCCACTTTCCAGTGGTCTATGCAGCGACAGAGGAAAATTTAAAGATTTGCGGTATTCATATGTTAAACACAAACCAATTTCTTCTCAGTGTGAGCATACTATTTCATTGCACTCTCTCCAACATTTGGATCATTTTATTTTTAACGTGTATACAGTACTTAAGACATTTAAGTCAGTGAATGCTATATCACTGTTGTTTTCATTTTAATATCAGTTTACATCTTTCATATGATAATTTATTCCTGTGTCTGCATGTCTTCCTTTGTAAATTGGCCAACATTTTTGCCCATTTTTCTGTTGTTTTCCCCTAAAATTTTTATGATCCTTAGAATAAAGATACAAGGTTTTTAGAAACTATTTGCAGTAGATATGACAATCCCTAGTTTTGAATTCGTATCATTTTACATTAATTTATGTCTGTAGTCAAGTATTTTCCAATATGATTTTCTATTACTTGAAAACTTAGTCCTTCATCGTCTAGAAACTTGGCAAATAGTAAAATTTACATCTGTGAAGTTTTTCTATGATACAATGTCTGTTTAATTCTCATTCAACCCGAATATATTTCAAGCCATGATGTGAATTGAGAACCTATACACTTTCTTTTTATTATTACTGCTTATTTATTATTTTATTCATTTATTTACGCGTAGCTTTGTTCCAACAAGAATTTTATTTATTATTATTTATGTAGTCTTTCTCTCTATAACACGTAGTTAATTCTTGCACAGTGTATGTAATATACAGTATCTTTAGGCCACTGAGTGTGCTCCACAGAAGTCATCCTTCCATCACTGTAACCCTATCACGTGCACTGATAACACAAGTACTCCCATAATGACCCAGTCTCCTTTTGAATTTAATAAATTGCCTGAATATACACTTAGGTAAATTTTAAGAATACTTTGCCAAGCCTTCTACGAAATAATCCTCGTGGATTTAGTTTGAAATAGCATTAAATGTACAAATTAACTTTGAAACAAGTCCTATCTTCACAATGTTTTCCTTTCTTGACATGATGGGCCTTCTGTTTATTCCAGCCTTCTTTTGCATTACTCATTAAAATTTGTGCCTTTATTTCTATCTGTTACATTTGTTTCCCATTCTGCCCCCACTTTAGTTTCAGTTTGTATCTTCACATTTCCTTAGACAACGAACAGCCACACATAATGCAATAGGACTTTTATTTAGGGTAGATGAGAAATCCTAGATCAGTTTTCATTTTACTGAACAATTAGTTAACAGAAGCATTGCCTAAGAGGCCTGTGCTCTACCTAGAACGGCAGAGTTCTCAAAGTCATTTGTTTCATCTGGTTAATAACCACTTGAGAGCCCTGTGCTCTCTTTCAAGTTACTTGGCTCCATCTCCTGGTTTGAATTATGAGTACTTGGAGTAAGGGCAGTTAAAAGTTGCCAGAGCAGGGCTGAGACTGGGGTGAGGTGAGTTGGGCATCTAGTGTCCACATTTAAGGAAGCATCTGCTCTCAGGCCCCCTGGTGCCTCGTCTACCTCACCTGGTCCCAGCCTGCCCCAGGGAACCGGCTGCTGTGAGCCAGCTAGCGTCTGGCAAGCAGTTGGGAGAGGGAACTACTGTTTCCCCCATAGCTCTGCCCTGGGCCTGCACAGTGGGAGTTGCTGTCACCGTCCACAGGGAGCACTTGGCCCAGCCTGGCTAATGGGCCCCACTCTTGCTTCTCCAGGTCACTTTTGTGTTTTGGTAGCAAGAGGCATCTACAGCTGGAACAGACTGACAGCCTGACACCATCTAAATGATCTTACAGGATCCGTAAAGCCAAATCATTTCCATTTGAGAAGCACTTTGTCTGAACTGTGCTATTGGTCCATGGGTCATGACCTCCCTCTGGCCTGTGCCACCCTAACTGCCCTTAACTGTCCAGAACAACCACCACCCCTGCCCTTGAAGCCTGCCCTGAAAGCCTTCAAGCACAGGAGCTCGTTTTTTAAAAATCCAAGAAGAACTGAATATAAGCAGATGAAAGTAGCTATAATAAAATGCATTATTATAAAATCTGTATGGGAGGGGGGTTTAAATAGATGTGACACTTGATTCCACAGACTTTCCATGCTGTTCAAATGCAGAGAATAAAATATTTTTTGGTTTCGTGCTATTTACACTTAGTAGTGTTCCAATATCTTTAATTTGTGAGTATTAAAAACATTCTTTAGTTTTATTATTTTGAAATGAATACTCAGTAAATCTTCCAAAGATGTAGAGGAGGGTTGGGTAAGAGAAACTTATACAACCGTCTTAGTTGACAAAATGAGGGATATTCTCATTAGTTAGAAATGGCTCTAAAAACAGAGAAACTAAGATTATAAAATTTAGAATGAGAGATAAAAGGAAAAAGAAAAGCAAAGCAAGGTTGAGGAGCAAGTAAGAGGGAAGAGAACATTGGAGAGCAGAAATGTGACAGGAGCAGCAAGAGGCCCACACACAATAAGACCCTGGGACAGATTTGAGGCAGCAGGCAGGGCTGGGACATTCAGTGTGGGGCAAACGGGCCTGCCCACCACCACCCCACACAAATTGCTCACAATAATCCTCAAAATTAGCACTTAGTACAATCATTTTTGTTACTAATAATGACTGTATGCCTTTGAGAAAGTTGAGGCACACATAGTCCCCCTACTTAAAGCAGCCATACTGATCTATTTCATTATAATGTTATTTGTCTCTTAAATCATTTGTTATAAAAGTAAATAGACATATCAACCCATAAAAGACACAGTGGTTTACATTCTTCATGCTCCGAGTGCTGCTGTAAGCCCTGTGACAACAGCTGTGCTTTTTGGCAGTGAACATGAACTCACATCTGTCATTGCTGTCAGCCATGGAGCCCTCTCCTGTCCCATCCTGAGCTGATATCCAGCACTGTCTGTGGTTTACCCCACCATGGCCTTGTTGCCTGTCATTTAATTTGTGTCCTAGAAAACAACTGTGCCTGGATCAGCCCTCTACATGTACAAGGTTTCTATGAAGGGAGCGCCCATGGTCATCCAGTCAAATTGGATTAGGGCCCAACCTAACAACTCTGTTTTAACTTAGTTACCTCTTTACAGGCCCCGTTTCCTTTCCTGCTTTCTGTCTCTCAGAACAGACAAAGACAGCATTGTTGTAAGACAAAGTAGGGATAGGACTTGACCTCCCTCCCCCATGCCCCACCAAGGACTTTTACTGCAAGCTGATCGGTCTGGGGGGATCCCGATCAGACCATCCAGACCTTGCATCATAAATCTGAGGTATTAGGGGTTAGGACTTCAAATATGAATTTGGGGGGACACAATTCAGCCCATAACAAATGTGAACTTTTAAAAAGTTAACCTCAGTTATCTAGAACTCTTGCTCACCAATCTAGAGTCTCATTTTCTGACAGCCTCACACAATGGAGTTGGCAGTTCTTCTCTGGCATCGTTGTCACGCCAGGCCCGTTCATGACTGTAGTAGAAGCTCCTGCAAGTGCAACAACTTGTGAAAGATGCACAACTCAGGGTGGGCGGGGAGCAGAAAGGACAAAAAGAGCCAGAGCTGCCTGATTGTTTTGTTTTCCCACTATCCAATAAGCAAATTAATATTACTATATCTGCAGCACTAGTCTATAGGAATTCGTATTCTAGGTCATAGTTATTGCTTTTTTGTGTTCCTATAAATGATACATACAACTTGTTTAAGACAGATTCTGTGCCCTGCCTTTAGAGATCTTAATCTAGTCTGGGTGGGCCCAGGATCTGCCTGTTTCAGAAACGCCCCAGGAGATTCTGTCTTGGGAGACACACTGCTAGCGGTGATAAAGCAGTGCCATCTAGGCTGTGCACCAAACAAGGGCCCGAGACCCACAGCTCCCAAGTCAATCAGCTGATGGACTTTGAGTCAAATCAGCTGATTCATTGAGTTGTACACGCACATTCTCCTAATACACGCACATTCTCCTAATTTGCTACAAATTAAACAGGTCTGTTTCCTATTTCATTGTTAACCTAGGCTTTTAAAATTTATATAACACTAGCTATGGGTTATTGAACCTATAATAACCAAATCAGCAGTGGCTCATGCCTGTAATCCCAGCACTTTGGGAGGCTGAGGCAGGTGGATCACTTGAGGCCAGGAGTTTGACACCAGCCTGGCCAACATGATGAAACCATGTGTCTACTAAAAAATTAGCTAAGCGTGGTGGCACGTGCCTGTAATCCCAGCTACTTGGGAGGCTGAGACAGGAGAATCGCTTGAACCCAGGAGGTGGTTGTTGCCGTGAGCCGAGATTGTGCCACTGCACTTCAGCCTGGGTGACACAGCGAGACTGTGTCTCAAAAACTAATAATAATAGCCAAACCAGTAAGTTGGTTTGGGGCCAAGTTATAGGGTAGGCAAACAATAACAATTTTCCAAATTAGCCATTGTTATCACCATTTTAAAGATGAGGAAACAGAGGTTTACAGAGAATAAGTAATTTTCCCAAGATCACACAGTTGGCAACTGTCTGAACCTAGTTTCAAACCCTGAGTCAGCTCAATTCCAAACGTCCAGTGATTTCCAGACAACTAAATAATGCACCATTTAAAATTCTTCAGTAAGAACTTGTAGTCAGTGCTTTTAGTCTATACAGGATATCAATTTGTTCCAGACAGTGCTAAGATGCATAACAATATTGAATGTCTTTCATTTTAAGACAATTGTAAGATTTAATGAGGACATCAATGTAATAATAGCTTTGGGGAAGCATAAAACACCACAATAAATATATATGTCAAATATAAGATGCCTCACTATTTGGAAATATTAAATGCGAAAAATAAAACATAAAGATGGTTGGCTGGGTGCAGTGGCTCACACCTGTAATCCCAGAGCTTTGGGAGGCCAAGGCAGGAGGACTGCTTGAGCCCAAGAGTTCAAAAACAGCCTGGGCAACATAGCAAGACCACCTCTCTACAAAAAATAAAATTTAAAAATTAGCTGACCACGGTGGTGCACACCTGTAGTCCTAGATACTCAGGAGGTTGAGGCAGGAGGATTGCTTGAGCCAGGAGTTCAAAGGTACAGTGAGCTATGATCACACCACTGCACTCTAGCCTAGGCAACAGAGCAAGTCCCTGTCTCAAAAAAAATAATTAATTAAAATAAAGATGAGGGAAAATACCTTAGAATCAATGAAAAAAACCACACAATTTGTCTTGTTTGACAACACAGCCACTGGCCTGCAGTGCCATCTGCTGTAAGGAAGTGGCAACTACAGTAGCCCTCAATGCCAGGGTTTTACCAGGGCAGGAGGGCTAGTAACCTCTTCGTTACCCAGGTGTCTCAGAGTGCCAGTGTCCAAGTCACGGATATGGAATAAAGGGGGAAATACAAATAAAAGTAAAAGATAAGAGGAAGAAAAATAAAGAAGATGGAAGAGAAAAATAAAAATAAAATAGGGAGGTGGTGTCATCATCCCTGTCATTAGGAGACTACCTCTTACCTGCCAGGTATTTTGCACATTTTATCTACAACCTATTTTGTTGATCTGTCTTACCAGGGGCTTGCCTTTTTTATTTTTCCAGTCTTTTCAAAGAACAAGCTTTTATTTTTATTGATCATCGGTATTGTGTTTTTGTTTTCTATTTCACTCATTTCTGCTAGCGTTTCTTCCCTCTACTTACTTTGGATAATTAGTTTTCATACATATGCCATGTGATTTTAAATCCTAG
This sequence comes from Pongo pygmaeus, assembly GCF_028885625.2. Taxonomy (NCBI): domain Eukaryota; kingdom Metazoa; phylum Chordata; class Mammalia; order Primates; family Hominidae; genus Pongo; species Pongo pygmaeus. The sequence goes on along the minus strand of NC_072373.2, from coordinate 135,292,235 downwards.
CATTTCAGAGCTGCAAGGAGATCGAGAAAAACCTGGCTCTCTTCTCTCATTTTACAAAGAGGTCCAGAGAAAGAGGAAATTTGCCATATGTCCTACAGCTGGTGCCTCGTTTCCACACAGATGAGTAATTGCTCCTCCTCCATTCATACTATGTTCCCCTTCTCCTCTTCTTTCCCTCCTCCCTTTCGTTTTCTGCTTTCCCTCACTCAGAACAGAAAAAGATAACATTGTTGTGAGACAGAGTGGGGATGGGACTGGGCCTTCCTCCCCCGTGCCCCACCAAGGACCTTTACTGCAAGCAGGTGGGAACCCCAATCAGACCATTCAGACCTTGCACCATAAATCTTGTTCAAGGCGCCATACCCACTGATTGGAGGACCTTGAAGAAGCTAAAATAAGCAGCTCTCACCATAAATCCTACTCAAGGGAGTTAACCCTATCTCCCGCATGCCCTCAAGGCCAGAAGAATAGAGTAATCTTTAACCTTAGCTTCATTATGCTAGGAAAAATCACACCCAGGGATGAAGATTGAACATGCTAATGAGACATGCGACACATGAAGAAGCATGTTATGAACTGCACAGGGGCTAAAAGTTCCCCGCCTCTACATATCTAAACATCACTTTCTCACCACAGGCCCTTTAAAACTGCCTCTCTAACTCCTCCCGGGCCAGCCAGACTCCGTCTCTCTCTGTCAAGCCTTGTTTAGGAAAACTCTTTTGGCCTCAGGTCAATTTCTATTGTATTAAAAGCCCAAGAATCCATGGCTGGTAACAGTTGGACTGATAAAATTCAGGATAAATAGGCAAACTTCCCCCTTAAAAGATCTAAATTTAAAATCATAGTGCATCAAATTTTGTACATTTGTGCTGGAAGTTAGTGGTTTTCCTGTTTTTACAACACTACACATGTACTCCAAATAGACAAGGTTACCAAATGCAAACAAATTTTAGAAAACAAAATTCAACCTGCCTTTTAGAAGCTTATACTTGTATCTATTAAAAATGCTGATATTCAGCTGGGCGCGGTGGCTCACACCTGTAATCCCACCCCTTTGGAAGGCTGAAGCAGGCAGATCACGAGGTCAGGAGATTGAGACCATCCTGGCCAACATGGTGAAACCCCGGTCTCTACTAAAATACAAAAAATTAGCCAGGCGTGGTGGTGCACGCAGGTAGTCCCAGCTACTCGGGAGGCTGAGGCGGGGAATTGCTTGAACCCAGGAGATGGAGACTGCAGTGAGTCAAGATTGTGCCAATGCACTCCAACCTGGGGACAGAGCGAGACTCTGTCTCAAAAAAAAAAAAAAAATGTTGACATTTATTTCAGATATTTGGCAAAAAAACAAAAATAGATGGTATCTTGGCAATCAAAATGTAAACACAGGCCAGGTGTGGTGGCTCACGCCTGTAATCCCAGCACCTTGGGAGGCTGAGGTGGGTGGATCACAAGGTCAGGAGTTCAAGATCAGCCTGGCCAACGTGGTGATACCACATCTCTCCTAAAAATACAAAATTAGTCGGACGTGGTAGCGGGCACTTGTAATCCCAGCTACTCAGGAGGCTGAGGCAGGAGAATCACTTGAACCCGGGCAGTGGAGGTTGCCACTGCACTCCAGCCTGGGCGACAGAGTGAGACTCCATTTCAAAAAAAGAAAAAAAAATGCAAATGTAGTTTTACATTTCCAGTTAAACAAATGAGAATTGCAGGTCATAAAATTTGCTGAATGTTGCAGTAAACTGGCTCTGGGAAGGATAAACAGAGGCTGCGGTTTGACCTGTGGGCCCCTGCCCTGCCTTTCATGACACCGCTCTCACTGTTCTCAGCCTTCAGAAGCCCTGGTGGCCTTGCGGTGTAGCTCTCTTCCTCTAAAAACCTGTGATAAGAAACATATCTGGCATTAGTCATTTATATCTTATTATGGATTTATTACTCAAATGCTCTCTCCCAGGGCCATTTGTATTTTAATTTTTTCTCCAATGTGTGTTAAAAAGTTGTCCTAAGACAGCATTTTAGTACATTAATCAGGTAGGGTAGGCATGATAGAGGAGGGCTTTTCAAGTGCCTTGACAATCATTCCACCCACTTACCTAAGACCCTGCATATTTCAAAACAAATTAAGTTGCCCATGTCGTCAAAAAAATGTAGTCTTTAACAGCACTACCCAAAACTGCTGGGTTTTTTTTTTTGCCAGTGTTAATACTTGTTACACACACACGGGTACTTTGGTCAAATCTCTAGTATATTGATGAACACTGCAATAAATGGGATACAGAACAATATTTCTAAACCATATCTAACCACGGGATATTTTCTTCAAGTAGCGCCTCCAGGTCTCACGTTCCTTAGAACACAGAAGACAGACCAGGTCATAATCTCCCTTCCGCTCAGTCTCCAGCACCATAAAAGAATAATTCTAAATGCCTTCCTGCTAGAACTCTCATTACTCATTAAAAGACACAGAAAGAAGAAAATGGTCTCTCAAGACTGGTACTCAGAGTGTCTCAGAGTGCCAGCAAGTGCTTCAGCAAGAGGCATCCCAGACACAGGTAGAAATACTTGGTGAAGGTAAGTAGGAAATTTCTTGAGGTTGTTCATAGGAAGGCTCTGCCCTGCACAAATGCAGAAATGTAGGAGACAATAGATGTGATTAACATACAAACACCACTAATATCCAACTAAATGGAAATGGTGAAACAAAAGAAAGCCAACAAATTAGACCAACCAGTCCCCAACAGTTCATACATCTTATCTTCAGTAGAATTCAAGGACTTAGCAGTCTGACTGTTCTATCCTTCTATACTACGGTCAGAGAGTCTATGGTTAGATTGTTTGGTTTAGTCTATAAAGAACCAACCTCAATTTTATTTTATTTTTTATTTTTTTAAACTTAAAAAAAGAGAGAGAGTGAGAGACAGGGTCTTGCTATGCTGCCCAGGCTGGTCTTGCATTCCTGGCCTCAAGCAATCCTCCCTCTTAGCCTCCCATAAGGCTGGTATTACAGGCATTAGCCACTGCACCTGGCTTTTTTTTTTTTTTTAACTTTTATTTTAGATTTAGGGGGTACATGTGCAGGTTTGTCACCCGGCTATATTGCATGATGCTGAGGTTTGAGGTACAAATGATCCCATTACTCAGGTAATAAGCATAATAACCAGTAGTTAGTTTTCTAATCCTTGCTCTCCTCATTCACTCCCCCAATAGTCCCCAGTTTCTATTGTTGCCATCTTTATGTCCATAAGTTCCAAATGTTTAGCCAACCTCAACTTTAAAACCACACATGAAAAAAAGTGTAGAGTTAAAAAGTTCCAGATGACTCCCTAACATACACCATCATTTTTTGTAATATCCCCTAAAAAGCAAACTAAATTATGTTATTTAAGGAGTGAAATAATCCAAAATAATAAGTATGTTTAAGCAGGCTGGGCACGGTGGCTCACGCCTGTAATCCCAGCACTTTGGGAGGCCGAGGCGGGCAGATCACCTGAGGTCAGGAGTTTGAAATCAGTCTAGCCAACACAGCAAAACCCCATCTCTACTAAAAATACAAAAATTAGCCAGGCATGGTGGTGCGTGCCTGTAATCCCAGCTACTCAGGAGGCTGAAGCAGGAGAATCACTTGAACCCAGGAGACAGAGGTTGCAGTGAGCCAAGATCACACCACTGCATTCCAGCCTGAGTGACAGAGTGAGATTCTGTCTCAAAAAAAAAAAAAAAAAAAAAGGTATGTTTAAGCAAGGGGGTAAACAAAACTCAGAACAGTGGTTGGTTACCTCTGAGATTGAAAGCTTAGCAGGAGTTGTGCCCAAGGAGAAGCATTATGGGAATATTCTAGTTATTTAATTGGGTAGTGAGTTCAGGTGCGTTCATGTCATTATGCCTTATACCTTAGTATATACCCCATGTGTACTACATAGTTTTTATTATGCAATGTTTGATATATGCAAAAAAAATATTAACATAAATAATGTAATGTGACATATATAATCTTTTGTAACTAAAAAAAATTTTTTAACCAAACTGAAAGTCCCTCAGGGCTAAAGGAGAGACTGTGTTCCAAGGAACACATTTAAGAAGGGAGCCTAGTGGCTATACTGTTCCCTCGCCTCACCTCCTCATAAGAATTTTCCTGCTGGGGCTGGGCATGGTGGCTCACACCTGTAATCCCAACACTTTGGGAGGCCAAGGCAGGTGGATTATCTGAGGTCAGGAGTTCGAGACCAGCCTGGCCAACATGACAAAACCCCATCTCTACTAAAAATACAAAAATTAGCCAGATGTGGTGGCGCATGCCTGTAATCCCAGCTACTAGGGAGGCTGAGGCAGAAGAAATGGTTGAACCCGGGAGGCAGATGTTGCAGTAAGCCAAGATCGGGCCATTGCACTCCAGCCTGGGCAATGGAACGAAACTTCATCTCGAAAAAAAAAAACAATTTTCCTGCTGGAATCCTGCTGCCCCCACCAAGCCTACCCTTGCTCCCTGCTCTTCAGAGGTACAAGGGGAACACAAGCCCCTCTCCTTCCAGTCCTTTGAGCACAACCAAGACAGGGTAGCATTTTCTAAAAGCTGTTCTACAAAGTGAGGGCAAATGAGAAAGATACAATCACAGAAAAGCAAACACCTTCTTGGTGTGGCACGCTGGGCCCTAACGGCTGAGTTAGCTCTGCCCTCAGAAGTATACCTTCTCTCCCTCCCTCCTTCTCCCCCTCATTTTCATCCTCATACTACATGCCTGGGGGTCCCCTGCTGCTCCATGCACCTAGCCCTTTAGCCACGCTGTTTCTTCTGCCTGGGAAGCCCTTCCCACCTTTCTCTGTCTTGCCATTTCTTGTTCATCTTGCACCATTCAACTCAGTCCCCCTCTCCCAGGAAGGCTTCCTGGAACCATGGGACTGGGCAAAGAACCCGCATCAGCCTGCCTCATCATTAACCCTCAACTGAGCTTGACCTCGCTGGAGTGGGAAAATACTCCTTCTTGGTGTTTGTGCCCCTTAAGTTGGACCAAGTCCTGGCACAAAGCAAGTGCTGAGTCAATCCTGTTGAATGAAGATAGGCTAAAATTAATCAAGGTTCCCCCAGAGACAATATTTCTAATCCAAAGATTTCAAGGAGAAAAGAAGGACTTCGAGGCTGAAACTTCCTCATCCTGAAATGACCAGGATCCAGATTTAAAGAGCTGGGAGTCCTCTGCACACACACCTTGCTTGGTTTCCTTCCCTCCATTTCCCTCCCTGTCTCAGCCAAATGCTCCCCAGTGCCTCCTTATCTATCCAGTACATCTTGGGCCATTTCTGGACCAACTACAAAGACCCAAGACCTCTTGCATCTTTCATCTCATCTCTGGCTTCCAGTCTGAGGTATAAGCCCCCATGGCTGACAGGAAAGGCAAGATGGGGACGGATCTGGTCCTTCTGAGTCAGTGATCCTGCCCGCACTGGAGCCTCTGATAACTGACTCTTGTAAGGTGAGCCCCTTCTTAGTCTTGGAAGAGAAATTGCTCCATCAGAGTCTAACACCATGGTATTTTATCCAGAGGGCATCAGGCCCAAAGCATGGTGGGAATTCAGCCACAAGAGCTGACAAGGAGGGGAAGGAAGCCTAGGAAAAGTGGGATGAAGGGTGGGAAGTCTGGCCTTTCTTACATGCTGGCCCCAAAGTACAGTGTCAATAAGATTCACAGGCTGAAGCTTAGGTCAAGCTTCAGTCTGCATCTGGGAGACCTGCCCCAAAGAGGTAATGGTCAGACACTTGAAAGCAAAGCAGGCAACCTGAGTGGCCCTAACTGCATCTTTGTGTGACCAGATTGGGACAGAAGTGAGATCTCAGCATCTTCAGAGAGCATCTAGAAGTTTAAAAAAAAAAAAAGGTACCAAAGGTCTTTGGAAGAGATGCAGATTAGAATGTAAGACAAACATGAAAATCATGAGAAAGTTAGGAACAGATGGGCAGGAGGGGAATGTGAGGTATGGGATGAAGAAACACACAGAGAAGAGGAAAAACTGTTAAGGCCAAAGTGCTACAGAAGCTCCAGGGGCCTGCATGGGGTTGGAGTGAAGAGACTGAGGGTGGGAAACTGTGAGAGCTTGGCACCTTAGCTGGGCCAATAGATCTGGAGATACAATGATCGTAAGGCTAAGCAATGATGTTGCCTCAGTGAGGAATAGAGAGGGTCAGGCATGAGTGCCCAAGCTGTGGGGGGTAGACAGGAGTAAAAAAAGGCAGAAACAAAAGAAACAAGGTAGGTATGTTCAAGAGCAGGTGCATCCATACAGAAATGTTAAGCATGTCTGCTTCCCAAGTGGAAGCTCAGGAGGTGGCATGCATTGTCGTCATCTGTGGGAGTGGTGGGAAAAATTGTAGAGGAAAAATTATAAAGATAGTTATAGAAAATAAACACAAACCTTCTTGGAAGGCTGGGGGGTTTGCACGGCTTCAGTAACAGATTTGGCTGAAGGCAGCCTAATCCTCTTTACCTTTAGTTGATAGCAAAAAAGCAAATAACAAGGGAATGTGTGGAGTTTAAATAGCTTGTTTACTCATGTAAGACCAAAATAGCTTGTTTACTCATGTAAGACCAAACTGATCAACCTCGGGTGCATAATTGCTCTCTGCTGGGGGGTGGGCGGGGGGGTCGGCAGTGTTAATTACCTTCTAATGGTGTTTACTCAAGACCTTTGTCATTTAATCTGTACTAAATAAATGCAAACTTTGCCAGCTTATGGGGCAATGCTCCAGACTCAGAATAGAGCCCCTTAGCTGGACTGACAGCTGTGTTAGTGTATGTCTCTCATCTGTTGCTGGGTCAGGGCATGCAGGTCGGACCCTACAGTCATCATGTGTGTCTGTGCGTAAAGTTTGAAAAATAACAAAAGTAAATAGTTTAATGAACCCCCAGCAATTTAATGAAGTTTAACGAACTTCAGCAATTATCAATGGATAGTCAATCTTGTTTCCCCATACCTCCAACCATTCTCCTTTGCCCTGGATTTTTTAAAAAGCAAATCCCAGAGAGCATATCATTTTTGGTATGTAAATCTAAAAGATAAAGACTCCTTTATTTTAGACTTAGCCCCAGTGCCATCATCAGACCCCCAAATTCTTTAATATAAATTAGCTAATATCATCAAACATACAATCAGTGCTTACATTTCCTAGAGTGTCCTCTAAATGATCTTTCATTTTTTCACTGGGTTTAATCTGGATCTAAACAATGTCCACACATTGTAATTAGTTAAAATATTTGTTTCTTTTAATCTATAGGTTTTCTACATCCTCTTTTCTTTCTTGTTATCTTTTTGCTGTTGTGATGGAGATTGTTGTCAAAACACAATGTCAAAATCAATTTTCCCATTCTTGATTTTGCCGGTGGCATCCCTGAGATGTCATTTGACTTGTTCCTCTATTTCCTATATTTGTAGTAAAGTTGGCAATCAGATTCCATTGGATTTTTCTGGCATGACAGTTTCACAGGCAGCGATACGTTCTTCCCTGGGAGGAGGCTGATGGCTGCCTGCCTCTCTTTTACAATGTTTGGGAAACTGTGATATCCTAATTCTTTTATTCCTTCTGCTTCTATAAGCCACAATATGTCTATTAAGAGAAACTTCCTTCATTGATTATTTGATTACCCTTAAGTATTGTTCGTATAAGAGAGGCAGAATATGTGTTTGATTCTTTCCCTTTAAGTTTTTGAAATGAGTTGGTCCCTAGAATTTTCTAGAGGCAATCAATAAGGATTTATTTTCATTTAGTATTATTGAGAACTTATGAATATAGACATATTCAATGTTTTTCAAGGATGGGATATTTATAAGGGTTTTGGGGTCTGGCATAAGATGGGTTTTTCAAGGCAGGGATGCTGATTTAATTGGCCAGTTTGTTATATAATAAGTTGAGAACTGGCGAGCACAATGAAGGGTAGGGAGTTGAAGTGAGTTTTGAAGGGCACAGTCGTGTGGTAACCCAGTTGAGTGATCTACGTATTATCCTGATGACAGTTATTAACCATTAGAGCCTATTGCTCTAATGGATTTTTAGGAAATTCCTAAAACTGGATTTTTTTAAAACAAACAATAAGTTTATTTGAAATGACATCTTAGTTCACAAGTGTAATAATAGTTCTTTCTTCCTTTTCTTTTTCTCCAGTACAATCTTTACTTGTTTTTGGTATCAGGTTGACGCTGGCCTCATAAAATGACCTGAGCAACTTTTGCTCTATTTCTATTTCTGGAGCAACTTGCATGTTATACAAATTAACTTTCTTAAAAGTCCCTTAAAAGCCTCTAGATCTGAGTTGGGGTGGGGGAGTTTAGGAGAGATATTTGGCTGCCATTTCAATTTACCAAACACTTAGTGGTTTATTCAAATTCTCTATTTCTTCTTACACCAATTATGGCATTTTACATTTTTAGGAACATATCCATTTCATCTAGGTTTACATATATTAGGGTTCATAACACTTTTTAAATGTTTTAATATATTTTGTTATTTCCTCCATTATTCTGTCTTATTTTGAGTCTTTCCTCTTTTTTCCTGATCAGTCTTGCCAAAGTTTGGTCTTCTTAATCTTTTCCATGGGACTGACTTCTCTTTTATTCATCTTCTCTACTTTTCTCTATGTCACTGATTTCTGCCCATATCTTTATTATTGGCTTTCTTCTTGTTTCACTGTGTATGCCATTGCTTCTTGTGTTGAATGCTTAGCTACTTTAATTTTAACCTTTTGTTTCCTGATAGATATAAGCATACATTTCCATCTAACTGGCACTTTAGCTGTGTCCCAATTTGACATGTAGAATTTTTATTAACATTCAATTTTAAATATTTCTTAATTTCCTTTATGACTCAATGATGTTGTCTAGTAAGATGTTTTTTGGTTTCCAAATGAGGTTTGGGTAGTTTTTGGTTTCTGTTTGTTTGTGGGTTTTGTTTTTTGCTATTCTGCTGATATGGTTTGGGTCTGTGTCTCCACTCAAATTTCATGTCAAATTGTAATCCCCAGTATTGAAAGCTGGGCTTGGTGGGAGGTGATTGGATCATAGGGGCTGAGTTCTCATGAATGGGTTAGCACCATCCCCTCAGTGCTGTTCTCATAATAGTGAGTTATTGTGGGATCTGGTCATTTAAAAGTATGTTGCACCTCCCCCATGTCTCTCTCCTGCTCCAGCCGTGTAAGACATGCCTGCTTCCCCTTCACCTTCCACCATGAATGTAAGTTTCCTGAGGCCTCCCAAGAAGCAGAAGCCACTAAACTTCCTGTATAGCATGCAGAACTGTGAGCCAATTAAAACTCTTTTCTTTATAAATTACCCAGTCTTGGGTATTTCTTTATAGTAATGCAAGAATGAACTAATACATCTGCTGTATTATTTATTGTACATGAAAAATTACCACAAATGTAGTGACTTAAAACAACATGCATTTATTATCTTATAGTTTCTGTTGGTCAGGAGTCTGGGCACAATCTAACCAGGTTCTCTTTCTTTTTTAATGTCATGTAATCATGGGAATGACTTTCCATCACATTTACTGTATTTTTTTGGTGTATTAGGGGTCTCCAGAGAAGCAGAACCAATAGGACGGATGGATGGATGATTGATAGATAAGATAGACAGACAGATAGAAATTATAAAGAGATTTATTATAATGAATTGACTCTCATGGGATTATGGAGGCTGGCAAGTCCAAAATCTGCAAAACCAGTGTTCCAATTTAAGTCCAAAGGCTGGAAGCTGCTGTAGAACCAGGAAATGTCAATGTTCCAGTTCAAGTCCAAAGACCAGTAGGATGCTGTAGATGGACAGCCAATATCCCAGTTCTAAGGCCATCAGGCAGGAGAATCCTCTTACTAGGGTAGTAGAGTCAGCCTTTTTTTCTATTCAGGCCTTCAACTGATTGGATGAGGCCCATACACATTAGGGAGGGAAAGCTGCTTTACTCAGTCCACCAATTTAAATGCTAATCTCATCCAGAAACACACTCACAGAAATACCCAGAATAATGTTTGACCAAATATCTGGATATCCTATGGCTGATCTATTCAAAATAATACATAAAATTAACCATCATAATTGGTTGAAAGGTACAGGTCCCACCCATATCCAAAGAAGGGAACTACATAAGGGTGTAAACACCAGGAGATGGAAATCATAGGGGCCTTAAAATCTGTCCACCACACATACTGTTATTCATTACTTCTAATTTTATTGCACTGTGAAATTTATTGAGCCTTCCTTTAAGATCTAATACACAGTTTATGTTTTTACTTTAATGTTTCACATGTACCTGAAAAGAGAAAGAACATGTATTCACTGTTTGATGGAAATGTATATGAGTTATAAATATCTAATGGCTCAAGTTTATTAATTAAATTGTCCAGAACTTGTATATTTGTTTTCTGTGTGTATGTGTGTTGGGAGAGGAGAGGAAGTATCTACTGTCTACTTGATCTATTGGATACTGAGAGGAGCTAGTTAAAAATCTCCAACTATAATTCTGATTTATCTGTTTCTGCCTAAACTTCTGTTAGCTGCTGCTTAATAAATATTAAAGCTGTATTGTTGGGCACAGTTATGACCTCCCTTATGAACTTTCTATCTTAACTTTTATTTTGTCAGGTTTTAAAATTACTACATGAGCTTTCTTTGATTCACGTTTGTGCTATATCCTTTTCAAGCCTTTTAACCTTTTAGTGTCTATTTGTTTTACACAAGTTTCTTGTAGAAAACATATTGCTGAATCCCTTGCTTTCATTCAATTTGAAAGACTGTTTTTTTTAATTGGTTAGTTTAAGCCACTTACGTTTATTGTAATTGCTGCTCTATTTAGGAGGCAGCATAGAATAGCTCTAAGTATGGTTCTAAGCATGGGTTCTAGATCCCGACCACCTGGGTTCAGGCCTTGGTTCTGCCACTTTCTAGCAAGTTAATTAATCTCAGTTTCGTCATCTATAAAATGAGGATGATGAAAGTAATAGTACCTTCTCATAAGATTATTATGAGGATCAAATAAGAAACACACAGAAAAGTATCTGGAACATATTAGGTACTCTGAAAGTAAAAATTATTATTAGTAATTTTATTTCTGCTATCAAATTTCATATACTCTAATTATTACACTTTCTTTTTATTCCTTTTTCCTCTGCTCTCTTGCCTTTCATTCAATAAAATTTTCTTCCACTGCTTTAAAAGTTACATGTTTTATTCTTTTTTAATGGTAGTTACCCTTAAGACCTACATTCACAAATATTTATCCTTATTGATTTATTAAAGTTAACAATTTTTTTCGTCTTCCTCCCATATGATAGTAATTTAACCCAGTACTACTCTAAGTACTCTAAGTAGTACTGGGTTACTTATCTCATCCATTCCAGAATGAGATTTGAGCCCGAATGTAAATCAACACACAGCTTCCTTCATTGAGAAAGTCTTGCTACGAAAGTGTCAGCTGAATCAAAGAGTTTGCTTATGACATAGCTGATATGCATTCTGGTACAAGCTCCTTATCTCTTTGAGAACCATTAATTTTTGTGAACCACCCTTTGAATGGCACTATCTTAGATCACTGTCCTATCACTTTGGCCTCTCATTCCTGAGCCCCACACCCCTCACAATATTGATATTGTCTATAATTTTAGGTCTGAGTCATAAATATACTGTTCTTTGTTTCTAGACTTTTGAAAAGAGTTTTTGTAAGTCAGGTTTAATGAAATACAGTTTACATACAATAAAATTCACCTTTTCTAGCGTACAGTTCTACAAATTTTGACAAACAGATACCACTGGGTCATCAGTACCATTCTCAAGATAATGGAATATTTCCATCACTTCAGAAAGTTTCTCCAGATTCCCTTCACCCCCAGCACCTGACAACCATTGATCTATTTTCTGCCTTTTCCAGAATGTCACATAAATGGAATCATAGAGTAGCTTATTATATCTGACTTTTTTTCACTTAACATGCATTTCAGATCATCCATGTTTTTGCATATGTAAGAAGTTTGTTCCTTCTTAATGCTTAGTTGTATTTCATTGTATAGATGCATCACAGTTATGTATAGCCACCCACCAGTTCCTGGACACTTGGGTGGTTCCTGGCCTTTTTTCTAACACAACAACAAATTCAGCCTAAATATTTGGCCACTCTCATGCAGTATCTATTGTATCATCTCCTGAATTTGTTTCTCTTCTTGTTTGATTATGTCCTCCAAGAATGTCATTCAAATGAATCTTTCATAAGAATATTTTTATTATTAATACATTCTCACATTCTAATGACAATATGGCTTAATAGAAAATAAGTTCAAAGTTATGCTTTTAAATACTTACATATAGAAATATTTTGCTTGAGATAAACCTTTTCAATCTGAAGGTTTTTTTCTACCTTGAAATTTATCTCCATTATATCTTCAAATATTTCCCCTTCTCTGTTTTTATATTTCTTCCTTTCTGTTCTAGTTTTATCCTAGGTATAAGCAAGAAAATTTACAAATAAGCTAACTTGTTTTTTAAAACTTTTTCTACTGCCTCTGGAGGTTTGCTGAAAGTGCTCTTCCAATTACTAATTCATCATCAGCTGCATCTTTTAGACTACTGCACATTACTAATACATAGCATCAATATTCATTCTAATTATTATTTTTATGCTTAATAGCTGTTTTAGTTTCATATTTTTTCCTGATTCATATTGCTAATATCATAACTCATTTTAAATAAATTTATCATGCTTATTTAAAAATCTTGGTCCATCTGTTCTACTGATCAGTTTCAGATGGCGTATTCAATTGTGGCCTTTTAACAGTAGTTGCACTCCTCCAGTGTCTAATTCTTTGTCCTATGAATTCATGTTCCCCTGGGGTTTCACCTACTCTGTCTGATAAACATGCATCCCGGAAGGCCCAGTGAGTTTGCAGTGGGAGGGTGGTGTGAGCCCAGAAGGAAATCGCTGGCACCAGAGAACCACTGCCACTTACCCAGATCTTTCCTCCAGTCAGGTTTCTACCCTTAGGGAGAAGCAGCACCTAAATGAAGCAATTAACCTAGCAACCCTGAGGGTGGCAGGGGGAAGGGTAGAGGCTTGATTGAGAGGAGGTGGGGGGAGGTCGGCCTGCAGTTTTTTTTGTTTTTCGTTTTTTAAATTCCTCACCCCAACAGTGCTTTTGCGCTGGTCTGACATTACCTGGAAAACTACGCCACCAGTCGCTTCAGTGGACACTATCATTTCAATTGCGAAGTCAGGCAATGATTGTCCTAAGGCAAGGTGGGAGAGAAGTCAGAGTAAACCACCTCGAGAGCGCCAGTCTCCCGGAGTGTCTGGGTTCGACTCCTGCCTCCACAACTTACTGTGTCTCCTCGAACAAGTTGCATCACCGCTGGCCGTGCCTCAGTTTCCCTCCTCCGTAGATTAGGAATAGCAACAGCAGTGAGAACAGAATCCAGCACACGGTAAATGCTGCTTACCTGTTTGCTATGTGGAATACACCACTACACTGTTGCTCGGCCCTCAGGAAGGGTCTGCTGAGACTTTCTACTTCCTGCTCAGGGCAGAGGCCGACCACCCGCCCAAGGCCGTGGCGGCGCCGGCTCAGCTTTAGTAGTCAAAGTGCACATCCTGGGAGCCGCTGCCGCGAGGTGGTTGAGGCGAGAGGGCAGGGAAGCGTCTGAGCCTCTTCCTCCCACCAGAGCAGGACCCCAGCTGACAGCGGGTGAGCTGGGCAGAAACCCATGCCGGGAAGAGGCGGACCCAGTGGACCGCAGCGCCCGCAGTCGCTGGGCCAGGCGCAGAGGCGAACGGGAGGCGGCGCTGCGCCGTGCCCGCCCCTCCCCGGCCCGGCCCCGGCCCCGGCCCCGGCCCTGGCCCCAGCCCCAGCCCCAGCCCCGGCTCGCGGGCGCTGCGTCTCCGCGTACGGGAGGCGGCGGCGGCTCCCAGTCACCGGCCCCCGCCGGCGAGCGCACGATGCACTGCCTGGGCGCCGAGTACCTGGTAAGCGCTCGCAGCCTCGGCTCTCGTGCGAGGAGCCCCGGGGAAGGATCGGGTCCCCCTCCTGCACTCACCTGCCCTGCGGACGCTTCCGCCTTTCCCGCGCACGCTTCCGCCTTTCCCGCGCCTCGAGGATCCCGCCCCCGCTTAGTACCTTGGGGCCACCTGGCGGGGAGGACCCTGGACCCTGCTCCAGTGCCGGGGCGGAGGCGGGGGAGACGCGGGCCGCGGGGCGCAAACTTGGGGTCGCCCTCAGGTGCACCTCCAGGTAAGCACTTGGCGGCAGGGGGCTTAACATCCGCTCCGCACAGAGCAGGTGGTTCAAAGGCTGTGTGAAAGAGCTTCAGGTGGCCACGTAAAAAAAAAAATATTAATTTTAAAAATTTAGAAAAAGATTGGTTACTTTGACCACTCTTCGAGTAGATTTGGGTTCCGTTTCCAGGTTGAGTCCACTTGTTTATCTTCTTTTTCTCAACTCTCCCTTTTTCTGGAAGGTTTCTGCAGAAGGAGCCCCTAGGCAAAGGGAGTGGCGACCCCAGATTTATAGGAAATGCACAGATACGGCGTGGTTATTCCTGTTCTTTCTCTTTTGGACTGGTTTGGTAAGTGTGGGTGCTTGGTAGGAAAGAGGCCAGAGTGTGTGTGCACGTCTGGAAATAACTCTGTCCCAAATGTAAATAGTAGTTGGTGTGCAGTGAGAGACTTCTGCCGTTAACCCACAATAAACATCAGTTAGTACTCGGGAGAATTCTTGTCCTAGACTCGCTAGAAAGGCTGTCTTTTTGCTGCAGGCCATGTTCTAAGGGGTGACTCCATTAGGAAATGGGAATTAACAGTTTGCAATGTGATTGCTATTTAGTAAGGCCAATATGTCTCCTTTTACTATCCAAACTTACTAAACAGAAATTCTTTTACCACCTGTCACACCCCCAAATCAAATATTCCTCAAGCTTTTGGTGCACCTTTAACAAAGGAAAAGCCAGGGTAAGCCTAGAAATAAATTGCATTTCCTTTAGCTGAACATCACACACACACACACACGCACACACACACGAGATATGTTGTGTTTAGCAGCCAATACTGTTAACCATAGCTAACAAGGAATGATTTTTCCCACTCTAATTTCGAGGTATGTATGATTGCTGGTAAACTCCATCAGGCTGTGCGGTTATAATCCTGAGAGAGTCTGTTGGAAGCCGAATCTTGCTGCTTTTATATTTATTTTAGAATTGTAGGTAACAGCAGAAAACGTCTCACCTGACATTTTCAAAGGCCACTTTCACGAAATCATCCATGCCAGGCTAAGGCATGCTATTTGCTGCATGGTAAATGATTAATTTATAGAGCAGGGTGATAACTACCAGATAGTAATTACCTTTGTTGAAAAGAATTCCATCTGAATAGGCCCTAAAATATCATGTTTGTTCTTCTTTCCAAGTAAGAAAGTCATTTGTTCACTTGTGACCCGTTTCACATAGACAGGCTTGGTTACAGGCACAGTGGAAGGTTAGGTCTGAAACACATAATCAGATGTTTTTTGTTGCTTACGTTGGAACTCTCCCCTAGGAGCTGGGAGAGACAGTGCACCTACAATACCTTCTGCTTAACTTCACAGATGGTTGGTGTTTTTATCTGAGACTGCTGTTGTATAAATGCAGGGAGCAGCTGGCCTGCCTTGTGCCTGGCAGCTTTGACCTCAAGCTGTTATTGTGATTTAATGATCTGCCTTAGCCCCTCCACAGCTTCAACCTAGGACCTCACTACCAAAATCTCAGCCCAGCAGCTGAGAATCCCGGGGAAAGGCTTTGTAGATGACCTGTCACAGCCTGAAGAATTGTGAACCAGCTGAGAGGTGGCACAGAGCTGGAAACTGCTTTAAAATTACATTTCATTTGCAAAATAAGTCTGAAGGTTTTAATATATCCAAGTTCTCATTACGGCATTCTGTTTTAAGAGTTAGAGTCCTTTCTTAGCTCACTGGCTTTTAGTGTCTTTTGCAACATTTTTTATTTGCAGGTATTTAAAACAGAGCAAGGAGTGTTTTGTTTTTGGATTTTTTTTTTTCTGCCTCCGTTGTTCAGCTCTCAGGTCTTGTGACAGATGTCCTGACTGGTGATGGTGTGCCCTGAGTTAGGGCTGGACAAAGTCTTGGGGGAAGGAGCTGAAATTATAAGCAGAGATGGTTCTTGCAAATGCAGCACCAGCCTGTGTTTATATTTGCATTAAACACAAGGAAAAAAGTCTCAAAGTCTGGACTATCTCTGCCTCTACTTACCCCTCCAGTATCCTCTCCCACCCTGCCTTTTCCTATTCATCCCTCAAGATTCCATTTTCCTGATTTTGCAGGCACGGTTGACAGTGACCACCTTGGTGGCCCCACTAGACCAGTGTACACACCTCCTATATCACCTCTCATAGAGAATCACAATTGCATGTTTGAAATTAGGACAATGAAGGTTTATAGTAGTAGTTTCTTGGAAGGCCAAGGCAGGAATATCCCTTAAAGCCAGGAGTTCAAGACCAGCCTGGGCAATAAAGCGAGACCCTGTCTCTACAAAACATAAAAAATAATAATCATAAAGTCATAGTTTTATTAGCAGGGACTCAGGAATCCTCAAAAACCACTCTCACCTCTCCCACCCAGAAAAACTTTCCATTCTTCACCACAGGCTTTACAAAGGAAAGAATGATGGTAAATGGAATACATCACTTTGTTATTAGATTACTGGTGAGCTAGGCAGAAGCACATCTGACCCCTTTCCTCTCTCTAAGTCCAAACACAGTCAAGACCTTACTACACTCCAACTCAAAAGGACAAGACAAGCATGTCAAGGTGCGGTCAGCTTGCCATGCCAGCCACATTGGCAAACAGAGTCACACCTACTCCACAGCCTTTAGGTAAAGGGTGAGTGACACACACTACTAGCAAAGGTGACCCATTCATTCTAGAATCTGACCAGTTAGACTTAGGAGGATCTTGGAGAGTGGGCAAGGACAGGGAGCCTCCTTCCCCAGGAGGTCTGCAGCCCATAAGTCCTGCTTGCCTTCTAGGCTGGGTTCCTGGAGGGCAAGGAGTAGGTTCTGGTCATTCCTGTGTCTCCCAGTAACAAAGTCTCAAGCACACACTGGGCACTTGAAGAATGTTTGTTATTTTTATTTCTAAATTAGTAATAAATGCAGAATGTCTAGAAGGTATTTGAATTTAGGACAATGTACCTTTGCAGCATAAGGTATCAATACTATATATTAATGAATAGTGTATTATATCTGTTCTCCTGGAATGAACTTGTCAATATAGAGTATTAAATGATATCCTATATATTGTATACAGTACTGGGAAACTTACTAAGTTTGCATTATGGGAAGATACATATTCAATCTTGGCAGAGAGCCTGTCAGTATGTATTAATGGCACAGTTGTTTGAACTGAAATTTCAAATATTCCACATTCACTATGAGAGTGGATAAAAATGATGATAGATTGCAAGATGTTCTTGTCCAACAGAATTCCTGTGGTCCTTTATTTTGTATGTCTTAAGCAGTTACTCCAAAACACTATTTGCAGATTGGTGAACAGTGTTTCAGTACATATCAACTGTGTTGCTTCTGCAGAATCCCTTAAAAGTAAGAAAAGAAAAACAAAAAAAGTAGTAGGAAAAAAAAAAAAAAAACCTTGGGGAAAGAATTAGCATAGCCCTGAAGCACTTAAATAAAGCAAGAACCTCAAGGGAAGAAAAATTGAATTGTCCCAGTAAAGTTAGACCAAAAAGAAAAATGATAGACTCTTAAGGAAAAGGTTAAAAAGCACAAAGAGGTAAGAAATTGGAGAGAAATCTGTTTCAGTAGGTTAGATTCTCTCTCTACCTAAATTTATAAGTAGCAGAGGAGCAGGATGCTGATAGATTGGAGTTGCTGACACTGTTACTGTTACTGACGGAGTGAAGGGGTGTGATGCTGGAGAGCTTCACGTTCCACCAGGCTCCATTTTATATCAGCATCTGCAGGGGTGTGGGGCACCGTGTGCTCAGCCCTTTGCCCAGGCTCTCATATGCCTCCGGTTTTGCCAGGTGTTTATCATGGGCTACTCGGTGGTGGCTGGAGCCGCGGGAAGACTCCTCTTCGGCTATGACAGCTTTGGCAATGTGTGTGGCAAGAAGAACTCCCCCGTGGAAGGGGCCCCCCTTTCAGGGCAGGACATGACCCTAAAAAAGTAAGTATCTAAGTAAGTCCCCAGTCTGTAAGGAGCTGTACCTCAAAACTTTGTATAAATTCATCATTTAGAGCCTGGAAACTTTTCCCATTCAAAACTCTATCAGCCTATTTCATAAAAAGGAAGCCTGTGTGTATAGTACAGGTAAGAGTACAAGTTTTAGAATCATAGTCCTGAGTTCAAATTCAGCCCATGCTACTTTTCAGCTGTGTGATCTTGGGCAGAGTACTTAACCTCTCAAAGCCTAGTTTTCATCTCTCTAAACTAGTTATTATACCTACCTCACAAGGTTGTTTTAAGGATCCATGAGACACTGCATGAACTAAAGTATAATAAACATTAATTGCTGCTATTATTCTCCATAATGAATCAGAATCATGTTACCAATCGTATATGTTTGAACCCTACATCATCCACACGTTGTTTCTATGTGGAAATACCCGAATGCCATCTGGAACGCTGGGGACCTGTGTCCCACCCCTGCCCCAGCTATGGCACTGCGGTGTTGCATTCTTCCCCCGACTCCCCTACCCCACCTCCCACAGGGAAACAGAAAGGGGAGAGAAGAGATGGGCATTCCCTGGAGGGGAGAGAAATCCCTGACCATGAGCTTCTAAGATGGAGACTGCCTTGTAAGAATTTTTAAGATTTTAGCTCTTGCTTCACATGACAGAACAAAAAAATGATTTTTTTATTTATTTTTGTTTTTTATTTTTTTGAGACAGAGTCTCACTCTGTCGCACAGGCTGGAGTGCAATGGGGAGATCTCAGCTCACTGCAAGCTCCGCCTCCCGGGTTCAAGAGATTCTCTTGCCTCAGCCTCCCAAGTAGCTGGGACTGCAGGCACCCGCCACCAGGCCTGGCTAATTTTTGTATTTTTAGTAGATACGGGGTTTCACTGTGTTAGCCAGGATGGTCTCCATCTCCTGACCTTGTGATCTGTCACCTCAGCCTCCCAAAGTGCTGGGATTACAGCCGTGAGCCACCATACCCGGCCAAAAAAGCATTTTTAAGACTCTGTAATAAAAGTAGCTCCTAGAAGAGAAATCCTAAGGATCTAAATAAATCCTGAGTATAAGTTTGGAGTCATCAAATACAAATCTCAGACTAAGCCTCTTATCCTCCTGTGTGTTGCTCCTAAGGGGGCTCTTGCTCTTTCTGGGCATGGACTAATTACGGAGCATTTTCTCCTGCACTCGTAGAGCTACTTACAAAGAAGACAGGAGGAGGAAGGGCGACTTAGATGCCCATGTGCTCCCATTTCACATTGTGTTCATAATGCAGTGTCAACAAACAGTCATTCCTGGTTGAAGTGAGTATACATTCCATTATTCTCAAAAGCCAAAAGGTAGAAGCAACTCAAGTGTCCATCAATGGTTGAATGGATAATCAAAATGTGATATGTACATTACAATGAAATATTAAAAAGGAAGGAAATTCTGACACATACTACAATAGGGATGAACCCTGAGGATGTCATGCCAAGTGAAATAAACCAGTCACAAAAATACAAACATTGTATGATTCCACTTATCTGAAATATGTAAAGTAGTCAGATTCCTAGAAACAGAAAGTAAAATGGTGATTGCAAAGGGCTGGAGGAAAGGAGGGTGGGAACCTATTGTTTAATGGGTACAGATTTCAGTTTGGGAAGATGAGTTCTGTGAATGGATGGTGGTGATGATAGCCCAACAACGTGAATGTACTAATGTCACTGTACACTTAGAAAGATTCAGGTGGGGCTGGGCGCGGTGGCTCATGCCTGTAATCCCAGCACTTTGGAAGGCCAAGGCGGGCAGATCTACAGGGTCAGGAGTTCAAGACCAGCCTGGCCAACATGGTGAAACCCCGTCTCTACTAGAAATACAAAAATTAGCCAGGTGTGGTGGCGGGCACCAGTAGTCCCAGCTACTGGCGAGGCTGATGCAGGAGAATCACTTGAACCTGGGAGGCAGAGGTGGCAGTGTCATTGCACTCCAGCCTGGGTGACAGAGCAAGACTCCGTCTCAAAAAAAAAAAAAAAAAAGAAAAGAAAGATTCAGATGGTAAATTTTATGTATATTTTAACACAATTTTTAAACTTTTTCAAAAATATGTATATCACACACCCAGGAAATCTTTTCCTCATCTCCTATTGCACCACCTTTCTCCCATCCCCAACAGGAGGGAAAAAAAACCTTCTGGGACCCCTTCTCAAGGTCTCTCCCATAGAGGGCTGCCTACGGGGTCTTCCTGTGCCATTCCTGGGGTCTCAGAGCCTGAATAAGTGGTGGGCAAGGGTCCGGAAGCTGTGGCTGCTAAAGCATAACCTGCTGATGGCAACACCAGTTTCATTCTTGTCCCCCCTCTACCCTGCCCCTGGGGAGCTGCAGGAGGGCTCTCCTGAGTGTCCTGGCTCTCAACCTAGGAGAAGGGGGGAAAGACAAGCCTTTGGTTCCCAGCCTTGGACCCCTCCTTTCCATTTCTCACTTCCCTGTGTTCAGTTATTCTCTGAAGCACATTTGAACACTCTTCGGTACAAATGTGTTCTCCGTGGAGTCCATTGAATAATTTGTGCATTGGCCTGATCTAGCGATCAGTGGACAGTTTAATCAATTGCTTCTTTTCCTCAGATTTTCTCAGGTAACTCCCTAGTGCTATCCCCTAGACAACACTAAATCTGGAGAAATAAAGCTTTGTTAACGTTTTTGGATAGTTTCCAAGCTGCACAGCTTCATGGATGACCACCAGTAGGCATCATAAATGTTCAATTATGCTGAAACAATTATGAAAGTGTGCCTGGGTGATCCCTGCATTTGATAGCATGTGGATATTTTTTAAGGCCCACAATTAAGACCAGTGAGAGGCAATGCTCTAACACATTCTTCTGTTTCATCTATTTCCTAGACACGTGTTCTTTATGAATTCCTGCAACCTGGAAGTCAAAGGTACGCGGCTCAACCGCATGGCCCTCTGTGTATCCAACTGCCCTGAAGAGCAGCTTGACTCCCTGGAAGAGGTCCAGCTCTTTGCAAACACCAGTGGTAGGCACTGAGGCCTGGTTTGTTCTTTTCCCCATGATGGGGTAAGCTGTGGGGACCTAGATGAGATCATTTATCCTGACTCTCTTTCTCTGGAAAGCTGGAAGTTTTACTTCCTTGTGGATGCCTCTTCTTGTGTGGAAAAGGCTGTAAGCATTTTCTCTTGAGCTTGTTCAGGTTATTTTTGTTCTATCTGGATTTATCTGAAGCCCTAGCTATTCCACGTATGCTCCCTGCCACTGCAGGGGAATGGTCATCCACAGAGAGAGAGAGGAGACAGCCCACGTTTGAGACCCAAAGGCGGGGTCAGAAGGAAGTCAGAGAGCTCCATGCACGTGGGCACATCCGGTCCTAGAGATGTACGTGCAGGCTGCGGGTAGAATTGCCGACAAATTGGTCTTTTCGTGAGATTTTCGGGGCCAATAGATACTTCCACTGAGCAGTGGGATATCACAAGTTGTACCAGAAGCACTTGTATAACTAAAATACCTTGTACTGGGTCCACTGTTTAGAATTTTATCTGCCTGAGAAATGGTTTGCCAGATTTTTAAAAATTATTTGCAAAGCCAGGTTTAAACTATCAAGCTTCTACAAGAAATTGTTTTCAAATATGCTTCAGATTATTTTAGGACCAATCATATAACTTTTAGTTTTGAATTTGGGGTTTTGAAGAGAAAGTAAGGAAGAGAGGCCCTCACTAGACCTCAGATTGTATGCCTATTACTTTTGTGTTTCTGTCACCCATAGACCTTGTAGTTGATCCTTTCTCCTTTCTGGTTTGGTAACACGGCTGTGGTTTCCTTACTGACTCACCTGGAAAGAAGGTATAATGTCTGTGTGTTCTGCTTCCAGGGTCCTTCCTGTGTGTTTATAGTTTGAATTCCTTCAACTACACCCACAGTCCAAAAGCAGACTCACTGTGTCCCAGGCTACCAGTTCCTCCAAGGTAAAAGCTTCCATACTTTTTCCTTAACCCTAAACAAAAGTTACTGGGTACTTGGTGTGCATCTGTTACTCTTCTAGGCATTGTGGGAAGGAGATATCAGAAGAGCCCCTGCCTGCAGGGAGCTTACAGTCTATGGAGGCCAGGGATAAAAACATGGAGGGACTATTTGCAGTATGCGTATGGACAGTGGATTAGAAATCAGGCTAAATAAGGAGAAAACTCAACAAACAATAAAAATACACGTAGTCTTCAAAGAACACTACAGCTAGCAAGAAGTAACATATGAATTATTACTAACGGTGATTTTATAAATTAGTGTGTATTTTTTTCTACTCCAACTATTTATTGCAAAGTAGAAATCATTTACTTTGGCTGGGCGTGGTGGCTCACGTCTGTAATCCCAGCATTTTGGGAGACTGAGCCAGGTGGATCACGAGGTCAGGAGATGGAGACCATCCTGGCCAACGTGGTGAATCCCCATCTCTACTAAAAATACAAAAATTAGCTGGGGGTGGTGGTGCGTGCCTGTAGTCCCAGCTACTTGGGAGGCCGAGGCAGAAGAATCACTTGAACCCAGAAGGTGGAGGTTGCGGTGAGCCGAGATCGCGACACTGCACTCCAGCCTGGTGACAGAGCGAGACTCTGTCTCAAAAAAAAAGAAAGAAATCGTTTACTTTTGGCTTTTTATCATAATTAGACTTTGTTAGTTTTTGTTGCTCTAGATATCTTCATAAGAAACAGACCAGATGGACAAGGCCAAGTGATCACCACACCTTTCTTCTCAATGAAAACAGAAAGCACAGGTCCTTATCAAGAGTACACTTGGTGGGCTCCTTGCAAGGTCTTATTCACCCCTGTAAATTAGTGTGCTACCTGGCACATGGTAGGCACCTTACAAATATTTGTAGAATAAAGTTGTAATGGTGGAGCAGTGGTTGCATTGCCATGGCGAATGGCTCATGTTTACACCTTTGAGAAGGCTAAGGGGAAACATACAATGAGTGTTTATTGCCACCATTATGATGCTGAGATGTACTAAAGGAAAACTTGTATTGATTTTGAATTGTCATTCTTTTGAAAAATGTGAGTGTGTTTACAATGTAGGAGACCTCTCTGAAAAATCACTGAGAAATAATGATGACTTAATTAAAACAAAGCATTATTCCAATCCTCTAGGATGGTGTTTATTGAACTCTTGTTTGGGACTTACAGTAAGAAATTTATTACATCCCAACTCCTGTATGCACATACCTTCATATGTCCTTACGTATATAAAACAAAACTAGAAATCTCACAAAACAACATTTACCCTTATTACATATGATTCACACTCTTAGTTACTATTCTGTTGCCTTTTTAAAAATAATGTATTTCATAGTCTTCTAACTGGTTGCAAGTGAAGCTTGAAAAATGCTGAACTAGCAGGTGCTCACAAACACAAAAAGACTTGAGTAGGTTTTAATCACATTGGAGGCAGAAAATAGCCATTTTGTGATATTCTTTTCAAAAATAAATACTCCAAGTTGTAATTGAAGGAGGAGAGAACTATTTGCTGAGGAGAATACCCATTTCATTTTTCTATAAATTTTTTTTTTTTTTTTTTTTTTTTTTTTTTTTTTTTTTTTTTTTTTGAGACAGAGTCTTGCTCTTGTCACCCAGGCTGGAATGCAGTGGTGCGATCTCAGCTCACTGCAACCTCCATCTCCCAGGTTCAAGCAATTCTCCTGCCTCAGTCTCCCAAGTAGCTGGGACTACAGGCACACGCCACCACGCCCAGCTAATGTTTGCATTTTTCGTAGAGATGGGGTTTCTGCATGTTGGCCAGGATGGTCTCGATCTCTTGACCTCGTGATCCGCCCACCTCAGCCTCCCAAAGTGCTGGGATTACAGGCATGAGCCACCATGCCTGGCCTATAATATCTTATTTTTAAAATTCTGGTAATTGTAAATGTGTTGATGATATTTTACATTCTGGTAAAATGTAAGGTATCGTAAACACATCTTAATGAAACATACTGAACCCAATTTAAAAAAAAAAACTAGAATGTTTTAGCAATAGGTGGAAGGAAAATTCTCTAGCACTTGGAGAGGAGGACTTTTTTAAGAACACAATTTGTAACTGTAGATGTAACTACAGACGGAATTGAAAGAGAATGGAATTTTTAAGGTTGTAATTTAACCAGAGTTGGATAAACTCTCTTCTTACTATAAATGGGATGGCAACCGTAATTCCACAGGAAGCTTATATCTTGATACTTATGATGATAATAGCAAACATTTATTGAGCTTTTGATACTTTTCTAAACCCTTAACATAATTTGGGCCTCAGAAAACGTCTATATTGTAGGTATTGTTTTCATCCCTATCTTACAACTGAGAAAACTGATGCAGAGAGGTTTAAGGTCATACATGCAGCAAATGGAAAAGCTGGCCTTCAAACCCAAGCAGCGTCTGTGTTTGAGTCAAGACTTGGTTTTATTTTGACTGGTGAGTGGCCTTCCTAGACTCACATCAAGCTGGGAGAAAAAGTCTCCGTACCCTGTGTCATAATAGCACCATTTCTTCTCACTCTCAAGCCGGCCCTAGTCCTTTTCACCCTAAATGCAAATGTTTCCAATACTAACTTTTCAAGTAAAGACAAAACCCTTGACTGAGTGGCCTTTTTTGGACAGAAAGAGAGAGAGAAATAGCCTCAAGGGCTCCATTCCCTTTTCCTGCACAAGCAAGTGTTTGTTTAAGGTGAAAATGATCATATTTATCATGGAATAGCAGTGCCAAGACTGAAAAGCTGGAAAACATGAGAAGGGTGGCTATAGGGCCAAAGAACATTTTCTAAATACTTCTTTTTGACTGAACTGATTGTTTCTTCCTCCTCTGTCGGTCATGTGAGGTATAATGTACCCTTTTAGAGTAATGGCTAAATATCAAGAAGTTTGTGGACCTACGTATAAGCTTTTAAGAGCAGTGAAAAAGCACTGCAGAAGATAACAAGCAAATAGATCTTTTTTCACTTTGGTGTTCAACATGGTAATGTATTTTGAGTCCCTCACGTATTCAAAATCTAAAAGGCGTGGGTATCTTCCCCGCAGTAAATTCTAGTTCTACCCTCCCACATAGGTGCCTGTGCCTGTCACTGCATGGTTTGCTCAGCTGAATTCCATATACATGGTGATCTAAATATACAGGCAGCTTACCCAATGACTTCCTGCAAGTTTGAGTGGCTTTGCTAATGGGAAGAAGAAAAGCAGAAGTGGTGAAGAAACCTCAGGCCATGGCCTAAAGATGCATCCCTGTGAGCCGGGTGTGGTGGCTCACATCTGTAATCCCAGCACTTTGGAAGGGCGAGGTGGGCAGATCACCTGAGGTCAGGACCAGCTTGACCAACAATGGTGAAACCCCATCTCTACTAAAAATACAAAAATTAGCTGGGTGTGGTGGTGGGCGCCTGTAATCTCAGCTACTCGGGGAGGCTGAGGCAGGAGAATCACTTGAACCCAGGAGGTGGAGGTTGCAGTGAGCCAAGACCACGCCATTGCACTCCAGCCTGGGCGACAAGAGTGAAACTCCATCTAAAAAAAAAGATGCATCCCTACCCCAGCTAATGAAATATTCTAAATCTCAAAAGGAGTGGTAGTTGCATAGATGTATATGTTTATCAAAGTCTCTAATTTTATGTTTAAGATCAGTGCATTTCATTGTATATAAATTTTGCCTCAGTAAAAATAAGAGGAATTCCTTACATTCTGAAGTGTATTAAGTTTAAAAAAAAAAAGCAAATAATAGAACAGTGTGCAGTATACTGTCTTTTGCATAAAAAGTGGAATTATAAGTGTATATAAACCTATAAATATATACATTTAGGTATATATTTGCTTGTATAACCATTACATCAAGCATGACTTACAGGATGTGGTCAGAAAGCGATTTAATTTTTGTCTTTCTCTGTCTCTTTAAATTTATTCAGTGGGACTAGTTTTTTCTGCCCCTAAATAAAAACACAGGCAATTCCCAAGGCTTCTCTGGTAACTTTTAGGTAATACATACTGAGTCACTTTAAGTTATAACAGACACTTTCAATTCAATAATTAAAATGTTCAGCCCAGACCAGGCACAGTGGCTCATGCCTGCAATCCCAACATTTTGGGAGGCCAGGGCTGTAGGATTGTTTGAGGCCAGGAGTTCAAGACCAGCCTGGACAACATAACGAGACCATGTCTCTGCAAAAAATTTAAAAATTAGATTGGCATAGTGGAACATGCCTGTAGTCCTAGCTGAAGCTGAGATGGGAGGAACTCTTGAGCCCAGGAGTTTGAGGTTGTAGTGAGCTGTGATCATGCCACTGCACTCCAGCCTTGGTGACAGAGCAAGACCCTGTCTCAACATTTTTTTAAAAAATTAAAAAATATTCAGCCCAATGTGATAAACTTCTCACTTGATTGGAGGTTCAAACTTCTGCCCCCTGCACACTTGGCCCAGGAGCAAGTGGGAAGGCCACAGTCCAGGAAGGAGGCTGTAGTCAACTGCTCTTCTCCTCTGTTTATTCCTCCCCTCCTCTCCCAGCTTGCTCAAACAGGTTTTGTCTAAGGGGCTGGTGCAGCAAAAGTGAAGGAAGAAAAGAGTAGCAGGAACACATTTACTTGTCTGATACTAGCACCAGCATTCTCTGGGCTTGGGAGATGTCCCGGCCAGCTCTTTCCCTCATGGGCATGTTTTGGGTTGTTTGGGGCTCTTTCAGCTGCAGTGCCTTTCATGTAGTCTAATGCATCTGTGCTCTGGCTGGTCATGTGAGAGGCTTTCCTCAGTCCTGAGGCATTAATTAGCTACCTCAGAGAGCAGCCACTTCCAGCTCCTTCTGCCAGGGTCCCCACAGCCTTCTACAGGGCTGTCTTAGACACGATCAGTGGCACCCCATCACTGGGACTTGTGCACATGCAGCCCACAACTAGACCCCAGGAAGCCCTCTGCACCCTTTGCCCTGACAGATGCCCTGAGGGCTCTTAACTCCCCAGTTGTAGCTCTCTGCTCTGCTGTTAAAGCCGCTCACCCTCCAGATTTCTTGGAGTGGCTCAGACCTTAAGCCAGGGGATTCCCTAAGCGCTCTGAGTTTTCCGTGAAACCCTTCTCATCTGACTTAGGAATAGTACCCTTCACCCTCTTCCCCTTGGGAGTGGGGATGGAGTTACATGACAAGTCTAGTAAAAAAAAAATTTTCAACTCTTCAAAAATTACTCTTCTAATGATTCTCTGTACTTGTCATCACCTGTGCAGAGTAGATTTTACTATATGCAAATAAAAATTAAAATCAAGATGTCAGGATCTTAGGATAGAGTGTAGAGGGTGACAAATTAAATTACTAATAAGGAGCTGATGTGAGTAACTTTGGAAAACAGCTTTGTGACTAGATACTGTAAGCTAAAGACAAAAGGAACTGTACATAAACACTGTACTCCAGATAGTACATTTGTTTATCACATAGCTACTGGTTAACAATTGTTTTTTTTCATTTTTTAAAAATTCCCTAAACAATACAGTATAATGGTTAGCAATTCTGAAATTACATACGAGAATCGATTATAAGGCCTAGAATCAGTAATACCCCACCATACCCAATACCCAGATCATGGTTTCTAATCATCGATCTTCAAGGGTTCTTTGGAGAAATGGCAGGTTCTAGGACTTGGATAAGGAAAATACCAGCTACGTCTGGTATCATCATCCTGTAGCATCAGAAAGTAAGGAAGTGCTCAAGAAAGAAAGAAGAATGGGTCTTGTCAAAAGGACACAGATGCCTCGTAGTGGCCAAAGCTGGAATAGATTGAATAACACAATTAAGATTATAACCCAAAGAAAAGAATAAATGTTGATGAGGCCATACTGATATAAATAAATAATTGAATAAATAAATAAATGGGGAGAAGGGATAAATACTTTTTTTCTTTTTTTTTTTTGAAACAGTCTCACGCTGTTGCCCAGGCTGGAGTGCAGTGGCACGATCTCGGCTCACTGCAACCTGTGCCTCCCAGGTTCAAGCAATTCTCCTGCCTCAGCCTCCCGAGTAGCTGGGATTACAGGCACACACCACCACACCCGGCTAATTTTTGTATTTTTAATAGAGATGGGGTTTCACCATGTTGGTCAGGGTGGTCTCAAACTCCTGACCTCAAGTGATCTACTCGCCTCATCCTCCCAAAGTGCTAGGATTACAGGCATGAGCCACTGCTCCCAGTGAAAGGGATAAATCTTTACTTCTTCCTCCAAGAGGTGAAATTTCCCTCCCTTTGAGAGTGGGCTAGGCTTAGTGACTCATTTCCAAGGATAGAGAGGGAAAAGAGAAAAATAACAACTTTACATGGAGAAACCCGGCAGGTACCACCTTAACCAGGTGATCAAAGTCAACTTCACCAGTGTTGTCATGTTCCTTGATAGGATTCTATGAGAAAGGCACTTCACCTCTGTGGTGCGCTCCCAAAAACCTGTTGACTGTAGTCTAATCATGAGGAAACATGAGAGAAATTCTACAAATTAAGGGACATTTTACAAAATACCTGACTATGAATCTTCAGAAATGTCAAGGTCACGAGAAACAAGGAAAAACTAAGAAACTTGTCACAGGCCAGGCACAGTGGCTCACACCTGTAATCCCAACACTTTGAGAGGCAGAGGTGGGAGGATGGCTTGAGCTCAGGGGTTCAAGACCAGTTTGGGCAACATAGCAAGACTCTGTCTCTACAAAAACACAAACTGTCATGACCAAAGAGGAGACATGACAATTAAATACCATGTGCTATCCTGAATTAGATCCTGGAATAGAAAAAGGATGTTATGGTGAAATCCAAATAAAGGCTGTAGTTTAGTTAGTAGTTTAGTGACAATGTTAAATCTTAATTTTCACAAATATACTGTGGTTATGTAAGACGTTTACATTAGGGGAATGTGAGTGAAGGATACACAGAGGAACCCTCTACCATCGTTACAATT
The DNA here is from genome assembly GCF_028885625.2 of Pongo pygmaeus. Classification (NCBI taxonomy): domain Eukaryota; kingdom Metazoa; phylum Chordata; class Mammalia; order Primates; family Hominidae; genus Pongo; species Pongo pygmaeus. Next base: position 135,263,103 of record NC_072373.2, on the reverse strand, counting down.
TTTTTGTAACTCTAAAATCATTCAGAAATTTAAAGTTTACTTTTAAAAATGCTCTGCTTATCAACTTCCAACTCTTTTATGCTCTCAGCGTGGATGTGGGTTTAAGAATAATCTAACCACTTTTCTCCCACCTCTCTTGGCATGCCCTGAATGGGGGAGTCTGGGGTCTCATTTTGGAGTAGAATTTTTATTATCTTTGAGCTCAGCCGCAAATTCCATTTAAACTTCCTATGATATTTACATATGCTAATAAAAGTCTCTAGAATGGTTTGCAAGAAACCAAAAATCATGGGTGCCTGTGAGGAAATGTACTCAGTAGCTCAGGGACAAGGAAAGGCAATTTCTTGCTGTTTGGTCTCTTGTGCCTTTTGGAATTTAAGCCATGTGAATGTATTACCCCTTCAAAAATGTAATTACAAAAAATACCATTTGTGTTACTCTTCTCTTGAACCACTATCCAGTGACTCAGGAACTGTTTCTGTAATATTGAGACTTCTGGAGAAAGATTCTTCCACGTGTTCTATGTTGTGCTTCATTAGAAGCTTGGGAAGTCATTTCTTTTCTTCAGGGCAATGAAATCTTTTAACATTTGGGTTCTCCTTCGTTTCATTCTTATACATTGCACAAAATGATTGGTGATTGGGTTTTGAGCAGCTTTTAAGATAATTTGACACGTCTTTGGTTGGGATTATTTCCACCATTTGGGGTTCATGGAAAGAAAGAAGAACAGGACCCTGTGAAGGTATCAGTGGCCTCATGAAGATTCATTAGAATGCATATTTCTAGGCTTTTTTACATTTCAGGAAGGGGCTAAAAAAAGGTCAACTTTCTCATCTGGTTGATAACCAAGGCAGTTATCAACTGCAGCATCAATCATACATTTACTCTCCATTTATTGAGCACCCACTGTTCATAGCCACGCTCTCAAGCCTCATATGCCTTCCTAAACAGGACGGAATTAAGCTAATAGTGTCTTAACACAGCTTCTGTCTCATCCAGTTCACATCCCTAATAGTTCCTTACAGAAATAAAATTCTTTTGTTGGAGTTGGTAGTTTGTGTCTAAGAAGGGCTAAGACAGAAGAGTGAAAAATGTGGTTCCCACTGGGCACAGTGGCTCATGCCTGTAATCCCAATACTTTGAGACATCAAGGTGGGTGGATCGCTTGAGCTCATGTTGCCCAACGTGGGCAACATGGTGAAACTCTGTCTCTACAAAAAATGCAAACATTAGCTGGGCGTGGTGACATGTGCCTGTAGTCTCAGCTACCCAGTAGGCTGAGGTGGGAGAATAGCTTGAGACCTGGAGGTGGAGGTTGCAGTGGCCCATGATCAAGCCACTGTACTCCAGCCTGGGTGACAGAGCCAGAACCTGTCTCAAAAAAAAAAAAAAAAAAAAAAAAGTGGTTCCCCATAAATAAAACATAGTATATGTACACGTACCACAGAGTAGTATTTAGTCTTAAAAAAAGAAGAGATCCTGCTATTTGCAACAACATGGATGAACCAGAGGATATTATGTTAAGTGAAATAAACCAGGCACGTAAGGGCAAATCCCATGCATGATCCCACTTGTGTGTGGAATCTAAAAAAAGTCAAATTCATGGAAACAGAGAATAGAATTGTGGTTATCAGGGATACGGGCAGGGGAAATGAGAGATATTGGTCAAAGAATACAAGTTTCTGTTACATAGGATGAATAAATTCTAGATATATAAAGTAGAGCATGGTGACTATAGTTCATAATACTGTACTGTATATTTGAAATTTGATACAACAGATCTCCAGTGTTCTCAAAATATGATAACTATGGGAATTTATGGATGCGTTCATTAGCTTAACTGTAGCAATCATTTCACATAGTTTATATATATCAAAACATCACATTGTACACCTTAAATATGTGCAATTTTTATTTTTAAAAATGTTGCTCCCCAAGTTTAGGTTTTTGGTTTCTGTGAGTTCCCATAATCAACTTCCTTTTCAGAACGTCAACTAATCGATGTAGCAGAGCATACTTGCCTGGCTTTCTAAGGTGTGCTCTGCAAATGGCATGCTAGACCCCTCTCTATTACTATAGTTCTTAAGCTTTTTTGGTTATTGAGGATGTTAAATAGACATCTTTTAAAGATAAATGTTAAATAAACATTTTTGCCATCTTTTTTTTCTATTTTTAGCAAGTCATTTCCCTTATTTAACCGATGTGTCCCTCAAACACCTGAGTGCTACTCCCTATTTGCATCTGTTTTGATAAATGATGTTGACACCCTCCACCGAATTCTAAGTGGAATCATGTCGGGAAGAGATACAATCCTTGGCCTGTGTATCCTCGCATTAGGTAATTCTCAGTTAAGTTAATTTTAGTAGTTGTTTATGGAATGCCAAAGTTCCTAGCACTTTTATATATGTTGTACAATGAAAATTAGCCTCTTGTTTTAAATATAAAACTCTGTATTTTTTAATAGATATTTTCGGTGTTTCAGATTTAAGTGGGATGGGGGCAATAAGAATAGAGGAACAGCTGGCCCTCTGGCAGAAAGCCTCGGTGGGTAGGGTTGCCTTGATATACTGACCATGTCCTAGTGTCTGTTCCTCACTGGGGATGGGTATATAAAGCAGATTGCCAATTTGTGGATGGGACATGAAAAATACAACTGTCAGGGTAACCAGAAACCATGTCTTCTGGCCAAACATGCCTCCACCTGTACGTTAGCCAGATCAGAAAGCTGCTTGGTGAGCAGGGCAAGGACATGTGTGCATCCATGTTAAATGGAGTCAGACTGCAAGGGCCTGCTGTATCCTGATCCCCTAAGGGACATACCTGCTTTGGGTTGTAGACAGGTCAAGGCCTTGAGCCTTCTCTGGGCATTTCTGGAAGCAGCTACCCACTCTTGACCTTTTGAGTTCCCATTTTCTATGTTTCAGTTGGCTGAAATCAAGAGCCAACTTTCTCTTTGAACAGGTTAATACACTCTGCCCCTTTAGACAGTGGTAAGAGCCTATTGACTCCTCGCTTTCCAGTGGCAGCCCGCAAACCTCTTGGTAGAGAGAAACTCTTTGGTCAGAGGTTAACATATTTCTAACAGTTAACAAATTGAGTTTTCCACAATTTCATTACTAAAAGGTTCCTAATTCCTGAATGCTTGGGGATATTTAACTAGTCACTATTATGACTTTCAGACTTCTTACTTAGGCTAAAAATGACTTCAATTGACTCAAACAAGATGCTTTGACTCCCAAATACTGGCTTGGTTACAATATATAACAAAAAAACCTCAGGTTATTCCTGATATATAATGACCTAATGTCCCTGCAAGGACATTGTCATGTACTTATTAGAGTCATAATGGTATTAACAGCTGTCGTTTACTGAGCATTTACCATGTGCCAGGCATTGTACTTATTCTTCACTCATTAAAACCTCATCAGAATCCCAGTACCATTCATAGGAGATGAAACTGAGGCTTAGAGAGGTTTAGGACTTGGCCAGTGTTGCACACCTAGGAGAAGAGGTGGCAGAACTAAGACTCAAACCCAGATCTGTGTGATCCCAAAACCCACCTTACTAAACGTAACTCTGATCTAGATGCAATCCTGATTTCCTATGTCGAAAAAAGTACATACAGCTTATTTCATGGTTAGGATCTTAAATTCTTCATTTTAAAGACATTATTAATCTTTCATATTTAATAAGAGTACCTTAGAACATGTAAAGTTAGAACTTTACATAAGCCCAGTGTGAAGTCAAAAGATTTAAGTGTGATAAGAATTTTAAATGGTTCATTTGGACTTGTAAGAAAAAAAGATTTGGGCATTTGAGAATAATATTGCTATAAAAAAAATTTTTCTTTCTGTCTTTTTTTTTACTGAGACAGAGTCTTGCTCTGTTGCCCAGGCTGGAGTACAGTGCCACAATCTCAGCTCACTGCCAACCTCTGCGACCCGGGTTCAAGTGATTCTTGTGCCTCGGCCTCCCGAGTAGCTGGGATTACAGGTGCCTGCCACCATGCCCGGCTAATTTTTGTATTTTTAGTAGAGATGGGGTTTTGCCAGGTTGGCCAGGCTGTTCTCGAACTCCTGACCTCAGGTGATCCACCCGCCTCAGCCTCCCAAAGTGCTGGGATTATAGGCGTGAGCCACCATGCCCGGCCAAATTTTTTTTATTTTTGAGAAGAATACTAGGACTTTCAGAGACAGGCTTACCACACTTGATTGAATGGTGCATCAGAGACTGCCCCACGTATACCTTGTTATTTTTATTTAGTGTTTAGTAGATATCCCAAGATATTTAGAGATTGAATACTATCCTCAGCCGTCACTGTTCTGGAGGGTTTTGTCATCGCAGTGCTACCATCATCTCCCCTACCCTTTGTTGCTATTGAGGTTAATGTGTTTTGCTTAATTTTTCAGCCTTGTCTTTGGCCATGATGTTTACCTTCAGATTCATCACCACCCTTCTGGTTCACATTTTCATTTCATTGGTTATTTTGGGATTGTTGTGTAAGTATTTCTCTACTTGACTGATTTCTTTTCGATTAAATGAAAAACCTTTCCATTAAGTATAGAACTTAAAAGTTGGCATTTTTAAGCTAGCTACATGGAGTCTTAAAGAGTACCTAGCCCCGTCACTTTACAAATGAGAAAACTTGGCCTCAGGGAGGACGATGGAAGTTGCTGTGTCTCACAGACAGTGCAAAGTTAATGACCAATCTTTTTTTTTTCTTTTCTTTTCTTTTTCTTTTTTCTTCTTTTTTTTTTTTTTTTTTTTTTTTGAGGCAGGCTCTCACTTTGTTGCCCAGGCTGGAGTGCAGTGGCGCGAACGCAGCTCACTATAGCCTCAACGTCCTGGGCTCAAGCGATCCCCCTGTCTCAGCCCTCCAAGTAGCTGGGACTACAGGCACATGCCACTACACCCAGCTAATTTTTGTATTTTTTGTAGAGATGGGGTTTTGCCATGTTGCCCAGGCTGGTCTCCAACTCCTGAGCTCAAGCGATCTGCCCACCTTTGCCTCCCAAAGTGCTGGGATTACAGGCATGAGTCACCACATCCAGCCAAATCTGTTGTTTCTTCTGCTATGCTATGCTGCCCCTGAGATGAGCTTTCCAATAGCGTGATCCTGTATCCATGACGTTAAAAGAGAATCACAGTACCCACTGGGAGCATTTTAAAGGATTTCTTCTGAACGCGCACCTCACCCATTGGCACATGGGTGCCCACAGTTGTCATGCAAAGGCTCTGACCAGCCGGAAGACACACAGGCCTGCATGGAAGCAGAGTCCTGGAGACCCTGTACTGTGCCCATATTTCCCTCGCGGTTGCTGGATTGTGGATCTCACCAGCAGTTGTTGGGAAAGAGGTCCGAGGGACAAGGGCACGCAGGAGGCTCAAGGCAGCAGCCATTTACCAACTGGTGTGGGGTACAGTCAGATGTCACTTAATGACAGGAAGGGATGTGTTCTGAGAAATGCATCACTCAGCAATTTCCTCATTGTGTGAACATCATGGAGTGCACTTACACAAACCTAGATGGTAGAGCCTACTACACACCCAGGCACATAGTATAACCTATTACTCCTAGGCTACGAACCTGCGCAGCATGCTACTGTACAGAATACTGTTGGCAGCTGTAACAGAATGGTCAGTATTTGTGTATCTAAACACATCTAAACACAGAAAAGTACAGTATTATTAATCTCACGGACCACCATCATATATGCAGTCCATTGTTGATCAAAATGTCATCATGCAGCGGATGACTATATTTTAATTTTCAAAAACTGATGTGATTGTCATGTTTCATTCCCCTGAGTCATCAGCTCTGCCTTCAGCAACTTAGAGCCCTGTAGCCCTGTGTTGGAGGACAGGCACAATGACTTCTGAGGGATGTTTCTTCCTGTCCACTCCAACCTTCCTATAGTTACTGTGGATAATGGCATAAGGTGGTATTTTGTACCTAAATGTGGAGTACGTGCAGCATCAGGGCATCTTCCAAATGAGCTTCTGACTTCATGATTCCCACAGGCCATGTAAATTTGCCCGGTTTTGTGGGTGAGCAGCCAACATCCAGGCTCCCACAGAAGTCATCACCAGCAGAGCTTGCTTGAAACATTTAGACAGTGAGCTCTGGCATTGTCCCTCTCACCATTCTGTCCATGGGGTTTTCCTCCTGCTCGCATCCAGACCCAACCTGTGGGTTAGGCGCCTGTGTTCTGGGGTCACCATCCTGGGTATCCCAAAACAAGCATCATCCCAGAACTTGTGGGTCCTCTATGGGTTGCCCTGGCTCTGCCCAGCTTCTCCAGAGGGCAGCAGTTGCCTGTAGGGTCTGGGTATTTGGGACCCACTGCCAGAGCAGTGCCACACGGCTGGTGGGCAGTGGCTGGACTTCCTGTGTGATTCTGTGTGCTGGGGAAAGGTTATCTCATGGCGCGTGCCCTGAGCTCTGCTACTGTTCTCTTTTCTAGTTGTCTGCGGTGTTTTATGGTGGCTGTATTATGACTATACCAATGACCTCAGCATAGAATTGGACACAGAAAGGGAAAATATGAAGTGCGTGCTGGGGTTTGCTATCGTATCTACAGGCATCACGGTAAGAAATGCTCTTCTAGCAGTAAGTCAGGTAGCCAGCCAGAACTCTGAAATCCAAATCATTGAATTCTAGCCAAAAACAACTAGAATTTGTTTTTCTTTTGATTCAGAATGTGCCTTCTTGGGATTTGAGATACCTGTACAGGGATAATTCAAAACCCTCCAAAAATAAGAAAAAAAGGTTTTAGTTCTTCCCAAGTCATTTCTGCCACCTCCCAGAGACTACTGTGTTATCCTTGCTGTTGCACTGTTCTCAACCCCGAGGGGCTACAAGGTGGGCATGGTGGGTGGGTGGAGGCAGGCTTACAGCGGTTCCCATTCCCTGTTTGTGAGGTGCAGCTCCCCTTTGCCAGTGTATGCTCAACTTCCGCTGCCCTCTAGCACACAGAGCCCTTTGTTTCCAAACCCGCTGGCCACTGGGTTATTTTGGTGTTCAGAGAACCTGCTGCCTCCTCAGTGAACTCTCTAGTTGAAAACAGGCCAACTTAGAATATTGAGGGAGCAGGTATTAGTTACTGGTGGTGGGTGGTTGGCAACCAAATGTCATTCAGGACCCTCTCCAGGGGCCATTAGGAAGGCTCGAATCACAAGGCCCTGGGGCGGGCCCCACACTGGCTTCGGGTCACCCAGAGTTGTTGTTGCTGGTGTGTTGGTTACTGACTGTTTTGTGGAGCAGCTGCAGCCAGGGGTTCCCACAAGCCCATTGAATCTTGCAGCAAATGCAGATTCTCACACCAACAAAATTCTCTCACAGGAAATCCTTCTATTCCCATATGTGGTAGTTTTCACATTTTCTCCTTTCCACAGTGAGGTTTTGGGTTTGTGATCTTCACATAAAATGTGCCAGGGAGCAAGGGTACAATAAAGTAAAGCACCTGGTTGCTCTCGCCTCAGGCAGGGACCAGGCCAGACACTCAACAGAGTCTGCAAAGGAGGCTGGAGATGAAAGGGCTTCCCCATTCCCCAGGCTGGGCACAGGGGAAGAGGAGCAGGGCTGGGGGCTGGGGATGGTCCAGTTCCTCCGTCTACACTCCACAGGGCTCCCTTTGTGTTTGTGCACTGCACCATTTATGCCACCCAGATCTCAGGGCCGGGGCAAGGTTAGGGAGAGGAGAGGCCGTGTGAGCAGAGAGGCTGTTTTCACCTGGGTCCATGAGTTCTGCACAGGGGCTACTCTAGAAGGCAGAATTGAGTCCCAGCTCACCTCCTGTTCATTTGTTGTGAGTTCTTACCAATTTCCGGTTGCTAGAAGAGCTAGTTCACTCATCCTCAGAAAAGCCCAGATGGAAGTTCCTCCTCAGCCTTTACAACTGAAGGGTCTCCTCTGGGTGTCTCGCCGGGCCTCTCCTGACACCCCTCCCTGCATGGTCAAGAGGCTGTGCTCCCAGATCCTGGAGCAGCTTCTGCACAGTTTATCCACTGTCATCTGACTGTCTTTCCTCCACTTGACTGTTGAGGGCAGAAACGCTCCAGCACAGCTGGAAGAGAAAGAGCATCTCAGGCCAAGGGCACAGCATGCATGAGGTCACATGGGCAGAGGTGTGACTTGCAGGAAGTTCCCTTGATGGAAGCCTGAGATGCAGGTGCAGGGAGGGTCATGTCAGGAAGGTCCTGATCTGCAATGATGATAGGTTTGATCTTTCTCCAGAGGCACTGGGGCGCCGTAGATGGATTTTGAGCCGAGAAACACCATCTTTGTCTTTGTGCTTTACAAAGGTCCCCTTAGCTGTGGACTGGAGGAGGGATTGAGGTGGTGGGGGGAGTTGTCCAGGGAGGTTGAATGCAGAAAGCTAATGAGGTTATTGGAGTCTAGAAGAAAGAGGCTGAGACTTGAGCTGTGGCATCAGCAGTGGAAATAGAGAGGAAAGGATGGCATGAGAGGTATTGAGGAAACTGAACCAGAGGTGATTGAGACTACACTGGGCACTTTGCCAGTCCTTGACCATAAGAATGGCCCTGCTCTCTAGGAGCCTAATCTAATGGGAAATTCAGACGAGAAAACATTTATAGAATATGTTAAATGGTACAATAGGGTAAGTGTGGAATAAAATGGGAGCACACAAGAGGGGAACCTAACTTACTCTTGGAAAGTCCAGAAAAATTAGGGCCACTGGAGATAAAGAATACAGGGGGAAGAGGAGGTTCTAGTATGAAGATAATGAATTTGACTCAGGATAAATTGAGTTTGACATACTGTAGGACATCCATGGCCTTGTCAATAACTGATGTGCTTATTCTTCCAGCACCTAGAGGAAAGTGAGGCTGGAGGTTTTAATTTGGAGGTTGTCAGCATCTAGGAAAGATGCTGAAAGCACAGAGGAATAGGAGATGCCCCCAGAAGATCTCAAGAAGCAGCAATTAAAGAAGTAGGAGAGCTAAAAGAAAGATCACGGAAGCCAAGGGAGGAAAAAGTTTTGAGAAAAGAGGAGTGGACAAGGGATCTAATGCTATGCTGAAGTCAAGCAAGACATGGAATGTTTCCATGGCATTTAACATTCAGGAGGTCACATGAAGTGACTTCAGAGAGAGCCGTTTCAAAAGAGTGTTGGTGTCTGGATGTTTGTGGGTGGTTGAAGAACGAGTTGGGGTATGGAAATACAGATGATGGGTGTAGACAAGCCAAGAAGCTCGGCCATGAAAACAGTAAGAGACAGCAGTGGCTGGATGGGGATGGAGTGGTGCAGAATGGTTTGTTTCGTTAATATGAGATTTGTAAATGTTTATATGCAGGATGGGAAAGCTAGAAGAAGGCACAGAACGTGGCTTTGAGTCGTTTTGCCTCATACTCATATTCCCTTGCCTTTTGCAATATCTTGGGTTCTGTGGGATGTGGAGGGGAGGATATAAGACAGTTCCTTGACATTAGAAGACCTTATTCTCATTTTATCTTTTTCACTGAGCAGACTACAAGGCCCTTTACGGAGGAACTGTGTCTTGTTTGCTATTACATCTATTAAGATCTATTCCAGGGGCCAGCACTTACTAGATGCTCAATTAGTGTTTGCGAATGCATCTGTAAAATTATAACAAAGTAGTGAGTAACAATCTTAAAAGAGCTGTTTGCTGAGATGTCATAATAATAGTAGGGCTTGCTTTAAGCTCTACCCAGTTCTCCATTATTTGGAAGTAATTTACTTAAATCCCTTTCTCACCAGGCAGTGCTGCTCATCTTGATTTTTGTTCTCAGAAAGAGAATAAAATTGACAGTTGAGCTTTTCCAAATCACAAATAAAGCCATCAGCAGTGCTCCCTTCCTGCTGTTCCAGCCACTGTGGACATTTGCCATCCTCATTTTCTTCTGGGTCCTCTGGGTGGCTGTGCTGCTGAGCCTGGGAACTGCAGGTAAGGGACAGTGGGTGTGGGTTCCATCACCTTAGAGTCATACACAGAAGACCATTTTGGAACCACTGGCCTGTTTCTGTAGGCACCTAACCCCTCATTGAGCCAGAGGTGTCTGATGACAGCAGTGATGGTGCTTGGGACTCTGTCATGGGGAAAAGTGGGAAGTTCTTTTACCTCTTTTGTATTGGTTTTAAAGAAGCTGGGTTTGTGTTTCATGAGAGAATAAATTCAGTAAGGACTGAAAGCTCTAGGAAAATCTACAATATGAAGAAAGGCCAACAGCAAGAATATTACCAGATGTCTCCAGGTATAAATTTTATCCAAGGTAATTTGCCAACCCCTATCAAATCAGTAGGTGATAAAGAAGAACCCAGGAAAGACTCTATTAAAAATATGTTATGCAGCTGGGCGCTGTGGCTCATGCCTGTAATCCCAGCACTTTGGTAGGCCAAGGCAGGTAGATCATGAGGTCAGGAGTTTGAGACCAGCCTGACCAACATGGTGAAACCCTGTCTGTACTAAAAATACAAAAATTAGCTGGGCGTGGTGGCGTGCACCTGTAATCCCAACTGCTGGGGAGGCTGAGGCAGGATAATTTCTTGAACCTGGGAGGTGGAGGTTGCAGTGAGCTGAAATCGCGCCACTGCACTCCAGCCTGGGTGACAGAGCAAGACTCTGTCTCAAAAAAAAAAAAAAAAAAAAAAAGTGTTATGCCCAGCAGAGCCAGTGTACATTTAAAGCAAACTCATAGTTCACATGCCTTGGTCCTGAAAAGACAAGATTCTCTCCTCCATCCTTTTTTCATATCCACACAGTGGTTCTTCACCAGGGCTATTCCTCAGAATCAGCTTTGGTGCTTTATTAAAATACAGTAATCTGGGCCCCAGCCTCAGAGATTCTGATTCATGTGGTTTGGGGTAGGACCTAGTATATGTTTTTGTAAAGCTCCATAACAGGGCAAGCATATTCTAAAGCAGCACTATTCAGAGTGCAGTCTGAAGCCAGATAAGGAGCTTAGCTAGAATGGACGTCATTCCATTGCTTCCTTCATTGAGAAAGTCTTGCTGTGGAAAAAACAATGTCAGCTGAGAAACAATGTGCTTAGTGATGCAGTTGATCGACATTCTGGCACAAGCTTTTTATCTCGCTAACAATGTGAGATCAGACAGCTTGTCTGTGGACCACACTTTGAGTGGCACTGTCTAGATGTTTTCTAACTCCTCTGTTTGATTTTCTTAAGGCCCAAATTCAGTACACATGGATTCAAGTACAAAAGAGTAAGTGGCTTCCTGACACTGTCGCCAGACAGATAAGGACCACAGCTGATGTCAAATCAGCAAGACTGATGCAGTTCCTTAACGTTTTCTCAAGTTTATCTTGTCCCTTACTGGCTCCAGTCATATAAGTAAGAACAGCTGCCATATAATAGATTTTTAGTAAACTCAGTCCCCTTCCTTCTCCTCTGGAGCTAACTGAAGCCACAGTGCCAAGATCGTCAGCAGGCTCCCTGGAAGGCACGGCCCTTGGAGGCCTACGTTTCCACCTTCAGAGGGGCATAGGGGCAGTCTTCTACTGGGGGCTCCCTGGAAGCTCGCTGAAGGCCTGCAGTGAACTTCTGATAATTACCCAGGGAGGAACATTGGTCAAAGGGGTATAATCCATCAGAATGAGGTTTGTCTGGAAGTGAAAGAAAACTCAAAACAACAGTGGCTAAAGTAGGATGTAAGGTAATTTCTCTGTCACACAGATGAAGTCCACACGGAAAGGATCCATGCCAGCCTAGTTCCCTAGAGCTCAAGGACGCAGGCACCCACTTTCTTCTTCTGCAGCCTCTGCCCTTGCTTCCACCTCATAGTGAAAGGCCGCTCAGGCTCCCACTGCCATGTCTTATTCCGACCTTGAGAAGGGTGGCAAGGAGGAAAGCGAGCATGCCCCTCCCAGAAGTCACAGGTGGCGCTTCCACCCACACCTCATCAGCCAGGTCCCAGTTACATAGCAGCGCTTGTCTGCAAGGGACACCAGGAAATGTAGTTTCATTTTGGGCAGCCACGCACCATTTAAAAATCACAGGTTCTATAAGCAAGAAAAGAGGGGAGAATAGATATCGTGAGACAAGTGAAGTCTCAGCATTGGATGGTCTTCCTCTAGTGAGCTTGAAGTGGGCTCAGCCCTGGTCAGAAGGGAGGGCAGTGGCCCCGGTGCATGAAGGGAAACAAGCCTTTGTTGAAAATGTCCTAGATTCTAATCTCTGTACTGGATGCTTTCTTATGTTCTGTCCCCCAGGCATCACAGTCCCCGTGTGATGTGGGTATTGTTATGTTCAAGTTACAGGCAGGAAAATTGAGGTTCTGAGGAAGTCATGTGCCGGAGGTCATACAGCTGGGAGGCATGATGTGCTGTGACTCCAGAGCTTTGAAATGGAGCCTGCGCTCTTTCCACTACCTTACACCTCCCTTGCATCTGGGATCCAAAGCTAGGAAATAAAAATAGACCTCTTTAGGCCAGGCGCAGTGGCTCACACCTGTAATCCCAGCACTTTGGGAGGCCGAGGCGGGCGGATCACGAGGTCATGAGATCGAGACCATCCTGGCTAACACGGTGAAACCCCATCTCTACTAAAAATACAAAAAAATTAGCCGGGCATGGTGGCGGGCACCTATAGTCCCAGCTACTCGGGAGGCTGAGGCAGGAGAATGGCGTGAACCCGGGAGGCGGAGGGTGCAGTGAGCTGAGACCGCGCCACTGCACTCCAGCCTGGGCGACAGAACGAGACTCCGTCTCAAAAAAAAAAAAAAAAAAAAAAATAGGCCTCTTCAAGTTTGCTCAGGATGAAGCTGTATCAGGGACCACAGCAGTTGGCTGGTGGATGTGGGCTGTGCCCATAATGTGTCTGGGGCTGGAGGTTGACTGCTAGAGCCAGCTGGGGATGAGGTGTGATGGAGGTGGTGGCAGTGGCCCTGGGCAGCAGCACTGTAGGGCTTGAACCCTTGCCTCTAGAGAATCACCAGAGAAACAGTGAGGTCTTAGGAAATATGGCTCAGGACCAGTGAAGGACCCTCATCTTCCCACCTCCTTAGGCGCAGCCAGCCCAGCCTGGGGGCCCCTAGTTGGCTGTGAATCTGGATAAGGGGAACTGTGTCTATGGCTAGACCGCATGATGTTTTGGAGCAGGGATGGTTTTAATTTAATTCAGAAGTATTTGGTGGGCGCTGTGGGGATGAGGCACTGAGCACGGCATTAGGGAGAGGTAGGGAACAGGATTGAGGTCGACTCTCTGCCCTCAGTACTTACAGTCAAGCAGGATGGTCCAACAATGAAACGTGTGATCACAGCGAAGGTTGATGGATGTGATGATCAGAGAAATCTGGGGAGCTACGGGAACACCAGAACAAGGCTGTAACCCATGCTGCAAGTCAGGGAGGGCTTCTTAGAGAGCAGGCTGGAGATTGCCAGGTCAGAAAATACAGAAAGAGGCAAAGGGGGATGCAGTAGGGGTCAAGACAGCACAAGGAGAGGACCTGGCCACAGAGGTCAAGGGAAGAGCCCAGGCCAGTGAAGTCAGAAAGGAACAAGCCCCAAGGCCGACTTGGGCATGAACTGCCAGACTGTGCCCCTTAACTGCCAGCCTGTGTCCCTGCCTAGGCCTAGGTTGGGCCCAGGGCTTAGTAGCCTCCACCGCAGAAAGACCTGGAGGTTATTTTTCAGGGCTGAAGGTAGCGTGTCATTCTGCAGCCACCTCTCAGGATCACACAGTGAAGTGTGACGATACACTGTCAGTGCAAGCAGCAAACAGCGAGAACAGTAAAGGGGTAGGAAAGGAAACTGGGTGCCCTGTACCTATGGGAGGCATCTATGAGCAGGTCGATTTTAGGCTTTTCAGGAAAGACGGTGCTACCCAGAGCCACCACCCCCCATCCCTACCCCGCTGGGGTCAGGCATCATAGAAACCAAATCACCCGTCCCCTCCTTCCACCTGCCTGTGGCCCCCCCAGGTGCACAGGGTCCCCTTTGTTCTCAGAGGCCTTTTCACCAGTGCCAGAGAGCCTGGCTCTGGGGCTGGGCAGATCAGCAGCTGCATCACTTTTTGATCTTCAGAAGATGCCTCAGCTAACACTTGAGAGGGACTCTGAGCCGCTTTCACCTCTTATGAAGAGGCGCCAGGTGATCGAGTGGCGAGCCCGCTGCACAGTGCCCGATTGTCTCATTCCACGTCCCACAGGCAGCTTCAGCGGGGACAGACACACTCTTCAGTTAGCGCCCGGCTTTGTGTGTGGGCGTCCTCAGTACATAAATAGTTGTTTGTTTGTTTTTGTGTTTTGTTTTTTGTTGGGTTTTGTTTGTTTGTTTTTCTTGAGACAGGGCCTCAATCTGTTGCTCAGGCTCAAGTGTAGCATCAACCTCCCAGGCTCAAGCGATCCTCCCCAGTAGCTGGGGCTCCCCAGTAGCTGGGGCTGCACGTGCCACTATGGCTAGCTAATTTTTGTATTTTTTTGTAGAGACAGGATTTTGCCATGTTGCCCAGGCTGGTCTAGAAATCCTGAGCTCAAGCAATCCACCCGCTTTGGCCTCCCAAGGTGTTGGGATTATAGGCGTGAGCCACACAAATAATTGCTTAAGTTGTGTCAGATGGTTGAATGAATACTATTTTTTACTGCATTAAAAAAAAAAGAAAGATAGGAGCGAACTTGGGTTGATCATTTTTGCCCAGATGTGCTATTTTTCTAATGACTGTTAATCATTCTTTTAACTAGTTGACAAATTCTGACTCGTTTGGGGATTTTTTTTCAGCAAGTCATATCAAGCCCCCATCCTGCACCACCCAACAATGACATTTAGTAGTCCATTGGGATTTGTCTGTTACCAGCAATATGACAGTAATTACTAAAATCCAATAGGAAAAAGTGAAAACTGTGGTAAACTTGGTAATCTGGTGGGTTGGAAAGAGCTCAGATGACCTGGTCACCCCAGTGGTCATTAAGGTGGTATGGAAGCTCCAGAGTCTATACAATAGAAGAGGCCCTTATTGGATTTTGGCAGGGAGAGGGCTTCCCTCAAAGTCTGTGCTGCAGTTAGAAGATTTAATCACAGGGCCGCACACAGAATACACCATGTACTTGGGATACACAAAGGGGTGGGCTTGGAAAGGAGGCAGCAGGGTCAGACAGAGGGTTTTCCATAAGTTTCCCATCAAATGACCTAGAACCCAGGCTGGCTCTGCCTCTGTGCTTCCTTTTTGCCATTTTTGCAATGGAAAACTGATGTAAGGTTGCCCCACAAGGATGTTAGGAGGCTGAGATGAGACAAGAGCTTTGCTTTGCAAATAAGGGACCATATGTATTTTTTATGTTAGGAATTAATGTTGACCAAGGAACGTCTAGTACCTTCAGCTCTGTAGTTTATTCTTTGCTTTCTCTGGCACATTCAATAACACAATTTAGAAGAAAATTGTCTTTTTTTAAAGTTATCAGAGATCTAGAAGATAATTGAAGTTATTTTGCAAAAGCCTGCTAGTGGCCCAGTCTTGTTCTAGGAAAAGAGTAAAGGGAGGTTGCACAGGAGAGAGTTGAAACAGCTCCTGCATTTCAGAAGTTCCTGGTCCCTTTGGGCAGGTGCAAAGGAAAGCAGTCTCCATGCACATCTGCATACCTTTGCTCCTGCTGGAATCTTCCTCTAGAATCCCCTCACCTGCCCAACTCTCACCCCAACTCTCCCCCTAAACTGCTTCCCCAAACTAGTCATTCTTCAAGATTGGTTTGAGTATTCTTCTTCTTGGAAAATCTCCTACAAATTTCTCAGCCATACACAGATATTTCTCCTCCATTTTTTTTCTTGCACATTTTATATTCTTCATTCTTTCAACAATTATTTATCTCATGCCTGCCCTGTCAGCCCTGGAGTCACACTACATGCCCTGGGTACTTGAGATACAGCAGTGAACAAGACAGCAGTTCTGCTCTCCAGGCCTGACATTCTAGTGGGTGGGCAGACAGGCAGTGAATAAGGAAATATGCATCCCTTAGTGATAAATGCTATGAACAATAAAGCAAGATGTATTGTCATCCCACAAGAGGAAGAACACGTGAGGGCCAGGACCATGCCTTTTTCTTTCTGTGTCTCTTAGCTCAGTTCCATACCTGAATGGATTCAGTTAGGGGTGCTGACCCAGGGAATAACATCACATCAGTGTCATGGTTGTGAAATGAGATGGATACATGAAGAACTCATATATTGCAGGCTGCCTGTCAATGAGACTTTCCTCTTTTTTCCTAATCCTCATGCTGTCAGAGCAGAAGCTGAAGCCAGTGGGAGACACAGGCAGGATGAATGTCAGCAGGCTGGAGCTGGCAGGACCCTTGGGCCAGTTTGCTGGACAAGGCCAAGTGCACAGAATGTGCTAGAAAGTAGAACCCCTCCAAATTAGGCCTGCTTCCCTTGGGGAATTATCCCAACCAGCTGGACTGCCTTCCATAAGGAACTGCCATCTATAGCAATCATTATATCACCTTAGTCTTTTGAAATGCTTTAAAGCTTGCTAATAATATCCAGACTTACAGCTAACTGCACTATGAATATCAGATTATTTTGATGCTCTCAAGGAAGATCTCTAGAAAATTGTCTCCAAATCTCTTTAATAGAATATATTACTTGGGGAAGATATATCCATTCATTCATTCAATCAACAAATATTTATTGAATATTTACTGTGTGTCAGACCCTATTAAAAATGATGGAGATACAGCTTTTCTTCCAATTTGGAGGGTAGAAGGAGACAGGCCTTAAATAAAATAAGTCAGTCAATGTTATAGTACTTTAAAAGTTGATAAGTGGCATGGAGAAAAATTAAGCAGAAAGGACAAATAGAAAATGCATGAGGGAGCAGGGTGTCATTTTAAATTTGGCGATTGGGGGTGCCTCACTGAGAAGGTGATGATGCAGAAAGATTTGAAGTAGGTGAGTGCAGAGCCATAAGACCATCTAAAGCAAGGGGAAACATCCCAGGCACAGGGGCTGACAAGAGGCCAGAGTTCTAGGGTACAGCAAGGGAAGCCTATTCAGCGAGAGTAGAGTGGGTGAGGGAGAGCTTGGTTCAGAGGGGAGTCAGGGTGCACACAGTCAGATCCTGGGGCCTTTCTGGCCTTTGGAGGAACTTTGGCTTCTAACCTGAGTTGGGAAGTCTTTACAGGATTTTAAGCAGAATAAAATCTTGACCTGACTACATTTTAATAGCAGTGATTCAGTAAGAAGAGGATGGTGGCTTGGAATAGGTCATAATGGTGGAAGTGGTGTGACATATTGGATTCTGCATCTATTTTGAAGGTGGAGCAAATTGAATTTTCTGGTTACATGAAAGAGGAGTTGGAGAGGACTCTGAGGGATTTTGGCCTGAGCAACTGGAAGATAACTTTACCATAAACTGATATATGGGGCAAGAATTTGAGTATAGCATTTTAGGGGTAGATCAGAAATTAATTTTTAGTTGCTTTAATTGAGATGTCTTTTAGACCACCAGATGGAGATGTCAAGTAGGCAGTTAGCTATCTGAGTCTGAAGTTAGTGGAGGAGGTCCTGGCTAGGATTCACATTTAGGAACTTGGGAACAAATTAATAGTATTTAAAACCATGAGATTAGAATGAATGTAGATAGAGAAGGGAAGAAATCCAAGGACTGTGCTTTGAGGCACTTCAGGATGCCCGGGAGATGAGGGAGAACAAACAGAGAAGACTGAAAGGGAGTGACCAGTGGGCCGAAGGAGAAAGGGTGGAGTGTGGGGCCCTGGAATGCAGGTGAAGGGTTTCACAGAGATGTGCGTGGTCCAGTGTGGCAAGTGCTGCCGCTAAAGGAAGAACTGAGGATTGACCACTGAATGACCATGATTGGAGTAGGTGAAGAGAAAGTGGGAGGAAAAGAATTGGAAAGAGTAAGTATAGACAGTCTTGAGGAATTTCACTGTTAAAAGGAACGGAAATGAGGAGGAAGCTGGAAGAGGAAAGAGTCCACAGTAGATTTTTCTTAAAGATGGGAGATAGTTGAGAATGATTCAATAGCGAGAAAGAGTTTGATGAAGAGGGTGAAAATTATTGAAGAGTTATGTTCACACAGGTGAGAAAGAATGGGATCTGGTGAAGTGTGGCCATAGGATCATGGGCCATTTATTAATATCACGTTCTAGGAGAGGACTCAGATTATGGACCTGTGTTGATAGCAGGTTAGGTGTGAGGTGGTCGGCACTAGCAGAGGTTTTCTGATTGCATCAGTTTTCTCGGTGAAACAGGAGGTAAGATCATTGGCTGAGAGTGAGGATGGGAAGGAAGCTCTTGAAGGTTGAAGGGGGAATTTATAAAACAGTTGTGCAGAAGGGGAAATTAATGGACCAATATGGGAGCATGTAAGTTTCTGATAGTAACTCAGATGGTATCCTCTCTCTGATTTTTTTTGCATCATTTATTGTTCCTCCTAATAGCTGAGGTCCAGCATAATACCAGCATGGAGTAGATGCTCAATAAATGTGTAAGTTAATTTCAGAATTGGAATTCTATCTACCTATATCTCATTTATAGCTAACCCTGTGTGGCACTCACTGTAGCTGACCCTATTGCACTTACTATTCTAAGAGCCTTACCTGTTTATTATACTTAACTCATAGCAGCTATGTGTATTGCACTAAAAGCCACAAGACAGGACGAGATCACCAAGGGTGTGAGAAGTAGGTATTACTATTCTTCGATTTCAAGTGATGAAGCAGATTTCAAAAAAAGTCCCACTATTTGCCCGAGGTTGCTCAGGGGACAGTGCAGAGATGTGACTCTCAGCCTGTGTGACTCTCAAGCCCAAGCCAGTAATCACTGTCCCAAGTTCATCTTGCCTACTCTCATCTTCACCATCAGAGAGCTGTGGCCCACATTGCTTGTCACACATTTCAAAGCTGAGCCTGGAACCAAGCCTTCTCCCAATTCAGTGCTCTTCCCACCACCATCCCCTGAGATCTGTCATATCTTGGGATCTACCCATAGTCTACTTCCCATTAACACCCATTAGCTACCCATGATAGTAGCTGTAGTGCCCAGTCCATAGAGACAAAGCAACTGTCATGTGATGAGGGGATCTTGCCTGCATTGACACAGCCATCCAGGAGAGGGCAGTCATGTGTGCCTAAGCACGTCTGCCCCACCCACAGGCTTTGCAACCGCAGACTCTGAGCTAGATCCAACTTGTTTCCCGGCTTTCGCCCTGAAGCCAGAGCGCCCCTGAACGTTTGTCTAAAGTAATGGTTCTCAAGCAGCCCCCCCAGGTGACTTTTTGCCCCTGATATGGCATTTGGCAATGTGTGGACACATTTTTGTGTTGTCGTGTCTGTGGGAGGGGAGGGAGAGCGTCCTGGCATCTGTGTAGAGAGGCAAGGCATGTTGCTAACACCCTTCAGTGCGCAGGGCAGCCCCAGCCCCAGAGAAGATCTGGTCCACAATGTTGGTGAGAAACCCTGCCCTAAAGGAAAGTCCTAAACAGCCCCAGGAACAAATAGAAGATGGCTTTGATAAGGATGTTCAGAAACAATAGTGATCACTCAAAAATAACTTGCGGATTCTGCTTCTTTGGGGAATGCCAAATGCCATTCTTTGGGGGAATGCCAAATAATGTCTAAGCGGATCTTGACTCATCACTTCAGCTGCTCCCACCGCTGACTGTGCCAGGTTGGGAGGTGTGTGCATATGTGCCCTTGACAGCACGGGGCAGCTGAGAGGAGAGTCTGGCCCCCATTAGCGTCCAGGTCCTGTAGGACACACTTACCTTTGCCTGTCTGAAGAAATCATCCTTCCTGTTCTGTGGAAATGTTCTCCACCCGCAAACTATTCGTGATATTGTAAACCTAGTTTTGCAAAAGCATAATCTGTCACTGATACTGCTGGGCCTTGTAGGAGGAGCAGGTACTTCTTCCCTGGCTCAGAGCACTTCTCATATTCCAGAGTGGTTCTCAGAGTCCACTGACCTCATCTACCTAACAGGCACTCTGTTTGGGAGGGGCCACCTCCTCTGGAATTGGGAATGTTTCCTGAAGCATGCCCTGAATCACCCCATTTTAGAAAAGCATAGGCATTTATCCATGCCTTACCCAAAACAGAGATTGCCTCGAAGACAAAGTGAGCCCAGCATTCATAAAACATTAACCTCTCTGTAAATCAAGCTGCTCCACTGTTTCTTACAATGTGACTCTTGTTCAGCAGAACATAGAGCTTGGGAATTGAGATCAGCCTTAGTCAGTGGAATCAGTTTTTGATCTACAGCATGGATATCCTCCCCTTTCCTTCACACAGACCCTACCGTGAATATCTAAGGACTCCTGAATGACAAACCTAAAGTCAATTTATAGCTATGACAGGAAATATGAAACAATCTCTAAATGTTCTTCAAGCTATAGGTTTCACCAAAGACCAGAGCACGCATCTTCTTCCCAGTAGTAGTTGTTTTAAAATCCATAGTGGGAAAAGATCTAGAAATCATATGCAGCCACAAACCTGGGATTTGGATTTACCAGTGAATTTACCAGTGGATTTACCAGCAGAGTAAATTTGGATTTACCAGTGGATTTACCAGCACAGCTAATTCAAGGACTTCTTTAGAGAAGAGAAAAGAAAGCAGGGTATAGCTATGTGAATGGCAAAAAGTTGTTACGGCGACCTTGCTGGCCTCAGTTGAAAGTAGTACTGTGCTCCTGAAATTTAATGATAGTAATAAACCATTATCACTTATGGCGCGATATGTCTATGGGCTGGGCACTATACCAAGTACTTTCCAAGTACTCTCACTTCGTGCTCAAAATACCACCAGGAAATAGGT
Source organism: Pongo pygmaeus (assembly GCF_028885625.2). Taxonomy (NCBI): domain Eukaryota; kingdom Metazoa; phylum Chordata; class Mammalia; order Primates; family Hominidae; genus Pongo; species Pongo pygmaeus. The sequence continues at coordinate 135,242,339 of NC_072373.2, read as the reverse complement.
ATTCTAGATAAGGAATCTAAAACTCCTCCAGGCATTCCAGATAAGGAATCTAAAACTCCAGGAAGCCAAATAACTTGTCCAGGGTTACCCACAAAGGGGTAAAGCTGGGATCTGAACCTGGGAAGCTTAACACTGAGGCCCAGTAGACATTTTAAATGTGCTAAGAGAGTTTGCTCTTGAAATGAAATCTGAAATAGATCCTTTTGAGATAAAAAAGACTCTTGTTTCTTTTATAAAGTTTAAATTTTTGGTGAAGTAGGATTCTGTAATGTGATACTAAAAGCTTTGTGTGGTTTCATCAATGTGCCGAGTTTGGTTTGCATCACAAAGTCGTGTGGTAGGAAAACTACGGATTTTTAGAGTCGCACGTGTTCAGGTTTATATTCTCCTTCTACTAATTTTGAGCTCTGAGACTTTACAAAAGTTACTTCCTCTTCTTCTTCTTCTGTTTTTGTTTTTTTTTTTTTTTTGGAGACTGGAATCTTGCTTTGTCACCCAGGCTGGAGTGCAGTGGCGTGATCTCGGCTCACTGCAACCCCTGCCTCCCAGGTTCAAGCGATTCTCCTGTCTCAGCCTTCCGAATAGCTGAACTACAGGTGCCTGCCACCACGCTTGGCTAATTTTTGTATTTTTAGTAGAGGTGGACTTTCACCATGTTGATCAGGCTGGTCTTGAACTCCTGACCTCAGGCGATCCGCCCGCCTCGGCCTCCCAAAGTGCTGGGATTACAGGCATCAGCCACCACACCCAGCCTACTTGCCTCTTCTAAACCTCAGTTTTCACATCCACAAAGTGGGATGAGTATTATAGCATATGTCAGGTGTCTTGGAAATTGCCTACCAATAGTCACTGTAATTATCACCTTTGGTGTTATTTAGAAGTTAAATGTGTGGTTTTGATTTTGATTTTTGTATATTTTAAATTATGGTGGGTACTTGACTTTGGCATTTGTTTTATGTAATGCCAAAGGCCAAGCATAAAGAAACATGGCTTGTTGAACCGTGGTTCATGCTTAGGAAAACATTGGTGTAAAGCATGTTTGTGTTTGAAACTTTAGGAGCTGCCCAGGTTATGGAAGGTGGCCAAGTGGAATATAAGCCCCTTTCGGGCATTCGGTACATGTGGTCGTACCATTTAATTGGCCTCATCTGGACTAGTGAATTCATCCTTGCGTGCCAGCAAATGACTATAGCTGGGGCAGTGGTTACTTGTTATTTCAACAGGTAGGTCCAGTGTTTTTTTTCTATTGGTTTGTCTATGTGGTTTATCTATGTGCTTCATGTTAATATCTCAAAAGATATTTGGGAATGTTGACCTAGCCCCTTAAAAGGAGTTGGCAAGAATAAAAGACTAAGCTAAAATTTGGGCTGTATGCTCTTTTGGTGGTGAGAAGAAATATTACACCCTAAATCTGTCACATTTCCAACCTTTCTACTTTAAGCTAGAAAATTTAGAAAGAAGCCAAACAGAGAAGAGATCATATTGCTTAGACTTGAAAGATAAAAAGGGGCTGCTCTGCCTATGGAGTAGCCTTTCTTTTTTTTTTTTTAGATGGAGTCTTGCTCTGTCATCCAGGCTGGAGTGCAGTGGCGCGATCTTGGCTCACTGCAAGCTCCACCTCCCAGGTTCAAGCGATTCTCCTGCCTCAGCCTCCCAAGTAGCTGGTACTAAAGGCATGCGCCATCATACTCGGCTAATTTTTGTATTTTTAGTAGAGACAGGGTTTCACCATGTTGGCCAGGATGGTCTCGATCTCTTGACCTCATGATCCACCTGCCTCGGCCTCCCAAAGTGCTGGGATTACAGGTGTGAGCCACCGCACCCGGCTACCTTTCTTTTAAAAAAAAGGAAGGTCGAACTCCCCTATGAATATCCATCCTAATTGACTTCAGACAAAAAAATTACTGATCTATTTTGAATATACTTCAGTAAATTCTGTGAGCCTCGCTTTGTCCTCTGCAAAATCAGATAACGTTTGCTTGGGGAAAAAAATTAATCCTAAAGGAATTGTATGTAATTACAAAATATAATTTATATTATAGTTAAGAACCAGTGAATTAGTTACACGCTTCTCTGCTTATATCCCTATCACATCATGAAAGCAATTGAGGACACACACAAACACACACACCCCTGAACGCTTTACCTCTTCTGTGTGTGTGACTCACCCCGGGGCAGTGACAGCCCACAGGACAGAGGAACCCAGCCAGGGCAATGGCAGGACTGGGCTCAGAAAGAGAAGTTTACTCTTCATAGGGCTGATCTTCCTCCAGCCTCTCAGACCAAATGAGAGAGAAACATGAGCTTCATGGGGAGAGACAGTCTGCCAGGGATGATTCCTGCCATTCAGCAGTTTCCTCCTGATGATAAGGAGCACTGTGGGGTGTTTGTTTGTTTGTTTGTTTGTTTATTGAGACGGAGTCTTGCTCTGTTGCCCAGGCTGGAGTGCAATGGCACGATCTTGGCTCACTGCAACCTCTGCCTCCTGGGTTCAAGTGATTCTCCTGCCTCAGCCTCCCGAGTAGCTGGGACTACAGGCGCCCACCACCATGCCTGGCTAATTTTTGTATTTTTAGCAGAGATGGGGTTTCACCATGTTGGCCAGGATGGTCTCGATCTCTTGACCTTGTGATCCACCCGCCTAGTCCTCCCAAAGTGCTGGGGATTACAGGCGTGAGCCACCACACCCGGCCAGCACTGTGGGTTTTTAATGTAGTGATGCAGTTCCGGAGCCTCCATCATTAGAGACTCCAGAGGACTCAGGGTGGGGCTGTTGCCCTTGGCATTGAGAACCTCCAAGCAGCCGAGGGTGGGTTGTGTGTATTGCTTCCTCCCAGGTAGGGGAGCAAAGAGAGTATTCTAACCAAATTTGCCAGCAGGTAATATTTGCCTGACAGTAATTTTGTGTTATCTTAGAATAACAAAACCAAAGCATTTTCAATGAGGACTTCTAATTTGGACTTCCAGTGAAGCATATGCATTTATCTCCTAATCTCTTCCCTTTCTCCAGCCACTCAAAAAATCATGAAAGATTGAAACAGGCACAAACACACCAGGACAGTGAGAAACAGAGAGACAATGACAGCAGATAAGAAACACCAACCAAATGGTGAGAGCCAAAGAGAGGGAGGTGGAGCGGTGCCCTAAGCCCGCTGGAGGAAGCGGAAGCAGCCTGTCCGTGTGTGTTGGCTGCATGAGGAGGACAAATAAGATGCAGCCTGAAGTGAGCCACAGAATCCCAGAGAGGCTCAGGAATTCAAGTATAAAAAGTATTTCCGAAGATTAGCTGAAAGCCTTCCTCAGGAGTAGTTAGACCCCCAAATTCCACACCAGCTGAAGACAGGACAATTTGTTCTCCAGAGAGAGAAAGCAGAAAGGGCCTGGACTTGGGGTATCAGGTACAGCTGAGGCTGGGGGCAAGTCTCTGTACTGAAAGCAGGGGGAGTAAGTGAAAGCCTAAACACTGAAGTGAGGCCCCCCACACACACCAGCACCCCACATTCCACAGTTCAGCTCCCAGAATGTTGGCAGCTCATTTGATATTCCCTAGGAAGAGGTTAGAGGTTGCTTTTGTGGGGAAACTGCCTAACCCAAAGTAAAGACCTACAGATAGTGCCATATGGGGCCCCCCAGTGAAATGGATTCCCTGACTTCTAGCAAAACAGTGAAGCTCATCAGACAACAAGTAACATACCTCACACAGAGCTTTCAGGTCATTCTGGAGAGCCTCACTCTTCAATTTGAACTGTTTACCAGTGATTATTAAACATGATGAACACCTCTAAGTGAAAGAAGAGATCAAAATGAACAAATAAAATGAGCTTAGGGAAAACAAAGACAATGCAGGCTGCAAAAGGAAACGACAAAACAAACTATATTATCAGAGAGAACAAAGATATATTGCTAGGATCCCCTCCCACCAACAAAAGAAGGGCATAGTGAGAAAACAAGACTCTTGAGTAATTAAAAGTATGATTACAAAAGTGAACATTTTCTATTGAAGGATTAAAATATAAAGTGGAAGCACTCTTTCAGCAGGTAGAATAAAAAGACAAAGAGACACAAAATAAGAGAGAAAGGATTAAAAGAGGATAAATTTGGGAGACCCACTATCTGACTAATATGAGTTCCAGAAATACAGAACAAAGAAAAGAAGAAAGAGAGGAAATTAACAAAGAAAATTTCCCAGGGCTGGAGGACACAAGTAAAGAGAAGATCCCAGAAGCTTCCCGAGGGAAAAAAGATCACAGGCAAAGGATCAAGGACCCAGAATAGGATCTGACTTTCACCAGCAGCTCTGAACCAGAAAAACAGTGAAGGAAGGCTGTAGAAGTCTGGTGAAAGATTATTTCCAACCTAGAATTGTATAGCCAGTCTACACCTAGCATAGAGTTGTATACCTATTCTTACTACCAGTCAAGGGTAAAGAAGAATAAAGTCATGCACAGGCAGTCCCAAGATTTCCCCGCCCTCACCCTTTCTAGGAGGGATGTTCCCCACTGAAACTCATGTGTAAGCCAGAGAGGAAAACATGAGTTTCAGAAAACAGGCTTGAGCAGAGCAGAGCAAGGAATTCCCAGGAGGGTAGCTGCGCAGCTGGCGTGGAAAGCGTCCAGTTCAAGGTAGACAATGGGCTCCAGGAGAGATGTCACCATGAAAAGAAAATGGAACTGAGGAAATACCAGGTGTGTTCAAACACATTAAGAAAAGCATTACACATTGGTGAAGCATTCGGTGAGGCCCATGGAAATCCAAGCTAATAAAAAAATATGAAACAATTAACTTCAGAAAAAAAAAGTTGTACAGGAAGGGAATCTAGTTGGAATATGCTACTTAGATCAGTGTGACTGTTATTTACAGCACATATTATTTATGTATGAATAACAAACACTAAGCATTAACTAAAAGTTTTGATGTAATTACATTGGAAGAATGGGAACATGAGTGTGAGGGGATTGGGGGAGTTAGGCTATGTAAGAAAATAAAACTAGAATCTTTCATAGTAGAAAAGTCAGTAGACAATATCTGAAGCCGAAAAACCAAGAAATAGCAGTAAGAACATGTAATTTTGAGGTGTGGAAGTGAGTTCTCTAATAACAACTAAAATATTATCTCTAGGGAGAGAGAATTATGAATGGGGGAAGAAAACTGCTGTTTTTCCTATTAAGCCTAGCAGTGCTTTTTGGCTTTGTAAGATACTTTACATATTACTTTGATTTAAAAAATTAATTTACAATATAACACACAATGATTTATTTGTAGCACAACTATTCCATTTATTAAAGAACTCTGCTTCCTTTTTGATTTTCTGCCTAATTTTGAAACCTCAAGGTTTTTCCTTATCTTCAAAGTTCACAATTCTTCGTATCCTTTTCTGGCCTGCACTCAGGGTGAGGATTAAATGTAGCCAGGGTGCATTCATCTTTGTCGTTCATTTAAGCACTACGGGGGCTGAAGAGTTCATACAAAGACCATCAGGTACCAGGATATGGGCAATCTGTAGAATTTACTTTTTACAACCATTTGCTTGAAGAGGGATCAACTGAGAGCCATAAAGGTGGTGTTAGGGATGTGATAGGAAGGAGCTAGAACCCTTCAGGGTGGTGAAGGGACACTTGAGGTGTGACTTCATCATCATTTTCAAATATACAAAAGATGGTTTCCAGCTGCTCTATATCTGCGGAGGGAGAAGAGGAAATGGATTCGTAGCAGACCCTAAGGAATTTAGGTAGAGACAGATGAATTTCCTAACCTAGCAAGAGTTACCCAGGCCAGCTAAAGAATCCTGTTCTTTCTAATAAAGATGATTTTCATTTTCTATAGAATAGGAAAGAAACATACAACCTTCTCAGCCCTCCAAACCCCATCTTGCAGTGATTTTGTTGTAAGAAATATGGGAAGGGACATGGTCTTTACAGGGACCACACAGTCCTTTGCTGGTACCAGCTTTGCAGTGGAGGCCGTTTGTCCCATGCAGCCCACACCTAGTCCAGGAGCCTCAGCACAAAATTAATTCTCCATAATGTCAGAAGAGTTTTTAGTGAGCACGAGGCTGGATCTAACTAGAGCTAAAGCTTGTCTCTAGGACCATGATGTGGCTTGCCTGGCTGTATGCACTCTGTTGTCTAATGGGACTAGAAATTACAAAACAGTACTTTGTACCATGACTCAAAGGTGTTAGAGGACTTGGATGGATGGGACCATTAAACCCTTTGCCCCACAGCTTGGATTGATGTGGTATTTTGGGGACCTGGCTTCATTGTTCTGGGAGCCAGGCACCATTAGCACTCAAAGCAGCCACACATTCAAAGGAAGGGGGAAGCTGGGCTTCATGGGGCATATGCTAGAGTCGCCTTACCCTCTAACACTGCCCGTGTCTTCCTTATTGCCACTACCCACAGAATTGGGGTGGATGTGGCCCAGTGGGAAGATCTAGAGAGAGATGAGGAAGGCTGACTGGGGGCCCAGTCCTCCCCAGCCTCCTAATACACTCATTGCTGGGTTGCCCCATATGCTCAACACTGCAGTGTTGTCCCCCAGGTCAATTCTTAAAATATGAATAAGTCCAGAGGTAAGTATTATGTTTAGCATCACCGGGTGCGTCAGATCCTCTTCCTGAAGGCAGGTTTGGCTGGTTGTGAGGGAGACAGAGCTGGAGGCACTAGCCCCACACACAGCAGGGGAGAGGTGGTAGGATGACGTTACCTTTGAACATGGAAATGAGCCTGAGAGGAGGTGGGGGCCTCAGAGACACGCCACTTCATTCGCCTTTTTTTTTCTGTAGGGCTGTTTCTAGTTTTGAGGGCAGGTATTGAGTGACTCCTGGCTCTGTGAGCTGGCTTGGGTTGAAAGGGCCCTCTTTTAAAGTTCCCTCTCTCATCACGTGATAACCCAGCTTCTGGAACCTCTGCATCTTCTTCCAGCCAAGCCAGGCAGAGCCTCGAGCCATAACCAGGATGTGTTATGGACTAGGGAAGCTGAGGCAGTGCAGGTACTCCTCTGCCTGAAGTGGTTAACCCCATCACAGTGAAACCTCAGAAAGCTGATGCCTAACCCCAAACTTTAATACCTGGAGGGCTAACCCCAAGGCCCCCATTCACAGAGGCCTATGAATCATGTGTTTCCCTGCCAGATGGAAAGCAGGTGTTGTCCTCTTCTCCCTGCCTCCTCTCTTGAGCACCATAATAAGTTCTAAGGCACATAAATCTCCTCAATGGAAAAGTAAACATTCTTCCTTAAAAAAAATGAAAAATGAGGGAAGGGAAAAAAAAGTGTGTCAGATTTTCCTAGCCTACACTACTCTTCTAGTTTATCAGATCGAAATGAATTCCTATTAGCAGTAGCTTCCGTGGTTTTTCCTACTTTAAATAATACTGTGTTGAAACACACATCTTTTTTTTTGTGGGACAACTGGGTTGCAGTTTTTCAGCTCTCAATATTACTTTCATGTTCTCTTTTTCTTCCTGGCTGATTTGAGTAACAGCAAAATGCAGCCATTGCCAACTCTTGAAACATTTCTGGCTGCCTTCCTTTTCCTGTCTCAAAACCTAGGCTGCTGTCAAAACCTTAATTCATAGTGACTTATTAGCAACCAGAGCAAGTTGTAGAATAATCCATTATAAAGAAACCAAGCTTCACTTGGAATCTGTGAAGTTGCTTCTCAGAAAGGCCTTATTTTCTAGAATTGGCTTCAGCGGGAATTCAGAGGGTCACCCGTAGGGTAGCATCAGCCCCCACTCCTTTGTTTTATCTTTCAGGTTTAGGGGAGAGTGATGGCTGTGCCCATTCTGTTCTTTCTCACTTTTTTTTCCCTGCCTGTGAAACTGACTTGTACACATTCTTGGGAGCTGCGTCATGACAAGTCCCGTAAATGATCCACACTGAAGTGACCTTTAAAGAGCAGAGTAGAAACCAGCAGGATTTGGGGAGCCTAGAGCTGTGAAGGAGCCAAGCACCCAGGGCTCTCTGTCCCTTCCCTGTAAGCGGGAGCTCACTGTTACCTCTCTGGCCACTGATCCTGGTCACGTGATTTGGTGATGATTTTTAATCACCAGGTGAATGCTGGCAATATTTATGTATACTCCTGTGTAATTTAAACCTTGGAGATTGTGCTACAATTAAAATTCTGAAAGTGAAAATGTGATGAATAGGCACCCTAAAGGGTTGGTGGATGGGCTCGGCATTATAAAGAGGGAAACTTTTTTAACTCATCAATTTTTTAAAATTCTTTCTGTTTTATTTGTAGCATTGAGTGGCACCAAAACGAATTAAATTAATACAAGAAACAATTTAACCGAAGCTACCAAGGAGTATAAAAAGTTCGCCAAATGCTTATTATGTCACAACTTTCTAAGTTGTTAGTACCACAGATGATTGGAACCAGAGAGTTTTTGCTGCTTTATAAAAAGTGTTTTTTAAATGCTGTCCTTTTCCCTATTTCCAGAAGTAAAAATGACCCTCCTGATCGTCCCATCCTTTCGTCTCTCTCCATTCTCTTCTTCTACCATCAAGGAACCGTTGTGAAAGGGTCATTTTTAATCTCTGTGGTGAGGATTCCAAGAATCATTGTCATGTACATGCAAAACGCACTGAAAGAACAGGTAAGGCTACCTCCTGATACACAGCACGTTCCGTGTTTGGGTTGCCAGAAACTTAATTACTGGAAAACTACAGCAGGTCCCAGGACAGAAATGTGACCTGTGACAGCGGCCGTGTAGAAAGCTCCTGCACTCCTCAGCTCCCATCCCCCGCCTCTCCCAGCAAACCTTTTATTTTCCCAGAGTCTCTGTTTTGTTTATGGTTTTGTTTATTGGGTTTTCTCCAACTCAGTGGAGATGGCGTGGGGAGGGAGTAGTTCTGAGTTAGCTGATTTTCCTTCTTATGTAAATGGCGAACAGACGGGATGAACTCTTAAAGGTGAAATTTAAACAAGTTTTTTTGTGAACATTTATCATGCCTTTTTAAGTAAAAAAAAATACACCATAAGATAGGAATAATATTTGTTCATTTCTGTTTTAATGCTAAAATATTGCCTGCCTTTTGTGTTTCCTAGAGACAGGCATGGGAAATTCCTGGTGTGTGTGAGGAAGAAGGAGGGAGAAAAGGAGAGGGTTTGAATGAGAGTGTGTATGTGTGTGTATATGCGTGTGCACACATGCGCTTGAGAGTGAGAAATGGGCAAGCTGACCTACATCTCAGCTCAAAGGACAGAAAACTGTAGGGCTTTTGTGCCTGGGGGATTTCTCCTCCCTAGTTTTTATTTCCATGCGCATTTAGTTATGAATGCCAGTGGAAACCAGAACACCAGGAAAACAGCTGTTCTCATGGTATTTCTGGCCTGCCAAACAAGGGAAGATTGGACTTTTCCCAACTCTTCTGTTCTCACACAATGTTAATCTCTCCCCCATCACCACCTCAGAGTTGGTGACTCGGTCAGTTTCACAAACTTACCTGATTCCAACCTTTTGAGTATAGCTATGTGTCCTTAGTAAATTCAGGAAATTTTACCAATAGGTTTACATTGTATTTTAGAATTGTTTTCATTTACTTTTTAAAAAGATATCTGAATTGTTGATATTTTAAAATCTATAACCAAGATTTAAAGTTAGTTTATCAATTAGAAGCAATTGATTGGATAACACATAAAATTATCTGGCTTCCTTATCTGGAAATGCATGCTAAGCAGTTGCCCCTGATTGTAGAATATTTTCTTGTATTTCTATTAATATTTTGCTTGGCCACATTTTGGTGACTTGAAGAGGCATTTCCATATCCAGGACAAAACTAGCTACTTTTGGCTCCTGCATTTTGAAATCAATCCTTCAATCTTAGGAAACTTGCAGGATTTCTTGAAGAACAGGACAGCGTTTTATTTTAAATCTATTTGTGATATGTGTGTGTGCGCACTGGTAATAGATAATCATAAATTAATGAGCGGCGGGGAGCTTGCTCTCCCTCCTAAAGCTAGGCATCTTAAACTCTCTGGGGAAACGGCCTTTCATAAATCTAAAAGAGAAGTCAGTGGAAGGCCCAAAGTCTCTCTGACTGAGGTCTAAAAGGTTATTTATCACTTCCCAGATCCCACAAGGACCAAGGGCCAAAATTGCTTTTAGTGATGTCACTATTGGGAAAATGTGTCCTTTCTTAGGTTAAAAAAAAATTTCTTCCTCAGCAGCCTTACTGCCCCGCACTGTGTCTACAATTTAAATGTTTCACACAGCCACTGTGTGATTTTCCCTCGTTAAATAGGCTCATTCACCAACACAGCCAGGCTGAAAAGTGTCCAGATCAAGTTTCATCCAATTGATTCACATTGGGATGAGAAAATGTCCATATAAGGCTGAGTTATTCCTGGGGTCCTCATCCTAGGCTATTTCAGGATTGTTTTCAGGGATGTGTTCACTCTGGAGAGTGGGTAGGATGCCTCCAAGCACCCTTCCCCCAAGAGGTTCATTAAAGTATTCATTCTTGAGCTATGCACAAGTTCAAGTTATATTTCAAAGGAGCAATTTATCCCTCAAACTTTAGTCCCGAAAAAAATCTCACTACAGGATTTATTTCCTCCAGAGTTAAACTTGATTCTTTATTTATGTGGGCACATAACTAGTATCTACAGTGCATTATTTGTTTTTTTTGTTTCTGGGATGTGAATTTTTCATGAATATAAACTTTGGTTTGAAAAAGCAAAGTGTGCCATTTCAGACACTTAAGGGCAGATGAAGGGGGAAGAGAGGTTTTTTTTTTTACTGGAACCAGAAGGCCTGCGTTTGTTCTGCTGTTTAGTATGGACTAACCTCCCTAACAGCACCCCTAACACGTAAGTCCGCAAGACAGAAACGTTGCTCCTCAGTAATACTAGAACCATAATTAGTAGTAGTCGTATGCACACAATAGAACTTCTCCCACGCCACCAGTGTTTCCCCAGGTGCATAAGTAAAAGCTGTGTTTCCTCAGAAACTGCCTGCTTGTCTTCTTTCCTGTGTTGTTTTTGACTCCGTTCCTTTGTTCTCAACCTGATCCAGCAGCATGGTGCATTGTCCAGGTACCTGTTCCGATGCTGCTACTGCTGTTTCTGGTGTCTTGACAAATACCTGCTCCATCTCAACCAGGTACGTCTCTACCTATTGCCTCAGGAACACACAGAAGGGTCCAAAGGTGGGCTTCATCTCTTAAGTCAAGGTTTGGCAAATTCTTCTCTAAGGGGCCAAACTGTGTAAACATTTTAGGCTTTCAGACCAGTCTCTCTGTCACAACCACTCAATTCTGCCATCACGGCAGGAAAGCAGCCATAGGTAAAATGTCAATGGGATGGATGTGGCTATGTTCTAATAAACCTTAACTTATCAACACTGAAATTTGAATTTCATATGATTTTTACATGTCAAGAAATATTCCTTTTTTGATTTTGATTTTTTCTCAACCGTTGTAAAATTGTAAAAATTGTTCTTAGCTCCTGCCAGAGGAAAGCGGGCGGTGTGATGGAGCTAGCTCCTGGGCTGTAGTTTGCATACCCTACCCTAGAACCATATGCCATTAAAGCCATGCTTCAAATTCTAAAAGAAAGTTTGTCTCTTTTCAGAAATAAAGAGGGGAGGGAGTATTTAGAAACCCTAAGCATAATGAATGTATATCAACTAAGAGCTAATTTTCAGTGTCTTCTCTAAGAACTATAATTTTCCTGAACTAGGAAAAGAATTGCCTCCCTAATTTTCATAGATTTCACCAGTCTTTCCTTTTCAAGCTATAAATATGCCTTTAAAATTATAAAAATTATATCTTGCAATTGTTTGGATTTCAGATTTTTTTCCTTTCCTGAATGTTTCAAATTGATGGAAATTTAAATATGTTGTATTCCTCTATAGAGCATTTAGGAGATTTTAATAGTCCTTAGTCAAATTTACACAAAGCAGTATTTTTGTAAGTTAGCAAACTGTTTTATAATTTAAATGTTCACAGAAATCTCACTTAGAGCAGTACTTCCTATAATTGCCCCCTCCCAAAGAAATGTACCTTTAGAAGTAAAGGGACTAATTAGACCATCTATGTTTAATGTCTTTTAAGTGGTATTTAGAATACTTTTCGTTATTCAGGGAAAAATGTAGCCTTTTATAGTTAGGTCTGTTTTTAGGCTCTTAAACTTGGAGAACATTTTAGAGTATATTTAGTTTTCATTTGGATTGCTATAAGCCAGCATGTATGAAACACAATCAAATACCATGGACCTTTCAGAATGGGGGGACATATAACAAGTCAGTCCAAACCCTTTGAATACATTTGTCATGGTGTAAGATGTTATAGCTGTTGTGTATATATCCAGACAGCAACTTCATAAATATTTTGAGATGCATTGCAAAAATGTATTAACTATAATAAAATATATATGCCTGAAAAATAAAGGCTAAGAAACATATAGATAGACTAGAAAGACAAAAGCAATGAATGGGACCATTGATATACAAATATGTTGGCCATATGGCCCTACAAGGCCCCAGGGTTGACCTGTCATCCCCTCTCACTGTAGTACGGGAATTCAGGTACTTTCTGCATGCCTCTTTCACTCATGGTTTTCATACTGGCCCCTGGAAGCCTAGAGGCTCCTGTGGACACCGTGGGGACCACCACATTAGGAGGGCAGAGAAATGGGTGAGGTGGAGGAAGGGTGGGCCCTGGCCCCATACCATGCCTATACTGCCCGGCCTTGCAGCCAGAGCAGCTCCACTTTATGTGGTTTAGGGGTGGGAGTGTGGGAGTGTACTGAAGGTTTCATTTGAGGACAGGTCTCTGCTGCTAAAACACATTTGAAAACCTCTGGTCCCATTTTCACATTTGTTTTCTCTGCCCTGTTATCCTGAGATACGTATTTTCCTGCCTTCTGAGCTTTCACCACCTTAATTAATCCAGGACAATTTCCCTTGGTAATTCAAAATGTTTCCAAACTCGTAAGTGACATTAATGTTAACCACACCTTAATGACCATTGTAAAGGTGACGACTCCTTATAAAAGCTGTGTCAATGGAAGTAATGATCCCTGATTCACAAAAAAACTAAGCCAGCCTTGATCCAGCTCCTGTAGTGAGTCAGTGGTGCAAACAGGGATAGGTCTTTCAGATTCTAATCATGGTGCCTGTGCACTAGGCTGTGACTAAACCAGCTTCATAGTGTCTTTTCCTTGGGGTGACTCCTGTAGAACTGGGTGGTGCCAGCTGATATGGGTGATGCTCAGAGGCCTAAGGTTCAGGAGATTGGGAAGAGGAGGAAGAATGAAAAAACAAGAATTGATGTGAATATTAATGGGGAGGGAAGGGTCACCTCTGGTCTACATCGACCACTGGAAAGCAGAGTGAAATAAAAATGTTTAAGAATAAAGATGATTGTAAATGGTGATCAGAGCAACTGTCAGCCTCATTTGGCAGTAGACAAAGGAAAGTGAGCATAAAGTGAGAAAAGGAATTTAGATTCACCTTTTCAGAAATTTCCTTGCATTGGAATGACTTACTAGGGGGCATTGTGGCATCTCTGTCTCTGGAAATCAGTTTTAAAAAGGCTGAACCCTATTTTATGTTCCTCACTTTGTGGAATAGGAGCTGGGAAATCCTGAAAGAGAATGAGATCCATTTGTTACCATCAAAACTCAGATGCTCATCTTTATTTAACATCGAGGAGCTGGTTGGGTTTTCCCACTGCTTCTTAAAAGCCTAATCCATCTTCACTAGATCCTAGTAGGGAGGCAGGTGGCAGTTGCGGCATTTTGTAAACACCCAGCCTAAGGCTGCACAAGCATTCACTCCCAAGGTGGGGAATGAAACTCTCAATCTCATAATTTCTCATTTACTTTTCTCCCTACATCATAAATACTGAGTGTGTGCATACTGAAAAAATTACATGTTCACCTCACACATGCGTTCATCCAGCAACCATGTGTTTATGCTGTATGCAGACTATTTCTACCTGGGCATAATAGGGACCAGGACCATGGTGATACAGAGGTGATACAGAGTCATTACTGTATAGTGCAAAAGCCAGGTCTCCAAGAAATTGACAAGCTAGTTGTTGGGAGGCAGGGACCAGTAAGTGGCATATGCATGAGATATTTATATGACAGTACAGAAAAGCACATGTTTAAGTGTTGGGATAGGGCTGTGGAAGTTCAGAAAAGGGGAATCTTGGTCACTGGGAGAGGTCATTTGACTCTGTAATTAGGGGAAATTTCCTAGGAGAGGTGGACCTGAGTATGGAGCACCCACTGGAGATCACCAGCTACTAACGACAGCAATAACAGCTGTGGGTATTGGCAATAAACTGTTTTGCCAGTTGTATGCTGAGCACTTTTCCTGCATTATATCAGTTGTTAGGTTTTTTGTTTTTGTTTTTGTTTTGTTTTTTTGAGACAGAGTTTTGCTCCTGTTGCCCAGGCTGGAGTGCAGTGCTACAATCTCTGCTCACTGCAACCTCTGCCTCCCAGGTTCAAGTGATTCTCCTGCCTTATCCTCCGGAGTAACTGGGACTACAGGCACATGCCACCACGTGCTGAGTTTTTGTATTTTTAGTAGAAACGGGGTTTCACCATGTTGGCCAGGCTGGTCTCAAACTCCTGACCTCAGGTGATTTACCCACCTTGGCCTCCCAGACTGCAGGGATTACAGGCATGAGCCACCATTCGTGGCCAGTTGTTAGTTTTTGAGATAGTGTCTCCGATTTACAGATAGGGAGATTGAGGCTTAGAGAAGGCACATAGTGGCAGAACTAGGATTTGAATCAAGATCTGTTTTGCCTCCAGGACCCAAGCCCTTAACCACTGTGCATTTTTAAAATAGCCAGAGGAGGACTCATGACCACCACCTGGGGATGTTCTTTTCCATTCCTTACAAAGCCAGAGTCTGGACAAATAGAGCTGGCAGAGCACATTTTGTTACACAGCAGACTTTTGTGGAGGAGGACAGGAAAGGTGAAGGAGCAATGAAGATGATGAACTCACCGTAAGTGTAATCAAGGAGTTATCCATCCAGAAAAGGCTGGTCAGGGTGGCCTGGCCCCTCCTCCTTTCCTCAGGCAAGTTAGTGGTCAAAGCGTCTGGGAGTGTTGGCTGGCTATTCTCAGAGACTTTCAGGCAAAGGGACCATACAGCTTCCCCTCTCCCTCCAAGCGCTTTCCAGGGGCCTGGCTAAGAACCCCACTGTGAGACTACAGGCTAAGCACTCAGCAAGAATGGCGTACTTACTGTTTCTTACAGGGTCTGCACACAGTTCCTCATGGAAATGTCTCCCTAAGTGCACATCTCTTGTCCACTGTGGACACAGGCCTCTGTCCCAGCCACGATGTTGGCATTAGGTCAATGTTCCTCTAAGTATGAAACCCACTGGTGAGCCCCAGGACTCTTCCTGATGGTTCCAAACTGATCTGAACAGTCTAGAAAATCCTTTTTTCAATTTTTATAGGCAAATAGCAGGATTCCATAGATTTTTCATTTTTGCATACAGCAAGGAGCTGTTTGCCAATCAATAAAGTAGAGCCTGTGTTATTAAAGCTTACTAAAATGTGTTCTTTATGAATCCAAATTGGTGTCTTAACGTAGTTTCTTAAGGAGTCAAATTCATTGTTCTTTTCAGACATCTAACTGCCGAGGCAATGCCCGGTGACCCTGCAAAATTTGTGAATGTACACACACAGACAGTTGGGATTTGCAAACTGGAAAAAGAACACTTTGCTACCACCAGTGTTGCCTTGAGTTGACTGTGTTGTTTGGTTGCAGTCATTCTTGTCTTGATGTTTTACTTCTGTTGATTATTCCATTTATTTATTTTTTATTTTTTATTTTTTTTGAGACAGAGTTTCGCTCTTGTTGCCCAGGCTGGAGTGCAATGGCGTGATCTCGGCTCACTGCAACCTTCGCCTCCCAGGTTTAAGCGATTCTCCTGCCTCAGCCTCCCGAGTAGCTGGGATTACAGGCATGTCCCAGCACGCCTGGCTGATTTTGTATTTTTAGTAGAGATGGGGTTTCTCCATGTTGGCTGGTCTCGAACTCCTGACCTCAGGTGATCCACCTGCCTCAGCCTCCCAAAGTGCTGGGATTACAGGTGTGAGCCACCGCGCCCGGCCTTTTGTTTATTCATTCTTCTTTTTTTTTTAAATCACTTTAAGCATTGCATTCCTCTTCAATGCTTTGTTCTTCCAGCAGAAGTGGGAATGGGTATAGGCAGTGAGCTGTGGGCTAGTGTCAGAAGTCTGAGAACCACCGTATCTATACCAGTCTCCTGGGAGAAGCTTCCAGGTAAAAATGACTTCAGTCAGGTATAGGAGCAGTTTGCCTCTGCCTCTTCATTATTTGAGTAACTTGGGTGAGTCCCTTAATCTTGCTGAGCTTCTGCAATATGAAAGGGTTAGGTTCAGTGACCCCCAAGATTCTTGTGTGGCTTTTTGACCCTTGTCATGGCATCCAGCCCAGAGCTGGGGGCATGCACAGTGCCGCCACACAGCATCAAAGCCATGAGATGCTTTGTGTGGGAAATGAGGGGAGAGTGGAAAAAAATATGAGCTGTTTGTTTTCCTGTGGTGTTCCAAAATGACAGGCTCATTTCTCTTCATGATATACCTTGTATCCATGGTGAGGACTTATCCTAGAACCACAAAAATCAGTGATGTTTCATGTTGCCTCAATTCTGAGGCACTGGAATCTTGTAGAGTTGTCTGAGAATGTGAATGAACAAAGAGGAGCCATCTATCTGTATCTACTTAGAGTGATCCTGCCAGTAGTTCTGCTATAATATATAGTGATAAATAAAATAACTGGTGATGAGATGCTGGTCAAATGCCAGGCAGCTCAGTCATTCTCAACAGTAGGAGTGTACTGTAATGTCCAATGCCTTTCATAGCCCTTTTCTGCCTTGGGCTATTATGCAAGATAGCTGGGAGCCTGATGGATCTGTGCTGCATCCCCTTGAGGAGGGAACCAAGTGACCCCGATGCACCTTGATGCAGTGAGTAAAGCGTGCAGCCTACTTTCCTTTGTCATCCCTCTAGATAAGATCTAGTAAGTACATGTACAGATTATTGCCTCTTGCTATTTGATCAGAAATGCCAGCAGCTTCCTGTCTTCCTGACTGATGAATATACTAGTCTGAAAGATCCCAGATAATCTTGTGAAGGTCAAGGCAGAGAAAAACCTGCTGCTTCTGGGGAAATATACACCTGTCTCACCTTCTTACCTCATAGTGCCTCTCCTCAACCTGCTCTGCCTGCCAAGACTGTTTTTACTGAACATAATGTTGATCTCTGTCTTCTAAGCCTTTGCGGCAGACTCAACTTTGTAGTATCTCCAAACATTCTCTTCCCCCGCCCCTTTCCTTGCAGTTAGCTCTGTTTCAATGACTCTCTTTCTCGTAGTCCATCAATAGCTAAAGCACTCAATGACTTTTCCACATCAGGTTTGGTTGGTTCATCCCAAGCCAGTTGGCAGATCTCCAGTGACTCCTCCTTTCTCCTCTCCCAGAGCAGCATGTACATCTCAGAAAAAAAGTAAAAATATTGTGCAGTTTATCTCACTAGATTAGGAAAATGATGTAAAGTTTCTTAAGAAGAAACAGTTCTTTCAGAAGCTGGCATTGCCATAATAGGTAGTCTCATCACATAGCATCCAGACAGCCATTCTTTCAGTGACAGCGGTGGTTCTGAATCCTCCACCCCCGCTGACTGGTTTAGAGCTATTCTGGGCAGCCAGCTGATGGTGACAGCTCTGGAGAGATGCCTCGCGTGTACGTGCTTCAGAAAGAAGCTCACATGTGTGTCAATATGATAGTTTGCATTAAGGCCCATTTATAGACAATGGTAATCCCCACACCCAGCTGTTGCGTGGCAAATGCTGCTACCCTGGCTTTAGATAGAAAGGAATTAAGACACCTATTTGTCAGAGGCCCCAGGCTGTCTGGGAGAAAACAAACTGAATCCTCATGTTTCCCGGTGCATGGTTCAGAAGCTGCTAGGCATATGGCTGTGACTTAGTGTGGCTTTCCTGGGAGCAGCCTCTCTGGAGCCTAGCTCCCACCAGCTGTGGGCATGTTACAAGACTCAGAGCTCAGGAGGGCGAGGCCCAAAGCCCTTTTCTCCAAGTGGGCCTTAGTGCTCAATCCTTTGGGGTGAGGCCCAGTGAGCAGCCGCCATGTTCAATTGGACTCTGAAGTGCTTCCTGACATGAAATTTCAGTGCCTTCTCGGAGAGGCAAGTAATGTTCGTTGAATGAATTATCGCATGAGAAAGGGAGGGAAAGTTATATAAGGGCACTCAGGCAACTAGGAACTCCTGCGAGGCAATCGAGTGGTCAGTGCAAATGACTTCAACTTCCTCCTAAGTGTGCAGCTCCTGAAGACAAGAATACCAGCCACTCACTGGCACTTACTATATACCGGGTACTGTGCTACTTTATGTGTATCAACTACCTATAGCCTCACAAAGTAGCCTGTGTAGTATTTTTTGAACAGATGATAATACTTTGGTTCAGAGAGCTTAAGTAGTAACCTGACCTAGGTTAGACAGGAGGAAAGTAGCAGAGCTGACTCTTGAGGTTTTGAAGACCCGGTAAGTCATTTCCTCTTCCTTGTCCAAGTTCTGAATAATTGTGAGATGTAAGAGTCAAACAGATGAAGATTAAAAATATCACCTTGAATACGAAATCACCAGATTGGAAAATTACCACAGGAACAGCTGTAGGCAAGTCGGCTTGTTAATGTTTTACCCCTGAATCAGAATGACCAACCCACCCTTTACCAGGCCCAGCCAACAAGGTGAACCTCTCTATGGATCTGAGAAAGTATGTTCCTGGTGACAGGTGGATCCCAAAAGAGAGTGAGGAAGGGCCTGAGCCCGCCTGCACTCTGCTGCTCCCTCCAAATTTGCCCAGTCCCTTAAGTTCACCTCCTTCCCTGAAACAAATGAGAGGCATTAGCCTAAAGGAAGTCCCTGACCACAGAAACCCAAAGCCAGGGAAATCAAGACTAGCGCCACACTGGGATTTAAACCCAGGTTTTCACCAGTCTACTAGGGCACTCCTTCCACAGGGTAGGGACTCAGAAGCCCAGAACTTTAGAGATCATGAAACAGCCTCCCCTCATAATAGCGGAATCTGGGGTCCAGAGGGCTTGAATGCCTCAACCAGGTTACACAGTGGGCAGAGCTCATTCTGATTCCATTCCCTATCCTGCATCTTCTCTTCCTTGCCCTTCTGAGCCTCCTGGAGGACAGACAGGTGTGTCACTTTACACAGTATGTCTACATGAGCTGCCCTGGGGTACCTTTTGGCGGAACTCTATGTAAATCTCCCCCATCTCTTGGGCAATATGGAAGACAGGCCCATGCTCATGGAGGCAGAAGGGTGAGGAACATTTGCATCCTGGGAAGTTTGGGGTCTCGCCTTTTGTTAATGGTAGCAAGGGCAACTAGGACTGTTTCCAACAACACTAGTTGAAAAGGTCAGCTGATCCGAGGAGTTGCCATTTGTGTAAATCTGAGCCTTCTTTCATAAGTCTGAACTCCATGAAGCAAACCCTTTATGTTCTTTGTGCCTTCCTGTCATGACATGTTCTAGGTACACTGGAAATATGCTGAGAGAGACTGCCTAGGTTTTTAACTTTAAGAAATCCACCTTTGAATCAGCACATCCAGTTTCCTCATAAAGAAGGGAGCAGGTGACATGTGAAAACACTGTGTTCTGATGAGCAGTATTCGAATGTGGGGATCTGGCAGCTCAGACTAACTCCTCCTATGCCCTCCCACCCATATTATTGTGTGCAGTGGACACCACGCTGCCTGGGCTAGGCCGGGCTGGGCCGTCATCTGTGATCACAGCTAGGCAAGGGCTAGAGTGGGGAGGTGCCTCAGAGTGGAAAAGGGAACTTTCCAATCTAAGTTGTTAACATTACTCCCAGTGCTCAAGAAATGGGAAGAGGATAGATTAGCTTCAACGTTTCCCAAATTCACTTAGTGTGGAAAATGAAAAGAAACCATTAAGTAGCTCCTACCCCAAATGTCCTCTTCCCTTAGGATGGAGAGCAGGATTCTTTGGGGCATTGCTCTTTGTCTGGAACAGTTGTTGTCCAACGGGTCTGACTGCCCACCTTGAAGTCCGCACTCTTCTAAGCAAGGCAGTGACTGTGGGCACGTTCCTTGGCTGTCATTCTTATGTCATTGAGACTTGTTGAGAGAAGGAAGTGATGATTGGCCAGAGACTAGAGAATGCATTCATAAAAACAAAAAAGCATATGAAAGGAGACGTGAGTCACTGTGGCTGAAGGAATACATGCCACTTTGATTTAGCAGTCACTAAGTCATGTCCTGCTACAAGCAGGACTCCCATGACACCCCAGGCCACCACCACCTGAGTCTCATCTTTGAATGACTTCCACATGCTATGAAGAGCAGCCGCAGATTCAGATGTGCAGATGATACTGTATCATGTCTCTCAACCTGATTTCTAACTTTGAGCTCTCATTCCACTGGACGGGTGGAAAACTTAATCTGTTATTCTTGAGCTATCCCTCCTTGGAGTTATATGAGGTTTCAGGTGTCCCCAGACATTAGCAGATATAGGTTACCCTTGAGACATCATCTTCCCATCTTTATGGCTACTCAGGCCCTGCTTGGGAAGTAGGAATCTTTCACCTATGGTCACCTATGGTCCTATCTGCCTTGATATGCTAGCACTAGGTGACCACCTGTCCTGGTCACCTAGAATCCCCGTGTCTCTGGTACCCCCTCACTCCCAGGCAAACCAGGACCCTGGGAGTGGTCATAGAAGAGCCTTGCCACTTCTCCAAGCTGTGTTTAAAGAAAAGGTGGGGGGCAGACCTGGACCTTCAGTCAGGACACATAGACCTTTGTTTCCTCCTCCCCCAGCCCAGGAGAGTGTCATTTTCTAATGTGGGGCTGGAGGAAACCTGCACACTCGCCTGCTGCTCCAAGGTGTTTGGTCTGTATTGGGAAACCTCTTTCTTCACCTTTTCCCCTGGTAGGTAAGGGCTTAAAGAGCCTAAATTTTGGAAAACAAAAGCCAGCGAGAATTGAAGACTGGATGTCTTCGTGCCTCCACTCCCCACCTGGCCCCCTGACCTTAACTGGGGGAATGAGCACAAAGCCCGAGTCCTGGTTGAATGGGGAATGTGGAGAGAAGATAAAGGAGAAAATACACAAGAAGGAAAAACAGAAGCAAAGAGCGCAAAGTCAACCATCATACATGTCTTAGGGATGGCTGGACATTCCTCCTTCCATTGAGAGTCCCATCTCTACAGACATTTGAGAAACAAGTTTATGAAAAGTAGAAGAGGAAGTGGCTAAGAGAATTTTGCTTCAAATAGCTTTCTTATCTAGGTGGGGCGAAAAAGTTCCCAAAAGTTTTGGCAAGTGGATCCAGGCTTTGACAGTGTTTCAAGTGGTTTCCTCTTCTCTGTCTCTTGCCTTCTACAGAATGCCTCAGTTGGCATGGGTGGGGTAGAGAGAGCATTTGCTAGACTTGCATTCATCCCAGGAACAAGACAGCTGAGGTTGAATGACTTCATCAGGATGTACCCAAGTGGGGGTGGAGAGGGGTGCTCTGGGTGTGTTTGCCATGCCCACGTCTCGCTTCCATCAAAGCAACAACAGAGAAACTTGGTTGGGGCCCAAAGAATGCGAGGCTCCTGACCTCGCTTAGTGCCCTGTCCCCAGTCCCCAGCCTGGAGCTTGGCCAAAGCGGACCTTCCATGTGTGTCCATGGATTGAAGAATGAATATGAGGACCCCACGGCCTCAGTATCAGCCCTGGGTTCATGCTGCCTTCACACAGCTTTTTAACATATACCAAAAGGAGCAGGGAGGCAATAAAGGAAAAATAAATACTAACTCAAAGGAGCTGCCCTTTCTTGTTGGACCTGCTCTAACCACACTTAGAACTGACTGCAAGGGAAACTACTTTCTGAGCAGAAGATCCAGTGGAGAGAGGAAGCTAAAATGGGAGGGACAGATAGTCTTTGAGGTTCAGAAAGAAAATATCTGTCACGCTACAAAGCCACGGTAATGAAAATGGTGTGGTACTGGCATAAACATAGACACACGGTGCTACATAGATCTATAGACCACGCGAACAGAATAGGAAGCACAGAAATAATGCCTTGCATATGTGGCCAAATGATTTTTGGCAAAGATGCCAAGACCACACAATGGGGAAAGGACAGTCTCTTCAACAAATGATCTTGGGAAAACCGGATATCCACAAGCAAAAGAATGAAGTGGGACCCTTACCTTATATAGGAAAATTAAAATGAACTAAAGACCTAAAAGACCTAAAACTACAAAACTCTTAGAATAAAATACAGGAGAAAAGTGTCAGAACATTGGATTTGGCAGTGATTGCTTGGATATGACACCAAAAGCACAGGCAACACAATAAAAGTAGACAAATGGGACCACATCAAACTTAAAAACTTCTACACATCCAAGAAAATAGAGTGAAAATCATCCCATAGAATGGGAGAAAATAACTGTAAATTATATATGCTTAGAAGTTACTGTCCAGAATACATAAGGAACTTCTACAATTTAACAACAACAACAAAAAAAACCCCAATTTTAAAATGGGCAAAGGACGGCCAGGCGCAGTGGCTCACACCTGTAATCCCAGCACTTTGGGAGGCTGAAGCGGGCAGATCATGAGGTCAGGAGTTTGAGACCAGCCTGACCAACCTGGTGAAACCCCATCTCTACTAAAAGTACAAAAATTAGCCAGGCGTGGTGGTGCATGCCTGTAATCCCAGCTACTTGGGAGGATGAGGCAGGAGAATCGCTTGAACCTGGGAGGCAGAGGTTGCGGTGAGCCGGGATCATGCCACTGCACTCCAGCCTGGGCGACAGAGTGAGACTCTGTCTCAAAAAAAGAAAAACAAAAAAAAGACTGGGCGCAGTGGTTCACGCCTGTAATCTCAGCACTTTGGGAGGCAGAGGCGGGCAGATCACGAGGTCAGGAGATCAAGACCATCCTGGCTAACACGGTGAAACCCCGTCTCTACTAAAAATACAAAAAATTAGTCGGGTGTGGTGGCAGGTGCCTGTAGTCCCAGCTACTTGGGAGGCTGAGGCAGGAAAATGGTGTGAACCTGGGAGGCGGAGCTTGCAGTGAGTCGAGACTGTGCCACTGCACTCTAGCCTGGGCAACAGTGCGAGATTCTGTCTCAAAAAAAAAAAAGAGAAAAAAGGGCAAAGGACTGGAAGAGACATTTCTTTAGAGAAGCTATACAAATAGCCAATATGAAAAGACACTCAACATCACTAATCATTAGGAAAATGTAAATCAAAACTGCGATATATCACCTCACACCTATCAGGATGACCACTATCAAAAGAACAGAAAGTAAGTGTTGGTGAGGATGTGGAAAAGTTGGAACCCTGTGCACTGTTGGTGGAAATGTAAAATGTTGTAACTGTTATGGAAAACAGTATGGAGTTTCCTCAAAAAATTAAAAACGGATATATGATACTATATGATCCAACAGTTCTGTTCCTGAGTGTATAGTCAAAAGAATTCAAAGCAGGTTCTCAGAGTTATTGGCACACCCATGTTCATCACAGCATACTCTGAATGGCCAAGAGGTGGAAGCAGCCCAAGGGCCCTCAGCAGATGAATGGATAAAGAAAATGTGATATAGCCATACAGTAGAATATTATGTATCCAAGTATATTTCTTCTTTTCCTTAAAAAAGAAAGAAATCCTGTCATATGCTACAACATAGATGAACCCCAAGGACATTATGCTAAAGTAAATAAGCCAGTCACAAAAGGACAAATACTGTATGATTCCATTCACTATTTCCAATCATCCATACAGTATGATTTCTTTCTCAACCTCAATACTGATTCCATTCATACAGTATTTGTCTACTTTTATTGTATTTGTCAAATACGGTATTTTGACTACTTCAGATACTTTAAATGCTGAATGTAGTAGTCAAAATACTGTATTTGACAAATACAGTAAAAGTAGACACTGTATGAATAAAATCATGCAGTATTTGAAGTATCTAAAGTAGTAAAAAATCATGGAAACAATGTAAAAAGGGCGCTGGGGGCTAGGGAGAGGGCTATACCTACTAGTGTTTAGTGGGTATAGAGTTTCAGTGTTGCAAGGTGAGAAAGTTCTAGAGATCTGTTGCACAACAATGTGAATATACTTAACACTACTGAACTCTACAGTTAAAAATGGCTAAGATGGTAAATGAATGTTCTACATTTTTTTTTAACGACAAAAAAAAAAAAAAAAAAAGCTGGTGTGGTGGCATGCACCTGTAGTCACAGCTACTCGGTAGGCCAAGGCGAGAGAATTGCTGGAGCACAGGAATTCAAGGCCAGCCTGGGCAAGGTCGCAAGACCCTGTCTCAAGAGAAAGAAAATATATGTTACTACAGTGAATGTCTCTGAAGCAAATGCCTTTAAATTATAAACATTTTTCACTGCAAGGTGGACCAAACTATGTTTAACGATAGTTATTCCCAGCAGCCAGTGACTTTGGATTTCTGGCCAGGCTGTCTGTCACCAGGCCTTCCCCAAGCAGCCTGGCAGGGCAGCTCTAGCTTCCCCACCCCTAGGCTCACCAACAGTGTGCTTGTGGAGGGGCATGCACCTGACTTGAAATTATCTCCCCAAAACATGCAACACATGAAAAACATGAATGTTCCAGTTTCTGCTCTCCATCTCTCTCCCGCCATTTCCTCAGTTCTGGGCTTCAAATCAGAGAAGGTTGACATTCTCTTAAGAACCAATCGGCCAGGCGCGGTGGCTGATGCCTGTAATCCCAGCACTTTGGGAGGCCGAGGCGGGCAGATCACGAGGTCAGGTGATCAAGACCATCCTGGCTAACACGGTGAAACCCCGTCTCTACTAAGAATACAAAAAATTAGCCGGGCGTGGTGGCGGGTGCCTGTAGTCCCAGCTACTCAGGAGGCTGAGGCAGGAGAATGGCGTGAACCTGGGAGGCAAAGCTTGCAGTGAGCTGAGATCATGCCACTGCACTGCAGTCTGGGCAACAGAGCAAGACTCCGTCTCAAAAAAAAAAAAAGAACCAATCTTCTGCCAGGCGCGTTGGCTCACACCTGCCTGTAATCCCAGCACTTTGGGAAGCTGAGGCGGGTGGATCACAAGGTCAAGAGATCGAGACCATCCTGGCCAACATGGTGAAACCCTGTCTCTACTAAAAATACAAAAAAAAAAAAAAAATTAACTGGACATGGTGGCACGTGCCTGTAGTCCCAGCTACTCAGGAGGCTGAGGCAGAAGAATCACTTGAACCCAGGAGGCGGAGGTTGCCGTGAGCCAAGATCGCAGCACTACATTCTAGCCTGGGTGAGAGAGCAAGACTCCATCTAAAAAAAAAAAAAAACCAACCTTCTAAAGTCTGTAAGTCCCATAGACATCCACTGAGTTGGCCCAGTATGCCAGGCACCATGGTAAACATTTGGCATACACAGTCTCAGTTTATCTTCTCTAGGACTCTGTGTATTAGGTAGGTATTATCCCCATTGTACAAATGAGGAAACTGAGCCCCAGAGGATGAAGAGCATGTCCAGGGTGACAGCACTACTATGTGGTCATCCTCGTGGCTCCAAAAGCTGTGGCCCACTGGCTTTGCTGTGCTGCCTGGAGTTCCTTGCCAAGGATAAGGGTAAGGAGGAGGAAACCAGGGAGTGGCGCTCACTAATCGGGACAAGCCCATCTATGTCATCTTCCTTCTGAGGAAGCTTGAAGTCAGTAACAGCCCAGGCATTCCCCGTCCTCCGTGTTTCCCATGTCACAGGTCCACTGTTTAATTTTGCCTTCCAGAAAACCAGGCCTTGCTTCTGATTTGCTCCTTTCCACCACTGATTATGCACAGGTCAAATGGGATTAAAGGATGTAACAGCACTCCAACTGGGAAAGAGCTTGGGGGATGAAGGTGACACTTTGACACGGTCCTCTGACTTGGACCTGCCTCTTCATTAGGAATCATCGTTCTGGTGGGCTTTCCCTGGCGAGTGCAGAGCTTTGCTGGCAGATCAATGAAGGATCAAGTCCAGCAAGATGCCGTTGCCTAATGTGGCCTTTTCTGAATTTGTGGGAGGACAAGGCTTATCTAAAACAAAGAGCACTGGCTGTGAGCACCTGATTCCTGTTCCATCTTTGTCACTTCCTCTACCTGGCCACAGCCTGTCGAGATTGCCAATTCCTCATTGGTGAAATGAGAGCATTTTTCTAGGTGATATCTAGGATGCCTTTTAATCCAAACATTCTGCTGAAAGAACAAAGGGATCAATCAATTGAATTTGGGTTTCATATGAAGAAATATTATTCAGAAGACATTATTGGTTTGCCAGAGCATCTTTCTTTATCTGTTCAACAAATATTAGCCCCACAGAGAGGCCAGGGGTCAGAAGGCATTTCAGCAGAGAGAACCGCAGCTGTGAGTGGAGGAACTTCAAGGGCCTTCCAGGATGGTGTGAATGCAGTGGCCCACAGCAGGTGTGTGAAGGGGCAGGCACGGTGGCAGTGCTGGATACACCTCATTAAGAAACGAAGACTAGTCTGGGTGCGGTGACTCATGCCTATAATGCCAGCACTTTGGGAGGTCAAGTTAGGCAGACAGCTTGAGCTCAGGAATTCGAGACCAGCCTGGGTGATATGGCATGAACCCATCTGTATAAAAAACTACACAAAATTTGCCAGGTATGGTGGCATATGCCTGTATTTCCAGCTACTTGGGAGGCTGAAGTGGGAGAATCACCTGAGCCTGGGAGGAGGTTGAGGCTGTAGTGAGCCATGATTGAGCCACTATACTCCAGCCTGGGTGTCAGAGTGAGACCCTGTTTCAAACAAAGCAAACAAACAAAGACAACTTAGATGTAGAGACTTTCATCATCAAAGAGGCTATAAATGTTCAAAACCCTGACAAAGTCAGAATAATGAAACTCACTAAAATCAGGATGCAGGAGACGGCGTGAGAGGACTCAACTTTCTCATCTACACTGCCTAAACTTAAAACCCTATGTTAAAAAAACAATAAGTACTCTAACTTCCTAATGTTTCAGAAAACTTTTTTAAAACCTATGTCTTGTGCGTGAAGGTGCAATTTGTCTGAAATTTGGGTATCCCTTCAGTGTCAGTTTAGTTTCATTTTCTTTTGTTGAAGTCAAATGAACATTTGTCCTTTTATTTAAAATACCACGGAGAGTGTGAGTTCATTATTATAGCGCATGCTCAGTGTATCCAGCCTGCCTTTCTTCCTC
The DNA here is from genome assembly GCF_028885625.2 of Pongo pygmaeus. Lineage (NCBI taxonomy): Eukaryota > Metazoa > Chordata > Mammalia > Primates > Hominidae > Pongo > Pongo pygmaeus. The sequence continues at coordinate 135,215,074 of NC_072373.2, read as the reverse complement.
TGTGTATATTCACAGAGGGGTGCTGGGGTGAGGGCCAAGCAATGTTAGCAGTGGTTATTTCTAAGGGGTGGGATCACAGTGACTTTCTTGCTTCTTTGTCTCTGTGGTGTTTGATTTTTTTTTTATGATAAACATGGAAATAATAAAGCCATTCTAAAAGTTAAGCAAAAAGAAAAGTTTCAAAAGAGCAAACAAAACAGCACGACCCTGTTCGTGGCTTCATAGGCGGCTCTCATATTCGTCCTTCCTTCTTCCACCCCACCTCCCACCTGGCGGCAGCCCCAGGGGACTGGCTGGTTTCCCTCCTCACCATCTCGTTGGATGTTTGTTTGCATCCTGGTGGCCGGTGCATTCCTGAAGGGATCTGAACGGTGAATGCAGGGCCCTGGAAGGCCCAGAGGCTGTGCACTGCCTCACTCCACATGTGTTTGTGATAAAAACAGGGCTCAAGATGAAACTGGTCTGGGACGGTTCCTGCCAGTTTCACTGTAGGTCCAAGGAAGGCCCCTGGATGTATGGAGATGTATCTGGACTCGGATTTCACTGTATTTTTTTTCAGTTCTGAGGAAAGTATGAATGCTAGTGTTATTTATTCACTGTTCAGTTTCTCAAGTTTGTTTTAGTAGTTCTTGCTTTGAGAATAAATATCGGAACTCTGTGAGGAAGGCGTTCCAGAAATAAAGCTGGCTATTCATGGCATGGTTTTTGGCAAATACCTTCCCTCCACTATGGAGGGAAACTCTTTACCTTTTTGAAGAGTCGGCAGAAACCCAGGTTCACCGTTCTGCCACCAAAAGAAGAAAGCAGTTCAGTTCAGTGAGAGGACAGACTCAGTATGATGGACAAAAGGCTGAGCTGTGCTGGCTAAGTGTTTGATTTCAGGAGTAAAAAAACGCTCTTTCTATGTTAAAGCTGCAATTAACATTCTTGGATAGCTCTCACAGTAACTTAAAGAGGTAATCTAGATTTTTTCTTACCTAAAAAGACATTTAAATCTCATTTTCTTCAATAATTAGAATTTTCTATAAAATGAGAATAATACCGGCCAGGCGCAGTGGCTCACGCCTATAATCCCAACACTTTGGGAGCCCGAGGCAGGCAAATCACATGAGGTCAGGAGTTTGAGACCAGTCTGGCCAACATGGTGAAACCCTGTCTCTACTAAAAATACAAAAATTAGCCAGGCATGGTGGGCGCCTGTTGTCCCAATTACTCAGGAGGCTGAGGCAGGAGAATCAATTGAACACAGGAATACAATCGCGCCATTGCACTTCAGCCTGGGCGACAGAGTGAGACTCCCTCTCAAAAAAAAAAAAAAAAAAAAAAAGAGGCGACAGGGAATAATACCACCCATGGTGATTATTTCACTGAGTTGTGGTGAAAACAGATGAGATCTAATGAGATGATCTGAGGGTGACTGGCCACGAAGCACAAACATAAAGCATCATGGAACATTGGAGTTGGTCGATGTCTTTTCCAAGCAGTAAAGCAAGGGCCCTTGAGAAGTGATGTGATTTGGTGGAAGCCGTTCCGCAAGTCTTTGGAGGCAACATGACTGGAATCCAGCCTCTTTCCACTAAGCCATCCTGCCACATCCTCAGCTGTTTTCAATGGTGCATCTCATGAGAACACCACTTTGTTATTTTGAACTTTCCAGGAGAAAAAGCACAAAGTACAGCTCAAAGTAAAGTTTTCCAGCAGAAGGGCCTGAACGAGTTAGAGGTCCACTTCATGGAAGATGGACACAACATCTATGACACGCGTGGGACCAGGTGCACACTACTTTACCTCTCTGTGCTTTAGTTTCCTTAACTACCTCATCGGGTTGGAGTTAAGAGGACTAAATGAGTGAATGTGTTCGGGGAGAGGTAGCATAGAGCCTGGCACATAGTACATGCAAGATTAATGCCATTGTTATTTATTATTAGCATTGTTATTTATTTACACACAGAAGTTTCACACCTGCCTACTGACTGGAAAAGAAAAAGCCCACAGATGGAAATTAGAAAGTTGTAGCTACCATTAGGTCTGTGCCAAGGCATTTGGGATATATCACTAAGGCATCCACCGAGGTGGGGGTGGAGGGGAGCCAGAGTGCCTGGAGGAGTTACTATTCCTAATACTCCTATTTTCTCCCGAGAAGAACTCACAGTCTTTGGGCCTAGCCCCTGGCTTATGACTGCTGGCAGGTCGGTGTGCTCAATGGCCACATGGCCACACAGCATTTCCACCCAACTCCAGCAGAGCCCCGTAGGCATTGTGGAGGTGCTTGGGGAGTCTCCTAGGCTTGAATAGGAATGAGCCTTGGAAGGTGCAGAGCTTCGTGGCTCAGCAGAAGATGGTGATGAGGGAGATCTGACCTGAACTTCCCCAGGGCAGCCTGGGAGAGCTTCCAGAGGCATAGGCTGAAAATCATGAGTCCTCCTGAAACTTCCTTTCACTGCCCTTGCTCCACACTCTGCGTCAGCCCCACCCACTGAGGGCTGACCCCCGACTCTTCCAGACCTGTTTCCCATTTCTCCTCTGCTGGGGCCCCCCAGTAGCCTGCTGGTATGCTCACGTCTGTGGCTCACGTTGCTGGCTCCTGCTGCTGCCTCCTACCCTGCTGGAGACAGGCAACACTGGGGCCAGCTCACATGCCACTTCCATGAAGCCTTCCCTGATCCCTCCTGCTGCGCCCTCTCTTCCCCTCTCCCTCCAGCTTGTGGTTCTGCTCTTTATGGCCCTCACTTGTGCACTTGTGCTATGTATTTCATTGTTTTGAAGCCCTCACAGCCACACAGGCCATCCTCATTGTGTTCTTCCCCCAGTGCTGCTTAGCCACTCGGGGCAGTCCCAGGTGACCAGTCCATTAAAGTCTGAAAACTAATCCACCTGTACCTGGAGGGAGTCTTGAATCCCAAGCAAGGGAATGAGAATTGGGACATAATATTGAGATACTACCAATGCCAACTTGGGAATCCTTCCTCTTATCTATCTTGTGTGTTTATAGCTTCAATTTCAAGACAGAAATATCCACCCACCTGTTTGTGATGCTAAAGAAGTATGCACACTGAATTTTGGGAATAAATCAAAAGCCGAATGCCACTACCTCCTGCTTGCTTGTTTAAAGGTTAGCCTTTAGGATCTCTTAACTTCCACAACCAATAAAACGTGTTTCCTAACCCTTATTATGGTCAATCATTTCCACATATTGTTAGTCTGCAGATTACCATGGCGTGTTAATCCCGAGTTCTGTCATCCCAGGCAAATATAAATGCTCAGAACAAGGACTTACGATGAAAATGTTAGTGCAATCCATCTTCCAGCTGCCTGACAAGCAGCTTCTACACAGAATAAGTATAAATTAGCTAATGCTGAAGCTGCAGAAATGTTTAATCCGCATCCTCTGTCTTGAGTGATTCCTCCCTTCTCCCGCTATTCATTCAGATGTTAATTCTAGATCTCTCTGTTGCACTTGGGGTTGAATCTGGTAAAATGCTAGTGGTATGGTGCCTGCAGGAAGGCATATATAATTTCTCTATCAGAGTGGTTTTAATGCCCTCTTTCATTGGGCCTGATACATAAGAAAAGATAAATGCTTATGGGCCCCAAAACTCTTTGGAGTCAACACATGCATGAGAAATTATAATACCTTTTTAAATTTTAACCATTTTAGCCAAAGAGCGAAATCTGTTTTTACTGCTTATGAGAGACGGTGCTAAATTAAATACGAGGCAGTGATCTGCAGAAAAAGAAGTCCCCACAAAAACAGTGCTTCCCCATGGGAAGCAAGAAGCACTTTAGGAAGTTTAGAGCGGGGAAGTGATGGGGTGGTGGGCTGGAGACAGCCTGAATGAAGAGAGGAGGCAGAGAGAGGCTGAGCGGCAATGGTAGAGCTGCTGTAACAAAGTAAGACGATGCAGGGGGCTGGCATGTGGTCTAAAAAGCCCTTTCCTGGATCCCTGTGGGTGGGAGGGATTAAAGCCTATAGGTAAAGCAACCACAGGCCCCTGCCACACCTCCTCAGGTGCTTAAAGAGTTGCCTCTGTGTTCCCAGTTGTAAATGAGATCATCTTTGGTGATGTCTGGATGATAATAACCACTCTTTATTACACATTTTCTGTGTGCTTTACAGGGAGTATGTTCTTTAATCCTCCCAACATCCCTTTGCGGTAGGTGCTGTAAGTCATTTGATAGATGAGGAAATTGAGGTCTTAGAGAGGTTAGATCATTTGCCCAAGACCAACAGCTAGTCAGTGGTAGAACTGGGATTTGAGCACAGAGACAGTCTGGCTACAGAGCCTGTGCTTACCGTAACCACCATGCTTTTAAATAGCAATTTTTCCTAATGAAAATTGATAGTGTAATGTCCAGAAGGTTAGAATTAAAAAAATAAAAATAAAACGGTCTCTGTCTCATGGATTCACCAGGGGACCTGGGGGAAATGCCCTTGGTCTTGGTTTCCAGTCTATAAAAGAACAATTATGCCATTCTTCACCCACCCATTCTACAGATGTGCTTTGAGGATGAATGAATAGATTGGTCATCAGGGCTTTGAAAACCCAAGATGATTGAAGATGCCTAGTTAAATAATATGAGTAAATGAGTTTCCACATCCCTGCACAAGACTCAGGCCCCCAAACTGGAGCAGCTTTCCAGCAACAGCTGGTTTGAGATTTTCAAAGCAAATTTCACGCACATTCTGTGTAAGTCCAAAACCAAAAGTTCCTTGAGGAACTTTTTTTTTTTGCAGGAAATTCATCTGACATCTGACTGAAAATCTCTAAGGCAAGCATGGTGCCCTATCAGGGATATGGTTTCCAGCCTTTTGTCTTTTTTTTTTTTTTTTTTTGAGACGGAGTCTCGATCTGTCACCTAGGCTGGAGTGCAGTGGTACGATCTCGGCTCACTGCAACCTCTGCTTCCTGGGTTCAAGCGTTTCTCCTGCCTCAGCCTTCCCAGTAGCTGGGATCATAGGCATGTGCATGTGCCACCACGACTGGCTATATATATATATATATATACACACATACACACACACACACACACACATACATATATACGTATACATATATATATGTATATATGTATGTGTGTATATATATATATATACACACACACACACATATATAGTATTTTTAGTAAAGACAGGGTTTCACCATGTTGGTCAGGCTGGTCTTGAACTCCTGACCTTGTGATGTGCTCCCACTCCTGGCCTCCCAAAGTGCTGGGATTACAGGCATGAGCCACCGTGCCTGGCCCAGCCTTTTGTCTTTAAGAACCAAACATTCTTCTCTTGCTGGCCTTGAGGAGGGAGTTTGGTAAATTGGGTCAGTTAATCCTGCTCCCTTAACCCTGTGCTTGTCACTGGGCTCCATCTCTTCCACTTACTCTATACCCGCACCATGGGAGGCTGATTACTGCAGTACACTCCACACTGATTTCCTTACGATGTGTTTGAAGGGGTGTACAAAAGGGTTAATTTGTATATCATGAAATAAAAAACTTTCATCCTTTACGCAAACCAAAAGGAATGACAACAACCCAAGCAGGTAGTATTCTCATGTATCTTCCCAGGAAAGTTATAAATTCTTGTTGTAATCTGCAATGCAAGTAGCATTTTTAAAGATTTCAAGAGACATAAATGGTCTTGAAATGTAGTCATAAGGGGAAGGTATTTTGGAAAAAATGACCTGAGAAATCGTCTCATGTGACATAATCACACACACACACACACACACATTTGTAGTCTTTGATATAGTAATCTTGTTTCTGAGAATTTATGCTTAAGAAATTATCTAAAATCAGGAAATCAAGAGTTCATTGCATAGTTGTTTATAACAGCAAAACATTTGAAACAGTCAACATGTCCCAGCTACACACATGCACGTACACATGCACATATGTACATCCCAGAATATGCGTTAAAAATTAAAATTATAAAAGCCATATAGTAACATAAAAATGCTTATTATACAAAGAAAAAAGCCAGATATATAATCATGACACCATACCAGTTACACTGTATATTTTTTATTTCTAGCTTTTTTTTTTTTTTTTTTTTTGGAGATGGAGTTTCGCTCTTCTTGCCCAGGCTGGAGTGCAATGGCATGATCTTGGCTCACCGCAAACTCCACCTCCCAGGTTCAAGCAATTCTCCTGCCTCAGCCTCCCGAGTAGCTGGGATTATAGGCATGCACCACCATGCCTGGCTAATTTTGTATTTTTAGTAGAGACGGGATTACTCCATGTTGCTCAGGCTGGTCTTGAACTCCTGACCTCAGGTCATCCTCCCGCCTCGGCCTCCTAAAGTGTTGGGATTACAGGCATGAGCCACCGTGCCTGGCCTATTTCTAGAATTTCTATTCAGTTTGTTTTCTACTCTGCCTCTTCATTTTTCATACTGTTCTGTTTATTCCTTATGGTCACTGTTTCTTTCACTATTTTCTTAGTACCTTAAACATACCTCCCTACTTTTTTTCCAGGTTGTTCTCAGGGTAGATTCTGTTTGTTGTGATATTCATTTCCATGGGTCCTATGTAAAATTTTCCTGTGAGCTCCTCGTCTTCTCCAAGTTTGTTATCTGTAGGACTCCTCTATTCCCTGGCCTGGGAGGTGGCGATGTTGCTTTGCCTTTGCAAAACCCTAGTAATTTTAACAGTCCCAGGCACATAGTGCATTTCTGTACCACCTTCCTGGAATGGCTGACTGAGGCTGAATTGAGTAAATCCTGAATTTGTTGAAGGAGCTCACTTCCCTAGCAAGGGCCTAATTGCATGCCTGTTGCACCTTTGGGTTTGGCTCTCACAAACCATTAGATCCTGCTTGCTTTCTGGTACCTAAACTTCCTTTCCTGCCCTCAAACTCTGTTGTGTGTTAAAAAATAACTTATTGCCAGGTGTGGTGGCTCTCGCCTGTAATCCCAGCTACTCAGGAGGCCGAGGTACAAGAATCGCTTGAGCCCAGGAGGCAGAGGTTGCAGTGAGCCAAGATGGCACCACTGCACTCCAGCCTCGTCAACAGTGAGACTGTCTCAAAACAGGCAAATAAAAATGATGCTTTACCCATCATTTCCACATGTTTGTAGTGGGACATTCATATTAACCATAAGTACCTATTTATCTTTTCTATTTGCTGCAACTATATGAAAATATATATGGATATAATCAGACTGGAAAGGACTTTGAAAGTGGTATTTGTTATGGGTAGAGAGAGTAGGTTTATTGTAACTCTAGTTTGCAAACACTCTGTATTAATATATTGCCTTAAAAACAATTGTTATAAGAATTATCTTTTAAACAATTCTCTTCTGTTTCAGAATGCATATACTACGACTGCTATTAATGGGACAGATTTCTGTACATCAGCAAAAGATGCATTCAAAATCTTGTCCAAGAACTCAAGTCACTTTACATCTATTAACTGCTTTGGAGACTTCATAATTTTTCTAGGAAAGGTGAGATATCTTGACTAAATAAAGGAGGCTGGGATTCTGAAAATTAAGCCATACAACAATTGGTTTGAAAGGGAAATATATTTCTTGAGTACTTACTCTATAGTGGGTGCTGTGCTTCATTATCTCATTTAATCCTCAATCCCATGAGGTATCCCTATTTTGCAGAAGAGAAAATGAAGGTTTAATAACCTTTCCAGGGTACTACAATAGGTAGAGCCAGAATTTTAATCCTAGTCTTACTCTCTTACCTGTGATCAGTTCTACCATTCTGATTCCCTCTTTTTCAGGTCTAAAATGAAAACGCTACTAATCTCAGGAAATGAACGTTTGTGGGTTTCTCATTAAGAATATATGGAAAGAGTATTGAAACCTGGACTGGGCACGGTGGCTCACACGTGTAATCCCAGTATTTTGGGATACCGAGGCAGGCAGATCACTTGAGGTCAGGAGTTTCAGATCAGCCTGGCCAACATGGGAAAACCCTGTCTCTACTAAAAATACAAAAATTAGCCGGGTGTGGTGGCGGGCGCCTGTAATCCCAGCTACTCAGGAGGCTGAGGCAGGAGAATCACTTGAACCTGGGAGGCGGAGGTTGCAGGGAGCCGAGATCACACCACTGTACTCCAGCCTGGGAAACAGAACGAAACTCTGTCTCAAAAGAAAGAGGGATGGTTTCTAAAAAAGTTTTAAAGTGAATAGGCTTATTTTGGTGTTAAATGAAAAAGCAGAATAAAAAGTTTGTGAGATATTATTACCTTTATATAAATACAAAAGCTAGGCACAGATAAAATTACATATAACCTTCCTACTCACCATTAACTGGGTTTCCTTTTGATACAGCTTTTCATTTTTTCCTCTATTTCATTCTGCCAAAATTTCTGACAAGCATTCTTTACAATAGTGCACACACACGTTGCACACAGGAACGTATATTAAACCATTAGTTGTAACTGACAAAAACATCTAAGCAACTGATTCATAAAGATTTTCAACAAACTCTTCTTTTGCACAGGTGTTAGTGGTGTGTTTCACTGTTTTTGGAGGACTCATGGCTTTTAACTACAATCGGGCATTCCAGGTGTGGGCAGTCCCTCTGTTATTGGTAGCTTTTTTTGCCTACTTAGTAGCCCATAGTTTTTTATCTGTGTTTGAAACCGTGCTGGATGCACTTTTCCTGTGTTTTGCTGTTGATCTGGAAACAAATGATGGATCGTCAGAAAAGCCCTACTTTATGGACCAAGAATTTCTGGTAAGCAAACATTTCATTTCCAATTGCAATCTCCATGTTTGCAATCTCGAAAGTTTTGTAAAGCTGCACACACAAAAGAGGCTCATACCCAGCGTCTCTCTTCTAGAGGGCTCTGAGACTTCTACCACCCCAGGGCCTGAAAGTGGGATTTGGGCTGAACTCTCCAAGGCTGAACCCACCTCCCTTTCTGAGAACCTTCTCCCTGGAGAAGTGAAGCTGAACAAGAATGCTGATCAGATGGATTCCTAAGTAGCAGCAGCACTTCTTACCCTGGGCAGAAGGTGTCCTGAACACAGTAGTTCAGGTCCCTTTGGTGCTTATGGCATGATCTGGCCTTTTGGGTGGTCTAGAAGTTTAACAGTTGATCTTTTTCTAAAGCATTTTTGCATCTCCAAGCATGATGTTCATACCCACTATATTAGACAGAGCACAGTTGTGTGCTCTTCTGTGCCGGTATTGACAGATCTGCAATTCTCAGGCCCTTTATTAGCCCAGGCACACCAGTGTGAGAAAAGCCACACCCTCAGGGGAGCGCCCATACTGCTTATATCTGGAAATAGCAGGCAGCTGTTTGCAACAGCCTTTGCAACACAGTTGTCGCTTATTAGCCTTATCCTGGGTAGACAGGGATATTTTAACAGCTGAATGATGTCTCATCTCTTTTCCTTGTCTGAGTTATATGATATTTTCATACTTTTCTTTCATTCTGTTGCCATAAAAATTAGGTGTTAAAGCCCTTTTAGCTTTAAACAGAGCATTTAATGCACTCTTTAGTTCAGCAGGCACTCAATTTTTTAACAACGACTTCTACAGTTTATAATTAATGTATCCTCATCCTTCTCCATATAAAACAAACTACAAATTTTACTTTTTTTTTTTTTTTTTTGAGACAGAGTTTTGCTCTTGTTGCCCAGGCTTGAGTGCAATGGCGCAATCTCGGCTCACTGCAACCTCCATCTCCTAGGTTCAAGCGATTCTCCTGCCTCAGCCTCCCAAGTAGCTGGGATTACAGGCGTGCACCACCATGCCTAATTTTGTATTTTTAGAAGAGACGGGGTTTCACCATGTTGGTCAGGCTGGTTTTGAACTCCTGACCTCAGGTAATCCATCTGCCTCGGCCTCCCAAAGTGCTGGGATTACAGTTGTGAGACACCGCACTCAGCCAAAATACACTTTTTACTTTTTACTTGTTTATTGACTTATTTGTATTTACTCTAAGGAAAGTGCTTATGATGGTGGTATGTAGCTAGCCAGGTCTCCATCCCCTGATTTACTTTTCCAGTTAAAAATCCACTCTGAAGTCCGGGCACTGTGGCTCACGCCTGCAATCCCAGCACTTTGGGAAGCCGAGGCAGGTGGATCACATGAGGTCAGGAATTCGAGACCAGCCTGGCCAACATGGTGAAACCCTATCTCTACTAAAAATACAAAAATTAGCCAGGCGCAGTGGCAGGCGCCTGTAATCTCAGCTGCTTGGGAGGCTGAGACAGGAGAATCGCTTGAACCCGGGAGGTGGAGGTTGCAGTGAGCTGAGATGGCGCCACTGCACTCCAGCCTGGATGACGGAGGGTGACTCCGTCTCCACGCCCACCAAAAAAAAAAAAAAAAAATCCACCTTGAAATTTACCCCTTAAAATAGTTGTTTCAACAGAAGAAGCTTTCTTAAGGATCCAGTTATCTGAAATTTAAGGCCAAGAACTTGCAAATGGCTATCACTGGGACTCAGAAATTGATATTCCAGAATATGGCACTTTGACATGCTGAACTGAAGAAGCCTCAAGGTCTCTCTGACCTTCTCCCAAAGCACAAGATGAAGCTGTCATCTGAATAAAATCCCCTTATCTGCCTAAAGTCCAGACCCACTAAAGAAAAAAACCACCTCTGGCCCCTTCCCTGAGTTTTCCATTAACTGGACTTATATAGCTTTAGAAACAAAGACTAAATTCGGTCAACACACCTGGACAGACTTTTGTCACAAACCACTGTCTGCCCTACGGGCCCAACAGACTTTGTTCCCGGCCATTAAGTGTTCTTCAAGCTCATTAAACTCCCCTAAAAGTAATTTACCACCCCCATAAAATCATCCACACTTCCCCATCTCCCTTTCCCAAAAACAGAACTATCTATACCCCATTTAGACGATCACTGTGATTCTCCCGTGCTTTCTAATTTATATGCCATTTCTCCTGTTAATCTGCCTTTTGTAAGTTAATTCTTCAGCAAACCGTCAGAGGGCAAAGGAGAAGTTTTCCCTTGGCCCCTACGGCCCCTCATTATCAACAGTACAGACACATAATACTATTCTAACTTGTTCTTTTGTTTTTCAGAGTTTCGTAAAAAGGAGCAACAAATTAAACAATACAAGGGCACAGCAAGACAAGCACTCATTAAGGAATGAGGAAGGAACAGAACTCCAGGCCATTGTGAGATAGATACCCATTTAGGTATTTGTACCTGGAAAACATTTCCTTCTAAGAGCCATTTACAGGATAGAAACCACTAGAGAAAAGTTAGTGGAATTTTTTTTTTAAAGACCTAATAAACCCTATTTTTCCTCATTGTCTTTGTCATTATTGTTGGGCCAGGTAACAATACTGGAACTATATTAGTTTATTTTTTGTACAAATTAGGACAGAAAAACTCTTCTAAAACCATGTTGATATGCATCAACTTAAAAAGTACACTGTATAAGAACTGAGGTAAGTTTGTAAGTGCACAATAAATAAACCTTTTTAAGATAAGGATTTTGTTAGCAGAAATCTCTGGAATTTTTTTTTTTTAAAGGGACAGCATCTCACTATGTTCCCGAGGTTGGAGTACAGTGGTTATGCACAGGTGCCATCATAGCTCACTGCGGCCTCCAACTCTTAGGCTCAAGTGATTCTCCTGCCTCAGCCTCCCAAGCAGCTGGGACTACAGGCATGCCACCATGCCCAGTTTGGAACGTTGCTCTTATACAGAGTAGGATACTTCCCTACTCATCCAATCCTGGAAATATGCTAAATGGATTAACTTTTCAAAGTACAAAATTCTTAGATTTGGTGACAATAAAAGCCAAAACTGTATACTCTAACGTGAACTACCACCTGAACTGGGCATGTACAGGAGAGGCAGGAATGTAACCAATGATTTAGTCTGTGCACATGCTCTTCCTTTTTTTTCTGAATACTCGTCCTCCTCTTTGCTAATGGCAAACTCCTATTCTTCAAAACCCAGCTCTGATAGCATCATGCTTCTGCAATGCCTCTGAGTGAGCAGCATTACTTGCGCTCTCTTCTGTCCTTTTCCTCCATGCTCTTCTCTGATATGACTGTGAATCCACTTTCTTTTTGTTATGTCTTTCCACCAGATCACATTCCATGATGGCACACACAATTTATCCAAACTCCTGATACACAAGCACTCTTACAGCAGACATTCTGGAAGAAGTGGTTTTCAACCACAGCCCCACCTGAGAAATTACCTGGAGACAGATTTTTAAAAATACTTCTGCCTGGACCTCAGAGATTTATGTAGATGGGAGTGAGGGGAAGAGCTTTTCGTTTTTAAAACTCTAACCAAACAGAAACATTTTAACATGTTGATTGGCAGCCTCATGAGAATCAATTTGACTTAAACGGCAGGGCAGGTAGTGTGATATAAGGCTTCCCTTCCCTAAACTTTGAAGAGTCAAAGATGACAAGGACAGCCTGAGAACTCAGGTCTACTTTAAATGCAATGACTTTTTTCTTAAATGCCACCATTGAATTAGGTTGACTCCAATAGTTTCCTTTACAAGCAGTTTCCCAGAAGCATTAAACCTAGTCATTGTGGAATGATGAGCAAATAGGCTTCACTTTTGTGGGCTCCTCAAACCATGTGTATATACTTCTCATCTCTCAGCAAAAAACAGACGGTTTTCGCCCCCAAACCTAATAGAGCCAATCCTATTAGAAGACATGGCTTGGCTGAGACAATGTCGGAAGGTGTGAGTTACTAATTTTCTTTTAGTGACTGCATTTTTGTCACTATGACACCTAGCTATTGTTTGTCCTTCCCTCTGTCAGGACTGAAGGTTTATGTTTCACTATAAACCCTAGCTTATTATCAAGCAGCACATCCTATGGCTGACCTAGCATGTTTCTTATTCATGTTTATTTACCCTGAGATAGGAAAATTCCCCACTGCTCCTGTCAGTATTCCTAAAGATTTTAAGATTATTCCAAGTTGAATTTAAGATGAATCTGGGCCAGCCAAGTCACAGTGAAATAAGCAAGGGTCAGAAAATGATTTGAATCCTGTCATTTACTATGTGTAATGTTTTCCTAAGCCTCAATCTCCTTAAGCATAGAGTGCAGTGTTGTGTGGAGTAAATAAAATGTTAATGTACCTTGTAACAGTACCTAGGAAAAAGGTACTTTAAAAAAAAAAATCTGACCCTACCTATCTAGAAGCTAGCCAGAAAATAATCAGCCTGTGGTTCATATGAAAGTTCAAAAAAAATATTTATTTATAAAAAATACAATGGGATAAGTTTATGCTGAGAAATGCAGCAATAAATACAGTTGAAGAAAACAGAGCAACTCTACATTGATACATTGGCACAAACAGCAAGAGCAAATGCATCACCCAGGCCTAAATGTCCACAGGCCACTTTTGTACATGCTTCTTTAGAAACACCACTCTGAAAAGATCTTGTCCGCTAGGTAAGAGAATGAGTACACATATAATCACAAATGCACACTGATCATGACTTTATTTAAAAATTAGCAAACAATACTGTAGAAACATTGATATGTAAATTTCTAAAATGCTGCATCTTAAATTTAGTTGGCAAAGACCACATTTAGCAATAAGCATGAGTTTAGTCTTCCATGTAGAAACCAGATACACTAAACTGTAAAAAAAAAAAAAAAAAAAAAAGTTTCCTATTGTTTGAAAATACCAGTTTAATATAAGATTGTAAAAATGCATAGATTTTTGCATAAAAGAACTGGCTGTACAAGAGTACTCCCCTTTCACAGTATTCCTTTTTACTTCATATGTGAGTTATTGATTATGCTGTAGGATTTAACTATTACAGCACTAAAAGGCAACTATTGAGGGAAGAGGCAGAAAAAGGAAAAAGGAATGTATGTAAGGCAATTTTTCTTAAAAGTACAATAAGCTTAATAGTGTTTTAGGAAGACAAGATAAAAATTACTCAAGGCTAGCTTGGTTCTCACTGAATAAAAACAATGGACTAAATACTGAGCTCCTTCTGTGTGGATCTAATAATCAATGCCTTGGTCGCTATATTGGTAATCTCTGGGGTAGTCATCCTGGTACTCGCCATGATACTCATCGGGGTATTCTGCCTGATAATCACTATCACTGATTTCCGAACCATTTGTTCCTGTTCCTTGGCTTCCGTTGTGAATGACAGGTTCTGTAGGAGCAGCACAGTATTTGGGATCATATACTTGCCGCCCAAGCCCATACACACTCATTCCTTTCTGGGAAGCAACTTTGTTGGTACCCATCTGTAGGGAAATTGTCGAGTTGTCCACCGGCTGTAATGTTAGCTTCTGATCATAGATGTCTCTTCTGGTACCTGGTGCTAACATCCCTGCCTGGTATTAGAACATAGTATAAAAGTTAAAACAGCAGCTAGACTCTATTCTTGTGAATAATTTATAAATTATATAATTCACATTGAATATGAACAGTAATACATGAACTTTCATTTGGTTCAGGGGTAAAGCTAGCTTAACCAAAATATCCTGATACTGAATCACTTCCATGAAGCAATATTCATTAGCTTTTGAGCTAGGTGAGACCTTTCTTCAAAATCCTTGCTCTGCTATAAAATTACTATGTGGCCTCAAACAAGTAAATTTAGCTTTAGATTTCTCAAACTGCAAAATGGAGACATTACTACCTACTCTGGATTTAAGAGAGGATGAGATATAAAGAATGTGAAATCATAATGCTTCCACACCAGAAAGTTCCATGTGAATGCCCATGGGGACCACATACATTATCTGGGTTACCAATTTCAAAAGTTTATAATATATTCAACAGAAACTATGTTGAGCAGATCTTAAGGACTTGAGTCTTTTCAAAAGGCTGAGATACAGAAGAGCCAGCCACTTCACAGCCACTCCCCTCTTTTTCAGAGTACCGTAACTTATACTTCATCTCTCTACTTACATCAGGCACACACTTCCAGGTTGAGAGTGGGTAGAAAAGTAAAGGTTGAGTGGCAGCTATGAGAGACATAATGCCACACCTGGCAGGATGTGTTCCATAAAGGCAAAGTTTCATAAATCTCCCTTGGACTCGCTAAGAAAACGTTTTTCAAACGCTATCCCAGCTGTTGTTGGATGTGAGACCTGTCTGTTCTCAAATAGTTGTTGGACTTCCTTCTGGGGTGCTGGTGATCTATTTTTAACAAGGAAATATTTCTATCTTGGATGTGGTATACTCGGATTTTCACCATGTTGCATTTCCATCTCCTTATATTGACACATCTAATAGAAATGCTAGTTAAATCCTTCTTAGTGGAACACCAGATAATTTTACCTATTAAGGGCTCCTTAAAAAAAAGAAAAAAAAAAAGCATTTAAATGAGCAATATTTTACTTGGATTTTGGAGCAAGAACACTGTAATAAACATATCTTTTTTTCTGCTGGCTAGGTAGAAAGGCCAGCTGTTCTAACTGCCAACAAAAACCACGAGACACATCATGCTTTTGCTGCTATCGAAAAGGTCTTTTGATTATTTTGCTTTCCCAGAAAAGTCCACATTCCTGAAGGAATATACTCTAAATAAACTATACAAAAAAATACCTACTTTAAACTTCTGGTTAATAAGAATAAGGTAAGTGTACCTTGTACAAGTATAAAAAGGTATTGCTTACCTGGCTGGCTCCTTTATTAGTGCCCATCTGCAGACTAATTGTGGTCTGGTCAAAAGGTTTGTCAGTTTGCATTTTGGGATCATAAAGGTGCCTCCTAGTCCCATAAGCTGTCATACCTGCCTGGCTGGCACATTTGTTGGTTCCCATCTTTTAAGTTAAAAATAAAATTGCACAAATTATCAGACGTCAACAATATACACAACACAAACAAAATTTTCCATGCTACTAAAAAGACAGAAGGGGCAAAACCAACAAGTTACTGAGCTGAGGCTCCAGCCAACTGTTCTATGTGTTTACAAATAAATTTCAAGTGCTAACTTTAAAAAGAAAATTTTAAAGAAAGTCACTATAGATAAAACCTCATACATAGCAGAATTAAACACACTTTAACAGGTGGACTGACACACCAAAAGTCATTACAGTGGCAGAATAATTTCCTCTGCTACTCTTTCCCCAGATAACCAAATTAAGAGGTACCAGCTTCGGTTATTTAAACAGAAGCAATCCTAGGCCAAGCAATATGCTGTTCTACTCCAGGAATGTTTTACATAAAATGTGAAAGCAAATGCCAGGTGTTTTCTCTGGGAGCTTAACAAGGGCTTCTTTAAATTTCAAAATCACCAACGTTTTTGCCAGAAAGGAACCACATTTTATTCCTGTAACTTCCATGTCCTTGGACGGAGCTGCAGAAAGGTGGAATGAGGAATTTGAACTTAGCAAAGTTCAGGGAAACAATAATTAATTTTTCTTCCCCACTGAGAACAGTATTGCTTCAGGACCAACCATTACACCCTGTTCCACTGGTTAGGCACACTTTTCTGATGTTGGATCTTTTTTCTTTAAAAATAAGATTAAAGAAAATCTTTATTACTAAATATAAAATCTGTTCATTGAAGAAAATTCAGAAAACACATATAAGCAAAGAGGGGGGAAAAAATCATTATGATACCACCATCCATTCACTGTCAACATTTGTGAATATCCTTTTAGCTTTTTAACCTATGTGTCTATGTATATATCTATAGATGCACATATATACAAATACATACAAAAACATGTATGTGCATTTTTAATTTTAAAAATCCATACTGACCACAGTATTTGATGATCTGATTTTTTCTCCCATAACCTATCTTTTCAAACTCCAGTGTATAATTTTACATTACACTTTGCTTTTATGGAGTTGTAATTCAACCAACTGACTATTGTTCTGAAATTTAGGTTTCCAGTTTCTTACCACCAATACAATTTTGTACTGTGTAAAAATAAATCTAACTTGCACAGACTCAGTCAAGAAAGGGGCACTGTATCAAGCAGGTACAGTGGCTTTTGGAGAGTAAAGCCAACAGCATTTAGGGAATTAGCAATGACGTTTCCATGACCAATGAAGAGAACAATGAAGAGAAGGAAAACATCTGAACTACGTATTTCAGAAGAATTTAAACTGACAAATTCTAACAGGGCTTGGCTGCTACATCATGATTTGGTACTGTAAATAAGTGACTTTGGCATTAAGGTTGTGTAAAATTGCCTAATCTGGTCAATAACATTAAGGAGTTTATAAAGTACATTTCTGGCTGGGTGTGGTAGCTCACGCCTGTAATCTCAGCACTTCAGGAGGCCAAGGCAGGAGGATTGCTTGAGCTCCAGAGTTTGAGACTATCCTGGGCAACAAAGTGAGATCCCATCTATATATAAAAGATAAAACAGGCCAGGTGCAGTGGTTCACGCCTGTAATCCTAGCACTTTGGGAGGCCGAGGCGGGCAGATCACCTGAGGTCAGGAGTTCAAGACCAGCCTGGAGAACATGGTGAAACCCTATCTCTACTAAAACTACAAAACTTAGCCGGGCATGGTGGCTCATTCCCATAATCCCAGCTACTTGGGAGGCTGAGGCAGGAGAATTGCTTGAACCCAGGAGGCGGAGGTTGCAGTGAACCGAGATTGCGCCACTGCACTCCAGCCTGGGCAAAAGAGCGAGACTGTCTCATAACAAAAAAAAAAAAAAAAAAAAGATAAAATAAAAAATTTAAAAGTGTATTTTTCTTTAAAAAAAAAAAAAAAAAGACAATATGATTCAATTAAAAATTTTCATTTCCTGGAGAAATAATTGTAAAGTCAGGTGGCATACCTGAGGTTTCCTCTAAAAAATTATCATTGTCTTATGGGCTTTATAAATAGATATAAATTGTATAAACTATACCCCACCCCCAGTACTATAGTACTTCTATCTATTCTTAGGAGAGGCTTAATATTTTACATGGTGAGAATTAATCATATTGAATAAGTAATTGAATAAGCAACACCACATTACTTACCTGCAGACCAATTACACTTTGGCCAGCTTTTAATTTTCCTTCATCAAAACGTCTTGTTTGTTTTTCTGCATACTTAACTCCAATGTCAATGGTTGTATGGAATCCTTTTGTTTTAGCCTAGACAGAAACATGCACACTAACTGAAAAGGCCAACAGAGTTTCACACAAGGAACAACAAAGAAATGATATGTTCATAGACAAAGGGGCCCAAACTAGAGAGAAAAAATATTTAAGGCTGTTCAGTAATATACTGCATCATTTGAAATGTGAGTGTTCTAAGTAAGCTATCTAGTACGATGCAGCTGATGTCAGCAGCCTTTCCACAAAGCTACTAATTACAGAAGAGACAGGCCCCGCCCCACCTGGTCTGAACCCCCATGAAAGAGCAATGATGCAGTTCATCACCAATGTGGTGTGAATCTGTTAAGCAGCCATTAAAGACATGTACGTACCAGACCTGCTAGAGCCACCAGAGTAGTCTGAACCTGGGTCATGTTTCCATTCTCAAAAAGATCATTTGCTTCGAATATGTCATGTGGCTTCATACCATAAGCCTGAATAGCTTTAATAAAGTTGCCAATATTCTCCAACTATAAAGAAGAAGAGTTTTATAATTTCTGGAGCTAAATATTGACATTCATAATTTCTAAGAATTCCAAGTCTTCATAACTAGTTATAAGATGCTGCCCAGAAAGCTGTTTGACAAGGATTCAACCAAATACATACTAAGCATGGCTCTCTCTGGAACAGGAAAGAGCAAGAAGAGTGTGTGTCTCTCACTGTGGGTCACATCATGGTCTTAATATTTTTAAGCAGTTACATGTTTTCAGTTTTTATGGGCAAGATCTTCCTTATATATTTTAAAAGGATTCTGTATCAGAGCTATCCAGGCCTGGAATTTTGTCAAAAGGTATACAATTACTCATACTAATAAATAATTCATTTTGTGTTATTTTAATTTCAGAATAAATTTGTGGTTACTAAATACTCATTCTCTCATATCTCAAAACACATGTTCAAGACCAGTAAGTATCCCATTTTCCTTACTCATACACACTCATGAACTAAGATTATGTTTGATACAGTGTTCTGCAGTCCACTGTTAGTTATGTGGAATGCCTTGTTTTTTCCCTTATCCTTAAGGTCTGGGTTGCATTTCTCTGTGTAAGCTGTGTCAAGTCATTTCTGAATGTACACAGACTAAATATAGGAAAACTTCTAAGCTAAACGTAATAATTACAGAACTAGTTAAATAAGTAATTACGGAACAATTACAAAAGGGCAAAAAATTAAATATGTGCAAATTTCTGCTACAATGTCTATGTAAAAACTGTAATCAAAAAGTTAAAAAAAAAAAAAAACACAAAACCAAAAAACCAAACCTGAAATCAAGTTTTCACTACATAAAATGCAACCAACTAGATACCAGAGGTGGTTGGTTTGGCTGTTACCTGAGGCCAGTTCAGTGAGGACTCGTTGACCTTCTTCACTGAGCCTGGCTGTAGCTTGTTTATAAGTCTGAAAAGAAAAATATGAGAGACATCTTATTTACTAGTCACACAAAAACAAGGATTGAAATATCAAGTTGCTCCCTTTAGCATCAGTAAGGGAAAGCATTAAAGATATCTGTAGAATATCAAGGTCTGACACCCTGGGCTGAGAAGGAGAGTTAAGAAAGAACGCCGTGGAAAGAACTGGAAGAGCAGAAACAGACTCTGGAGGGCTGTAACTCACTCGCAGAGGATGATGCCATCCTTTAAGCCCAGCTGGAAGTTGGTGCCAATGCTCATGCCTGTCACCTCTTCTATCCAATTGCGAAGATCTTCTTCTGCCTGATGATCATACTTGGAAGCAATCTGAAATACAAGTTAACTCACTTTAGAAGAATTTCACAAAAGCACCAGAAACTGCCGACTCACAACGCGCTCTGCTTTCACTAGCCATTAAGACCACAGCTATGAAGTGTAGTAAATGACACTCAATAGAGCTCACTGGCAAACTTAACCGTTACAACTTCAGTAACTAATAACAAATTTTTGGTGAAGACAGTGTCATACAAAATTTTGAACAGCACATGGAGAGACTGGGACTGACAAGGAGAGAACATCCATCAAGAGACATCAGATTTCATGATCCACAGGAAGTGACAAGGATTTAATGGTATGTTACAATATGGCACTCAAACTTTAAGGTTTAAGTCATTAATCACCCTTTTCCAAAAAAAGATGGGGAAAGGATTCTGACACATGCAGTTTTTTTACAGAGTATCTCACCTGGCCAATACATAACATTCCAATAGTTTTGTTGACTGGAAAGTCCTGGTATTTGCCTTCTATTCAGCCAAATACACACTACATACTAAACACACACACACACTTTCCTCAGTACTAATTATTGTACAGTATTTAAATTGTTTATGTAGTCTCTATCCTATTAGACTTCTTACAGGAAGGAAAAGCATCCAGTTCATTCAGATTCTTAGTATCTAGAATTGAACCTGACACCTAAACATCTGATAAAACTAAAAGAAAGTTTAACTTTTTACTTGCAGAATTCAAAAATAAAGGCCAACTTACCAGCACAAATGCTATGCTATTATACATGGTAAAACTACTAAACACAAGTTTTAAAAGATCCCTTTTAATAAGACCATAGACCTCAATTTAAAATAATTGAAAAAATAAAATTTAAACAAAATATTGTGAAAAAAATCACATGCCCAAGTTCTTAAGCTATCCCTTGTCCTGGAGTCCCCTTAAAGGGGCTGGTCAATCAGTGTTATGGAGAATACAGCTGAGGCAGGCGCAGTGGCTCACACGTGTAATCTCAGCACTTTGGGACAGAGCTGGGTGGATCTCTTGAGTCAGGAGTTCAAGACTAGCCTGCACAACATTGACAGACCTTGTCTCTACTAAAAATAACAAATTCAGCTAGGCTTGATGGTGCATACCTGTCATCCCAGTGACTTGGAAGGCTGAGGTAGGAAGATCACTTGAGCCCACGAGATTGAGGCTATAGTGAGCCATGATCACGCCACTGCACTCCAGCCTGGGCAGCAGAGTGAGACCCTGTCTCCTGCCCCACCGCCAAAAAAAAAAAAAAAAAAAGAAAAAACCCACACCTGGGAAGAAGGAAAGATCCAGTATCATTTGTCTTCTCATTCAGCACAGGTGAAAATGCCAAGTATACATAGGAAATGCCCAGGAGATAGAGATCATGAGCTTGGGAATCAATTACATCACTGGAAATCGAAATGAAGGTAGAAATGTCTGCTGTGTCCATAAGACATAGGGAGGTTTAATTATTGCAAGAAATGAAGTGGCATCTTGACATTTTAGTCACAAAGAGGTCCCACAAGTTCCAGTCTACACCACTCACGGAGGAACCAAGCACAACTGTGGGAAATGCCCTAGGTTCCTAGTGCCAGAGCATATAGGACTGTGGGCTGCATTCAGGTCCTTTCCGAGAGAGAGCCTGATCACCAGGATCAGTATAGACATTTACGAACCTGGCCAGCTTACCTGTAAGTCACCCAACAATGAAAACCAATGCTGAGTCTTAAAAAACACAGACTCAAAGTGTACACTTGATCACAGTTCCTTTTTGTGTCCATCAAAAGCCACAACAGCCTTTTAACTTCTCAAGGTAGGAAAAACATCCCGTTTCCCAGGTCAAGTAAGTGGAAATGTCTACATTCCAGGTCCCCCTCTTGAAGGCTCACCATGCACCTGAGCCTGAGCGATCCCCTGGCACATAATCAGACCACTCCTGGGCTGTTTTCAGGGCCTCTTTTCCCCTCCCCACCACGCCAAGGCATGAAGCTTCTGCTTTGACTGAGAGAGGGCAAATGATTTCACTAAATTACTGTGGCATTAGGGAGATGGCAGTTCTTGATCCTTTGCACCCTTTACCCAAGTTGGAGAAATGGCTCTACAGCTTTGACAGAATAATGGAAACTGTAGATTTACTTAACCAGAATTACAAAAGAAAATCCAATAAGTTTATATTTTCATATTAAGACAACTAACTGTGCAGTGTTTCATGGATCAAGTCTGGCCTGGAGGTTAGTTTATAAAAGACAGTCTTAAATACAATTTGTTTTCCAGGCTAGTCTCAAACTCCTGGTTTCACGCAATCCTCCCGCATCAGCCTCCCAAAGTGCTGAGATTACAGACATGAGCCACCACCCCCTGCCTCCATTACTCCTATTATAACTCAGATAAATATTCTTGGATAATATATCTCCTCCAATGCATCAAATAAACACATTTTTATGGCACTTTTAGAAAATAAAACAAAAATTGGCAGACACTTTTTTTTAAAATATTTTTTTTGAGATGAGTCTTGCTCTGTCGCCCAGGCTGGAGTGCAGTGGCGTGAACTCAGCTCACTGCAACCTCCACCTCCCGAGTTCAAGCAATTCTCCTGCCTTGGCCTCCCGAGTAGCTAGAATTACAGTCACACACCACCAGGCCAGGCTAATTTTCATGTTTCTGGCAGAGACGGGGTTTTACCATGTTGGCCAGGCTGTTCTTAAACTCCTGACCTCAGGTGATCCGTCTGCCTCGGCCTCCCAAAGTGCTGAGATTAAAGGCGTGAGCCACTGCGTCCAGCCGATAGACACGTTTAAGTCTTGACTATATTTTCACAGTGGGGTCTTGTTCTGGGTGCCTAGAAAAATAAATTCTCGCTATATAAACTGGAGGTGGTGGTATGAAAGGGGATAGGCAAAGAAGAAAAGGAGAAAAGAGTACTCCTCAAGCATTAACTATGGAAAGCAAATTCTAATTGTAAGGTGATTTTTTTCCCCCAAAAGTGACGGCGTTCTCAACTAGGAGATACATTTTGATCAATCTGAAGAAAAACATAATATGCTAGGGTGAGAGGAGTTCTGCCTTGGCGCCATGCCTGGCTCCATCTATCTTTGCTATGGGCCTGGGTTAGCTCCTCTAACTTCTCTCGATCCAAGAGGAAGCCTCAACTGGATGACTGCACTAGGTCCGTTCCTACTCTCAGCTGTCTACACAATTTGGTCAAATAATAAAGAACTGAAGAAGTATTTTCTCTTGTTTCTTCAAATGTAGAGAAAAATTATGTTAGAGTAGTTTGGGATATTTCACAGGATGGTGATGGTAATTCTCATACCAAATGACATCAATTAATATTTAAGCAGAAAAACATTAAAAGCATATTTATGTGTCTTTTGTTCAAAATGTGTCCAACAGATTTCGTGCCATGCCCCAAACCACGAAATTACTACAGACCTAAGTTGAAATATCCTAGTAGATCCCAGTAAGAAGTTTTCATCTTCTCTGTTGACAGTTCTTGTCAAGAAAGTGATGAGATAGAAAAATCAAGCACTGGAGTCAGATGGACCTCAGTTCAAATCCTGGCTCTACCAATGAGTGGTTGTGGGGGGGAGCTCTGGACAGGTGATGCTGTCCTTGAGACTTACCATATGACCACGTGCACAGAAGAAATTCTGAAGTACATGCATGCAAAACTTAAAGCCCCATATGATCAATTAAAAATTAAGACTAGGAATGCAGCCACATCAAATAACTGTTGGTTTGGGCTAAGGGTTTCCTTTAAGTAAAGAAGCAACAGGATTCTCCTATCCAAATACTTCGAATATTTTTCTAGTAAGTGAGCTTTATGCAGTCAGGCCAGCTAAACAGCATTATCTTTTAAAATCAAGGAACTGAGAGCAATTTTAAAAAGTAATCTTTGGCCAATAAAAATGATTTACTATTTTCATCTAAAAAGCTTTAATTTCTCAACATCTGGCAGAAAAACGCTGACATTTTCTTTCTCTCAACAAAAGAAAGTTAGCTTTAAATAACTGCTTAAACTTACCTCATTAATACTTCATGGAAATTTCACTCTAATTTACTTAAAAATTACTCTTCCTGGCAGGGCGCGGTGGCTCACGCCTACGTAATCCCAGCATTTTGGGAGGCCAAGGCGGGTGGATCATGAGGTCAGGAGATCGAGACCATCCTGGCTAACACGGTGAAACCCCGTCTCTGCTAAAAATACAAAAAATTAGCCGGGTGTGGTGGCAGGAGCCTGTAGTCCCAGCTACTCGGGAGGCTGAGGCAGGAGAATGGCATGAACCCGGGAGGCAGGGCTTACAGTGAGCTGAGATCGTGCCACTGCACTGCAGCCTGGGCAACAGAGCAAGACTCCATCTCAAAAATAAAAAATAAAAATAAAATAAAAATTACTCTCCCAAGTTGTTGATAAACATCCTTTTCTTTATTCTTCTTCAAGATTTATTTTCTTGGCCTTCCCAAGATGCTTTCACAGACTTTCTGCCTGGCTCTTTCAAATCCACAGCAGCCCCTCTTTTTATATGCCCACCCTTCCTTTCTTAAACATGCACAAATTCTCCAAGCAGTGCCTGACAGCCTTCTTTGCGTCAAGGCGCACGTGCAAATGATCCAGAGACCGAGGAGAATACTGTCTAGGCACACCTGCTGGAGGCTCCTCCCCGAAACCCTCCAACATCCCTCTTGCCAGATACAATCAACATGTGAAGAAAATGAAGACCAAGAAAAAAGCCTCCCAGGCCATCAGATACAGCTGATCCTCCTCCCTACATTCAGCGCTTGGCCTGCTCCACTCTCGCTCCTCCGACAACTTCACCCGCTTCTCTTCATTTTCCTATGCCTGGGTCCAGGGCTCATCCTGTCGTGGTCGTGGTGGCAGCTTCAGCGCTTAGAGCTTCCCTCGGCTCTCTCCTCAGGACAGCTAAGAGCACCAGTGTGGAGTCACCCTTCAGTTCCAATGCAGATCAGTCCTTTCTTGTTTCATGACCTTTCTTTAGCCCTCATTTTCTTTTGTAATTCTAAAATAACAATTGGTTTTTTGTTGTTGTTTGTTTGTTTTTTTGAGACGGAGTCTCGCTCTGTCACCCAGGCTGGAGTGCCATGGCACGATCTCGGCTCACTGCAACCTCCACCTCCCGGGTTCAAGCGACTCTCCTGCCTCAACCTCCTGAGTAGTTGGGATTACAGGTGCCCACCACCACATCCAGCTAATTTTTGTAGTTTTAGTAGAGATGGGGTTTTGCCATGTTGGTCAGGCTGGTCTTGAACTCCTGACTTCAGGTGATCCGCCCACCTCAGCCTCCCAAAGTGCTGGGATTACAGGCGTGAGCCACCGCGCCCAGCCAATTCCAAAATAATAATTGTTTTAAAAAAAATTAGGCTGGGCCAGGCATGGTCGCTCACGCCTGTAATCCTGCAACTTTGGGAGGCTGAGGCAGGAGGACCCCTTGAGTCCAGGAGTTCGAGACCAGCCAGGGCAATATAGGGAGCCCCGTCTCTATTAAAAAAAAAAAAAAAAATAGGCCAGGTGGGTGGCTCATGCCTGTAATCCTAGCACTTTGGGAGGCCAAGGCAGGAGGACTGCTTGAAGCCAGGAGTTCCAGGATGCAGTGACTGATGATCATGTCACTGCACTACAGCCTGGGTGGCAAAGTGAGACTCTGTCTTTACAACAAAAATAAATAACTAAATGACATACAAGTATGTAGCACATGCATTCTCAACAGGGCGGGTAGTGTCCCAAAGAGGTGAAAAGTGTTTCTTGTGGTAGATGGTGAAAAAAATCTTAGACAATACAAAAACTTAGGACCCTCCAAAGCTCAACCCTACCCAACAAAATCTTACTCCTTTGTACTAAATCTAGCAGGGGATAGGAGGTAACTAGGAACAATGTCTAAAACAACTCTTGGAGAAAGTGATCATGAAAACAAGGTTAAGAAACACTGAGATACACTAAAATGTACAAGTCTCTCTCCCGCAAATCACACTCCATTCCCAGAGGGAAGTGCCTATCCTTCAGCCAATTATTCTTCCAGCCCACAGGCACACATATCACATATCACTATTAATCATATGTCCAAGAGCTCTGGACTAAGACCGCCTTCAGAAACACAACCCCGAGGGCCTATGTGTCCTAACAGTGAAGGCAGACATTAGAGCAGATACAAGCCTACCAGCTGCTGGGAAACAGCCATGCCCCTCCCTGGCTCTGAGATTTGAGAAGCTTCCCCCTCAGAACCCTCAGAAAGGGAGAAAGAGTAAAGGGAGACCTAGCTTCAAAAAGCACCTCCACAGCTGACCCAAAAGCTCGATTCCTGCGCTGTTGAATGGTACTTCTCCATGTATGCCGAGAGCATTCAGCTCAAGTGCAATTTGAAAAAAAGATGGGGGCACACCTGCCATGAGGGAGAGTGATGATATTCATGTACAAGAACTGTCTGATGCCCCCATTACACCCAGGACATTCCAGAATCTACTGAAGAATGAAGACTGTTTTTCACATGCATTCCTTCTCACAATGTGTTCTCATCACAGAGCTTGTTCAAACCTGGAAGCAGCCAATTCCAGGTTATTGTCCCCAGTGATTACAACAGTCTCCCTAATTTCAGTTGTGGCTCCCTGTTTTGAGCCACCAGGATAATCCTGCATTACTCCAAACTCTCTAAGTAAACTCGTATTCAACATTAGCTTCTGTTTTTCAAGTGTTCCCTGTGTTCCTTAGATTCTTCTTTCATCTTCTTTCTCCATTAATCCTTCTTTCTGTCCTTCCTCTAAATGGCTAGTTCATACCAGGCACAGTTCAAAGGCAAAGTCCCTGTCCTAAAAGCTTACATTCTAGCAGAAAGAGACAAATATTAAATACGGCATGTTAAAGAGTTCACAAAAATATATATAAAATAGGGTGTTTAAAATAGAGAACAATGGGGGCTACCACGGTCCCAAAATAGGAACCAAATAGATTTCCATCTCAAGTATCAAGATTCCTCCTCTCCTTCCTTCTCACTATCACTTGCCATTCTTGGTATCTCATGCAAGGACAATGAACAGGCTTCAACATTTTCATCTACCCTGTCTCTCCACAATTAATCCTATAAACATTTACCGAAGATCACATGCTTTCAAGTCAAACTTCAAAACCCTGTGTTCCCAATTCCAGTGTGACCTTGGCAAGTAACTGAACCCAAGTCACCCCATTTCTTGTGGGTAGACTCCTTCCTTCCAGGGCCACTGTGAGGATGAAGCCTGTTCAACAGGAATGGAACCTACTGCAATATCTGACACACATCAGCATGCACACCCTCCAATTTTATCAGCTCGAGGTACAAAGCATTCTATTAACCAAACCCCACTGCAACTTGTTCAATCCATTGTTTGCAATAGCAAAGAAAACCCCACTGCAGACAGGCTCACCTGGGATGCCAGCCTTCACCACTGTCCACTCCCTTTACCACTCTTCTTGAGGCTGGTTCCTGCCTGTCTTTGCTAAAGCTCATCTGTCTGCTTAGAATGTGTTTGCATCCCAAATTCTTATTCTTTTTCAGATTGTTGCTGACAAAAAGGATAAAGGAACTATCTTACAAAATCAGGCATGTATCTTATGGGGGATAGAAGTGCGAATTCTAGAGAAAAACATCTTACATTTGGGACAGTGATGTCAAGGTAGAATGAATGCTTTTCTTGAGGTCACCACAGAATCTAAGACTCATTCCATGGCATGAACGTGCTAAAGATTTGATGCGGAGGAACTAGACATTTGAAAGCTGTGGAAAATCATGCTCGCCTCAGGTAAACAGGAGTAAAGTCCAGGAGCATTTTAAAGCCAGGTCCTCCTCTCAGAGGTACAACTGTATCTTCAGATCAAGGTATCAGCATATGGCACCAATCAGCACAAATTTTTTCCCTCCAAATGTCTATAATCAGGTAAATACAAAAACATTATGACTCAATATACAAATATTGTGAGACTGACAAGAAATTAAACCTTCAAAAACTACTAGGACGGGTGCAGCGGCTCACACCAGCAATTTGGGAGGCCAACGCTGGAGGATCACTTGAGTCCTCTGAGACTAGCCTGGGCAACATAGTGAGACCCTGTCTCTACAAGAACCACAAAAATTAGCTGGGCATGATGGCACATACCTGTGGTTCCAGCAACCTGGGAGGCAGAGGTGGGAGGATCACTTGAGCCTGGGAGGTCAAGGCTGCAGTGAGCTGAGATCGTGCTACTACACTCCAGCCTGAGTAATAGAGGGAGACCCTGTCACAAAAAAATACAAATAAGCCAGGCAGAGTGGCTCACGCCTGTAATCCCAGCACTTTGGGAGGCCAAGGCAGATGGATCACCTGAGGTCAGGAGTTGGAGATCAACCTGGCTAACAAGGTGAAACCCCATTTCTACTACAAAAAATTAGCTGGGCGTGGTGGCACACATCTGTAGTGCCTGTAATCCCAGCTACTGAGGCAGGAGAATCGCTTGAGCCTGGGAGGTGGAGGTTGCAGTGAGCCAAGATCATGCCATTGCACTCCAGCTTGGGCAACAAGAGTGAAACTCCATCTCAAAAAAAAAAAAAAAACAAATTTATATATATATATAATTAAAGAGGAGCTGGTCCAGTGCCTAAAGCAAAGAGTATAACAAACGGTAGAAAGATGCAGCGCAAACAGAATGTCAATTTTGTCTTCTCAGTCTAGAAAATGACCTTTAGACTGCAAAGCTTAGAACACGTATAGTTTAAAGTGGATTTTTGAAAGTTCAAATCTAAACAAGGAGGGAACAAGTATAGACACTGGATTCCCAGAAGAATCTAGACTCAGAAATAACAAGTAACAAAGAAGTGCATATCAAGCAGCTCACCGTGAGAGAAGCCTTGGCAAACGGTAGTAACAAGAACCTAGAGAGAAGCCTGCTCCCACTCCATCCCCACCCAGGGGGCAAGGATCTATTACTGGCTGAAGAGCCTGGCAGGAGCCCTCCTAGAGTGGACTCTTGGGGAGAGAGTGTGCAAGCACTTAGGGGGGAAGGGCAGCCATCATCAAGGCTGCATGGACACACAAGGCGTGTCCAAGAACACCTGCCCACGTCCCCTCCATGAGGGGAAAACAGGCTCTTGTTCATCTTAGTACCCCTCATGCCCATGCCTGATACATAGTGGGCACTCAATCCATGATTTTCACCCACTGACAGGATTACCAGCCTAGGGAAATGCCTCAGATTTAAAGATCTATCTTGTTTCGGAAAGGCATCTGCATTTGAATGTCACTACCTTTTATGGGCGTCACATCTCCTTGATCTGCCAATCTGGTAATCTTAGATGGCCCACTAGGGGATATAATTGTGTTACTTTCTGATAAAAGTTCCTTATGTCTAGGGCACTCCTGAAGTCCAGTTTAGTAACCCTAGAAGGAGGGTACAGTCAGAAGGAACACCATGCCCACTGTGCTGATTATGTCATGGCAGAAGAAACTCGTGGTGATGTGTACCTCAATGTTTGGATTTAGATGTGTTCTCTTCTGTTTTGGTCATTAATGACTTGGAAACTACTTGGCATACTTATTAAGGAAACTGGGAATCAGAAGGATCTTTCTTACATTAATACACAGTTTATTCAAAATATATGTAAAATCCTGGCCCAAAGTTTTAGAACTAGTAATGCTTACTCAGTGAGTTGAGTAAGTTAAAAAGCCAACACTATCTTGGTCTGCACAGTTATACAATTCTTTATAAAATACTATTGCTTATTTGTTTAAATCAAAACAGCCCCATGAGGTAACCAAGGAAAGCATTATTTATAAGAAACAGGTGCGCACGGAGTTCAGGTGAGCCATAAAACCTCCCAGAGTGATCATCACCATACTTTATAGACAGGAAAAGTCTATTTGACAAAGCAAGGATTAGAATCCTTCTTCTACACAGAGTTTCCTCGTCTACCTGGCCAAGTGATTCTGCTGGTTAAAACAGAAGGAGCTAAAGCTTTGTAATCAAAGGAAGTCAGTTAACAATCCCAGTGTACTCTGGTAGGTTAAACCATATCTGTGGCAATACTATGATCAATTCTGATTGATGCATTCTGAAAGGGGACACTGATAAGCTGACATCAGTTTCTAGAAGGAGTAAACTAGGTGGTGAAAGGATTTAAAAAACCATATATAGCCTATTACGAGAAACTGGCTAGCCAGGAGTGGCTACATATGACCTGGAAGTTTAGGACAGGCAGGTTAGCTCCCATCTAAATATTCAGATGGAAGTCATATAGAAGAGGGAGTTGATTTATTCTGAGTGACACACAGAGGACAGACCAGGGAAATATATGGAGAAATTCCCGAGAGATGGACTAGAAGCAAACAGGCATGGAAAAATACCATGTTTTGAGTGCCAATGAAGCACAAGCAGGAAGAGATGACCTCCAAGAAAGCTTGTTGGAGAACATTCTCTCACTGGGAAGGAGGCCAGCCGAGTCTTGAATTTTAGAGATCTGTAGAGATTTTGCTGAAAGGGGATCTTAGCTGAAGCCTCACAGGTAAAAAGAGATGAAAATAGAGATGTTCCTCAAGTTTTTGTTTTCTTTGTCTCACCACTAGAATATTTAAGAGTCTAACAAACTCATTCCCGCATTTGTAGGTATCAGCTCTTTGCCACTCTCCAGATTGTCAAGCACTGTCTCTTCAGCAGGACCTCTAGGTGCCTCCAAAATAACTCTTGAGTCAGGAGCATGGGTAACACTGAAGAGCTGTCATTTATCTTTCCATAACGACAAGGCACATGACATGTTTGCAACTTTTCTGCAGTTTCAGAATGTACACTCACTCCTCATCAACTCTTCAGCAAGCCCGCTCCACAGGACGAGCCTCACAGTCTACTGTGACTCAAGGAAGGCATGAAATCCACCTCAACGTCATTGTCCCAAAAGTTCGCTGTATTGTTCTGAGAAGGAACTGGTCTCAACCAGCCTGCGGAACCCTTATCTCACAGATCACTGACCACACTCATCCTCATGCTCCCATCTGCCAACCCCAAAACTGAGTCAAAACACCACACAGCTCCTTTACTGAGGGTTATTATTGGGACAAGGCATGAAAGCGGGCCAAGGAGAAATGGGATCTCAGCCCTTTGGGTCAGCCTTAGTAAATCTGGAACTCCTCTTGCAGTCTAGATCCAGGTCTAGATCTCAGATTGCAAATGCTTTTTTGCTTACTACAATGGCGTCTGTCCATTGGAGAAAGGTGGCTTTACACAACCAGCTACGAACAGAGAGGAAACCTAATTTTAAACATGGGATAGATGCTGATGGAATCTTACAGATATGTTAACTGTGCAAAACAGCACCATTTTTTCCCCAATGAAAATGAGAAAACATGACATTTCCATTAAAAAGTAGGATAGAATTTCCCATTTTCTCTTTTTTTTTGAGACAGTCTTGCTCTGTCACCCAGGCTGGAGTGCAGTGGCATGATCATAGTTCACTGAAGCCTCAACCTCCAAGGCTCAAGCGATCCTCCCACCTCAGCCTCCCAAGTAGCTAGGACTACAGGCATGTGCCACCACAGCTACCTTTTTAAAAATGTTTTGTAGAGATGGGGTCTCCCTATGTTGCCCAGGCTGGTCCCATTTCCTCCTTTTAAAAATATTCATACTGTGCCTTATGAAATAGCATACAAAGGTATTTTGTACTTTTTGAGACCCTAAGTAAAAAGCCATTAGGTTCATTTTGCTTTTAATGAGGATGTGTGAAAAAAAGATGAAGTCAGAGGCAAGGCTCAAACACCTGCATGCCACCAAGTCCTACACAAATGCCACCCAAAGATAGGCTGGACGCAAACTGAAGTCCAAGCTTCTTAAACACCAAGACAAAGAGGGACATAATCAACTACAAGATTCAGAGTTCCTCTAAAAGAAAGTCAGCCGGAACATGGTTTCCCCTTTCCAGTCCTGAAGTCTGCAAGGATCTTATGATGAAGTCACATGGGACCCTCTACATCGACAGTAAAGGTGAACTCCATATTTTACATAATTTTAATGCAATCTGAGAGCATGGATGAGGGAGAAAATAAGTTCCCCTGAAAGCATTACATCTTCCATCAGAGTGCTACACCCCGACACAAAGGTCTCTTGGAGATAATACAGTAAAGGCTTGCTACAGACAACCAGGCTCTAACAAAATAAACCCAACTTCCCATCCCTTCCAAATCAAGGGCCAATGGAAAGAGGAGAGTGAACCAGTGCCCAAGCTCCAAAGGGGCAGCCCAATCAGCAGTGCACTCACAGGGAGGGCTTAGCCTGGGCCATCTCTTCCTATTCCTGCTCTCTTCCCCATCGGACATCAGTGGCTCCAGCATAATAAGGTCAGGAGCAAAATGACACCCCTATTTCAGATGAAAAGAGGACTTCTCCACATCAGTGCTGCGTTTTCATGGTCCTCTTCCCTTCCCCTTCCCAGCTGGGCCCCTTTATTCCCACTGACCCTCCTGCCCTTCTGCTTTGCCCCCACCCACCATCTGTTTTGGGCTGTTGCCTTTACTTGGTCCATCAATGGGCACAGGCTACCCCCGTCTTCCCCGAAATGGCAAATTTTTAATTGAACCTGCTGCCAGCCTCATACACCGTCCTGTTTGTCATTTATTTCATGCCAAGCCTGCCCATTTCCTCACTTAGTACTCTCTCCTAACCCCTGGAAATTTGCTCTACTGACGATCTCTCTAAAGGTCACCAGTGCAGCCTGGGCAACACGGTAAAACCCTGTCTCTACAAAAAATACAAAAAATTAGCCAGGCATGGTGGTGCATGCCTGTAGTCCCAGCTACTCGGGAGGCTGAGGCAGGAGGATTGCTTGAGCCCAGGAGGTCAAGGCTGCAGTGAGCCAAGATCACGCCATTGCACTCCAGCCTGGGGGGAAACAGGGGAGGGGGGTTGCAGGGAGTGGGGAACAGAGGAAGATCATGTCTCAAACAAAAAAGGTCATCAGTGACTTCTCAGTAGCCAAATCTAGTGGCCTGTCTCCAGTCATCCTCTAGGCCTCTCTGTAGCACCTAGTATTTTCCAGGAGGGCCCTCTAAGCTCTCCTCCTCCAGCTTCTTGTTAAAGGACTTTATCCTGGGATTTCTTGCTCTGGTCTGCCCTCTCCGGACTCAGTACCCTCTCGTCTTGAAAGATGTCAATTCTCCCTGAGCTCTGGCCTCAGATTAAAATGGTTAGGAGCAAGGGCTCTGGAAACTGAATGGTTGAATTAGAAGCGCATTTCCACCATGCACCAAGTTTCCTCTGCTTCAGTTTTCTTCCCTGCCAACCGGAGATCATTAACAGCACTTACATCAGAAGGTTACTAGGAAGAATCAATGAGTTAATTCACATAAGTTGTAAGAACTCAATGAATGTCAACACTTATCCTTCCATCTATGCTTTGCTGGCCATTCCAATCAAGACACTGGAAAGATTTCTTCCTTTGAATTCAATATATCATTAAAAACCACTTACTTGATGTGATTTGATAGCCATTTTGATAAGATATCATTTTAAAGCTACCTAAAGCTTCCTGGGTTTGTTTTTGAGACGGAATTTCGCTCTTGTTGCACAGGCTGGATTGCAATGGCGCGATCTTGGCTCACCACAGCCTCTGCCTCCCAGGTTCAAGTGATTCTCCTGCCTCAGTCTCCTGAGGAGCTGGGATTACAGGCCTGCACCAACATGCCTGGCTAATTTTGTGTTTTTAGTAGAGATGGGTTTTCTCCATGTTGGTCAGGCTCGTCTCGAACTCCCGACCTCAGGTGATCCGCCCACCTCAGCCTCCCAAAAGTGTTAGGATTACAGGCATAAGCCACCGTGCCTGGCCAAGCTTCCTGTTTAAAAAACTATTATCAAATAATTTGTGAAAGAGATGCCCTTATCCCATCCCACTGCCAACTCCCACCTGAGTCTGCTGGGGATGAGGGATGGAGTAGGGATTACAGATGTCAGTGACTCATGACTTGGTAATAAAGAAACTAAAGCAAGTTACTTTTTTCTTTTTTTAACATCAAAAGATCCTCCTCCTTTTTCTTACCATTGGTAGGAACTCATTTTTTTGGAGAGCAATTTGAAAATACCTAAATACATTTAAATGTTAGGTCAAAAGTTACACACTTTTCTACACAAATACTTTTAAAGGAAATATCTACCAGTAGGGAAGCAGTGAATAATCAGTGGAAATCCATACAACAGACTATAATTCAGTTTCCAAAATGGTTGAACAATATTCAAAGCAGTACAAGCACCTAGAGTAGGAGTAAGGTATACAGGATACTTTCGCTTATTTACTTTTCTATTTTGGAACTGTTTGCATACAGACAAGTGGTTTTCATAAGCAAGGAAGATGGCACCCTGAGGTAGATGTACTGTCTTCATGCAGAGATGACTTGTCCAAAGGTTGTGGGCTCAGCAGGGATTGGGACCCAGATATGACTCCAAGTCTAAGTCTTTTCCATCATTGGATGCTCCCCTATCCCTACTCCACAACCAAGCTGAGAGACAGGAACTCTCTGTACTATACACAGTCTTAGCACAGGCAACTATGCTATCTGCCTGAAGATGCTTAGACTCTGGCTTAACATAAAGTCCTTTTAACTCATGGAGACATGACAATATATCCAAATGTACCCACCACCAATATCATCGTATCAGACTAATGCACATGAATATATTGCCCAGTTGTAGAAAGGACTAATTGGGCCGGGCACAGTGGCTCATGTCTGTAATCCCAACACTTTGGGAGGCCAAGGCAGACAGATCACCTGAGGTCAGAAGTTCGAGACCAGCCTGGCCAACGTAGTGAAACCCCATCTGTACTAAAAATACAAAAAATTAGCCAGGCATGGTGGCACAGGCCTGTAGTCCCAGCTATTCAGGAGGCTGAGGCAGGAGAATCACTCGAACCCGAGAGGCAGAGGTTACAATGAGCCGAGATCACACCACGGTACTCCAGCCTGGGCGACAAAGTGAGACTGTCTCAAAAAAAAAAAAAAAAAAAAAAAAAAGTCGGCAGGGGGTGGGAGGAATTGATTTAAACAAGCCCATAGGAATCCTTAGTTCCAAAGTGCGTTGCCAGCATGGTTCAAAAGTTCATAATAAGGCCGGGCGCGGTGGCTCACACCTGTAATCCCAACACTTTGGGAAGCTGAGACAAGTGGATCACTTAAGGTCAGGAGTTCAAGACCAGCCTGGCCAACATGGTAAAACCCCATCTCTACTAAAAATACAAAAATTAGCCGGACAT
Organism: Pongo pygmaeus; assembly: GCF_028885625.2. Classification (NCBI taxonomy): domain Eukaryota; kingdom Metazoa; phylum Chordata; class Mammalia; order Primates; family Hominidae; genus Pongo; species Pongo pygmaeus. The sequence goes on along the minus strand of NC_072373.2, from coordinate 135,180,114 downwards.
GGTGGTGCGTGACTGTAATCCCAGCTTCTCAGGAGGCTGAGGCATGAGAATTGCTTGAACCCAGGAGGTAGAAGTTGCAGTGAGCCGAGATCGTGCCACTGTACTCCAGCCCAGGTGACAGAGCAAGACTGTCTCAAAAAAAAAAAAAAAAAAAAAAAAAGTTCATAAGATTTGGCAGAGCTGTTTCAGACTAAAAACACGTTAACTCTCCCGCTGGCCCATATGAAGACTAACCTCCTGCCACATGCATGTTTTTGAAGGTGATGTAAGACCAGCTGCAGGAAAGGGTGCACTAAAGAAGAAAAAGAAGCAGGGGAAAGCTCAGAGAGGAAGAAACCTTGAAATGAAAATCTGGCTGGCAAAGACTGCGTCTGTGTGTGTGTAAGCGGGGAGAGGTGGGGATGGGGTTTTTTAAAAATACAACATCCAATTCTTTGAAGAAAGATAAGGAGAATCCAGAAACAAATGCACGCCAGTATTCAGAGCAGAGAATGGGACCATTCAGGGGAAGGCATCTAGCCATAGGTGGACTCTAAAGAGCAGCCCTAGGGTTCCAGCTTAGCTGCTAAGGGCCAAGGACCACAGCAAGCTCACAAGATGATGCCTAATGTACGTATAATTTCTACACTCAATTAGAAGCATAATATGATTGCTGTTGCTATTTTTGCATTCAAAGTGGAATCACATGTTTGAATTAACCAACAGCAGGACAGAGACTTGCTACACATGGTATTGATTGTTTTCTCTCCTATTTCCTCCCACAAGAAACAAAAGGAGACCGGGAAATGTGCACTAATGAAGCACACACTATCCATTCGTACAGCCTGGGTAACATTAAGGGTGAGAAGCTGCAGATAATGGAGAAAGATCAGTGTCCAAACATTTGGGAGTGGAGGCAGGAAGAAGCAATGAAGCCATAGCCCGCCCAGTGTGGCCACTCCACAGCTAGAGTTCCCTGGAAAATTATCCAGGAGAGGGGAAATAACCATAAATGCTTAGGTTACAACTGACCCAGAAGAGTCCTTCGAAGCACAAAAGGCCTCCTCTTTTCTCTGCATTCATGCCTCCAATTCCCTGGCCTTCCCACTGCAGACACAGCACCTAACAGTCATGCCCACACCCTGAAGTTTCCTGGTCCCTCCCTACCTTGTGGGGGAAAACTAAGAATTAGTCTTCTCCACTCAAGGACTTGCTTCACACAGGTCTAGGTAGAAACTTCATAAGAACACATAAACTCAAAACCTCCAGATTCAAGCAAACCAAATTCAAACACTTGAAGGAAAATATGTTAACCAGCCAGCTGTGGAGAAATACAAGCCCTATCTGAAACCAAGAAAGGAAAGATACATCTTATTTAAAAGGAATCAACCTGTTAGAAAAAGCAGAATACAACCATGCCCAGTAAGCAAGACCTCTAGCTGTACAGAGAAGTCCTCAGCCCCAAGGGCAATGTGGACAGAATGGTGGAGATCTACAGACCTGGTGCTTTCACTGTGGAAATGCCTCACAGGCTGCCTGGTGGTGGAGTCCTGGATAAGGACTCTGGGGCAGATCACATTCCTGACACAGAAATGAAACACAGTAGTACTGCTTGATGTCATGGTCCCCTATCCACCAGAAATCTCAGGCAGATACAAACAGATTCGTGAATGAATATTAAAGTTCTAGACATAATATCAACATCCAGAAGAGAAAAGCAGCTCAGAACACAAGACTGAGCCTAATTAGCAGAGAACCAGTCAGCAAAATGAAACCATGGCTGAAATTTATATAATGTGGGCTTTTGATTCCAGGCATTATTCTACACACTTTACATGGATTATCTATCTGATTTCTCCCAACAACCCTATAAAGATGAGTGTTATGATATCCTCATTTTACATACAAGACAGGCAGGTTAAGTCACTTGCCAAAGTTCACAGTAAGATGCAGAACCAGGTATCCAACCCAGTTCCCACAGTCCATGTTCTTAACCACTAAGCTCTACTATCCCTCTGACAAGAACCTTGTATGACAGGTATGGGGAAGTCTTCAAGTTCAAAAGGGTTCACATGGCCATAGGTTTTTGTAAAACTTAAAAGATATTTATATATTTTTCATAATGAGGACCCCCAAATTGTATAAACTTCGTCCCCACAAACAACCTGGATCTACCTATGAGTTCCAAGAATCCTTAACAAAAATCTGAGGGTACAAGTACACATGAATAACAGTTAAGAGCCCATTTGGGCTATAAAATAAGTTCAGAGTTAAGGAGAGCCAGCACACATGGTATATGCTACAGGAGGGTAATGCCTAGATTTAAATGGAACTTGCCAACAAATTCTAAGGACAAGCTTTCTCCAACCACCACCTAGTTTCACTGAGAAAGAAAATGCAGGGCTGGGCACAGTTGCTCACACCTGTAATCCCAGCTCTTTGGGAGGCCAAGGCAGGTGTATCACTTGAGGTCAGGAGTTTGAGACCAGCCTGGCCAACATGGTGAAACCCCAACTCTACTAAGAACACAAAAATTAGTCAGATGTGGTGGCAGGTGCCTGTAATTCCAGCTACTCGGGAGGCTAAGCCAGGAGAATTGCTTGAACCTGGGAGGTGGAGGTTGCAGTGAGCCGAGAGCGCACAACCTCACTCCAGCCTGGGCAACAGAGGGAGACTCCATCTCAAAAAAATAAAAAAGAGAGAGAAGAAAATGCATTTCCTCACTCTCCTGAATACAATGGTAATGATGGGTGAAAAACCAAAACCATCCAATTGTGCTTACTTTTTTATGCCGCAGAGCAGATTCATTATGGCTTTAAGGATACACTGTTAAAGAGGGAAAGGAGGCAGGAAACACTAACCCTCATGTCCCAACCCGGAAGAGAAACAGGCATAGGGAAAAAAAAAAAAAAGCCTATACCTCTGTTGATGGTAGTATTAGCAATGTCATCATTGTCAAGATTGTTTCTGAAATCTAAAAGAGTGGCTAGAGACAGAACAATTTCCACAAATGTTTGACTGTAAAAAATCAATGAGCTTGATAATAATCCTCATTAAAACTCCAGAGTAAATAAGGCTGAGAATTTTAAAGAGGAAGCATGGTACCTCTTGTCACTTCAGCAAAGTGTATCTTATTTATCTGTTTTGGTCAAGACAGGAAAACAAAAACTAAAGCAGACCAACAGCAACGGCTGGTTCCTACCAGGAGCAAAGTCCCTGGCCTGGCTGAATGGCCCCTTCTCCAGCAGTATTCAGGAAAATGCAGGCACTGGACAAATCCTTGCAGAGGACACCTCTACCATTCCTAACTTGGAAGTCTAAGAAAGAGCCCAGTCAAAATATCTATCTTAAGAAATAATCCCAAAATCAGCAGCAAAGATGAAAATTTTCAATATAATATTAACTATTTAACTACTTAAGAAAAACAAGGCTAGGAATGGTGGCTCACACCTGTAATCCCAGTGCTTTAACAGGCCAAGGCAGTAGGATCACTTGAGGCCAGAAGTTCAAGACCAACCTGGGCAACATAGCGAGATCAAAAAATAAAATATTTTTTAGAATATTTTCTTTTTAACCACACCCTTCAAAATCACCACACTTGCACTATAGAATTATCTTATTTAGACTACAGAGTTAATTTCTAACTTCTTATGTCTAGAGATAGCAAAATCTATTCCCGATGAATAAATTAAATCAACAAATATTCAAATATTTATTGAGCATATGCTATGTGCTAAACTATATTGTAAAATATCAATCTTGAGACACACCGTGAATAAGAGAGCTTTATCTCTGGTGGGAAGAGACAGATAATAAGCCAACAAAAAAAGATTTTAATTAAAAACCAATTTCTGAACTTTCAAGTTTAAAAAGAAAAAAGCTAAGCCCACCAACACATTTTTACCAAGATTCTGGTGCTCTACCAGCAAGACAAGGCAAACCACCTTCGGGTATAATTTATAGCTGGGTCATCCTGAGTTACTCTGATCAGAAGTACCCTCAGAGCAGCTGTGCGTCTAAAGCGCACCCGGCAAACAGGCTGGGAGGACTTCACAGACACTGGTCCTATCTAATTATTACTATATGATTGTTTAACTTCAACAACCAAAGATTTTGGTAATAAGCCTTTCAAGATGGTTTTTAGTTGTTGAGAAATACCATTTTGTAACCAAGAAGATCCTGTGGGAAGCTGCTTTGCTCAAATCAGACATTCCAAGGGGGCAGAAGACTGGAAGAATGTGCATTCCAATTCCATGCTTCTTAATATTCCAGTTAGCCTCTTCCTAAAAAAACATACTGAGGTAAGATTATTTCAGCTCCCCATTCGTCAATTTATTTTTTCCACTTTCCCTGAGACCTGTAAGAAAGGTTCCTGCGGCATTTGCTCCAAGCCTGATGAAGACACGCTTCACTGCGTCCTCTTTTCCCGTCCAACTTTACAGGAAACTACCCCAACTCCAACATTTTGCCAGGAAATGCTGTGCTTCCCTTGAGTACCTGTTACATTTTTTCATGGTTTATGAGGCACAGAGTTGTTTCACTTTTCATTTTGGTTCCCAAGATGCATTCAAGGGCCTGGTTCAACCTGTAGAATACCTGTAGGGCCCATTATTTTATGAGTGTTTCCATCCTCCACCAAACCATCCCTACTAGTGCCCGCATTTTCCCTGGCCCTTTTACTCTCTGATGGTTTTTGTAAACTGCAAGTTATTGATCATTTGGTGTCACTTTTTTCTTTGTTATTAAAGAAATTTTGTTCGTATTCCAGACTGAAAGACTGGAATTCTTAGGCTTTTTTTTTAGGCTGTTTTCACACATCTTCTTGCCTATTAAAAAAAGTAACCTTGTGTGTTCTGCCATGTATTATCATCTTACCAATCAAATGTCTTAAAGATTTTTCCCTGAAATTTTACTGATTAAAGTATTTAAAATCAGAGACTTCCTCAATTCATTGATGAACTGCTTTTACAGCTAGCATATTATATAACAAGACCAAAAGGTATTAATACAAACCAAATACTTAAAGAGGCAGGGACATACAAATCTTAGAAATATAATACCAAAAACTAATTTTCTGTTACTAAGAGTTAATAGCTACAATACAGTCACTGAGTACTGGGTATAAGCCAGACCCAGACACATCTCCACAACATGGTGTTTGGGGGTGGCAACTATTGTTTTCCCCCATTCTACAGAACAGAAACTAGGAGAGAGATGTCAAGTAGCTTGCCCAGCATCACAGAAGGCAGGAATTGGCAGAACGGGGACTAGAACTCACATATGCTAGACTCCCAGGTCCACTCCACACTGTCTCCCCAGGATGTTTCTACACTTCTTTGTTAAATGAGATTTGGGGGTAGATGGGGAGAATCTAGCATGCAAGCAATGTATCAATTATGCAATAAAGAAAAAGCAGGAAGGAATTAAAAGGTGTCAAACCACACAATGTCACTTTTGCACATACCCACCTTTCACCTGGGAGTCCTGAGGCCTCAGTCAAAATGCAGCATCTCATACAAAGGCCTAGCAAACATGGCTATTTGATTCCCAGGCCCAGAACAGATCAGAAACAGTATCACATAAATAATCACAATGTCAAGAAGTGACATGTGGGTAGCAAAAATGGGGGGAAGCGCTGGGCGCCATGGCTCAAGCCTGTCCCAGCATTTTGGAAGGCCAAGGCAGGGGGAATTATCTGAGGTCAGGTCAGGAGTTGGAGACCAGCCTGGCCAACACGGCAAAACCCTGTCTCTACTAAATAATACAAACATCAGCCGGGCGTGTGGCAGGCGCCTGTAATCCCAGCTACTCGGGGAGGGGGGGGGGGGGGGGGGGGTGCTGAGGCAGGAGAATCGCTTGAACCCGGGAGGCAAAGGTTGCAGTGAGCTGAGATCCCGCCACTGCACTCCAGCCTGGGCGATAGAGCAAGACTGTCTCAAAAAAAAAAAAAAAAAAAAAGAAAAAAAAATGGGGGGAAGGCGACAGACAGCAGAGTCTTGTGTAGAACATCCCTAAGTACTTCACTCAACTAAGACATCGCTTTTAGAGTTAAAATTCTTAGAACAGTCCAACTTCTGTGACCTTGGGCAAATCTTTCCGAGCTTCAGTGTACTGATCTGTAAACGATGTTGGATAATCCCAGCAATCCTCCTCACCTTACAGGACTGCTCTGCTGTCAAGATCAAAAGACTTCCTATGAAAGAATACTGTCTGAAAGGACTACAAAAATGAAACGGGTTATTAAAAAATGGGTTTGGTGCTTAAAGGGATAAATCCACAGCCTTCATAACTAACTTTCCAAAGGTTCTAAAAACTGAGGTTTTACTGTTTTTAAACATTTACAATAATTACAGCGACCTAGCCTGTGTATGCATTTCCTTGGATCTGCTCAGTATTAAGCAGGAAAAGGGCAAAAGCTGCTACATTAGTCAGCAAAAAATAAATTAGCATGGATATTATTAACATCCAAGTAAAGTAAGTCACTTGAAGGGCTGCCAACGTTATCAGTACCTCATTTACAATGCAAAAGGTAGTAGAGACTCAACTGCTGCCAGCCAAGAATCACTGGGGGGAATTACAATGAATGTGCACAACCAGGCCAAAGTATCACATCACGTCCAACATTTTGGACATGCCCATTCCTCTGAAAAGTTTCCTAAAGTTCGGTTTGTAAATCCTGGAAGGAAGGAAACAGTAACTTGTTACAAACTTTTCAGTTGGTGAGGTTTGCACTCAATCACACACAAACCACTCACCTTTCTGCTCTCTAAAAAAATTGTTAGCAAACTGTTGTCTAACACGGGCAACAAGTTTGAAAAGGTAAAGGACCTAAATATTTCAACTTCAGATACGCAGACTAAAATCAACTCCTTGCTTCAAAGACAGTATGATGTGCAGACTAACAGCGGGAGACAAGAGCCACAACTCTCCCTTGGGGTTTGACAACGGTGCGCTTCATTACCTCTTTACATAATTCGCTTCACACCGCCTACCCCCCGCAGCCCCGGGATGTTCCAGCTCTGACAATGCCAGTGCCTTCCACCAGCGGTCGGACGGTGCGGTGGCAATCCTGACATGCCTGGGCTCCCGGGACGTTAATGGGAATTAAACCACAGCAGCCCTCCTTTGTGGCGCTTTGGCCAGAACAGCAGAAAGGAGACAATGAGCGTTCTGTGCGCAGTTCCGCGCCGATTGGCTGGTCTCTCCCCCCAGAAACCCCTGATGTCATGGGCTTGGAATGCAGGGAGGGAGGAAGGAAGGAGAGGATTTGGGGAGGGGGACGCCTCTCATCTCTTTCCCAGGCCAAAAGCCTAAAGATAAACCTAACGCATTCTTGGGCTCAGTGGCAAAGCTGAGCGTCACCAAATCCCAACCACTCCAAACTATAAGCCGCCTCAGCAAACAAGCCTCAAACAAAAGCAACCCACAAAAATACTCCTTTATGTCGTGAAAGTCTAATGTACTTCAAACTTCTCAATGTTTCATAAAAAGTCTCAAGCCTAAGCAGATATCACTCGCACAGTGGCGCGCTCAGGCTTTGTCTCCATTTCCCGCAAAAGCAACAGCAGAAGCAGCGGCGGCAGCAGCAGAAGCAGCAGCAGCAATCTGCCTCCAAATGCCTCCCAGGCACCGAGATCGGAGACTGTGATGGGTCCCGGACCGGCTTCCGTTCCTCGGGGCCCGTGGGGTCGGCGGGACACTAGGCGGTCTCTCTACCCGTGGGGAGGCGCGGGGTCCGCCAGCACCCGGGGCCCGGGCAGATGGTGGGGGCTACGGCAGCGGCTCGCCGGGTCCCTGGCCGCGCGGACGGGCTCCGCCTAAGGGCGAGTGGCCACGCAGAAGCGCCCCCTTCCCGGAGGGCGCGTCCTGCAGTCACCAAACGGCCCCTGAGACCCCCGCAGCCGGAAAGGCCGGCGCCGCGGGACTCCAGGCGCCCGGGAACCCACCGCCAGCCACTAGTCCTGTCCCACGGCGCGGGAACAAAGCCAGGCTGGTGCCCGGGAGCCGGCCCCGCAAGCCCGGGGACGGGACGCGACCAGGACAGGCAGAGACGCTCGCGCCGCCTCGACGTCCCCTCTCCAGGAAAACGGTGAGCCACAGCGCGAGGGGCGAACGAAGCACGGCCCAGCGCCAGGCCAGCCCAAGGGTGCCCCCGGGCGCGCCTTGCACCCCTCGTCCCGGGGGCCCCCGCGCCCGCCCGAGCCAGGGGTACCTTGTTCTTGACCTCGGCCGAGAGCCCGTAGGAAGGGCCCTTGTTGAAGTGGGTCATGGTGGTTCGGGCGGCGGGAAGAGGCTGCGCTGGGGTCCGGGGTCTCTCGCACTTCGCTTCCCCGCTCCTGGCCCCGAGGAGTGGCCGCCGCGGGGGATGCTCGAACTCCCTCCTCTGGGAGGCGCAGGAGACGGTCGCGGCCGTGGGGCGCGGGCGGTGCCTGGGCGACTGCGTCCAACTGGCTGCTACACAGCCTCGAGGTCCGCTCCGAAGCGCCTGGCTGCCTCGCTCGCCGCCCGCACCTCGGTTCCCCACAGGCCGCCCCCGCCTCCGCCTGGGCCTTCGGGGATTGGCCGCCGGGCCCGACCAATGGAGGGCCGCCTCCTCCCGCCTCTGCGCCGAGGGGCGGCGCGGCCAATTGAAGGGCCGCGAGGGCCGCTTTCCCTCCCGCTCCCTCCCGCTCCCTCCCCGCGCGGTCCCCGGCCCCCGCCCCAGCCCTCACGCCACCGGGGCCGGCGGCTAGGCGGCCCCGCCCCCGGGCTAGGCAGGGCGCCTGGGGGCTTCCCAGCCACAGGCCGTTCACGTCAACCACCAGGCATCCTCCGCGGCGGGCTGGGCCGGGCCGGCGGAGGGGAGCGGAAGCCCACCGGTGCTGGCCCGCCGCTGACCCGCCGCCTCCGTCTGCCTCCTCCCGGGCTCTAGGCCCAACGCGCCCAGATGCCGGGCAGGACTCCTCCGCCCGCTGCTGGAACACCAATAGCAGTCTTGGAGCCTCTGGGCCAGAGGAACTGGGGCCTCCACCGACACCTGCTTCTTCCCTTACCTCGCAGCCTCCCACACCTGTTGATCTGACCTCTGCCCAGCCGCCGCCAAGGAGTAACCTAAGGCTTTTGGCCTGATTCGAGCTCACTCCGTCTAAACCTCTAAATGCGGTGCGAAAAAATCCTGGGGAATGTGCCATGCAAACCCTGGGCATTTCAAGTGCTTTTCTGGATTCTCATCAACTCCTCTTTACAGGCATCTTTATCCGGAATTCAACTCGTCCCAAACTCCACGAGTTGGTGTTGCTCTGCTTGTGTTTTTGAATCCAGGGGCCTCTTTGAATCAGAAGCCCTTTGTATAGAGATAAGTATCCTTTAGGCCAGAATCAGCTTCCATTGTTTTCGCAGTCCCATTTCCTACCCGTAATTCTGATTTTAAAGCCATTTGGTAGAGAAGGGGCAGGGAACAGAACTTTCGCCCCCCCGCCTGAGCGCCTGGTAGACTAGATATCTTCCAAACATTATCTCATTTACTTCCCTGGAGTTACAAATAGGTAGATTTCATGTCCGTTGAGGGATGAGAAAGCTGAAACTTTGAGACTTAAGAATCCTGGCCGAGGTCAGCCTCCTCCGAAGCTTCATCTCTTGCCACCACTTTCTGGTGCACACCTACGACAGATTTCAATCCCTGAGATCCCAGGATGAAACCTATGTTTGCCAAATACCAGCTACTGTGCCAGAAGAGATCATGGAACCAGGTGTGGCAACCTGCTTGAGAAGAGGAGCCAAAACATCATAGTTGAACCGTCCTGGAATAGAAGTGAGTAAGGTGAACCAGGTGTGGTGGCTTATGCCTGTAATCCCAGCACTTTGGGAGACCGAGGTGGGAGGATTGCTTGAGGCCTGGAGTTCAAGAACATCCTGGGCAACATAGCAAGATCCTGTCTCTATAAAAAATCCAAAGTTTTTTTTAAATTAAAAAAAAAAAAGTGAGTAAGGCAGTTGAACCGGAAGTGCACAAAACTGCTATCAAGTTTCCAAGGCTTTTCCCAACGACTTTGAGGGATGGAACCTGAAGGAAGGGGGAGGAGGCAAATAGGGAGGAAAGCGAAATGATTTATAAATGACTTGCTAATTTTGTCCAAAGGGAGTAATGATAATTAGGGCATTCTTCCCACACAAAGATGACACAATTGACCCAATATCATTGAGGCAAGCAGTTTGGGCTGTTTTTCCAGTAGTGTGACAGTGACGGTGTGTCAACCCCAGGACCTCACCCACATTTCTTTGGGACATAGGAGTGTGGGAAATAGCAGCCAGATTTGAGGTACAAATCATGGTGTCCAGCCCGCAAAGCCTTTTTGCAGCAATCTAAGCCTGACTGCTCCTGTTGTATGGTCAAAGTCATTTTAATCTACTTCAGCTTATTCATTGCAAAATGTTCAAGAATTGTATTTTGTCTTGAAAACTATCAATTTTGTTTATGGGGAATTATTTTTTAAGGAGTACAGGATTTCAGTTTTGGATGATGAAAAAGTTTTGAAGATGGGTAGTGACAGTGGTCACACAACATTGTAAATGTACTTAATGCCATTGTACACTTACATGGCTTTAAAGTAAACGTGAAATTTTCTACCTTTGTTTGTTTGATCAACTGTTATCCTCCGTAAGGTACTTGAAGTTCTTTCTGACATTGCCACTGGAACTTACTATTTAAATATTGTTGGTCCTCTTGGATTCCATCAGTACTGCAGAGGCTTCCTTCATTTCTAATTTAACTCATTGTGTAAGAATACGTAATGCTGTTGTTAGCACTAGGGAACGTATCTGAGTCGCATGCACCAAAGTCGCATGCACCAAAGCAGCAGCAAATCTGTATGGGTCTGCAGCAACCTCAATTCTTGCCTTCTCCAAAGAAAGAATTCTACCAAGAGGCATAAGGCAGAGGGAGAGACCAAGGCAAGTTTTAGAGCAGGAGTGAAAGTTTATAGAAAAGATTTAGAGCAAGAATGAAATGAAGTAATGTACACTTGGAAGACGGCCAAGTGGGCAACTTGAGAGATTCAAGTGCGCTGCTTGACCTTTGACTTAGGGTTTTATACATTGGCATGGTTCCAGGGGGTTGTGTCCCTTTTCCCCTGATTCTTCCCTGGAGGTGGGCTGTCTGCATGTGCAGTGGCCTGCCAGCACTTGGGAGGGACCACATGCTCAGTGTGTTAACTGAGGTTGTACGCATGCTCACTTGAGGCATTCTTCGCTTACTAATCGAGTGTTCCTAGAAGGTCATATATGAGTACCAGTTAAATGCCACCGTTTTGCCTCTTAGTGCACACCTGTGAGCCCACTCGCCCAACTCCTAAGATCCTATCCAGAAGCTGCTGATCACCAGTTTTACGTATTTTCTATCCATTGGAGACTGCCTTTTCCTGGTGCCAGCTGTGATCAGTTATTATTTTAGAGAGACAGTTTAACAACTGCCTGACCACCTGATGGTTGCGTGACTTTGCTGGTGGGAGCGGGGAGCCCTCTCCTGCTCTGCTTGTGTCTGACTACCTACTGTGGCACTATGGAATAAAATGAGAAACACTTAAAATTTGGGACAATTTTAACAGCTTTATTGAAGTATAATTGATATAACAAAGTATATTTAAAGTGTTCAGTTTGATACACACATATACACATAGATACACCTATTTAAAAACCCTTCACCACAACAAAGGACATATTCATCACACCCAAAAGTTTCCTCATGTAGCCCCTCCCTCCTAGCCTTCCTTACCTCTCCACCCCACAAGGCAACCCCTGATATGCTTTATGTAACTATACATTAATTTGTGTTTCCTAGAATTTTATATAATTGGAATCACACATTGTATACTCTGTTTTATCTGGCTTCTTTCACTCAGCAAAATTATTATGAGATTCACTGATGTTGTAGCCTGTATCATTAGTTGATTCCTTTTATTACTGAGTAGTATTCAACTGTAGGGATACACCAGTGATTTTACCCATTCCCTTATTGATGAACATTTTGGTTGTTTCTAGATTTTGGCTATTGCAAATAAAGCTTCTATGAACATTCATGTACAAGTCTTTGTATGGACATATGCTTTCATTTCTCTCCCATAAATACCTATAAATGGAATGGCTGGATCATGTGAAAGATGTATATTTCACTTTTTAAGAAACTGCAAACTTTTTCCAAAATGATTGTACCATTTTACATTCCCACCAGTGTGTGTGAGAGTTCCAGTTCCTCTGCTTCCTCACCAACAGTTGGTAGGTCAGTTTTTTTAAATTTAGTCATTCTTATAGATGTGGAGTATGGTATCTCATTATGGTTTTAATTTGAATTCCCTTAATACGTAATGATGTTGGGCATCTTTTCATGTATTTATTTGCCATCTGTGTATCTTTTTCATGAAATGTTTGTTCAGATCTTTTGCCTATTGGATTGTGTGTTTTCTTATTATGGTATTTAACTTGTCATTGTTAGGATACATTTCAAAAATCCTGACAAAGTTCTAACAGTAGAATGTGTCAGTAAATGCTCAGTTTAAGTAAAATGTCACATTGCAAACTAACTACCAGGGTGTGGCCCAGCAATCTTAAGTACTTTCCCTGGAAGTTTCTGTAATATGCAGAACACTTTGAATTGCAATAAATGCTGTTAAGGAGGTCAACTCAACCTTTCTAAATTTTTATTAATTAAAAGCAGTTGTTGGAGAGTTGTAGAAAAGTATTTTTTCACAGAGGCAAATTTGTGGGTCATATTGCCATACATCTTGCCACGAAAATAATAATATAAAGTGTTTTGGAGAATACACCCTGTAAATCTGTCAGAGGCATGTGAACCAAAGCAATTCCATCTTGAATAGGGGCTAGGTAAAATAAGGCTGAGACCTGCTAGGCTGCATTCCCAGACAGTTAAGGCATTCTAAGTCACAGAATGAGTTAGGAGGTCAGCACAAGGTACAGGTCATAAAGACTTTGCTGATAAAACAGGTTGCAGTAAAGAAGCCAGCCAAAACCCACCAAAATCAAAATGGCGGCAAGAATGACCTCTGGCTGTCCTCACTGCTACACTCCCACCAGTGCCATGACAGTTTGCAAATGCCATGGCAACATCAGGAAGTTGCCCTATATGATCTAAAAAAAGGAGGCATGAATAAACCACCCTTTGTTTAGCATATCATCAAGAAATAACTATAAATATGGGCAACCAGAAGCCCAAGGGGCTGCTCAGTCTGGAGTAGCCATTTTTTTTATTCCTCCTAATAAACTTGCTTTCACTTTACAGACTCACCCTGAATTCTTTCTTGTGTGAAATCCAAGAACCCTCTCTTGGGGTCTGGATCGGGACCCTGTTCCTGTAACAAGTCCACAATGCCAGAGAATTAAAGAGAACCACAAAGGCATAGATCAGTTATGGTAAAGGCAGAAGGGGCCCTAAAAGGCTCAGAGGCTAAAAGACTTTTAAGCACCTGCTATGTGCTAAGCACTATTAGAGGCACATAACAGGCAGTGAGATCAAAATTCATCACCCAAATAGGGGCATTTTTGAGAGTGAAAGGGCACCATTAATATTTTTTTGTTTCAGGCAGTCCTGATAAAGCCCCTTCATAGTGTGCTCATTTCACCCTCAAAAGTGTCCTGTTGAGATGCTAAATCACAGTCACCCCACTTACAGGCATCACTCGCAATAACCCTATAATAATCAATATTATCTGTTCCTACTTTATAATCAAAAACTAAGGTTTAGTGTGGTACACAACTCGGTCAATGTCAAACAGTTAACAGAGAGCAGAGTTGGGATTTGAAGCCAGGCCTGGTTTAGAATGATTGCTCAAAAACCAACTTCCCAGACTCCTGAAATATCTGAAGTCACCCTTATTTGAGGGGGCAAGGGGGGATGCTTTATGGAATTTATTATAAAAATGCCCCTGGCCTGGCGCAGTGGCTCACACCTGTAATCCCAGCTCTTTGGGAGGCAGGCGGATCACATGAGGCCAGGACTTCGAGACCAGCCTGGGCAACATGGTGAAACCCCGTCTCTACTAAAAATACAAAAAATAGCTGGCAGGGTGGCACACACCTGTAGTCCCAGCTACTCGGGAGGCTAAGGCAAGAGAATTGCTTGAACCCAGGAGGTGGAGATTGCAGTGAGCCGAGATTGCACCACTGTACTCCAGACTGGGAGACTGCACTCCAGCAGAGTGAGACTCTGTCTTAAAAAAAGCTCCTATCCTTTACATCTTTTTCTTTATAATAGCAACTTTGTATCGGATTTTACAGTGATCCTTTGTTGTTGCCCATCTTCATTTGAAATCAGTTTTTCCAAAACACATGTGAGCAGCCGAATAGAAGAGATGCATAGGATGAGGTATGGGAGAAGGGGAGCAGAACTGCCATGGCCTCTCTGTCACGCCCCACTTCAGGAACCTTCATGGGTTCAGCTATCTGGAAGCTCCCTGAAATTGCTCTTGTAAGGTACATTTGCTCCTTTTTCCCCTCCCTTTGGAGAGTGCTCACCAGTTACTCCAGGTGATACTATTAGTACATCAATCGTGTGCCATCTTTTCCACCAGAGGCAAGCATATGGCGGACTTTTCGAAGGGATTACCTTATCCCGCCCTAGGCCCACTACTGGGCCCAAGGAGGCACATGACCCAAACAGGGTCCACCGGAGTTCTTTATGGTAAACAGATATGGAAGCTGAAAACAAAGTCAAACTGACTTAGACAAAAAGTGGACTTTAGTGGTTCATGTGACATAAAAGTCAAGGAGATATAAGCATTGAGCATGGCTAGATTCAAGGACTCAGTCAAAGGCATGACAAACCAGTGTGTCTCCACGTACCTTTTCTGTTCTGCTAACTCCCTCAGCCCTACCCACCAGGGGAGAAATTTACCACTGAAAGATCCAGGCTTACATCCTAATCTTCTAAGTGAAAAACTTCCCAACGGTTCTAACAAAAGTCCCAGAATTGAGCCTCACTGTCACCTACCTATTTCCATGCTAATCACTGGAAGGCACTGCTGGCAAGTCTGGGTAAGTGCCTAAAGTAGGTGTGGAGGTAAGTTGGCAGCTCGGCCAGCACCACAGGAGCTGAGAGAGGGAAGACGCACAACCCCAAAGGAAAACGAGGGAAGAGATGCTGGCAAGGCAAGTAAAGATGATGCCCACTGCACAAGCTCTTCTCTCTCCAGTCTGTATTGCAAGGCCACTCACTTCCACGGCTCCTTTAGAGTCCTGCACTTGATTTTTTATCCGTTGTTTTTTATTTTATTTTTTTTTAATCTCAAGGAGGGTTCCTAAACCTGTAAAAGTTTCAGATCCCTCAAAATCTGAAGCTATCCTACAAGAGAGTCACCCAGAATATCTACCTCCCTCTTCTCAATTTAGGAACCAAGTCTTGTCAATTGCTCAACTACATTGCCTTTTGTCCACTCCCAACAGCTTGAAACTGAGGTTCTTATTGCCACAAAATGGCATCCTGCCCCTAGCCTTTTTCTCCTGATTCATCTCCAAAGCCTTATAGCAGGGCAGTTCCTTTAAAAATTAAAAACACTATTACCATAGACCTCTAGGAATATACCCAACCTAATTGAAAGCAGGGTCTGAAAGAAATGCTTGTATACCTTTGTCCACCAAGATGTGGAAGCAACCTGTGTCCATCAGTGGGTGAATGAGAAAACTAGAAGTGGTATATACATGCAATGGAATATTATTTCCTTAAAAAGGAAAAATTTCTGACATATACTGTAACAAAGATGAACACTGAGAACATTATGCTAACTGAAATAAACCAGTCACAACAGGATAAATATGGTGTGATTCCATTCTACTATACTATATAGTATTCCAAATACTACATGATTCAGCTAGAGGATGAAGAGACCAGGTAGTGGGGAGTTACCATTTAATAGCTACAGAGCTTCAGTTTTGGAAGATGAAAAGAGTTCTATGGATGGATGGGTGGTGATGGTAGCACAACAGTGTGAATATACTTAATGCCACTGAACTGTTCACTGAAAAATGGTTAAGATAATAATTTTTATGTGTATTTCACCACAATTTTTAAAAATCTGATGCCTCAATAGCTTTTCTAAATATGCATGGGATCATAACTACCTTACTTAAATGTCTAGTGGCTCTTCATTTGGCCACAAGCCAAGCCCAAGCTCTTTGACTTACAGAGTTGCTATAATGATGATTTTTAAAAATCACATATGCAAAGCGCTTAATTATGCCCCAGTGCCTGACACAGGGTAATTTCTCAATCATTGGGTGTTATTAGCATAATTATTACCAAGACTATTATCTGGCCTCTCCCTACCTCTCCAATCTTGTCTTCTGTCGCTTCCAACCTTGCGCTTTAATTCTAGAAACAGCCCTGAATTGGCCATGCTGTTTCACACTTAGGTATCTCTGAATACGTTGTTTTCTCTGCTTCTATTTGTTAACATTTATCCTTCAAAATTGAATTCAGATATCACCTTTCCCAGAAGCCTTCCTTGTCTCACAAACCTCCGTGAGATTTATTCGGCCCGTTTTCTATGTGTCCTTTCTATTTTGTAAATGTTCCTATTGTTGCTGCTGACACACTGTCATGTAATTTATTTGTTTACATGCCCCTTTCTAGACTGAGAGTAGATTTAAGGCAGGAAACTATGTCTCCTTCACTGCATCATTCCCTAGGATCTTATATTGAATCTGGCATAAAGTGGATGGTCAACAATTGCTTGCCTGATGAATAATATGACGAGCACTTAGTCATTTTTACAAATCTTATCCCATTTAATATTCAAAATTACAATTAGAAGGAAATATTATTGTCCTCATTTTTTTTTAGAGGAAGAAACCGAGGCTTAGAGAGGTTAGTGTCTTGTTTAAGGTCACACAGCACTAAGAGCAGAACTAGAGCTTAGGGTTTTTTTTCTGCTTCTGGAACCTATGTTTTTCTTGGCACATTATGTCATTATAATCTATAGTTTCCTCAGACAGGAAGTGTAAAGAACACAGAAAAGCAAGAATTAAATTCTGGGGTGGCTCAGAAATTTGAAGAAAAAGAAAAAGAGAGCAAGTAAAATCACAAACAAGTACAAAGAATACTAAAATGAACTCAGCAAACAAGGAAGAAGAAAGTTTTAAGGAAAAAGCTGAACAAACATGCAAGGTAAATGCAGAAAGGAAAAGAGCCTTTTATTTTTCAGTATGGTCTTTCTCATGGAGAAGCCTCAAGGCCACAGCTCCAGTAGAAATCACATTTTGGGGTAAGGAAGGGAAGACTCAGTGAGGAAATAGAGGGAGCAGATTTAGAAAACTCTGTTTAAGGCCAGGTGGCAGTGGCTCATCTCTGTAATCCCAGCATTTTGGGAAGCCAAGGCAGGTGGATCACTTGAGCCCAGGAGTTTGAGACCCACTTGGGCAACATGGCGAAACCCCATCTCTACTAAAAATACAAAAATTAGCCAGGCATGGTGGTGTGTGCCTGTAGTTCCGAGGACTGCTTGAGCCAAGGATGTCAAGGCTGCACTGAGCAGTGATCCTGCCACTGCACTCCAGCCTGGGCGATGGAGCAAGATCCTGTCTCAAAAAACCAGAAAGAAAGAAACCAGTGGAGGGAAGTTGAGAAGGGGGCAGTCCTTAACAAGTGGATAGCTGGGTTGAGAGAAGCAAAAGCGAATTTATAGGGTTTCTAAAGGCAGGGGCCAGGAGAGCTGAAGAGGTGAGAGTTCTGGGGGTGGAAGGGGCTAGCAGGAGCTGAGGGAGTGAAGTGCTCATTCTGGACATGGGGAAGGAAGACAGACCACCTCTCCCTCTGAAACTCCTCCTGCCACTTTCTCTTTCTCATGATAGCTGTCCTTCCTCCCCTCATTCCCCTATTCATTTATTCTCACTCTCTCTCTCTCTCTCTTTCTCTGTGTGTGTGTGTGTGTGTGTGTGTGTGTGTGTGTGTGTGTGTTGTTTCTTCTCTCTCCTTGCCTTATTCCTGCTTGAAACAATTGGGAATACCTCACTAATTTTATCTATTGTCATTCAGGTTCAAAGACATTGCTGATTCTCTAAATTTGGTGTTAACAATAAAACACAGTGTTTTGACAGCAGCCACAGGACTTGGCAGTCCCAAAAGGGAATTCTGGAAGAGAGGAGAGGCCCCAGTCAGGGTTGTCTTTTTCTGGAGTTCATAACCTTCACAAGACTTTTATGCAATTATTCTTGTGTGTGTATGTACTCACCTACATTTTTAGGGAATAGGATTCTACTACATTTATTTATTATCAAACGGAAGGAGGATCAAAAAGGTTCCAGGCCCCACTGCCTTTTATAATATCTCTATCAAATACAGGTGATCAGTTTTAGCTTCTTTATAACAATTTGTGTTCTTGATTTCGATAAGGATACAGCTTAAAAGCTTTTATTCGTAAGAAGTAGGGTTAACATCAAGAATCTCAACTCAGCAATCTTTTGAAATGCAGAATGACTCACATTCCAGTGTCACATTCCAGTCTTCTTTGTTGCTTATCAAAAACCTTAGATAATTTAAGATGGTATCAAAATACTAATGCAGTTTAATTCCTTTGTAAACAGTGTTCACTCTGAAACGTCCCTATTGAAATGCAATTCCTTTTCACTAGTTGAGGCAGTGGGAGTAAAGTGTATTAATGGTCTAAATTTCATCACGTAGCACTGTTCTGACAAAGAAAAGTATTTCCAGATTATGCTGAAAGTTGCTTAGCACCTGTTCCTTAAAATAAATGTGTTTACCTTTTGGTAATGAAGACGCTTGGAAAATAGGCATTTATTTCCATAGTATTAAAAGCATTGGCCAAGTGTAATCGTTCCCAGGGGGAGGATCACTTGTGGTCAGGAGTTCAAGACCAATCTGGGCAACATAGCAAGACCTCATCTCTGCAAAAAATTTAAAAATTAGCCACACAGTTATAGTGAGCTATGATCATGCCATTTCACTCCAGCCTGGGCAATAGAGCAAGACTCTGTCTCTATAAATAAATAAATAAATAAATAAATAAATAAATAAATACACTAATATAGTAAACAGAAAACGCAAGTAACATAATTTTTTTTTAAGTTCCCATTAGATGACTCACTTCAAGAGGGCAGGAACCATTCTGTTCTACATTGTATCCCCCACACTTTATACATAGTAATCATTCAATAAATGTTTATCTTGTTAAAATAATTAATTGGGAAGCATTCTGCTGAGACAGCACCAGTGCCTCAGGTTCCTACACAAGCAAACTAAAACCCAACTCAATGTAAGCACTAAAATGAAACAAACTTAACCAATTAGAAATGACCAACTAACTTCTAGATGAGGCCAAAGGGACTTTTCACCTTAACTTAATTTTTTTTTTTTTTTTTTTGGCCTTGCTTTCACAAACACCTTATAAATGTTTCACCTCATGCTCCCTGGGTGGAATGCTGAACCCCTTGCTGCCTGGTACTGCCCAATTCATGAATTGCTGTCTCCCGAAATAAACTCTGTAACATTTTCATGTGCCTAAGTATATCTTTTAACAATCTAATAAATGAATATAAAATAACAAGTTGATAACAATATCATATCATGCTCTAAAGCATCTTTAGAGGTATATCATTTGGTGAACTTTATTTCATGAAATTGACTCATTAACTGTTTGTTGAGAGCCAGTCCTGCACAGGGCTCCTCCAGGCCCTGGGAATACAATCGTAAATGAGAGGGTTAAGATCCTTCCTTAGGAGCTTTTGGTCTAGTAGGGGGTGGATTACAGGCCATAGTCAAGCAATAGCATAAGGAAGATTATTTCAGGGAGTCAAGAGCACTGTGAAGGTAGTGAATGGATACTATGCTGGGGAGTGTGTGTGCTGCTTGAGAGAGGGTGTCTGGGGAGGAGGTGATGTTCAAGCAGAGATGTGAATGTTGAAAGGATAAGGGAGAAATGCATTGCTGGCAGAGGGCGTCGTCAGGGCAAATATATTGAGAGAATCAGCTTGAAACAGAAAGAAACATAAGTGGCTGGGGGCATTGAGCAAGTGGGAGAAGGATGAAGTGGGAAGGGTAGGCAGAGATCAGATGAAGCAGGGTTTTGAAGGTTATGAGGATTTTGGCCTGAAAAGAGGAACAATGAGGATCTGTGATCCTGAAAAACCCATCTGTCTTTATTTTCTGAATTAAAGGTTAAAATAAGACCAGATTAGTTAAATATTGAAGTGATTTAGAAATAGAAATTCTTGAATGGTGCATCTAATAACTCACCTAAAAAATAAAATTAGGTAGGTGGGCACATTTTCTAGCCATTCTAGATAAATAAGCACTGATTATAATACTTGCTCAACTGAGAGCTTTATGATTCAGAGAAGGAATGTGGTCAACATAATAGGAAAGAATTTTTCCATTCTTTTTTGTGAATTTAGAATTGGCCCCTATACTAGTTTCCATTTCTTTCTCCAACTTTGCATTCTAAATAGTTTGGATCATGATCACAAATTAAAATATATATATATATATTTTTTTAGCCTCACCTAAAAGTTTTTTTTCTTTCAAAAATATTTTTAGAGAAACCGCTTTATAAACTGATTTGAGCAATTTTCGCTTTCAGTTCTCAGCTTGAAGAGGATATGGGTGTGATTTATAGGCATTATTCCAAATGCCAAAAAAAAAATCAATTTCAGCTGTTAAAATTTTCCTTTGAATTGCCTGGTTTTACTGTTGTCTTACCAGAAATGCTATGGTCTGAATGTGTCTTCCAAAATTCATGTTGAAACTTAATCTCCAATGCAATCGTATTAAGAGGTGGGGGTCTTTAGGAGCTGATTAGGCCATGAAGGCTTCTCTCTCGTGAATAGGATTGAGGCCCTTATAAAAGTGGCTTCACACAGAGTTCAGCCCCTTTTGCTCTTCTGCTTTTCTGTCATGTAAGAACACAGCAACAAGCTGCCATCTTGGAAGCAGAGAACAGCCTTCACCAGATAGATACTGAGCCCCCTGGCAACTTGATCTTGGAGTCCCAGCCTCCAGAACTGTGAGAAATAAATTCCTATTGTTTATAAATTACCCAGTCTCAGATATTTTGTTATTGTAGCATAAATGGACTAAGACAAGGAAAAAAAGAAACAGGAAAAAAAAAAACTTCAAGAAACTTAGCTACTTAATTATTTTCAGAAAGTATAATGGTTTTATATATGCGGTTGATTCTTGAACAACATGGGTTTTTTAACTGCATGCCTCCACTTACACATGTGGATTTTCTTCTGCCTCTGCCACTCTTGAGACAGCAAGACCAACTCCCCTTCTTCCACCTTCCCAACCTACTCAATGTGAAGATGATGAAGATGAAGACCTTTGTCATGATCCACATCCACTTAATAAATGGTAAATATATTTTCTCTTCCTTATAATTTTCTTAAGGACATTTTCTGTTATTTAGCTTTCTTTATTATAAGAATATAGTATATAATGTATATCACATACAGAATATATATTAATTGACTACATTATTGTTAAGAACTTCAGGTCAACCCTAGGCTATTAGTAGTTAAGGTTTTGGGGAGTCCAAAGTGATGCATGGATTTTCAACTGCACAGGGGGTTCACACTCCAAATCCCCATGTTGTTCATGGATCAATTGTACATATGATTTATTTCTCTCTGACTTCATGTTCTCTGGAACATATTCTTAATGAAAGTTTTGAAATAAAGTAGGCAGTACAGGGTAGAAGTTAAGAAAACAGCCTTGAGTTTGTCTGCTGTGGACCTTAGGTAGACTATTTACATGATCTTTGTAAGCTTCAGCTGTTTCATTTGTAAAATAAGGTTGTGTGGGATTTAAATGATAATATGTTATTATTTGTAAATATATGTTCCCAAGGTGAAATTAAACTTGCTTAAAAAAAAACTGTGAGCTAACTACACGTATTTTCTTCATAATTTATCCAGTCTGTGTTATTCCGTTATAGCAACAGAAAGATGAAGTTTACTGCCCGGGAGCAGTGGGTCACGCCTGTAATCCCAGGACTTTGGGAGGGCGAGGCAGGCGGATCACTTGAGATCAGGAGTTCAAGATCAGTCTGGCCAACAGGGTGAAACCCTGTCTCCATTAACAATACAAAAAAAGAGTAGCCAGGTGTGGTGGCACACACCTAGAATCCCAGCTACTCAGGAGGCTGAGGCATGAGAATCACTTGAACCCAGGAGGCAGAGGTTGCAGTGAGGCGAGATCGTGCCACTGCAGTCTCCAGCCTGGGTGATGACGTGAGACACTGTCTCCAAAAAAAGAGAAAGACTAACTTTAGTTAGCTCATGGTTCTAGAAGCTGAGAAGTCCAAGAGCATGGTGCTGGCATCTGGTGAGAATCTTTTTGCTGTGTCATAACATGGCAGAGGGCATCACAAGGCAAGAGAGCAAGAACAAGCATGTCAGCTCACATTTCTCTTCCTCTTCTTGTAAAACCACTAGTCCCATCATAGAGGCCACACCCTAATAACTTTAATCCAAATTACCTCCCAAAGGCCCCTACCTTCATCAACATATACATTGGGGAATTGAGTTCCCAACATGAAATTTGGGGGACACATTCAAACCATAGCACTAACTCTAACTCTCAGTTATTTATCTTATACCCCAGTTATTTGTGCATTCTTATTTTGGCATGTATGACTTAAACCACCATTAATTATTATCACATGATTAACTTTGGTAATAACCGCTCTTTTTTCATGGGTGCTATTCCCATCTTTAAATCTTCTTTTCTTTTTTTTTTTTTTTTTTTTTTTTTGAGATGGGGTCTCACTCTGTCACTCAGGTTGGAGTGCTTTGGCACAGTCTCAGCTCACTATAACCTCTGCCTACCAGGTTCAAGTGATTCTCCCACCTCAGCCTCCCAAGTAGCTGGGACCACAGGTGTGTGCCACCACACCTGGCTAATTTTTTGTATTTTTGGTAGAGATGAGGTTTCACCATGTTGCCCAGGCTGGTCTCAAATTCCTGAGTTCAGGCAATCCACCTGCCTTGGCCTCCCAGTGTGCTGGGATTACAGGCATGAGCCACTGCATCTGGCCTTACACCTTTTGTTCTTCTTTTTCAGAGACAGGGTCTTGCTCTGTTACTCAGGCTGGGGTGCAGTGACTCAATCAGAGCTCACTGTAAACCTCAAACTTCTGGGCTCTAGCAATCCTCCTTCCTCAGCCTCTCGAGTAGCTGGGACTACAGGCATGTACCACCATGCCCAGCTAATTTCTTTTTTTTTTTTTTTGAGACAGAGTCTTGCTCAGTCACCCAGGCTGGAGAGCAGTGGTGCGATCTCAGCTCACTGCAACCTCCACCTCCCAGGTTCAAGCAATTCTCCTGCCTCAGCCTCCTGAGTAGCTGGGACTACTGGTGTGTACCACCGTGTCCGACTAATTTTTATATTTTTATAAAGATGAGGTCTCTATATTTTTGTAGAGACAGGGTCTTGCTATGTTACACAGGATGTTCTCTAACTCCTGGTCTCAAGTGATCATTTTGCCTCGGCCTCCCAAAGTGCTGGGATTACAGGCATGAGCCACCACACCTGGCTGCATAGTATCTTAAATCCATGGGATAGGGATTATATTTTATATCTGTTCCTTACTGGTTCCTAGGTGAGTTCTGAATACAAAGCAGGTGTCCATTTATTATTTATAAGTTAAGATTACAATGTTACCTCCTGAGGACTGCTGAGTCATTTATACAACCATCCAAAAGACTGGTTAATATGTAACGTAATAACTTGTTGGCTCCTTCAGGTGTAAGCCAAAAATACAGTTCTAGTCCGCATCAGCCCACAAAGGATGAACAAAGGTTGGCAAGTGCTGCTCTTAAAATGCACACATCTTTTTAACCAATTTAGTCATTCAACAAATATCTGTTGAGTGTCTACTGTGTACCAGGTTCTGTCCTAGACTCTGAAGAGACAGCAGCGAGACAGACAAAGTCCATGCCTTGAAAGTTATGATTTTCTTTGCTTGAGTTTTATTATCTGAACTAATTCAGAAAAAGTCAAAATGATTGTT
The DNA here is from genome assembly GCF_028885625.2 of Pongo pygmaeus. Lineage (NCBI taxonomy): Eukaryota > Metazoa > Chordata > Mammalia > Primates > Hominidae > Pongo > Pongo pygmaeus. Next base: position 135,156,127 of record NC_072373.2, on the reverse strand, counting down.
CTTAGGTCTTTTACTTAACCAGAACCACATGGGCCCAAGGACAGCTGCACAATCAGCCTTGCCTTTCTATTATGGAACATACCTGTGCTTCCAGAATAAACTCCAAACATCTAAGTGTACAAAGTCTTCTTCACATAGAATGTCTCACTGACAACTAGGTTGGCCAAAAGGGCTCTCATATTCTATGTTCTAGTCAGTGGCCTGCTTTTAGTAATTCAGTAAAGCAGCTGTATCCAGAAAACCTTTTTTTCTATGGTCCTCTTTCTGTCTTACTGTCTTACTTGGCTCCCTCTCACCGAGCTCATCAGTCATCTTCTCCAGGAAGCTTCCTTTGTCCTCCTACTCCATCTGGGTAAATACACACTTCTGGGTTCCCATGACTTTTAGTTTTTAATCTATATAATAGAATTTAATGCCCTGTATTACAGTTGACTGTGTATGCTCCTTAGATTTAAAGACTAATTCTTTTATTACTGTGATGACTGTAATAAAAGAAAAAAAGTAAGAAGAAAGGGAGGGTGTGTGGTGACATTGACAAGAATTCTCCCCAGAGCTCATTTTTTAGAGTCAGACCCATTTGTGTCAAACCCAGCAACACCAATTATTAGTTATGAAGCTCTGAGCACGTTACTTATCTCAGTTGGGTCTCTTGACCCTGGCACTAATCATTTGCTTAATGAAAGAATAGTAATCATTATTAGAGGCTTAATTAATTATGATAGCATGACTCTGTGCAGGCACTGTTTTCAGCACTTTTTACAAATTTCCCTATAATCTAACATAACCCTGTGAAGTGAGTAATGTTATATCCCTTCTATAGATAAAAATGAAGAAACTGTGGCCCAGAGAGGGTGACCTGCCCAGGTTAGTCAGAGGGGCTCCGGGGTCCATTCACTGAACTATTACACTCTAGTTACTGGCTGCAAGGGAGAATAGGGGAAGAGAGACAAGGATGAGCTCAAAGAACCCCCTGCTCCCATCAAGAAAAGCATCCTTCGCTACTCTCATTTACTGGGAATTATCCCGCCAATACCCCAGAAGTGCCGGTCTTCAGTCTAACATTCCTTCTGTTATGGTCTGAATGTTTGTGTCCCCTCAAAATCCTCATTGAAATTTAAAACCGAAGGTGATGGTATTGGGAAGAGGGGTCTTTGGGGGGTGATTAGGTCACACAGATGGTGCCCTGTGTATGGGATTAGTGCCTTATAAGAAGAGGTAAGAGAGCTAGCCTGCCTTCTTTACTCCATAAGAGGATACGACAAGAAGTTGGCAGTCTGCAACGAGGGAAAAAAAAACCTTCATCAGACACTGGATCTGCCAGTCCTTGATCTTGGACTGCCCAGCCTCCAGAACTATGAGAAGTAGATGTTTGCTGTATGAGCTTCTCAGTCTATGGTAATTTGTTAGTGATGTCCATGCTAACTAAGACAGAAATTGGTACTGAGAAGTAGAGTGCTCCTGTAACAAATACCTAAAAATGTCAAAGCAGCTTTGGAATTAGAAGTTTCAAAGTGCATGCTAGAAGAAGCTGAGATTGTCACGATGGGATGTTTAAAGTCAATTCTGGTGAAGGCTCAAAATAGTAAAAGAAGAGCTCTAGAGGAAGCTTTTATCTTCTTAGAGAATATATAAGTAATCATGGACAGAATGTTGGTAGAAATAAGAATGATAAAGGCCATTTTGATGAGGTTTCAGATAGAAATGAGGAACACATTAGCAGACAGTGGCCAAAAGATGATCCTCATTATAAAATGGCAAAGAATTTGGCTGAATTGTGTTCATGTTCTACTGTTTCGTGGAAGGTAGAATTTGTGAGTGATAAAGTGGACATTTAGCTGAAGAGGCATCTAAGTAAAATGTTGAAGAAGTGGCTTGGTTCCTCCTAACTGCTAACAGTAAAATGTGAGAAGAGAGAATGACTTAAAGATGGAATTTTTAAGCAAAAGGAACTAGAACATAATTTTCTGAAAAATCCTCAACCTATCTGTATTGCAAAAAAAATATGAAAGGCACGTTTGGAAGAGGACACTCAGGGTGTGTGGCCAAGAAACCATTCAATAAGGAGATTAGGTGTGAACCATGAATTTAATCAGCTCCCCACAGATAAACTGACAGTTTAACTTGAAGGGGAAGGAGAGGGAAGGAATGAAGGAAGGATGTCAGAAGTCTTGGATTTTGCAGGACAGTACCTTAGAGCTATTTGGCTGCAAATGTGCACTATTCTCCAAGACAAGGGAAGAATGACCGTGAAAGCGATTCACAGATCATCAGGGCTGCTTCCTTAGTTTTGAAATGAGGAGCTGTTGCCTTGTTTTCAACAGGTCAGATGATCCTCACTCAAAGCTGTGCAGGCTTGACTCCAACCCAGCAAGACCCTTGGGGGCAGGACCCCTGCCTGTCAGAGCCACAGGATAGGGACTGCAGCCTCAGTGGGTGTGGAAGGTGAGACTGCCACACAGGGGGTCCCAAAGGCAGGACCGTTTCTCCAGCAGGCCTGGAGGGCAGAGTGCAGAGCTAGGAGACTTAAGAACCCATGGAGTTTGCCTTGCTAGATTTGGGCTTATTTGGGACCCGTCACGCCTTCCTTCTTCCCTATTTTTATCTCTTCAAATAGGAATATCTACCCTATGCTTGTTCCACCGTTGTATTTTGGAAGTACATAACTTGTTTGGTTTTATAAGTTCACAGCTGGAGAGGAAATTTGCCTCAGTATGAATTGTATGTGGAGTCTTACCCATATCTGATTTAGATAATACTTCAATGAGACTTCAGACTTTAGATTTTGGAGTTGATGCCAGAATAAGTTAAAAATTGGTGGTAGGGCTGGGGAGCTGTTGGAATGGAATTACCAACTGTATTTTGCGTTTGAGAAGGACATAAGTTTTCAGGACCATGGGCGGAATGTGACAGACTAAATTTTTGTGTCCTCCTGAAATTCATATGTTGAAATCTAATCCCCAGTATGGTGGTATTTGGAGGTAGGACCTTATTAGATCATGAGTATGGAGCCATCATTAATGAATGGGGTTAGTGCCCTTATAAGAAGAGATCAGAGAGCTAGCTTGCTCTCTCTACTCCATGTGAGGATACAAAAATAAGTCATCAGTCTGCGAGCCAGAAAGAGGGTCCTCACCAGAACCCAACCATCTTAAGCTTGAACTTTCAGCCTCTAGAACTGTGAGAAATAAATTTCTGTTGTTTATAAGCACTCAGTCTATGTTATTTTGTTAAAGCAGGAAGGTGACTAAGACACCTTCCTTTTATCTCAAACTCTCTCCTAGCTACTAAACAGATCTCATATAAACATACTAATTATGTCTGTTTTGCGGATCTAGCAGGAAAACACAGCTCCGAATACTAAAGAGCCTTTCTTCTTTATTTGTGACTGTCATCTTCTCTGACAGACCAAGCAGCTTTGGAAGATCTGTGTGGGAAAACAAGGTCACCACCTAGCCAGCCAGTCTATCTTCACACTCACAGGAGACTTTATTAATTGACAGAGAGATGTCAGTTTCCCTTCCAATTTCTGAAATTTCCTTTTCACTCACTATTCCATTTAATGCATAGGCTTGGCTTTTACACATTATACATAATTTCCTTCTAAAATAATTATACAAATACCTCTAAGAATGGTGCGTCTCAATATAGAAGCATGGTCAATAAAGTAGATGACCCTCCACTGAAAATGACCCCCCAACTTTACCCCCACCCACAGTAGCCCCCTTAGCTAGGCTTGTATTCTTTTACCCTCCCCTCTAAGTTTAGCTGATTAGAAGTCTGAAGATGCCCCAGTTGATCCTCTTACCTGGGTATTTGAAGTTGAATTTCTTGTTTGGTCACTTAAACTGAGGTCTTATAAATTTAGAAGCAATCTTATATGTAGAAAAACAGAGAAAGCAGGTTTAAAAGTTAGGTAACAGGTTCTGGCTTCCTCAATAAAATCCCAATATAATACTAGCTCAAGTGAGATCTGTGTTTCCCTCTTATATAAGAGTCTGAGGCTAATAATCACATTAGCTCCATGGAGTTGGGGACCCAGGCTCCTTTCACCTTGTTGCTCTGCCATTCTCCACCTGTAATTCTGTTGCTAGGTTAAAGACAATTACTTCAACTTCTGCCATCTTATTCACACCCAGGCAGCAAGGAGGGAAAAAGAGGAAAGGAGGCGCCCATTCCTTTCTATTTAAGAGTGTAACCTGGAAGTTGTACATATCATTTCTGCCCATATTGCATTGGCTAGAGCCTAGTAAATGCCTACAATTAACAGCAAGGGAAGCTTGGAAATGCATCTGTCAGCTGAGTGGCTAAGTGTTCAGCTAAAACTCTCTTTTCAGAGAAAAAGGGGAAGAGTGACATCACAGGTACAACAAACAGCCTCTGCTCATCTCCACAGATAAAACTGATCTCCAGGAAGTGAGCACGAAGTTGAGGCTCAGAATAAAAGCAGCTGTGAGAGACTTGGGGCCTCCAAGAGACAAGGAGAGCAACACTGGTTCCTGTTAGCATCCAGTTCTTGGGTTCTATCCCTCATTGAGACGCAGAAGCTTTCCTTCCCTTGTGTATAATAAATTCCTGGCTTTGCATAAGCCAGCCCAAGTGGCCTTCAGTTCCCTGAAACCAAAACATCTTGTCTAATACAAACTCATTATATGCTCCTGGAGGGCAAGGGTCACATTTTACTTTTTTATTCCCAACCCAGGGTTTAGGTAGCACCAATGCTCAGTAAATAAATACTGATTTGACTTAATGTATTGCTTCCTTTTGCAGCTGGATGCATTTGCTATCTGTCTCCATCATTTTTTGCCAGTTATAGAATGTAGGCCTCCGAATTCCCTCAAAAAAACAGAGAAGGTGGAGTCATGAGGAGATCAAGGAATGTCTTAATTTGAGAACTGAAGAGGAAAGTACTAACAGTTTTGGCACAGCTCTTCCCTGAAATCTGTCAGCACTAAGGGAAGGGCCAGCAGCAATAATACAGCAGCAATCTTCATGGCACTGTCAGGCAAATCAGGAGGGCTACAAGGGCCTGTTTCTCTCCCCTCTGGGGACAAATGCTTGTGGCTGTGAGTTAAATACCAATGCAATCAGCTCACTCTCAAATGAAACTGCTCTAGCCCAGACTTGGAGAACAGTCTTGCATGAAACTTTTTTTTCCAGTGTTTTAAATTTAACCAGCTGGAAAGAAGTATAATTTTATTAAATCTTTTTGGCCGGGCATGGTGGCTCACGCCTGTAATCCCAGCACTTTGGGAGGCCAAGGCAGGCAGATCACCTGAACTCAGGAGTTCAAGACCAGCCTGGCCAACATGGCAAAACCCCGTCTCTACCAAAAATACAAAAATTAGCCAGGCGTGGTGGTGTGCACCTGTAATCCCAGCTACTCAGGAGACTGAGGCAGGGAGAATTGCTTGAAACCAAGAGGCGGGGGTTGCAGTGAGCTGAGATTGCACCACTGTGCCTGGGTGACAGAGCAAGACTCTGTCTCAAAAAAAAAAAAAATCTTTATAAAATGAAAGATTTGCTTTTTTTTTTCTAGACGGAGGCTCGCTCTGTTGCCCAGGTTGGAGTGCAGTGGCACAATCTTGGCTCACTGCAAGCTCTGCCTCCCAGGTTCATGCCATTCTCCTGCCTCAGCCTCCCAAGTAGCGGGGACTACAGGCGCCCGCCACCACGCCCGACTTCTTTTTTGTATTTTTAGTAGAGACAGGGTTTCACCATGTTAGCCAGGATGGTCTCGATCTCCTGACCTCATGATCCGCCCACCTCGGCCTCCCAAAGTGCAGGGATTACAGGCATGAGCCACTGAGCCCAGCCTGAAAGATTTGCTTTTTAAATGGGAAATCTGCATTCTGTCAAAGGGATAAAAAATAATGCTCGACTAGTTCATTTGATACAAAGGCCAGCACAACACTACCCAAATACATGCTTTTGTTGATCATCTTTGACAGAAAATAAAGCACAGGGTTTTGAGAGGTTTGCTGCCTAACAAGGGCTTTTAAGCTGCATTCTGTGGTATCATAATAAAAACTGCAGGGTTCATGTTAAACCAAATAATTTTACATGTCAGCCTGGCATGTAGAAGGTATTCAGTTAGTTCTTGCTGAATAAGTATATTTCAAACTGTTGCTGAAAGAATAGTCTAGAAACATCTATATGTGATACATTCACATTTGACTCTCAAACCACACAGAATTTGTTAGTGAATACCAAAATTAGCTTCACAGATACTGGGAAGGAAATCAAGACTATTGGGGAGGGAACGGGGTAGAAAGGGAGGTATGTGGAGTAGGAGTGGGAGCCAGGGAGCTTTTAGTGTACAATGACCGAAAAATTGTAAATTACCATATTGCTACCTTCTGCTTTATACCAAGTTTGTCCAACCCGCAGCCTGCGGGCTGCATGCAGCCTAGGATGGCTTTGAATGTGGCCCCACACATATTTGTAAAGTTTCATAAAACATTATGAGATTTATGCTTGGGTCTTTTTTTTTCTTTTCTCATCTTATGTCATTAGTGTTAGTGTATTTTATGTGTGGCCCAAGACAATTCTTCTTCCAATATGGCCCAAAGAAGCCAAAAGATTGGACACCCCTGCTCTATACATTATAGTGTATAATTTTATTTTATTTATTTATTTTTTTGAGACGAGTTTCACTCTTGTTGCCCAGGCTGGAGTGCAATGGTGCAATCTCAGCTCACTGCAACATCCGCCTCCTGGGGTCAAGCGATTCTCCTGCCTCAGCCTCCCAAGTACCTGGGATTACAGGCATGTGCCACCATGCCCGGCTAATTTTGTATTTTTAGTAGAGACGGGTTTTCTCCATGTTGGTCAGGCTGGTCTCGAACTCTCAACCTTAGGTGATCCGCCCGCCTTGGCCTCCCAAAGCATTGGGATTACAGGTGTGAGCCACCGTGGGCAGCCTACAGTGTATAATTTTTACAGCGCTAAAGACTCTTAACATTTTTATAATTTTAGAGAAGGGTCACTGAAGACACAATGCTGCTTGGAGCGTTTTTATCCTTTACTCATTTAAGAACATTTTTTCAGATCCTATGTTTCTGAGTCGTTTTTTGAAAATGATATGTTTGTTTACCGATATTAAATTAGGTGATGCTGCGATACCACTCTTTCCCAAACAAATATGTTTCCTTCAGAGATAACTAGTTCAGCCCATCCCCAGGTTCAATGAGTCACTAAGAGGACTCACAGGACTCAGCCTACTATCATGTAACACTAATGGCTATGATTTATTCCAGCAAAAAGATAACAAGCACAATCAGCAAAGAGAAAAGGCATCTGGGGTGAAGTCTGCGGAAAACCAGGCACAAGCTTCTAAGGCTCCTCTGTCAGTAAAATCACAAAGCATAAATTAACCCCACAGCAGCAAGTTCTGTATGTGAAAACAGGTGTGAAATGTTGCCAACCAAGGGAGCTCGTTAGAGACTCGGTGCCCCAGGTTTTTACTGGAGCCTGGTCATGTAGGCAGCCCCAACCTGGCACATATGGAAAATCCGGCTTCCCAGAAGAAAGCAGGTGTTCAGTACAAACCACATTGTTTGCACAGTCTGGCACAATAAACCACTTTTATCAGTTAATGGTGGGAACCCTCGCAAAATCTCAGTTCTCTCCCACATACCAGCCAAGGGCCAACCTTGCAAGCCGGCCTTTACACAGGCAGTAGTTCGGGCCTGCTATATTAATTATTTTCTGCACAACATCATCAACAGAGTGTCAATAATCATGATAGTGACATTTACAAGTTTGATGGGGTTCTTTTTGCCCCCGAAGCTGATGTCTAGTCCCTTTCTTCATCATGAAATTAACATTTATGGAGCCCTTATCACATGCCAGGCACATGGTTTAAATCTTTCAATATTTACAGTAAATGGGTCCTGTTTTTGTCACAGTTGTACAGATGAGAACATTTAGATCCAGCTGAATGATTTAAGTAAATTGCCCAAAGTCTCACAACTAATAATTTGTAGTGCTGGGATTGGACCAGGAGGGCCTAACTCTGGAATAGGCACTGGGGAAGTTCTCAACAGTTTCACCACACACCTTCCCTTTCTTCTCTTTCTTTTCTTTTTTCTTTTTTTAATATGGTCATCAAAAACAATTACACATTCACAACACATACACACACACACACACACACCCCCCTATATCTCCCCATATTGTATGGACAGAACACAAATACAACAAGGTATATAACCTGGTGCAGACTGGCCTTCCAATATGCATTCAGATGAATGAATAATGAAGCACAACATCTGAATGTCTAGCATTTAAGTACCGCATCCTTAAAATATCAACATCATGTCAACTCCTGAAACTCAGTAGAAGGACCCTAATGAAAGAAAACCTATGCAAGCCTCACCAATAAGTGCTTTGGTTACCTGTCCATTTGGACCTGGTTTGTTTGTTTGTTTTGTTTTTTATCTTTTGAAGTTGAGAAGATTGAATGTCATATTTGAAATAATGCACATATTCATCACCAACAATTTTTTTGAGGCCTTACAATGTGCAGAGCACAGAATTACTGCCCTCTTTTCAGAGATGTGTCATCAGCAGCTCTGCTGGAACTACCCTAGAAAATTTGGCCAGGGTTCTCGCTCTTGCTGTGTCTGGCCAAACCAGTAGGTTTGATCTGGGAATATAACCTCAATATTTGCCACCCGTGTTTCCATCAGAATGGAAGGGATTATAGACTTCATCAGGTTCGACTAAGTGATCTTCCCTGAATGGATTATCCAAGACAGCTGCTCAACAAAAGAAACCACTGCTAGCTCTCTGCACATAAAATAAAATTTTTTTAAACTTCAAAAAAATTAAAATAAATTAAAGCCAAGAGCCATGAACAATTGAAAGCATCTGATGCCTGCCTGGTGTTCCCAGTTCCTGCTGGAGCTCAGCTTCAGCCCAGGTGAGACCAGACGCTGTTGTCATATAACAGGCTTAGCCAAACATGTGGATTTGATTTGTCAGAAAGTTAAACTGGGGACTCCAGTGCCTTTTGAAAGATGTAATCCGCTCCAGAGACCTTGCAAAGGGCATGGCTGACCTTGCATCTGTTGTGAAACTGGTAATACCCTTAAGGCAGGGAGGAAAGCAAGTTTTGACAGAGCAGAATTGAGAAGCACGAAGCTGCCAGGAAAGCAGAGGCAGAAAGTATAAAGTAAGAAAATAATGATAACTGATTTCTTCTTTGCAATTGATTCTTTCAGGACGCTATCCCAAGGTAATAATAAGACCTAATGTATACGATGCTTTATTGGTTTTTTTCAAAGTGCTCTCACATGTATGATCTCACATCCTCTTCACAGCAGCCTGGAAAGGAGGCCAGATCTGCATTATTACGCCCATTTTACAGATGTGACATAGGCATAAGGATAATGTGACTTTTCCAATATCTTGGAACTAGTGACTTGTCTTTTAATCTTGGTCAGTGCTGCTCAATCTTCAATGTCCAGACAAACCACTTGGGGATCAGCGGTTCAGTAGGCCTGGGGTGGGCTCAAGAGTCTTCATTTCTAACGAGCTCCCAGCTCATACAATAAGAAATCAGAATGCAGAATGCATTACTTTTAAATTGGTTATTTTTTCTTAATGTGAAATAAAGCCTTCATTCACAAAGAGCATAAAATTGCACAGATGCTTAAAAATATTAATATAGTCCAAATACCATGTGACCCACTACCTGGGTAAGAATTAGAACATGACCTGAAGGCTTCTCCCTCATGGCACCTCACCCCCATTAGCCCTCTGTCTCCTCCCAGGAGAAAACACTGTCTTGGCTTTTGTAATAATTATTTTCTAGCTTTTCTCTAGGAAATGGATGTTTTGAAGAGTTTTTTTTTTTTTTTTGTCGTTGCCCTGGTCCCTGATACTTTTAAATCACCAGTATTTCACACATGAAAAAGGTACACAGGCCAAAGAGGTAGATCTTATCTTTTGAAATCTTTAGTAGGAAAATCCCCTAGAGGAGTCCAACTGGGGTTTGCTCTGCAAAAGTGTTCATAAAGAGAGGGTATCACCTGCACAAAATACTAACTTTAGGAACGGAGTGTCGTGGGAAAAAAAATGGACCCTGGCTCCTTGCTACTATATCAAGTCAATATTTAACAAATCAATTAGAGACATTCCGAGTCTAATTCTGATGGCGGGACAGATAAGAAATGTCAGTATCCAGACGAGATAATGAAACAGATGAGGAGGACGTTGCTAAATGTTCTGTCTGCCTTAGGTAGTCTCGCTTACAGTGTTTCCTATTTCTTTCATTTGATGAAATCATCATGCCTAATTTTCAAGAAAACAAAATTTCCTAAAACAACTGCCTGTAAATATTATATTTCCTTTGTTCAGCCCCCAGTCTGATTAAAAGTTGGACTGGCAGCACATTCAAAGGGGCAAGAGCATAAGAGCTGCCAGTGGTTGTATTTAGTACCAGGTGTCTAGGAAGTCTTGATGTAACACACAGAAGGATAGAAATTTCTCAGATAGCTTGTGACTAGGCCTGGGAACTTAACAGAGAAGAAGGCCAAAAAAGGCTCCTGCTTCTCTAGAAAGTGACCCTCCCTCAGGCAGTCTCTACTATGTGTGTATCAGTTAACTATTGCTGTGTAACAAATCATCCCAAAATGCAGTAGTTTAAAACAACAACCATTTCTCATGATTCCTTGATTTGGCTGGGAGATTATGGTGCTGGTGTCCCCTGGACATACTTTGGCTGAGGGCCAGCTGGGCTGGAAGGACCAACATGGTTTCATGTACAGAGCTGACGGTGCTGGCTGTTGTCTTGGGTACCTCAGATTTCCCTTTTTTTTTTTTTTTTTTTTTTGAGATGGAATCTCGCTCTGTCGCCCAGAGTGGAGTGCAGTGGTGCAATCTCAGCTCACTGCAAGCTCCGCCTCCCGGGTTCACACCATTCTCCTGCCTCAGCCTCCCAAGTAGCTGGGACTACAGGCGCCTGCCACCAAGCCCAGCTAATTTTTTGTATTTTTAGTAGAGACAGGGTTTCACCGTGTTAGCCAGGATGGTCTCGATCTCCTGACCTTGTGATCTGCACGCCTTGACCTCCCAAAGTGCTGGGATTACAGGCGTGAGCCACCACGTCTGGCCAGATTTCTTCATTCTTAAATGTTAGACCTAGGGATGCTAAATATTCAAGATTTTAATGAGCCTCAGTTATTAAACCACTGGTAGCTTGAAATCAGCCATGGTGGGAATACTTTTACCACAAAAACATAAGCAAATGCTGTAAATCAAGTCTCTTTCTGTGGAATGCTGGTTTACCAGAACATTACTGCCTACATCTGTGTGTGCCTTGTAGAGCCTTACACCACGTGGCTGCTCAGTATGTCTGTTAAATTGAATCCTCAGTTAAGAGACAGAGAGTTGTAAACAATGCTGCAGTCTTAGTGTCAAAAAATATCCAAAAACTTATAAAATTAGGGGACTAGGTCCAAGATAGCTGAGTTTCTTTTGGGGATATGCAATGATCACCACACACACACACACACACACACACACACACACACACACACACTCCCTCTCTCTCTCTCTCTCTCCCCCACTCTCTGTCTTTCTTTCTCCCTGCATATTGTAAACAGCATCAGCAGCTCTGTTAATTTAAACTGTTACAGTTTTTGGATGGGGAGTTTCTGACTCTGGCATAAGTGTAATTATACACTTATATCCTGAAATATAAATGTAATCATCTAGTTTCCCACAGGACAGGAGTCCATAAAGCTACACTGATGTGTCTGAGAAAGATATGAAGGTGAAGAAGAGATAGGACAGTCAAGAGGCATACCTCGCCATGTATCTTTATTTCTGTCCTCACTGTGTTGTCTGTGTTCTGGCATATTTTGACTTGCGCCTTTCTATGGCTGTCTCTGCACATATCTCTGTCTCTTCTGCTGTTGACTAGAGTGGGTAGTTTGTCTAGTTTTCTCTGAATTTGTTTGGGTCCCCCTCAGATCTCTATCCTGGTGAAAGAGGAGTGTGCATAGCAAGGCTGGTTAGTTGCCTTTTCTGCATAGATTGCTATGTTTCTTGGCTAAGCATTCCCCAGGGCCTTGGAAAGCACTGACCCCCTGCATTTCCAGGACTTGTTTGCATCCGGAAAATGACTAATTAGGTCCTTGGGACTTCCTTACGTTCCTATCCCAGGTATCTTCTTTGCTTCTTCCACTGCCTTTTTTTTTTTCTTTTTCCTTTTTTGACTGGCCAGAAAAAAGTAAAGAACAAAAGTAAAGCTCATAAACATAGTCTATCCACTTTTACTTGTGTTGCAAAACAGTCTCCTGTGCTGCTGGCTTTCCTTCCTTTGCCCAGTCTTAAATGTTAGCGCTCCCCAAGGTTTTGTCTTTTGACCTTTGACTTCCGCCTCCTCTCACTTACTGGGTGGTCCTGGGTGATTTAATCCACTCCCTATTACTGAAACTGATGGCCCAAGCCAGACAGCCCCAGAGCCATGTATTCACTTACCTACTGGACATCTCTACTGGAATATCCCATATGTTCTCAGTGCTTACATTCTGATCGACACTCATTGCCTATTTCCTTAAACCTCAGCTTATAGGAGACACTCTAGACATCTTCTCCCTCATCTTCAGACCAATCCTATTGAGTCTACCTGTTTCAGTTATCCATTGCTGTATAAAAAACTACCCTAGGCCAGGCGCTGTGGCTCACGCCTGTAATCCCAACACTTTGGGAGGCCAAGGTGGGTGGATCATTTGAGGTCAGGAGTTCAAAACCAGCCTGGCCAACATGGTGAAACCCCATCTCTACTAAAAATACGAAAAGTAGCTGGGCGGTAGTGGCACACACCTGTAATCCCAACTACTCAGGAGGCTGAGGCAGGAAATTCACTTGAGCCTGGGAGGCGAAGGTTGCAGTGAGCCGAGATCATGCCACTGCACACTAGTCTGGGCAACAGAGTGGGACCCTGTCTCAAATAAATAAATAAATAAATAAATACAAATACAAATTAAAAACTACCCTAAAACTTAGTGGCTTAGAATGATTTATTATTTCTCATGATGCCATGGGTTGCCTGGGTATTCCTCTGTTGGTTTCCCCTGGGCTCCTTCATGTGTCTGCATAAGTTAGTGACAGCTGGGCTGGAAGGCCTAAGAGGGCCTCCCTCACACGTCTGACAGTTGATGTTGGGGAATGGTTGCTGGCTAGAGAGCCTCAGTTCGTCTCCATGTGGCCTCTCATCTTCCACTAGGCCAGACTGCCTTCCTTGCATTGGAGTCTCAGGGCAGCTTTCCAAATGAACAAAGGCAGAAGCTGCCAGGCCTGTTAGGCCTAAGCTTCAGGACGCTTAGGTCATGTCTGCTGCATTGTATTTGTCAAAACAAGTCACAAGTCCAGCCCAGATCCAAGGGGGTGGAAAAATGAACTCCAACTCCTCCAAGGGAGAAGCAGCAAGGTCACACTGCAAAGGAGCATACAAACTGGGATGGGAGGAATTTATGAGCATAAAACAAACTAGCACACTAGCATATGAAGGCCTATGGAATTTGTTCTCTGTCAAGGTCTGTCCCAATCTGACCTGTGTTTTAGGATGATAACTCTGGTGATTTGTGGATATGAGTTAAAAAGGTCAGAGATTAGAAATAGGAATGTACTCCCAGTAGGAAGTACATTTCAGTAGGGCAGGCAAGAAGGAAGAGGGCATTGTACATAGGCTAGGGATGGGGAGTGCATATGGAGAAATGGACACGAGATATTTCTGAAGTAGAATTAGAGAGAGGCCAGTGTTTACTGTATGCTCTGTACCAGCATAGGCGATATAGGGAGATGTGAGTAAGATATTAGTAAGAGATAATCCAGCCAACAAATAGATACTCAAATATTTTTCTGGTTAGTGAGGAACTTAAAATCTTTTTGGGAAAAATGGAAAACCTAGCACAAAAAAAAATGAAGATTCTAGTGAACTACACACCTTTACTTCATCTGATTACAGAACCTCTCTTTCTCTTTTTTTTAATTTTTTTGAGAAGGAGTCTCGCTTTGTTTCCCAGGCTGGAGTGCAGTGGCACGATCTCAGCTCACTGCAACCTCTGCCTCCTGGGTTCAAGTGATTCTCGTGCCTCAGCCTCCTGAGTAGCTGAGACTACAGGCGTGCACAACCATGCTTGGCTAGTTTTTGTATTTTTAGTAGAGACAGGGTTTCAACATGTTGGCCAGGCTGGTCTCGAACTCCTGACCTCAAGTGATCTGCCCACCTTGGCCTCCCAAAGTGCTGGGATTACAGGCATGAGCCACAGTGCCCGGCCACCTTCCCTCTTCTGAACACACATTGTACTTACCATCTGTCCTGTTCTCTGCACATGTAATAATATACTGCCTTCTACTGTTTTGTTTTGTTTTTTTGAGACAGAGTCTCTCTCTGTTGCTCAGGCTGGAGTGCAGTGGTGCAACCTTGGCTCACTGCAGCCTCAACCTCCTGGCTCAGGCCATCCTCTTGTCTCAGCCACCTGAATAGCTGGGGTTCCAGATGTGCTCCACCACACCTGGCTAATGTTGTGTAGAGACAGGGTCTCGCTTTGTTGCCCAGTCTGGTCTTGAACCCCTGAGCTCAAGCAATCCTCCCACCTTGGCCTCCTAAATTGCTGTGAGTAGAGACATGAGCCACTGTGCTGGTCTTCTACTATTATTTAACCTTTTTATTTTTGTTAACCTTATTTTCCTTGCTAGATTTCAAATCTGTGAAAGGTCTAATGACGTGAGGCCAGTCACTCAGGAAATTCACAGAATATGCTCTGTGCCATGTTAGAAGGAAACAAATTGGATGGGGACTCTTGTCAGAGAAAACACCAAAGAGATTAGAGTTGCAGTGGAATAATTCTTAAAAACACACGTAAGACAGCGAGTGTTCACCAAGAAGATTGGTGGCTACCAAATGCTTGCTCCCTTTTCTGTAGCAGAAATTTGTTGGGAAGTGGCTCCGCAGTCAAGGACCATCTTCCCCAGCCCCACCATTCCTCTACATGGAGTCATGTGATTCATTCTCAGCAAAGGAAAGTGAGTGGGAATGGTGGAGGCCACATCCAGGCCACCATGGTTAAGACGCAGATTTGCCTTCTCTATTCTCACTTTCCTTTCTGCCAGCTGGACATAGAGGATGCAGAGGGCCTGGAGGATAATGGATCATGGGTGAAAGAAGCTTGCGTGTCTGAATTACTGCATGGTGGAAAAACTCCCCCCAACAGGGGACTCTGGCTTTGGGCTGCTCTTTAAGAGAGACATAAATTCTTTGTGTTCAGCCACTGAAATGTGGAGGATTATTTGCTACAGCAGTGTATTAGTCAGGGTTCTCCAGACAGATAGGACCAATAGGTTATGTATATGTATAGAAAGAGATCATTGAGATTTATTGTAAGGGATTGGCTCATACAATTACGAAGGCTGGCAAGTTCAAAATCTGCAAGGTAATTAGCCAGGCATGGTGGCATGTGCCTGTAGTCCCAATTACTCAAGAGGCTGAGGCAGGAGGATCACTTGATCCCAGGAGATCAAGGCAGCTGTGATCATGCCACTGGACTTCAGCCTGGATGACAGAGTGAGATTCTGTCTCAACAATCAAACAAACAAACAAAAATTTGCAAGGTAGGCCAGGAGGCTGAAGACCCAGGAAGGGCTGATATACAGTTCAAGTCCAAAGGCCATGTGCTAGTAGAATTTCCTTTTGCTAAGTGGAGGTGAGACTTTTGTTCTATTCACCCCTTCCGCTGATTAGATGAGACCCACCCACATCATGGAGGGCAACCTGCTTTACTCAAAGTTGACGGATTTAAATACTAATCTAATTCAAAAGCACCATGACAAAAACATCCAGAATAATGTTTCACCACTATCTGGGCACTGTGGCCCAGCCAATTAACCATCCCAAGCAGCTAACACTTCCTTTATTTACACCAAGATGTGTTGCGACTAGTAGCCAACCCATGCAGAAATGTCATATTTCTCACTACTTTGTCTTCACTTAGAGGCTGTTCCTACCCTGGTAAAGAAAGACACATTATTTTCAAGGTATATTGAATACCTCAAACTTTCTATCACGATATAATGACTTGTTTGCAAAAGCCCTGGAGAACAGAGCATAATCATGACATTGTAATCCATTATGTCTGCATAGGAAAGGATATGGTCACCTGGGTTTTATTAAACAATTTCTGTCTCTGCCTAGAATCAGAATCAGGCACAGCGAAGATTACCACCAAGGAGCCTGCCCCATGTTTCCATTTTCAACAGAAATAAATGATGGGTTATTCTTGTAGTTGAGTGCCCTTTAGAGTGAGGTCGCCTGACTTCTGTTGTGTTCACTGTTGTGCCTCTCATGTCTTGATTCTTATGATGAAGTTTATAAGCAGGGTAGAACAACAGGACTGAAAAGAGGACGGATATAAACCAGTACCTTAGGGAACAACTAGTAAAATTAACTTCCTTACCTTTGGCAGCAAAAATGGGCACTCAAAAGCTAAACATCTCCTCTGCCCCTTGCCATGTTTTATAAGAAGTGGAGGGGAATTAGTATTATTTCTTGGCTCTAACAATAAAACTAAAAAGTTTGCTACAACCAGCATTCTGATCAATGCCCTGTAATAATCTAGGGAACTTACTGCCCTCTTTATGAAGCCCACCCTTTCCACTCTAGAACTCTTTATTTCTTTTCTTTTCTTTTTTTTTTTTTTTTTTTTAAGATGGAGTCTTGCTCTGTCACCCAGGCTAGAGTGCAATGGCACAATTTCAGCTCACTGCAACCTCCGCCTCACAGGTTCAAGTGATTCTCCTGCCTCAGCCTCCTGAGTAGCTGGGATTACAGGTGCCTGCTACCACGCCCGGCTAATTTTTGTATTTTTAGTATAGACAAGGTTTCACCATGTTGGTCAGGCTGGCCTCGAACAACTGACCTCAGGTGATCCAGCCTCCTCAGTCTCCCAAAGTGCTGGGATTACAGGCTTGAGCTACCATGCCCGGCCAGGACTCTATTTCACAGGCATTTATTCACAAATATCAATTGAGCATCTACTATATATTGCTATATAGCATTACATCAAGAATTGTAAAGAACTCGAAAAAGCACAAGTTGTGGTCTCATACATCTCAATAAACTCAAAATATAATATCCACGTACACTAACTTTGTGTGTGTGAGAGTGTGTATGCTTAAAGGATAATGCTATTCTGCTTTTATTTATTTATTTTTTAATTTTTTGAGTCACTGTGTTGCCCAGGTTGGAGTGCAGTGGTGCAGTCACCACTCACTGCAGCCTGGACCTCCCGGGCTAGGCGATCCCCCTGCCTCCGCCTCCCGAGTAGCTGGGACCACAGGCACACACCACCACATCCAGCTAATTTTTAAAATTATTTGTATCCATGGGGTCTCTCTATGTTGTTCAGGCTGGTCTCAAACTCCTGGGCTCAGGTAATCCTCCCGCCTCAGTGCAGGGATTACAGGTGTGAGCCACTGCGCCTGCCCAAGTCCAGGAGGAATTTAACCCTCTGTCTTCCTCTTGGACTTTCCTTGTCTAGGATATCTGAACACTGTCTATGGCCCGTAGAAGGGGCTGGTTTTATAGATCCCTTACCCTGAAGCCCAATCTGTCTCTCTGATCTCTTTTTAAAAATCCCTTTTTCCTCTGAATTGTAATGGAATTACATAATCACTACTGAGGGGACGTGGGACAGGGACAAGAGGGGATAGGGAGATCTTCTCATTTGTGGGGGAGAGTGGGAGTGTCCGGCAGCCCAGGGGCCTGTGGGCCCGGTCTACTTCCTGAGAGTCCCTCCCTGATTCTAGAAGGAGGCCAGGGCAGACATGGCATGAGGAGGAAGCCTGTTGACTTGTTGACTTGCAAAGAATCTTAGCAAGGTGCCAGAGTGAATGCACCCGGAGACGGGGAAGCCCACCACGTGGACATAGCTTGGTTGCTGCATGTGTAACTAGAAAAAATACAGTTGTCTGTTGCCCACTTCCTGCTTCTCCCTTTTTTTCCCCATCACTTGTTCTTGAAGCTAGTGGGAGTTGGATTCTTCCTGTTTGACCATGTTGGAGGGATATCCTAGCCTTCAGCTCTGTGGCCTGCAAGCCCCTCAGGCCTCTCTCATACCTCAAAGAGGAGAGATGGGGTCAGGAAGAGACATCCTACTTTCACTATATAGTGCAGCTCTTGGTTTATTTATCAGATTGAAATGTTTGTTTGTTTATTTATTTGTTTATTTCAGACAGAGTCTCACTCTGTCACCCAGGCTGGAGTGCAGTGACACCATCTTGGCTCACTGCAACCTCTGCCTCCCGGGCTCAAACGATTCTCCTGCCTCAGCCTCCAGAATAACTGGGATCACAGGCGTGCACCACCACGCCTGGCTAATTTTTGTATTTTTTTTTTTTTTTTAGTAGAGACAGGATTTCACCATGTTGGCCATATGGTCTCAAACTCCTGGGCTCAAGCGATCTGCCTTCCTTGGCTTCACAAAGTGCTGGGATTACAGGAGTGAGCCACCATGCCTGGCCTGGATTGGAAACTTTAGACTGAGGTTTAGGTACTTCTGTTGGGTTCAACCTTCAGTAATTCCTCTAGGCTAGGCTTCAATCCCAGTAACCAAGCTCACCAGTCCTTGCTCCCAAATATAACTGCTACTTTTCTTCTTTTTTTTTCAAGCTGAACCTCAAAAAGTTAGCCTGGTGAGGCTGGAGGATGATGAGATTTCCCCTCTTGTCACATAAACAAGGAAGTAAAGGAGGCCCCTTGTGCTCTCAGAACTCCAAGCATGAAACAATGTGAGTCTAAGCATTTAAATCACTTATCTGGGATGAAGCATAAAAAGCTTGATTTTTTTTTTAAACCAATTAGGTTTTAGCCTCCATGATACATTTTGGGACCTGTGGTTATCACTGCAATTACACTTCAATTCATGCATTGGATGCTTTGAAAAGGTTTAATAAACAACAATAAGAATATCAGCTGCCAGTTATATCTATGCTCCTAGCACTGTCCCAGGGGCTTTAATATGGTACCTGTAACCCTTCCAATTATTCTCATTTAGAGTGGAGATAACTAAGACACAGAGAGGTGAAAAAAATAGCAAACAAAAAAACCTGCCCAAGGACACACGACAGGTCAGAGGTTAAAAAAAAAAATTAGCTGGGTGTGGTGGCGCATGCTTGTGATCTCAGCTACTCTGGAGGCTGAGGCAGGGTTCACACTCCGGGCTCTTGGTTTACCGAAGTTGTCTTCATTTATTCCACTATCTCATAAGAAAAATGAAGCAAATCAAGTCACACTTTAAATCGACTGAGGAGATTTTGCTGTAGAAAGGAATCTGGTAAATCCCTTCATCAAGTAAATAATACTCTGTGTGTAAATCTGAACTTATATAAAGTATATGTTTTTTGGCATGGTTAAGGTGAGCTACCATGTTCCTTTCCGGAAAGTAAAGATGATTTAAGGAATATGAAGGAGGCCTTTGTTCATTCCTTTGATGGATATTTATTCAGCGCTCCTCTGTGGGAATGCTAAGATGAGAAAAGCAGACGGTCCCTGTCTTCAGGGAGCATATCGTTTTTCACTACCCCTTATTATTGGGTTGCTAAAAAAGAGAATGTCTATTTTATTTGTGGAAGTAAGTCAGTAGTTTAAAAAACTTTTATTTTCTTTTCTGCTTATCACAGTAATGCATCTCATTAAAAAGTGTAAAAAAACCAAACATTATAAGAATGTATAATACAAAAAGTCAGTTTTCAGTATTGCCAGCCCCAAAGAAACAACCACGGTTATAGATGAAAATTTTAACCCTTAAAACTCTTTTTCCACAGGAGAAACAGAGAATACCAGCTAGTAATTTCCCTATCCTGGCTCCTGCAGTACCTTCAGGACTTGGAGATTTTTTTTTTTTTTTTTTTTTTTTTTTTAACTGGGCAGCTCCTGACCTTGGGGCAAACAGAAACACAGCTGAAAGTAAATATGGAACAAAACTCTGGCCATGGGGCCTGAGAAAGTCTTTTTTTCCACTGCCTTTTAAATGTATTTTCATGAAAAGACACCAAAAACATTTAAAGTTAGGATTGTTCTAGAAAATCCAGGATAGGTGGCCACCAGATGTCTATGGGGAATCAGGGTACACCACTCAATAGATATTTGCTGGAAACACTCAATAGATATTGGCTGGAGGGAGGAATGAAGACTGTACTTATATTTAGAAAATTAAAACAACCCTGAAATACATGCTGGACTTTATAGGTTTTCGATTTATCTCCTCCTCTTTTTTTTTTTTTTTTTCCCCATGCAGTGCAAAGGGAAAAACAGCTAAGTGTTTCCTGGCTGAATTTTATTTTGCTTTCAGTTTCTGCCATTTCAGTTCCTGTTATCATGCTTCGAGGTGCACTGAACTGCAGCAAACCCAGGGGATCCAAGGCTATGTTGAAAAGCCTTTGACCGCAGTGCAGGGAGCAGAAGACATTAATGACGTGATGTTGACGCAGCCCGCACTCAGGATCCTCCAGAAAAAGAACACAGAGATAACCCCAGATCGATGGTACTTTTTGAAAATGCCTTACTGCAAAAGAGTGGCTAGGGTTTTACAAGGGCTGTGAAGAAACATATTAAGGTTAATAAAGCTTTTTATTGAGTGTTTACTGAGTGTTACTATGTGCTTTACATCTATTAACTCACTTCATCTTCAAAACAACCCTATAAAGACATTACAACTATAATCCTCACCTTACAAATGAAACAACTGAGGCACAGTGAAGTGCAGTGACCTGCCCAGGTAAAAAGCAAGATAGAATTTGAACCCAGGCAGCCTGACCCCAGGGTCCAGGTATTAAACCATTCTGCTATAGTGCCTCTAAGATAACAGAGAAACTTGATGAATTACTGGGTTACTGAATTTTAGTTTATATAAGTTGTTTTTTTCCCCTTAAGAGTAGAACAAAACATACCTGACGTATGGAAAATAACATTTATTTTATTTTATTTATTTATTTGAGATGGAGTCTTGCTCTGTCGCCCTGGCTGGAGTGCAATGGTGCGACCTAGGCTCACTGAAACCTCCGCCTCCCAGGTTCAAACAATTCTCTTGCCTCAGCCTCCCAAGTAGCTGTGATTACAGGTAAGCGCCACCACGCCCAGCTAATTTTTGTATTTTTAGTAGAGACAGGGTTTCACCATGTTGGCCAAGCTGGTCTCGAACTCCTGATCTCAGGTGATCCACCCGCCTCGGCCCCCCAAAGTGCTGGGATTACAGGCATGAGCCACCGAGCCCAGCCAAAAATGACATTTAAAAAAGTTTTTAGGCTTGGAGCCCTGGAGGCAGAGGCTGCAGTGAGCCGTGATCATGCCTAGGCACTCCAGCCTAGGTGACAGAGCAAGACTCTGTCTCATAACAAATGACTTCCCTATGGGACAGCCCAATGGGAGCTATAGAAAACCAATGGGAAGTAAAATTGGATGACTTATGCCCTTGACTGCAGTAATGCAATCACCATGGGTAATGGGAGGATAAATGGGAGAATGGAGGCAGGGATTTAAGCCCTGCCATCCATGTTTACTAGCTGCAATTAACCCTGGCACTTTCTTAGCCTCCAGAGTTGGCTTCCCTCTTAGTTGTGGGTTGGCCCCAAAGATGCCAAAATTTATTCCAGTTATAAGTTCTATTTTAACCAAATTTCTGGTCTCCATTTTTGGAGAATCACACAAGAAAGGAAATAAGACTGAGTTTCTCCACAAATAAAATTATGTCATTTTTCTTTTCTTTTGAATTCTATTGATAAGCTAAGTGTAGAAAATAGTCCACTGCTAGTATCAAACTTGTAGATGAGAAGCACAGCACATCAAACAAAAACCTCAAGGTGTAAGAGCTTTTTTTTTTTTAATCAAAATTATGCAAATAACAGATGAGGCTGGACGCGGTGGCTAACGCCTGTAATCCCAGCACTTTGGGAGGCTGAGGCTGGGCAGATCATGTGGTTAGGAGTTCGAGACCAGCCTGACCAACATGATGAAACCCAGTCTCTACTAAAAATACAAAAATTAGCCAGGCGTGGTGGTGCACACCTGTAATCTCAACTACTTGGGAGGCTGAGGCAGGAGAATCACTTGAACCTGGGAGGTGGAGTTTGCAGTGAGCTGAGACCTTGCCATTGCACTCCAGCCTGGGCAACAGAGGGAGACTCCATTTCAAAAAAAAAGAAAAAAGAAAAAAATAACAGATAATAACCTGATCAGGGAGAAAATTCAAATGTATAGAAACCCATGTTCAACAAAGTCAGAGTTCTTCATTTCCTTAATTTTATCTCCTCCACGGGGTAAGTATAAATTTAAGTGAAGAAAATGATTTTAATAAAGTCAATTTAAAAAATTAGCTTCTGCTCTAAAAACCAGAATGACAAAATTTAGCCTTAGTTTGTGTTCTTGTTATCATTTATTCATTGATAGGCAGTATCTCTGGCTCTCATGGTAGTCAAGCTGTTATCTGAGTTTCAGGTACTGTGAATATGCTTTAATTGTGTAGTTTTTTTTTTTTTTTTTAGACAGGGTCTCATTCTATTGCCCAGGCTGGAGTGCAGTGGCATGATCATAGCTCACTGCAGCCTTGAACTCCTGGGCTCAGGCTATCTTCCCTCCTCAGGCTCCAGGGTAGCTGAAACTACAGGTGCACACCACCACTCCTGGCTATATTTAAAATTTTTTGTAGAGATAGGGTCTCACTGTGTCATCCAGGGTGGTTTTGAATTCCTGGCCTCAAGTGATCCTCTCACTTCAGTCTCTCAAAATGCTGGGATTTCAGATGCTACCATGCTCGGCCTGTGTATTCTTTAATAGATCTGCATGATAATTCAAAAGTCAGTTGTTCTCTCTTTAGTGCTTTAGGTAAAATGCAGTGGAGTGGAAAGTCAGCCTAGGAGCTAGAATGCTTTAGTTTTAGTTAGGGCTTTTGTGACCAGCCACCTGTGTCTTGGAGTACCTTTGGTCCTGTGTTCTCATCTGCTAAAAATATAAGTGAGCGTGTCCACTTATAGACCTTCTATCTCTAAATTCTGTGTTTTCACATCTGAGGTTTTTTTTTTTTTTTTTTTTGAGATGGCCTGGCCTGTTGCCCAGGTTGGAGTGCAGTGGCGTGATCTTGCCTCACTGCAACTTCCACCTCCTGGGTTCAAGCGATTCTCCTGCCTCAGCCTCCTGAGTAACTGGGATCACAGGCACACACCACAATGCCCAGCTAATTTTTGTATTTTTAGTAGAGACGGGGTTCTGCCATGTTGGCTAGGCTGGTTTCGAACTCCTGGCCTCAGGTGATCTGCCTGCCTCGGCTTCCCAAAGTGCTGGGATTACAGGTGTGAGCCACCGTACCCGGCCTCACATCTGAGTTATTAACTTCTCTTGATGGTACTCAAAGAAGAAGAAAAATATCCAATTTAAATTATTTTTCTTTTGCTGACTGCAAGCAGAATTAGCTTATTTGTGCTTTGGCAAACTCCTACTCCTATGGTTCTGTCTTTTGTTTCAACCCCATAATGGCTATTTTGTATCTCAAACTTACATTCACATGATTATATCTGATTTATTTTGCATGTCAGTCTAACCACTAAGCATATGTCATCACATTACTTAATTTATAACAGAACATAAATTTGCTGTGTTGGCTCCTTTAGTTAAAATAGAATCTAGTAATTTACAGTCATCCACAAAGTAATTCACAGTGAAGAATACTAAATAACAATTAACAATGGCCAGGAGAGAAAAAAATTCAAGGCAGATTTCTGTTTTAAAAAAATCATTTTCTTAAAAAAAAAAAAAGCTACTGTCTTGTTTTCTATCTTTTTTTCTGGCATTCTGCTGTCCTCAGAGACAGGTTTTTGTTTTGTTTTGTTTATTTTTTACTTTTGAGACGGAGTCTTGCTCTGTCGCCCAGGCTGGAGTGCAGTGGCATAATCTCAGCTCACTGCAACCTCTGCCTCCCGGGTTCAAGCTATTCTCCTGCCTCAGCCTCCTGAGTAGCTGGGACTACAGGCACGTGCCACCACACCCCGCTAATTTTTTTTTTTTTTTTGTATTTTTAGTAGAGACGGGGTTTCACCGTGTTAGCCAGGATGGTCTCAGTTTCCTGACCTTGTGATCCGCCTGCCTCGGCCTCCCAAAGTGCTGGGATTACAGGCGTGAGCCACCGCACCTGGCCACCAGAGACAGTTTTATACTCTTCATTTTTGGAAGAGCCCCTCTCTAAAAAGCCTCAGAATCTTTTAGTATCTTTCTGCAGGGGGAGAGGGGAAGGTATACAGAGAATCTAATGAAATCTATAGCTTGTCTTCCAGAAAATACATAGATATACATAAATCCCCAAAGTCATAGCCATTTCCATGGACTCCAGTTTAAGAATCCCTGGCTTAGAAGTTGGGGAAAACAAGATCCAAAAATGTTGGATATATGATTACTGACTATATTATACAGCAAACAATGGTATAAGCCAGACCCTTAGTATTCCAAAATACTTAATATATAATTTGGGTAGAGAGTAAATTAACTCCTATTTACAATCCAGTAAATTTATGAAAAATATCATGTTAACAGGTTTGGTTAAACAAATCTGGGTTTGAGACCACTGTGCCCCTCTCCAGAACAGTAGCAGAAAAAAGTAAGGAAATCCTTCCATTGTAACTGACTCGTTTCCTTTTCAGAACTGGAATATACCTTTTAACATGCATTGCCTTATACTTAAATCTATACATTCAGCATTCTTATATAAGTCAGGACTCTTTCTTTCTTTCCAATAGAAAAGTCCCTAACAAAACAAGGACTCATGTGGTAGCCCTTGGATACTTTAATTATGTGACGAGACAATAGAGGAAACAACAAATTCATAAAAACCGTGACATTCTACATCACAATTGTCAAGATTGATACCAAGTTAGAGCCTCCACAAAAATCACTAATGCTTGTAAGAATTCAATGACTTCTGTTGCTCAAATCAGATCACTCTAGCCAATGTAGATACGAAGAATGTATGGGCAGCTCCCCAAAGACATGTTGCCACTTACTCCACTGTTTTTAGGACAGAAATAGAAAACTTTTCCTGGTTCTTTATAAATCCCTCTAGGAGTTCTCACTGGTTTACAGACAAAGGCAGTCTTTTAAGAAGACTTTGTTTAAAAAAATTATAACTGACAGGAGGCTGTAGTAACGATTTGCAACATGAAATACATAAAAAGAAAACTAAAGCAAAAGAAAGGAGACTCCAATTAGGAGTCTGGAGTGGCTTTATTAAGCCCATGACTTTAAAGCATGTTGAGAGGCAGAGAAGTGACTTCTCTAAGCATAATGAATGCAGCTTTTTCCATTAAAGAAACGCTGTACTATTACTCTACATGTCCAGCAAAAAATAGTTTCATTTCAGAATTAATTTTTTTAATAGTAGAAATTACATTTTTTCTACTTTCCTCTTGGCTCTTTCCTTATTCCTTTCTTGGGTCTTACGCTACGTGTTTCACCAAATGGCCAGCTCCTGTTTACTCTGCTTGCTCTGATGAAAAGATCATTTGCTGCCATGCAAGTGGGAATCTCCCAGCTTTACCATTTTGTCTGCTGGGCCTCTCTCTTGTTCCCGCCACCATTACTGGGGTTGACATTAAGAAACGCTCACAGGAAACTGGTGCCAGTGGTGGCGTGGGGATGAGAAGGAAGACAAACAAGAACTGCAGGGAGCTAGAAGGCCTACACTGGGGGCGATCTTCAGAAGGCTTCCGTGGAGTAGTGAAGGTCGGGTCTTCTGCATTGCAGGGTGCCAACCACTGGGCAAGTGTATGCTTCTTCACATTATCTTTTGGTTCATGTATCCATGTCCTCAACTAAATTGAAAGTTCTTTGATGGCAGAGACCAGGTGGTAGATGGTTGCATCTATTCATTTGGCTTCTCCCACCCACTTTCCTATTCTTCTCTTTTGGGTTCTTTGGGTAATTTCTCCCCTACCCCATACGGCATTGATGGGGCTATCAATCACAGTCCCAGCCCTCCCTGGTCATAATGATTGGTTCATGGGGACTTGGGCAGAGCTAATCAAAGGCTTCCCTGCTATTGATAAATGAGTATCAAGAGAGAGGCATTCATTCTCTGTCCTTTGGGGTTGCTGAGTTGGGAGATGTGAACCTGAGGCTTCTGGTGATTGTTTTGCTTGCCAGCTAGAGAATGCCTGCATACAGAATGAAGACAGGAAGAGAACAGCAGGGCCAGGAAAAAAGAGGAGGCCAAAATAGGGCCCTGACAGTTATTATTTGAGCTCTTGAATCTATCAGGCTTTGAAATTGGGTTGAGACCTAGACTTTGTTTATCTGAATAAAAATTATTTTTTAATTTAAGTTGGGTTTCTATTACCTCAATCTTAATAATTTTAATTTCTTTTTTCTTTTCTTTCCTTTTTTGGGACAGAATCTCGCTCTGTCACCCAAGCTGGAGTGCAGTGGTGCAATCATAGCTCACTGTAACCTCGACCTCCTGGGCTAAAGGGATGCTCCTGCCTCAGCCTGCCCTGCGTAGGTGGGACTACAGGCGCATCCCACTACACTCAGCTAATTTTAAAAATTTTTCTTGTAAAGATGGGGTCTTGCTATGTTGCCTAGGCTGGTCTTGAACTCCTGGCCTCAAGTGATCCTCTGCCTCCGACTCCCAAAGTGCTGAGATTACAGGCGTGAGCCACGGTCCCCTGCCACAGATAATTTCTTAAGGTTCATAATGAATCAACAGCATTGTTATAGTGCCAGGTGCACCATAGATGTTGGTTGGTGGAAACATGATTTGTTCAAAAACTGATTCCAATTGTACTTTAGCAGAGGGCAAAAATCTTCAGAAGATATGGCAAAAATGGTACAGGAAAATCTATTCTAATACTTTGTCAATATTCCCTGTCCAGAGATACGACACTTTTGGGTAAGGGCTGACAGGAGGGACAGGGCGGTGCAGTGAGCACACGGGCTAAAAAGCACAGCATCCAAAGTTAGGCAGGACTAGGTCTTAATGTTGGATCTGCCGCCTGGCAGCTGTTTGACTTGAGGCAAATCACAGAGCATCTCTAAATGTCAGTTTTATAGAGAAAAAGGAAATAGTACCTATAGTTTACTGGATTGTGAGGATTAAATGTAAGGCAATTAATACAATGCTAAGAGGCACTGTGAGTACGCAATAAATGCTTATTATAATGATTATCAGTGTCTTGGAAGGAGACATTGCTATGAATTAAACTTTATAAAATCATACAATTATTTTTAAAAATAGAGCTGAGAGGCCCTTTGAGAGCAAAAAAGTACTCATCTCTCTCTATAGAACACTAAAAAAAATTTATTAGTAATTTAAATCCCCTGCATTTCCCCTACAGCCTGCCTTTGGCTGCATGCAAATTTAAGACACGAGACAAAGTTCGATTCCTCTACATAAGAAAGGGATGGATTGTAAAGTCCATTGATTGTTGTATCTGCCAGCACCAAGAATATTCCTAGGAAATGGTAGATACATTAAAAATATTTGGTTTTTTAAAATTAATTTTTTATCTTTTTAGATTAAAAAGAATTTTTTTTTTAGAGATAGGGTCTTGCTATGTTGCCCAGGCTGGTCTCAAACTTCTGGATTCAAGTGATCCTCCAGCCTCGGCCTCCCAAAGTGTTAAGATTACAGGTATGAGCTACCAGTGCCATGCCCCGGCCAAAAATATTTGTTGAATGAAGCCAGGTGCAGTGGCTTCATTCAACAAATATTTGAATATATATATATATTCAATATATATCTCTAATATATTAAATATGTTAATATAATATTCAAATATATATATATCTAAATACACAAATATTTTTGACAGGGTTTCCTGTCACCCAGGCTGGATAACAAATATATATATATATATATATATATACACACACACATATATATACACACACGTTAACATATATATACACATATGTACATATATATTTGTTGAATGAAAATAGACTTGGAATAGGGAGAAATCTTGAGTGTGACTGGAGAAAGGAAAGGGAAAAAAGTATCTTTGTAAAGGGGAAAGGAAGAGAGAAAGAGAATTTGGGCAGCTGGTAGAGGAAAAGGGAATTTGGGGGGAAAAGTATTTCAAGAAATCTTTAAGGATGTTTTGCTGGTGATACATGATACAACCCAACCTCCCCCACACCCTCCGAATCTTCAGTAAAAACCAACACTGCTATTCAAAGCCTTTGGAATCATACTTAGGGGATTTTGGCATGTGACAATGCAGGCAACTGACCTCCAGGGCAGACATGGGGCCCAGGAAGCCTGATGACATCTGTATTGTATCCAGAGGAACAAACAGGGCCCAGAGAGGTTGCCATTAAAAGTATGGCAAAAACCACAATTACTTTTGCACCAACCTAATGCTAACTACTCTCTATGGCTGCTGTGAGGATTTAGTGAATTAATGACATGTAAAAGACTCAGCATTGTGCACTCACTATTATTATTACTGTTAACTTTAGATATTTGCGGTTAGTATCCAAAACATCAAAAAGTGACTACTTGGTTTTAAGTACATCAAATTATGCCTTCTAAAAAATATTGTAATATTTTAACAGTTTTTTCCATAAATTTTCTTTTTCAAATTACCTATAATGTGATAGGTGTTTCCTTATGAATAGTAATTGAAAATATGTTTGGCTAGATTTTATTTCTATGTCTCAGGATGTCCTTGGAGGGAAGGCAGGGGTCTTAACATATCGAAAGTAATTTCCTGGCTTTAGAGTTTAAAGGAAATAAACAAGGACCTACTTATTTGATTGGCCAAATGCTCGCTCGACAGGGTTAAAATCTAATTAAAGTACCTTTTAGATGTTCCGTGGTTGGACTAGCAGCTGTAGGTCAGAAGTTCAGAACAAAAAGTGAAATCCTAGGATTAACTGTCATACTCTTGTATCAAATATTTTTCTGTTGATTCAACTTCCCATGGTAATTTTTTCTGGATGAGGCTTTGCCACCACTTGTGTCTGCCACCTTCTGAGTTGGCACCGATAATGTAGTACGGAGTAGAAAAGCAACTTATCTGATGGAAGAGCTTTTCAGGACTGTCTCTGTGTCTCATGAGAGACTCAGGTACCTGCAGATTCTGTGGATTTTGTTGTGTGGAGCATGAAAGGGAAGAGTCATGGAATCACAAGAATGACAGGCTAAGCCCTGGCTCTGCCACTAGCCAGTTGTGCGACCCTAAGCAAATTACTCAAGCTTTCTCAGTTTTATTTTCTCCAGAAAAGGTGGTAATTTTAATATTTACCTCATTAGGTCCACCCCTAACATTTCCAGGACCTCTGGCAAGAGTATACACAAAAACCTCTGCCACAGCCCCCCTCACTTCTCTTTCCATCTGGCTGCATCCTGCCCTCCACACCTCAGCTTGCAGGTCCTAACTCCTGCCACTCCATTCCCCACTGAAAACCACCCGTGCCATCTCTCAGCCCAGGGGCACAGTTCACCTGCATTCCATGGGGCAAGAGGCCCATGCAAATCCTAGAAGCAGGCTCGGGCCACTGAGGCAGGGAATTTTGGGGACCTGGGCAGCCAGAGTTTGGTCTAGAAAGGTGTGGCCCTTCCATCCCCATAGGGAGGAAAGTGGCAAGTATGTGTCTTTAAAAGTGTGGGCCTCAGTTGCTTGGGTCTGAGGATTAAATAAGTCAGTGCACACACAGCACTTCTGACACGGAGCGGGGAGTGTGCCCTTGGAGAAAGGGATCCCTCAATAGGAGTCAGTGCCCTTAAGTCTCCTGTAAAGGTCTTGTCAAATTGATGTTGGAACACCTCAAATATTTACCAAACAATGAGGAGCACAGCCCTTAGGTGAATAAAGATTATGGTGACATTTCAAACTAGGTAACAGTGTATTGAAAGGCCCAACATAGACTATTTCAAGTCAGAGAAACCTATTCAGGTTCAGATTTGCAGACTGATCCTTTCCCTTTTTTTTTTTTTTTTTTGAGACGGAGTCTCCCGTCGCCAGTCTGGAGTGCAGTGGCACAATCTTGGCTCACTTCAACCTCCGCCTCCCAGGTTCAAGCGATTCTCCTGCCTCAGCCTCCCGAGTAGCTCGGACTACAGGCGTGTGCCACCACACCCATCTAATTTTTGTATTTTTAGCAGACGGGGTTTCACTTTGTTGGCCAGGATGGTCTTGATCTCTTGACCTCGTGATCCATCCACCTCGGCCTCCCAAAGTCCTAGGATTACAGGCGTGAGCCACCGTGCCCAGCCCATTTTTTTTTTTCATGAGTTAAGCATGAAATAAAAGTAATTTTTAAGTGTCCTTTCTTGTTCTCATTTAAAAACCTAGTTTGTTTCATTTATCTCTAATCAATACATTCTTTGGCTTTTTAGCATCTGAAAATTTCTTACATGATACATATTTCTAGAGCTTTTAATTATGGAAATGCTGAAACATATATGAAGTAGAGGGAATATAATGGGCTTATTTATGAATCTCCATGTACCCACTGCACAGTTAGCTTCCACATGCATGGCTAATCCTGTTTTATCTATAAACTCTCTTTCCTGCCCCACTCTGGCAATGGATTTTCAATCAAATCTCAGGCCTCTTATCATTTCATCCACAAATACTTTCTTTTTTATAAGATTTTGATGAAAACATTTTAAACTTTTTCCATCTGGCTGCTTTAGACTCCGCTTGTTCAAACTGGGCTGTCAATGGACCAAACCACGAGTCTTTTTAGATGCCTTGCATGGTTTTAGGTCCAGATAATTCAGGGCAAATCGGTTTGAAAATTGAACCTCTTTTAATTTGTCTGCCAGACTGGAACTGAATAAGGGAACATTTTGGATACTTTTTATTCCTTGCTGAATTTCTGCCAACTCTGTATATGGTATTTCCATAAAAGTCTTGTTTTTCTCCCTTTTCTTTGAAGAATGAAACTTCTTTTCCCTTTTTTTGAGAGGCGGGAAGAGACTGTCCCCAGACTCCATTCCTCCTGTGGCTGCTTGGCTTTCCTTGGGCTGTATTCCCTTCCTACTCTCAGTGTGTACGTTCTGGGGGTTGGCAGTCCAGTGGGGACCCAGACATGGGGAGGGTGGGCCTTCTTGATGTCATACAAAGATTTCTGCACTTCAATCACTGGAGCTCAACTGAAAACTTAAAAAACTTCTCTTGGGCTGGGTGCGGTGTCATCCCAGCACTTTGGGAGGCCGAGGTGGGTGGATCATGAGGTCAGGAGTTCGAGACCAGCCTGGCCAAGATGGTGAAATCCTGTCTCTACTAAAAATACAAAAATTAGCCAGGCGCAGTGGCAGGTACCTGTAATCCCAGCTACTCAGGAGGCTGAGGCAGGAGATTCACTTGAACCCAGGAGGAGGTGGTTGCAGTGAGCTGAGATCGTGCCACTGCACTCCAGCCTGGGTGACAGAGCAAGACTCCATCTCAAAAAAAAAAAAAAAGTTCTCTTTACAGTTATTGAATTTTAAATCATTATCCTAAAAAGATTGAGAGAGAAAAAAATGATTTCAAATTGGACAGAATTTTTTTTTACATCTCCTTGCCAGAAACATTGTTCTTATTTTCAGTTGAATGGCTTGGGTATTAATTAAGGCTTCGTGCTCAGCCGCTATCTCCTTTTCTACATTCTTGCTGCTAATCGTCATATATGTAACACATGACTTCTGTTTAAATGCTCAAGTTTATTAGAGCGGAAAAAAAATCTCAGTTATACAGGAAAGGAAAAGAGATTAGGAATCAAGTCCAACCATGTGCTTATTCATCTGCATATGGTTAAAGATTTAAAAGAATCCATTGGTTTCTTTTTCACTGCTGCATGCAGGCCAAGGAGAAAGGAGAAAAAAAATCATTTTCCTATCCATGGTGTAGAAATACATCTTTTGCCTTTTGCCTGGGGGGCAAGAAATTTCTTCCTCTTTTAATATTAAGCTAAAGTACCCAAGCTTTGGAGAAACTGTCTCCTTCTGAAAGGTTATTTTTCTAATTACCTATTGCTTTGTGACAAATTACTCCAAAACTTCGTGGTGCAAAACTACTACCACTTAATCATGCCTATGAACTCCGTGGATCAGCAAATCACAGGGCACAGAAGGGAGAGCTTTTCTCTCCTCCAAGGTGTCTGAGCCTCAGCTGGGAAGACCAGAAAGGCTGGAGTGACTCAAATGGCAGGGCTGGAATAATCTGGAGACTTCTCCTTTTGCATGTCTAGTGCCTCGAGTGAGATGACTCAAAGTCTATACTAAGATGTGATTGTCAACTGGAATGTCTACAGATACCATAAAATTCACCCAGTATACAATTCAGTGGCTTTTAGTATAGTCACAGAGATGTACAACCATCACCGCTGTCCAATTCCAGAACATTTTCATCACCTCCAAAAGAAGCCTCATACCCATTAGGAGTTGCCCTCCATTTCCACTTCTCACTGCCCCTGGAAACCACTAAGCTACTTTTCTGTCTATGGATTTGCCTACTTTGGACATTTCATATGAATAGAATCATGCATTTGTTATCTTTTGTGGCTGGCTTCTGTAACTGAGCATACTGTTTACAAGGTTCATCCACACTGTAGCATGTATTAGTACTTCTTCATTCCTTTGTGGGTTCGGGTAATATTCCACTATATGGATATACCATATTTTGTTTATCTGTTCATTAGTTGAGCATTTGGGTTGTTCCTACTTTTGGGTTATTATGAATAACGCTGCTGTGAACATGTAAGTTTTTGTGTAAATATATGTTTTTAATTCTCCAGGGTATATACCTATGGGTAGAATTGCTGGGTCATGTGATAACTCTGTGTTTGATTTTTGTGAAACTGCTGAACTGTTTTCCACAGCTGCTGCACCATTCTACATTCCTACCAGCAATGTAGGAGGGCTCCAATTTCTCCAAATCCTTGGCAGCATGTATTTTCTGGGTTTTCTTGGACTATAACCAACCTAGGGGGTTGCTGCGCTTAGTTTAAAAAGAGCCTCCTGGCCAGGCGCGGTGGCTCACGCCTGTAATCCCAGCACTTTGGGAGGCGGAGGCGGGCGGATCACGAGGTAAGGAGATCGAGACCATCCTGGCTAGCACGGTGAAACCCTGTCTGTACTAAAAATACACACACACACACACAAAATTAGCCGGGCGTGGTGGCGGGCGCCTGTAATCCCAGCTACTCGGGAAGCTGAGGCAGGAGAATGGCGTGAATCCGGGAGGCGGAGCTTGCAGTGAGCCGAGATCGCGCCACTGCACTCCAGCCTGGGCGACAGAGCGAGACTCCGTCTCAAAAAAAAAAAAAAAAGAAAGAAGAGCCTCCTTAACACACCAGGGGAGCTACCACTGATGGAGACAAATGTTGACTGAGGGCTTACTATTTAGCAGGCTCTGTGCTAAACACAGTATATACATCATCTGAATGTTTAGTGCTCACTACAACTCTAACGCAGGTACATGATGCTTATTTTACAGAAAGGTCAAGTAACTTGCTAGAAAAGGGATAGAGTTTGGGAGATGTGGATTTCCCATATTAAAAAAAAAAATTTAGAGAACTTGGATACTAAGGTAGGAGTTTGGTGGCCCAAGTGAAAGGTTATTATTATTTTTTTCAAAACAAAACAAAAAACATCTGGCTGATTGTGGTTGGCAGAAGTCTCAGATGGCCCCCAGACTGGGCATGGTGGCTGACGCCTGTAATTGCAGCACTTTGGGAAGCCGAGGTGGGTGGATCACTTGAGCCCAGGAGTTCGAGACCAGCCTGGCCAACATGGTGAAACCCCATCTCTACTAAAAACACAAAAGTTAGCCGGGCTGGTGGTGCACTCCTGAAATCCCAACTACAGAGGCGGCTGAGGGACGGGAATCACTTGAACCAGCGAGGTGGAAGTTGCAGTGAGCTGAGATTGCACCACAGCACTCCAGCCTGGGTGACAGAGTAAGACTCCATCTTAAAGAAAAAAAAAAAAGATGCCCCCTAATATTCCACCCCGATTTACCTGCCTTGGATAATCTGCTATCCGTAAGTATGGGTGGGATCTGTGAATATCATGACATGTCATTCCTCTGATTATGTTACATTAACATGGCAAAAGGGACGTAATTATGGTCCTAATCAGTTGACCTTGAATTAATCAAAAGGGAGATTATACTGACTCAGTCATGTGAGTCCTTAAAAGATAAGAAGCAGGCCACCACAAATCCTACAACTGCAAGGAACTGAATTCTGCCAACAAGCATCTGAATGTATCTGAAAGAGGATTCAGAGTTGCAGATCAGAACTCGGCCTTGGCCATCATTTTGATTTCAGCCTTTTGAGATCTTGAGTAGAAAACCTTCTTTGCCTGGATTTCTAACCTACAGAACTGTGAGATAATGTATTGTTTTAAGCTAATATATGTGTAGCAATTTTTTACACAGCAATAAAACTAATACACAGATCACTGACTAACTAAAGAGGAGATAGGCCAGGCGCAGTGCCGCATGCCTGTGATTCCAGCACTTTGGAAGGCCAAGATAGGAGGATTGAGACCAGGAGTTTGAGACCAGTCTGGACAACATAGTGAAACCCTGTCTCTATTAAAAAAAAAAAAAAAAGAGGAGATGAATTCATTGATGTGACATTATGTAAAGCAGCAGTTCTTAAAATGTGGTCCAAGGTCCCGGGGAAGTCTTCAAGACGTTTTTAGGGGTTTATGAGGTCAAAACTATTTTCATAGTAATATTAAGATGTTATTTGCCTTTTCTTTGTCATTCTCATGATGGTATAGTTTTCCAGATGCTACAAGATATGTGATGATATTGTTCTGACAGCCAATGGACTATGTCCTTTTATATTCTTGTGTTTAAAATTTTTCTCTAATTTCTACAATGGTAAATATTGACAAATATAGCTCACACAAACAAAAGCTCATTGGGATTTTCTTTTTTTTTTTTTTTTTTTTTGAGACAGGGTCACACTCTGCCACCCAGGCTGGAGTCCCATGATCTTGGCTCACTGCAACCTCCGCCTCCCAGGCTCAAGTGATCCTACCACCTCAGCCTCCCAAGTAGCTGGAACTATAGGTGTGCATCACCATGCCTGGCTAATTTTTGTATTTTTTTTTTGTAGACATGGGGTTTTACTGTGTTGCCCAGGCTGATCTCAAACTCCTGGGCTCAGGTGATCCATCCTCCTTGGCCTCCCAAAGTGCTGGGATTACAAGTGTGAAACACTGTTTCCAGCCAGTTTTCAATAATTTTTTAGTATAATGAGGTCCTGAGATCAAAAAGTTCGTGAAGCACTGGTCTAGATAAAATATAACTGAAGTGAGCCTAGACAAGTCTGAAGCTATAATTTTTTTTTTTTTTTTTTTTTTGAGGTGGAGTCTCGCTCTGTCCCCCAGGCTGGAGTGCAGTGGTGCCATCTCAGTTCACTGCACCCTCTGCCTCTCGGGTTCAAGCAATTCTCTGCCTCAGCCTCCCGAGTAGCTGGAATCACAGGCGCCCGCCACCACACCGGCAATTTTTTTGTATTTTTAGTAGAGATGGGGTTTCACCATCTTGGCCAGGCTGGTCTTGAACTCCTGACCTCGTGATACACCCACCTTGGCCTCCCAAAGTGCTGGGATTACAGGTGTAAGCCACCATGCCTGGCCAAATAATTTATGTATTTAATTAGTGCCTATGTTTTGTACAGAGCTGTGGTGTAAATACTATCAAAAGTGGAACAAGGATACAAAACTAGAAAGAGGTCCAGTCCCTGAAGACAAACATAAATAATCAGCAATAGCATTCATTGTTCCTTCCACAGATGTTTCTAAGTACAAGGACTGCAATTCGATGGTATGTAACTCAGCACTAACCTTTGATACGGGTGGCTATGTCACAGAGTTATTTAGAGAATTTGCTCAATCTAAATGAAGACAAAGACTTTGTGGGTGAGGCAAAATCTAAGTTGGAAGTGAAGTAGAAGGAGCACAAATATTTAAGGCATTATCCTTTGGAACTCAGGTAAAATACCACTTTCTTAGAAAGGCCTTTCCTGATTTCCCTATCTAGAACACCAACTACCTTCTACTCCGTCATAGTACCCTGTTACCTCATTTATTTCCTTTCGAGAACATTTTTTCTTTTCTCTTTTTTAAAAAAAAACCTAACATAGCTATTAAGGTAAGCCTGGCTGGAGCTAGAATGCCTTGGTTCAAATCTAAGCTTTGTCACTTTCTAGTTCTATAATCTTTAATAAATTACTTAACCTCTCTGTGGTGTAAATATTATAAAAAGTGGAACAAGGGCCGGATGTGTGGCTTACATCTGTAATCCCAGCACTTTGGGAGGCCAAGGTGGGTGGATCACCTGAGGTTGGGAGTTCAAGATCAGCCTGGCCAACATGGTAAAACCCCGTCTCTACTAAAAATACAAAAATTAGCAGGGTGTGGTGGTGCATGCCTGTAATCCCAGCTACTCGGGAGGCTGAGGCACGAGAAGCGCTTGAAGCCAGGAGGCAGAGGTTGCAGTGAGCCAGTGAGGTGAGACTGCACCACTGCACTCCAGCCTGGGCGATGGAGCGGGACTGTCTCAAAAAAAAAAAAAAAAAAAGAAAAGAAAGAAAAAAGTGAAACAAGGATACAAAACTAGCATGAGGTGAAGTCTCTGAAGACAAACATAATTAACAAAATCATTCATTTGTTCCTTCCACAGGTGTTTCCTCAGTTCCTCAATAAAATGTGCTCATCAAGCAAGAAATTTTTGTTGAAGAGCTGGCTTAGGTTGTAACCATGGGACTGAAAAGGAAAGGGTAGATATGAACTAAGTCAAAGGCAGAATCAATAGGTGATGACAAAGGAGAGGGACAGTAAAAGTAATTTCAAGGAGAGAAGAGGAAGACAAGAGAAAATTCTGGGGATAATGAAACAAAAAAGGCAACCAATTATAATTGGGTAAGGAAAGAGTGAAAAAGCAAAAATGATTCCAAAGTTTGTTGCTTGAGGGACATGATAGAAGCTAGTGGGCTAGCATTAGTTAACTACTCCAGTGGGAAAAGGAGGAGCTATGTCAAATTCATGTTTAAAATGAGTGGGCAGCAAGAACACAATTGTAGATGATTTGTTTTTAGAGTGCTAGAGGGATGGGCCCTAACAAAAGAATGTTGAAGGCGGACAAGATTTGGGTGTCTGCTCATTGTGCGTCAGGGCTGAAATCATGGGAAGAAACCCCGTGAGGCTCAAACGCTGACCTGTAGGGAGAAGGACAATTTTGTTTAACACTTATGATGATGTTCTTATCATTGGTAAAAGGTGCTTAATACATTGCTATCAAATGCCTTTTGGGGGATGGGGCTTTTCAGAAAAAAATAAAGCACTCATTCAACCCAAGGAACTGTATAGTAAAGGGGGGTACGTTTCTCAATTTTAACTTACCATGTATCTTTGAAAGGTAAAATAATGTGTTCCAAGTTGCTTTTATAAGGAGAAGCTTGGGTCATCTCCTTCCTAGCAAGGACATCTTGCTATTCAACTCACAATTGTACACCACTCCTCTTGTTGACAAGGTTTCATAGCACTCTTCGTTCCAGGCTAAAGTTTCCTGTCACGATTTTTGGGCATCCTTTTTGAAACAGACGTTCTGACCTGGCAAGCTGCTGAGACCTTTTAGGATAGCTGAACTGTAGATAGAAATCTTCCAGGGAAGTAGGTGTGGGCAGGATGTGTGGTTTCCCTGCCTCTAATTTGAAGACTGATTCAATTAATTTTTCGTGAACAGTCTCCTACAGTAAAAGTTGCATTCAGAGTGTTCTAAGAGAAATTGGAAGGGACAAGCTAGCTACTCATCTTCTTCAGTTTGAGTTGAGACTAAAGCACTGTATTTCTGAATGTCACAGAAATGCACAGCAGGGAAATTGTGCCACCAGCCCTCCTCTGCTAATGGGACCTTGAGGACTCAAATTAGCCATAACAGTAATACACAGCAGAGCACGCACTTGTTTACCAAGTAATCTGAATGATCAGGAAGATGCAATAACACATGCCTCAGCCTGGCTCTGAATGAGTGCACAGCAGCCTGAACCTATGAAAGATATAATATTTCTAAACTTTTGGTGATATAACACATACACATTCTTTCTCTGACATTCCAGGCTAACCACTGTCTTAAGTTAAGGCTCTGCAAAACATCTGGGACATATGTTTCTGGAAAAAATTATAGCATCATTTCTACAATTCTCTCTGGTCTGATCTTTGTAAGCTCTGACCTGACGGAAGCCTCTGCAGCAGGATTACCTGTGGGGGCCCAGGGAAGCTGCCCCACGGCACAGAGAGGCATTCACTAAATGCAGTTCACTTTCCCTTACCATTCATTTACCTAGTGCCACTCAGGGAACAAAGTACAGAGCAGAGAAAGCCTTAAACAGCAATGAAATGCAGATGCTGTTGTCCCTGAAAAAATCACTTTCTCTCTAGAACAGTCAAGGCTTATTTCACCTCAGCCCCTGGTTGAACGATACTGATATGCTCTGATACTCCAGGGAAGCAACCAGTGACTGAGATTTGAGGATTAAAATCACAGCACAATGAACTATCATTTGGCTGCTCCAGGCCCACTAAATCCAGACAGCAAAGCGTTCTCACCATTCTGAGACATCTTCGGCTACACATTTCTCCAGCCAAAAACCTAGGAAGATGTCCAGCTGACAGATGCGCCTGTTACATGATTCAGAGAAGGCGGTTTTTGTTTTTATTTTGTTTTTTTGTTTTTGTTTTTTTAGAAAAAAAGAAGAAAAAAGGCTGGATCAGCCTCAGGGTTTTAATTTTACATGATCGTGGATAATCATGTCTCTTTTCACAAAAATTCAATCACTTCACTAATCACTATTTATTAGATTTATATCATACTTATAAAGCAAAAGATTTAAGAGGGAAAAACCTACATATACTACAGGAGAGGATCTTCTCTTTTCTGTTTTTTTTTTTTTGGCTGCTTTGTTAAAGAAGCAGAGGTTAGAGGGAAGGAAATGGAATTCCTGTTTTTGAGGAGCTCCCGGGCCAGGCACTGCACTAACCATTGTACTTCTATTATAGTAGACATGGCACCACTAGAAACACAGTCTCAAGCAGGACCAGCGACAGAATTTAGAGGGTCTAAAATATAAGTTCATTGTTTAAAAAACTATTCAGAAGTTCAAGAGAGTCACAGCAGAACATTAAACCAAGTGTGGGGGCCCTCTTCAGTGCAGAACTCTATGTGACTGCACAGGCCACACACCCGTGAAACTGGCCCCACTAAGAAGTCAGGCTTACCTGAACTTGAATTGTGGCTTTGCTACTTACTAGTCGTGATCTTGGACAAGTCATCTGTAATATGGGAATAATAATAGTCCCTACATCATTGAGTTTCGTTTGTTGTTTTTTTTTTTTTTTTTTGAGACGAAGTTGCACTCTTGTCACCCAGGCTGGAGTGCCATGGTGCAATGTCAGCTCACTGCAGCCTCCGCCTCCTAGGTTCAAGCGATTATCCTGCCTCAGCCTCCTGAGTAGCTGGGATTACAGGCATGTGCCACCACGCCTGACTAATTTTTGTATTTTTAGTAGAGACAAGGTTTCACCATGTTGGTCAGGCTGGTGTCAAACTCCTGACCTCCAGTGATCCGCCCGCCTCAGCCTCCCAAGGTGCTGGGATTACAGGTGTGAGCCACCATGCCAGCCTAAACAAGAGATTTTAAAAGATACTCTGTATTAAGGCCAACTACTCAAAAAGCAAGACTGAAGTACAAAAAATGATACTGGTTTATGCCCAAGGTTCTGGAGGCTTGTGGAGTGCAAATTGTCATGAAGCCAATTTAATATAACTGCTTCCTTTATGCTGAAAGGATTCACTGGGGACATCACTGTTTCCATACAGGAAATAAAGCCTTTTGTATCTGAACCAAAACTCAGAAATACTTTTTTTTTCTCTTCTTTTACAATGCAGAATACTTTACAAAAAAAAAAAAAAAAAAAAAAAAAAAAGCTGTAGGACAGGAAATATTACTAATCACACAAATTCTATATTTAGTTCTGTAAAAAAAATACTACTAAAACAGCCAGAAGAAAATTTGCAGGTAGTAACACATATTTTTATCTAGAAAAGAAATTTGGTTTACAGAGGCATAAACATTTAGTAGTTACGTTTATCAACGTTTGTTTCATAAGAGAAGCCTCAGCTTCAGTTTCTTCACTGAGTCATCTGTACATTTTTTATTCCTTACCATCAATAATTCTCAGGACTGTCAGATGCCTTTACAAGAAACATGTAGGGTTTTTTTCCCCCCAATTTGAGTACATACTACTGTTAACTGCAAAATTCTAAAGAAGTCAGTTGCCATTTGTCAAACAATTCGCCCAAGGTACACAGATTTGGGATACTTTTCTTTCAGAGCCGGCCACTGAACAATGAAGTAATCTGAGAGATGAAACAGAATCTTTCCGGACATGGATAACGTTTCTACACGGCAGATGCTTTCAACGTAGACAATGATCACTTTCTTTATTCCTAGTATCCCAAGGAGAAGGGCAGATACACAGATAGGAACGCATGTTCCTGGTCCGTTACACAACACCTGAAAGAAAAAGTTGAAGGTCAAATGAAAATACAGAATAATAATCTAAGGGAGGCATTTTGCATTAAGAACAGTCTGATCTCAGAGGGGATCTGCTTATGATTCTAATAAGTCCTTCTCTGTCAAGAACCAGGATGCAGCAAACAGCACATGTTTAAGCCCATGCACTTTGGAGCCAGGCAGAGCTGTGTTGTCTTGGCTCTCTTGCTTACCAACTGTGTGACTCAGGGCAAATCACTTAACTTCTAACTTCTAGCACAGTTCCTGGTGCTCAGTCAGCACTCATTGGACAGGCATGTGTTGCTCTTCTCTGACTGCTTTGTGGACCTTGAATGTCACACAAAAATATAGAAAACAAAATCAACTGAGATTCACTGTTTTCTTTTATGTACCAACTTATTCTTGATTTGGGAGAAAATGTCTTTAATTGACTATGAAGTTTTTTTTTTTTTTTTTTTTTTGAGATGAAGTCTCGCTCTGTTGTCCAGGCTGGAGTGCAGTGGCGTGATCTCGGCTCACTGCAACCTCTGCCTCCTGGGTTCAAGCGATTCTCCTGCCTCAGCCTCCTGAGTAGCTGGGACTACAGGCGCCCGCCACCACGCCCGGCTAATTTTTTTTTTGTATTTTTAGTAGAGATGGGGTTTCACCATGTTAGCCAGGATGGTCTCGATCTCCTGACTTCATGATCCACCCACTTCGGCCTCCCAAAGTGCTGGGATTACAGGCATGAGCCACCGAGCCCAGCCGAATTTTTATAAGCCATTGAAGAAAATAAGAGAAAACCTATTTCAGAGAATTGTTGGTAAGATATTACTGTTTTCAGAGGAAAAAACGTTTTACACAACATCTTAATCATATGCTCATTTTGACTGAATTAGTAAAACCTAATAAAGCACTTTATTCCACAAACCATAAAACAAGAGGTTTGTGATTGTCTACACATATCTATTGGGCATGCTCTATGTCACATGATCTTACCAGCCTAAGGTCCACAAAACTTAGCACCAGAGAATCTTAGAGTTGGAAAGGTTCCCATATGTACTGTCTATATTGTTTATACCACCCCAGCATTTCAAGGACTCTCCCCAACAGAAAGAGAGCCATCTTGCCTCCATGTGAACATGGTCAGGGCTGTAGGGTTTGAAAAAGGTCACCTGGTCTAGGCTCCACCAGGAGGTGTGACCACCTGGAACACCATTCACAGAGCTTTGCAAAGAGTCTGTTTTAGATGAGACCAATCTTCCTTATGTCTTCCTCAAAGCTCTCTACCTACCATCTACAAATCCCCTTTCTGTCTTTTATGGAGAATTTGTGTTCAGACTTTCCCTTGAATTACCAGCTACTAAGCTGCTGTCCAGACTGGTCTTTAATCTCCATTAAGTTGCCCCTATAACCCTTCTTCATAGTCCCCCAAGGCAGTGTAATAGAAAATGGAACTGAGAGTCAGGGGAACAAGGTTAAACAAACTGCAAACCAGCTCTGTGATTCTGGGCAACAGCATAAAGAACAATCACCACCTCGGCCCTCACCACTGCTATTTATTCACAACACACTATGGCCAAGTACTGTACTAAACATTTTACATGTATTACATTTTAATTAATCATCACCGCAATCATAATTTGAGATAAGTTCTCTTTTTTGTTTTTCTTTTTTTTTTTGTTTTTAATAACTCTGTATCATTCCAATTTTAGTATATGTGCTGCCAAAGTGAGCACAAGCAAGTTGTATCATCCCTTTTTGCAGAGGAGAAAAGGCAGGCACACAGAAGTTGGGCAAGTTGCTTGATCACATGTTTAGGAGGTGAAGGAGTTATGTTGCTTCAGGTCACTTTTTTTTTTTTTTTATTTCTAGCAGTTACCTTACTAGAAAATGGGTAGGCCAGACTAAATGTCTTTCAGGGTTCTATAACTCTATAATTTTCCTCTATCTTTGTCTTAAACCTAAATTACAAACTTGCTCTGAATCTTTTCAATGTTTAGAATTCCAAAAATCCAATTATTGCCAGGCACTACTAATATTTTGGACTGGATATTTTAGTTTTGGGGGCCTGTCTTGTGCATCTTACTTAGCATGCTTCACAGCATCTCTGGCCTCTACCCACAAGATTCCAGTAATCAAGACAACCAAGAATGACTCCAATCACTGCCAAATGTCTCCAGTTGACAAACACTCTATTAATGCACTCCCTAATCCTCAGATTATTTGTGTTGCTTTTCTTAGTCTTTGTTTCAATAATACAGAACAAAATAAAAACTACAGCTAAAAAATAATGTAAGGATTGCTGGATCTTGAATGTCACAGAAAGAATTTCACATTTGTTCCTCTTTAAAAAAATGTACAAATCCACGTGTTCATTTCAACATCTAGTCAACTCTCTATATAAAAACTACGTATACACAGCTAGAGATGTCTGTATATGGGAAGGGAAATGACTGGCATTAGTGGGAGATGCATTAACAACCTGCCACAGGTCAGAAGTAGAGACTGTTAAGGTAAAAGTGTAAATTAAAGGCATTTTGTTTATCTCTCTTGCATCTGTATATTTGGAAGCACCTAACTACAAAAGTCCCTGGTACAATAAAACCACAAACCCATAAATCAAGGACTGAAAAAAAAAACCAAACTAATCTCAAAGGAAACCTAATCTAAGGAAAGCTACTTTTAATTACACAAAGGTTTTACCTCTTTTTGCAGCAGCCTAGGCAAAAAAATAAAAGTGGATTATGGAGTCTTCATTATTCAAAGAAGCATACCAGAGAGACTTATTCCAAGCATTGAACAAAGCAGAACTCACTGAGACAGTCTAAGTAAAGATGTTAAATGATATAATGATTGGAACTGTCTTTTTAATTTTAAAAAACACAGAAATACTCTTCATACTTCCATTTCTCAAAATATAAATTATCAGTGAATGTGTCTCACACCAGCACCCTGGCCATCTCTCTTCCTCACTACTATGTAAGCTCCTTATGGGCAGAGTCCACTTCTAGGACAGTGTGTACTCTGCACCTAGAACAAACCAGCCATTCACTAAATTTTGCTGAAAGGAAGAAAGAAAGGAAGAAGCAAGGGAGTATAGAAGGAGTGGGTCTTTGCTTACCCTATATTGACTTAAATGTTTCCTTTGCCAAACTTGACCATCTGTAATTCTAACCATACACTTACGTGGTTGACTGACAGCTTTTTTTTTTTTTTCTTTTTTTGAGACAGAGTCTTGCTCTGTTGCCAGGCTGTAGTGCAGTAGCACAATCTCGGCTCACTGCAACCTCTGACTCCCTGGTTCAAGTGATTCTCCTGCCTCAGCCTCCCGAGTAGCTGGAATTAGAGGTACGCGTCACCACACCCATCTAATTTTTGTATTTTTAGTAGAGACGGGGTTTCACCATGTTGGCCAGGATGGTCTCGATCTCTTGACCTCGTGATCCTCCTGCCTTGGCCTTCCAAAGTGCTGGGATTACAGGCATGAGTCACTGCGCCTGGCCCTTTTTTTTTTTTTTTTAACCATCGCACATCCATCACCTTTTCCTCAGGGGAACGAACCACTGTATCCTTTGCTCTCAATTTAAGTGCTTGTGTAGACCTGACCCCACACCCAGCTATAAAGAGAGGATGTATGACTCCAGTCTGACCAATCAGAGCATCGAATTCTCCTGGTGAAAGTCACTGGTTCAGGGAAGAGCACACAGTCCAGTCAGAAACCACAAGACTTAGCAGAACACTTGCTGGAGCTGCTGAGAAAGCCGCACATTTTCTACTGTTCTGGAACCGAGGAGGATGTAGCCTTGGTGCTATTGACATCCATTTTGCCACCATGTAGAGAGCTTGAG
This sequence comes from Pongo pygmaeus, assembly GCF_028885625.2. NCBI lineage: Eukaryota > Metazoa > Chordata > Mammalia > Primates > Hominidae > Pongo > Pongo pygmaeus. The sequence goes on along the minus strand of NC_072373.2, from coordinate 135,111,724 downwards.
AATGAAGCCACCACAAAGCAGAGCAGAGCCGAGAGATGAAGACAGGCCAGGTCCCAAAGGCAGCATTACGATCCATGAATCCAGCTGTGCCTGAAGGAAACCAGATCTGTCCCTAGACTTGCCAGGTAGGTGAGGAAATACATTCTATTTCTGCTTAAATCATTTGAATCAGGATTTCTGTCACTGGCAATAAGAAGCATACTAAGTGACACAGCCCTTTGTTTTGTTCAACTCCCTGACTGGCCTCTGACCATGTGCAGCACCAACCAGTAGGGGTTCAATATGTGTCTGTTGGATGATTAACAAATCAATAAATAAACTTCTCTAAGAGCAGGAAGTCTAACATACTAAAAATAATATGTTATGGGTTTAGAAAACGGAAAGAGGACAAGACTGATATAAATACAAGGTCATGAGTGTAGATGAGCCAGATCAAGGATCAAGAGCAGTTTCAACAGGATTGTTGTTCTATAGATTTGGGTCACCACAGGTCAAGTCCCATTGGCTGAAACATAACATTCTGCATGTATGAAAAGACATATTTTCAGGAAACTCATGGATAAGAAAAATAAGTAAATAAATAGAAAAGATGTATTTAACTTGAATAGTCTGAATTTGACTCCTGACCCAGAAAAAAAACCCCCGCCAAATATGGGCTAAGAACTTTGGCATCCTGGGTTGGTTTGTAGGTCAGAGATCACGGAGTTGAGGGTGACCCGAGAGAGCATGTGAAGGTGAGACTGAAAGGCAGCTGAAGAGTCCAATTAAGGCTTCAATTTTAAGAGATTGGACAGAGAAGCAGAGTCCAACTCTAAGGCACTGGCCCAAACCCAGACTTTCTGATAGCCTCTTGCTGATGGAGGTGAAGGCTGGAGAAAGGTCATGAACTGTAGGAACACAGCTGCAGGGAAAGCTTTATTGAGCTCCTGGGGCCATGGATGAAGGTAGAGAACTGCAGCCCACTGTCAAAGCTGGGCTGGCTCGGGTAGGTAGCCTACATGGAGGTCAAGGGTTCTGTCAAAATTAATGCTTCTGTTTATAGGGTATTGGCTCCATTATGTAGACAGGTAAATGGGGAAATGAGGAAGGGAGAAAACACTGACATGTAGGAATTGTCAATAGATAAAGAGAAGAAGCTTGGCTGTAAAGCTGAACAGGAAGCAAAGTCAGGAAAATGCTTTAAGAATGGTTAGACAAATAAGAAGAAAACCACAAGGTCCCTTGCCTATCCCCAAAAGTGTGTCAAAGATGATGAAATGATCAATACCATTTCTTGCAGGTAGCAGAGCTACAACGATAGAGACAGAGAAAAGGTCTTCAGATTTGGTCAACAGAAGAGTAACGGAAACCTCAGAGATGGCTGTTTCAGTGAGTCATTGGACCAAAATACAGGGCAGGGGAAAAGTAAGCATGCTGTGGGAGAGGGGAGCTCAGGTGTCAGCTGGATGGGCCAAGCAGGGCTGGGGAAAGGGTTTACAGAATGGAATGAATGATCTACATGTGAACATAAAGATCAGTGAGAACAAACTGATAGTGAAGGAGGAAATGACCACAGAGAAAAGGGGGAGTTCTTTCAATACCAGGAGAAAATAGTAAGTATTCAGAGTATTTGGTTCATGAGGTTGGTTTGAGAAAAGTTGTACTGAGAATATGATAAAAGATAAAAATAGTGGCATAGGAAGTTTGCCCTCTTTTAAATATTAACTTTTCATCTCAGTGTGAAAAATACAGAGAAGCACAAAAAAGAACACAATCCTTTTAATCTCACCAATCTTAACATTTTGGTATATTCTCTTCTAACTTATGTCTTTGTATATATTTATACTCTAATATATGTTCATATATGCACATTTGCAATTGTGAGAGCTTATACATAATATTAGTAAAGTTAATTTTAGTTATATTTGTTTTTAAAATACTTTTTAAAAACTCATGGCTTTTAATGACTGCATATATTTAATCCTATGGAGATCTCATAACTCATTTAACCATTCTCTTGTTAATGGAAATGGTTATTGTTGGTAATTTAGGCTGACTCCTTTTTTGTTATTCTAAATCATACTGTTATGAACATCTTTGTGTATAAATCTGTGATCCCTAAAGTTTAATTTTGCATTAAACTATATTCCAGAGTTCTTGCTGAGTGAGAGGTTAGAAGAAGTAGCTTTCAGGATTTAAGGAAGTTGTGGAAAGTTTAATACAACAATTCTTATGGATCAGGAATGGACCATGTGGTCTTTTTTTTTCTTTGTTTTGTTCCTGTCTAGAATTTGTTTAAGCAATTTCCCAGTGTATGAGCTGTGGTTGCAGGCAGAACCCCTTTCTCACAGCAGAAGTGAGATACTCCTTTCTAGGCCTCCTTACAGCTGGTAGATGGGCCAGTGACTTGCCCAGCTATTTCTGCCTAGATCTGACCAGGAGCTAGTGGTACAGAGAGGCAGGGCTGGAGGAGACTCTGTCCTGGTAGCAAAGGTGCTGCTGGCAGGGGTCCAGCATCCAGTGCCAGTGGTGCCAGCTGCAGTGTCCGCTGTCCAGCAATAGTAACAGCAGCGTCTCCTGAAACCAGCTCTGTGGCCGCAGAATTTCATTCACGGTTCTGGCTGCTCCGTTCCCACTTTGTCCCTCTATATTTTCTAAGCCTGCTTAATTGACATTGCTGGTAATTCCAAGAGTTCTCAATAGCCTTCACCAAATCCTTTTTCTGTTTCAATCAGCCAGAGTAGATTTCTATAGTTTGCTATCAAGAACCTTAACTAGATGGGAGGAACAAAGATTTGAGAGCAGCAAATGTAGAGACAGAGAGGGGCTAGATCACATCGGAGCAGTCACAGGATGTTCTCAGGCAGGGCTAAAAGCACTGGACCATGGGCATAGGAGTCAGACTGGGCAAAACATGGATGGCGACTGCACAGCAAAAAGAGGCTGGGAGAGTGCTCCAGGGTACGGAAAGGATAAGCAAAAGGAGTTATCTCAGATAGGAGGGCAAAAGCAGTGGGACAAAAGCCTCAGGCAACTAGAAAGAGAAGAATCTGAGAGTAATCAAGGGAGTGAAGAAGAAAATGCAGTTGGAGTCAGGTGGTATATAACATGCAGAGGTTACAGTCAGGGGACAGGAAGGCGGGGCTGAAGCCTGGGAAAGGCAGTGCTGAACGTCAGCGATCAGTGGAGGTGGACAGCAGGAAGGAAAAGGATGTGCAGCAGATGGGGATGACGTATTTGCTTGGCTCACATGATGGTACATTGTATTTCTTCTTTTTTATGTTTATTTAATCATCTGAGGAGTAACAGTTAAACAGAGACATCAAAATATCAAGACCAATATTAAATCACCAATTAAATTCTAAACCCTCAAATCACTGACTATCTATGAACCGAAGGTCCCTTACAATTCTACTGATAACAGAATTTTCAGAGATGTCATCATTATGTATACAGCATTTTGGGGTATACTTTTCCACATATACAGCTATGTCCATTCCATGTTTCTACATAGGCACAATTGTGCCACTGCGTGAACGTACTACAGTCATCTAGCCACTTGCCGATTTCTCTTTACCCAGAATAGCTTTCATCTTCTTTTAAACCATACCAAAAAGGTAAGCAAGTTATAAGTTGTTTTCATTTAGGCTAATGCACTAATGTTTTAAGGATACTGAATTTATTGGCTCATCCTCAAATATTAGTTACTTGCATTTTGCTTGGTGACAACTCAAAAAAACTTTCCAATTTAATCAAATAAACAACTGAGAAGAACAGTAAACTTTGGTTCTATAGGATCTTGCCCAATTGATAAGTTCCCTCTAACTCGCTCTATCGATTATTCCGGTCTGGTCAGAATATTCCTGCTCGTTGTGCATTGACATAATCCATCAAGAGGCTGAATAACATGGTGCTTATGCACCAAGGCTTTGCAATCATGCAGACCCTGGTTGGCTGCTTAACAGTAATGTGACCTGGGACAGTTTACTTACCCATGCTCTGCCTCAGTTTACCCTGTCATGAATTCATTCATTCAACAAATATTTTATTGAGCAAAGATAATATGACAGGTACTGTTCTGAGCATTAGGGATTTATTAGTGAACAAAAGTCCTTGCCCTTGTAAGGTTTACATTCCAGTGGGTAGGCAGAAAATAATAGAAATATAGTCATGTGTTGCTTAACAGTGGGCATACTTTCTGAGAAATGCATTATTAGGTGATTTCACTATGTGTGCACATCACAGGGTATACTTATAAAAATCTGGATGTTATACCTACGCTAAATTGTATAGCCTACTACTTCTCCTAGACCACAAACCTGCATAGCATGCTACTATACTGAATACTGTAGGCAACTGTAACACATGGTTAAATATTTGTAGCTCTAAACACATCTAAACAGAGAGAAAGTACAGTAAAAATACTGTATGAAAGACAGAAAATGGGACACCTGTATAGGGGACTTATCATGAATGGAGCTTGTAGGAATGGAAGTTGCTCTAGGTGAGTCAGTGAGTGGTGAGTGAGTGTGAAGGCCCAGGACATTCCTGTACACTATGGTAGAATTTATGAACACTGTACACTTAGGCTACACAAGTTTATTAAAAAATTTTTGTGCTTTCTTCAATAATAAATTAACTTTAGCTTACTGTAACTTTTTTTACTTTATAAACTTTAAAATTTTTGAAAAAACTTTGACTTTTGTAGAAATATTTAGTTAAAACACACATTGTACAGTTGAACAAAAAGTTTTATATCTTTTTTTTTTTTTTAACTTTTAAGCCTTTTTGTTAAAAACTAAGACACAGACGCACACATTACCCTAGGCCTACACAGCATCAGAATCATCAATATTACTGTCTTCCACCTCCACATCTTGTCCCACTGAAAGGTCTTCAGGGCCACTAACACGCATGGAGCTGTCATCTCCTATGAGAACAATGCCTTCTTCTGGAATACCTCCTGAAGGACCTGCCTGAAGTCGTTTTACAGTTAATCTTTTTTTTTTTAAATAAGTAGGAAGAGTACACTATAAAATAATGATAAAAAGTATAGTATAGTAAATAAACCAGTAATATAGCTATTTATTATCGAGTATTATGCACTGTACATAATTATATGTGCTATTCCTTTACCTGACTGGCGGTGCAGTAGGCTTGTTTACCAGTGCTGCATCAGGACAACTATGAGATCACCAGGTGATCAGAATTGTTCAGCTCCATTACAATCTTACGGGGTCACTATTGTTTGTCTGTCGTTGACTGAAAAGCAGGATAAGGAAATGGGGTGATACAGAAGACAAAGACTTTCCTGAGGAGGTGACTTGCTTACAAGCAAGTATCTGATGAATTGGTAGGGTATTCTGGGCAGAATCAGATACTGATAAGAGCAAGAGGCAGTAAAGAGGATGATGAATGAAGATTTTGTGGACTGACTCTAAGTTACTGAAGGCCAATGGAAGGGTTTGGGGGTTGAACAGGAGGGGGAGCTTGAGACAGATTATAGCTAAATAGAAATGTTATGCCAGGGTCAAACTGTATCTCAGGGTTCTGAACTTCTTGTAGTGAATAACCTAAACAAAGACACAGAGCAAGACAGAATTGGTCCTGCCAGTTCTTAGTGGGAGGTGGAGAGTCAGTTCTAACATATTCTCTTCTTGGGAATTGGTAGTGGTGAAGTGGAGAATGTTAGGGATGGGGAATGCTAACCAAACCAGAAGCAAATGTAACACAGGGGAAACGGTATCTGCTGGGGAGATTAAATAAGATAACACATGTAAAGCATTTAACACAGTGCTCGCTCCATGGTAATGTGTCAATAAATGGTAGCTATTATTATCCATCAAAGAATAAAGTAGTATACTTGTGGCATTTTTCAAACTTTCAGAGTACTGTGTGGAACAAAGGCCAGAGCCTTATGAAACACATAGACTATGTGGGCTGTGCTAATCTTGTCCTCAAGTCCTGTTACTCTGTCACAGGCATAGCATTGACCTGGCATGACTTAGCCTACCCTTCAGGGGATACCGGATAACAGTGACCCAGCCATCCACTTTGGTCTCTTTGTCTTCCAGTCATATATATCACTTGGAGTAGATTGGGCAGGGCAAAAATTGAGGAAGGGTCACAGAAAATAGTGCTCTTGGTAGTCAGGCTTCTATCTTTTTATATAAATATATATTATAATATATTTATATATTAATATATATATCAGGCTCCTTCTATCTTTATATAAATATATAAATATATTTTAAATATCTTATATTTATATATATTTATATATTTATATAGACATTTAAATACTTATGTTTAAATATATAAAGATATTAAATATAAATAATTATGTCTATATCTTTACATATTTATATACATTTATATAATATATAAAGATATTTATAATTTATATGTATTTATGAATGTATAAAGATAGAAGAAGCCTGATTACCAAGGGCAGTATTTTCTGGACTTCCACCAACGGTGGATGCCTAAAGGATTCCTGAGCTTCCCCTACTCGGGATCTGCAGTGACCCTGCAGTATACTTCTCAGCCCATGGCCAAATGGCCTTGAAGGTCTGTAGCCATAACACGGTGAACAAGTCTGATGACACGATGAATAAGCCTGAGCTTGTCCATTTCAAAACAAGAGTTGTCAATTTTGCCCTTGTACTAGACTTCGCAGCCTACTTGCGAGCATGCTGATTTTTGGGGTTTGGGGTAAGCGATAAGTAGTGCAGACATCCAGACATCAGGCTCCAATATCCCCTCTACAACTTAGGGATGCCCAGCTTTGGTTTCAGTGCTTTTCAGTAGCATCCTACAGACCCAAGGTGCTACATGGTGTGCATGCTCCATGCATATTGACGGCTGCTTCCCCGACTGTAACTAACTGCAGGGAAGACAAAAGAGCTCAGAGGTTGTCAATGCCACACTGGGTTGGTATTTCATTTTCTTACGCTGATGTTCCATCACGAAAAACAAATACATAAATAAAGACCTAAACTTTTTTTGGTTGGAATGGTCAGGCCATGCCTGCTTAGCATCATCACTACAGATCGTTATCAGGCTAACCAAACATTGTTTTCCCAACCTTCCTGGCTGCTCCTACTTTCAGTTGAGGAAACCGAATCTTTCAGTTTTCCTGTTCTCTGGACCAAGGTGATGATTTCCTGGCTTCTTGATCTTTTTTTGTTTTCATTGTGTTTTCAACTCTCTGAAATGTTTTCACAGAGGGCTTTAAACCCTACTAACCCAGTATTTTTTCCTTTTGTTTTCTCCACACCCTGAAGTAAGTGGCTTCTCAAAAGCACAGACAGCTAGAGGTAGATGAAGCCTCAGGGAGTAATTTAGGTCAATCCCTTTCCTTCAGCTTGAGGAGGAAGGGAAACACATTGACATTTACTGGGAAACTGCCACTTGCTAGGTATAGAGTCTACATGTGGCATTTTGCAAAATTACCTCATTTAAACCTTAGAATAGCTCTGAGAGGTAGATGTTCTGTCCTCCTGTTTTAGACAAGGAAGCAATGGTACAGAGAAATTAACTGGTCTATGTGAGATCATACAGTTAGCTAGTGACATAGCTGAGACCCAAACCCAAGCTTTTTGAAGATTAGGCCAGCATTCTCCTCTCTACCATACTGGCCTGGCTGAGGCCTGCCAACTAGGTCCAGCTTTTGTTAGAAGTGGGTTTAAGGCAAGAGGGTTCTAAGAAAGGTTACGACACAGGGAATTTAATTAAAGGTTAAATTCTGGCAATTGTTATTAACATTTTATATAGCTTTAATAGAGATATCAGTAGCAGACTATAACATGCTATTGTTACAGTAAGATGGATTAGGAAAGGTTTTCAGCAGAGAAAATGGTGAAATGGTTAACATTTTCACAAGAAAAGGGAGTATCTGTCCTAAACAGGAAGAACTGGCTTGAATTCAAAGTGATTATATAACTCCTGACTTCAGTCATGGCACTCTCTTAAGTAGGTAAGTGATATTTTTCCTGTGACACTTCCTCAATTTTTGTACACGTACCTACGTATTAAATTTCTGTCTTGCTGAACTGAAAACTGGTCAACAGTGTTCCTTATTTTATGTGCATACTATTTTTGCAGTATAAAAAATAAGCTTAAGAATTTTTATAGAAGATGATCTGATTCATTAATTCCGAGTCAAAGGATATGTAAGAACCCTTCTCTATGAGATTCTGCGCATGTGTGTGTTTACGTGTGAGAGAGAGAGATACAGATATACAGAAAGAGGCAGACACATTCATGTATTCAAAGATAATGAAACAGAGGCAAGGAGGTAGAATATGACAGTTGAGATCCTAAAGTTGCTGTACTCTTGGCGTGCTTAAAGAACGTGGTATTTTGGGCCAGGTGCAGTGGCTCAGACCTGTAATCCCAGCACTTTGGGAGGCCGAGGCAGGCAGATCACTTGAGGTCAGGAGTTCGAGACCAGCCTGGCCAACACAGTAAAACTCCGTCTCTACTAAAAATACAAAAATTAGCTGAGCACGGTGGCACGTGCCTGTAATCCCAGCTACTCAGGAGGCTGAGGCAGGACAACTGCTTGAACCTGGGGGGACAGAGGATGCAGTGAGCTGAGATCACGCCATTGCACTCCAGCCTGGGCGACAGAATGAGATTCTGTCTCAAAAAATGTATATATTTTGGAGCCAAGTTTGGATTCCACACATTGACTAAGCAGTCAAGGTCCTCCAATGAAAATGTCCTTCACTGTCAGTGCATTCAGGCTTTCAAAGGTTGTTTCCTTTAATTGTCCATTACACATTTCCCAAAATCCTAGCAGTGATGCACCTCACCCATCAGTAACTTACAGAAGCTGAACGACACTGCTTTGTTCAAATTAGGAGGTTTTTGGAGGGTTTTAAAAACTGACTTCAAGTTTAGCTGAGTTACGTTAAGACTGCTTGGCTGCTCTAATGACGCTTTCCTACTGCACATGCAAAAGACAAGAGCATTGGTAGGACTTCAGGAAAGCAATGAGTTTATCCCAGTTCTATTCAGAGAGGATCCCACTGAAAGCAAGTAGAGGAGTGACTCTATGCTAGTGTTTCTCACACTTTCACGTCACATTCATCCTGGGGTACTTAACAGAAATGTAGATTCTTTCTAAATCAGAATCCCTGGGTCTAGGCACCAGGAATATACATTTTAAACAAGCTCCCAGGTGATTCTGGTGCACACTGGAGATTGGGGACCTCTGCTCTACACTGTAGGAACAGGGCTGGCTATGTTCAGGCATGGTAACCCCACTTTCATTCAATCAGGCAGAAGGGGTCTGTGTGTGTTAAAGAGGAAAAGCAGTGGGAAGAAGGAGATGTGGGCACTGGTGATCCATCAAAGGCCATTCTCTCTCATCCTGCTCAATACCACTTTAGGGGCAAGCAGCCCTGCTGAACCCATCTGGGAAGGGCTTTTCAGTGAGCCTGAGGTTTCCAATAGCAGAGAGAATTGCCAGATATTGGAGAACTCAGCCAGAATGCCCTTCCATGTGATGGTTAGGCATTCGGAGTCATCTCTTAGAAGGCAAGTATCCCTGGGTGGAGTTCTATCTAAAGGACTAGAAGTTAGTTCCCTAATTATCTGTTAACACTTTATTTTTTTCAGATGGAGTTTTACTCTTGTCACCCAGGCTGGAATGCAGTGGCACAATCTCGGCTCACTGCAACCTCCACCTCCCATGTTCAAACGATTCTCCTGCCTCAGCCTCTTGAGTAGCTGGGATTATAGGTGCCCACTACCATGCCCAGCTCATTTTTGTATTTTTAGTAGAGACAGGGTTTCACCGTTGTTGGCCAGGCTGGTCTCGAACTCCTGACCTCAGGTGATCCACCCGCCTTGGCATTCCAAAGTGCTGGTATTATAGGTGTAAGCCACCGCGCCAAGCTGTTAACACTTTAAAAAAGGGTAGTTGAGAGCATCCAGAGAATATGGACAGGATATAAGGAAGAGACCCAAAAGTGGAAAGACAGAAAGACATTAATAGGGAGGTGGCGGGTGGCAAGGCACCATATCCCCTGCCACTTAAAGTCATCTTGCCTGCCAAGGTGTCCCATTCCATCCCTGCTAAAAGGGCATGTGAGAAATGGTTTGCTGCAGGTGCTTCGCATTACAACCTGGGTCTTTGGGGAGGTGAGGGCACAATAAGTAGGGCCTCATTGGTGGGGCTCAGTCTGTCAGTAGCACCAGAGTGGACCCTCTCCCAGAGTAGTCTTAAGGGCAGGGGCAGCAAGTTTTAATCCAGCAGTTGATCTGGGAGACAACTTGCCTGACTAAAAGCCAAATCTTGTTAAGGAAGAGATTCTCAACCACTATGGTGAGAATATTAAACCTCTGAGTCTTCTAATTCAAATATGAAGCCCCTGTTTATTGAAACAGTTTCTGCCTAATTGCAAACAAGATGGGGTATTTGAGGCATTGATGGTCCAAGGAAGGGATAGCTGTGAAAACATGGGCTCTGGAGCCTGACTGCCTGGGATTGCATCCTGGCTCTACCACTTCCTGCCTGTGTGACCCTGGGGGAATCATTTCACCTCTCTGTACTTCAGTTGCTTCATCTGTAATATGTGGATTTGAGCAGTGCTTCCTTTATAGGGTTATAGCGAGGATTAAGTGAAGTAAGATCTGCAAAGCACTTAGATCATAGCACGTCTTATATTTCCTGCTTTTTTTATTTTTAGGTTCTCCCTACAGGACTGCCTCACAATAAATACCAAAAGGTGTGTCTTGTAACTGAAGTGGGGAGGAGAATCTTCGTGGCATCTGTATGGTTGATGTTCTTTCAAGATCGACAGTGGCTCTTTTGACTGCATTACAGTCTTCTCTCCTCCTCCAAATCCCACTGAGGGAATGGCTGGGCCACAGTCCAGGCATCTCCTGTTGGGGCAACAGGTTCTCAGGTTCTCATTGAAGAGCCTTTTAAGGGGAAAAGAGGTGGCGGTGGCAGAATAAACCCCTATTTTGTGCAGTTCAACTAACAGGGAAAGTAATGCACACCAAGTTATTTACTGGTAGGGCTTCTCAGGGTAAGATTTAAAATAAAATTCTGTTGGAGAATGTAGACAGTCCATTCTAGGGCATAAAAATGGAATTATCTTAACCAGGATTAAACTGCACTTCCTGAGTCTGACGGAGCGTTTCCAGGGAGAGTAAGCACCATGCAGACTTCTATGCCAGTTGTCCATTGTTGTTCCTGACTCCCACCTCCACTGGCTGTCTAACCCCATTCAGCCTTCCCTGCCGGCCCACTATGGTGTAAGTCTTTGAAACAGAGAGCTGGGTCTGAAAACAAAACCAGGCTCCCTTTGGTTGGGGGAAGTGCTGGCAATGGGAAGGTATGAAAGAAAACTGGATGGAGGGACACTAACTTTAAATGCGATGTTAATTATAAGCAAGTGTGCTAAAATCCATGTTAAAATTCTAATAACTACCACCAACTTATCACTGTGTGTTGTCTCAACTATATGACTTTATTAAAAAATATATTTATGAATTAAATAGTTACAACCTGAGCAGAAGGGCAGCACAGTATAACAATAAAGTACAGATGCTGTAGTCTCAGGCTATCTGGGTTTGAATCCTGCCTGCCACTTGGCCTTCAGACTTTGGGTAAGCCAATTTTCTTTCTAATGCCTCAGTTTTCTTATTCACAAAATGAGGATAGATATGGCAGGTAACTAACGCATGGGGTTACTGTGAGGATTAAATACGTATAAGGTATTATAGTGGTACTGGCATTTTACCTGGCAGTTGGGCTTGGGAAGATGAGTAAGCCATCAGAGAGCTTACAATCAAGAAATGGTATTGTATTCAGCCCCTATCGCATGCTTCGCACAAAGCAGGTACACCCAAAAAAATCTCATGGGAAGCCTGCAGAAATTACTCATACATTGTTAGGTGTCTAGAGGTGCTGGCAAGTTTAACATCACAAAATCTTGCCAGCACCTCTGGCAAGATCTCATCCTGCTCAATACCACTTTAGGGGCAAGCAGCCCTGCTGAACCCATCTGGGAGGGGCTTTTCAGTGAGCCTGAGGTTTCCAATAGCAGAGAGAATTGCCAGATATTGGAGAACTCAGCCAGAATGCCCTTCCATGTGATAGTTAGGCATTCGGAGTCATCTCTTAGAAGGCAAGTATCCCTGGGTGGAGTTCTATCTAAAGGACTAGAAGTTAGTTCCCTAATTATCTGTTAACACTTTATTTTTATTTTTATTTTTTTGAGATGGAGTTTTACTCTTGTCACCCAGGCTGGAATGCCTGGGTTTTATACAATACCTGTACAAATATGAACAAAAACTTTTGAAACATGTCATTAGTTAAAAACTCCATGCTCCAGTCCTGAGAGTCTTTAAAAACTATGAAACATCCTTATAAAATGCAGACTACAAAGAGAGAGCTTGTCCCAGTGGTCAAATTCCCTCCATTCAGGCAATTTAAGGCAAAAGAAAAATGCAATTTAAATCCCTCCACCCCCACCAAAAAAGATATAGTCCACAAAGTTAAAAAAAAAAAAAAAAAGTCCTCTAGCTAAGTATCCAATTAAATATTTTCATTAGACCCATTTTTTTTTTTTTTTTTTGGAAAACCTGAAATGAGGCTTCAAGTGCTTATCTGAATGGTTAGATGTAATTATGAGGCAGGAGTATCTATAACATCCTGGCATTCTTGAAAGCATGCAGCCCCCAAATGTCCCCAACACACCAACTTATTCCTTTTCCACTCTTCCTTTTCCCTCCTCTCTCACTCTGTGTTCAGTCAGCGAAAGGCAAATCTCTGTGTTATCCCATTCCTTGCAGTTTTAACCTGCCAGGGGATTCCCTCTCCAGCTCCCTCCTGAGGGACTGGTCCAGTTCTCTTACTGGCCAAGTCCATCTCTCCTTTGGCTCCAGCTGCCTTTCCCACGCTGGATTCCTCATGGAAACCCTCTTCTTATCCTGCTGGTAAAGGACCTCTGGCAGCACTGCCATTTACAATCTTATTATTTTAACTTTAGGAAACAGCTCTCCTACTATGATACATTTCTCTCTTTTCCTTTTCTCGCCCAAATCCTGCTAATTTTACTCAGAAAGCCTCTCACATCTGGGACTTGCTCTTAATCTCCACCATCCCTGCCTGGCGCAGGTCATCTCTCCTCCCATCTGGTTCCCCCAACCCTCCCACCCGCATTCCCAGCCCCATCCCCTCCTGCTCCATTTCACTCTTTACAGTGCTGCTACATGCCTTTTTCCTAAAATGCAAATCTAGTCATGTCATCACTTATCGTCAATGGCTTCTTCCTGCCTTCAAAATGAAGTCCAAATATCCTGGATTAAAAGTTCCTTCCTAAAACTCACTACCTATACTGTTATTCTTCATTATTGTGGTTTGAAGGCTCACCTGAATTATTTCCTATGGTAATAGAGAAGCTGCATAACATTGTTCCAGTTACTAAAACAACAATAAATGTGAGGAATCAAGAAATATATTTCTGGCCAGGCGCAGTGGCTCATGCTTGTATTCCCAGCACTTTGGGAGGGCAAGGTGGGAAGATCACTTGAGCCCAGGAGTTCAAGATCAGCCTAGGCAACAGGGTGAGATCCTGTCTCTATAAAAAATAAAAAAAGAAAATCAGCTGGGTGGCCTGTACCCGTGGTCTCAGCTACACTCAGGAGGCTGAAGCAGGAGGATTACTTGGGCCTGAGAGGCAGAAGTTGCAGTGAGCTGTGTTCATGGCACTATACTCCAGCCTACATAACAGAGTAAGACCCTCTCCTAAAAAAAAAAAAAAAAAAAAAAAAAAAAAAAAGGAAATATATTTCCTTTTGGTAGCCATGTATTTGGTGATCATTTAGGTACAACCAGTTGCACAGTTCTAAAGCAGACTTAATTTTTCCAAATGCTTTCTTTGTTCAAATTCATGAATTCTGTAATACATAAACCAGGATTAGCAAAGATTTGGCCAGTGTGAGTTAATTCAACCTATGCTTACTGGAAATCGAAAGCTTTAGGACCAATATGCCACACTAAAAAAAAAAAAAAAAGTAATGAAGAAGGAGCAAATCACCAAATTGAAGGTTCAGAAAGAAGAAGAGAGGGCACAAAGACATATACCTACCGAATGACCAATTCCACCTCAGGCTGCGCCTGATCAAAAAATGGCAGTTAACACACACTCATATTCTTTGTAAAGAATTTGTAATTTCATTTTAGTCTCCACAGCCACAATAGGAGGTAGCTATGATTATCCATATTTTAAGGTGAGAAAATAGGCTTGCAATATTTATTTTGCTTACCATGGTAATCACTGGTGAAATACAATGCTTAAGGTTAGGGGGTAATACTCAACCCTCCTGTTTCCCTGGAGGGAAGGGAATTTCCAGGTCCCAGGTGGGAAGAGTACAGTCTCTTCTTTTCAGCCTTCTCACTCTACCCTTCCCTAAAGAGAAAGAGCAGCTTGCCTGATCAGTGAGTTTAGGAGGACAGATTGAGGATGCTCAGCCAGCCCCCATGGGCTTTTTCACTTTTTAAATTCTTTTCAGCTTGTCTGTTGTCAACATGTGACCATGCTCTACACCCCGACTGGTGTGCTGGATACAGAAAAACAGAGGCAGGCCTGCCGTCTAATTTAGGAGAGAAGTATTAGTAAACCTAGGGTGGCTGCATACATAAGCAGCATCTTCCAACATGGCTTTTATTGTTGATAAAGCGAATAATTTGATTTCTATGGCTTCTTTTTTTAATTTTTAATTTTAAAGACAGAGTCTCACTCTGTAGCACAGGCTGGAGTACAGTGGTGCCATCTCCGCTCACTGCAACCTCTGCCTCCCGGGCTCGAGCAATTCTCGTATCTCAGCCTCCCGAGTAGCTGGGATTACAGGGGTGCGCCACCACGTGTGTGCACCACCACGTCTGGCTAATTTTTGTATTTTTAGTAGAGATGGGGTTTCACCATGTTGGCTTGGCTGATCTCGAACTCCTGACCTCAAGTGATCCACCTGCCTTGGCCTCCCAAAGTGCTGGGATTATAGCTGTGAGCCACCAAACCCAGCCATTTCTATGTCTTATTTCTCAACTGGTTATGAATATAAGTGGAGAAGACAGAGGGCTATTAACTGGCTTCCTAAAAGCCAAATACAAGGCATAAATATAGGCATTCAATTAAATGAATGAATGAATTTGTCCAAGGCCACATAGCTAATAAGTTATAGAGTAGAGACCTGAATCTGTGTCTGACAGAAAGGCATGACTTTCTAAACTTCCACTTTGGTGCTTCTCATACGACGTTCTATTTCCAGGCTTAAATTCATGCTTCAATACGGTTGCCAGGAAACTGGAAACACTGGTTGTTGCAGGCACAAAGTACCTTAAGACACAGGTATGCCTAAGAATGTTGCTGATAATCTATTTTTCTACAACAGTGATGAGGGATGAGTTCAGCAATGACTGCTTGTTGTCAGCTATCTCATGGGCCAATATTGATAAAGCCCTGTAAGTACCTGGGGGGGAACCTGGAAGGTGGGGAGAAGTAGCGCAAGCGGCCCCAGCAGCATCATGGAACAGATCAGGGAGGAGAAAGGCAGGCAGCCTCGCCTGAAGTTGGATGAGCACAAGAGGGCGGGGCAAGGGACTGAGGACCAGGGGAAGGAGGCTGAGCGGGTTGGGGATGGGGAGAAGGCAGGGGAAGGAGGATGAACATAAAAACGCCAGGACAGCAAAAGGCTGAAGAGAAAAATATGTCCAAACAAAAAATATAAAGGGGAGACAGATAAAAGAACAGGAGTAAATCACATGCTATGAAAGTAGCCACAAACGGATTTTCCATTTCATGTCAAAATGATGAAAAGTGAGAGCTGGCCTATGTGCCAGTAGCCTTCAGAAACTCAGAAATAAAATATCCCATTTGAAAATAGTTTGGGGAGCCAGTAGATGACAAGATTCCTCCTGCAGGCAAAAGTGAATTAAAGCAACGATAGTATCTACTGCTCCTTCCCCACTCCCACTGTTTGGCTGGCAAGCACATATGAGCTCAGCAGGACTCTGTAATTGCTTTTTAAGAGTATCTGGTAGAACTCAAGATTGTGTGTTCACAAAACTCCATATAAAAACAGGGTCATCTTTGCCTTCCACGAAGTGTTTTTCACTCTGTTTCAAGGCCCAGCTTAGTCTTTTTTCCCCTTACTAAAGTGGCAAACAAAGAATTCTCTGACACACTGCACCCACTGCAGATGAAAGCGCTTAAGTGTGAGTGAAAGCAACAATGCTGAGAGTGACATTTACTAGCTGAAAACAGTGAAATCAGAGCGTTCCAGTTCACGGAGATTAAATGTCAGGCTTTAAACATTTAGCAGAGTATTAAATATGGAAGTTTTAAAATTTAGGATTCAGTTTTATATTGCAAACAGCACTTAAAGCAAAGAAACAAGTGGTCCATAGGCTGAATAAACATATTTATTTTCAATTGAAAGTGAATGAACTTCAGGGCAGTTACTGAGCTCAGTGCAACAATACCAGAGGTGCTCACTGTCCTTCACCATCCCAGATTAATAAGAGAAGGGTGACATTCCTCACACTTCATGTTTTGGAAGATACAAGTCAAAGTCCAAAACACAGGGGTTTGCAGGCACATAATATTGCACAGTGGTTGTGGACTTTAAAAGTTTAAGAGTTTTTATATTATTGTTCTAGAATGAATGCCCTCGTTCTTTTTTCTTTTTTCTTTTTTTTTGAGACAGGGTCTTGCTTTACTGCACCATAATGACTCACCGCAGCCTTGACCTCCTGGGGTCAAGTTAGCCTCCTGCCTCCACCTCCTGAGTAGCTGGGACTACAGTGTGTGTCATCATGCCTGGCTAATTTTTAAAAAATTTTTAAATATTTTGTAGAGATGGGGTCTTGCTATGTTGCCTAGGGTGGTCTTGAACTCTTGGCCTCATACAATCCTCCTGCCTCGGCCCCTCAAAGTGTTGGGATTATAGGGATGCGCCACCATGCCCAACCTGAATGCCTTTTAATGGACCAAAAAAGTTAGAGAGGAAAATATAGCACTTTTGTTTTCTTTTAAGATTATTTTCCATGGATAAATTTATTTATGACAAAATTAGCTATAATTTCTAAATATAACATCCATTTTTTGATTCAATCACAAAACCTCAGAATTTGATATCAGCAGTCCTTTCATTCAAAGTCAGCTAGTAAGTATCTTTTCTATTATGCTTACTATGAGGTGTTGGATAGATACAAAGCCAGTGATAATGGATATTTCAAACTTTGTTTTAAACATCTTGTAAGCATTGTATTCAATTCCCAATATCTTTATGAGGTGGCCACGATTATCCTCATTTTACAGATAAGAAACCTGGGGCTTTGAAAGATTAAGGACTTTGCCCAAGACCAGAGGACTACTAAATTATGTAGAACTGAAACTCCAGCCGCTGACTCCAAAGCATGGGTAATTAACTTTTTTTTTTTTTTTTTTTTGAGACAGCGTCTCGCTCTGTCCCCCAGGATGGAGTGCAGTGACACGATCTTGGCTCACTGCAACCTCTGCCTCCTGGCTTCACGTGATTCTCATGACTCAGCCTCCCCAGTAGCTGGGAGTACAGGTGCCTGCCACCATGCCTGGCTAATTTTTGTATTTTTAGCAGAGACAAAGTTTTGCCATTTTGGCCAGGATGGTCTCGAACTCCTGATCTCAGGTGATCTGCCCGCTTTGGTCTCCCAAAATGCTGGGATTACAGGTGTGAGCCACCGTGCCTGGCCCAGAGTCTCGCTCTATTGCCCAGGCTAGAGTGCAGTGGCGCAATCTCGGCTCACTGAAAGCTCTGCCTCCTGGGTTCACGCCATTCTCCTGCCTCAGCCTCCCAAGTAGCTGGGACTACAGGCGCCCGCCACCACGCTCGGCTAATTTGTTTTTGTATTTTTAGTAGAGATGGAGTTTCACCACATTAGCCAGGATGGTCTCGATCTCCTGACCTCGTGATCTACCTGCTCAGCCTCCCAAAGCGCTGGGATTACAGGCATGAGCCACCGGGCCTGGCAACCCCCCACTTTTTTTTTTTTTTTTTTTTGAGACAGAATCTCACTCTGTTGCCCAGGCTGGAGTGCAGTAGCATGATCTCGACTCACTGCAACCTCCACCTCATGTGTTCAAGCAATTCTCCTGCCTCAGCCTCCTGAGTAGCTGGGATTATAGGTGCATGCCATCATGCCTGGCTAATTTTTGTTTTTTAGTGGAGATTGGGTTTCACCATGTTGGCAGGAACTCTCCATCAAGCAGTGACCACAGAGATGTGAACAAATACAGTTTAACTCAAGCAATGCCACAATAAGAATATGAAGAGAGAGACACACAGAGTAATTCTGATCTTGGAAGACCTCACAGAGGAAAAGACATTGAAGCCAGGTCTTGATGCATGAGGGTAAGTCTTTCAGGCGAAAAAGGCAATGGTTACTCTAGAAATAAGGAACTGCATGTACCAAAATTTAGAGGGCTTGACACATCCATGGAATGTTCAGAGTTCAGTGTGTATTTGAAGATGGGGAGCCTGGAAGCAGAGACACAAGGCAGTTACAACAGCCAGGTGAACATGAAAAGGGAGGCGGGAGCAAGGTAATGGAGGAGGCCAGAGTCAGGACATGTTTCTAAGCCAGAAACGAAATGGTCTATGACCTACTGGTCACAGGCAGTGAGAGAGAAGAATCCATAGTTGCTGGATTTGTATAATGTTATATCATTTAGGCCTCAAAATTAAGGAGGTAAGACAGATTGGGAGTGGGGACAAGGATCAGAAAGATGGTATCTTAGTTCAATTTGGAAAAACTGAGTTTGAGATACTTGAGAAGCAGTTAAGCATCCTCTTTACTGCATTCTTTACTTGAAGAAACATTGAGTATCTCTTGTATCAAGGAAAAAGAAAATTAAAAGAGGAACAAAACTGGACCCCGTTCTCCTAAAGTTCACTGTATAGTCTGGTTCTTCATGGAGCAGTAGATAAGGGGAGCTTATAGGGGGATTTCTGTTTGTTATGGTGACTAAGGGGTGCTATTTGCACTTATTGGACAGGTGCCAGGGATATAGACATTCTGCAACTTGGGACTGTCTTACAACCCTCTTGACTTTCAAATGTCCCATTGGACATCTACATAGTGAAAATCTGTTTAGAGCTGTTTGAGCCTAAAACCTAATTGTTTTATATAGAAAGGCAAATTATTTTTTGCAGGTTTTATACTGAATTGTCCTAAATAGAACCTCCATGGAAACTGAGGGAAGACTGTACTTGGTTTGTCTGGAACTTTACAAAAGCTGTTCACCATTTTAAAAAATTATATCATGGGCAGCAAAGCTGCTCACAGGTTTTGAGTTATCAATACGATGAACCCGGATCGGTCTGAATTATACCTGTCCTACTCATGGTAATTCTATATTGAGAATCTATGCACTTGATTACGCCTCCTGGTTGGTCATGCCTGGGTATGTACATATTGAAAAACACGTAATTTGATTACAAATTCCTTTCCTTTTATTTTTCCTTTTTATTAAAATTAGAGCATTTTATTGCACTTTTGGAATTATATATAGGTAGGTTCCATTAACTATGACTTTCATTTCAGGATAGGAAAGGGCATGATATAAAAAGGATTACAATAGGTTTGAGAATGACTAGTGAGAGATGGACATATATAAATTGAATTGAATACAAAAGAATCCATGGAAGCACTTCAGAGAGGTAAAAAGTAAAAGGGAGAACCAGGAAGAGAGATTATTGGCCATGGGAGATCTGGGAAGACTCATGGAGGAAGTATGAAATGAGCAGGTGCTGACTGATATCCTCCGTTAGAATAACTCCAGAAATGTGGGGCTTAGTATCCACCTTAGAACCCGCCTCCAGTGAGGCCCAGTCATTCTGGCATGGCTTTGTTATCAATTTCTTTTCCATGCTCTACCCGTATCTTCCCGACAAAGGCCTTTGTTCTGGGAGGCTCCAATGGGCAGAGCATGATGAATCCCTAACCTCTGTGGTGTCTCTTCTGGAATCTGAAAACTGTGGTCTCTGTAATACTTTCTGGTTAATCTCCTCCTCTTCTTTAGGCTAAATCTCCCCACTTCCTCCAACTGTTTCTTATATCACTCGGTTTCATATTTCCTCACCATCTGGATCATTTTCCTTTGAACATGCTGCAATTTGTCAATGGCCCTTTAAAAGTGTGATGCCTAGAACTGAATGTGGCTCCCAGAGTTGAAATATATAACTGTATTTCCTAATATTTCCAAAAGGCAAAAATGGTATCCCTCTCTATAGGCAGTGAGATCAGAACAGAGGAGGGGGGTGGGGACGGTCTGTCTTAACAATCACCGTATTGCCAGTATCGAAAAATTTTCTTTTTTGTTTGAGCAAGTTCTATATGAATTTTTAATACTTGCAAGTAGACTTCTGATCTCAAAGAGTAGTTTTCCCCCTTTGTTCGTTTTTGTTGTGAGGTATAAATGAAAAAATTTAGGTCTGGCTAACAAATACTAACAATTATTTTTATTTGCTGATAGCGTCCATCTACCAGCATCCTATGGTCATTTCCCATCTGAAGACATTTTTCTCCTAACAGACTGTGCCCTGCCCATGTCCCAAGTCATCTAACCAAGACTGGCAGGAACACCACCCTTTCCAGGGGCTTGGTCTATAAAATGGAATTAGTATTTCTGCCTTAAGCTTGAATCTGGTATGTATCTGGAAAACCTCTGCATTCCTGCATGTCTAGTGAACCTCGGCTTTAGCCCCAAAATGCAAAGTTCCATCAAGGCCCTTGATTTTTCATCCTGTTTTGGTCTGAGACTGAAATCCTGCAGCAACTTGACTGGCTATTGCCAACATGTTGTCTACACAAGCTAAAACAGTACCAGTTTATCTCATTCTAGATGCTAGGGGCCCCATAAACCACAGCAATACCACCCACTGGTTTGAACTTACGGAAACTATAGCAGACCTCTGCAAAAGGAAGCCAATCTGACATGAATACTAGCTTGCTATCCTCCTTGAATGCAATGACTTCAAGAAGTGGGAGACAGGTTAGCCATGGAAGTCTAAGCACTTTATGTTATATCTGCTAGCTGCCCAAGTTTCAACATGCCTTTACAGCTGAACAGACCAGTTCCAAGGTAAACTAAATGAGAGCAGGCATATTTGTCTGTTTTGTTAGCTGATGTATCCCTCACCCTTAGAATAGTGCCAAGCACATAAGAGGTGCTCAACAAACATTAGTGGAATTAACTAATAAAATGATCTGGTATGCTAGACATCTATTTTTGTTTTTCTCAGTATTCCTTTCTTCTGAGATTTGCTTCTTTCCCATTCCATGTTATTCTGGTGGAGCTGTCAGTCATGAAACAGAACAAGCTAACAAATGGTGTCATGAGTCTAGGGGCTCATGGAGATACAAGTCCCTAACTCCTAGCTTCCCTACAGTAAGCAGGTATCTGTAGTGCTTCCTACTTCTAGAGAATGTGAGGCATACAATCAGGAGCATTGATGAATGTGGGTGGTACATGCTGCAGGTTGATTTATTCAGAGGCTAAATTTTATGTGAACACTTATCACAAAATCCAAGCCAACAGGATAAAATAAACCTCTAGTGAGAATAAGCTTATGTTTCTATTACTGACTTTCATAACTAATCAAATACAAGTATCAGAAATTAAATTATTCAAATAAATTTAAGATGAAACTTTTTCAGATTTCTGTTAGATGAAATACAATTTTTATAAGGTTAGCTTTAGTATGATAATACTATTTAGAAAAATAGGTTTTTCAGAAAAAATGTAATCTGTAGAATGAAAAAAACCCTATATATTGGATTTAAATGATCCAGTAAGTGGGTAGCAGGAGAGCTATGGTTGTATAAGGATTTTTAAAAATTGTGGTAAAATATATATAAAATTTACCCTCTTAACCACTTTCTACATGTACAATTCAGTGATGGTAAGCACATTTACAAGGTTGTGTAAATATCACCACTATCCATTTCTAGAACATTTTTATGATTACAAACAGATACCATGTATCCCTTAACCAATAATTTCCCATTTCCCCCCTTCTTCAGCCCCTGGTAACGTCCATTTTGCTTTCTGTCTCTGTGAATTTGTCTATTCTGGCTACCTCAAATAAGTGGACTCAGACAATATTAGTCCTTTTGTGCTGGCTTATTTCATTTACCATGATGTTTTCAGGGTTCATCCATGTTGTGGCATGTATGAGAATTGCATTTTTTATGGCTGATTAATATTCCATTGTGTATATATACTGCATTTTGTTTCTCCACATCTGTTGATGGACACTTGTTTCTACCTTTTGACTGTTGTGAATAATGCTGCTATGAATACTGGTGCACAAGTATCTGTTTGAGTCTCTGCTTTCAGTTCTTTTGAGTATATGCCTGGGAGTAAATTTGCTGGATCATATGGTAATTTATTTTTATATTTATAAAATATTATATATTTTATTTATAATCATGTTTTATTTTCTGAGGAATTTGCAAAAGGTTTTTTAAAATGACTTACAAGACAAAAATTTATTAATTTAGGAACTATACATTGTGAAAATTTTTACTCTTCACTCCCTATTTCACTTATCATTATTAAAGACGGAGCGATTACTATAGTAAGTAGAGCGGATATATCATTTCCTTGTAGTGAAGGAAGGAGGAATTTCCAAGCAACACAAAGAAGTCACAATAATTGTGTTGTGCTGAAATGGATTTTGACCAGTCACCAGGGTTTTGACAAACACAAAATACACTCTTTAGAAAACCCAAAGTTCCATTCAGAAATAGAGAAAGAATAAATCCCACTATTTGATCATACAATTGTGTTCTCTGTATGCAAAATAATTGATCAGTATTCATCAAACATGTAACAGTCATGAAAGATAAGGCAAGACTGAGGAACTGTCACAGGTTGGAGGAGACTAAGGAGATCTAACAACTAAATATAATGTGGATTCTGGATTGGATGTGGAACAGAAAAAGAACAATGGTGGAAAGACTGGTAAAATCTAAATAAAGTCTGTAATTTAGTTAATAGTATTATACCAGCATTAATATCTTGGCTTTGATAACTGTACCTATGATTATATAATATGTTAACATTAGTGGGAGCTGAGTAAAAGGCACACAAGAATTCTCTACTATTTTTGCAACTTTTGTGTAAGTTTAACATGATTTCAAAATAAAAAGCTAAAAGGAATTATAGTTTCTAGACTTTAATAGGCATTTGAAATTATTAACCCAAATAATTACAGATAGCAATGATAAATTTGGGGTTTTAAGTATGATCCATGAATCAGCCTCCAACATTCACATAGGAAAAAATATTAGACTTTTTATAGTTAGTGCCTCTAATAAAAAA
The DNA here is from genome assembly GCF_028885625.2 of Pongo pygmaeus. NCBI lineage: Eukaryota > Metazoa > Chordata > Mammalia > Primates > Hominidae > Pongo > Pongo pygmaeus. The sequence continues at coordinate 135,088,352 of NC_072373.2, read as the reverse complement.
TTCTCTCATGTCCCCTCATTGTCATACTGGTCCTGTGTTTCTTCCTCCTAGATCCATCCTCCCAAACCTTTCAACTTTATCTTCTGGAACAAACTTTACATAAGAAAGCTCCTCCTAACATTTATAGCTTCTCAAATAATTTTCCTCTTCAACTATTGCCAAATCAATGTTTATAGCCCAGATTGCTCTCTGAGTTCTGACAGTACATCCAATGGACATCCCTACTTCCAAACGCAGCTGAAGTTTGACTCATTTGCCCAAGTCAGAAACATAGGACTCAGCCTAGATTTGTCCTCAACCACCTCCATTCTCTGCTCCCAAGTATCTTAGTCTGTTTTGTAGTATAAAATCCAATATATTCCACTCACTAAAGTATAAAGCTGAAATTCAGCCATCTTTATCATTGATATAGACACAATGAAGTTGTCTATCAACGATAAAGATAAAATCTCACTTTGGCCTAAATGGCAAAAGAGATTGTAGAAATTGGTTATAGGTGAATTCAGGAAATTTTTGATGGTGAAAATGCCCTTTATATTTTGTATTAAAAAAGAAAGAAGCTATAAGCTATTGTATACTGATATTTCTATCAGCCATGTGCCTACTCATTTGTGTATTATGGATTTAGAAAATACCACAAAAATGAATTAGTTCCTTTTGCCATTCCTAAATTCTACAAAGAAAAGATAGTTCTTGACTAGAAGAGGAAAAAAAGCCAGAATATCATTCCATATTTAGTAAAAAGCTCTAAAGATTTGGAAGATAAAATTCCAATTCTAACAGAGCATAGCAGAAATAAGACCAACCAAAGTTCTTCATTACATAAATAAAGATATTGAATAAAGTCAGAAGAAACCATCCTGACCATATATTTAGAATACTGTGTGTTGACCTGGCCTCGCTATAATCAGAAAGTCAACTCAAGAAAAGAATGATAAATAGGAAGGCATCTAGATTAGCCTAGAAACCTGAAGATCCCAATTACTTCCTGCTATGGACTGAATATCTGTGACCTCCAAAAATTCATCCTTGAAATCCTCACCTCCACGGTGATGATATTAGCAGATGGGCTTTTGGGAGATGATTAGGTCATAAGGGTGGGACCCTCATGGAATAGGATTAGTGCCTTATAAAAGAGACCCTAGAATGTTCCCTCATCCCTTCTACCATTTAAGAGTACAGTGAGAAGACCACTGTCTGTGAACCAGAGAGTGGACTCTCACCAGACACCAAATGGGATGACGCCTTAACCGTGGACTTCCCAGCCTCCAGGACTGTGAGAAATAAATTTCTTTCTTTTTTTTTTTGAGACAGAGTCTCGCTCTGTCGCCCAGGCTGGAGTGTAGTGGTGTGATCTCGGCTCACTGCAAGCTCCGCCTCCTGGGTTCACGCCATTCTCCTGCCTCAGCCTCCCGAGTAGCTGGGACTACAGGCACCCACCACAGCGCCTGGCTAATTTTTCCTGTATTTTTAGTAGAGATGGGGTTTCACCGTGGTCTCGATCTCCTGACCTTGTGATCTGCCTGCCTTGGCCTCCCAAAGTGCTGGGATTACAGGTGTGAGCCACCGTGCCCAGCCGAAAAATAAATTTCTATTGTTAATAAGCACCCAGTTTACGGTACTGTGTTCTAGCAGCCTGCAGAGACTTCCATATAGAACAGGATTAAGATTCATTATTCTTTATTATTGGAATCTAAAAACTATATGTGACTAAGTGTTTTAATCTGTATTTTTAATGACTTAAAGTGATGAAAAGTTGATATGGCTTGGCTATGTCCCCACCCAAATCTCATCTTGAATTGTAGCTCCTATAATTCCCATGTGTTGTGGGAGGGACCCAGTGGGAGATAATTGAATCAAGGGGGTGGTTTCCCCCACACTGTTCTCACGGTAGTAAGTCTCACAAGATCTGATGATTTTATAAGGGGTTTCCCCTTTGGCTTGACTCTCATTCTCTCTTGTCTGCTGCCATGTAAAACGTGCCTTTTGCCTTCTACCATGATTAAGAGGCCTCCCCAGCTACATGGAACTGTGAGTCCATTAAACCTCTTTTTCTTTATAAATTACCCAGTCTCAGATATGTCTTTATTGGCAGCATGAAAACAGACTAATACAAAAGTAAAACTTAAAACATTTAACCAAATTTAGTTTAATTCTCATTTCATCATATGAACTTCTACTAAATATGATTTGGATCTTTTGGTGGATGTCACAGTAACCTGAAATCTCTAGGTTAGGGAAATAATACCATCCAACTGGGTCAGAAGTAGACTCAGAACTGAACTCACACAAACTATTTTACAGTTGTTTCGTCTTATTAGAGTGAGCTACTGTGCTATTGCAGTGGAGTCCAATGAGATTTTGCTGCTCATTAAGTAATAACTCATTCTTCACATCTGCTACTGAGAAACACAAATGCCAGATTTGGTAGTCACAAAAGCTGTGTATCTCAAACAGGCAGTTTAGTCATATACCCTATCCCCATATGTGGGTTTCTCCTTGAGAACATCTGTGGTCCATGGTCAACAGGGCCTGTTCCAGGAGCCCTGTTTTGATAGAATTTCCTAGTATGTCATGTTAGAATCAGTGAATTAGAGACTCTTGAAGCTGGAAAGAAATTATAAGTTCAAGACTGATATCACAGGAAAAGTATAATCTAATGAGATACTAGTCAAGTCTTTCTTGTATTTGTCCTGTTGAAACAATGAAAAACAGGCCAGGCACGGTGGCTCATGCCTGTAATCACAGCACTTTGGGAGGCCGATGAGGGCGAATCACCTGAGGTTGGGAGTTCAAGACCAGCCTAGCCAACAAGATGAAACCCCTTCTCTACTAATAATACAAAAAAAGTTAGCTGGGTGTGGTGGGCAGGCACCTATAATCCCAGCTACTCAGGAGGCCGAGGCAGGAGAATTGCTTGAACCTGTGAGGCAGAGGTTGCAGTGAGCCAAGATTGTGCCACAGTGACACTGTCTCAATTAAAAAAAAAAAAAAAAATGAAAGAAAGAAACAATAAAAAAAAACCCAGAAGAATCTTTTCCTCTCATCACAAATGTTAGAGTTGCTATATATAATTAAATATAGAATTGTCTCATTTTTCTAGTGCCGGGTAACAAGCTGTATTTGAAATTAACCATAAGCTATTGTTTATTCACTTATCCTAGCCCTCCATCTCTTTTGATGGAAATAAGTTTCCTGCTCTTGTTTTTATTTATTTTTTATTTTTTTGAGACAGAGTCTTGCTCTGTCACCCAGGCTGGAGTGCAGTGGTGCAATCTTGGCTCACTGCAACCTCTGCCTCCCGGGTTCAAGTGATTCTCCTGCCTCAGCCTCCCGAGTAGCTGGGACTACAGGTGCCAACCACCACGCCCGGCTAATTTTTCGTATTTTTAGTAGAGATGGGGTTTCACCATATTGGCCAGGCTGGTCTCAAACTCCTGACCTTGTGACCCACCCTCCTCAGCCTCCCAAAGTGTTGGGATTACAGGCGTGAGCCAACATGCCTGGCCAAGTTTCCTGTTCTTTATAATAAAAATACAGCAACCAGGATCTGGATATCTACAATGTTTTGCCAACAACTAAAACAAACAGCACCCCAAATCTGTACTGACTCTGCAGACAAAAAGAGGTCAAACAATTACTTCAGAGTCTCAAAATTAATTTATAGGCCTAGTGAGAAAACTAGACTAGTCTAGTAGACTAGACTCCAGCTTGGATATTTTACTGTCCTCAGGTCCCAGTGAGATAAAATGCTTCAGCATATATTTTTAGTCATGGGTTATTTTTATTTCATTAGCATTGCCTTTAAATCACTTTTTTCTTAAAAAAAAAAAAAAAACCCCTTCCAGCATTTCCAAATTTATGATTTCCCACTTGAACTATGCAATTCCATTATGAAGCAATGGTCTACAGTTTACCCTTTACCCAACTTTTATTTTTTATTTAGAATCATTCTCAGAAATACAAATTAGCTGATTACTGAACAAGTTCTAATTACTCCCCAGAGACTGTGGGAGCTTAGGGTTTCAGTACAGCATTGTTCACTGTTTGGCTGTGAAACAGACTTCCTCCTCTGGTGACTGATCTGTTATTGATTTAAGAACTGACCTAAAGGGCTATTTGTTCTGGGCCCTTTGAAGAGTGTTTGCTTCCCCTGACTTCCAGAACTATTCTGTTGGACATCCTGAAGCCTCAGGCCATAATCTTTACTATGTAGTTTGTGCAGCCTGGAATAATGGAATAGTGGCTAATTAACCTGTTCTCACCTCCAAAAGAGGGCCTGTGATTTAAAACACCTCTAAAAAATCACATTGATGCTTCAGTCTGGAACCCTGAGGCAGGTCAATTCTGTTCCCAGTCCAGATCATCCTTCCTTCTTAGCCTCAGACTTGGGGCCATGGCTGGATTCTAGATTACAAACTCTTCTGAGCACAAATTGCCATCTCCATTTCCCATGGTGCCTAGCTCTAGTCTCAGCTCACAGCAGTTACTCAATGCAAAATAAAAACAAATTTGTAAATAATTTTTTGAATTATCTACAGTTAAAATTACATGTAAACTTATAATTACAATTATTTACAAATTGATTTATAAATAATTTTTATTTGTAAATAAAAAGCTTATAAAATAACAAAATTATGGCTAAATAACTTCAAAGAATAGCTTTGACAAGTACGTTTTATGATCCCAGAGCAATGACATCAGAAAGTCTTGCACCATATTAATAGTTTCAGGCTATCTTAAAAAATAAGAAGTAATTCAATGAATAGCATTTTCTTTAAGAATTAAGTGAGCATGTTGATGGAATGGCAGCAGAAAAAGACTCGAGTTCCTAAGGCTTCGTTATGATTCCTAACCCTTTGCAATCTGAAGAGAGCGCTATACAGTTTTAAACTTGCCACGGCACTCACAACAGGGGAGGCCTAAGTCCTCCTTCTGTGATAACAAAGAGGGCAGAACACAACTGATAGTGGGTTGGGAGCAAGTCAGGGTAATAAAGGTGAGCCAGGAAGCAGTTCAAGGGGCTTGTGAACGCCGTTCACCTCTCAGTGGGATCCAGGAGGGATCAGAGGGTGTTAGCTGAGGACGAGATATTTAACCGAGAGAGATGGAGATCTGCAGGGAGCTGGGACTGGGTGCTGCTAATTTCCATCTGGTAGAACTAGCGTGTTCCAGTTCCTTACTATTCAGTTATTAATCAAAGACCTCTCCAAGCACCTGACACACTGCTAAGCTCCACAGGGATAATAATAAAGCCAGAAAGCTTGGTTTTTGGCTCTTAAAGTACTCACAATCTAATTTGGGGAGGGAGAAAATTCAGCAGAAGTTAAATGACTAGAGAACAATTAAATGCTAAGCTCTAAGTTCAAGAGGAGTTCACAGGAGGGCAAGATCTGGATGGAGTAATGGTGCAAGACAAAAAGCCTCAGAAGAAGCCTTGAGAAAATGAGGAACCAAACTGGGGAACTAAGGTTGTTTGTAAATCAGGTGCATGTGGATGAACCCTTCTTGAGAGGGCCAGGTTTGGAAGGATGTCCTTGAATGGTGGTCCAGCAGGACAAAGCTGAAATTCATTAGTAAATCCTGACACACCATTTTTGGAAGCAATGGAGTCTGTGATGAAACCATAAGAGGGCTGGAAAACAAAGAAGAGAGAAGCAAATAATCCCTGGTTGTTTTCATGCCTGAAGAGGCTCACTGTGGCATGAAAATCAACATGAAAACAGTCAGAATACCATAGCATCGAAACTGGGCATTGTGTAGACATTCCGTGGTCTAAGTTTTAAAACATTTATTAACTCCTTATTAGCCTCTTGATTTCTGGAAGAGAATATTTAACTTAATGACAAAAGAGGAGAAAGATCCAGGAACCTACCATGGGGGCTTCTTATGCATGAATGTTCACACAAGACTATGAAGTAGATATCATGGTCCCTGTTCTACAGATGAGGAAAAGGAAGTTTATGGAGAATAAACAGCTCACCTAAATTTGTCCAAATAGTAGAATGGCAGACCTAGATTTTAAACCCTGGTATGCATGTTGCCCAAGCCCATTTTCTCTATCCATGTAGAGAGCACCTGATACCCTTCGAGAGAAAAGTCTATGATGTCTCATTTGTTGTGCGGTCAGAGAGCTGAACCTGGAGCTGGGAGTGACAAGAACTGTTTTTTTATTCATGCTTTCCTATTAGTTCTAAGATTTTGGACAAGGCACTCCCTTCTTTTGGTTCTATTATCTGAACTTTAAAAATAGGGTATAGAATTAAATTGTTGGTAAGGTATCATCTGTATAAGTTTGTAATTCTAAGTGTACAAATGTCTTCTCCATCAGAGAATGACCATTGACTAATACGACTGCTCTAATAAAAAGAGGAAGGGGAATATGTGGACACATGCTGATTTTTATATTTAGAAACCCACCAAGATATAAATATAAATTTAGAAATCTGCCAATATCTAAATCTGATAAATATGAACTATTCTGCCACAACAGCAATGGCAGCTCTAGGACTTTAAAGAAGAAGGTTCAGTGACAGCAGGTTTATCTCACAACTGTGTGCAGTAAGCCCACTGCCTTCATTTACATGGCATGCATTTAGTCCCCAAGAACATCTATCGGGCCCCCAAGCCACCCCTCAGCACCACTACTGCCCACTCAGATACTCAGAAAAAGGCTTGAAGGCTGGACACAAAGACAATCCAGTCAGGGAACCTACAAAAATGAAACCACCAGAGGTAAGGGACTACAGAGAGGATAGCCCAGACAGGTAGTCACTACTTAGGGCTGCTTAATATCCATCCTGCAGTCACCAGCCCTTGCAATTTCACAAAAGGTTGTGTGCATGTGCGTGCGTGTGTGTGTGTGTGTGTGTAGTGTGGTGTGAAATACCTTCACCAAATATGTGGTCCAAATACTGACCAACTACATGAATCAGACAAGATGTGTGTGTCTGCTATGGCCCAAGGATCATCAGTTTGCTTCAGAACTGGCTGATAAAAAAGAGAAGGCAGGAGGCCCTGATGAGTGCTGGTGTTAGAAATAAAAAGGAGCTAATTGGAGCAGACAAAAGGCATTGAGAAAGACCTTGTCCAATTCACATCTGACTAAAGTCCATCACTAATCCCTAAGTTCCTACACATCTAATTCCTGCAATGCTTAACTGTTTTTAACACCTATCTGCTTCCTACAGTCAACTGCAGGAAAAGCCCTTAAAATGAAGAGTCACTGTGCTAGGAAAAAAAAATGGCAAAACTGGTGAAAATTAAAATTCATTTCCCAGTAGACCTAAAGGAGACCTAGGGGAAGAATTCCTGCGGTATAATCTGATCGGGGCAGTTGGAAAGGAGTGCAGGTAAACAGGCCAACCTCTAGGGTCTTTGTGATGAAAACAGGTAGGAGAGAATGTCAAGGATAAGATGAAACAGGGGCTTCAACACAATCCCAATGGAGGGTAGAGGTGCAGATGAGAGGAAGAAAGAGAACAGTTAAAGCATGGAAGGAGACAGAAGAGAGAGGAGGGCCATGTATCAGACAGGGCTATAGAAGGGCAATCGCCTTCTTGAAGGCCCCTTGGGATGTGTATGGGTGATAGGTGCTCCCGAAGGAAACCCTGGGGAACCCCAGAATGACTCTAACAGCCACATCGACATCATAATTCAAGCAAATATATATATTTTTGAGATCTACAATATCTAAAACCCAATGAGGCACAGGAGCTCCAAGGATCATATGTCCTGGCAGGAGGTGAGCAGCAGTAAGTGGTTTTGAATAGCAGGGAATCACTTTCCCAGCAGAGGGAGTGGCTTGGTTAAAAGCAAGTGGATCTGCCAGCTGTGATCCTTCTGTTGGAGCTTCTCATTACTCCTATTTGATAGGAAGGAGAAGCTAACTCAGAGAAGCTAACTGATAAGCTTTGAGTCACCACACCTAACTACTGACAAAGATGAGAGTAAAGCCAAAACCTCCTGATTCGTAGGATGTTATTTTTTCTTGTGTATCACAACTGAGGTAAAATGGATGCAAACCAGAGAGAAAAGTAGATTGGAAATTATAGGAAATCAAATGGGAAGCAAATATTCAGGATGAATTTTCAATGAAACCTATAAAGAAAATATGAGGTGGCCAGGCGCAGTGGTTCAGACCTGTAATCCCAGCACTTTGGGAGGCTGAGGCGGGCAGATCACTTGAGGTCAGGAGTTTCAGACCAGCCTGGCCAACATGGTGAAACCCCGCCTCTACTGAAAATAAAAAAATTAGCTGAGTGTGGTGGCACACTCCTGTAATCCCGGCTACTCGGGAGGTTGAGGCAGGAGAATAGCTTGAAACCGGGAGGCAGATGTTGCAGTAAGCCGAGCTCATGTCAATGCACTCCAGCCTGGGTGACAGAGCAAGATTCTGTCTCAATTAGTAGAAAAAAAGAAAAAAGAAAAAAGGGACGGATGGAAGGAGGGAAGGAAGCATGGAAGGAAGGAGGGAAGGAAGGACGGAAGGAAGGAAGGAAGGAAGGAAGGAAGGAAGGAAGGGTAAATATGGGGAATTCTTTTATGACCCTAAGAATGAAAGTTTGCCTTACATAAGCTGCACCTGGTTTCCACAGGGAGCAGGAAATTCACCCCCTACCTTCTCCCAACCTCCAGCCCCTTCCAATTCTGTTCTTTCATAGAAGTGACCAGCGGGGAATTTTTCTCTCCTTGTGTGACTTCACAGAGATGAATCATGGCTCCTTGAAAAACTGAAACAGGCAAATTGGCTTAGGAATAATTAAACAGCAACAGACCAAGTTCCCTGAATCCAGGCACTGCCTCCACTAACAAGGCTTATCTACAAAATACTGTACTGTGTAAGCAAATCTTGTGAAAAATAACATCTGGAACTTTAAGATGTAGACACAACTGATTTAAACATGTGACACCTGTCTTTAGAGAAAAGTGATTAGCCCACAAAAGCAAACCTGTTTTCACAAACTGTCAGCCATAAACATATTTTAAAAATTGCTTGTGTCAAAGATTTGTATAAGTGGCTTAAATGTGAATTCAGGAAGACCAAGAATGCAAAATGGTATTCTGCTAACAAATGGAATTTGCTGCCCTTTGCAATTCTACAGCTGATTCCACTGCAGGATTTCATTTTTTATGGCAGAATATGGAAGTTTTGACATTGCAAACACGTGAAACTTACAAATCTGGTATTCACATTTCTTAAAAAATTATCAGTCACAATATGTTCTTTCTATAATTTGAAGGTCTTATCAGCAGGGACCTTCTTGCTATTTTTAAGCATGCATAATACAAAGTTCAAGCTCTCTAACCTGTTTCTGATTGGATCTTTTACATTCCTCACCCAATAATGTTAACATAGCTTTTGCAGTAAGCCATAATAGTATTTGAAATTTGTAAGGTGTTTACTCATTTCACTTATCCTCATTCTTGGTTGTAAGGTCCTTTTGAAGAACACTTTAATAATTATTTGCCCATGTATCTTAGGGAAAATCAGTTAACCCTTTTGACTATGTGGAAAAGGCACCACTGAAGGTGAGAAGCAGCTTGGCTTGTATCTGCTGTAAAATGCTGTCCTGGTATAAGTGGAATTTCAAATTGCATGCTAACAGGTAAAGAAGTGATAACCTGGCCGGGCGCAGTGGCTCACGCTTGTAATCCCAGCACTTTGGGAGGCCGAGGTGGGTGGATCATCTGATGTCGGGAGTTTGAGACCAGCCTGACCAACATGAAGAAACCCTGTCTCTACTGAAAATACAAAATTAGCTGGACATAGTGGTGCATGCCTGTAATCCCAGTGATAAGCTTTCTACAGCTGATTTAACTTCATATATGTTTTACATCAGAAAAAGAAATCCATGATACATGGCCGGGTGCGGTGGCTCATGCCTATAATCCCAGCACTTTGGGAGCCTGAGGCGGGTGGATCACCTGAGGTCAGGAGTTCAAGAGCAGCCTGGCCAACATGGCGAAACCCCATCTCTACTAAAAATACAAAACTTAGCCGGGTGGGGTGTCACGCATCTGTAATCCCAGCTACTCGGGAGGCTGAGGCAGGAGAATCACTTGAACTCAGGAGGCGGAGGTTGCAGTGAGCCGAGATCACATCACTGCACTCCAGCCTGGGCGGCAGAGCGAGACTAAGTCTCAAAAAAAAAAGGGAAAAAAAAGATAAAAAATTATACGAGGAGAAAAATAAGTCATTAAATTGCAAAGTATCAAAGAGTAAATTCTAACTGAAAAAGACACATCTACTCAATGACTTCTGGGCAGGGTAAACAAGGAATTATAAAGACCATGAAGGAGAGATGGCCTTTGATCTCCAGAGGCTGTTAGAAAACACTGTCTGTGTTTTAATCTTTTTTTTTTCTCCCCCAAATGAAGTAAAAAACCCTGAGTGGTGGTCAGGCACAGTGGCTCACTCCTGTAATCCCAGCACTTTGGGAGGCCAAGGCGAGTGGATCACTTGAGGTCAGGAGTTTGAGACCAGCCTGACCACCATGAAGAAACCCCATCTCTACTAAAAATACAAATTAGCCGGGCGTGGTGGTGCATGCCTGTAATCCCAGCTACTCGGGAGGCTGAGGCAGGAGAATTGCTTGAACCCAGGATGCAGAGGTCGCGGTGAGCCAAGATCATGCCACTGCACTCCAGCCTGGGCAACAAGAGCGAAACTCTGTCTCAAAAAAAAGAAAAAAGAAAAAAACCCACAAAGCTCTAAGTGGTTCTACCACACCAAGAAATTAAAGTAAAGCAACTGCTGATGAAAATGTTTTGGAACTCAGTGCTGTATAGGTATGTGGTGGTTGCACAGCATGGTGAATGTACTAAATGCCACTGAATTGTACACTGTAAAACGGCTAATTTTATGTTATGTGAATTTCACTTCAATTAAAGAAATAAGGCAAGTGTACTCTGGTTAAGGTGAATGAGAAACTTTCACCATTTTCTTATGGTGCTTTGATAAAGAGAATATTTAACACTTCAGAAACATGTTATCAAAAAAATCCTTAGACAAATTCAGCGATTAATTCAGAGGGAGCAAAAGTTAACCAAGGAGCAGTTATGCAATGTTTTTTTCCTATTCTATTTTTTCCAGCCCACCTAAAAGCTGTAAATGGTCATTATCAGGTTTTAATAGCTTCTCTGACTTCTCCTTTCCTAATCTCTCTCCTACCCAGATTTACTCTTTCAAAATTTATTGAACTCCTACATGCCCCACGCTCTAGAACAGGTGCTAGCACTGCCAAGATGAGTAATACACCTCACTGTTCCTCAAGGACTTCACAGTCTGTATTCAAATTTTTAAAACTTCCCATGACGCTTCCCTACTGACTCTAGTTACACAAACTCTAAAACTTTAATGATCCCACTTAACTTGGAGAGCAGCAGCCCTTCTGAGGCTCTCCATTACATATTCAATTATAGGTGCTGTCTGTGCCCCCCTTCTTTTATTTTTTCCTCAGGTCAAAGAGAGATTTTAAAGATTCTAAACAGAAACATCACTTTCTTGATTTTCAAGTGCTATACAAACAGAGCTCCTGCTTCACATGATCCTTTAAAATAAGCACTGAAAGTCTGTGAAGATGGGACTGGTTCTAGGAATTACTCATGCGTCTAAGGTCATTTCAAAGGCTTCCCTTCTCTTCACCCCACCCTCTGTTCTCACCTCGTCACCAGCACCTCCCATTACCCTCGTCTATAAGGCCAGGTCTCTGGAGCTCACTGCCTGTGACCACCAGTCCCTTCTTCGAAAACAGTTTTGTTTTCCTCATGTTTTCCTTTTTCTTATCCTCTCACAACTGAATTCCTTTTCATTCAACTTTCATTTTTGTTGTAACTGTGACCTCACAGCTATCCTTGGGAAAACACATTGGCTTTCACCTTGAAAGGAAGAGTCCCCACCAGCCTCAGATCCAAAATGAGCCTGTGATGGGCTGGAACAGTGACAACTCAAGAGTGATGCAGGCAAAGCAAAACAAGAGAGCAAAAATCACAGGCAAAGCCACGCTGGTTTCTGCAGACAGGAAAAACGTAATGTTTGCCAAGTGGAAAAAGCATCGACTTAGAAAGAAAAATCATTTTCAAGCTGCTGAGAGTCCCCCAAAATGGAGACGAATCAAAACAACTCAAAGCAATCTAACTGCTAATATGCAGCCTAATTTTGACACAGATGTTGTTCTAAACTCACTCAATGTGAAACAGAAGCTATAACATTTAAACTAAATACCTCATTTATGGGTGGAAGCAGCTACAGGTTGTCACTCAGCCAATGTGTCAGTGGCACAGCTGGTAATTTCACCACGCAGCTGGGAAAAGCAGTTTGTCAGTCACAAGAAACCAGATATTTGGGAGGATTTTCACATCAAACCACTTCTCGCAGTGGACTCTGACCATCAGCAGACTTGCTAAATGCACGTACAGTGCAGGGCCAGTCCTTCTGTATCTTTAAGGAGGCTGCCAAATTTACAGCGCATATATGGAGAGGAAACACACAGTGGGAAGGGGTAACACTGGCATTATTTTAACACATTATAGAGGACTGGGCAACAGAGGAGCAGGAACTGAGGAAACCTAAACAAATGGCTCCCAATTATGATTTCATTAATCTTGGAAAACATGAAGCAGTAGACAAGTGTGGTCTAATTGTTTCTCATTTGACTTGGCTTGGAAAACCTTACTCTCACTTAATTCCATTGACAGATAAGCATCTTGGGACAGCTGACCTTTTCTTTGTCTAGCCAAGTTTCCTTTGAACATGTTATAAAGTTTTTTGATCACCACCAAATATAATACCAGATGAAAGTCATTATACAAAGAGAATCAAACTAACACCAGTTAAGGAGAAAAAGTTCCCATAAGGGTTCTGGCATGTCAACAATTAACAAGAGTTAATTGCCTCTTCTTAATATTTCAAACACATGTTAATTAGTAGGCCAATAAAAATTTTATATACTATACAAACAGTGATAATCTTGGTGCCACCTAGTTTGTGGCTCACCACAGAAAATACCTAATCAAAAAAAAAAAAAATCACAGTATCCTACTTATAGATAATAACCCACCATCCGTGTAATCAACTTTTTTTTTGAGACAGAGTCTTACTCTATCCCCCAGGCTGGGGTGCAGTGATCTCAGCTCACTGTAACCTCTGCCTCCTGGGATCAAGCAATTCTCCTGCCTCAGCCTCCTGAGTAGCTGGGATTACAGGCGCCCACCATCATGCTTGGCTAATTTTTGTATTTTTAGTAGAGACAGGGTTTCACCATGTTGGCTAGCCTGGTCTCCAACTCCTGACTTCAAGTGATCTGCCTGCTTTGGCCTCCCAAAGTGCTGGAATTACAGGTGTGAGCCTCTGCACCCAGCCATCAACTTTCTACTGCTATGAACTTAAGACATTTCACAGCTCAAACTGGGTATGAAACATGGAAAAAAATGACTACATAAAATAATGGCCTTCTTTCATACAAAGCGTGAGTGAGTGTAGATGTAATAAGTACATCTAAATTTGTCATGGTGAATTAAACCAGCTTCAGGCAAAGAGGCAGAGTATTAGGCTGAAATGGTCCATTTCCTTTCAATTTGTTAATATGGAGAATCTGAAATTTATTTTTTACTTGATTAAAAATTGAATTAGGTTTCATTTTTGTATGCAGAGCTCTTTCCTTGAGTATTTCATTTGGTAACGGCCAGGGTGGAATGAAGCCAGTAATCAAACACTGCAGACTTTGGAAACCCTTCTGGTTTTTCAGACTTAATAAAGCCTGAGAAGAGCACCAGTGTAGGGAGTGGGTGTCTTTGTTTTTGTGATGACTCACTTTATCCAGTATTCATTCATTTATTTTTAAGTCATTCCTCAAATATGTGGAAGCTTTTCTAGAAAGGACCATGGAAAACGCAAAAATACTTGGCCTTTACCCTCAAGAACTTTATAGATCTTTTGCCCCCAAGATAAGCAGTCCTGTTACTTTAATAATCAGCAATCTCACAAATTAACTTTTCTATTCTTCTCCTTGAAACAAACTAATTCCTCTTTGGGAGTATATTTTCAAGAGAATATGAGAGCAGCCTACTCATTCGATCCGGCTAATTTTTTTGTATTTTTAGTAGAGATGGGGTTTCACCTTGTTAGCCAGGATGGTCTTGATCTCCTGACCTCGTGATCTGTCTGCCTCAGCCTCCCAAAGTGCTGGGATTACAGGCATGAGCCACTGTGCCCGGCCTTTTGAATAGGGTCTCTATTTTTAACTGAATTAATCTGTATTTCAAGTCTACCTGTTGTTTCTTTACTCCATTTTCCCTGAAGCCAAAGTATAAGCTTCCTGAAGAGCTGTTTTATTCATCCCTTTTAGTACCTGCTGCATTAAAGATATTTTTTAAAATACTAGATAACTTTTTAATTGAGCAAGTTAGCTAATATTGGCAGAATCTAATACATGTCTAAAGAAAATTGGAGTTACATAACATCTTGGTGACTTAGGTCTCTCTGGCATGGGCAACTTTGTGGATGTTCTTAAAGTGAACATGAAGACTTGAACTTCTTGGTTTGCATGACTTTTGTGGGATTTTTCTGGGTCAAGTGAATAGCGAGCCATTTTCACAGATCACCTCAGTCCACTTAGGGGTAGAGCTGTGTTTACTTTTATACCTCGAGTGCACAGCATAAATCCTGTCACAGAGTACGGTCCCGGTCAAGTTTCATCAAGAGATTTTAGGAATTCAGTCACATCTTCAGGCTCTACTTCTAATTCTAGCTCTGTTGCTACTTCCATCACCTCTGCAATTACTTCTTCCACTTGAGTCCTGAACCTCTCAAAGTCATGCAGGAGGGCTGGAATATACTTCTCCCAAACTCCTGTTTCTGGACATCTTCCCACAAATCAAGAATGTTCTTAATGGCATCTAGAATGGTGAATCTTTTCCAGAAGGTTTTCAATTGACTTTGTCCAGATCCATCAGAGGAATCACTATCTATGGCAGCTATAGCCTTACAAATGTTTTCTTAAATAATAAAACTTGCAAGTCAAAATTATGCCTTGATTTATGGGCTACAGAATAGATGCTGTGTTAGCAGGCATAAAGATATTAATCTCCTTGTATACCTCCATCAGAGCTCTTGGGTAATTAGGTGCATTGTCAATGAGCAGTATATTTTGTATTTTTTTTAAATAAAAACATCCAGCCCAATATATCAAGAGCAGTAATATTTTGAAAGGAAGCTTTGTTTCTTGAGTAGTAGGTCTCAACAGTGGGTTTAAAATATTCAGCAAACTATCCTGTAAACAGATGTGCTGTCATCTAGGCTTTGTTGTTCCACTTATAGAGCACAGGCAGAATAGATTTAGCATACTTCTTAAGGGCCTGAGGATTTTCAGAATGGTAAATGAGCACTGGCTTCAACTTAAAGTCAACAGCTACACAGAGTCAGCCTGTCCCTTGAAGCTTTGAAGCCAGGTATTGACTTCTCCTCTCTAGCCATGAGAGTCCTGAATGACATTGTCGAATATAAGGCAGTTTTGTCTATACGGAAAATATGTTGATTAGTGTAGCCACCTTAATCAATTATCTTAACTAGATTTTCTGGATAAACTGCTGCAGCTTCTACATCAGTACCTGCTGCTTCACCTTGCACTTTTATGCTATGGGGATGGCTTCTCTCCTTAAGTCTCAACCAACCTTTGCTACCTTCAAACTTTTCTTCTGCAGCTTCCTCACCTCTCTCAGTCTTTACAGAATTAAAGAGAATTAGGACCTTGTCCTGAATCAGCTTTTGGCTTAAGGGAATGTGGCTGGTTTGATATTCTATCCAGACCACTCAAACCTTCTCCATATCAGCAATGAGGCTATGTCATGTACTTATCATGAAACCAGTGTGTTCACGGGAGTAGCACTTTTTTTTTTGAGATGGAGTCTCGCTCTGTTGCCCAGGCTGGAGTGCAGTGGTGCAATCTCGGCTCACTGCAAGCTCTGCCTCCCGGGTTCACACCATTCTCCTGCCTCAGCCTCCCGAGTAGCTGGGACTACAGGCACCCGCCACCATGCCTGGCAAATCTTTTGTATTTTTAGTAGAGACAGAGTTTCACCGTGTTAGCCAGGATGGCCTTGATCTCCTGACCTTGGGATCCACCTGGCTCAGCCTCCCAAAGGGCTGGGATTACAGGTGTGAGCCACTGCACCCAGCCTGGAGTAGCACTTTTAATTTCCTTCAAGAACTTTTCCTTTGCATTCACCATTTGGCTAACTGCCTGTTGCAAATGCCTTCCTCACTAAGCTTAATCATTTCTAGCTTGTGATTTAAAATGTGAAACATAAGAAATACTACCTTTCACTTGAACACTGAGAGGCCACTGCAGGGTTATTAATTGGCCTAATTTCAATACTGTTGTGTCTCATAGACAGGGAAGCCCAAGGAATGTGTGTGTGTGTGTGTGTGTGTGTGTGTGAGAGAGACAGAGAAAAAGAGAGAGAGAGGACAGCAGGCTGTTGGAGCAGCCAGAACACATACATTTATTGATTAAATTCACTGTCTTATGTAAGCACGATTCACAGTGTCCCCAAACAATTACAACGATAACATCAAAGATTACTGGTCACAGGCCAGGCGCAGTGGCTCATGCCTGTAATCCCAGCACTTTGGGAGGCCGAGGCAGGCAGATTACTTGAGGTTAGGAGTTCAAGACCAGCCTGGAAAACATGGTGAAACCCCATCTCTCTTAAAAATACAAAAATTAGCAAGGCATGGTGGCACACACCTGTAGTCCCAGCTACTCAGGAGGCTGAGGCAGGAGAAAGAGCACTTTGTGATAAAAGTCACAAAAAATCCAAGGATAATATCTTAGTCTATTTCAGGTGCTATAATGAGATACGATAAACTGGATGGCTTATAAATAACTGATATTTATTTCTTACAGTTCTGGAGCCTCGGAAGTCCAAGATCAAGGCACCAGCCAGTTCAGGGTCTTGCATACTACCTGGCACACTAATAAATGGTAGCTGTTTAAGAAAACAGTATGTCCTGTTACTAACGAAAGATCTACAGGGAGTTACCTTCCCTCTCCTTAATGATGGTCTTACTTACCAAATCTGGCTTCACCTGGTGAATCAGGGGAAAGGAGAGCCACATGGAGTGCAAGGTGGTGAAAACAGTGGAGGGCCAGGACTGCTGAACCTCCCGGCTTCTTGGAATTCGGTGAATGTAGTATTTGGTATACTAGACGGAAATAGAAGGAATCCAAATCAACTGAGTCACTGATATCAAAGTTAAACATCGTAACAATTAACAGCTGTAGAAACAGAAATGCTTTCTTATTTTAAATTTTCATTCTAACCACTTTTAAATTAGAGTTGTAATGCCTATCTCATGTTTTATATAACACATCAGGTGGGACCACATATGACAAAAAAGTTCCTATGATTCAAAAAATGTTAAAGTCAGTTTGAAAAATAAGTTGGGGGAAGTTTCTATAAACTATGTTTCAGGCAAAGAATTTAACCTGCTGATATACAAAGAGTTTTTACCAGTCAATATGCAAGACAAGTAACCTAGTATTAAGACGGGCAAAGACAGACAGATAACTCCAAACAGAAGAAATACAAATAATGATAAACATGTAAAAAGATGGCTAACAAGCACAACAGAAAACAAGTCATTTTCACCTACCTGATTGGCAATGACAGTGGATAACCAATGTTGTTGAGAGTATGGGGAAATAGACATTTACATTCCCTGGGTAAATACATGGGTACAACTTTTTGGGAGGGCAATCTGGAAATATCTATCAGAACTTTAAATGTGTCTTCCTTTGATCCAGCATTTCTGCTTCTGGAAATATATCCCACAGATTACCCCACTGTATCATTGTTTGTGTTTGTGG
Source organism: Pongo pygmaeus (assembly GCF_028885625.2). Taxonomy (NCBI): domain Eukaryota; kingdom Metazoa; phylum Chordata; class Mammalia; order Primates; family Hominidae; genus Pongo; species Pongo pygmaeus. The sequence continues at coordinate 135,070,482 of NC_072373.2, read as the reverse complement.
AAACTGAAACTAGACCAAATAGTCTCCAGTAGGGAATGGAGAAGTGCATACAGTAAAATATATGGAGATATATTAACAAATGACATAGAACTATATGAACTCGTATGGAAGATATCCCAAGACACATTAAGTGAATCATGCAAGTTGGAAGATAGCATGTTTAATATAATGCAGCATCAATTAACAAAATACTCACATGCATACATACACACATTAGTATTGTTAGTTTGGGTTTTTTTGAGACAAGGTCTCACTCTGTTGCTCAGGCTGGAGTGCACGGTGCAATCACAGCTCACTGCAGCCTTGACCTCCCTGGGCTCAGGTGATACTCCCACCCACCTCAGACTCCCAAGTAGCTGGAACCACAGGCACATGCCACCACACCCAGATCTTCCCACCTCAGCCTCCAGTAGCTGGGACCACAGGTGTGGGCCACCATGTCCAGCTAATTTTTTTGTATAGACAGGCTCTCGCCATGTTGCCCAGTCTGGTCTTGAACTTCTGGGCTCAAGTGATCTACCCACCTTGGCCTCCCAAAGTGCTAGAATTATAGGGTTGAGTCACTATACTCGGCCATGCATTAGTATTTTCATTAAAAAAAATCTGGAACTGGGCTGGGCACAGTGGCTCACGCCTGTAATGCGAGTACTCTGGGAGACCCAGGCAGGTGGATCTTCTGAGGTCACGAGTTCGAGACCAGCCTGGCTAACATGGTGAAACCCCATTCTCTACAAAAAATACAAAAATTAGTTGGGTGCCTGTAGTCTCAGCTATATGGGAGGCTGAGGTAGGAGAATCGCTTGAACATTGGAGGCAGAGTTTGCCATGATCAGAGATCATGCCACTGCACCCCAGCTTGGGTAATAGACCAAGAGTCTGCCTCAAAAAAAAAGAAAAAGAAAAAAATCTGGAACTGGAACTACATGCCACAAATTACAGAGAAGATGATATTACAGGATATTTTCATTTTTCAGGTCAGAATAACTTTGAATATGTTTAAAATTTGCAACAAGAAAGTGATATTTTCATAATCAAGAGAAACCAACATATTTTCCTTGAATCAAAGTTCCAGGTATATTGGTTACCTCTTTCTGTGTAACAAATTACCTCCAAATTTATCAGCTTAAAACAACAAGTATATTCTGTTTTTCACAGTTTCTGTGGGTCAGGAACCAAGAGTGGCTTAGTTGGGTTATTGTGGCTTGCAGTGACTCCTGAACTTGAAATCAAGTGGGTGGCTGGGGTTGTAGTCATCAGAAGGTTTGACTGGGGCAGGAGAATCCACTTCCAAGGTGGCTCACTCATATGGCTGGCCATTTAGTGCTGATTGCTGGTTGGTGTCCTTAGTTCCTTGCCAAATGGATCTTTCCATAGGGCTCCTTAATCAAGTGTTCTCATTACACAACAGCTAGCCTCTTAAAAGTAAGTGCTCCAAGAGGAGGCAAGGCAGAAATTGTAATGTCTTTTATGACCTGACCTCAGAAGTCACATTTTGATATTTCTGATATTTCTGATATTTTGATATTAGTTACACAGGTCAACCCTATTTGATATGGAAGGGGCTACACTGGAATGTGAACACCAGGAAGTGAGAATCATTGAGGGCTTTCTTGGAGACTGGCTACCACACAGTTAAGTCAGAAAGAAAAGAACAGAATAATTAATACATTCTTCCTTTTCCCTTGGCCTTGAGAAACAATATGTTCCTTGAGAAAAGAAGAATAGAAAAGCCTTTTTCTAAACCAGTGAAAAGCATATAACTACATTCTTGCACTCAGAAAAAGGTGTGAAATTGTGTTTGGAGGCTTCTATTATGCTCCAAGAGAACATGAGTGCAGTTCTTACAGACTCAGCACAAAGTGAAAATGGAAATGTGTGACCACTCTGCTTCTTCATATGATGGCAAAGAATATTTTCTCATCTCTCCATGGTATACCAGTGTAGAATGGGAGATCTGGGCTCAACATGTATCCACTATTTTTATGCATTTATCAATCTTTTACCAAATCAATGTTTTTCCTTCCAAAAGCTAAGGTACTAAATATTGAACTAGAAACTAATACTGAGTAGTTCCCAAACTATAAACCACTCAGAAGCAATAGCAAATTGTTTGAGGTTTATGCTCATCTAATTTGTGGACATTACTAATTGAAAAACAAGTAACAGGCCAAGCAGTACTGTAGAGTCAAAATCCCTTCTCAGAAACCTTTTGGGTCAGAAGTGTTTGGATAGGTAATATGGTTTATATACCACATATTATATAATATATACCACATATTATATCCTTTTTTGAAGTTTGGGAAAGAAATAAAACATATTAATATTTCTGCAACAATACATGAATATTCACACTAAATAGGATAAATAAAGACTATAAGCTTCATGCTGATTCAAATCAGGTTTTGCCATTAAATAAGCTTGTGACAAACTGGATTTTTTTTTTTTCCAGTTTTCAGAGCTCTTTAGGATTTCAGACTAAGGGACTGTGGACCTATACTACAAACTACATTTGAATCCAGTAAGATGTCATGTCATTGTTATTATTGTGATAAAAATAATTTAGTAGAATTCCGTCATAGAAGTTTTTTTGGCTGTTACTTCCACCAAATTGTGTGGCCTAATCTCAATATCTATAATATTTTATTTAAAAAAGCATGGATGTTTATCATGTTCCTTTAATTTTTTTAAGGCTGTGAGCATACAACTTTACAAAGCAGCAGCAATGAACAACATTTCTAGATTATATCCAGACAGTGTCACCAGGACCGGAAGGATGATCAGTTTGATTCTGGCTCCCCTGATTACATCTTGGCTCCAAGGATGTAAACATCCAGGCCTGGTAAAGCCTATGCAAGAGCATCTGGGGCTGGAGATAGCTTTCCTAGACCAGGACGTGGAAGAAAGTCTACATCTCATCCCTGGCAGCAGCCTGAAGCAGCTAAGAAAATGGATTTAGGAAGTCTCAGTCCATTTTCAGAAGAATAGAAACTAGTGCAAGCATGTTCTGGGGTGAGAACTCAGGGACCTCCAAGATATAAAATAGATAAAATCAGGCCTGAAGGTAAGGCAACAAGACGAGTAACTAAAGTTTGATGACCTCTCTTTTTACTTGTGGATGTACCATACAAGGAGCCAACCCTCCCAGTCTCCAGACCAGAAGTTTAGCTGGGAGGGGAGTCTTGGTTCCATTTGTGTGCTGGAGCTAGCTCACCCAATGACCACATGCCTACAGTGACTAATCATCTAGACTTCAGAGGATGATCTCAGCCTACACCTGTTATCTCAGCATAATTATTGATAGTGCTCCATCTGCTCTCAGAAGTATCAATTTAAATGATAAAGCACATGCTTATCCACAGGGTAGGGCAATGAGGAACCTCTTCCAAGTCAGAGGGCAAGATACTTGTTCAGTACAGCCTGAAGAGTCAATATGATGGGAGAATCTGCATCAAAGTCAGGGATGAAAGTTGAAGTGGTGGCTGGAAAGAAAGCCAAGCTGGAAGTCCTAACCGTGACATTAACAATGACTGGCACGGGACAGGAGAGTCCATCTGGTGCCACTCTCTGGCTTATAGCTCTAAACTAGAGAAGCCTCCACTTCCAAATCCTATCCAATCTTTCTCACATTATTTTTTGATTGTAAGTTCAGGTAACTGAAAATCCTACTAAAAAGATTGCTCTATAAATCCAAGTCTCCACCTACACATCCCCCGACCATTGTAGCATATCAGTTCTCCTCAGATATATCTTTCCTGACTAGCCTTTCTAAAATATCCCCATCCTCCCCTCCCCCCACCCCCACGTACACATATTCTTCTCTCCCCCATCACCAAACTTTCTGTGTGCTTTAAAATAGCATCTACTATACTGGCATATTATATACTTATTTATTTACGTATTGCTGTCTCCTCCATTAGAACATAACTTACACAAGGAGGCCAGGAACTTATTTTTTAGACGGAGTTTAGCTCTTGTCACCCAGGCTGGAGGGCAGTGGCATGATCTCAGCTCACTGCAACCTCCATCTTCTGGGTTCAAGAGACTCTCCTGCCTCAGCCTCCCGAGTAGCTGGGATTACAGACACGCACCACTACACCCGGCTAATTTTTGCATTTTTAGTAGAGACGGGGTTTCACCATGTTGGTCACGCTGGTCTCCAACTCCGGACCTGGGGTGATCTGCCCACCTCAGCCTCCCAAAGTGCTGGGATTACAGGCATGAGCCACTGCGTCTGACCCCAGGCCAGGAACTTTGATTACTGCAATCTCAGTGCTTGTAAGAGTACTTGGTTATAGTTTGTAGTAAAAAAACAAACAAACAAAAAAAAAAAACAGTATTTACTGAATAAATAATTCAATATGTCATTACACAGTAATATAAATCAATTCCATCTTCCTGTCACCTAGCTGAGATGTATTTAGAATATAGAAAGGACACAAGGGGGGTAATTTGAGAGTGCATACTTAAAGCCTTATTTGCAAGGGCCACTCCTTAAATGGGTTGAACTGAATGGAATTTATGAAGCTAGAGGAGAAAGGCTGGGGTAGTGCAGGGAATTGTGGATTTATAAACAGCCAAAGCTAGAAGGCACCAAGCCCCAAAGGTTGGGGAAACAGGAAGGAGGGAGACAAAGGAACCAAAGACAAATGCCCCCCTTCCCTAACATGTTCTAGGTGAAAAGCCTCTGTGGGTCCTCTTTCCAGAAAGTAGGACCATGAGAGAGGAGTGTGCTGAGGCTTCGAGGTATGCACACAAAGGGGAAAGGAGCCTGCCCATTAGAGCAGCAAGGCATCCCCTTCTGCATCTAACACTGCTTCAAAAACTCTCTGCCCCACTGTTTTTCTATGATACCTGCTATGCTGCCATGCAGTGAAACAGATGGGAACCCAGGCCATCCTGACAGGGACAGTGCCCTCAGATTACCTATACTTGACACAGAAATTGGGTGCTGGGTTCCTTGATGTCCTGTGTCATTTAAAGGAAACACTGAGAGCCAGGCTGTGGCAAAATCTTAAGAGAGTTTTTATTATTTTACATAGTTTTAGAAAATAATCAACTATATAAAGAAGTCAATGAAAAATAATCAATACAAGGCTTATATTCTGGTCTTAAAAGTTCCTTTGAAGGCAAGAGAATGAGACAGAGGTTCAGACAGCTACAATTCAGGCCTGCTATGACCTTTGGCCAGGAATTACCTAGGGGTTCTGGCATCTGGAGAAATCCAAATGAAGGCATCTTTATAGATGTTGTTTTTGTTAGTTTGTACCTTTGCCCTAAGGGAACTGTTCTTGACCCAGCTTCACATCCTATAATGGAATGCAAGACATAAAAGATGCCTGCTCCATCATTTTACCACCCCTACCTCCCACTCCCAGAACTACCATTTGGTTCAGGAGTGGCCACATAACCCCAGCAGGGCCGGTCTTTTCCTGGATTCCTACAGACCAAGGAAAGCAGTTCTTCCTTTGAGGGACACTGTAGGCTACTAAACTGGACCTCAATCCATCCTACTGGGACTGAGAAATACATACATATATATATATATGTATTTCTCTATCCACTAGGCCTTTCTAGAGTGACTTAAAACTGAACTATCATATTTGCCACCACAACGGGCTACTCCTTCTCTATTCCCAAGGTAGAAATCAACAAATCAACAGTAAAATCTATCATACACTTCCTTCTAGATATGAAGATCTATGAGGTTGCCAGGGACAGAAAGGAAAGAGGAGGCTGCCCCCATGTTTCCTTCTTCCAAAACTTCTACACACATTCCATAGCTAACCACTTATTCCACGTGTCTCGGCTACTCCCCACGATTCAAGTCATTACCATCTCTCACCTTGACTACTTCAACAGCCTCTTAACTAGTCTCTTTGCTTCTCCTCTTGCTCCCCTACAATCCATTCTTTATAGAATTGCCAGACCCATCTGTTTATAATGTAAAGCAGATCCTTTCACTCTCCTGCTTAAAATCCCACAAAGGCTTTCCACTGCACCAAGTCCAAATGCCTTACAGTTGCTCCCAAGGTCCCATGTAATCCGGTGCTGGCTCACATCTCTAATTCCTCCTTGTTCATTCACTTGAGCCACACTGGTCTTCTGTCTGTTCTTTGAATGTGTCAGACTCACTCCTTCCTGAGGGCCTTGTCTGCTCATTCTAACAAGTTTGATTTGCCCCCAGACTGTCTCACAGCTAGCTCCTTCCTGCACATCAGTTCTCATCTAAACATTACTCACTCAGAGAGGAGACAGTTCTTCCCCAAATATGTGGTCTCTTTCCACCACACTGTCTTGTTATACCATCTTCACAACAATTACCACTACCTCCAATTAACTTGTTCATTTATGTGTATATGTGATTGTATGCGGTCTGCCCCTCTTCCTGGGATGCAAGCTCCATGAGAGAAAAGGATTTCACTTTGCTCACTGCTACAATCCCACTGCCTGATGTTTTGCACATCATGGGTACTCAGTAAATAACTTGCTGAACAGACAAATGACTATCATTATAATTTCTAGAAGTCTAGTCCATGGCATATGCTGGATGGTGATGGGGAAGATGCTGGCTCTTAACCTCATGACATCTCAGGGTTTTAAGAGACATACTATTGCAACTTTCTCACTTTGCAGATGAGGAATCTGGACTTTCCTAAAGTGACAGCACCAGGACCTGAACCCAGGTCTTCCACGTGTTCTGAAATATGCTGCTGACTCACCTCCTTCTCTAGACCTTGCTTGGATCTCTGTGCCTCACTGCTGAGGAGCTGCCTTCCCCAACATATAAGGAGCTGAACCACGAAGTTTACTCCCTGCCTCCTGCTACTCTTATGTATAGCCAACTACCCATCCTGATCCATTTCCTTTTTCTTTCTTGATTTTCAAATCACCCACTCTCAAACCCATAGAGTTTGTTGTCCCTTTCCCTGCCTCTATGGGAACTAAGCTCCCTGCTTCCTCCTCTCTTTGCCCTCTGTGCCCTGTTTTGCACTGTAGGCTTGGCTTACGAAACCCACCTACCACTGTTACCAGTAACCGCCCCCCCGCTCCCCCCGCCACACACATTCCCTAAGCCTTTTAGGGGAAAAATCAGAATACGAACACAACAGGACCTCAGAAATTTTCAGACTTTTCTGTTGAACTTTAGGCCTCAAGGCCCTTATGGCAAGTTCTGCCATCTTGCTATTGCTCCTACCTGGCAGTCAACTGGGTTATATGTTTCTAGAAAGGATGTTTTAGTTTTTTTTTTTTTCTTCTCTCTCTCTTTCCTTCTGCTTTGTCTCTTTCTCTCTTCTTTCTTTCTTTGCAGTTCAATGGGTATATCCTGCAAAATTTACCTGTCTTCAACATAATCCAGTCTCTTTCACACAACTGGCCAAAGAAGTAAGATTCTTTCTTATTCTCTATCATATAGAAAAAGACATATTTCAGTGAAACAGTGAAACAACCTTTCCATCTCAGCTTCCTAATTCCTATAGAGCAGGGCCATGTCCCATAGTACTCTGTATGCCCACAGGGCCTTCCAACGCTCCCTATATGAGCTTGACTGATGTATAATCAAATGTATGGTGGCAAGAGAGACAAGAAGACTAGGATGCTGAAGAGTGAAAAAACAGAGAAATGGATTTTGTTCAGGCTTCTAGTGTCTGATAGTATATGAAACACTGAGTTAAATACTAACAGTATATGACAACTTGTAACTTTCAAAGTATGTTCCAGAATTACATCACTGTTAAAAACCACAAACATATCTGGCTTTAGATTTGTGAAATCTAAATAGGAGTTTATAGTGATTTAGATGGAAATAATTCCACCAAAGAATCCAGATGGCATCATAAACCACAACAGAGGAGATCAAGTGGTTGATGAAGTCATTCTTTGTTGTTACCACACACTGAAACATACAATACATTTATTATTTAGTGAATGCCACACGACTGAAAAATCCTAGAAACAAGACAAAGTTAAAATGGTAAAATTTCATTCAACCAAAAATGGTTTCAGCTTTCTTTCATAACTATTTAAAAATAATGCAATGTATATTTTTAACTGTATGTTAGATGGTTCAACTAATCATTATGAAATCAAGATGACCATAATTTACCACAAATTTTTTTTTTATATGTCCTTCAAGTACTTGGTAGATACTTACTTTATGGTGCTGATGAAGTGCCATGAAGTGTCATATGAGTGAGGGTGCTGTGGGACCCTGATATAGTTTGGTTGTGTCCCCACCCAAGTCTCATCTTGAATTGCAGTTCCCATAACCCCCATGTGTCGTGGGAGGGACCAGGTGGAGATAACTGAATCATAGGGGCAGTTCCCCTGTGATAGTGAGTTAGTTCTCATGAGTTCTGATGGTTTTACAAGGGGCTTCCCCCTTTGCTGGGCACTCATTCTCTCTCCTGTCACCCTGTGAAGAGGTGCCTTCCTCCATGATTGTAAGTTTCCTGAGGCCTCCCCAGCCATGCGGAACTGTGAGTCAATTAAACCTCTTTTTTTTTTTTTTTTTTGAGATGGAGTCTCACTCTTTCGCCCAGGTTGGGGTGCAGTGGTGCGATCTCGGCTCACTGCAACCTCCACAACCCAGGTTCAAGCAATTCTCCGGCCTCAGCCTCTCGAGTAGTTGGGATTACGGGCATGTGCCACCACACCTGGCTAATTTTTGTATTTTTTTTTTTTTTTTTAGCTTCTAGGTACTTTTATTTTAAAAATAGAGATGGTGTGTCACCATGTTGGCCAGGATGATCTCAAACTCCTGATTTCAGGTGATCTGCCCGCCTCAACCTCCCAAAGTGCTGGGATTACAGGCGTGAGCCACTGCGCCCGGCCCAAGCCTCTTTTCTTTATAAATTACCCAGTCTCGGGCAGTTCTTTATAGCAGCATGAGAACAGACTAATACAGTCCCAGGATGGGTCCTGCTGATAACCAGTTACTTTGCGTGAATCAAGCTCTCTGGACCTCAGTGTCCCACTGTGAAGCAGGGAGGGCTGGCTGAGATCAGGGATCGTTAACTAGCCACCATGATCCCACACCTGGCTCAAGACTGGCTTGTCAAAGAGAAACGAGGCTGCACTCCAGCTCTGCCCCAGGGCCTGAAACCACTCCTCACTTTACCTCCAGAAGCTTCTCCTTGCCTGGTGGTCTGAGACTTCAGGGAAAAACAAAGTAGTTTGTTTCTGAAAAAATTATGAGATTCCAGCTCAAAAGATTTTTAAAGCCTCTTATAAATGCACATTTATTCTCTCTCAGCCTTTATTGACTCCTTCTTTTGACAATACCACAATTTTCCTTTGGGTAACTCATTCCTCTCATATTCTCAGCCAGACGGTTTGGTGGTATTTGCCACCTGTCCCCTTCACCCCTAACCCAACCTCTAAGAGTAGGCCTGGAATGGCTGAAGTAACATGGAAGAATCATTCCTGGCTACAATGATTAGCTGATCAGATGGGAGTATAACCCCACTGGAGGTGGGGTCCTACTGGAGTATAACCCCACTGGAGGAGGTCCTACCATCAGGCAGGAGACATTTGCTGGGGCTCTCTCTTCTATATGCTATAAGAGATCCTCTTTTTCCTCATGAAGAGGAAGAGACATGAGACCAGGAGGTGCTACAGGTTTTTGTTACCCTAATGAGAGAGCTTGGAGCTGCTGGAGGCAGCACTGTGGGGAGCCCAGGGGAGCTGCCACTGCAGAAGACAGAGCAGACAGACAACAACTCTTGCTGTAGTGATATCCCTGGGCAACCGGACCAAGTCTCGCCAGAAATAAGACTGAATTTTTCCTGTTTTGTAAGTTGACAAATTCCCTTTATTGTTCAAGCCAATTTTAAGTGTAGGTTTATGTCACTTGAAGTTGAACCACCCTTCCTCTGTCCTTAAAATGGTATGAAAATTGCATTCCTTTTCTTAAAATAAAATATATATATTAAAATTATGTATGAAACAATTGTTTACGACATTGAATTTCAGAGCTGTACTCTTTAAGCATGGATTAATTCACTTGTTCCTTCATTAAACTTTCAACAAGAGCCTGCCAGATGACAGGAACTGGGCTAGGGACACAAAGGTGAATAAGACATTCACAAGGAACTCACTACAGTCTATCAGGACAGCACAGGAAAACCGATAATTGCAATCAAAGGGATAACTATAATATGAAACAATTATTAAATATAATGTTAGCACCAAGTAAGAAGTAATAAACTGGACCAGGTGCAGTGGTTCACACTGTAATCCCAGCAATTTGGGAGGCCAAGACACGTGGATCACCTGAAGGTCAGGAGTTTGAAACCAGCTTGGCCAACATGGTGAAACCCTGTCTCTACTAAAAATACAAAAATGGCCAGGCGCGGTGGCTTACTCCTGTAATGCCTGTAATCCCAGCACTTTGGGAGGCCGAAGTGTGTGGATCACCTGAGGTCAGGAGTTCGAGACCATCCTGGCCAACATAGTAAAACCTCGTCTCTACTAAAAATACAAAAATTAGCTGGGCGTGGTGGCACGTGCCTGTAGACCCAGCTACTTGGGAGGCTGAGGCAGAAGAATTGCTTAAACGCAGGAGGAGGAAGTTGTGGCGGGCCAAGATTGCGACACTGCACTCCAGCCTGGCAACAGAGTGAGACTCCATCTCAAAAACAACAACAAACAAACAAACAAAAACCCCAAAAAACAAATTAGCCAGGGGTGGTCATGGGCACTTGTAATCCCAGCTACTTGGGAGGCTGAGGCAAAATAATTGTTTGAACCTGGGAGGTGGAGGTTGCAGTGAGCCAAGATCACACCATTGAACTCCAGCCTGGGCAACAAGAACAAAACTTCACCTCAAAAAAAAAGAAGTGATAAACTATAAGTTTTTGTTTGTTTTGTTTTTCTGTTTTTTGTTTGTTTGTTTGTTTTGTTTTTTGAGACAGGGTCTCCCTCTCTTGCCCAGGCTGGAGAGCAGTGGCATGATCATGACTCAGTGCATCCTTGACCTCCTGGGCTCAAGCGATTCTGCCACCTTGGCCTTCTGGGTAGCCAGGACTACAGGCATGCCCCATCACATCTTGCTGATTTTAAAAAAACTTTTTCTAAAGACAGGGTCTTCCTATGTTGCCCAGGCTGGTCTGGAATTCCTGGGTTCAAATGATCTTCCCACCTTGGCCTCCCAAATTGTTGGGATTACAAGCGTGAGCCACCATGCTCAGCCAAACATTATTCTTTGATAAGGTAAATCAGGCTTCATGAAGAGATTCCTGATCTAACTTGTGCAGGATATAATATTTTCTAAGTATAGTCGTGGGGGTGTGGTTGGTGAAGGGTCTTCCTGCCAGAGGAAGCAGCGTGTTCAGGGCTGAGAGGCATGAAATAGCACGGAATATCTGGGGAACTGTATTTTGATACGTAAGAAGCAACATAGAGAACAACAGAAAATGGAGTTGGAGCGGAATAATGGGAGCAGAAATGCATTCAAGAAATACCAGTCCAGCAATTATAAAGAGAATGGACAGAAGGGGAGAGGGCACGACTAGAGAAGGGCAATCATTGGGGAGATCACTGAAATACATCAGGAGAATGATGCGGAAGGCCTGACGGCCAGCGGCAGCACTAAGGTAGAGGAATGGAGATGACAAGCAGTGAGAAGGGAGATTTAGGACGCTGGAGAGTTTGGGATAACTCTCAGGTTTTTACCTAGGGTGAATGGTACTGTCATGACCTAGGGAGAGAATAGCAAGAGGGGAAACAGGCTGAGAGCACATCATGATTCACTGTGGTCTTGTTTGGAGCATAATTTTGAGTTGGTAAAATACTCTTTAAGTATAAAATATATCAATATTAGAAAACATACACAGGTATTTTAGGTTGAAATGGGACAGACAAGAGTTTGTACTATAACTGAAGCAATGGGTAGACCTAGCAGGCAAGTGGACGGAGGAAGACAACTGAGAATCTAGAAAGATAGTATTCAGGAATCTGGATGCTGGACTGATGCTGACAGGCCCTGGAGAAGCATGGCCTGGAGCAGAAGCCTCGCTTGACGTTGACAAGTCAGACTTGAAAGCCAGGTGTGAGATCTCTGCCGGGTGCAGTGACTCACGCCTGTAATCTCAACACTTTGGGAGGCCGAGGTGGGAGGATCACTTGAGCTCAGGAGTTCAAGACCAGGCTGGGCAACACAGCAAAACCCTGTCTCTACAAAAAATACAAAATTAGCCAGGTGTGGCGGCTTGTGCCTGTGGTCCCAACTACTGGGGAGGCTGAGGTGGGTGGATCGCTTAAGCCTGGGAGGCAGACGTTGTAGTGAGCCAAGATTGAACCACTGCACTCCAGCCTGGGTGACAGAGTGAGACCCTGTCTCAAAATAAATAAATAAATAAATAAATAAGATTCCTAATCTCAGCCAGGCCTCCTTATTTCACAGTAGAAGACTAAGGCCCAGAGGGGTTGATTCACGCAAGGTGACAGAGCTGGTTATTAGCAGGACCCACAGCTCCCTTACTCATATGTTGCTTCATGACACTTCATAAGCACCATAAAGTGAGCATCTACCAGGTACTTGAAGGACAAGGGAGCATCCCTCGGCATCCATTTTTTCCCTTTTACCTCCTTGCCATGCTCACCTGCTTGGTCAAACCTGACTAAAACTGTAAGTACATCTCCAGTCACAGCCTGGCCACATGCAGAGCTTAGAATTATGCTGTCCGTGGTGTGACTGCAGCTACCAGAATTATTTCCTTGGGCCTAAAGGCTGGAAGGATCTAACAGCCTCCATTTGTGCAAAAGGAACGACATAGGGAATTCCAAAACAGGCCACGTCCTGATTTCATAACAGCACAAAATAAATTGTATGTTTGTACTCAATGGTATAGTTTTTTTTTTTAATTGGGCTATTTATGTTTTTAAATCCAAACATTGGTGATTAGAATGCCATAAATTTGCTTTAAAATGGAGAAACAACAGTACTATATTATAAAATGTTACTGCTCTTCATGTTGTAAGAATCCCATACAATACAAATTTAACTGGCACTGGGAAATTGGTTAAATTACCACAAGGTTGAAATAACTGCACTATGTTATTCACAGCTATTTTAATTTCATCTGTTCAGAACATGATTTAAAGAAAGTTTAACTTGACTGGCTTTAGGTCTAGAGATAGAGGAAGGAATAATTGAGATTTGGGGAGGAATTTAAGAGATTAAGCTGTTTAAAATATTTTAAAAGCATGTATACATCTACCCATCTACCTGATATACTATTTCAAAAATAAGAATCTATTCACTGAAATGGCCATATCAGAATCTCTATTTGCAGTAAATTACAAATATTTTCTTATTCAAATATTTTGCTCATTTAGACTGGCCTCCTTTCAAATTAGAGATTTTTTTTTACCTTTACCTATAATTCAATAAGTTAAGGTCCATATGAATGAGGAAAAGTGCACATATACATTATACACACTCAAAACCATAACTATGTTAAACCACCAGTTGTAATATACATTACAGTTGACAAACTGAAACAAAACCCCACAGTTTAAACTATACAGTCACAAACATTTCTTTCAGAACTGATTGGGAGGCCAAGGCAGAAGGAGACTAGCGTAGGCAACACAGCAAGACCCCATCTTTACAAAAACAAAAATTAAAAAATTAGCTGGGTGTGATGGGCCTTACCTGTAGTCCCAGTTACTTGGGAGGCTGAGGCAGAAGGACCGCTTAAGCCCAGGAATTCAAAGATGCAGTGAGCTATGATTGCACCACTGCACCCCAGCCTGGGCAGACAGTGAGACCCCGCCTCTTTAAAAAAAAAAAAAAGAAAAAAAAAGAAAGGGAAAAAAGAACTGCTTAGGAACTGTGGAAAGTAACAACAAATACACTCAATGTAGACATCTCAGCAAGCTGTACACAGTCTCAGTCCACTGTGTGAAGTTAGCACCCCACCTTGTGGAAAACAGTAGGTGGTGTTCAGTGGAAGAATGTCATGTTAATTTTAGAAGAGCTGGTTGATAAATCCTGCAACCACCAAACTGCCACTGATTCTTATATAAACAGAAAATGCAAAACCAAAAAAAGAATGCAAACCAAAAGAATCCCTATTTATTAAACTAGCAGCAAAATTTTTGTATTTCCAAAATAAAAGGATATGAGCCTCAAAATATTGGTGCTTGTGGTATGTGTTTGGATTATTTCTGTAGAAAATATTTATTTAGATATTTATAAAAAAATAAATATTTCATATTAGTAGGTTTTTACTCCCACTGGGGCTTGTATCTCTTCTTAGTTTTGTTTCTAAAAAATAGCTGTTTTCTAATTGTAACTTTAGAAAATACAGACAAATATTCAAAGACAAAACCAAAAATCAACCAATATCTCCCTACTCTTTTGAAGAAGCCCCCACTCCACCTAACACTCTAGCTCACAGAGATCCCTCCCTCCTCTGCATTCAAAGCATTCATTGTCCTTTGCTTAACTTTGATTTAAACTCACACACACACACACACACACACACATACACATATACACAGTTTTAAAGTTCTTCTGGTCTTCTTAGTTTGGTCAGACTCTTCGGGTTATTTATCATTCCTGTTACTTTCTTGGCACCATGTCTTCTGGAGTTCTCTGTCACTTTGTTCTGTTCCCAACTGTCTGTTCTCTAGGACCACCTATGAAGTCTTCACACTGGAACTCCCTTCACTGCTGTCCTGAGAATTCCCTTCCCTTCTCTCCTGGACTGAGGCCCAGATCCCTGGAACTGAGTCTCCCTTTTGGGTGCCCCTTATTTTGGTGGGGCACACCCTCTGTGGGAGGGTACATGAGGAATCCATTTGAGACACTGCTCCACTGTACTTCTGAAAGCCATTTGGACCTCAAATGTGATTCCTTTTCTTGTTCTTTCTGGAAGTTTTTGGTATCTTCTCTTCATCGTTAGTTCTGAAACTGCAGATGACGTATCTTGTGACTACAGTTTCACTGGACTCAGGATAGTCCTTTTATTTTAAAAGTCGAGTCCTTCTGTTTTGGAAATTTCTCTGGGTCATAATTTTGTTTCATTTTGAACTTTTCCCATTTCCTTGTTCCTTCTGGATAATGGACCTCCAACATCCAGTTTGGTTGTCTAATTTTCTTGCCTTTCTCTATTGTTTTTTACGTTTTCCTTATGCTTTTAATCTTTTTCTTGAGTTCTTCAATGTGATCTTCCAATCTTTCATTGAATTTTTATTGCTGCAATCAAAATTTTAATAGCCAAGGGTTTTTTTTTTGTTCTTAGTTTTCTAAAAAATAGGTCTCACTCTTGTTTTAAGGAAATAATGCCCTCTCATTTCTTCGAACATAATTGTTTTCGTTTAAACTCCCCACTGCCACTGAAATGCCCTTTTCTCTAGTTCCTTTCATTGTTATTTTCTCTTTAGAGGCTTTCCTCAAATGTCTGATAGTCTGTGGATGTTGATTCAACCACTGATTCTCAAGGGCGATGGGAGGGGAGGCCCCCCATACACACGTTATGAGGTCTGGAGACATTTTGGGTTGCCATAACTGGTGGTGGGGGTTGGGGGAGCACTCTTGGCATCTGGTGGATAAAGGCCAGGGATGCTGCTAACATCCTGTATCACACAGGACATTCCCCTACAATGAAGATTTGTCTGTCCCAAAATGTCAATAGTGACGAGGATGAGAAGCCTTACTTCATATTAAAGAATGAGGCATTAAAAGTCCGACTGCAGGCTCTATGTTCAGCTCTCTACCGCCTCTACTGAGAAATAGTGCAGGTCAGCAGCTAAATGATCAGCAGTGCACTGCCACCTGGTGGCAGGATGAGGGAGTGACATTGCAGAGGAAAGAAAATATAAGTCCTTCAACACTTGGAGGGGCCCGCCTGGTCCATTTCTGAAGCTTCAAGGACCTTTTAGGGGAAGGAGAGGAAGGAGGAAGGTAGAGAGGAGAAGGAAGAGAAGTAGAAGGAAAGGAGAAGGAGCAAGGAGGGGGAGAGAGGAGAGAGAAAGAGACGGTTGAAGAGAGAGGAGAGGAAGGAGAGGGAGAAGGGAATGAGGGAGGAAGGGAGACAGGGAAGGAAGGAGAGAGAGTGCACAAGTGTGTAGAGTTTAGGAAACGGTTTTGAATCTGTGCAAAGTGGTCCTGGGAAGTCCCTTTGAATCCCAGGGAGTTTCCAGGTTCCTCTAGGCAACACTTTAAAGACCCTTGGAGATCGGGATGCTCCCCTTTCAGACATCCCAGGGTTGGTGATGGCAATCCCATTCTTAAAATTGCTCAGAACAGCTTTGAAGTCATGTTTGATTCCTCTGTGTTCTGCCATGAAATTCTGTTAACTCCACTTTCAAAAACATCCAGAATCCAACTATTTTCCCTTACTCCTGGCCCTCCTGATGCAAGCCACATTATCTCTTGCTGGGATTTCTGCAACAACCTCCTAACTGGTTTCCTTGGTTTCGCTTTTGGTGTATTTGTAACACAGCCACACAAGTGACCTGTGTAAAACAGAATGATTGTGTCACTCCTCCAAGCAAAACTTTCCAACAGGTCTCTATTTTCCTCAGATTAAGAGAGGAAGTTTTTAAAAGGGCTTACAAGGCCCTATATTATCTGGTCTTTGCCCGCTCCTCCCATCTCCTCTTCAGTGTCTCTCCTTCCACTCACTCTCCTCCAGGGACCAGGATTACCTGCTATTGCACCAACATCCAGGAATATTCCTCTCTGTGGCTTTTCCAGAGACTTTTCCCTCTGCTTGAAACACTCTTCTCTCAGGAGTCCCCATCACCTTCAAGGTCCTAAGAGCAATCACAACTTTTCCACCCCATCAAAATTCCCAGTTCCCCATCCCTGTGCAATCTGCCCCCACAGCACTGATCACCTTCTAACAGACTTTACAATTTTCTTCTTCACTATGTCTGGTATTACTGTCTTCTCATCCAGGTCAAGTGGAGTGAGCTCCATGATGGCAGACATTTTTTTGTGTTTTTTGTTCACTCATGTATCCCAACTATCTATAATATTGCCTGGCAAATGGAAAGCAAATATTTATTGCTGAATAAACAAAGTATTTTTTTTTTAAAAAAAGCATTAGGATTCTGACACCTACTGCATTATAAATTTGGGAAAATTGAAAATCTTTGTTAAGTTTTTAAACATCAGGAACACGCTTCTGTATTTATTTTTACCATATTTAATGTCTCGATAAGATTTCACTATTGGGCCCATATTGATCATTTCCTTTTATTCAAGCTCCTTTCCCAGTGTTTAATATCTTAGGTCTCTTTCTTCATTATTTTTCTAACAGTTAAAGCTAGCATATAAGGAAGTGATTGAGTTTTGCATATTTGGCTTGAATCTGATACTTTTCTGAACTTGTATTACTTGATAGTCTTTTGTTGATTTTGTTTCTAGATATAATTATTTATAGAATATATTACTTTATTTCTTCTTTTTCAATGTTTATACCTCTTATTTCATCTTAGGTGGAGGGCCAAAACAAAACACAGTATGACTAATGGCAGATACTCTTCTTTTGGTTCTGATTTTAGAGAGAAAGAATGTAATGGACATTGGCTTTCGGCTCCAAGTATACTTTTTCATATTAAGGAAACCATTGACAATGTTAGAATAATGGGTTATTTGTGCAAAGCAGTGTTTTAGGAAGCTAAATGTGGACAGCCAGGGATATCAATGTGATTTAAAGAAGACTAGCGTCCAAATCAGTAGCATGTGTAGAGTTTGCATATACATTGCAAATGAATTGCAATGTATACACTGTATTAGTATACTAATTGTATAGTATTAGCATACTGTATTAGTATATTAATAGAATTAGTATAATAGTATACTAATAGAATGGTATACTAATAGAATGGCATACTAATAGAATTAGTATACTAATAGAATGGTATACTAATAGAATGGTATACTAATAGAATTAGTATACTATCCACTAACAGAATTATTAGTATACTATCCACTAACAGAATTATTCGTACACGATCCACTAACAGAATTATTCGTACACGATCCACTAACAGAATTATTCGTACACGATCCACTAACAGAATTATTCGTACACGATCCACTAACAGAATTATTCGTACACGATCCACTAACAGAATTATTCGTGCACGATCCACTAACAGAATTATTCGTGCACGATCCACTAACAGAATTATTCGTGCACGATCCACTAACAGAATTATTCGTGCACGATCCACTAACAGAATTATTCGTGCACGATCCACTAACAGAATTATTCGTGCACGATCCACTAACAGAATTATTCGTGCACGATCCACTAACAGAATTATTCGTGCACGATCCACTAACAGAATTATTCGTGCACGATCCACTAACAGAATTATTCGTGCACGATCCACTAACAGAATTATTAGTACACGATCCACTAACAGAATTATTCGTACACGATACACTAACAGAATTATTAGTACACGATACACTAACAGAATTATTAGTACACGATACACTAACAGAATTATTAGTATACTATACACTAACAGAATTATTAGTATACTATACACTAACAGAATTATTAGTATACTATACACTAACAGAATTATTAGTATACTATATACTAATAGAATTATTAGTATACTATATACTAATAGAATTAGTATACTAATAGAATGGCATACTAATAGAATTAATATACTAATAGAATGGTATACTAATAGAATAGTATACTAATAGAATCAGTATTATATTAGTATACTAATTAGTATTATATTATTATACTAATTCTATTAGTATATACTCAGTATACTCAGTATTGCTGGCTTGAGTAAATTATTGAAAAATATGAATAGAGGGCATAGTGGCCACAACAAAAATAGTTTGGAGTATCTATTACATTGGTTTCTACACCATATATTTATACTCCTAACTTCTAGGTGTACTTCAAAATAGGAATTCAATCAACAATCTAGCACAGGAGTCTCCAACCACCAGGCTGTGAATCAGTACCAGTCTGTGGCCTGTTAGGAACCGAGCTGCACGGCAGCAGGTGAGTGGCAGGTGAGCCAGTATTACCACCTGAGCTCTGCTT
Source organism: Pongo pygmaeus (assembly GCF_028885625.2). NCBI lineage: Eukaryota > Metazoa > Chordata > Mammalia > Primates > Hominidae > Pongo > Pongo pygmaeus. The sequence continues at coordinate 135,051,439 of NC_072373.2, read as the reverse complement.
CCTATCAGATCAGCAGCAGCATCAGATTCTCTTAGAAGTGCGAACCCTATTGTGAACTGTGCATGCAAGGGATCTAGGTTGTGCACTCCTTAAGAGAATCTAACTAATGCCTGATGACCTGAGGTGAAACAGTTTCATCCTGAAACCATCCTCCACCATCTGTGGAAAAACCGTCTTCCATGAACCTGGTCCCCGGTGCCAAAAAGGTTGAGGACCGCTGATCTAGCAGAATGCTAGAGTGGGCAAGGGCTGACAAGCCCTTTAATGTCAGCAAGTTATTTAATTTGGGCTTCTTTATTTCCCATATTTATTGTAGTAAAATTGGAAAGTTATAAAAATGCTTGCAGAATGTGTATAAAATGTACTTTTTAAAATAACTTACAGAATAAAATAATACTATAGCATTTAGTGAAAAACAAAATGACAGGAAATGGTAAATCAATACTATAGTTTACAATCATTTTAAAGTAAAAAGCAGTCTAGGCGCAGTGGCTTACGCCTGTAATCTCAGCACTTTGGGAGGCTGAGGTGGGTGGATAGCTTGAGCCCAGAAGTTCGAGACCAGCCTGGGCAACCTGAGATTGCTGCACTGCACTCCAGCCTGGGCCACACAGTGAAACCCTGTCTCACAAAAAATAACATAACATAACATAACATAACATAACGACATACCTGTATGAACCAACATGGAAAGTTATCAAGGTACAGAATTAAATTTTTTTAAAAAGTTGCAGACAACATATAGGATGTAATTTATAAACTAGCCATAACCTGCTCCTTCCAAAAAACACCCAACACTGTCTCTAGGGTTATATGTATGTGTGTATATATAATTCATAATACTTTGTTATATGTATACATGTAACAGAAGGGGGAAAAAAGCACTGGCAGGATATAACTCAAACTGGTACAGCGGTTATTTCTAGAGAGTGGAACTGAGATAGTGACAGGAAACTTTCACTTTTTACTGTGTATATTTCTTTTTTTTTTTTTAGATGGAGTTTCGCTCTTGTCACCCAGGTTGGAGTGCAGTGGCGTGATCTCAGCTCACTGCAACCTCTGCCTCCTGGTTCAAGTGATTCTCCCGGCCTCAGCCTCCCAAGTAACTGGGATTACAGGCGCCCACCACCACGCCCAGCTAATTTTTGTATTTTTGGTAGAGACGGGGTTTCACCATGTTGGCCAGGCTGGTTTTGAACTCCTGAACTCAGGTGATCTGCCCGCCTTGGCCTCCCAAAGTGCTGAGATTACAGGTGTGAGCCACAGTGCCTGGCCTACTTTGCATATTTCTGTATTGTCCAAAGTTTTAAAATTAAGAAACCAACAGGCCAGGCATGGTGATTCACGCCTATAATCCCAGGGCTTCGGGAAGCTCAGGTAGGAGAATTGCTTGAGACCAGGAGTTCAAGACCAGCCTGGGCAACATAGCAAGACCCCATCTCTACAAAAAATAAAAAAGTTAGCCAGGTGTGGTGGTGCATTCCTATAGTTCTAGCTACTTGGGAAGCTGAGGCAGGAGAATCACTTGAGCCCAGGAGTTCAAGGTTGCAGTGAGCTATGATCGTACCACTATATTCCTGCCTGGGCAACACAGCAAGATCCTGACTCTTTAAGAGAAAACATACACAATAAATAAAATTTGGAATGAATAGAAAAGAGCAAAGCAACAGAAAAATAACCACTCACAGTCCTGCCACAGTTAATTATGGGGCACATTCAATAAAGATTTGCTAAAATTTCCACTAAACACAGTGTCTTGTACAGAATCAGCACTCATTTTGTATTTTTTGATTGAATTAGCAAATAAATAACGTTTATTGGGAAAACATAAGCCTACTTACAGAGTAGTGGGAAATCTAATTAAGTGGCCTGAAAGTTGGCTCTGATTTTTAACCCTTCAAATCAATTTTCAGCAACTTCTATTGTTGTTTTATATATGAAAAACTCTATATTTTTTTAAATGCAGGTTAAAAAATGTTTTATTCATATGTCACCAAGCTTTTTTCTTCAGTAATGTGAAAAGGGGCCAACTCATGCTGTAACAGAAGTTACAAGGAGTAATAGTTGGTTGCCAAGGGAGGCAGTTAAGAAAAAAAGCTGATTCAGAAGCAAATAAAAAAATGAACCAAAATCCATACTGCAATGCCCTGAGCCTCATTTCCTTCCACGCCTTGGAGGGGTGGATGTCCCTGCTGAAACATGACCTATTGCTCTCCAGGAAGAACGCTCTGGTTTTGAGTTTTCATTTACCTTCATAGGGCTCTGGTAATTGGCTCTATTTGGAAAGGTTACTCTCCAATTTTTGCTGGAAGATATTACTTTACTACTCTTTACTTTAGAACTAATCCCAGTGGAAATTACTTTTTCTTTAGTAGGCTTTTCAAGGTATTTTTTTTTTCATATAAGTAATTTCACAGTCAAATATCCTTTTTTTTTTTTCTTAGCTCTCTACTCTTTGCCTTTCTAATTTCAGTTGTTAGTCAAGGGAAGCCTGATTCTTATTAAAAAGCTACTTAAACTACTCAGAGAAAGACAGGCTGAAGAGTAGAGTTAAAAAGTTATTAAACCAGGAGTATTATTTACCTTTACTCTTGTGTAATTATAAATAAGGTGAATTATGCACCTAAAATATTATATACCACTAAAAAATACACTGATGCAGAAGAATCAGAAGAAATTTGAACGAAGAATTTGTGCAAGAAATGTAGGCCACCTCTAACATTCAATTAATAAAATTATACTAATTTAAAATTTAGCTTAAAATCTGCTGTATATTAATATCTAGCATAAATAGGTAAATACCAACATTAATTTTTTTCTTGCGTGAGGGCTACGAAAGCTTATAATTACAAAAAGATAAATAAATAAACATTTAAAAAATATGGGGGCAAGCACAGTGGCTCACACCTGTAATCCCAGCACGTTGGGAGGTGAAAATGGGCAGATTGCTTGAGTTCAGGAGTTCGTGACCAGTCTGGGCCACATAGCAAAACCCCGTCTCTACCAAAAATACAAGAAATTACCCTGGTGTGGGTGGTGTGCGCCTGTAGTCCCAGCTACTCAGGAGGCTGAGGTGGGAGGATTGCTTGAGCTTAGGAGCCAGAGGTTGCAGTGAGTCGAGATCGCCCCACTGCACTCCAATCTGGGTGACAGAGTGAGACCCTGCCTCAAAAAAAAATTATTAGAAAATAAAAAATTAGGGCCAGGCACTGTGGCTGGCTCATGCCTGTAATTCCAGCACTTCTGGGAGGCTGAAGCAGGCAGATCATTTGAGCTCAAGAGCTTGAGACCAGCCTGGGCAACATAATGAGACCCTGTTACTACAAAATATCAAAAATTAGCCCAGTGTGGTGGTGCATGTCTATAGTCCCAGCTACTTGGGGGGCTGAGGCAGGAGGGTCACTTGAACCCAGGAGGTGGAGGCTGCAGTGAGCCATGATTGAGCCACTGCACTCCAGCCTGGGTGACAAAGAGAGATCCTGTCCCAAAAAAATAAAATAAAATAAAAATAAATTTTTTTTCTACAAACTAGCAAAAACATTTAGAAATTTATTGGATAATTCCATATCAGAATAAGTTATTAACCAAATGACAGAAATTTCCTGTTACTTATATAACTATAAGTGATTAACATTTCTAATTTGCATCTTCTGATTTCTGGGAGGCTCTTTGTGTTTTTGGAAGAGCAAGCCTGTGTTGAAAATGTGGATTTTGGCTTCTCAACAGAACCAAGTGTGAATCGATGCCCTTTTATTCCTGAAGCGTTCCGAGCGATATGGATGAGATCTGCCAAAGCACAAAGTGCAGTTACTATTAATGCTTTAAAATGATCCAGATTTTCTGGTTCACTTAAGAAGTCCGAAAAAAATTAAATTATAGAGAGATAGTTGAAGGCCTGTAACCACAGGAGTGTTTTCTATAGCCAGGAAATTGCAACTTCCACAATTATAATACATTATTTAAAAAGTGAGGAAAATTGGGGGAGGGAGGGGTGCTATTTACACAAATGGTGCAGAATAGGCATCCACACCAAGGGTACCTCAAAACTCTGACTTTCATTAGAAAATGAATTGACTTTGGTTCTGATAGAATAGCAATATAAACTAGCTTTATAACCCTCCTTCTATAAACAGTTTTAAATGCTGTCAGAAATATAACAAAAATACAATTTTATCTGAACCAGAGAGAAGGAAACGGAAGTCCCTAATTGCCACAAACAAGAAGAAAATGAAAAGGGAACAGACAGCCTGTGACATGAAGGTTTGAGGAGGATGACATAATTATTCCAGACACCTAAGGGCTGGTATTTCAGGGCCTCTAAAGGATGGGGAGGAGAAAAGCCTACAAAGAAACAAATTGATAGCTGATATTTCCAAGACAATAACAGCTCCCCTATATCTGAAATTTATTAATAGAAGGCCCTAAGGCCCAGTTCTTAGTCTTCTTCTATTTTCTATCAATCAATCCCTGGGTAATTTTTTTTTCTTTTTTTTTTTTTTTTTTTTGAGACGGGGTCTCGCTCTGTCACCCAGGCTGAAGTGCAGTGGCATGATCTCCACTTCCTGCAACCTCCGCCTCCCGGGTTCAAGCAATTCTCCTGCCTCAGCCTCCTTAGTAGTTGGGATTACAGGCATCAGCCACTGTGCCCGGCCTACTCCCTGGGTAATCTTACCTAGTTTCTTGTTTTACATACCATCACCTATACACAGAAGACTCCAAAATCTATATTATAGACCAGACTTCCCTTCTGAACCTCAGACTCACAGATCCCATTGTATTATCTACATCTTCTCTTATATGTTTACAGATAACCCACAATTACCCCTCCTGATGACCCCTCTAACCTTCCCTGTGTAAGTGGCAACTCCATTCTTCCAGTGGCTCAGGCCAAAAACCTGGGTGCCATCTTCCACTCCTCCTCATTCTCTCACACCCTACATCTTATCTGCCAGCAAATCCTATCAGCTCTGACTTCAAAATATATTGAGAATCTGACTTCCTTCTCCCACATCCACTCCCAGTCTAAGCCATGCTGATCTCTCATTTGGAGCACTGCAATAGCCTCTAAACCCCTCTCCCTGCTTTTGCCCTTCTCCCCTTCAGTTTAGTCAGCGACTAAAGTGATCCTGTCAGATCATGTCCCTCCTCTACCTAAAGCCTCCCAATGCCTCCCCATTTCACTCACTGGAAAAAGCCATCCAAGCCAAAAAATGAACAACAAGGTCTTAAAAGACCCAAGCCTAACATCCTTACCTTAACCTCTGTGACCTCAGATCCTACTCACCTGCTTCCTTCACTTTGGCTACACGGACCCTCTCGCTATTTTACAAACATGCCAGGCACGGCCCCACCTCGGGGCCTTCTTTGCAGTTACTGCTTCCTCTTCCAGAATTCTCTTTCCCCAGATGGCTTAACATCTTACCTCCTTCAGGTCTTCGTCTGAACACCACCTTTCCTGGTCACTACCCGGAAAAAATTACAACCTCCCTTTAACCCTCTGAATCTTCCTATTCCCTTGCCTTGCTTTATTCCTCTTAAAAGTTTTCACTAACACATTATAAATTTTACCTAATTATCTGGTTTATTATCCCGCCACTAGAATGTAGGCTCCATAAGGGCAGAGATTTTTCTGTTTTATTCACTACTGTATTCCTAACACTTAGTAGGTATTCGATAAATATTTGTTAAATAAGTTTGTGAATGCTAAACTTTGTCATGAAGGAAAACTAGAATTCTAATCAAAGGAAGGACAAAATCAAGACACGTTTTCAGGTAAACAAACAAAAACATGAAAAGTCATCATGTGCAGAACTTCCATGAAGGAACTAATGAAATACATACTTCTGAAAGAAAGACATTGAATCCCAAAAAACAAGTAGGATACAAGAAGCAAGGGTAAGAAAGAAAATGCTATATAAATATACATCTAAATAAGCACAACTGCATAAAGCAATAATAATGATAACTAATTTAGGTGGTATAAACACAAATTAGAACCAAAATACTACACAATAATATGTAAGAGGAGAAGGAGTGCTCACAGTTAAAACATTCTAAACGCCTTGTTTAAGATGACAGCAAGAATAAGAAAAAAATAAAATAAAAATAAAAGCTTTGTTTTTCAGGAGGAGGATGGAGATATTATGTTTTTTCCTTTAACTAGTTACTCATGTTAACAATTTAAGAATAATGTGTAACGGGCCGGGCGCAGTGGCTCACACCTGTAATCCTACCACTTTGGGAGGCTGAGGCAGGTGGATCATTTGAGGTCAGGAGTTCGAGACCAGCCTGGGCAACATGATGAGACCTGTCTCTACTAAATATACAAAAATGACTCAGGTGTGGTGGCACATGTCTGTAATCTCAGCTACTCAGAGGCTGAAGCAGGAGAATCGGCTGAACCCGGGAGACACAGGTTGTACTGAGCCAAGATAGCACCACTGCACTCCTGCTTGGGCACCAGAGCAAGACTGCATGTCAAAAAAAAAAAAAAAAAGAGTAATGTCTAAGAGAATAGAATATTTTCCATTTCCAAATGAAAGGAAAGGGGGGGAATAAAGACATTTTCATTAACACAAACAGAAAGCAGCCCAAGGAGGAAAACCAAAAAGATTCCAAGAAAAAGGTCTAAGTAAAAAGGACAAAATAAAATAGGAGAAAGAAATCTAATGCATTAGTAATCACAACAAATGTATATGTACCAAACATGCTAGTTAGAAGACAATTCTCAGTTTTGAATTTTTAAAATTCTGCTATATGTCATTTATAAAAGACACATAAAAAATGCAATAACACACACGAAAAAGTGAAAATAAAGAGGTGGGAAAATATATACCATGCAAACACTAACAAAAAGGAAGCTGGTATTTCTATGTTAACATTAGATAAAATAGAATTTTTTTAAAAAAAAAGCATTATTAGGGATAAAATGGGTCACTTCATAATGATTAAAAATAATTCACTATGTAGAATCAAATTTGAGCTTCATAATGATTAAAAATAATTCACTATGTAGAATCAAATTTGAACTAGAACGCAAAAATATGTACAGAAAGCCAACAAATACAAAGAAAAAAGACCAATTCACAATCACAATTTTTACATACCTGTCTCTGTTTTTTGGGATTTTTGTTTGTTTGTTTGTTTGTTTTTAGAGATGGAGTCTCACTCTGTCACCCAGGCTTGGGTGCAGTGGCATGATCATAGCTCACTGTAACCTCAAACTCCTGGGTTCAAGCAATCCTCCTGCCTTGGCCTCCCACAGTGTTAGGATTACAGGTATGAGCCACAGCACTCAGCCCATGCCTCTCTCTTACTGAATAGATCAAGAAGTCAAAACAATTTATAAAGATATAGAAGATGACTTGAACAATGCAGTAAACATTATGGACATACACAGAACTCTACAACAAACAATGGGGAATATAATTTCTCTTTAAGCACAGAAAATGTACTCAAACTCAAACATACTAGGCTACAAAGTAAGTCTCAACAAATACCAAGGAACTTCTTTTACAAGAACACATTCTCTGCCCACAATGTCGGATTAGAGTTTTACAAAAAGTCCAGCTACATGTTACTTACAGACAACACATCCAAAAAACAAAAGCACATAAAGGTATCTAGTATAAGAACAGAAAGTTAGATATACTGACATCAGAAAAAATATATACTTTAAGAAAAAGCATTTTAAGGATAAAATAAGTCATTAAATACTGTAATCACAAAAAGTTCAACTGACCAGTAGCATGTAACAATTTTAAACTTAAATGCATGTAATAAAATAGTCTCAAGATACACTAAACAAAATTGACACAACTACAAGAAGAAATTAAACCTACCATCACAAAGGGAAATTTCATCATATCTCTTTCAGTAACAGCTAAGTCAAACATACAAAAGTGTTGTCAAGGTCACAGTAGATTTGAACAATACAATTAAAAAGCTTCATTCAATTGTCGTATGTAACAGACCGTTAGAGAATACACATTTTTCTCACTGACACATGTAACAACTGACCACGTGCAACAACATTAAGTAAATTTCAAGGCCATGAAAAAAATCTCAATAATTAAAAAAAACTGGGCCCTATACAGGCCAATTTTCTGACTATCCTGGAACAAAATAATAAATCAGTTTAAAAAATTGTATTTAGAGTTTTATAAAATTTGAAATAATTAAAGGGTCAAAGAAAAATTCATAATGAGAATTTTGTGGTACCTAGAAATTAACAATAATAAAAGTGTTACATATCAAAATTTTTGAGATGCTGTAAAATGTTACCTAATGAGCAATTCATAGTCATACTTGTATTTGAATAAGGGCTGAAAATTAATGAGACAAAGATACAACTTAAAACATTGGAAAGAGAACAACAGTATAAACATAAAATCAGAAGCAATAAGGTTATAAAAATAGAAGGAGAAATTAAATAGAAAATAAGATACAACAGAGAAATCAAAAAGCTAAACATAGAAAAGAATATTAAAATTCCAGCCTGGGCAATATGGTGAAACCCCATCTCTTCCAAAAATACAAGTTAACCAGGCATGGGGCATGTGCCTGTGGTCCCAGATACTTGGGAGGCTGAGGGGGTAAGATCACTGGAGCCCCGCAAGTCAAGGCTGCAGTGAGCTGTGATCGCACCATGGCACTCCAGCCTGGGTGACAGAGCGAGACCTTGTCTCAAACAACAAAAAAAAGAATATTAAAACTGACAAATGTCTGGCTTCAAACAAGCAAAACTAGGAATGGAAAAGGGCACAAACTACAGCTACAGCACAAATTACAAAATAAGAGAATATTATTGCTAGGGTTTAGATCTGTGTCCCCACCAAATCTCATGTCGAATTGTAATCCTCAGTGTTGAAGGAGGGGCCTGGTGGGAGATGACTGGATCATGGGGGTAGAGTTCTCATGAATGGTTGGTCATGATCTCCTTGGTACAGCATAGTGAGTGAGTTCTCAGAAGATCTGTTTGTTTAAAAGTATGTAGCACTTCGCTCCACCCCTTCCTCCTGCTCTGCCCATGTGAAGTGCTGGCTTCTCCTTTGCCTTCTGCCATGATTGTAAGCTTCCTGAGGCCTCCCAAGAAGCAAAAGCTGCTATGCTTCTTGTATAGCTTGCAGAACTGTGAGCCAATTAAACCTCTCTTCTTTTTAAATTACCCAGTCTTGGGTATTTCTTTATAGCAATGCAAGAAAGACTAATACAATTATGAAAATATTTATGTCAATACATTCGCAAATTTACATAAAATGGAAACATTCCTAGAAAAATGTCTTAACAACACTGATTTAAAAAGAAACACAAAGCTTGAAGAGTCCTATAACTATTACAAAAAGAACACATCAGGCCCAGGTGGTTTTGTCTTAGACAAGTTCCGCAAAACTTAAAAATAATCAATTCCATGCTTACACAAATTCCTCCTGAGAATAAAAAGTTGTCTATACTCCACAGCTCATTTGATGAGAGTACTGTAACCTTGATACCAATACCAAAGAAAAGCAGGAGAAAGGAAAAGTACAATCTCACACATGAACATACATTTAAAAATCCAAAACAATATGTTTGCAAACCAAATCTAGCAATGTATTAAAATACAGCACACCATAAACAAACTGAGTTTATTCCAGGAATTCAAGAATAGTTCATACCACGTACTTGGCCATATAAACAAATAAAATGGGAACAACCATATTATCTCACATGCAGAAAAGACATTTGATAAAAATCAACAACCCAGTATGATTTAAGGTAAAACTCTTGGCACATTTTTAAAATCAGAAAGAATACAAGGATGTCCACTACATTATTCTCTATTTGTTACTGTTCGGGAAATTCTGACAAAATAAAATGAGAAAAACAAAAGGTGTAAGGATTAGAAAGAATTAGAACTATCACTATTTGCAGATGATTAGATTATCTTCACTGATAACAAAGATTCATAGCAAATTATCAGCTTTAATTAGAATGTAGCAAGTAGTTCTTCTAAGATTACTATACAAAAATCAAGTGTATTTCTACATACCACCAACATGGAAAATGTCACTTTTAGATACATTACTTTTTTAGATACATTACTTCCAAAAGTAACAAAACAATACAAGATACTTAGAAATAAACACACCAAAGATATGCAAGACTCTTATAAAAACAATTAGAAATGTTACTGAAAAGCATTAAGGAGATCTAAACAATGAAGAGAGAGAGAGAGATGAAGTTTCTGGATAGGAAGACATCATCATATAGATATAAGTTCTCCCCAAACTGATATATTCAATTTAATGCAAATAAAGATATCAAAAAGATTCTTTTGTGAACTTGTCAAAACTAATTTAAAACCCTATGTAAGAAAGAAGAAAAATTAAAACACTTCGGCCGGGTGCGGTGGCTCACACCTGTGGGAGGCCCAGGTGGGTGGATCACAAGGTCAGCAGATCGAGACCATCCTGGTTAACATGGTGAAACCCCGTCTCTACTAAAAATAAAAAATAAAAATAAAAATAAAATTAGCCTGGCGTGGTGGCCAGAGCCTATAGTTCCAGCTACTCGGGAGGCTGAGGCAGGAGAATGGCGTGAACCCGGGAGGCGGAGTTGCAGTGAGCGGAGATGCGCCACTGCACTCCAGCCTGGGCTACAGAGTGAGACTCTGTCTCAAAAAAAAAAACACTTCTGAAGGATAAAGCTAAGGGAATTTGGTACTGGGTGAGGGATAGACAAACAAACCAGTTAACAGAATAGAGAGCTAGGCTGAACAGCTATATATTAGAAGCAGGAAAAAAAACAATAGAGAGCTAAGATACAGACTATACATACACAAAAACTTCACGTATCAGTGGTGGCACTGCAGAAATGGACTGTTGAATAAATGGTGCTGGGCTGGGCCCCTGTTTTGCCACATGGAAATTAGATCTCTTTCAAACATTATACAGAAAAAAATCAATTCCAGATGAATTAAAGACAAGTGTGAAAAGCAAAATGTGGCCAGGCACGGTGGCTCACGTTTGTAATCCTAGCACTTTGGGAGGCCAAGGTGGGCAGATTGCTTGAGTCCAGGAGTTCAAGACCAGCCTGGGCAATGTGGAGAAATTCTGTCTCTACAAAAAATACAAAAATTAGCCAGGTGTGGTGGTGCGCTCCCATAGTCCCAGCAACTTGGAAGGCTGAGGTGGGAGGATTGCCTCAGCTGGGAAGATAGAGGCTGCAGTGAGCTGTGATCACGCCACTGCACTCCAGCCTGGGTGACAGAGTGAGAAATTGTCTCAAAAAAAGAAAAGAAAAATATTAAAACTTCTAGAAAATAACACTTGAGTATAACTCTATGACCTTTAAGTTCTAAGGGAAAATATAAATTTGGATTCCTAAAGGAAAATATAAACATTAAAATCTAAAACTTCTGGCCGAGCGTGGTGGCTCACGCCTGTAATCCCAGCACTTTGGGAAGCCAAGGCGGGCAGATCACGAGGTCAGGAGTTCGAGACCAGCCTGGCCAACATAGTGAAACCCCAACTCTACTAAAAATACAAAAATTAGCTGGGCATGGTGGCGCGCACCTGTAGTCCCAGCTACTAGGAGGCTAAGGCTGGAGAATTGCTTGAACCCAGGAGATGGAGGTTGCAGTGAGCCGAGATCAGGTCACTACACTCCAGCCTGGGCAACAGAGCAAGACTCTGGCTCAAAAAAAAAAAAAAATCTAAAACTTCTCTTCATATAAAACAGTGAAAGAATAAGCAGGAAGAAAATGTATACAGTTTTATATATATATAAATAAATATATATAAATATAAATAAATATATATATACATACACATACACATGCACACAACTCTGTTGTATGGATATGGAAATATATTGTCCATGTAACCTTCCAAGAAATATATATATGCACATGCACACACAGTTAGTCCTCCAGATCTATGGGTTCTGCATCCATGGATTCAATCAACCATGGATCGAAAATATTTGGGGAAAAAAATGGATAACTGTATCTGTACTGGACATGCACAGGCCTTTTTCCCCTTGTCATTATTTCCTAAATAATACAGTATAACAACTATTTACATAGTATTTACACTGTATTATGTATTATAAATAATCTGAAGGTTATTTAAAGTATATGGGAGGATGAGCAATGTGCAAATACTACATCATCTTATAAAAGGGACTTGAGCATCTGCGGATTTTGGCATCCATGCAAGGTCATGAAAATACATGCACACACACATGCACACACAGATGGTCATTTCTCCTTAGATGACCATCTGTGTGTGTGTGTGTGTGTGTGTAGATATATACATATGACCTATATATAATATGAAAAAGGATTAGTTTACAGAATAGACAAGTAGAAAAAAGAGAAGAAAATGGTCCTAAATTGAAGAAAGATCATAACAGTCCACTGAATTCAAGAAAGAATTAATAAGAAAACAGACATGTAGACATGGCCTGATTAAAATTCAGAATTCTAAGGAAAAAGAATCAAACTAGGATCAAACATCTTTTCTGGAACTCTGACTGCTGGAAGAGAATGGAATAGTATTTACACACTCTGAGAGGAAAAAATTGTGGAATTACAATTAGTATTATACATCAAGCCAAACAACTGTAAGGATATTATGTCACAACAAAGATATCTTCAGGCCAGGCACGGTGGGATCACCCCTGTAATCCCAGCACTTCGGGAGGCCAAGGTGGGCAGATCATTAGGTCAGGACATCGAGACCATCCTGGCCAACATGGTGAAACACCGTCTCTACTAAAAATACAAAAATTAGCTGGGCATGGTGACGCATGCCTGTAATCCCAGCCATTTGGGAGGCTGAGGCAGGAGAATCACTTGAACCAGGGAACTGGAAGTTGCCGTGAGCCAAGATCATGCCACTGCACTCCTGCCTGGCAAAAAAGTGAGGCTTCATCCGAAAAAAAAAAAAAAAAAAGATATTTTCAGAGATGATAGCCGGCGTAGTGGCTCATGCCTGTAATCCCAGCATTTTGGGAGGCCGAGGCGGTCAGATCACTTGAGGTCAGAAGTTTGAGACCAGCCTGGCCAACATGGCAAAATCCCATCTTTACTAATAATACCAAAAAAAATAGCTGGGCATCATGGCACATGTCTGTAATCCTGACTACTCGGGAGTCTGAGTCAGGAGAATCACCTGAACCCAGGAAGTGGAGGTTGTGGTGAGCTGAGATAGCGCCACTGCACTCCAGCCTGGACAACAGAGTGAGATTCATTCTTAAAAAAAAAAAAGATAGATACTTTCAGAGCTGAAAAGACTCTGGAAATATACTGTCCATATAACCTTTCTTAAAAAAAAAAAAAATACTGAAGGAAACACTTGAGCCAAATAGAAAACAAAATGAAATCAGAAGACATGGTATATAAGCAACAGTGGTAAGTTAAGACTATATAACTGTTGATGTTATGATGATATTTAATTAAAAAGTGATACTTGAGCTAGGAGAAAGCTAATGAAAATCTATTCTAGAGTTTTTTAAATTTTATTTTCTTTCCTCTCATTCTCGACATTTCATGATTCTTTTTCCTCATATTTGCCTTATTGCCTGGAGAATTCCTTTAGCCTGACTTTCAATTCACGAATAAGGTTTTCGGCTATATTTAACCTGATAATTACTGACTCAGAACTTTTAATTTTGATAAGCACTTTGTTTTAATTTCCAAGGAATCTTTCTTGTTTTAACATTGCTTCCCTTATAAAAAAAGATTATTCTTGGCCGGGCGCAGTGGCTCATGCCTGTAATCCCAGCACTTTGAGAGGCTGAGGTGAGTGGATCACAAGGTCAGGAGTTCGAGACCAGCCTGGCCAACATGGTGAAACCCCGTCTCTACTAAAAATACAAAAATTAGTTGGGCGTGGTGGCGGGCACCTGTAGTCCAAGCTACTAGGGTGACTGAGGCAGGAGAATCGTTTGAACCCGGGCAGTGGAGGTTGCAGTGAGCTGAGATCATATCATTGCACTCTAACCTGGGTGACACGGCGAGACTCTGTCTCAAAAAAAAAAAAAGAAAAATAAAAAAACAGATTATTCTTGTTTATTTGGAATATCTCCTTGAATTTCAGTGATAATATGAAATTTTAAAAGTTATTTTCTTTTTTTCTTCCTCTTTTTAAGTTTCTTGTGATCACCCAGGAGCTAAAAAGTTATTTTGTTTCTATGTTAACTTTTGGGAGGGGCCCTTTGTTTTGAATCTGTTAATTATCTTCACAATATCTAATCATATTTTGTTTTCAGCTTATTATAAATGAAAGTCTAGATTAGTGTCATCTGATAGAACTTTCTGCAATGATAAAAATGTTCTATTCTATATGATCCAAAATGGTAGCTACTAGCCACATGTGGCTACTGAGCATTAGAAATGAGGCTAGTGCAACCGAGGGACCAAATTTTAAATTTTACTTAGTTTTAATTAATTTAAATTGAAATACAGGTAGCCACATATGGCTAGTGGCTACTATACTGGACAGTGCAGGTCTAGATTGTTAATTATACTTGGCTAATATGGGCTCTTCCAGCAAATGTATTGATCACTATTGATTTCTTCAGCAAGACCCCACCTTTTCCTAGTCTGGTGAGCTCCATGGAAGCTACAAAAGATGGCTGAGCTGAAGTGTAGAAAAAGACCAGTAGGGAAACCCCCCAACCTTAGTAAGGCTTGGCAGGAAGGTGTCTGTCTCTGCCTCTTTGGTGTCTATCTCGATCTCTTTCTGTCCCTCACCACCCTCCTACACACACACACACACACACACACACACACACACTGTTGGCAGGAAGGTGTCTGTCTCTGCCTCTTTGGTGTCTATCTCGATCTCTTTCTGTCCTTCACCACCCTCCTACACACACACACACACACACACACACACACACACACACACACACACACACACACTGTGGTACCCAGTGGTGGCCAGCAGAAATGTTCACGCTATCTTCCTCAACAGCTCATCTGCATCTCTGCAGAGCTCTTCCCAGCTTCAGGTTCATGAGTAGAGGCTCTTTTAGGAATGGAGTAGAATTTTCTCTCTAACAGTGGCTGCATTTCCCCAGTAGGCAAGTGTTAGTAAAAGGAAGTTGAACAGAGATGCTCAGTCCTACATTGCACTTCGAAAATACAAAATAATGGCACTATAAAAATCCAAAATCTGGCTGGGCACAGTGGCTCACGCCTGTAATCCCAGCACTTTGGGAGGCCGAGGCGGGCAGATCACGAGGTCAGGAGATCGAGACCATCCTGGGCAACATGGCGAAACCCTGTATCTACTAAAAAAAAAAAAATTAGCCAGGCATGATAGCAGGCGCCTGTTCTCCCAGCTACTCAGGAGGCTGAGGCAGGAGAATCGCTTGAACCTGGGAGGCGGAGGCTGCTACAGTGAGCCGAGATCACACCACTGCACTCCAGCCTGGATGACAAAGTGAGACTCCGTTTAAAAAAAAAAAAAACAAATAAATAAAAATAAAAATCCAAAATATTTGGCTTTCTTATTAATGTGAAGCAAACCCAACTTACTTGGTTCTAAGTGTTGTGATGCATGGTATATAACAATCTTCCAAATGTTTCACTAAACCATGAAATCATTCAGTAAATAAACAATACATATGGTGACAGACCAAGAGGGAAATACTTAATACATATGCTAAATTAAAAATAGAGCCTCCAAATTAGATGCAACTTCAGAAACAACCTGCACACTAGTAGTTGGGTCAAACCAAAGATACCTGCTCCTTATGCTGAAAAACACAGTAACAATTTTGTGATTATTTTGCTCTTTGTGCATTTTTAAGTGCTCTATACCACTGGTAAACTAGACTTTTCACATTATTCTTATGTGAAAAGTCATCATCATTTTCTCCAAATTCTCTACCATTTCTCAAATACACCCTAAGATAAGAGATTAAATGACATTTTTAGTCTCCGATGCCTTAGATGAGAATTTCCAGGGCACTATTCTCCTACTAAGTCTTTTGAATTGGAAAATAATACACAAAAGCAGCAGGGTAGTTATGTAGAAGCAAAGGCATTGGAGGAGACGTCTAGGTATGTGACACATATTTGGCAGGACTCTGGTTGAGTTATTTACACCTTTGAGGCTCAATTTTTCTCATTTGTAAAATAAGGATACTATTATCTGTCTCACAATAATGAAAGGAACACTTACTAGTATACTCAATAGTCTCTATTTTCTCCTTTTACACTTAAAAAAATCACCTGCTATTTCTAGACTTTCACACTTTCTAAAAGGGAAAGGTTGTTGTTTTGCATTATATGTCAAAGAGACTTTCCTGGCCGGGTGCGGTGGCTCATGCCTGTAATCCCAGCACTTGGGAGGCCAAGGTGGGAAGATCACTTGAGATCAGGATTTCGAGACCAGCCTGGCCAACACGGTGAAACCCTGGCTCTACTAAAATACAAAAATTAGCCAGGCGTGGTGGCACATGCCTGTAGTCCCAGCTACTCTCAGGAGGCTGAGGCAGGAGAATCACTTGAACCTGGGAGACGGAGGTTGCAGTGAGCCGAGATTGTGAGAATGCACTCCAGCCTGGGTAACAGAGCTAGATTCCAAGATTCTATCTCAAAAAAAAAAAAAGAAAAGAAAAGAGAGAGACTTTCCTAAAATAGTTCAATGTAAATATTTACATTCAGTGAACTACTGTCCCCCTAAAATGCATGTCCACCCGGAATCTACGAATGTGACCTTATTTAGAAATAAGATCACTGCAGTATGATCAAGTTAAGAAGAGGTCCTTCTGAATTAGAGTTGGTCCTAAATCCAACCGGTATCCTCATAAAAAAGGCATGTGAAGACAGAGATACAGAAAAGGTCATATGATGGTGGAAGCCAAGATTAGAGTGACGTAGCTGCAAGCTAAGGAAGGCCAAACATTGCTGGCAACCACTAGAAGCCAGGAGGAAGCAAGGAAGGATTCTTCTTCAGAACCTCCAGAGGGAGTATGGCCCCATGACACCTTGATTTCAGACTTCTACCCTGCGGAACTATGAGAAAATACATTTCTATTGTTTTAAGCCACCCAGTTTACGGGTGGCAAAAACCCAGTTTTGTTACAGCAACCCTAAGAAACTAATACAGTATTGATTCCTAAAACAAAAACGAAATCATTTTGGCTTATTTCCACAGAGGAAAAAAAGTACCACACATTTTGCTATAGCTGAATGATAGCCAGCAGATTTATATCCCGATCTTGTTTGACGTGGATTTTTGAGAATACATTTTAGTAGTATGTTAGTTGGGGATAATGTTTACAAATGACCAAAAGTTAATTCAAACAGGCTTAAGAGTGTGTGTGTGTGTGTGTGACAAAGGTGGGAACAAAGGGAGTGGGGTAGGGTTCTAGGAGTGGATCCTGATTTCCCAAGAAAAGAACCACCAACCCAGGACCAACACAGCTATAGCAGGACCTCTTGACTCACTGAAGGCAGCTCCAGATACTGGCTTCTCCTCTCTTCCTGTACATTATCTTCATTCTTCTATCTATAGACTACCTTTATCTTCTAAGTGAAAACATGACTGTCAGCAGCTTTCAAGCTTTATCATTTACAGAGCTTGCCTGAAGACAGACTGATTCCATTCTCTAGGTCTCCAAGCTCAAAAAGCTCAGAGAAAGACTTCGATTGGTCTGAATTAGGCCAGCTGTCCACCCCTGAACTATCCAAAGCAGCCCTGCAGCTGGGCCGTTCCCAGAGAGAGGGATGGATAAAGGCACTCACTCTACACAAGGAACAGTTTCCTTCCTTAATAAAGAAGTAGTTTCACTTAAAAAAAAAAAATCTCTAAACAGTGACTAAAACGCTAAAATGAAGTGAGCAACCAGGGGTAAAGAAGTACTAATAATTTCAAAGGCAGACACAAATATGATTTGGAGAAGAAACAGCAGTGACAGATAAATTATCAATAAACGTAACACATTGATAGAGAGCTTTAATGAAGAGCCAATAAGCACATGAACTGGATACTTTGTGTATGTAAGTATAAATAAAATAATTTTCACTACTGGAATTCAATGAAAAACCGCTTTCTCTATTTAAAAGAATAAAAATATGCAAAAAATTAAGCAACCATTTTTTTTCCTTCAACTTTTAAGTTCCAGGGTACGTGCGCAGGATGTGCAGGTTTACTACATAGGTAAACATGTGCCATGGTGGTTTGCTGCACAAATTAATCCATCACCTAGGTATTAAGCCCAGCATCCATTAACTATTCTTCCTGATGCTCTACCTCCCCCAACCCCTCCCTTCAACAGGCCCCAGTGTGTGTTGTTCCCCCATATGTATCCATGTAGTCTCATCATTCAGCTCCTACTTACAAGTGAAAACATGTGGTATTTAGTTTTCTGTTCCTGTATTAGTTTGCTGAGGATAACGGCTTCTGGCTCCATCCATGCCCCTGCAAAGGACATGATCTTGTTCCTTTTTATTGCTGCATAGTATTCCATAGTGTATATGTACCACATTTTCTTTATCCATTCTATCATTGATGGGCATTTGGGTTGATTCCATGTCTTTGCTATTGTGAATAGTGCTGCAGTGAACATATGTGTGCATGTATCTTTACAACAGAATGATTTACATTCCTTTGGGTATATACCCAGTAATGGGATTGCTAGGTCAAGTGGTATTTCTGCCTCTAGATTTCTGAGGAATCGCCACACTATCTTCCACAATGGTTGAACTAATTTACATTCACACCAATAGTGTAAAAGCATTCCTTTTTCTCCACAACCTCACCAACATCTGTTGTTTCTGGACTTTTTAATAATCGCCATTCTGAGTGGTGTGAGTTGGTATCTCATTGTGGTTTTGATTTGCATTTCTCTAATCATCAGTGATGTTGAGCTTTCTTTCATATGTTTGTTGGCTGCATGAATGTCTTCTTTTGAGAAGTGTCTGTTCATGTCCTTTGCCCACTTTTTAATAACAGTTTTTTTCTTGTAAATTTAAGTTCCTTGTAGACTCTGTATATTAGACCTTTGTCAGATGGACATATTGCAAAAATTTTCTCCAATCCTGTAGGTTGTCTGTTCACTCTGATGAGCTTCTTTTGCTGTGCACAAGCTCTTTAGTTTAATTAGATCCCATTTTTCAATTTTTACTTTTGTTGCAATTGCTTTTGGCATTTTCATCATAAAATCTTTGCCCATGCCTGTGTCCTGAATACTACTGCTTAGATTTTCTTCTAGGGTTTTTATAATTTTGGGTTTTACATTTATGTCTTTAATCCACCTTGAGTTAGTTTCTGCATAAAGTGTAAGGAAGGAATACAGTTTCAATTTTCTGCATATGGCTAGCCAGTTCAACTCCTTGCAAAATAGAAAATTCTTTCCCCATTGCTCGTTTTTATCAGGTTTGTAGATCAGATGGTTGTAAATGTGTGGTCTTATTTCTGAGTTCTCTATTCTGTTCCATTGGTCTGTATCTGTTTTTGTATAAGTATCACGCTGTTTTGGTTACTGTAGCCTTGTAGTATAGTTTGAAGTCAGGTAGCATGATGCCTCAAGCTTTGTTCTTTTTGCTTAGGATTGTCTTGGCTATTTGGGCTCCTTTTTGGTTCCATATGAATTTTAAAATAGTTTCTTATAATTCTGTGAAGAATGTAAATGGTGGTTTAATGGGAATAGCATTGAATCTATAAATTACTTTGGGCAGTATAGCCATTTTCACAATATTGATTCTTCCTATCCATGAGCATGGAATGTATTTCCATTTGTTTGTGTCCTCTCTGATTTCACTGAGCAGTGGTTTGTAGCTCTCCTTGAAGAGGTCTTTCACTTCCCTTGTTAGCTATATTCCTAGGTATTTTATTCTTTTTGTAGTGATTGTGAATAGGAGTTCATTCATGATTTGGGTTTCGGCTTGCCTATTGTTGGTGTATAGGAATGCTAGTGATTCTGCACATTGATTTTGTTTCCTGAGACTTGGCTAAAGTTGCTTATCAGCTTAAGAAGTTTTTGGGCTGAGACAATGGGATTTTCTAGATATAGGATCATGTCACCTGCAAACAAGGATAATTTGACTTCCTCTCTCCCTATCTGAATACACTTCATTTCTTTCTCTTTCCTGATTGCCCTGGCCAGAACTTCCAATACTATGTTGAATAGGAGTGGTGAGAGAGGGCATCTTTGTCTCGTGCCGGTTTTCAAGGGGAATGCTTCCAGCTTTTGTCCATTCAGTATGATATTGGCTCTGGGTTTGTCATATATGGCTCTTATTATTTTGAGGTATGTTCCTTCAATACCTAGTTTATTGACAGTTTTTAACATGAAAGGATGTTGAATTTTATCAAAGGCCTTTTCTGTGTCTATTGAGATAATTATGTGGTTTTTGTCTTTAGTTCTGTTTATGTGATGAATTACATTTCTTGATTTGCATTTGTGGAATCAACCTTGCATCCCGGGTATGAAGCCAACTTGATCATGGTGGATAAACTTTTTGATGTGCTAAGCAACCATTTTTTAATTTGAAGATTTATTTTATAGAAATTCATATCTTTTGGTAGCAAAGGAAATGTATTTCATCACCAGCAAACATTTGACTGCCATTGTGGGTAGGGCACTGAAGTGCCATGAGATTATTTCTGGAGACAATTAATGTACAACTTGTAATTTTCTTAGAAATAGAAATTGTCACTTACCATGTTACTAGGGTCTTTATCAGCTCGATCTAGCTCAAAAGAATTTATTTTATTGGCACTCATTTCATCAGTGTCAGCAATGACATAATGTCTAGGTGAGTAGGCACTGGACAAGCTCCCAAGCAGCCTCAGGATCTCGGTGGTATGCCCACCTGGAAAAAATATCAGAAGTCCTAAGATTAAGAAACCCACAATGGACACATCCATTTGACCATGTTATACCAATATTACGGTTTCAGGTTGGGGGGGCACTGTAATTGCATATTTCTCAGAAGACACAAGGAACATTTGAAAACAATAAATCTATGCCCTTGTATAAATACAACTTTTATATCAAAAGCAGATAATACACGTATAAAAATAAAATCAGCACTAGCAGTAGGTACTAAGGAAGGCACAAAACAGTATAAGACATAGCTCTTATAAGACTGGTAAGAAAGGGGCAAGACACATATATGAAGACAAAGAAGATGCAAGACAGTAAGAAAAACTAAAATGTGAAGGGTAAGCAAATGGTTATGAAAAATCAATGCCTTAAGAATAAGGAAGAACCCCGGAAAAGGCTGAGATGACGCGAAAGGTGAAGATAATGGAGAGATAGCAGTAGGGAGGCCACTGGGTGGAGATGGGGATTGTTAGGGCATGAGATGACAAGATCTGAAACATGTGTTCAAAGAGTGGTAGGAATACTGGGAAGAAGAGTACAGGTGAAATAAGGTCACGAAAGCAGGATGGGAAAAGGGAAGCCAGTCACTGAAGGTTCTATGTAGAGAAGTAAGGTGAAGGGGGCATAAGCGCTGACCAGCAGGGCTTGGGCCTTCCTAAGAAACATTTTTTGTTCACCACTGTAACCCCAGCTCCTATCAGA
The DNA here is from genome assembly GCF_028885625.2 of Pongo pygmaeus. Lineage (NCBI taxonomy): Eukaryota > Metazoa > Chordata > Mammalia > Primates > Hominidae > Pongo > Pongo pygmaeus. The sequence goes on along the minus strand of NC_072373.2, from coordinate 135,029,905 downwards.
GGTCTCAGCACACTGCAGGTCCTCAAATATTTATCAGCTTCACCAAATGAGTAATGTTCAGTTTCTGAAGTCATATAATCTCCAAAATTTTGATACATTAATTTCGAAAGCATAAATTTAAAAATCAACTATGTTCATTGAGACAATGAAAACATTGTTCACGAAAACAACAATAGAATATCTACCTATCCATAAACCATTTAAGCAAAACAGTCAAACTCCTTATCAAGGAGCCCTATCACACCTATTTCAGTCTCGTTTCACAAGCTCTGTGCCTCAGTCAGGTTGATGTCTTTAACATTCTCTGCATTCATCTGATTGTTACTCACTCCTTGCCTCTGGTCATGCTGCTCCCCCTACCTACAAGGCTTCCTCCACCCCACCTCCCTTATTGCTGTAAAAAAGAGTATATAGTGATACAAGAACACAAACAAAGATAAATTAAACATGAGTTTCCCCCCAACACAAATTCCCTCCACCCCCTCACCTCCCCCTAGGTGGAGTTTCACGCTTGTTGCCCAGGCTGGAATACAATGGTGTGATCCCGGCTCACTGCAACCTCCACCTCCCAGGTTCAGGCAACTCTCCTGCCTCAGCCTCCCGAGTAGCTGCAATTACATGCGTGCGCTAGCACGCCCGGCTAATTTTTGTATTTTTAGTAGAGACAGAGTTTCACCATGTTAGTCAGACTGGTCTTGAACTCCTGACCTCAGGTGATCCACCCACCCGGCCTCTCAAAGTACTGGGATTACAGGCGTGAGCCACCATGCCAGGCCCACATTTTTTTTTTTTTAATAGTAGAAAGGAAAGGATTTCGTTCTAGATTCCAGAAGGAATTATATATAGAAACAAATTTGGCATAGATTTAGTGTGAATTTCAGGAATTAAAATCATACATTAGCTTTATAACCTGTCACCCATCTTCTTGACTGAGGCATATAATTTACACATCTGGTTTATATTCATTTTAGTATCTTTGGTTTAGTTTCGAAAAAAAAACAAAAAAGTTAGGCCAGGTGTGGTGGCTCACGCCTGTAATCCCAGCTACTCAGGAGGCTGAGGCAGGAGAATCACTTGAGACTGCACTCCAGCCTGGGCAACAGAGCGATACTCTGTCTCAAAAAAGAAAAAAAAAAACAAGTGGTGGTACTACAAGTAGGTATTTGTTTTCACAGCTGGAATAATTAAGGATAAAACCTCATATCCACAACATCTTCCACTACAATTAAAACTTCATTATACCTGCCTTAATAGTCTTTTTTTTCCTCTTTTTTTTTTTTTTTTTTTTTAAGGAAACCCTCAATGAATACTGTGAAAGTTGTCAGGATAAAAATAGAGTCACTTGTGACAAAATGGAGCTGGGAAAGGCCATGAAGGAAGGGTTCTTAATGCTCAATCGCCTGAAAACAAGAACCGTTACAAAAGACTATACCAAAACCACAACCTTGTATAAAGGCCACTGCAACCTTATGCAAAAAAAATACTTCTGCAAGGACATCTGCCCAGCAGCTGCCTGTCTAACCTTGGACTGATGCCACCCTTATTATTGATCCCTGTAAGCAAGGATAATTGTTTCAAAACAACTTATGTAACCCTCCCCATTTTAGCTTTAAAAATCGCTGTCTTCCCTTGCCTCTTTGAATGTGCCCATAGTTTACTCGGCATGTGTGTTCCACACTACAGTGCTTACTCTTGAATACACTTATTATCTTTGGGGAATCTCTCTCTCTTATTTAGCTTGACAGTATATTAACTGAAAATTTAAACTTGTTACTGAATAAAGTCATTAAAATGATGGATTTTGTCTTCCATTTTACTCTTTTTTTTTTTTTTTTTTTTTTTTTGAGATGGAGTTTCTCTCTTGTCGCCCAGGCTGGAGTGCGATGGCGTGATCTCGGCTCACTGCAACCTCCGCCTACCAGGTTCAAGCAATTCTCCTGCCTCAGCCTCCCAAGTAGCTGGGATTACAGGCATGCCCCACCACGCCCAGCTAATTTTTTCTATTTTTAGTAGAGACAGGGTTTCTCCATGTTGGTCGGGCTGGTCTCAAACTCCCGACCTCAGGTGATCCACCCACCTCAGCCTCCCAAAGTGCTGGGATTACAGGCATGAGCCACCGCACCTGGCTTCCATTTTATTCTTTTATTAAGATACATTTTTTTGAGAATAAGATTCTCTAAGTTCTACCTTAAAATATATCCAGCATCCAATCATTTCTCACCATTTCTTTGCTACCCCCCTTCTCCAGGCCACTATCACCTCTTACATGGATTATGAACAGTTTCCTGATCTGTTCCCTGACCCACTTCCCCTTCAGTCTATCGCAACATAACATCCCAAGTGACCCTGTTCGAGTTGATCAAATTATTTACTTCTGCTCAAAATCCTCCAGTGGCTTCATGTCTCATATGGAATAAAAGGCTTCTTATACTCTGACCTCAACTATGTTCCCTCTTGGAGCTCATCTCCTGTTCCTCCCTGCTTACTCAGCCTACTCTAATCACTCTAGCCTCCTTGCTGTTGGCTGTCATCTCCCTAAGAAGGCTTTCCCTGACAAACTTCATAAAAAGCAATGCCCCTTCCCCAAATCATAGTGTTTATCACTGCATAACTTACTATGTAGTCTATTTATTTGTTTTGCTTTTTATCTCCCTCTATCCATGCCTCACTAGAAGGCAAGCACCATACTATGAAGGCAGGGATTTGTGTTTGTTACTGCTGTATCTCCTATTCCTAGAAATAGCAGGCCATCCTATTGAATGAAAGAATGAATGAAAGTTTGATATTAAACCTAACATTTGCCTAAGAAGGCTGTATTGTGTTTCAAAGAAAAGTAGTTTTGGCAAATGTTCTCTGAACAGAAGTGATCTACTAATAATTTTTTATTTTTTTGAGATGGAGTCTTGCTCTGTTGCCCAGGCTGGAGGGCAGTGGCGCGATCTCGGCTCACTGCAACCTCTGCCTCCTGGGTTCAAGCGATTCTCCTGCCTCAGCCTCCTGAGTAGCTGGGATTACAGGCACCCGCCACCACGCCCCGCTAATTTTTTTGTATTTCTTAGTAGAGATGGGGTTTTGCCATGTTGGCCAGGCTGGTCTTGAACTCCTGACCTCAGGTGATCCACCTACCTCAGCCTCCCAAATTGCTGGGATTACAAGCGTGAGCCACAGTGCCTGGCCTACTAATAATATTTTATGATATCTAAAGAGTAAATGTTGCTTGGTCTTCAAGGTAAACATTGAAAATGTCTTCTTCCTCCTCCAAAATTTTGGGCATGAACTATTAAACTGCTTATTTGATTACAAGTCTTCCTTTAACTGGCATGGTTCTTTCAGGACCTTGATACCTTCCTACCCTCAATAATTTGAATGAAGGCACCATTTGCCAGATGAATTATCAACCTTAATTTTGGTTTCTAGTCCACCAAATGTAACACTATCAAGTGAATGGTTCTAACATCCATCCATTTGTTCAAGTCAGAAACCTGGAAATCACCCTTCAGTCTTTCCCTCCCACATCCTCTACTTTCAATCCACAGTTGTGGATTTAACTCCTAAAATCTTCCAATTTCATCTGAATGCGATTGCTTTTCTCCAGCCCCACATCTATCACTCCAGTCAGGCCATTTTTATCTGTTATCTGAAATATTCAAAAGGCTCCTATTTGTTTCTCTACTTCAGTCTTTGTCAAGACATTCTTTTGACAATGCAGGCTGAATAATCTTTGTGAACGCTCAGACTGAAGTGGGTGACTCTCCACTGAAAAAGATAAGCCATGTGCGGCGGCACGTGCCTGTGGTGCCAGCTACTCGGGAGGCTGTCTCAGAACCACTTGATCCCAGGATTTAGAGGCAAGCCTGGGTACATAACAAGAGTCTGTCTTAAAAACAAAAACCAAAACAAAACTTCAAAAGCTCCTTTTGCCAAGACTAATAATAGTAACCATTTATTAAATGCTTATGTAAAAAGAAAAGAAAATGTCAAGACCTTCCAAATTTATTACGCCAAGGGGAAAAGCTAACCCTGGAAACTGACTCATGTAACATGGCTTTTTCTCTTTGGTATATGTCTGTTGCTTCCTGACCTTTGTGTTGAGATGTTATACATTAACCAGACTCCCTAGTCTTTATTCAAACCTAGACTAAATGACATTGGAGATAAAGGCCTTTGTGATTGTTACCTCCTTATACCAGAATGTTAAACAAATCCCTTAGTGTGTAATCAATAGTAGTGTTGGGACTTAGAAAATAATATCCCAAAATGAAGGCCTTAGAAGTAAAAATTTTTCTCTGGTCTTCTCTTGTCCTCTGTCTCTCAGTCCCATATTCCCCTGAGGCTTGCCATAGAAACTAGAATCTCTCTTCCCCAGGGCGGGTCACAGAAACCAAGAACTCCTTCTCCCAAAAGCTGGTCATTAAACCTAAAAATACTACTCTAATTTTACTCCACCTTTCTGTGTAAAAACTGGCCATAAAGAAATTATCTGAGCTGGGGAGCTGGGCAAGGTGGCTCACACCTTTAATCCCAGCGCTTTGGAAGGCAGGAGAATTGCTTGAGGCCAGGAGTTCAAGACCAGTCTGGCACACATAGCAAGACACCATCTCTATTTTAAAAATTAATTAAATTTTAAAAAATTATCTGATCTACCTTGTTTGACGGTAGGTCATAAGACACCCATTCCAGAGAGGGTCCTACCCCATATCCAGAAGGAAAGGAACGCATGCTCAGAGAGAACAAGAAAAATCTAGACAGACAGGCCTTGCTGGGCTTCCCTACTGTCTATTAGCATTAAATTATACCCTTTTGTCCAGTCATAATTCTACATGGCTGTCCGTACTTTGTTGAACCTAAGCATAAAAACAGACCATTTCCCTTGTATCTTTCGGTCTTCATTAAGAACGCTTTCATATATGCTTCATAAATTTGTATGCCTTTTCTCCTATTATTTCTGCCTCGTCAGTGATTTTCAGTGAAACTTCAGAGAGCAAAGGGGAAGTTTCCCCCTGGCCCTTACAGTAGCCAACCAAATCTTATATCTGTATGTTAGCCTTTGTATGGAAAATGTTGTAATTTTGTTCAGCACCTCTGTTCTTGCTTATACAAACTATCCTCATTCTTCCCCACATGGGGAGCACTGATTACCATTCTTTGGTATAGGTTTGCTCCCCAGACACCCACTCTCACGCTTTGTGCTTGAATAAACTCTTCTAACTGGATATTGAGCCCTTTGATTATTTTAGGTTGACACTATATGTCAAGCACTTTACTAAACACTTTATTTTTTAAGCTTTTGATTATATCATTTTATTTTATTTCATTTTGAGACAGGGTCTCACTCTGTCAACCAGGCTGGAGTGCAGTGGCGCAATCTCAGCTCACTGCAACCTCCACCTCCCAGGCTCAAGTGATCCTCCTACCTCAGCCTCCCAAATAGCTGGGACTATAGGTGCATGCCACCACATCCACCTAATTTATTTATTTATTTTAATGTAGAGACAGGGTTTCACTATGTTGCCCAGGCTGGTCTCCAACTCCTGAGTTCAAGCAATCCGCCTGTATCGGCCTCCCAAATTGCTGAGATTACAGGTGTGAACCACCATGCCCGGTCTAAACACTTTAAATATGATCATATTTAACCTCTCCTGTCCTCTCTCAACCCATGTAGAAACAGAAGGTTCAGTGAGGTTAACTAATTGCCTAAGATCCCCAAGGAGTAAGTGGCACAGATGTGATTCATGTGTGGTATTATGACAACCTAGAGGCCCGTGGTCTTAACCCCTACATGATATCAACAGTGGAGTAGCAGCAATTGCTTTATAAAGCAGGATTTTAGGCCAGGGGTGGTGGCTCACGTCTGCAACCCCAGCACTTTGGGAGGCTGAGGCAGGAGGATCACTTGAGGTCAGAAGTTCAAGACCAGCCTGGTCAACATGGTGAAACAACTGTCTCTACTAAAAATACAAAAATTAGCTGAGTGTGGTGGTGCGCCTGTAATCCTAGCTACTCAGGAGGCTGAGGTAGGAGAATGGCTTGAACCTGGGAGGCGGAGTTGCAGTGAGCTGAGATTGCGCCACTGCCCTCCAGCCTGGACAACAGCGTGAGACTCTGTATAAAAAAGAAAAAAATCAAGATTTTAAATACTCTTTACAATCTAGACTCAGTTTACCTCTCTACATTGAACTCTACATGATAGTGTTCTCTCAACTCTGGCCATTCCAAGTGCTATCACCTTCTTTTCACATCCTCCCAGCCCCCAAAACCCTGGCTGTCCCTCAACTGACTAATTCTGGGTCATCTTTCAAGTTTCAGTTTAGCATGATTTCTTCCACGAAGCTGCCTGTTTTTTAAGACCTGATAAAGTAGTGCCCCTCCTGAAGACTGCCATAGCAATTTGTACTTCTTACACAATTATTACAAGATTATAGCATTTATCGTATTGTGGCAAATACTCATTTTGATTTATTTTCTGTCAGTTTTTTTTTTTCTATTTCATTCACTGCTGTATCTTTGCATCTCTCACAGGACTTAGCACGGAGTCAGCACTCCGTAGCAAGTAATGTTAGTCAGTTTTATTTCCAGAGGTTAGTTTAGTGTTTGGTCTTTCTAACAGCTCAAAACAGATTAAATGAATAAAGTAATGCGTTACACTTGAACATAAACTTAGTACATTTACTCATACTATATATGTTCTATCTGGATGCAATCTCCTGCCATATCCAAATGTTTACATTGTGTGTGTGTGTGTGTGTGTGTGTGTGTGTGTGTCTGTCCCTGTCAAATATGTCTATTTAAAATTGTAAGCACCTACACAGTTGGTGGATTTAGATTGTATTACCTGACAGGTCAGTGTGTTGCTCACACTCTGCCACCCCGTGTGTATTGTTCTACAGCCCGTAGATCATTGTTTTTATCCTCTTGGACTTTGTATATTTATAAATGTGACAATTCATTTTGCCTCATTTGTCATGTAGCATTCGTGTTTCCTAAACTAAATACGCAATACCTAGATAAATAATGCACAACAGCCATATGGGGAAACTGCATGTTTGCATCAAATGGCTTCTACGTTCTCTGGTCACTAATTGTTTGAAAAATATACGCTACAGAGAGTCTTAATTACAGACAAGTGTAAATTACTTGTCATAAAAAAACCTCTGGGCCGCGTCATCAAACCAGCCCTTACCCTGGCTGGACTGCCCGGTTCCGGCAAGGCAGAGAAACTACAAATCTCTGCATGCAACACTCCAAGAAGCGCTAAGGGTACCAGGGAAGAGCGTCGCGGTGCACTCTGGGGTTTGTAGTGACCAACCCAAGTCCGACAGTCGCCTCCTCGATACTTACCGGACCCAGCCACTACCAAGATACTGAGAGACTCCCGGGGCGTAACGTCCCTGGAACGAAGCACTACCCATACTCGCAAGATTAGGAAAACCGCCACAGCTCCTGCTGCCGCAGCTAGAATAAGAACACACACCATGCAGAGAAACGGCGCATGCGTCCAATTTCCGGGGACCAGCCGCTGTCAAAGTTCACAACTACGGGTGCCGAAGCGACTCAAACGCGGAGGACGCACCTCCTGGTGGGTTGGGCTTTCCTGAGCTGGGAGGAGTGGAGGGCGGAGGGAGAAGCTGGGGTCCCGCTCCCAATCCGTTTTACCTGATTTATCATGTAGCATTCGTGTCTCCTAAACTAAATACGCAATACCTAGATTAATAATGCACAACAGCCATACAGGGAAACTGCATATAAGCGTTAAAAGGCTTCTACGTTCTCTACGTTCACGTTTGTCAGCGGAACCCCTGCTTCTGCGCGGATTCTGCGCAGCTGCAGCCAAGCGTAAGCTGAAAATCGTAAAGTTAAGCGCTGGGGAAGCTTGAGTTACGCCCACGACGAGGTCAGGCAGTCTCTGCGCCCTAAAGGTCCCGAAACTCCCCAGTTAGGAGATGTTCTGGCTCTATCAACTTCGTGAATGCCACCTGAAGCTAAGGGAATACATCCTTTCTTTCTTTCTTCTTTTTTTTTTTTTAATGCCAAGAGAAATGTTTCTGTTGCACACAGACATTACTGAAAGTGTTCGCCAGTAAGGACCCTAGGCTTAAACATCGAATTTAGGGCCCTCATCCAAACCCCCTGTCTCCCAACAGGTATGTTTTTAACTTTTCTCGAGGTTTTCACAGCTCTCAGTGTGACCAGAGTAGTTGAGGGTGACCACCTAAAGGTAAGCCACACTCCTAAGAGGATTGCAAAGCTCCGTGGCTCTAGGTAGCAGGATAGACAAGGCACAGTCCTACAATTAATATTCAGTTAATTTTATCACAAAGCATTTCCAGTGTGTTTCTCATGTCCTCAGCCAAAATGATGATCTGCCAACACCCCCTTCAATCCCAATTTTGCTAATTATGTCTAATTAATCCACATTACAACAACATAAAATACTAAGATCAGGAGCCCCTTCACCCCAAATATAATTTGCCTTCGGTCCACCATAGACCTACCTGTAGGTTATATTGAACAGGTATACAGATGAGTAAACAGGTTCAGAAAGGTGCAACTGCTTGCACAAGTGGAATAGCGTCAGATCTAGAATCAGAAACCAGAAATCTGAGTCCTGCTGGACAGGAGTACTGCATCCTGTATTCCTTTGCTAAATTCAAACTTGCCTGATCACCACACTTACCTGGAGCCTAGAATGTGTTTTTAAAAGTGCAGACTCCCAGGGTCCATTAGGAAACACTGAATCAGAATTTCCGGGGATCGGGCACCTGGGATTAGCTTATGTAACCAGCATGTCCATTCCTATCAGCAAGCAAGTTTGGGAGACTTTGTGAGTAGAGTTCGTGGACCTTACAACACTTTCCAAATTGTCTTCCATCAAATCTTTTTTTTTTGAGACAGAGTCTCACTCTGTCGCTCCGGCTGGTGTGCAGTGGCACAATCTCGGCTCACTGCAACCACTGCCTCCCAGGTTCAAGAGATTCTCCTGCCTCAGCCTCCCAAGTAGCTGGGACTACAGGCATGCACCACCATGCCTGGCTTTTTTTTTTTTTTTTTTAGTAGAGACAGGGTTTCACCATGTTGGCCAGGCTGGTCTCGAACTCCTAACCTCAGGTGATCTGCCTGCCTCTACCTCCCAAAGTGCTGGGATTACAGGCATGAGCCCCCGCACCCGGCTCCATCAAATCTTCTTAACTATACATTCTCGCAATAAGACCTTAAAGTGGATATTATTTCCCTTTTTACAGACAAAGAAGTAGATTCCATAAAAGTTAAATAATTTGCCTAAGGCTGCTTAGCTAGTAAGGGTGGAGAAAGTTCATAGTTGTGGACTTAGAAGTCAGTGTCCCTCAAATTTTAATGGAATCAGAATTCTCTGGGCTTACAAATGCATAGTTGGAAGTCCAGAGGTAGGGGCTTTGGTGTAGTATGAAAAACAGCTCGAGGATAATACAAAGAATATCATTTACTTGTATATGCCCACTCTGCCATTCCTAATAATGTCTTCAACCTGAAACAGTCTTACCTCATACTTAAGACAGTAGTGGTCCCAGAATGGGATGTGTGGATGGTTACATCCAACAGGGCAATCTCCATAGCCAAAAAAGAGGTTATCTTGTCGGGTCTTTTTTGCCCCTCCCCCCAGTCTTGCTCTGTTGCACAATCTGGAGTGCAGTGGCACGGTCTCGGCTCACTGCAACCTCCACCTCCCGGATTCAAGCGATTCGCCTGCCTCAGCCTCCCAAGTAACTGGGACTACAGGCATGCGCCACCACACCCAGCTAATTTTTGTATTTTTAGTAGAGACGGGGTTTCACCATGTTGGTCAGGTTGGTCTTGAACCTGACCTCATGATCCGCCAGCCTCAGCCTCCCAAAGTGCTGGGATTATACGGGTGAGCCATGGTGCCCGGCCTGCTTTATTTTTTATTTTTTTAAGGCAAGGAAACTTATTCTAGAACCCCTCACAGCAGACTTTCTTTCACTCCTTTTGGCCATACTTATATCACTTTCCCAGCATAAAAGGAAAGCGACTTCAAAGCTGGTGGAGGTGGGAGGAGGATGACCTACAACTCACCTGTAATATATGGCTGTTGGATGGAGGGTGGGTACTGAACAAAATAGGCATTCTCTCAGTGAGGAGGAAGCTGCAGGGAGGGTTGTTGGGTGGGCACACAATAGCATCTAGATTGCTGTGATGATGATGTGTCTGAAACAGCTTTGTAAACTGACACATGCAATGAAAATGTCAGGCATATGATAATTACTTAGCTCCAGGCCCCAAGCTCTATATTAAGGTAGATTTAATACTTGGAGGACACCCTTGCATTTCCCATTACTTCTTCCCCTCACTATTATAATTACCTATATCTGTAGGAAATATCAGTTTGACCACACTTGGCATGTAGCTGGAATGAATGGAAGCAATCAAACATTGGGGGCTTGCCAGGAAATGCAGAGAATCAAAGAGGGTGGGGTACCAGACATTGTTTGGACTTATTGGTTGAATTATTCTGAATTAAAGTGATCATAAAACTCTTCAGTTTTCCTGCCAAGAAAGTTGAGAACTGCAGGGAGCAGCTAGGTAGCAGGCAGGGACAGGAACATAGTTGAGAATTCCTGCCAAAAATGTCACCTGGGTAAGCAAAGTCCTGGGCTGTGACAGACACAGAATGTATAGATAATCAAGAAGTCAAGAAGCTGTAGTGAGCCAGGCATGATGGCTCATGCCTGTAATCTCAGCAATCTAGGAGGCCAAGGCAGGAGGATCACTTGAACCTCAGAGTTTGAGACCCTATCTCTATAAAAAATTTAAAAATTAGCCAGGCATGATGGTGGTGTGTGCCTGTAGTCCCAGCTACTCAGGAGGCTGGGGTGGGAGGATTGCTTAAACCCAAGAGATCAAGGCTGCAGTGAGCCATATTTGTGCTACTGCACTCCAGCCTGGGTGACAGAGACCCTGTCTCAAAAAAAATAAATAAAAAGAAAGGCTGGGCACGGTGGCTCATGCCTGTAATCCCAGCACTTTGGGAGGCTGAGGAGGGTGGATCACCTGAGATCGGGAGTTTGAGACCAGCCTGACCAACATGGAGAAACCCCGTCTCTACTAAAAATACAAAATTAGCCGGGCGTGGTGTCGCATGCCTGTAATCCCAGCTACTCAGGAGGCTGAGGCAGGAGAATTGCATGAACCCGGGACGGGGAGGTTGCAGTGAGCTGAGATTGTGCCATTGCACTCCAGCCTGGGCAACAAGATCGAAACTCTGTCTCAAAAAAAAAAAGCTATAGTGGATTAATCAGGAAAGTTAAGACTGAGCGAGAAGAAGCAACAATTAAAATTTCTCTTGGGAAGATGAGTTGTGCTGACAATGCATTTAACAGATTCATGGAAGTAAATTATAGTGCTGCAAAAAGCATGAAAACTATGTTAATAGTTGACTAAATGAATAACGATATGTGGTCTATAACCAATCATAAGTAAAGCATGTCTGGGAGGTGATTTTTTTTTTTTTCTGAGACAGGGTCTCACTCTGTCACCCAGGCTGGCATGCAGTGGTACGCTGTCAGCTCACTGCAGCCTCAAGCTCCCTGGGCTCAGGAGATGCTCTCACCTCAGTGTCCCGAGTAACTGGGACTACAGGTGTGTGCCACCATTCACGGCTAATTTTTGTATTTTTTGTAGAGTCAGGGTTTTACCACATTGCTCAGGCTGGTCTCAAACTCGTGAACTCAGGCAATCCACCCACCTCAGCTTCCCAAAGTGCTGGGATCGCCCAGGCTGGAGTGCAAAGGCTTGATCTCAGCTCACTGCAACCTCCACCTCCCGGATTCAAGCCATTCTCCTGGCTCAGCCTCCCTAGTAGCTGGGATTATAGGCGCCTGCCACCACATCCGGCTAATTTTTTGTATTTTTAGTAGAGATGGGGTTTCACTATGTTGGCCAGGCTGGGCTCGAACTCCTGACCTCATGATCTGCCTGCCTCGGCCTCCCAAAGTGCTGGGATTACAGGCATGAGCCACCGCACCTGGCCAATTTTTATTCTCTTCTTAAATCTATTTCCCAAAGTTTCTACAGCAAATATTACTCATGCATATTTTTAATGTTATTTTAGAAGTTCAGATAATTTTGTACTTTTCTGTAGGATTGTACATGTTAATTTATTGAACATATTTAATAAGCATCTGCTATGTGCCAGACACTGTTTTAGGTGCAGGGGATGTCATATAAATAAGACAGTGGTCCAGGCAAAAACTTTGGACTAGGGAGATAACAGTGGAGGGAGAAGAGGTCAGATTTGATATACATTTTATGGGTAGAGTCAATAAAACTTGTTAAGGGATTAGATATCGGGGATTAAAAAACAAGGAGGAATCCAGATGACTCCTAGATTTTTTGATTCAAAACTGGTTAGGTGGTATTATATGCTAAGAATAGACAGACTGAAGGAGAAACAAGCTTTTGTGGGTAGGGGAAGGGTAGGAGAGGATGAAAATGAAGTAGTCTGTTTTTGACTTTAGTTTGAATAACCTGCTAGACATCCAAGTGGTTATGTCAGATAGGCAGTTTTATGTGCAGACCTGAAGCTTGGGTCAGATCTAGTGGTATAAATTTAGAATTCATTAGCGTATAGATGGTATTTAAAGCTATTGGACTGGGTGAGATCACCAAAGAAGAGTTGAGGTCAGTCCTATCAAATAGAACTTTCTACAATGATGTAAGTGTTTTGTATCCATGTTGTATACTATCCACATGTACCTTCTAAGCAATTGAAATATGGCTAGTGTGATTGAGGAAATGAGTTTTATTTCATTTAAATTATTTTAAATTTATTTTAAATTTAAATAGACACATGTGGCTAGTGGCTACTGTATTGGACAGTGCAGGATAGAGAAGAGTCTGGAGTCACTGACATTCAGAGGTCTAGTAGAGGAAATTGAGCCAGCAAAGAAGATGGAAAAGAAAAGGGGTGATAAGAGGAAAATTAGCAAAGAATGGTGTCCCCAAAAACCAAGAAAGGAAAATAATTGAAGAATGAGAGTGCAGTCAGCTATGTCACATGCTGTTGATAGGTGGGATCAGACATCTTGGGAACAGGTTAGTCACTGGAGATCTAAATAAGGTAGTGAGGGAAGGCAGATGAAAATGAGAAGAAAGAATGGGACATGAAAAAGAAAAAAAAAACAGTCTCCAGTTATTGCAAGTTTTTCTTGGAGGGGAATGGATAAATTGGATGGGAGATGGAGGAGCATTTGGAATTGAGGAACCTTGTTTTTTAAGATGGGAGTTAATTGACATATTGATGTTAAAAAGAGCCGGTAGAGGAAAATTGGTGCAGGAGGGAAAAAGAATGAGCACAGGAACAAGTATCTTTAAAAGATGGAATGGTTTGGAACCTGCAGCACAAGTGGGGAGGTTGGACCTTGATAGGGGGAACGACCCTCATTGCATCATAACAGAATGGAGAACAGGGATGAATGCAGATATAGGGATGTTTGTAGAATTTGTGGTGAGTCAATGAGAATGTGGAGAGTGTACAGTGTGGGAAGCTTGAAGAAAGACAAGGTATGAAATAATCATCTTAAAGAGTAATTGACACACTCACCAGGACCAGTGTAGGATTTCTGGGCAGATTATAATGCCCATTTGAGGCTTGTGATAGCAAATGTAATGAGAAACCAGTCAGAATAATTTTATGTATTTTCCCCCCAGTGGAAAAGGCAGATAGTTGGTGCTATGGTTTGACTGTGTCCTCCAAAAAGCATGTGTTTGAAATTTAACCTCCAGTGGAACTTTGTTGGGCGGTGGGGCCTAATGGGAGGTGTTTAGTTCACGAGGGCTCCACCCTTATGAATAGAATAGTGCCATTATGAAAGGGCTTGATGCTGCAATTTCCATCTCTTGCTCTCTTTGTGTTCTTTTGCCCTTCTGCCTTCTGCCATAGAATGATGCAGTAAAAAGGCCATCACCAGATGCCAGCCTTGGATTTTGTACTTCCCAGCCTCCAGAACCATGAGGAATAAATTTCTGTTCATTATAAATTACCCAGTCTCAGTTATTCTGTTATAGTAGCACAAAACATACCAAGACAGTTGACTAGAGTTGGAGCATTGATGGGTAAATACAAAGGAGAGAGAAGATGCTCTTCAAGGGAGTGAGGTCTGTGGAATTTCATGTAATCCTAGTGGAAAATGAAGACAAGACGGTGGGGGTGGGGGAGTGGATGAATAGTAGCATGGTAGTAAGATCTGTGGATCGGAGGCCCCCAGAAGATTGAAAAATTGCAATGAAAGAACTAGAGTAAGTGAACTGTAGACATAAGAGATGGTGGTCAGAGAGTGGAATGTTTGAAGTGAATGTTGTGTTATTACCGGTAGCAGTATTTAGAGTATCATTGGGAATGGATGAAAAATATCACTGGATCCTGAAATCACTGAGGGGTAGAGAGGAAAATAATTAGCTAGGTGCTCATGTGTTCAAAGAGTAAAAAATTGGAGAGTGGTAGCAATTAAAAAGATCATTCGGTATGAGCTGGATATCTTCCATCTGTCTCTCCAGATTCATTCTCCATGCTTTCCCACTTCACTCAGTTCCATGTTAGCTGAGACTTAGGGACTAAATCAACAGGTTTCCTTGCCCTCTGATTCTTGTTGAGATTGGCCAGTGAGGACTTTCAGCAGAAGATCTGATGGAGGGAATGCTGTGTCCCTGAACTGAAGGTCTCTGCTATTTTCGATATGGCCTTTTCTATACATATATTTTCTTCAGGGTCCCCACATTTCCTTTCTTTGTTCCTTCAGATCTAGGGGGTGGTACCAGCTCCACTGTTACTAGCCCTAGGTTACTCCACCATCCCTTGTGCTTTCCCTACCACATTCACACCTTTGTAAATAACCCCTTTATAACTCATCCTCAGATTAACCTGATACAAGTGTGCCATCTGTATGCTATTGGGGATACAGATACTGACTGATTCAAGGTGATACAACTACATGGCAAGAACTTTAAAGGAACCGGAGTTTTGAAAGAAGGAGGAGAATGGTGTGGAAGCAACAATAGAGAGAAAGAGGGATGCCCTCCCCAACTCCTGTGGGAGTGAGAAACAAAAGGCTTCTATTTGAGAGACATACTGGGGAAGTGTGAGAGAGCAAGCCTTCAGCTTAAGAAGGGAAGTGAAGAAGACATTCAAAGAGAAGCTTAAGATAGAGGGAAAATTTGCAGGTTATATGTCAGGATGCCCAAAAGGTGCTGTGAAAGGCTTTGAAGGGTGGTGTGGAACAGAGGTTGGGTCAGATTGGGGGAACCATAGAGATAGGAATTAGAATGATAATGGATGATCTGAGAGGCTTCTGAGGATTTAAGTAAATAGGAATGTAGGCAGGCTTTCAATTCATTTTAGTTCAGTTCATATCTATTAAATGCTGCACACTAAGCTAGGCACTGGGTGTACAGTGGTAAGGTAATAACAGTTAACACCCAAGCAGTGACTTAACAATGAGCCTGACTGTATAAACTGCATGCCTCTTGACAGGGCCTCCTGGAGAAAAGTCATTCAACCAGTTCTTTTATGGGCTGCCTGGGAGTGTGGGCTGCTAGGGATCCTGGCAGCTAGGTCCCTTCCCACCAGAGTTCAACCATCGTCAATCTTAATAAGGGTAGAAAAGTATAGATAAAAAAGAATGAAGCTTTTATGCAACAACCAGGGACACCACTTTGGTCAGCATCATGCCTGTCCATGACAAGGTAGGATAAAGCTGGACGGGATTTCTTAGTCTGGGTCAGAGACAGAACTGGGAACATGTGACCACCAGGAGTGATGGTTATACACTTTACTGTTAAAGATCATCTAGAAGATTGGGCAGGATGGGTGATAAAAATTGTCCCAGTACAACCCAAATAATCTTAGTTATAGTCAAGATTTTTTTTTCCTTTTTAAATATACTAATATATATTTGAGTCACAACCTTTTCCTGGATGAAGCCACTACCTAGGACTCTTTGAATGCTAGCCCTTGAAGGCTAAGGCAACTATTTAATACTTACCATAATGGGCATTCATTGTGTATTTATTATATGCCAGGTACTCCAAACATGGATTAGCTAATTAGACACTTCTGATACCCATTTGACAAATGAGGACATTGAGGTACAGAGAGATCATATCATTTGCTCTGGGTTACAAAGCCAGGAATTGGTAGAGTCAGGGTTTAATCATAGTCAATCTGACTCTATAGCCCACACTTGTATCTTCTCCATTATCATTAAAACTATTTATTGCAGGCTGGGTGCACTGGCTCATGTCTATAATCCCAGCACTTTGTGAGGCCGAGGCGGGCATCACTTGAGGCCAGGAGTTCAAGACCAGCTGGCCAACATAGTGAAACCCTGTCTTTACTAAAAATACAAAAATTAGCTGGGCGTGGTACTGCATGCCTGTAGTCCCAGCTACTAGGGTGGCTGAAGCATGAGAATCACTTGAACCTGGGAGGCAGAGGTTGCAGTGATCAGAGATGGCACCACTGCCCTCCAGCCTGGGTGACAGAGTAAGACTCTGTCTTAAAAAACAAAACAAAACAAAACAAAAACAACAACAACAACAAAAACAAAAACAGCTGGGCGTGGTGGCTTACGGCTGTAATCCCAGCACTTTGGGAGGCCGAGGCGGGTGGATCACGAGGTCAGGAGATCAAGACTATCCTGGCTAACACGGTGAAACCCCGTCTCTACTAAAAATACAAAAAATTAGCTGGGCGTGGTGGCGGGTGCCTGCAGTCCCAGCTACTCAGGAGGCTGAGACAGGAGAGTGGCGTGAACCCAGGAGGCGGAGGTTGCAGTGAGCCGAGATTGCGCCACTGCACTCCATCCTGGGCCACAGAGTGAGACTCCGTCTCAAAAAAAAATAATAAAAGAATGAAAGAAAAAAAATTTTATATTTATACCGGCTACTGTGCTATATATTAAATAAAACAAGACAGAAATATTATTTACTATGTCTAATTTTTCATTTATACAATTAAATAGAAGGAAAATGATTTTTTAAGTGGTTTTTTTAACATTTCTGTCAAGGATTGCTTTTCCTTTTTCTTGCTTTTTCTCCAGGTACATTCAAAAAGGATTCTCTCTCGATAGACAGATAGATAGATAGATAGATAGATAGATAGATAGATAGATAGACTCAAGCCTTGTTTAAGATGAATTTAGTGAAATTACTAAGACACCACAATTGTATTCTTTCTCTTTTTCACTTTGTTGATTTATCCCAGATACATCTTCAGACATGTTTATAAATCCCTTGCCCTAACTTTGTACACCCCAAATGCCCCATCAGTTCCAAATTTAACAAAACATGAAAATATTATTTAAAAGTACATTCCCAGACTATCATGGGAAGCATCATTCATACCACATTATAATGTTTATTAATGACACCCACAATAATAGCAGCTTCTTTAATTTTCAAAGTGACCGTTTTTTCTGTTTTTGACCTATAAGTAAAGTAAAGGCAATTATGTTTCTGCACTATAAACATTGCTTGTTTTTGAAATCTACTAAATTAATTTTCTCCTCAGCAAGTCCTCCCTCCCCACAAAGCCTGTGTCTGGCATCCTCATTACGTTTTTATTTTCTCCTTCATTGTGTACATTGCCCTTTTTTCTCAAATTATTTTGTGCTGCCACAGAGCTTTTTGTTTTTGATAGAAACACACAAATTGTGTCTCTTCAATTTTTATGTATTCATTATTCCTTAACTTTATATGAAGAAAAAGCATGGCAAACCTACTGTGAAAATCATATGGATAATAACACATGCTGCCTACCATTTAGTAAGCATGTATGTACTTTCTCAACCACCTCTCACAACCATCCTATGGTCTTAAGTACTATTATTATCCCCATTTTGTAGGTGAGGAAATGGAGGTTTTACCATGTTAAATGAACACTGCTGGTGATTTGACTTAACTTCCTGTGGGTGTACCGTGGCCATCTAGTGACTTCAGGAATATAGTGATGTTGCTTAAGGGAATGTATTTAACAACACATATTTTACAGTAAGAAGGAGGAGACAGCAAAATGAAAATTACGGATATGC
The DNA here is from genome assembly GCF_028885625.2 of Pongo pygmaeus. Taxonomy (NCBI): domain Eukaryota; kingdom Metazoa; phylum Chordata; class Mammalia; order Primates; family Hominidae; genus Pongo; species Pongo pygmaeus. Next base: position 135,011,828 of record NC_072373.2, on the reverse strand, counting down.
TACTTAAAGGTTAATATTATTTTCTCTTGGAAGTTTTGTGCAAATAACCAATAACACTTTACAACAGTAGAGAGACAGCTCTAGCTATGCCTCTTAACCTGGTTTCTTTTCAGCATTTCCATGATTTATTTAATATCCTGTTCATCTTTCGTCAACATTAGGCTGATGAATCTTCATGAATACCTTCTCAATTTGTTAACAAAACAGGTTTGTTAATTTACTGACAGACTTTTTTGATATAAATCCCAAGTGACTTAGCTATTTCGCAAGCCTAAGATTCCCATCTCCTCTAAACCATCACTCCAGTGGGCTCTTTACTGCTTATATTTGTTTGGGATAAGTTGAAATATAACCTAAATGAACCTGAGAAAGTCTTCACACTTTGTAATACTGGATTAATATTTGCATATGGAACTGTGGAATAACTGTGTCTTAACTTAGAAATGTAGAAGAATCTCTAATTTCCCTTTCTGAAAAGATGCTAATAATCGAAACAAACCCTTTTATGGTCAGTTTCCTACATCATTTATCCTTTCCTGAATCTTGAACCACTGACTCTGTCTCACTGGGTCTTTACCCTTAGCCTATAAAACTAGCTCAAGTCTTTCCCATTAAAAAATAAAAGCAAAAATCAATCAAACCCTTCCTCAATCAGTCTGGCTCAGCAAAACTCCTTTAAACTGCCAGACAGTCCAGCCACATTAAAATGGCACTCCAGTCTTTAAACCACACCTTTTATCTCTTTGCCAGAGTGCCTTTCCACTCCCATTCTATTTTTACGCAGTTGGACTATGTCTTGGAACTGAAGCCTTCTACTGAGCACAGAGCAAAGTTATATTTCAGATGTTGAGAGGTGATCATTCTGAACATGCAGTCAGGCAGCCTATTCTTGGTGAATTATATGGATGTTCCTGTCAGCATATGGAGGAAGCATGGCCCTCCCAATGACTCAGAAGTCATATATTGACACAGACTTGCCCTAGAATGACACTGTCCTGTGCATGCTGGGTACCTCTACAACATACTGACCCAAAGAGTGTCTGAGAGCTTGGTTGAAAACTAACAGGAACAGATCTTTTCTCTGATAAAGCTTGCAAATAAATGGGGCATATTAGGTTTGTCCTATCTTGGCCAACCTTCCCTGTCAGCTACCACTAGGTGGCTCTCCACTGATCTTTCTAAAAGGGTTGAGGAACCACTCAAGAGGGAGGATCTTCCAGACTTAGGCCTCACAAGGAGAACCATTCTCTTTACTCCCCTGATGCCTTCTCTCCTTGAATTTCTTTCTTCCAAACCTCATTCTGGTGGCCTTGTCTACCTCCTTCAGAAATATTCAAGCACTTCCCACCAAAAGATGTAGACATTTCATCTCGGTTTATTCTTCTATATCACAATGCCTAAGACTTCATCTGAGTGAGTACATCAGTAACTGGGGGTTTCAGAGGACTGTGAGCTCAAGCCCCATGAATAAGGTTGACGGTGAATCTGCCAATGGTGGTTGAATTCTCCTACCAATGTGAGAAGTGAGCTATGTCACTTAGAATGTAAGCACTCGCTGTATTCAATTTCCTCAGAGACAACAAAATCTAATCCTTTCTCTGTGAAATAATATTTTTTTCTTAAAGGAATTTTGGCTTTATTATATAAGAACAAGAGATTCCTGCTTTCTCTACCACTTTGAAGAATTAGAGCCAACTTTAGAATTTGTTGACTCTGAGTCTCTTCTTGCGGAAGTTTAGAATGGAAGGTGGGGGAGGGGGCGGTTGAATATTTGAGTTTAGTCTGCCAAACAAAGGTGCCTGAAGTTTATAAGATTTACTGTTGCTGATTCATATGCTTCTTCAGATGTATTCGTTTATTGACCCCTTCCACCTCAGTTGATGTTCTGAAAGGGTAGGGCTTTGCTCAAACTCCAGCTGTGGCTAAGGTGTTTTCTGGTCCTTCTTCATCTCTACACCCAATGTGGACCCCTGACTCTCCAGGGAACAAGCTGTCTATCTCATGCAACAGTGGCAGTTACTGACTGTGAGAGTGGAGATAGAGGGTACTATCTCTGGAGGCCCCAAGGTCTCATTATTCTAAGTTTTAACCAACACATTCAAGAGAAGTTCTGAACTTTGAGAAAACTTTTCCAACCTAAGATACAGAGCACTCTGTTTTTCCAGCTGTTCAAGATGCACTTCTTTTCTTTTCTTTTCTTTTTTGAGACGGTTCTTCTTCTCTCTTACCCAGGTTGGAGAGCAGTAGCATGATTATAGCTTACTGCAGCCTTGAACTCCTGGGCTCAAGTGGTCCTCCCACCTCAGCCCTCTGAGTAGCTATGACTACATGTGCATGCCAACATGCTTTGCTAATATTTTATATTATTTTATTTTATTTTCTTGTAGAGACATGGTCTCACCATGTTGCCCAGCCTGGCTAATCTTTAAAAAAAATTTTTTTGTAGAGACGTGGTCTCACCATGTTGCCCAGCCTGGCTAATCTTTAAAAAAATTTTTTTTGTAGAGACAGGGTCTCACCATGTTGCCCAGGCTGGTCTCAAACTCCTGGCCTCAAGAGATCCTCCCACCTCAGCCTCCCAAAGGTCTGGATTACAGGCATGAGCCACTGTGCCCAGCCAAGATGTGCACTATATGTATGCTGGGCAGTAGAAGAACTGTGGACAACCCTGGGCAGTAGAAGAACTGTGGACAACCCTGGGCAGTAGAAGAACTGTGGACAACCCTAGTCTTTTGGACTCTGTTGGGGCTTAGAAAACAATTCCCTGGAATATGGTACTTTGGCATGCCTAGTACCTTGAATTAAAGAAAATTGAAAGGCTTCGGAAATAAGACTCAGAACCAAGGTCTCTCTCTGACCTTTCCCTGCCCTTTGTCTCTGGGATCCTCTTTCTTTCTGAAGCACAGGGAGGGACTCTGTCTCTGGAATTTCCTTATCTGACTAGTGAAGTTTCTTTACAAAAGAAATGCAATTATCTTAAGACCCCCTCCCTAGGAATTTTATCAAATAACCAGGAAAGAGGCTGGGCGCCGTGGCTCACGCCTGTAATCCCAGCACTTTGGGAGGCCGAGGCGGGTGGATCATCTGAGTTCGGGAGTTCTAGACCAGCCTGACCAACATGGAGAAACCCTGTGCCTACTAAAAATACAAAATTAGCCAGGCGTGGTGGTGCATGCCTGTATTCCCAGGTACTTGGGAGGTTGAGACAGGAGAATCGCTTGAACCCAGGAGGTGGAGGTGTTGGTGAGCCAAGATTGCACCAATGCACTCCAGCCTGGGCAACAAAGAGTGAAACTCCATCTCAAAAAAAAAAAAAAAAATTAAAAATTAAAAAATAACCGGGAAAGATTACCACTGGATAAAAAAAGAGACTGGGAATCTTTGCCATGCTCAGACAGACTTTTCATTTATTCTTCTGAGGGCAGCTCCAAGAGATTTTCTGGCAGAATTTATCTGTATAAGACAACCTTTGTTCACAGTGAAGTTCTGCCCCTTACCTTGTGGCCACCTCTTCCAGAGTTCAGAGGAACTTTATTCCAGGCCATTGTTTTTTGACCTCATTCATTTCCCCTACACGCCCGCTCCCCATCTCCTCTTCCCCTAGGAAGAAGAGTATATAAGCATCTGGACTTCATTGAGTTATTGGGTAACCACATTCCTGTGATTTCCCCCACCTCCAGCCCCCAGCTGGTTAAATAAACTGTATATGCCTTTTTCTCCTATTAATCTGCCTGTTGTCAGTTCAGTTTTCAGCAAACCTTCAGAGGGCAAAGAAGAGTTCCCTCTTTGACCTTACAACCTACTACTGCTACCCCAGCTCAGCCCCCTGAGAGTGGTACTCATGCAAATGGAATTAGTCATTGCTAGTTGTCATCTTAACTGTTGGTTTCTTTCTGTGAAAGCCAGTGTTCTTAAAAAAGACCAGGCTACACTTGCTGTCTCATTTTTCCTTGTTCATTTTCATTTCCCAATTCACTGAAATGTAACTTCTACCATAATTATTCTCTAATAACATCTGTATTTTCAAGTCCAAAGAATATTGCCTTTTTAAAAAATATATTATTTTATTATTTTTTTCTTTCCACAATAAGACATCTGAAAGCAAGAATATTTCCTTTTCTTATCTTTCTTGTCTTCTCTTAGCCAACTGAAAAAAACCTTTTTTATGAAATTATTTTCTTCTGTTGACTTTTTTCTTTTAGACAAACATGTTGACATTGACATAATATACCGTTTTCTCTGATTCTCCTCATACCACTATTGTTCTATCTTTATATTCTTCTTAGGTCTTTCTTTTTCTATCTACTTTCCTAAAAATTACAAAAACAAAACAAAACTGTTGGCCGAGCACAGTAGCTCACACCTGTAATCCCAACACTTTGGGAGGCAGAGACAGGAGGATTGCTGAAGGCCAGGAGTTTGAGACCAGTCTGGGCAACATAGTGAGATCCCATCTCTACAATAAAATTTTCAAAAAATTATAGCTAGGCATGGTGGCACATCCCTGTAGTCCTAGCTACTCAAGAGGCTGAGGTGGGAGGATCACTTGAGCCCAAGAGTTCGAGGCTGCAGTGAGCTATGGTGGTTCCACTGTACTCTAGCCTGGGTGAGAGAGGCACACCCTGTCTCTTAAAAAAATAAATAAATAAAACTTTTATTTATAAAATATATTCAGAAAAGTACTTGAAATCATAAAATGGAAACTTGGATACCCACCAGCTAGATTTTGCCGTAGGTTTTTTTCAGGCTCTCACTTTCTTTTCCTCTAAGAAACTTATTTATCCCCTTTTGGTCTTTGGATTTCTAAGGATTCTTAGCTATGGGTATCTTTCCTTTTTACTTTTTGTGGCACATTAATAATTGTCCCCAGAAAACTGTTCTCCCCTTCTTGCTGGTCACGTGTTCACTCAGCTGGCAACTACATTTCTTATCCTCCTCTGCAGTGAGGAGTGGTTTTGTCAGTAAGTGCTTGCCAATTAAATATAACTAGGAGCAATGAATACAACTTTTGCCTTACTTTGTTAAAGGAAGATGGCTTGCCTTGGACTGCTTTCTTTCTCCTTCATGGACGTGTCTGTGACCAGCTGTGATGATGAAGATGGGGAAGACATCCTAGAAGAGGGTGGAACAACAAGATGGAAGGAACCCGGATCCTCTATGACCTGAATTTTGGAAAGGCAAACCTAGAACAGAGCTGCTCTTTTAGTCTAGGCCTGGCTGTTAGGTGAGAGGAAGAGAAGCATCTGTTTTCTTTATGTCACTGGATTCTGGGATCTCTTAGCCTTTACTCTAACTAATACAGAAATTGATACTTGGAAATGGAAAACCTCTAAAATCCGAAAACATAGTACTGCCTAACAGTCAGAAAATTGGCAGTGAGGAAACAGACCTCTCAGGCTGGGAAACTGTTGATCCTTGTTAGGATGTGATAAAAAATTTGGTAAAAACGTTACCTATTTAACTTGGAAGGCTGATCATGTTCCTTCTGTAGTTGAATTCTAGGGGAAGCATTTGGAAGGGACCAGAATATAGATGTATAATGGTTTCTCTTTGCTGCATTTAGCAAGGTTTTTCAAGAAAGCAATGAGCTCACATAAGAAATGATGGGTTTGCAAGCAGGATGGAAGAAAGTAAAGAATGTACACTCTATGGCCACACCACCCTGAATGCGCCTGATCTTGTCTGGTTGTGGAAGAATTTACAGAATATTGGGGCCTCCCAGTATTGGAAAGTTCAATTATTTCTATAGTCCAAATGGGATATTGGAATGTTGTTCAGAGACTTTCTCCAAGTCCTCCCATTAAGATTCTTCAGCCAAAGAAAGAGATCTAGCCTTGCAGCAAAGATCAGATTAAGGGAGTTGCCCTCACTTATTTTTTAAGATTATCTTAAAATAGCCACCATTAAAACAATGAAAAGATGAATGAGTAGATGATAGGAACTAGTGTATAAGCAAATTTAAGAGGTAGATTGAAAAAATAACTTGCATTGTAGTTCCTGGTGAAGCAGGAAATTTTCCCTGACTGCTTCATGAGTAGGACCTGGAGTGTGGGCACTGGGGCTAGCCAGCCACGTCTCCACTAGCACGGGTAAACTCCACTCACTTGAACCCATTATGCTCAGCCCCTCATGGGAGGGAGCATGCAGGTGAGCAGGTGTAGGAGCTGGGGTGAGTGCTTTTGGGTGCCAGCAGGAGCAAAACTCTGTGCAGTCCCCGTGGCAGTGTCTAATGGGGAGTACCTGTGACCCCTGAAACCCCAGAGGGTGTGTGTTACAGTACACTTTTAGCTGTGCTGTCCGTGGACAGCTTAAGTGTTAAACAGCTCAGTGGGCCCTCTGCCGTTTTGCATGAGGCAGTTGCTCTACACCAGCAAGGGCAGAGGGTCAGTGTGACAGACTTTGGAGTGATGCCTCTTGTTTGGCATTCAGGAAAAATCAGATTGCATGAACGAATTGAAGGGTGGTGAATGCAGAGAATTTTATTGCCAATGAAAGTGGCTCTCAGAGGGAAGGGGAGCTGGAAAAGGGATGGAATCGGAAGGTGATCTTCCCCTGGAGTCCAGCCATCCCCTGTCAGACTCCTCTCCAAAGCCACACCATCAAGCTGTCCCTTTGAAGTCAAGCTGCTTCTCTCTGACATCCAGCTGCTTCTCCTTTTCTCTTCTCTCTGCTGGTGGAGCCTGGGGTTTTTATGGGTACAGGATGGGGGTGGGGCAGGCCATGGGTAGTTTTTGAAAAGGCAACATTTGAGTGGGAAAACAGGAATGCATGTTCCCTCTTTGGGCCATGGTTCCAGGCTTGGAGGTGGGACCCTCACCAGGGACCTGCCCTCTTCTGCCCAGAATTTCCCTGCCTCCTGTCCCTATCACTGGCACATGTAACGGACAGGTGACAAACGGCATAGAAGCCTACAACTCCCCACACGGTTTCATTTTTCATGATTTCCAAAAATATTAAATGAAAAGTTACAGAAATAGACAATTCATAAGTTTTTAATTGTACACTCTTATAACTAGCATGATGAAATCTTATGCTATCCCAGCCATCCCTCCTGGAAGGTGAATCCTGCCTTTGTACAGCATGTCCATGCTGTATATGCTACCCAACTATTTGTCATTTAGTAGCCCTCCCAGTTATGATCCACTGTTGTGGTATGGCAGTGCTTGTGTTCAAGTAACCCTTATTTTACTTAATAATAGCCCCAAAGCACAAGATTAGTGATGCTGGCTATTCAGATATCACAGAGAAGCCATAAAGTGCTTCCTTTTAATAAAAAGGCAAAATTTCTCAATTTAATAAGGAAAGAAAAAAATTGTGTGCTGAGACTATTAAGAAAGATTACAGTAAGAACGAATCTTCTGTCCATGAGATTGTGAAGAAGGAAAAAAATTCATGTTAGTTTTGTTGTGGCACCTCAAATTGCAAAAGTTACAGCCACAGTGTGTGATTAGTGTCTTGTTATAATGAAAAAGGCATTAAATTTGTTGGTGGCAGACATCTAAACATGTTCTGATTGATGGCAATGGGGTTCAGTACCATTGCGGTTTCAGGCATCCACTGTCTTGAGACATATCCTCTGCCAATAAGGGGGGACTACTGTACTACATTTTTGTTTGTTTTTGAGATGGAGTCTTGCACTGTCTCCCAAGCTAGAGTGCAATGGCGCTACTGAGAGGTGACAGCGTGCTGGCAAGTCCTCACAGCCCTCGCTCGCTCTCGGCGCCTGGTCTGCCTGGGCTCCTACTTTGGCGGCACTTGAGGAGCCTTTCAGCCTACCACTGCACTGTGGGAGCCTTTTTCTGGGCTGGCCAAGGCCAGAGCCGGCTCTTTCAGCTTGCAGGGAGGTGTGGAGGGAGACGCGCGAGCGGGAACCGGGGCTGCGCGCGGCGCTTGCGGGCCAGCTGGAGTTCCGGGTGGGCGTAGGCTTGGCGGGCCCCGCACTCGGAGCAGCCGGCAGGCCCTGCCGGTCCGGGCAATGAAGGGCTTAGCACCTGGGCCAGCGGCTGCGGAGGGTGTACTGGGTCTCCTAGCAGTGCCAGCCCGCTGGCGCTGCGCTCGATTTCTCACCAGGCCTTAGCTGCCTTCCTGCGGGGCAGGGCTTGGGACCTGCAGCCTGCCATGCCTGAGCCTCCTACCTCCTCCGTGGGCTTCTGTGCGGCCTGTGCCTCCCGGATGAGCGCCGCCTCTTGCTCCAGGGCGCCTAGTCCTATCGACCACCTAAGGGCTGAGGAGTGCAGGTGCAGGGCGCGGGACTGGCAGGCAGCTCCACCTGCAGCCTGGGTGCAGGGTCTACTAGGTGAAGCCAGCTGGGCTCCTGAGTCTAGTGGAGACGTGGAGAACCTTTATGTCTAGCTCAGAGATTGTAAATACACCAATTAGCACCCTGTGTCTAGCTCAGGGTCTGTGAATACACCAATCGACACTCTGTATCTAGCTACTCTGGTGGGGCCTTGGAGAACATTTATGTCTAGCTCAGGGATTGTAAATACACCAGTCGTCACTCTGTATCTAGCTCAAGGTTTGTAAACACACCAGTCAGCCCCTTGTGTGTAGCTCAGGGTTTGTGAATGCACCAATCGACACTCTGTATCTGGCTACTCTGGTAAGGCCTTGGAGAGAACCTTTGTGTGGACACTCTGTATCTAGTTAATCTAGTGGAGACGTGGAGAACCTTTATGTCTAGCTCAGGGATTGTAAATACACCAGTCAGCACCCTGTGTCTAGCTCAAGGTTTGTGAATGCACCAATCAACACTTTGTATCTAGCTACTCTGGTGGGGACTTGGAGAACCTTTGTGTCCACACTCTGTATCTAGCTAATCTAGTAAGGACGGAAAGAACCTTTGTGTCTAGCTCAGGGATTGTAAACGCACCAATCAGCGCCTTGTCAAAACAGACCACTGGGCTCTACCAATCAGCAGGATGTGGGTGAGGCCAGATAAGAGAATAAAAGCAGGCTGCCCGAGCCAGCAGTGGCAACCCGCTCGGGTCCCCTTCCACACTGTGGAAGCTTTGTTCTTTCACTCTTTGCAATAAATCTTGCTACTGCTTGCTCTTTAGGTCCATATTGCTTTTATGAGCTGTAACACTCACCGCGAAGGTCTGCAGCTTCACTCCTGAAGCCAGCAGGACCACGAACCTACCAGAAGGAAGAAACGCTGAACACATCCGAACATCAGAAGGAACAAACTCCAGACGCGCCACCTTAAGAGCTGTAACACTCACCATGAAGGTCCACGGCTTCATTCTTGAAGTCAGTAAGACCAAGAACCCACCAATTCCAGACACAATACCTTGGCTCACTGCAACTTCTGTCTCCTGGGTTCAAGTGAGTCTTGTGCCTCAGCCTCCTGAGTAGCTGGGATTACAGATGAGTGCCACCATGCCCAGCTACTTTTTGTATTTTTAGTAGAGACAGGGTTTCCCCATGTTGGACAGGCTGGTCTTGAACTCCTGACCTCAGGTGATCTGCCCACCTCGGCCTCCCAGAGTGCTGGGATTACAGGTGTGAGTCATCACACCTGGCCTTGTACTAAGTTTTTGAAGAAATTCTATTGCTAAAGAAACCACAAATCTGACTTGGAAATGACAGTCATTGTTCATATCCTAAGGCAGTCTCTAGGAAAACATATTCTCCAACATCCACTTCAATTTTTAACCTGAAGAATAATGCACAAGGAAGAACCTCCCAGAGGGTGAACCCAGGGGCCCAGATGAGGTTAATCAAGGAATTTCTTTCATGGCCAGTGGAGAGATTTCTGCTTGGAAAGAAAACAAACAAACAAGAAATTAAGGACTACTGATTGTATCAGGTTTCCATTCTTTTATTTTTCAAATGGAAGTTTTTATTGTGGTTAATTCTGTTTCTGTTCTAACCTTGCATATTGGGTGGAAAGTGGGGATTGAGTATCTTTCTTTTATGTTATGGGTCATCGGACTGTAAGTAGTCATATCTGGATGTATCAGAGCAGGCTGTACTTCCCCCACAGGTACTGACCTTGAGCTGGCTGCAGAAAGTGGATAGGACCACAGGTAGAGAGGGAGATTGAGCTGTATGTGAAGAAGAGTCCACTCAGATGTTTGGGTGTCCCAAGGGATTGACTATATCTCTTTGTTATCCTTCACCTTCATGTAATGCAGTCTTTTTGGGAGTACTGATCTGTTTATTCAGAAACCTATTACCTGCATATTGACAATTCCGAAATTCATATGTCCAACCAGGATTCTCTTCCATGTTCTAGACACATATATGTTATCCAAATACTGGATTCCTTTGCATGAATTTACCACAGGAGAGACTTCAACTATAACATTTCCCAAACTGAAATTATTTCCTTTTACCTTAACTACATATCTCTTCTGTGGTAGATTGCAATAAATAGTCATAATCTTGTCCCATCCCTTTATATATGACCCTGTGCAATGTGACTTTCTGTTTTTCTCATTAAGAGGTGGACTCCAGACCTCTACTTCATTGTGTCCGGGTTGGCCTATGACTTGTTTTGACCAAAAAAATGGATCAAAAATAATGATATGGGAATTTTGAGCCTGGACCTTAAGAAACCTTGCTGTCAGTCTCTTGGAAAGTTCCTGTCATCATGTGAAGAAACTTGGGCTAAGCACCTCCCTTTTTTCTGATGCAAGGTCTTACTCTGTCACCCAGGTTGGAGTGCATTGGTGCTGTCATGGCTCACTGCAGCCTCAACCTCTGTGGCTCAAGCAGTCCTCCCACCTCAGCCTCCCAAGTAGCTGGGACTACAAGTGCATGCCCTCACATCTGGCTAATTACATTTTTTTTTTTTTTGGTAGAGATGGAGTCTCATTGTTTCCCAGGCTGGTCTTTAACTTCTGAGCTCAAGTGATCCTCCTACCTTGGCCTCCCAAGGTGTTGGGATTACACCATGCCTGGCTGGCTAGCCTCTTTGAGGATAAGAGTCTACATAGAGAAAGATGCCCAGCTGACATCCAGCACCAACTTGCGAGGCCCAGTGAGATCTCTTGTACCATAATTATTAATAATTTTTAAACGGCAACAACAGAGTGATAAACCCTTTTAAGTGAGTGCTGTATGCCACTGCACAGGTTAAACATCTGTGAACTGGTCTTGATCACCAGAGAGTTTATCTGGACCATGAAGACCCCACCAACCTTCCAGGTGACTGTCACCACATGAGTGAGCTCAGGTGAAACCAGCAGAAGAACCTCCCAGCTAAATCCAGCCCAAATACTGACCCACAGAATTGTTAACCGATAAATGATTGTTGTTTTAAGCCACTAAGTTTTGTGATCATATGTTAGGCAGCAATAAATAACTAAAACATACTTACTCCCTTATCGCCTATCCTGGATAATTAAAGCCTGAATAATTTAACTTCACCCATCGTATGAGGCCTGAGGAATTCTTCAGGCTTTCTACTTACTTGTGCATCCATGAGTATGAGTTGCGGAGTCAGACTACACGAGTTTAAATTCTAGCTCCTCTTCTAATGTGACCTTGAACACATTATTTGTGCCTGTATTTCTTCATCTGTAAAATGAAGATAACCTTATCTTATTAGGATCTGTGAAGGTTAAATGACATAACAAATGAACAGCACTTAGCACGGTGGCTATGCTTAATAAATGTCATGATTGCCTTGGATCCAATCATACTATATATAAGATTCAGAATGAAACTTGCAGGAGTACTACAGAAGACTGCTGGGGTCACACAGGAACAGTTTTCAAGGAGGTCAAAAACAGACATGGTCCTAGAGAAACTACAAATTAGTGTAAAGTGACAAACTTGTGCTCTGGAGTCAGACTTTCTACCTTTATATATCAGCTCTGCCACTTGTTCTGTTGCTTGGCACATTACTTAACCTCTTTAGGGTTTGTTTTTTTTGTTTTTTTTTTTGTTTTTTTTTTTTGTTTTTTTTTGAGACAGAGTCGCTCTGTCACCGAGGCTGGAGTGCAGTGGCATGATCTCGGCTCACTGCAACTTCCACCTCCTGGGTTCAAGTGATTCTCCTGCCTCAGCCTCCCAAGTAGCTGGGATTACAGGTGCCTGCCACCAAGCCCAGCTAATCTTTTGTATTTTTAGTAGAGACAGGGTTTCACTGTGTTAGTCAGGATGGTTTCAATCTCCTGACCTCATGATCCGCCCGCCTCGGCCTCCCAAAGTGCTGGGATTACAGGCGTGAGCCACCGTGCCAGCACCTCTTTAGGTCTTAATTATGTATACTGTAAAATGAGAATAATAAAAAGAAATCCCTCATAGTATTATTGTGAGAATTAAGTAAGGACTAAATGATTAAGTCATGTAGGCTTGCCACATGGAATATTCACACCACATGGTATTTGAAAAGTGAGTATTGGTCAGAAAGGCAAACCAAAATTGCTTTAAGAGAAAAATTACAACATATAAAAGTACACTGTATACAAGACTGCAAACAAGATATGAGGTAAGCGATCAGGAGCCAAAGGGAAGATAAACAAATTAAGTTTAGAGAGGAAGGCAGATGTGAAACCATTCAAGACTTTAGTCATTGCATCAGAAAGTATCGGAGTTGTGTTTCCTCAATCTCTCTGCAAGCTGCAGCAGCAAAGCAGAAGGTACACTAACAGCAGGCTTTGGATTGTAGGTAACAGTTCAAGCAATCCAAGGTTATTCTCTACCAATTAGCCATTCAAGTTTTAAGTACAGGAGTGACATTTTGAAAGAGTACCTTGACAACAACTGGAGAACAGAAAGAGCAGGACAGAAGGTCCACTGCCTGTTTTTGTAAATAAAGGTTTATTGGAACATAACCTTTGTATTGAACCATTTATGTATTGGCTATTGCTGTTTTCCGGCCTTAAGTGTAGAGTTGAGCAACTGTGACCATCTGGCCCACAAAGCCTGACCTATTTACTGTATGATTCTTTAAGAAGTTATTTGCTGATCCCAGGGAGACTGTTGCAGTAATCTGGGATAAGACAAGGGTGGATAGCTTTGGGGAAGGGATAGTAAGAACTTTGGAAAGGCAAACCTATAGATTGTGCCAAAATAGTCAATGTCTCTGAGGAAATCATGACCCAGATATCAGTTGGGATCATCCGTTTTGTTTTTAAACTAGATAATATTGACTCAAGCCCCTATTACACAACTCTTATATTATATAGTATTTCATGAAGTATCCTGCCAATTTTCCAGACATGTGATTTCAGCACTACCTCTGGCCCCCACTAATGGGTTCAGTTGATGGACTATTTCACTGGACTCTAGGTGTGCTTTCTGCTTTCTGCTCCTTTTTGATGTAGCAGTGCAACTCGGCCCCATCCTGTGGTTTCTTCATTTACCTCACCAGGACCTCCCCTCGCACCGTGTGTGCGTCTTGCAGAGGGATGGGAATTTAGGGGTAGTGGAAAGCCTACTGGAAATTTGGAAGAAATGAGGTGAGTTAAAGAAATACAAGTAACTTAGAATATTACACATTTTAAAAAAGTATTTTAGGCATACCATGAAGTTACTCTGCCATCCCTTTCTTTTCACTCTTTCTCACCTCTTCTGTCTTGTCCCCAACTCCTTCCACATCCCCAAGTTAATTTCTTTTTCTTCCCCTTAAAAATGTTTTTTTTCTTGATACATAATAGATGTATATATTTTCAGGGTACATGTGATAATTTAATACCTTTATATACTTTGTAAATATCAAATCAATGTAATTAGGATATCCATCACCTTAAATATTTGCCTTTATGCTAAAAATTCAAATTATTCTCTTACAGCTATTTTAGAATATACAATAGGTTATTGTAAACTCTAGTGACACTACTGATTCCAAATTAATTTCTGATATAGAACAGTCCCTCTTGTTATTCCTATCTCTTATTAACCCAAGTTCTCAAGGCACACCATCTATATATAATGACTCAAGATGTTTTCCTCTGAGAAGAATTCTACTGCCAGCTATGAGAGAAATGGATAAACTTCACTCTAGTAGCAAGGTTTCCTGGACCACAATGAGATGCTGGTTTGGATCAAAAAACGTGTAATCCAACTCATCCAGCTGGAGGAGCCAGGAAAGAAGGTAGTCAAAGATGGGAGTAATGAAGTAGGGAAACCCAGATCACTTCCACAGGAGTAGTGTAAGTACCTAAGAGGTGTGTGTGAGGTTGTAAATGAGAGAGGAGGCCAGGAATCAGGAACTCATTTACAGAGGAAATCAACCAAAGGAACTGTATTGTAGACTCTTGCCCCCTTTTGAAAGGAGATGGTGTCGTAACTTTTATATATGTTCCACTTAATAGAGTATTAGACACACCGTAGGGACACAAGAAATAGCTGATAAATGGAACTCTTAACTTCATGCCATTCCTGAAATCTAGTTCTCTTTGTGCTCCTGGGGCTTTGCTGTATTGATATAGATCAATTTACTGCTCCTGAACAAATCAAGCAGCATTAGTTTTATTTCTAAACAACCTAAGCAAAAGAGCATCAGTAAGTGTATTTCATATATTCTTCCTTCAAATAGATGGAAACTAGCTCTCAATATATTTGTATCATAACAACATTAATAACAAAAACAATGTTACCACCATCATTTATTGAATGCTGACTAGATCCGATATACAGTATCAGATCTATATAGCACAATGATCTGTGTACTCTCATTTAGGCCTCACAATAGCCCTTTATTATATTCGTTTTACAGATGAGAAGATTCTGGCTCAAAGAGGTTCTCTTTCCTAAGGTCATAATAACTGGTGGTTTTTCTGACTTCAATACTCTTGATCTCAATAACACTAGTCCTCGCTGCCTCATAACTGGTTGCCCTGCCCCATTTCTAAACCTTTGTTCTCCTTATTCTCTTGCTTAAAATCCTTCATTGTTTCCTCATCTCCTCCAGGGCAGTCTATGTAATTCGGTGTGGCATAGTTTATTTTTCGTAATCCTTGACCACTTTAGTGGCCTTAGCTTCTCCTGCTGTTTCCATAAATGCATATTGAGTTCCAAACATCTGTGGTTCCTGGGGACATGCCCAGCTCCTCTGTGCTTCCGTGGTTTTGCATGTTCTCTCTCACTCTGTGGTATTCTTCCTCCCCATCTGCCTGGTCTTCAAAACCAGAGACCCAAGTTCTAATAAATCTCTTTTTCGAGATCTCCTAATCTCTCTGGATTTTGATTCTCCTGTTAGAAAAATTGAGATGATCTTTCCTCAGTTTGGAAACAGGTTATCTGTAATGAATTGTGGTCTTGCGTCTCAGTGGCTGTATCATCTTGGGAAAGTTGCTAGGCTTCTCTAAGCCTCAGGTTTTTTCTAGAAGAGGATAGGCTGGGTGCGGTGGCTAACACCTGTAATCCCAGCACTTTGGGGGGCCGAGGTGGGTGGATCACCTGAGGTCGGGAGTTCGAGACCAGCCTGACCAACACGGAGAAACCCGGTCTCTCCAAATACAAATTAGCCGGGTGTGGTGGTGCATGCCTGTAATCCCAGCTGCTCGGGACGCTGAGGCAGGAGAATCACTTGAAGTGGAGGTTGTGGTGAGCCGAGATCGTGCCATTGCACTCCAGCCTGGGCAACAAGAGTAAAACTCTGTCTCAAAAAAAAAAAAGAACAGGGTAATGATGTTTCTTTAGAATAGTGCCTGACACATAGTAAGTATTATCTTATCATCACTATTTGGTCAGGCATGGTGGCTCACGCCTATAATTCCAGCACTTTGGGAGGGTGAGGGGGGCAAATCACTTGAGTCCAGAAGTTCAAGACCAGCCTGGGTGACATGGTGAAACCCCCTCTCTACTCAGTTAGAAATGAATCATTATTATACGGATCTTGCACAAACTAAATAAGAACAACATGATCTAGGATAATAGTTATTACCACATTGTGCTTCCTTAGTGATTACCTGCTCACCTTTTAAGATTCAGCTCAAATTCACATTTATAATGCCTTTCTGTATGCACTCTGTACACTCTACACATGGTTAGTCATTTTGTCAATTGTGCTAAAAAACTCTATTTTTATTTATTATATCACGTGTAGTTATTTGTTTAAGTCCTCATTTCCTCTGCTAGTCTGGACTCCTTGAGGACAGGAACTATTTTATTATTCATCCAAACCTAGCATAAGTAGGTATTTAATATACTTTGATTGATTGATTGCATATATATACATTCATTAATAAACAAGAATGATCCTCAAGGAACTTATAGTTACCACAACAATGATGATGATGACAACAATGATGTAATGTTTATTGAGTATAATTTGCTCTACACTGTCCTAAACTCTTGGTACTCATTAACTCATTCGATTCTCACCAACTCTATTAGGTATTATCCCCATGAAAGTTTTTTTTTTTAATTATAAAATCTTATTGTCACTATTTGGTCAGGTACGGTGGCTCATGCCTATAATCCCAGCACTTTGGGAGGCTGAGGCAGGCAAATCACTTGAGTCCAGGAGTTCAAGACCAGCCTGGGTGACATGGTGAAACCCCCCTCTACAAAAACACAAAAAATACAAAAATTAGCTGGGCATGGTGGCGCCAGCCATGGTCCCCACTACTTGGGAGGCTGAGGTGGGAGGATCGCTTGAGCCTAGGAGGTAGAGACCTGGACAACAGAGTGAGACCCCATCTCAAAAAAACATGTATATGCATATATATACATATAGAATAAAGAAATTCACAAACATAAAAAAACTTATTGTCACTATTTTACAGATAAAATAACAGGCTCAGAGAAGTTAAGTAACACACTCAAAGTCATATAGCTAGGAAAAGGTGTACAAAAAATTTATGTTTCAATAGAAAATCCTGCATTGCTGGCTGGGTGCGGTGGCTCACACCTGTAATCCCAGCACTTTGGGAGGCTGAGGCGGGCAGATCACCTGAGGTCAGGAGTACGAGACTAGCCTGGCCAACATGGTAAAACCTCGTCTCTACTAAAAATACAAAAATTAGCTGGGCATGATGGTGCATGCCTGTAATCCCAGCTACTCCAGAGGCTAAGGCATGAGAATCACTTGAACCCAGGAGGCAGAGGTTGCAGTAAGCTGAGATTGCGCCACTGCACACCAGCCTGGGCAACAGAGTGAGACTCTGTCTCAAAAAATAATAATAATAATAAAAAAGAAAAAGAAAATTCTACATTGCTTAGAGGACACCTTCCAGATCATTTGATTCCTGCCTTTAATTGTCTTTGAGCCATTTTACAACTCAGTATAAATATGTCTTTTTCAGATTTGCTTAAAAACAGGTTGTAACATCTGCCTGGTTCCCTCACTGGATTAGTTAAATAAAATCTTTGACATTATTTCCTTTTCTATCTGTATCAGTCATGATTTTAGCTTTTTCTGAAAATTATCTTTTAAGAAGGATATAACTGGAATGCAACCCCAATTCTGACTTCAAGGCCCATTTATGCAACTCAAAGGTCTCCAACTTTTTTGTTTGTTTGTTTTTGAGACAGAGTCTTGCTCTGTTGCCCAGGCTAGAGTGCAGTGGCACAATCTCGGCTCACTGCAACCTCTGCCTCCTGGGTTCAAGTGATTCTCCTGCCTCAGCCTCTCAAGTAGCTGGGATTACAGGCGCCCGCCACTGTGCCCGGCTAATTTTTGTATTTTTAGTAGAGATGGGGGTTTCACCATCTTGGCCAGGCTGGTCTTGAACTTCTGACCTCGTGATCCACCCGCCTGAGCCTCCCAAAGTGCTGAGATTATAGGCATGAGCCACGGTGCCTGGCCTAGGTCTCCAACTTTACTGTGCACTTTACTGGGGAGCTTCTTTTTATTTTTGTTTTATTTATTTAGAGAAAGGGTCTTGCTCTGTCACCCACGCTAGAGTACAGTGGCGTGATCATAGCTCACTGCAGTCTGAAACTCACTGCAGTCTCAGTCTCCCAAGTAGCTGGGACTACAGGTGCTTGTCATTGTGCCTGACTAATTAAAATGTGTGTGTGTGTGTGTGTGTGTATTTTGTAGAGATGGAGTCTTGCTATGTTACTCAGGCTGGTCTCAAACTCCTGACCTTAAGAGATCCTCCCACCTCGGCCTCCCAAGGTGTTGGGAGCCACAGTGCCCAGCCAGGAGCTTCTTTTTAAAGTGGAGAGCTCTGTGTTCTACCTCAATAAACTCTGATTTAGAAGGTTTTTTGTTTTGTTTTTGTCTTTTTAACATGACTCCAGTTATTCTGTTGCAGGTGGTCTGAAAAACACTGCTTTGAACAACTCTATGATACTGCTTTCCTGGTAGGAGAAATAAAGTACCTGTACAAAGCAAGCTATAAATTTGCTCAAACTCTCAAAGGACAAAAGAGGGAGAGAGAAATTCTCAGCCTTAACTAGGAAAGTTTTGATAAGAAAAGATGGGAGGAAAAGACACTGTGTGTGTTGGGGGCAACATGAGCAAAGGTAGAGATGCAGGAAAATGGAGAATGACTAGTAGTTGGATTTGGCGAGAATGAGTAAAGAGTGTGAACAGTAAAAATGGAAATGTAGGTTTGAGCTCAAATGGTGGACATTAACACATTTCGTTAATAGGCAATAAAGAGTAACAGAACGATTTTGATTTGAGGTGAAAAGAAGATAACCAACAGCAGGTCAGAAGAATTCTGAAGAGGCATGAAGTTGCGGAGAGAGAGAGACAACTTATGAATGACAAGAAAAGAAAAGATATGAGATCACAAGGATTTGAAGACTCTTCTATAACCAATGAATATTTATTGAGGGTGTATTTTGTGTGAAACATGTGGTACTGAGCAATGGGAGAAGAGGGAAAGCAAATTATTAACTTGGTATGTTGCCAGGGACACATAAGAGGAAAAGGGTGGTATACAGGTTTAAATTTGGTGAGTGAGAGTAAGGGTAGAGGAAGTAAGTAAATGAAAAATATGTAGGGAGTCCAACTGACAGAATTTGCTGTGTACTTGGATAGAGAGAGCTGAGCAAGAGGGAGGAGTCTAGGAAAACTGAAGTCTCTAGATTGGGTGATTAGAAGCATGATGACTTCATGAACTCAGAGAAAGAAGAGTATGGAAAGGAGGAGGGATCATGAGTTATATATTTTATTTCATTTGAAGAACCTGGGAAAACATAGTAGAATCTTGGGAATATAGGTCGGAAGCTCAAGAATGAGTTTTAGATGGCATACGTGGAATTGATACCAGATAAACCTT
Source organism: Pongo pygmaeus (assembly GCF_028885625.2). Lineage (NCBI taxonomy): Eukaryota > Metazoa > Chordata > Mammalia > Primates > Hominidae > Pongo > Pongo pygmaeus. The sequence continues at coordinate 134,992,689 of NC_072373.2, read as the reverse complement.
ACTGGATTGGGGGAACAGGGAGGACAGGGTTAAGCCAAAGCTAAGATGGACTTCAAGGTAGGTAAGAACCCGGAGTGGGCAGAAGTGAACTGAGCAAAAGGTTAATTGCAAAATTTAGAGCTAAGAATCAAAGCAGAAAAGACCGTTATGTTCTCAGGTTCAAGGAATTATCAAAACTTTGAGATGAAAAGCTCAAGGGCTAGGGGAATGCAGCAAGAGCTAATTGAGAAATGAGAGCAAAAGCAGTGGATAAAGCACTATATATATATATTTGCAGAACTTCCCTTAGCAAGAGTAGTGTACTTGTTTGGAAGAACTACTTTAAAAAAAAATTTTTTTTTTTTGAGACTGAGTCTTGCTTCATTGCCCAGGCTGGAGTGCAGTGGCACGATCTTGGCTCACTGCAACCTCTGCCTCCCAGGTTCAAGTGATTCTCCTGCCTCAGCCTCCCGAGTAGCTGAGATTACAGGCATGCGCCACCATGCCTGTCTAATTTTTATATTTTTAGTAGAGACAGGGTTTCACCACGTTGGCCGGGCTGGTCTTGAGCTGCTGACCTCAGGTGATGCACCCGCCTCAGCCACCCAAAGTGCTGGGATTACAGACGTGAGCCACTGAACCTGGCCAGAAGAACTACTTTAGGTAGGCAGTGAAACTCCATTGGATTTAATCAACAGAAAATGTTTCTTCAACTCCTATGTAGGAAAGAAGAGAGATTGGAAGATAGAGCTGGTAGAAGTTCTACTCAACTTCTCAGGAACCCCCTACTCTTATGTTAAGTTGGGGAGAATCATGAAATGTTTAGAGATAATTTCCTGTAGAAACTAGAGGAAGGGCTGAATTCTGGTTCAGAGAGATGAAGGAATAAGAAGGATGTCAGTGAGTTATTTTTATATTGACATTCTTACAGAATGATTGGGCTTTACTGTTGTAATGGTACAAGCCAAAGAAGACTAAAATTATTAAAACCACATCTAAATTATTTAGGAGACATGATTTTGAACTTCAGCTCTGTTTGTTCATCCCATCCCCTACAAATCAATATCACAAGTGTTGAAATTCGACAGTGGTGTATTTAGCTATTGGTTATGGTTTTTTATTTCCCAAGAATGTCTTGTACGACTAGCAATCAGAATTTACACAATTGTTTTCAAAGTTTCCCATGATACCCTTACAATGTGCATTATTTGTTAAACGAATTAATAATTTGGATTAAGACAAAGTGAACTGAAATCAAGTTCATTTCACCTCTATGTTGATACATTAAGAGGATGACTTTCTCTTTCTGTACTAATAGAACACTGTGTGCCTAAAACAGTGTTAAAAAGCCAAATGCTGATAGATTTTAAAATATCTGGTAGAGGATTTTATCAACAAACCAGAGGGCTTTGTAGGAGCCATAAAAGGGGAGGCAAAGCAGCCCTTTACATCACTTGGCTGTATTTTATTAACTTTAGGTAATTGCTTAGGATAAAGAAGGAGGAGAAACACATCATTCTCTCTAGAATGTAGATTATCAGGTAAGACTCTCCCTCAGCCACAGAACTTTGAGCTTCCTAAGCGAGTTCCTTGACAAGCTGAGAACAGTGGGAACACTTAGATAGCACCCACCTTGCAGGGTGCAATGTAAGTTGCAAAGGTGTACAGATGCTCCTTTACTTAGGATGGTGTTGTGTACTGATAAACCCATCATCAATGGAAAATACACTAAGTCAAAAATGCGTTTAACAGGCCAGGCGCGGTGGCTCACGCCTGTAATCCCAGCACTTTGGGAGGCCGAGGCGGGCGGATCACGAGGTCAGGAGATCGAGACCATTCTGGCTAACATAATGAAACCCCATCTCTACTAAAAATACAAAAAATTAGCCGGGTGAGGTGGCAGGCACCTGTAGTCCCAGTTACTCGGGAGGCTGAGGCAGGAGAATGGCATGAACCCCGGGGGGCGGAGCCTGCAGTGAGCTGAGATGGCGCCACTGTACTCCAGCCTGGGCGACAGCGAGACTCCATCTCAAAAAAAAAAAAGCGTTTAACATGCCTATTCTACTGAACATCATAGCTTAGCCCAGCCCACTTTAAATGTGCTCAGAACATTTTCAGCATGACTCACACCAGAAATCCCAGCTGGGAAGCTGAGGTGGGTGAATTGCTTGAGCCCAGAAGTTCGAGACCAGCCTGGCCAACATGGCGAAACCCCATCTCTACAAAAAATTAGCTGGGCATGGTGGGGTGCACCTGTAGTCCCAGCTACTTGGGAGGTTGAGGCAGGCGTGGATTGATTGATCCCAGATGGTCAAGGCTGCCGTGAGCTCTGATCACACCACTGCACTCCAGCCTGGGTGGCAGAGTGAGACTCTGACCCAATAACAATAAAAAAAATAATACTTTCAGTACAGTATTCAATAAAGTATACAAGATATTCAGTACTTTATTATAAAATAGGATTTGTGTTAGATGATTTCGCCCAGCATCAGGAGAGAGTATAATTGTACCACATATCACCAGCCTGGGAAAAGATCGACTTGACAATGCAGTGAAATGCATTCAGTAGAAGAATCTTGAAGGAATGCATTTCACTGCATTGTAAAGTCGAAAAATTGTTAAGCTGGACTATTGTAAGTCAGGGACTATCTGCATAAGACAGATTTATTGAAAATAAATTCCCTAAAATATCCTTTTCCCTAAAACTAGATTGTCTTCAGGTAATTGATAATCCAGGTGTATTCAGTGATTTCACTCTCAGAACAGTTGTGAGACTTAGAATTGTACTTTGGACTTTAATGTACCGTAATCTTGCCTCCTCCATGGGTGGTGGGTTTTGATAATTAGTCACTTGTCCAGAAAATCTGGATTTTGGGTGAATATATTACTTCATTTGTTTCTAAATTCAGAAAATATTTATTATTTTTTATTGGTGGCAGCAATAGAGACTAATTAGAAAGGACCAGTGCATGGCCGGGCGTGGTGGCTCACGCCTGTAATCCCAGCACTTTGGGAGGCCGAGGCGGGCAGATCACGAGGTCAGGAGATCGAGACCATCCTGGCTAACACAGTGAAACCCCGTCTCTACTGAAAATACAAAAAATTAGCCAGACGTGGTGGCGAGCGCCTGTAGTCCCAGCTACTCGCGAGGCTGAGACAGGAGAATGTCGTGAACCCATGAGGCGGAGCTTGCAGTGAGCCGAGATTGTGCCACTGCACTCCAGAGAGAGACTTCGTCTCAAAAAAAAAAAAAAAAAAAAAAAAAAAAGAAAGAAAGGACGAGTGCAGAAAGAAGACTACTGCAAAGAGGACTAGTTTGGAGGCAGTTGTTCTAATGCAGACACTGAATGCTTCTGTGGGACGAGGAAGAAGTCAATGATGACTCCCAGGTCTTCCTGATGGCTTAGTGGATCTTGTAGCCATGTGGAGAGATAGAGAATCACTGTAGATAATATTCCATTTGAGAATTTGTTATTGAGAAAGGGTCAAATTCTGAAGACCTCAATTTCTATCTATAAATGTTAAGAGGTAAAGTGAGTTTCTTACCTGTAACAAAAGCAATTTCAATGCTAAAAAATCCTGACATTTACTTCAACTTCATTTCAATTAGATATGTTTGTGAAGTTATCTTGTATTTTCTACTTACCACAGAGAATTTTAAAATCTGAGACTTTAAACATAATTTTCCTTATTGAAAATAAATCCCCATAAAATATCCTTTCCCCTAATACTATATTGTTTTCTTTTTAAAATCAAAAAAGGGCCAGGTGTGGTGGCTCGCACCTGTAATCCTACCACTTTGGGAGGCCAAGGCGGGTGGACTGCTTGAGCTCAGGAGTCCGAGACCAGCCTGGGCGACATGGTGAAATTCTGTCTCTACCAAAAATTGGCTGGGCATAGTAGTGCATGCCTGTGGTCCAAGCTACTCGGGCGGCTGAGGTGGGAGGATTGCTTGAACGTGGGATGTGGAAGTTGCAGGGAGCCGAGATGGCACCGCTACGCACCAACCTGAGTGACAGAGTGTGACCCATCTCAAAACAAACAAACAGACAAAACAACAACAACAAAACCAAATAAAAAATTCTTAATATATTGCAAAGTATAAAAAAATATTTTGAAAAGGGATGGCAATGGGTAAATTTTCAAAACCGTTACTTGCTGGAGTACAAAAAATGCTTTTTAATTAAAATGCACAGCATGCAGGTCAAGATTAAGTGGGAGATCTGAATGCAGCATATACATTTTCCATAAAAATAATAACTGTCATTTTCGATGATTCTGACTTCTCATATAGAATGTGTAAAACAGGGACTTCAGTTAGTGATCCACATGATTCATATGTATGGGTTGAGCTGCTTATAGTAACACCATTGCAGGAATGATAGTTGTAATAACATTAGGTAAATTTTTTGGGAGATAAGAAATTTGTAAGGGAGATAATATGTTTGCATATTTAACAACAGTCATAAAAATTGCTCTTTTAGTCCGGGCGCGGTGGCTCACGCCTGTAATCCCAGCACTTTGGGAGGCCAAGGCGTGTGGATCACGAGGTCAGGAGATCGAGACCATTCTGGCTAACACGGTGAAACCCTGTCTCTACTAAAAATACAAAAAATTAGGTGGGCGTGGTGGCACGCACCCGTAGTCCCAGCTACTCCGGAGGCTGAGGCAGGAGAATGGCGTGAACCCAGGAGGCGGAGCTTGCAGTGAGCCGAGATTGCGCCACTGCACTTCAGCCTGGGCGATAGAGCGAGACCTGTCTTAAACAAACAAACAAACAAAATTTGCTCTTTTAATTTTTAATTATTTTTAGGGTAGTTTTTTGTCTCTATGAAGTGGTTGGTTTATATCACTACAAAAATATGATTCTTTTGGAATTGAATATTTTAGCAGGGGGTGGCAGTAGAGCAGGGGCTCTTTATACTAAGGAATATTTCTAAATTCTAAAGTTGTATTTAGCTATGAGGTCTATGAAAACTACTTATGAATAGTTTATCAACTTTATTTTAAAAAATCGTACATAGGAACAGGATAGGGAACATGTTAGTTCTGATTTTAATCATATTGATGTATGGGTTCTTCATGTTTCAAAACAGTAAGCAGGAATTTTTATATGCTGATAAACAGTGATACTCTAGTATTATCCAAGCAACATCTATTAACATGGCATTTTAGATCTAGAATTAAACAAAAAAAGATATAGCTTTGTAAATTTCCCTCTTTTTCAAAAATGATGGTGGGGAGACCAATCTGAAGAGGCTGTAGTGAGAGATGAATGCTCCAAAGTCAGAGAGTAGTGAGAAAGTAGAATAACAATATGTTTATGGGATGAGGTTGGTTTTAATTTGCATATAGTTTTACAAATGAAGACCATTTATAATGTGTAAAGGTCCTTTATTTTTCTTTTTCTGTGATATCTGTTCATGTTTTCTAATTTTCTCTCGAGTGTCTGGTCTTTTTCTTCTTTGATATATACGCTTCTTATATATTTATCTGTGATTTGAATATCAGATATTTTTTCCAGTTTGTAATTTGTGTCTTATCCTTGCTTATGCTATTATTGTTATTTTTGCCAGGTAGTAGTTTCTGATTTTTTAATTAGTTAGATTTATTAATCTTTTATGGCTTTTAGATTTTGAGTCACAGTTAGGCCTTCCCATTCCTTTTACAAATTCCAAGGTAAGGAGAGAATTCATCCATATTTTCTTGGAATGCATTTTTTTGTTTTTGTTTCTGTTTTGCTCTGTCATCCACGTGGGAGTGCAGTGGTGCAATCATGGCTCACTCTGGTTTTGACCTTCTGGGCTCAGCCATCTTCCCACCTCATTTTTTGATTTTTTCTAGAGAGGAGGTCTCATTATGTTGCCCAGGCTGGTATCAAACTCCTGGGCTTAAGCAATCCTCCCGTCTTGGCCTCCCAAAATGCTGGCATTATAGGTGTGAGCCACCATCCCTGGCCTTTGTAATACATTTGTATATTCATATTCTGCATTTAAGTCTTTGGCCCATTTGGAATATTTACTAGCACACAGAATGAGACATAGATTTAACTTTATTTTTTCCAGGTGCTATCCATTTATTCAAGTGTCCATCTTACCCCACTGACTTGAGACGCTGCTTATTTGGGTCTATTTCTGGGCTTTCTATTTAATTCCATTAGCCTATCTATTCCAATGGAAATCCCAAAGTATTAATTATTGAGATTCTGTAGTATTTTTTAATATATAGAAGGTTATTCCTTTCTCACTGATCTTTTAAAAATTGTTCTTCTGGTAAACTTCTTTGTTTACTTTCCCATGTGGACTTTGGAATCATTTTGTCCTATTCCAGAAAATTGCCAATTAGTGTTTTCATTGATAGTGTAATACATTTAAAAATTAGGGGCGCGTGCAGTGGCTCACACCTGTGATCCCAGAACTTTGAGAGGCTGAGGTGGGCAGATAGCTTGAGCTTAGGAGTTTGAGACCAGCCTGGGCAACAAGGCAAAAACCCCGTCTCTGCAAAAAATACAAAAATTAGCCAGACCTGGTGGGTGTGCCTACAGTCCCAGCTATCCAGGAGGCTGAGGTGGGAAGACTGTTTGGGCCCAGGAGGTTGATGCTACAGGGAGGGAGATCTCATTTGAGCCAAAATTGTGCCACTGCCCTCCAGCCTAGGCGACAGAGTGAAACCCTGCCTTTAAATAAATAAATAAATAAAATTAAAACTTAGAGAGAGCATTTACATACATTGACTTTTTCTCTCCAAAAACCTGGTCTGAGTTTCATTTGTTCAAATCTTCTCTTGTGTCCTGCAGGAGTGTTTTAATGTTTTTCGCATGGAAGTTTTGCATTTTTTTTTTTTTTTGAGATGGAATCTCGCTCTGTCGCCCAGGCTGGAGTTCAGTGGTGTGATCTCTGCTTACTGCAACCTCCACCTCCTGGGTTCAAGGGATTCTCCCACCTCAGCCTCCCAAGTAGCTGGGACTACAGGCATGTGCAACCATACCTAGCTAATTTTTTGTATTTTTAGTAGAGATGGGGTTTCACCATGTTGGCCAGGCTGGTCTTGAACTCCTGACCTCAAGTAATTCACCTGCCTCAGCCTCCCAAAGTGCTGGTATTACAGGCGTGAGTCACCGTGCCCAGCCAGTTTTGCATATTTTTTATTAATTACCCCTACACACTTTTCGTTGCAATTATGTGGGTCTTTTTCTTTTTTTATTTTGTAAGAGTATTGTTTATCTGTGTGTTTGTACTACATACACATAATGTGTGTATGCATATATATATATATATATACACAAACAATTTTGGTAAATTAATTTTTTTCCTGCTCCCACACTTAAATTTTTTATTATTTATATATTTTTTAGTTGATATTTTAGGTGTACATATACATGTGAGGATATACATATGTATACCAAAAAATCAACTGAAAAAAATGTATATTTAAAAAATATATATATTTTACTTGATTTATAGGTATATAATCATATAATATAGAAATGACAATTTTACACTTTTTTTTCAATAGTTATATCTTTACTTTCTGTCTTTCTTCTAGTTCCTTTGACTGATACTTTCAGCACCACATTAATTAGTAGGGGAAGAACGAGCAACCCTTTTGTCCTGTTGACCTGAGCAGGAATCCTCCAAATTTCCCTATTAAATTTGAAGCTGGGTTTGAATTTTAAAATTAATTTCTAGTAAGACATTACTACTTTGCTTTATATGAGAAATGGAAAATTTCATCCAACAATAAAATCCCTAAATGTCCAACAATAAGGGATTGGTTAAATCATTATGTTAAATTCATTGAATGTAACAGAGCACTTACAAAATATGTAGTTTTAATCTTTTTGTCATTGAAATAAAACCCAAAGTATATGCAAGTATGCATGGAAAAATATCGAGGAGGATATTCAATAAATGGATTTAGGCCAGGTGCGGTGGGTGGCTTACGCCTGTAATCCCAGCACTTTGGGAGGCCAAGATGGGCAGATTACTTGAGTCCAGGAGTTCAAGACCAACCTGCACAACATGGCAACACTCTGTCTCTACAAAAAATTTTAAAAAGTAGCCAGGTGTGATGGCGCATGCCTGTAGTGCATGCCTCCTACAGGTGGAGGTTGCAGTGGGCTGAGATTGCCCCATGCACTCTAGCCTGGGCAACACAGCAAGACTCTGTCTCAAAAGAAAAGTAAAAAAAAAAAAAAAAAAAGGATCTAAAAGTTATAAGCATATAAACTGGTAATTGATAACATAAATTTCAACTAATTTATAAAATCTAAAAATATCCATAACATTTTAGCATAATTTAAAAATGTTAGAGATTTATGAAAAATTGGCCAGGTGTGGTGGCTCATTCCTGTAATCCCAGTGCTTTGGGAGGCCAAAGCAGGAGGATTGCTTGAGGCAAGGTGTTTGAGACCAGCCTAGGCAACAGAGCAAGACTCTATCTCCACATAAAATAAAAAAAAAATTATCTGGGTGTGGTAGTGTGCTACTCAGGAGGCTGAGGTGGGAGGACTGTTTGACCCTGCAGCTCAAGATTACGGTGAGCTATGCTCACACCACTGCACTCCAGCCTGGGAGACAGACAGATTGTGTCTCTTAAAACAAAACAAAACAAAACAAAAAAAAGAAAAGGAAAGAAAGGAAAGAAATTTACAAAATAAGAACTGTGTTCTTTGTTCTGGATCCCTTTCTGTTATCAATTTTTTTCATAATGAAAAAATAAGCCTCTCCTGTTTAATTATGGAATGACCAGAGGTGTTTATCATGTATTCTTTGCAAAATGACATGAAAATGATAGTGTAGAAAGATGTTTACAAGATATAAGCCACAAGGAAAAAGGGAATAGGAGAAAAGTCTACAACAGATAAGAGATTTCAATAAATTGTAAAAGCCAGAAATTGGACAGAGAAGTGATAACTGGCTTGGCAAAATGGAAGAGAGGCTAACCTCAGCGCTTGGAGGAAACTTAGCACTTGATGGTGCAGAGTACTGTGGAAGGCAGGGGCAGGGCACAGGCTGAAAAAGGAAGATTGCTGTATAATGGTTTACTAGGCTTTTGGACCCCTGGGTCCCTTCTCCACCTCATTCAGGCAGCCTGCACTCATGCCCTCCACCCTAACACTACCACTATCAATGCAATCCCTCTATGAGGTTAGAAGTTTCTTCTCTGGAGAAAGGAGTTTATCCTTTGGTGAAGAGTTCTCATAAACAAAAAGTCTAACCAGAGAGTGGGAAAGAGCCCTTGGAAATAACAAATGTGTTTGAAATAGAAACTTTGGTGGAAGATAAGGTTAAGGAATTATTTTGGTCAAGGATGTCTCAATCTTGGCACAGTTGCCATCTGGTGCTGGAAATTCTTTGTGTGGAAGTTTGCTCTGTGTATTGTATGATGGTTAGCAGCATCCGTGGCTTCTACTTACTAGATGCCAGACTATCCCCCTCTTTCCTGTGGCGACAACCAAGAATATCTCCAGACCTTGCCACGTGTCTCCTGGGGCAGCGGAATCAACCTTCTCCTCCTTCTGCCCTGCTTGAGAACCTCTATCTCAGACAATAGGTAAGAAAGACACAGAGATGATCAATAGGATAAAAGGACAATACATTTAGAGAATAATATAGATGTTCCAATAACCTGCTAACAAGAATTCACAAAAAGAATAGAGAAAATGGAAGGGAGGAAAACAGCAAATAAATAAAAGAAAAAATTTGCAAATGAGATTTTTTGCAAAAAAGACCTATTTGTAAGGTGCATCAATATGACATTTCAGACTACTAGGGAAAATGGAAGATTCTAGAAAGAAAAATAGGTCAGATACAGAGGAGTGGGAACTAGAAAGGCATTAGACATTTCAATGGCAACACTGGAAAAATGCTTTCAAAATACTGACAGAAAATGATTTTCAATCCATCTAAATTATCAGTCAGGAATAAGAGTAGAATGAAGACATTTTCAGACATGTAAGTACTCTAAAAATTTACCGTCTATGTACCTCTTCTGAGTAAGCTACTGGAGTCTGTGATCTGGCAAAATAAAAGAGTAAACTGAAAGTTGTGTGTTTGGGCATTGGAAGATATTATTGATGGGCATTTCATAGATATGTTGAAACATTTGTATCTAAAATTTAGGTTAGATACATTTTTATTTTATTTATTTATTTATTCTTGTAGAGACGTAGTCTTACTAGGTTGCCCTGGCTGGTCTTAAACTCCTGACCTCAAGCAATCCTCCTGCCTTGGCCTCCCAAAGTGTTGGAATTACAGTTGTGAGCCACTGCATCCAACCTTAGCTACATTTCTTTTTCTTTCTTTCTTTTTTTTTTTTTTTTTGAGACGGAGTCTTGCTCTGTTGCCCAGGCTGGAGTGCAGTGGCACGATCTCAGCTCACTGCAACCTCTGCCTCCTGGGTTCAAGCGATTCTCCTGTCTCAGCCTCCCGAGTAGCTGGGATTACATGCGTGCGCCACTACGCCTGTCTACTTTTTGTATTTTTAGTAGATACGGGGTTTCGCCATGTTGGCCAGGCTGGTCTCAACCTCCTAACCTCAGGTGATCTGCCAGCCTAGGCCTCCCAAAGTGCTGGGATTACAGGCATGAACCACCGCACCTGGCCCCTAATTGTTGATTTGAGTGAACATTGTAATATGGTTATGTTGCAAGGAAGCATGAGGGCAAAGTTGTTGTGGTGGTGGGTAAAAGAGCTAAATCCTCCAATACCATAAGATGTCAATAAATAATGTGTAAAACTGAAAATCAAGAAATTCTGTTACAAGGTTATCATTTAGGAGATGAAGAACATGGTAGGGTTGTGTGGAATGTAGGGTGAAGACAGGTGGGGAGAAGCAGGGCAGGGGGCTGATGGCACTCATTGATGTTTTTTGTTATAAGCCTTTAAGAATTATTTGATTTTTCACTTATGTGTGTTACTTTCACTAAAAATAAAAATGCAAACAAAACAATACACATACATTGTAGAAAAGATATCACATATAATAAAATGCGCAAAAAGAACATAAAAATTTGTCCAGAATCTCATCCATCCAGAAAACTGAGTGTGCCTGTAGTCTCAGCTATTTAAGAGGCTAAATGGGGAGGATTGTTTCTATATTTTACGGGCTGCCTGCATAGATGCCTGGGAGTTAGAGGCTGTCATGTGATGTGGTATCTGTGACTGGCCACTGTACTCCTGTACCCCAGCATGGGCAGCATAGCAGAAGGGTCTTAAAAAAAAAAAGTCTCACCCACCCAGAGATAACTACTGGTAATATCTTGAAATAGTTTCATCTGAAAACAAACGAAAGTACTTTTAAAAAAACCTTTTGGTTTGTTTGTTTGTTTGTTTGTTTAGAGACAGGGTCTCACTCTGTTACCCAGGCTGGAGTGCAGTGGTGCAATATCAGCTCACTGCAGCCTCCAACTCCTGGTCTCAAGCAATCCTCCTGCCTCAGTCTCCCAAAGCACTTGGGATTATAGACATAAGCCAGTGTGCCTGGTGAAAGTATTTTTAAACACTTATAAAACTTTACAAACACTCTTAATACACTGAAACTACCAACACATGAAAAAGTAGTGCTTGGGGTTATTCATTTTTTAGTAACTCAACCTTTCTGATCAAAATGTTTGGCGTCATTTAGTTTGTATCTTCACTAACAGAGCAGAGTGGAGAATTAAGGCAACTTCTCAAAATATTTTTGCTTTAATTATAATATTTAGAAAAAAACAGCTTTTGGTCTTAGTTTTTCAAACAATTGGTTCTATTCAGAAGATTAAGAATTGTGGAAAATAAATTCATCAGGAAAACTTACTTCATTTAAAACAGTTTTTGGCTGGGCATGGTAGCCTGTAATCCCAGCACTTTGGGAAGTCGAGGTGGGTGGATCACTTGAGGTCAGCAGTTCGGGACCAGCCTAGCCAACATGGTGAAACTGCGTCTCTACTAGAAATACAAAAATTAGCCAAGCATGGTGGTGCGTGCCTGTAATCCCAGCTATTCGGGAGGCTGAAGCACGAGATCTGAAACTGGAAGGCGGAGGTTGCAGTGAGCCGAGATGGCACCACTGCACTCCAGCCTGGGCAACAGAGCAAGACCCTGTCTCAAAGAAAAAAAAAGAGTTTTTGTATTTGTTTCCCATTTCAAGTGTGGATAAATACTTTCATTTCTCTGATCTGTTTGCTTGAACTGTTTCAGTGAATAACAATATAAAAAGTGCAATTCAGTCTTTATACATCCCATTTAAAATGCAGAAAAACTTCATATGGTAAATACAGAATTCTAAGAAAGTATCCTTGGAAAGGGAATATTGGTGAAACAATTAATAATAAAGATTTAATGAACTGGAGATATATGTGTATGTATATATATATATACATATATATATAATATGTTTGTTTTTGAGACAGAGTTTCGCTCTTGTTGCCCAGGATGGAGTGCTATGGTGCGATCTCAGCTCACCACAACCTCTGCCTCTCGGGTTCAAGCGATTTTCCTACCTCAGCCTCTCGAGTAGCTGAGATTATAGGCAAGCACCACCATGCCTGGCTAATTTTTTATATTTTTAGTAGAGACGGGGTTTCTCCATGTTGGTCAGGCTGGTCTCGAACTCCCAACCTCAGGTGATCTGCCCGCCTCAGCCTCCCAAAGTGCTGGGATTACAGGCGTGAGCCACTGCACCCAGCCATGAACTGTATATTTTTAAAGAGATTAAGCTACTCTGAATTTTTCAGGAAAAAATACAGTTGATGTATTCTTCTACCTCCTAAGGTCACTGAGTTTTAATTAGCTTAAAACTTGCAACATTCAACTACTATTTACTGAATTCCTCTCATAGCTCAGGCCTTGTCCTTGATATATTAACTTACATGTTCTGTACAATCTCAAAAACAATCTTACAGATTTCATGATGCATTTGTAGAGGCCTAATATGAAGGAATATAGTGGGACATAGAGTATAGCGGATTTCTGTGGGTTTACCTGGCCTTGGTTACTGCTGTTGGTGTTAGAGAATTATGCATATCAAAGATAATGATGGTGCATTTATCAGGAAAGAACAGAGCTACTATCGGCCACCAGAGACTAGCATGGGAGAGTTTCTGTAGGAGGTAGTGTTGATACAGAGTCTTGAGAGGACACTGTGAAATTGGTATTTTCTGGGCTGACTTCACAGATGTTCACATATAACCATCCTGCCCACAGAGAGTTATGAAATAGCTATGTGAGTGCACAAGGTAGCTATTGCACAAACCAAAGTTGTCAGGTACTGCACATATTGTGAAGGAACTATGATGGGACACCGTGTGGTTCAAAGAGCACTGGTGCCCTGGTACGTCCTGAGAATCTTGGGGAGAAAAAGGGGAACACGCATTTGGGGGCCTGAAGGATCTTTCTCTCTGCTTGACTGCAGGGCAGGTTTCTGTCCCTCCCTGTTCCGTGGTATAGATTTTGTCTTTTCCACATCAGTCCAGGTCTTCAGAGTCACTATGAATTATTATTCCCATTTTATGGATGAAGAAATTGAGCCTTAGTGAGGTTCAGTTAGCTAAAGACACACAACTCTAACAAACTGACAGAATTCCAGGTTCTGATTTAAATTCTATTGCCCTCTCTTGAAAATAAACATGGACAGCTTATATGAGCTTTTGTGTATATATTTTCTGGTCTAAATCTGCGGCAGATATGTGTGTCTTTCAGTGCATGTATATAGTAGATCAAATATGTTAGCTTTATTGACATTTCTTAGAAATAAATATCCTGTTATCAATGATAGTGTTTACAAATTATTTATTTAGAACTTACCTCTTTTCAAGAAAAGGCCTTGTGATTGCTTTCTGCGAATTATAATGCATGAATATACCTCTTTATTATTTTGTTTTGTTTCAGACAATTATCTCTGGTTGATTCAGATCACTTGGAGGCTTTTGAGGCTGTATATAACGGGTGAGAACATCTATTTAATGTCAAACTTTATCTACTAGGCAACTTGGAATTCTCAGCCAGCACCAAATATTCAAATCCAACTTCCACACCCCGACAACAGAGGGGTTCCGGGTGTAGGTGGAGTGCTGGTGCACCCATGAGGGTGTTTTTCAGGAATTCCGGAGGTGGTGCTGGAGAGAACACGCTTCTTCTTCACGCGCCCCCTACCAGTTTGGTATGCACCTGCAGCCCCAAAGAAGAACTGGCGGGACTCGAGTGTGGCCGTGTCAGACGTGGCAAGAAAAACCAGCAGTTGCCTTTTCATCTCTTTTCTGATGATCTAACCATGAAGTCCCCAGTATTTGAGCATTTAAGGCAGAATGTAAATTCATCATTTAAGAAGATTTTTTGTTATGTGGCTAGCCCAGGTACTGACCGCTGCGGGGGCGGGCTCACACAGTTCCCCCCGTGGCAAGTTTTGTGACTTGCTTTGGAAAACCCGGGAACTGCACCCTCTGCCCTTGGCAAGGTGTGAGCTTCCAGGATCTCTCCGCTGCGACTTCGGGTGTTAGGGTTTTTGGGCTCTTTCCGAGACCCAAGTTCCAGCACAAGAAGGTCTGCTCTGCGGCCGGCCTCGGGGCCCCGCCCACTTTGGCCAGGGTCGGAGCCGCCCGGAGCGGGAGCAGGAGCCCGAGCGGCCGCGGCCCCTTTAAGGAGCCGCTCTGCGGTAACCCGAGCCCGCAGTCCGGGCGGGCGCGACGGCCGCGGCGGTAGCTGGAGCCTCCGCGACTGCACCTCCAAGCGGCCCGGAACCCGCGGCTTCCCTGGCTCCCGCGAGCATCTCACCGGGCGGCACTGGCCAGCGCCAGCCCTCGGGCCGGCCCGGATGACCAAACGCCTGTAGACACCCGCCGCCCTCTCCCGGCTCGGCGCAGCCGCCGCCCGCGCGCGACTCGCCCCGGGACCCGGCACAGGTGACGCTGTTTGGAGGGGGGGTTGGGGAGGAAGGCGGGCTTGCCTCTCCCCGCGGCTCCCCCGCGCCGGCCGCCAAGCGCAGCCCGCGGAGAGGGGCGCCGCGGCTTCCCGCCCCTGGCCTAGCGCGGCCGAGGGCTCCTGCGCCTGGAGGCTGGGTGGGCGTCCGGCGCGCGGAAGGCGGCCCGGGGTTTCCGGGCGGGCTCCGGCAGGTGTGTGCGGCAGGCTCAGCATCGTCCCCGCCCGGCGGGCCACGGCGTCGCTCCGGGAGCAGATGGTGTCCCGGGGCTCGCGGCCCCCGCGCCGCCCGGGCACCACGCATTCCTCTCGCGTTTCTCGGGCTGCACGATTCGGGCTGCCCTGTCTGCCTGGCGGTGCCTTTCGGGTCTGAGCTTAAAGCGGGTGGGTGCAAACCTTTGGGCATCCAGGGAGAGCTTTCTTGTTAGAGCCCACACACAATCAGGCGCATCAAGTGGGTAAGTCCCCCTCCCCCGCCGCCACCTTCTGAAACAAGTAGCTCTTATTTACCCTTGCAGTTCTCAAGTGGGTCCCATTTTTAGCCACCGAGTGCTGAAAAGTCTAGTGGGAAGGGACCAGGCGGAGAGTCGGAGGGAGAAATTGGTTTCTATTTCCATCTCTACCACTGTAACCCCTAAGTGCCTCGGTTTACCCAGCCATGAAATGGGATTCGTAATGCCAGCAGTTTCCTACCCCTCCAAGACGGCAGAAAAACCTCTGTGAAAACACTTTGAGTCTAAGTTCATTTAAGAGTCACTGTTGCTGGTCTGTATATTTTTAATTGTACTCACATTTGAGTGTTAATGTGGTGCACACTTTTATATGAAATTATGAAATTTACTTTAAAGACTGATCTTGGATAATGTTTAATCCAAATACCAGTTTGGAGAAGATGGAAAAGTTTGTGTGGACGTTAGGAATTGATGTGTGAAATAGGAAAAAAAGATTTAATAAAATCTTTACGCAGTCATAAATGGAGTTGAGAAAAATGGACCTTGGATTGTGGTGTTTTAAGTGAGTTACTCCCATGCCAGCACATGGTGTGGATTGAAATGTAGCTTCATCTTTGTGTAGCCGATTAAGGTAATAAGTTAGAGAATCCCAGCTCCCTTTTAAGTGTGCTATATATGAGGAATTTTTATCCTTGCTTATCTTTTCCTTAAATTGGGTGAAACGAAATTAGAAAAGTTTATTCCCGCCATGTTAGAAAATATGAAAGAATGGGTGAAGAACCATGGATTTTAGTTTATTTGCCACGCCCCTCCTGTGCCGTCTGATAACCCAGAGAATATTTTGAGGGTGCTTCTATTTTTTTCTACGCCTGCAACTCCTTTTGTCCCATTACCTCCCTCTGGAGTTTGAATCTTTACTGTCCTCATCCTTGAGATGAATTTTATCTGTTTAGGCTGGATGCCTCTGACCCAGCTGCCCAATCAGTCATTATTTATTTACAGTATTAGATTTCCATTTATATTCATTTCACTCTAAGCCTTCTTTACCCTGGTGGAAAGAATAATGGGTCTTTGCTGCTAATGCTTTATACTTGGAGGTGACTAAGAATGGCATGCTCAGGGTGCTGAGACTAATGCAAACCCTAGGGAAGCTAGGTCTTCACTGGAGTCTTCTGAATAGGTCCTGGAGTACAGATGCAAGAGTTGGCCTGTCTTTTCCTTGATTTTCTGAAATCTCCACTGGGTAAATTCATCTGATTGCCAAGGGAAGTCTTGTGAGCAGGGAGCTATCAGAAATCTGTGTTAGACTGATTAAGAGCCTTCCCTGCAAAAGAGTGGGGAGAAAGAAGTAGTGGCTTTGTAGGTGTTGGAGAGTCCTCCCTGTAACCAGATAACTAGTAAAGGATCCCTAGATTCCCAATTGAGAAATGGGAAAGGGTTGGGTTTCAAAAGGGAAGTGGCACAGCTTCTAGGCAGGTTTGGGAATGTACCTGAGGTTTGATGGGCCCTTCTCCCTCTTTCTCTTTGAGAGTGTTTCTGGCTCCTCAGAGTCAAGCACAGCTGTCTTAACAGTTTTCAGACCTGTTTACTCTCCTCCTTGGGAGGCCCAGCCTTCATGTTCCTCTCTCAAAGCTGGCCTTACATGTTTTAGAGGAAAACGGGCAGTTTAGTTTGTAAGAAACTCTTTAGACCTCGGTGTCTCTCCCCACCCTTCTTTCCAAATTAGTCCCACGTCCTACAGATGAAGGATTCGTTTAGGCTTCAATATCTCAAACTGGGATACTCAGTTTGGCTGAGAAGAGTAAACTGAACAGTCTACACTAAGATATGAAAAGCTAGCTTTTCTGTTGAGGAAGATAATGAATTAATTGTCTGGGTGAGAATTGTGGGCATTTGGACAAAGGAGGGCCAGACTGGGGGTGGAGTTGTGCTGGACAACTTGTGCCCTCGTCCTTGAGAGAGGAAAGGATACCACCAAACTAGTGCAGTCACCTTGTTGTGCTTTTTCTTCTTCCATTTGCCTTGAGAGAAGAAGAAGATAGCAGTATGGAGGTGGAGTCACCATCTGTTCTCAAGGATGGGAAACAGACTTTAACTGAACATTAGGAATGAGCTGTATTCACCTGGCATTGGTATCAGGCGCTGGATGGATTACACCAGAGAATACATTACATCAGGAAAGTAAGGCTAATTTTGTAAGAAAGTCTAGGTATTTCCAGAGTGACTTTGGTGGTATTTTTTCTTGTTGAGGATGAAAGGTTGCACACAAAGAAATGGAGGCCTACTGCTCTGAGGCTTGTTATTCCTGGTGAGACAGTTGGATGTGGTGCAAGCAGATCCCAGACCTGATCAGGCAGGATAAGGCAGGAATAGCAAAAGGTGTTTCTTTGTTCAGAACATTGGTCTGTTCACGGAGAAGGCAATCCTGTGGATATATAAGAAGGAGCTTCTGAACCGGTGTAAAAGGCCAAAGCTTTTGAAAACAGCCAACGAAGAAGACACGTGGAAGGCTGTTGAGAGCTTGAGCCAGCACGGGAGGAAGGGAATCCCGGACAATGGGACCAATATCATGGGTGGAGTTTGACTAGGTGGACAAAGGCTTCTCTAAAGCAGTGTTTCAAACATTTTCAGACTACAACAGTACAAAATGCATTTTTACACTGAGACCCAGGGCATAGCAAGTATATGTGTATGTGAAACTAGTTTCTATTTCTATTGTATTTCTGTTTCTAGTCTGTGTTCTTAAAAACTCATAACGTGTTAGTGGATCACAGTCCACTGTATGGAAACCACTTGTTCAATGGGTAGAAAAACAGGGTGCAGTGCAGCAGACTGGGCGGGGGGGTGGATTGGAGATACTGGAGGAGGTGTGGGGAGCATAGAATTGATTGAGCACTACCTGGACCCCTGTCGGTGGGAGAGAAGGAAGTGTAGAGACTCATCTTGTGTCTGATAGGTGCAGAACTCACATAGATGAAATGATGGAACAGATGCAGAAGAGGGGACTTTCCACCAGTTCTACTCACTTCAAAGCAAAATGATTGGCTTTAAGGAAGAGGAAATGTGCAAGGAGTGAACTTGGATATGTAAGCAGATTTCTTTAGAGCAGTAAGATTTTCCTCTGTAGGCTTAATGAGGAGGCAAAAGGACCCAGAACAAATTGGCTGATGAATTTAGGTCATGTCCACTTTCATGGCTGGATAGGGAGCAGAGGGGCTTGTAGTGCGGGGAGGGTGAGTAGGAGGCTCACACCTCCCCTTACAGTTTTGAGAAGTTTGAGCAGAAGCAGCGGATGGAATGTGTTTTGAAACCCCATTTGCTGATCAAACTCGTTAGGAAGTTGGCTGCTTGCCTCACAGAGAATTTGAAAAGTATTCTTTTTTTGTTTTTGAGACAGGGTCTCGCTTTGTCAATCAGGCTGGAGTGTAGTGGCACGGTCTTGGCCCACTGCAACTTCTGCCTCCCGGCTTCAAGTGATTCTCCTGCCTCACCCTCCCAAGTAGCTGGGATTACAGGCACCCGCCACCACCCCGGGCTAATTTTGTGTTTTTGGTGGAGACAGGGTTTCACCATGTTGGCCAGGCTGGTCTCAACTCCTGGCCTCAAGTGATCCGCCCAACTCAGCCTCCCAAAATGTTGGGATTACAGGCGTGAGCCACCGTGCTCAGCCTGAAAAGTATTCTTATCACATTTTATAAAAGGGCTAGACTGTCAGGACTTCCTTAGAAGTATAGATCTGTGATCAAATTCCAATCATCATTTATAGCCTTTGGGGGTCGGTCATCTAAACAGCTTCTTGGAGAAACTGATGAGGCAACCAGCAATTGTGAGTTAATTCCGGTATTTGCCCTGGAGTTAATCAAGGGCAGAGTCTATCTGTTGGCTTTTGATTTCCTTTTCATGACTATCAACATCTGGCTACAACACTGAACACTCCTAGCAGCAAGAAAAGCCTGGAGGAAAAGTACACAGGTGGCTGGCGCGGTGGCTGACGCCTATAATCCCAGCATGGAGGTGGGCAGATCACCTGAGGTGAAGAGTTTGAGACCAGTCTGGCCCACCCACATGGTGAAACCCCGTCTCTACTGAAAAAAATACAAAAATTAGCCAGACATGGTGGCATGTGCCTGTAGTCCCAGCTATTCGGGAGGCTGAGGCCAGAGAATCGCTTGAACCTGGGCGCAGAGGTTGTAGTGAGCCGAGATTGTGCCACCGCACTCCAACCTGGGCAATAGAGTGGGACTCTGTCTAAAACAAAACAAACAAAACAAAGGTACACAGGTATCAGAGTTCACCCCAGCAGTTGCTTAGTGACTGCTTGCTTTTATCATTGATATTCCGACCTAGTTGGAGCCTGCCCTTGACCTGACCTTGCCTTATCAGATTTTCTTACCTTAGTTGATGTTTTCAGTGTTTGACTTCACCCTTCCTCAGCTGTCTGGTATTTATCTAATGCTTTCAACTCTGGTTTCTCTGTTATCTCTGACAACTCTCCCCCCATCCCCCACCAACTGCCTTGTGGTGTCCACCTGACTCCATGGAGCTCAATTCTGGGTCCTGGCTTGTGCCATGTTACTATTCATTGAATTCTGCCATGGCAAACCGTAGGAAAAACTGCACATTGATGAGTTTATGCATTTATTAATTTAACTTTAAAATTTTGGGGACCTGGAGAAACTTTCTTGGTCAAATTAATGTTAATTAGGTTTCTCCAAATAGGCTTAAAAAATCTTTGAAAATTAAACTTCTCTCTATATTTGTATTTAGTGGAATGGGAGGAAGAAGGAATTTTCATTTGATGAAAAATTTTGAAAAATTTAAAAGTTCTTTTTATAAAGTGTTACTTTAGGGAAATGTTTTTTTTGTTTGTTTGTTTTTTTTTTAAAAAAAAAAAAGAGAAATAGGGTCTCACTGTGTTGCCCCAGGCTGGTCTTGAACTCCCGGGCTTAAGTGATTCTCCTGCCTTGGTATCCCAAAGTGCTGGGATTACAGGCCTGAGCCACTGCGCCTAATCCGGGACATGATTCTTAAAACTAGTCTTGCTCAATTAACATGTTTTGCTCCATTACATGTAAAAATATTGAGACAGTTAGGAATTTAATTAAATGCTTTATAATTTGTTACGTGTAAGGACTTATAAAGACTACAGCTTTGTTTAGAATGAGGTTTCCTTCCCTTTTCATATTTTTTAAACCTGTGTGAGTGCTCCCAAACAGATCAATTTCTTACACACCCTATGGAAAAGTGGAGGAATCCAGGGCAACATGAGGATGAAAGGGTGAGGCCAAGAGGAAGGCTTGATCACCTGGAGCCAGAAGAAGGAACCAAACCTTTAAGACATGTTTAGCATTTTGAAGATGTGAGAACACTTTATAGCCACAGGCCTCTAAATGTTTAGTGTTTTTTTTTTAATTGCAAAAGTAAAACTAGCTCATTACAAAAAAATTATAAACAATCAATATTTAAGAGAATGAAAATTCACCTCTGCTTCCTCTTCCAGCTCCCACCCTGGCTAGTGTCACTCCTAAACACACCTAGTTATCAGTTTTGGGGGTAAGGCCCTCCAGACGTTTTCTCTACAAATGGCAAAATGTGCCCAGAGTTATTTAGTTATGAAAAATTTATTATTTTGCAGCTTGCTTCTTTTATCACCTTTTTCATTTAAATGTCAATAACGTGATAGTATACATATAACCATATTTCTATTGGTGGACCTTGAAATTACTTCTGATAATGTTTTGATAAACACTCTTGTAAATATTGTATATCTTTTCAAACTTGTGCGAATTTTTGTGGGTAAAAGACCAATTCATTGGTATACTGCTTATTTTATAATTCAGGTAACACAGTGTTATCAACATTTACATCTTCTGCTATGCAATTCCCCAAATATTCACTCAGCAGTGAAAGCACAGCGGTAGATGTTATGGGGATTTCAAGGTGGGGCAATGCATCCTCCTTACCTACAAGAGGTCACTGTCTGATAGGGGGATTAGGCATGCACATTGACTATAGTATCTTTAGTTTTATTTATATTCCCCTTTGTTTCAAACAGGATTTGGAATTTTTTACAAAGATGCATATGATATGACAAGATAAAGTATATTTAGTATAAAGAAGGAAAAGAAGATGGAAGTATAAGTGAGGCTGGTTAGTGTATTTTGAAGTCCTATTCTTTCCTTACTAAAAGTTCTGGCTATAAGCTTTCCAGCAGCAAAGAGAAGAGGCAAATGATCTATAACAAGCTTCAGGGTGCCCAGAAGAAAAACCAAATTAGAGAAGCACACCTATTCCTGATTCCAGGAGGTGAGAAAAAATTTCTTCTTTGGGTTTTCATTAAGAAAACACTATATTTGCAATGGCCAGCATCCTGAACAACCTTCCCAGTATCTTACAGTAAAACCTAGTGACTTTGCTTTACGATGCCACCTCATATCATGTTGCTCAGTGCTAGCCAGGGGTATCATGCCATGGCACTGCTCAGTGAAAGATCAATAGGGTGAGGTGTAGGTTCATGGGTTTAATCCAGAAATAGCTTTAAGAAGACCTAAAGGGACACATGAGCAATGAAAAATAGCAATGTGATCTTGTTTCTGGATAATTTTTCCACAAAGTAGTATAGAATATACAATTTTAGTGGATTGCTATGAGTAAAACCTACAGAATACTAGGCCTGTAACTTTTGAAATCAGAAATGAGGAAGTTTTAGATGGCATTAACTTA
Organism: Pongo pygmaeus; assembly: GCF_028885625.2. Lineage (NCBI taxonomy): Eukaryota > Metazoa > Chordata > Mammalia > Primates > Hominidae > Pongo > Pongo pygmaeus. Next base: position 134,970,638 of record NC_072373.2, on the reverse strand, counting down.
ATAGAACTATAGCAATGGCTGGGCAAAATATTTTTCTAAAAAAAACAAAACAACAAACACCACCACCCTGTACTTGGTCCACACAACAAGGATGGTACTTAATCAATCCCATAAATTAGAAAGGATTAGAGCCATCATGCTAAGAAGTCTTGATAGCATCTTCAAGATTAAACTTGTTAATAGGTTATACGGTGTGAGAATGTCACCAGGGTTTAGAGGTCTACCAGGTGGGTCAGCTTGACCCTGTTTCATAAAGCCAGGAAGAATTCACTTCCCATGAGTTATCTGGATCTGAGCTTCCATGACCACATTCACCAAATTCTTGCCTTGGGAATGTTGCCCTAAAACAATTCTTCATTATCAAGTCTGTGGGCCAAACTTAGGTTTTTTTATGTCACTTACTACACCTGAATTTAAACATGAGGTTGAGGCTACCTGAAGTTTGTGATGTGATGAAGGCACATCTGATTCGTTTTGCACATCACCTTACTAAGCTGTGAAGTAGTTCAAGGAAACATGTCACCATATCTAGATTTTTTGACTATCTGGCAGTATCGAACCTGAATCAGGTAGATAAGTATCATGTTTATTGGGAAACAGTGCAGTTGGGACCAGTTTTAGGCAATGGCAATCTTATGGGAAGAGCTTAGAAAAGAAACCACTGTCAAAGTAGCTCGAGTAGAATTTTTATTTTTTAAGACTAGTCAAGAGAAGGAGGGAAAGAGTAGACTAAGGAGTTCCATTTGTAACTGTGAACAATCAATGGAGACAACTCACTACCTTCAGACTAGCCCTCGGGTAGAGTGGACCTTAGGTAACAAGATAAAAGGCCACCTAGAGAATTTAGAAACTCCTTGGCTGTCTTCTCATTTTGGCCACCAAATTATCCAGTCAGATCATAGGCATAAACAAGCTGCAGGGCCCTTAGGCCAAGGGTTAAATCAAGAGGGAAATGATCACATTCCTTCAAATATACAATATAATATTCCTGTATAATTTGGCATGATTGGAGAAATATTGAATAGGTGTAACATTTCTTGGTTAAGAAAGGGCTGGTATCCTGGCCATGGTGGCTCAGACCTGCAATCCCAGCACTTTGGGAGGCTGAGGCAGGAGGGTCACTTGAGTTCAGTAGTTTGAGACCAGCCTGAACAACATAATGAGACCCAATCTCTATTAAAAAAAAAAAAAAGGAAAAGAGGCCAGGTGCAGTGGCTCATGCCTCTAATCCTAGCACTTTGAGAGTCCGAGGCAGGAGGATCACTTGTGTTAAGTAGTTTGAGACCAGCCTGGACAACATAGCGAGACCCCATCACTATTTAAAAAAAAAAAAAAAAAAGGCCAAGCGCAGTGGCTCATGCCTCTAATCTGAGCACTTTGGGAGGCCGAGGTGGGTGGATCACTTGAGGTCAGGAGTTCAAGACCAGCCTGGCCAACATGGCAAAACCCCATCTCCACCAAAAAATACAAAAATTAGCCAGGCATGGTGGTGCATGCCTGTAGTTCCAGCTGCTTGGGAGGCTGAGGCAGGAGAGTTGCTTGAACTCGGGAGGCAGAGGTTGCAGTGAGCCGAGATTGCTCCACTGCACTCCAGCCTAGGTGACAGAATGAGACTCTGTCTCAGAAAAAAAAAAAAAAAAAAAAAAAAAAAAGACTGGTAATATCAAGAACTATTCTTTATTGAGTGGTCTTTTAATCTGTTGCCAAATAAACCATCCCTAGACCCTAGTAGCTTGAAACAGTGATTTATTATTTCCTGTGATTCTGGGGGTTGGCTAGGTAGTTACTGTGTTGGTTACAGGTTCACTCAAGTGGGTGCCTTCAACTAGAGGGTTAGCTGGGCTGAAGGATCCAAGATGGTTTGCCAGCATGGCTGGTAGTTGATACTAAGTGTTGGCTGTCAGCTGGGCAACCTCAGTTTTCTCATTGTGGCCTCTATCTACCATCCTCTGGTAGACTAGACAGGCTCCTGAGATGTGATGGTCTTAGGGCAATTTTCCGAGATAGTGTTTTTTAAGTCCTACCTAGGCTCTAGAACCCTCAAAGCCTCTCTTCTGTTGTATTCTCTTTGTCAGCAGTTGGCAAGGCCAGCCCAGGTTCACAGGGCAGAGACATAGACTCCACCTCAGGACTGGGGGACTGGAGTGGCAGTGTCATTGTTGCAAAGGAATTTATGGCCACTAAATGGTTTACCACAGGTGACTACATGTACCAGGAACTGTGCTTGGTGCATTTAACAGACTATCTCACTTAAGCCACATAACTGTCTTGCCATTAGACATTCTCATCCCCATTTTAAAGAACCTGCAGGTCACAGAGGTTGTGTTGTTCTTGCCTAAGTCTACTTGATAAGTATTGGAACTAGGCTTTGATTCTAGGTATCTCTCTAGCTGAGCGGAATTCATCTTAAGAACCCAACAAGTGGGAGAAATAAGCTAACTTGTTCTTCAGCCCCTCTAACTCATTTAATACCACTTCATTTCCTGTGGGGAACAGGCACAAGAAGAAAAAAAGAAGGCAGCAGGCAAAGCCCTACCTTAGCCACTTCCCTTATCCTAAGGACTTTCCAGGGTAATGAGATCCATGATTTGGAGGTGAGAAGAACTTCCCTGACTCCATGGGTTCTGACTTCCTAGGTAGCTTGGCGGGTGACTGAGTGATCCCTTTAAAAAAAGAACAAAATATATTTGGGGAAAATCATGCTTTGTCCAAGTTTTCCTTGAGTTCACAGAGTTGGCAAAAAGCCAAGAGATGTTCCAAGCCAAGAGCTCCTTTTGTGATCCCTCCAGGAAGGGAAGAGCAGTGATATGGAAATAAGTACATTAGATGCCAGGTGGAAAAGGCAGTCTGTAGAACCTCTCTCTTTTTTCCCAAGAGTCTCCACAGACAGTAGAGAGCCACCTGGTCTCTGCTTCAGCTTCAGGGACTCTTCCTAGCATAGACTTCTTCCAAGGCTGGAGTCCAGTGTTTTGTTTGAAATGTTGATTTCCTTGAAGGTGGGCTCTCAAGTTGTATAAACTTCAAAACCTTTACTTTTTATTTGTGCCAGCTACTATATTAATTTGACCTCCCAATTGCTATTGTCTCCTGGCTGAAGGCATTCTGATTTATCCAAAATCCAATGGCTGTAATTGTAACTCATAGGTTTAAAAACAAAGACTTCTTTATAAAAGTTTTAAGTGAGCCTGTAGTCCCAGATACTAGGGAGGCTGAGGCAAGAGAATTGCTTGAACCTGGCAAATGGAGCTTGTAGTGAGCCGAGATGGTGCCACTTTCCTCTAGCCTGGGCGAAAGAGCAACACTGTATCTCCAAAAAAAAAGTTTTCAGTGGAGTGAGATGCTAGGGAGCAACACTTGTCACGTAAATCACATGTGTACTCTGAGGCATAAGGCCTAGAAAATGACCTGAATTTCCTAAGGGTAGAATTCTTCAATAAGTTCGGAGTTGAGAAGCAGAGGAGCTGAAGGGAGAGATGGAGAAGGCCTTTTTCTTTTTGGCTTCATTCTGCTTGTTAAGCATTGTAAAAACAAACCCCAAGTAAAGGAATAAATGTAAATGAAATAAAAAATTTAAAATAAGACAAAAGATAAAAAGTTGATGCAAAATAGATGAATTATATCAGATTTAATTTAAAGTTAAAAGCTAGAACATGTAAATGTAAGCTAGGAAAATAGGAATAAAAGTTTTGTTAAAATCCAGTTAAAATTACTGTACCTATAATGGAAGGGAGAACTAGTTAGGTGTTGTGGATACCAGTGGGAGAAATGATTTCTTGGAAGAGCAGGAATTTTCAGGGAGGGGTTAAAGAGGTGGGATAGCCTCCTACACTTGCTGTGTCAGAATATCTTGGTGTAGGGACTTTAGGTTGTGTGAAAAATCTATATCAACAGAACTCTTTTGCTTTCACAAAACAAACTGTAGAAAGACTACAAAGTCTCTACTTGTAGGAATAAGCAGAATTGTATGTGTGTGTGTGGTGGGGGTGGCAGGGGAGCCTGGGATATGAACATTTTAAAGGCACTTAATTGGATCAGAGAAAGATTCCTCGAAGGTATTTAGTATAGGATGTACAAGGAAAGATAGGATTATGACAGGTAAAGAAAAGTCTTAGATTAAAGAAATGTGTAGCAGAGTTGTGACTCAACTGTCAGAGCGGTTTTCTAAGCTTTGGTAGCAAGGTGGGGCCACCTCCAGCCTTTGAGTATGGATACTTAGTTTAGAGAACAGGGGTTAGCCTCCTTCCTAATCTAATGTACTGTGGTTGTAATTATTATATACAATTATGAGAAAAATAAAGGTGTATTAGAAATGTGTGAAAAGTTAAGCTTAAATATTTTGTCCTTTGTTATAATCAAAACAATCTGTAATCCAAAAAGATTGTTTCAAGGAGGTGTCAGTTGCCAGGGTCTGTAGCAGGCAGAATTGATCAGTTTCTCTTTAACTTGAACTCTGTTATGTACTCTTGGAGGAGTCAGGGCTGAAGAAATAGGAAATAGAGAATAAAAATATAAAGGATACCCTTTTTCAGAGTTCAGTATTTTAGTCGACAGAGAGGAACCATAGAGAAATCTCTTCTATAGTCATGAGCAATGCTTTGTTAAACCTTAAGTAATATCATTTGTCTTTGAAAGGAAGAGTAACAGGCCAGGCGCGGTGGCTCACGCCTGTAATTCCAGCACTTTGGGAGGCCAAGGCCAGTGGATCACCTGAGGTCAGGAGTTCGAGACCAACCTGACCAACATGGTGAAACCCTGCCTCTACTAAAAATACAAAAATCAGCCGGGTGTGATGGTGGGCGCCTGTAATCCCAGCTACTCAGGAGGCTGAGACACGAGAATAGCTTGAACCTAGGAGGCAGAGGTTGCAGTGAACCGAGATCGTGCCATTGCACTCCAGCCTGGGCAACAGAGTGAGATTCTGTCTCAAGAAAGGGAGTGTAACTTAATTATATGAACATAGAGCTTCTTCACCTTCCCTAGCTTGGTCTTCTTTTCCTCCCATTTGGTTCAATTTAAAAAGCAGTACCATGAGTATTAGAGAATTTATAGAAATTGGGTTGACTTTTATGCAAGCTGGCTTCCTGTAGACTTTTGCACTCATGATAATGGTTCTTCAACTTGATGCTCAGAAAAGAAAAAGAGGTGGAACATTTTCTTCATCTTATCCTCCTAAGTCTTTTTCCCTATATGTCTCTTCACATACAATTAAACAACAAAAAGCAAAAACTATAACTGCAGTTAGCTGAGAGCTTTATATACATTCTTGTAGATGCTTAACAATTTTTACATGATTGAAAAGTCAAAATTGAGTAGTTGACATTCTTTTTCTTTATTTTATTTATTTAATTTATTTTTTTTTGAGACGGAATCTTGCTCTGTTGCCAGGCTGGAGTTCAGTGGTTCTATCTCGGCTCACTGCAACCTACGCCTCCTGGGTTCAAGCGATTCTCCTGTCTCAGCCTTCCGAGCAGCTGGGACTACAGGCACGTGCCTCCATACCCAGCTAATTTTTTGTATTTTTGGTAGAGACGGGGTTTTACCATATTGGCCAGGCTGGTTTCGAACTCCTGATGTTGTGATCCACCGGCCTCGGCCTCCCAAAGTGCTGAGATTACAGGCGTTAGCCACCGTGCCCGGCCCGACAGTTATTCTTTACTAAGATTTCAGTGTCTTTGGTCATTTTTTGACATTTTATCAATGTTGAGATACATAATTACAGTGTACCACCTATATGAAAATGCAAACAAAACTCAGAATGGGTGTAGGATGGTATGCCTTTTTTGGCCAGGGTTTTTTATTTGTTTCTTTGGCTTGGTAAATAGCTCATCTTCTGCAGTGATGTGCTTATTTACAAATGACTTAGAGTTTGCAGGTAGAGACTTTTACATCCTAGAGTGTTAGGACTACTGGTAGTGGTAAATAAGTCAACAAATAGTACTTCTGCAGTTGATAAGAATGTTAAAGTACAATTACATGTTATACATGAAACTTCTGAATGTATATCATGTTAAAAGGAGTTTACAGTAGATAAATATACTCCATTTATAACAGTACTTTTTGCTGTTGGACATATTTGGAGGTGAGAATACTTTTGAAGTCAGTATACTTTCATGCTGTAATACTATGGTTGTCAGTTCAGAAAATTCCTTTTCTAGTATTGTGATTACCGTGGTAAAACAGGAATCTATAACACTAGCAGAATGGAAAGCACATGTAAGAATATGTCTGTTATTATAACTGTTTTATTTAACATATTTAGTGAGCATAAATTACATGGAAGACATTGTGTTGTGCATGGAGATTTAATGTTGAGGGGAAAAATGCCGTATTTCCCACCCTTATGCGGCGTACATTCCACTGTGAGAAGGAAATGTCTGTTTAAGTCGCAGCTGTAAAGGAGAGGGACATGCAGCATGAGGGCAGGTAATGGGGGAATTAATCTGTTGACAGAGCTCAGAGAAGACAGCTGAAGAAGCATGGATGTGAACTTGGGAGTGGAGGGTTATGGATGGGAGTTAGGGAATAGGATGTGCACAGGCGTTGTGGAAGAAGGGAACATGGCATCTTTAAGGAAGAGAAAGAAGGCCATGTTAGCTGGAATGCAGTAAGTGAGGGCAGGTGCCAACTGAGGCTGGAGAAGGTGGAGTCCTTCTCATAAGAGCATTGAAAAACAAATTAAGGTTTTAAGATGAGGGTAGGTAAGGAAGTGACATGATCAGAGATGGCTTTTAGAAAAGATTCTCCTGGAGCCCTCCAGTTTGGAGACAGTCCAGAAATGTGATGATAGTAGCTTGAGAAGAAAATGCATCTTTTTGATAGTTATTTAAGAAGTATAATCTATTGGACTTGGGGGTAGATTGAATATGGTGGCAGAGTTGGAAGGTGCAGTAAGCAGGTTATCAAGGGTGACTCCTGGGTTTCTGGCTGTCAGATCTGAATGTATGGTGCAATAGGTTGACTATGGTTTGTCGCCATCAAAACTCATGTTGAAATTTGATCCACAGTGTATTGATGTTGGGAGGTGGGGCCTAGTGAGAGGTGTTAGAATCCTGGGGGCAGATCCCTCATGAGTGGCTTGGTGCCATTCTTATAGTAGTGAGTTCTCATTTTGGCAAGAGTGGATTGGTTCCTTTGAGAGTGGGTTATTATAAAGCCAGGATGCCACCCGGGTTTTGTCTCTTCACACATACCTGCTTCCCCCTTTGACCTTCTCCACTATATTATGACTTAGTACAAAAGTTTCTGCCAGAAGCCAGGGCCATGCCCATGCCCTTGAACTTCTCAACTTGCAGAATTGTGAGCTAAATAAACCTATTTTTCCTTTATAAATTATACAGTCCCGGACGGGCGTGGTGGCTCACACCTGTAATCCCAGCACTTTGGGAGGCCAAGGTGGGTGGATCACTAGAGGCCAGGAGTTCGAGACCAGCCCGACCAACATAGTGAAACCCTGTCTCTACCAAAAATACAAAAAAATTAGCTGGGCGTGGTAGCACACTTCTGTAATCCCAGCTATCCTGGAGGCTGAGGCACGAGAATCGCTTGAACCCAGGTGGTGGAGGTTGCAGTGAGCCGAGATTGCACCATTGCACTCCAGCCTGGGTGACAGAGTGAGACTCCATCTCAAATAAAAAAAAAATATGCAGTCTCAGATGTTCTGTTACAGCAACACAAAACCGACTCAGATATTTGGTGATAACCATTCACTGAGATGAAGAACCTAGCTGAGGACCAAGTGTAGGGGTCAGGTTATGAGCTTGGTTTGAGAAGCCTTTGAGACACTGTGTAGTAATATCAAGTAGCAGTAGGCTATATACATTAGCTCAGAGGAGAGATCTAGGATGAATATTTAGACTTTAGATTTTTCTACATCTGAGTGGTAACTGAAGCCACAGGTGTAGGTGAAATCACATAGGAAACAAGTAGATAGAAGATGGTCTGGAGTCTTAAAGAACTCTGTTATTTAGTAGCTGGGCAGAGGAAGTGTGGTGTTATGGAAGTACAGGAAGAATGCATTTCAAGGAGAAAATGGTCAGCATCTGATGTTGCGGAGAGGTCAGATAACATGAAAGCTGCACATAGAGTCATTGTTAACCTTAGCAACAGCTATTCCAGGAGAGTGATGCGGATGGGGACAACAGTGGGGTGTGGTGAAGTGTCAGATGAGAAATGATGACAGAATACAGGCAAATATTTCTAGAACTTTGTCTGTAAAGGAGTGGAGAGAGAGAGAGCGCAAGTGTAAAAATTCAAGCAAGAGAGAGAAACTTTATGGAAAAAGAGGATTGAAGAAGAGGTTGTAAATCTGTTGATATTTGTTTTTGCTGAGAACGGGAGCCTGTTTAAGAGCCAATAGACCCCGGTGTGTGATGTTCCCCTTCCTGTATCCGTGTGGGGTTGGGGGAGGGGGGAGGGATAGCATTAGGAGATATACCTAATGTTAAATGACGAGTTAATGGGTGCAGCACACCAACATGGCACATGTATACATATGTAACAAACCCGCACATTGTGCACATGTACCCTAAAACTTAAAAGTATAATTAAAAAAAAAAAGCCAATAGAAAGAGCCATTTGAGAGGGAGAGAGTAAAGGATAATGTGGAGCAAAAGATTCCCAAGAAGGCCAGAAAGGATGGATCTAAAGTACACAAGTTAGAGAGGTTGACCTTAGATGGGAAGACAGATAGTTACAGATGGAGGTAGTTTGTATAGTCGGTAGTGTGGGATATTGAATGTTTTCATACGTTGGCTTCTACTTTTTTGTGAAGTAGGATGGGGGTCATCTGCTGAGAATGGGGTAGATGGATGGTATTTTGAAAAGAATAGGGACAATTTGGGAATTTTATTGTGGACTCTGAGAGGGTTGGTTGGAGTGGCAAATGGTTGGAGTGTAGGGCAGTGTTGAGGGCTGTCTGATCCCTCTGTAATTCTCACACACTGGCTTCAACCTTCTCATGTGTGACTTTCTGCAACAGAGCTCTGATTGTTCTGGACTCATTGCTGAGTAAATAGTTGGGCATATCCAGGATTAGGATTTTGTCAACCCTTGGCAACGGAAAGGGAATTTGGGTGTTAGAGTGCTGTGGAAATGATGGACTTTGGGATGTAAGCTGATTAAAGAGGGATGTAGAAGCAGAATAGGGCTTGCTGAGAGGTCAGTGGACTGATAATGTTGTAATACTGCACAGCTTGAAGGAAAGAAGGCCCTGGTCAACAAAGGGAATACTTGAAGTGTTATTTTCGAGGCAGAAAACGATGCATAGGGGACAATAAAGTTTCATGGATGGGTAAGGTGGCATGGAAGACATGCCATTCCAGGTGAAGATAATGGACTGGGTCGTCTAGGAGATGCGGAGCCAACAAATGGGCAGGAATATGGCAGGGCTTGACAACATCAGTGAGCCAGGGCTAATGTCTTTGAGTCAGCAGAAGTGATTGGGAGATTAGAATATAACAGTGAGGAAAGGAGGAGGGTGGTGTAACTGAATGGCAGGACCCTAAAAAGGATATGGGTGTCTGCAGTGGGCAGGGGAATGGAGAAATAAGGCCTGAAGGGGCAGAGGTGCCAAGGCCGTCTCCTGACTCCAGAGTGTGAGAGGCTGGGCAGCTGCTACTTGAGAGGGTTGCAGGAGAAGAGGGGTGTCTTCAGCATAGTCAGAGGAGAGGCCAAGGATATGACACTACTTTCTGGGTGTAGAGCAGCAGTTCCAAGGGACCTAGAGGAAGGTTGTGGGAGGTGGAGAGGGTGATGGGCTGGAAAGGAACTTTGAAGCAAAACAGCGGTACTCAAGTGGTAGAGGATAGATCTCTGCAGTGGGCACTGCCTACATTTTAAGTGTTGCCTGATGAAAACAGGCATGAGTTAGGTGTCTAGACCTGGTGGCTGTAGGATGGTTTTATTTTCCTTGACTAGAGTGACAACAGGCCCAGAGATTGTATGTCCTGTGTGCTGCTGGAGGTGGATGGTGGTAGAAGCAGAGACTAGGTGCATACCATATGCTGAGTACTGTTCTAAGTGCCCAAGAAACATTATATCATTTATTTCCTATTACAACCATGCCAGGCTAGTACTGTTGATATTTCTGTCTTACAGATGAGGAAACTGAGGTTCTGTTAAGGCAAGTTTAGTAATTTTTCTAAGGCTCCGCAGCTAGCAAGTGGCAGAACTGAGACTCAAAATCAAGACTTTGTGCCTGTGTACTTCCCATGATGGTATATCTACTTAACGTTTCCTTCCCTGTGAAATTATTATTTTTAACATATCTGATAGAATGTTGAGAAGTTAATGTAATAGGAATTGTCTTTCTGAATACCAAAATTAAGTTCAATTTTAGACCCCAAATCTTGTATGCTGAGTCCTCTGAAAGTTAGACTAGGGCCCCTGCCTTCTGCAGACAACCCTCCCAGCTGTTCTTTTACCACTTCCTTGATAGACACTTGGACACTTCTAAAGGGCTAGAGGGTGGTTAAGTTAAACTGCCCACTTGTGTCATTTTGAGTAATGCAGAATAAGTTCCTGCTCTCATTTTTTTGTATACTTTTTTTTTTTTTTTTGAGACAGAGTCTTCCTCTGTCGCCCAGGCTGGAGTGCAGTGGCATGATCTCGGCTTATTGCAACCTCTGTCTTTCAGGTTCAGGTGATTCTTGTGCCTTAGCCCCCCAAGTAGCTGGGACAACAGCCGCATACCACCATGCCCGGCTAATTTTTGTATTTTTAGTAGAGACGGGATTTCACCATGTTGGCTAGGCTGGTCTTGAACTCCTGACCTCAAGTGATCCACCCACCTTGGCCTCCGAAAGTGCTGAGATTACAGGTGTGAGCTACCATGCCCAGCCACAACACTTCTTTAAATGTTCAAGGAATGCTCTCAAGTTCATTTTGTTTTGTTTTTGAGACAGGGTCTCATTCTGTCACCCAGGCTGGAATGCAGTAATGTGATCTCCGCCTCCTGGGCTCAAGTGATTCTCCCACCTCAGCCTCCCGGTAGCTGGGATTACAGGCGTGCACCACCACACCTGGTTAATTTTTGTATTTTTTTTTTGTAGAGGTAGGGTTTCACCATGTTGCAAAAGGCTGGTCTTGAACTTTTGGTCTCAGGTGATCCACTGGCCTTGACCTCCCAAAGTGCTGGGATTACAGGCATGACCCACTGAGCCCGGCCTGCTCTCAAGTTTTGAAGTTTTTTTTTTTTTTTTTTTTTTTTTTAAGAAATCTTGTTCCCAAGCTAACATTACTCAGCCTCTTGGCTCTTTATGACATGATAAGATTACCATCTTTACACCACTCTAAAGGTACTTTGGTATGTAATTAATTGGGAGTATATGGGACTGGTGCTTGATCAAAAGATGCACTTCCACTCTTTCTGAGTATAAATGAGCCTGAAATTTGTTTTTTTTGTGTGTGTTTAGTATCGTCATTATACTGTTGTCTTTCATTGATTTGTGTCACTTACAATGCTAAGGTCTTGTGTGTATGGCCATTATGCCAAGTCCTATACTTTGGTATTGCCTTTAAAAATTTTATTATATTTTGCCTTTATGATTGGGATTCATTATTTCGTCTAATCAAGATAATTTCAAGACCTGATTGTGTTTACTTAATGTATTAGCTGTCTTTCCCACCTCTGTGTTATATGCAGCTTAAGTAAACATACAAATATTTACAAAAAATATTTGCTAAAACAGGACCAAAAAAGAGAAAATCGTATAAAATATCAGGAGATATTTCTCAATTCTACTTTGGATCATTAATTTACATGCTGCTTCTAGTTTTCAGCTAGCTCTTGGGCTCACTAACTTTGTTAATCTAGCCACTTTTTTTGGTATTTTTCATAAGGCTATCATGAGAAACTTTCAGAACTTTGCTGGAATCAAGGTATCCTTCACTTGGTATTCTCCAATCTACCAGGATTTGTTGGTCAGTTATTTGTGGAGGTAAGGTATAGGAAGGAATCAAGGATGACTGAGCTGTTCCAGGTTGGAAGATGGGGCAGTGTTGTGGATGTCCATGTCATTCATTGAGGTATGGCACCACAGAGAAGCGCTGGTTGGGATTAAGTTCAACTTGGGCCAAGTAGAACCTGCGGGGCCTCTGGATGCACAAATGGAGCCCATCCAGAGGGTGGCTGACCATTCAGGGCTGGTGCATGGCGGGTGGTGAAATCTAGTTGCACACAGTATAAGCAGTGTTGAAGGTGCAGGGTGCATAGCCAGGCAGAACCTATAGTATGCAGAGAAGAGGTGCAGGTAGTGGGGGTTGGGGGGAGGTAGTAAACATTGCCAGGTTAAAGGTGTTTATGCCTGATCGCCTTCATTTTCTTGGCCAAATGGGAAGAAACCTCATCTATTTTAAGAGGGAGAACTAGAGATTTGAGAGCAGTGAATATTTGGAATCAATGTAGGAAATAGGAAAGGGAGCTTGCCAGGGATGGGAAAAGGAATGCTAAGCATAATTGGGGCATTCTTCCCAGCTTCCCCCTTCTTTGCTGCCCTTAAAGACAAACACACAGACCCATCCCCTTCTTTTTAGGGATTTTTACTGCAAAACACTCCAGCAGTGGTTCTCACTGGGGGATTATATCAGAAAATGAAGGAGAGGGGTTATGTATGTGCATGGAAGTGGCACTGGTATTTGATATATTCTCTAAGGAATCCCTGTATTTGCAAAGGAATCACAAATGGGGGAAATGAGTGCGTGATCGTGTTTTGGTGGGGAGGGGCTGGTAATCCTAACCTCACTTACTAGAACTGAGTCTGTTTTTTTCTAAAGTCAATTTCCTTTAAAATTGCCCCTTCTTCCCCTCATCCCCTCTTCCTTCTTCCTCTCTGTTCTTCGTTCCCTCCTCGTCTTCTTTTCTCTTTCCCTCCCTCCCTCCCTTTCTTCCTTCTCTTTCTTTCTGAAACAGGGTCTTGCATGGTCACCCAGGCTGGAGTGCCCTGGTACACAATCATAACTCACTGTAGCCTCCATCTCCTGGGCTCAAGTGATCCTCCCATCTCTGCCTCCTGAGTAGTGGGGACTACAGGAATGTGCTACCACACTCAGCTAATGTTTCTATTTTTTGTAGAGACGGGGTCTTGTTAATGTTGTCCAGGCTGGTCTTGAACTCCTGGCCTGAAGAAGTCCTCCTACCTGGGCCTCCCAAAGTGCTGGAATTACAGGCATGAGCCCGGCTGAGAACTGAGTCTTTTGGGCTCCAGCCTCAAAGCATCTTATTGAGATTTTAATAGAAGAGAAGATGTCCTCTTGGTTTACTTTTGGATACCTCCTCACTGTTCTGTGTTACCTCTCCTGGGTATTTATTCCTTGGAAAGCAGGGAGCATTCCCTTAGCACCCTACACTTACCACTTTGTGTGATGAGGATCAATTTCTTTGTATCCCTACTGGCTGTAAGCATGTCTCCCTATTTTGTATTCCAGCACAGTGCCTGGCTTATGGTGGACCAGAGACAGATGGATGGACTGTTTTTTGATGTGAAGACTGAATTAGCCCTGGCAGTGCTGTTTCCCAGGGCCCTGTCTCTGGGAGTCCTCCTGCTGGAAGGGAAGGGCTCTCATAGCTGATAGTTAAGACATGTACAGTCATGCATTGCTTAACAATGGGGATATATTCTAAGAAATGTGTCCTTAACACAATTTTATCATTGTGTGAACATCATAGAGTGCACTTAACACAAACCTAGATGGAATAGCCTACCACAACACCTAGGTTATATGACATAACCTGTTGCTCCTAGGCTACAAACCTGTACAGCATTTACTGTACTGAATACTGTAGACAGATGCTATACAATGCCAAGTATTTGTGTATCTAAACATAGAAAAGGTACAGTTAAAAACTGTAGTATAAAAGATTAAAAATTGGACTAGGCACAGTGGCTGATACCTGTAATCCCAGTGGTTTGGGAGGCTGAGGTGGGAGGATCACTTGAGGCCAGGACTTTGAGACCATCCTGGGCAACATAGTGAGACCCAGTCTCTACAAAAAAAAAAAAAAAAAAAAAAAAAAAAAAGAGCTGGATGTGGTGGCTATGTGGGAGGCTGAGGCGGGAGGATCACTTGAGCCTAGAAGTTTGAGGTTATGGTGAGCTCTTATTGTGCCACTGCACTCCAGCCTGGATGACAGAGTGAGAACCTGTGTCAAAAAAAAAAAAAAAAAAAAGATAAAAAATGTTACACCACCTCTGTGGAGCAATTACTGTGAATGGAGCTTGCAGGACTAGAAGTTGCTCTAGGTGAATCAGTGAGTGAGTGAATGTGGAGGGCTAAGACATTACTGAACACTACTGTAGGCTTTATAAACACTGTACACTTAGGCTACACTAAATTGATTTTAAAAATTTCTTTCTTCAATAAATTAACCTTAGCTTAGTTTCTTTTTTATTTTATAAACTTTTTGATTTAAACCTTTGATTTTTTTTTTTTTTTTTTTTTTTTTTTTGAGACAGTTTCACTCTTGTCACCTAGGCTGGAGTGCAGTGGCGTGATCTTGGCTTACTCCAGTCTCCGTCTCCCAGGTTCAAGTGATTCTCCTGCCTCAGCCTCCCGAGTTGTTGAGACTACAGGCGCGTGCCACCATGCCCGGCTAATTTTTTGTATATTTAGTAGAGACGGGGTTTCACCATGTTGACCAGGCTGGTCTTGATCACCTGACCTCAGGTGATCCACCAGCCTCGGCCTGCCAAAGTGCTGGGATTACAGGCGTGAGCCACTGCACCCAGCCTTTGATTCTTTTTAATAACACTTATCTGAAAACAAACCCATTGTATGGCTGTAGAAAAAGATTTTCTTTATATCCTTATTTTATAAGCTTTCTTCTGTTTTTACAATTATGTTATTATTATTTTATTACTTTTTTTGTTAAAAACTAAGACTCAGACACACACATTAGCCTAGGTCTGTCAGAACCATCAATATCACTGTCGTCCACCTCCACATCTTGTCTCACTGGAAGGTCTTCAGGGGTCATAACACACATGGAGCTGTCATCTCCTATGAGAACAATGCCTTCTTCTGGACTGCCTCCTGAAGGACTTTCCTGAGGCTGTTTTACAGTTAATTGTGTGTGTGTTTTTTTAATAAATAGAAGGAATACACTGTAAAATCATGATAAAAAGTATAGTGTAGTAAATGCATAAGCCAGTAACATAGTCATTTATTATCATTGTCAACTATTATGTACTGCACATAATTGTATGTGCTAAACTTTTATATGACCGTCAGTGCAGTAGGTTTATTTACACCAGCATCACCCCAAACACACGAGTAATGTGTTGCGCTGCGGTGTTATGATGGCTACAGCGTCTCTAGGTGATAGGAATTTTCAGCTCCATTATAATCTTATGAGACCATCATTGTATATGTGGTCTGTCATTGACTGAAACATCGTTATGCAGTGCATGACTGTACTTCAGACCTTTTCATGTTTTTCCCTACCAAGAAATCAATGTCAATTAAAGTTTATGTAAACCATCTTGAATGAAAAGTATAAACATTATTTAATTCAACAGGTCTCTGGAAAAGTTTCTTTGATGTTCACAATTCCTGTGAATCAAGATGGACTAATTATATTGTAGAGTTCATGTCTAGACGCTCTTGTAAATTGCTACAGAAGTATTTCCCTTATCTGTTTCAGCTGCTCTTTGCTAGGCCAAATAGTATCCCAGCCTTCTGCCGGCTACTAGCTACCTGTAGAGGTATATGAAGTAGGTCTGCTTTTCCAGTTTTACTGTATATTCCTGTACTTAATAATCACCAAACTCTCGCAGGCCCTTAATATGTGTTAGTAATGAGCATCCTTTGGTTTTATCATTTTTTACCATTTTTCTTGCCTGATTCATGCATTAAAGTGAATGAACGGGGTAGCTGCTTCCTACCAGAAGCCTTGGTTTTCTGGGGAAATTTGTGAAGATCTCTAGATTAGTTCTTGATTTGGCATGACTGATTAAGCAAGCAGCTGTTTACTAAGAGGCAAAGCTGAGAGTAGAACAATTTAATTGGCTTCTATCTGTTGAGCTTTTAATGGAAGTCACAGCTTGAATATATGGAGCTCTTTATTTAGTTTTAAATGAAACATTTTTCCAAAGGGAGACTCTCAACATATATCCCAAAGTCTTACCTGATAATAATTCTGTTCAAAATATAATATTCATCCAGTATAACAAAGACTTAAAAACTCGATTTTTGGGGGACGGTGGGATGATACATTTTTTAATCGTGAATTGTTTGAGTGCTTTTAAATACATTAGTTAAATGAACAATTCATAAAATGGATAAGGTATGATATGTTTTATGACACCTTTTAACATTCATGAAATAAATGCTTTGTATACATTGAATTTTAACAAACTAAAAGAGCAGCCCATGCCCACCTTCTGCTCTAGGATCAGCAGAGAGCATACGAAAGTCTTCAGGGGAAACCTCTTCACATTTAAGATTAGATTCTCCATTCTCTTCTGATTACTCATTATATTTTTTTTCCAATTTTGTGTCCATCTGGCCTCCAGATACCTATTTGCTTTAATCTTAGAAAAGCATTATTCTCCTTACATCCCACTTAGCAAATTATGGTGATACTTAATTTATGTACAAAACTTTTATGTATTGTTTGGTTAATATTAAACCTAGGCTAAAAAACCACAAATTAAAATTTTAATACCCAATAAACATATGTTGAATTAAAAAGTAAAAGAGCAGTAAAGTTAATGGAGTCTCATAGAGAAGAATTGTAATATCAATATTTTTACCAAGTACACACCCCCCCCCCCCACACACACACGCACACAAAGAATGAGGAAAGAATTCATTATAGACATATGAATTCTGACGGAAGGGGCCCTGTGGGAGACTGATTCTTATTACGATATCCTGGTCGGAAGGGAATGAAGTGGGGTTATTGCTAGTGCAGTCAATGACTTGGCTTTTCTGTGGTGAATTGACTTCAGTAGGTGACTTTCTTTCTTTGCATTAGGCAGCTGGAAATGTGTATTGATTTATTTCCTTTTCATTTGAGAATCAGCTTTATCAAAGATGGAGCCATAGAAATGCTGTATTTGCTGGATATGAGCAAATGCTTTAGTGCCTTTTTTTTGCTCTGAATGTTCCTAAGATTTTTAGGAGCCAAATAAAGTTCAGCTCAATGAGATAGAAAACACACTTTGAGTGTGCATATATGCATAGTACTATTCTTTCTGCTAACTCGATTGTTAAGACCTGAAGCTCTTTTATAAAAATCTTCTTTTTTTTTTTTTTTTTTAAGGGATAAAAAGCCCTGCAGGCCTTTCGCTCCAAGAATGTGTGTGATTGAAGAGCATGTTTTAAAAGTTAAATTCTCATTTGTGCAGTGACAGTGTTAGCGGTAGAGGGTGTTCAGGTTCTTGGCATTTTGAACAAAGAATTAGACAAAATGCACAAACAAAGCAAGGAAGGAATGAAGCAACAAAAGTAGCGATTTATTAAAAATGAAAGTACACTCCACAGGGTGGGAGTGGGTCCTACCATAGGTGCTCAAGAGCCCGGTTATAGAATTTTCTAGGGCCTAAATACCTGCTACAGGTTTCCCATTGGCCACTTGTTGTACACCCCATGCAAATGAAGTAATGGCCCACAGTCTAGGCCGGGTGTGGTGCCTCACGCCTGTAATCCCAACACTTTAGGAGGCTGAGGTGGGCGGATCACGAGGTCAGGAGTTCAAGACCAGTCTGGCCAACATGGTGAAACCCCGTCTCTACTAAAAATACAAAAATTAGCCGAGTGTAGTGGTGCGTGCTTGTAATCCCAGCCACTCGGGATGCTGAGGCAGCAGAATTGCTTGAACCCGGGAGGCGGAGGTTGCAGTGAGCTGAGATCTATCGCACCACTGCACTCTAGCCTGGGGGACACAGCAAGACTCTATCTGGAGGTGGGGTTGGGGGCGTGGCGGGGGGAGGGGAAGTTACACTTCTATGCAAAGGAAGACTTGGCTGGCAGTCAGTCAGATTGGTTGGGGAAAGCAACCAATCAGAGGCTGAAACGAAGTTATAAAGTTATACTCCTATGTAAACGTCTGATTGGTTGTGGAAAGCAACCAATCAGAGGTACTTTCAGTTTTCCATTTGCCACTCAGAAAAGTGAGGGAGGGGTTTTCAAAGGGAGTAACCTCCAGTTATTTTGTTACTTAGGTGTGTAAAGTTGGGCTTTTCTGTTTGATTTAGTTCTAGGAAGTCAGTATGAATCGACCTTAGGTTCCCTGCCTCCAGACCCTATTGTCTTGCCTCAACAGTGCAATGGCTCTTTTCTAAGACTGTGTTCTTAAGATTTTAATTTTGTTTTAAATGTTGTTTGTCCTGCTGCAAAATTAGTTTTTTAATTATGGATTTTTTTTTGTTTTGCTATTACAGGCAGTGTTAGTTCTATGATTTTTGGCTTGATTGTTCCTTAGAAATTATGCAACCAACTCTTTCATATCATAGATGAGAAATTGAGGGATAAAGAAATCAAGTGATTTGTCCTAAATTTAATTGAAATATTATTATTAGAATACTTTTTACTTATAGTACTTGAAATTCCCTGTTAATGTTAAGACTTAGATAATTTTGAATATCGTGATGTTAAAATTATAAATGACACCTCTAATATTGAGATCTTTAAGATAAAACAGACATAAGATACATGACAAATAGATGGTAAAGGTGAAGAAATATACAAAAGGTAAAAAATTCTTATAGTTTCTTTATATTCTCACATTTGTTCTAAATTTTAAAAATTACTAAAATTACAAGACATATTTCTTAAAATAAAAACATTACTCTAGGTTTATTATGAGATAACAATTTATAGCTGTCATTTATCTTAACAGGTTGAAGAAATATGGAGATCAGCACAAAACTGTTCATCAGTGTTACCTGTACCAGCTTTTTCACCTTTCAGCTTCTTTTCTACTTTGTAAGTTACTGGTTTTCAGCAAAAGTTTCTCCAGGTTTCAATAGTCTCAGCTTCAAAAAGAAGATTGAATGGAACTCAAGGTAAAGCATATGAAAATGTAATTGATGAAAAGAAACTAGTTTATGAGATAAAATTATTTAAAATATTTCAAAAAAGTATTCCATTTAGGATCTAATGTAAGGCCAAATTTTTATTTGATCTTAGGAATAAAAGGAAAAACAAGTAGATGATCTCATGCAAAAAAAAGTTTAAGAATTCGTATATTGAAAGATGTTAGGAGAAATTTACTTAAGTTTCTGAGGAAGTATGTGAAGATGAAGTAGACTCCAGCTGATTGTGGATGAATACTAGTACTTTCGTGTTCTTCTTTGAAATATTTATAACAAACATATTCTTTGGAAACGAAGATGGAAGAAAAAATTAGTTGTACTTTTGAGTAGCTTATACCATACAGCATTGGCCAACTTAGCCAGACCTGGGGCAGTTAAACTGTACACACCAGGGAACAAAGCGTACAGTCAGTGCATATGAATCTTTTAATGAACTTTGCATTATAATTTAGAGCCCTCCAGCATTTATTATTTTGTTATATAATTTTAAAATAAAAATTTCTTTTTAGTTTTTTTCTTTTAAACAGAAAAGTAAATGGAGAAAGAATTAGACATCTATTGATATAGAAATCTGCTGGAGTTTTATTTTTTATTTTTATTTTATTTGTTTATTTATTTTTTTGAGACAGAGTCTCGTTTTGTCGCCCAGGCTGGAGTGCAATGGTGCAATCTTGGCTCGCTGCAACCTCTGCCTCCCAGGTTGCAGTGATTCTCCTGCCTCAGCTTCCTGAGTAGCTGGGATTACAGGCATGCGCCACCATGCCAAGCTAATTTTTGTGTTTTTAGTAGAGACGGGGTTTCACTATGTTGGCCAGGCTGGTCTCGAACTCCTGACCTCAGGTGATCCACCCACCTTGCCCTCCCAAAGTGCTGGGATTACAGGTGTGAGCCACTGCATCCTGCCAGAGTTTTAAAAAGTTGGTTGCAATTTTTTTGTATGTGTACAACTTATTAATCTCTGAAGATTTCAAACACAAAATGGCTCTGATGACTTCTTCACGTGCTTTAGAGCATTTTATGTCCCCAAACATTGCTGTGCATTTGTAAACCTCAGTGAGTCAGAGCAGCCATGGCCATATTTTTTGTTGTTGCTATTTAGTTGAAGTTAATACTAACCATAAAATGGATTCAGCAAGTCTCTAAAGTTTGCTATAATTATCTTTCATTGAAATTTCCTTTTAAAATTGAAGAAATTCTATCAGTGTCTGAGTATTTATTTGAGAATGGTTATATTTGATTTGAAATTCCCTTACTTTGAACCAAATTGTTTTGCAGGGATCTACTTTTATGATTCAGACTGTGAATTTAATAAGACTCTAGTTGTTTTTTTTTTGCACTTTACAGTGAGGTATCGGGTTCATACATGTCAAAGTTCTTTTCACCCAAAAAGCAAGAATTATTTCTCCACATATTTTCAAAAAATAAGCAGTATGATTATTTTGTCTGAAGACTAGCACAAAAATATTGTTCAAATGCGTTATACTAGAGATACCATTACTTTAAAAAATCTTTTCTAACATATGAAGATAGATGGAATGGTAGGAAAGAGAAGGGGGTACATACATTCTCTGATTAAATGTTGAACTATTTTCATTTCCTCTTTCCTGTAGTTAGGATAGGTAAAGGCATTTGAATGTTAGGTAGCTGCAAGTCAGAGAAATAGGGAAGGGTACAGAGAGATGGAAGCCAAGATGAAAATGAAATGAAATTGAAAAATATTTTGCATTATCTAGTCTTATCACTGCCATTCTATGACACAGGAAATACCATTTGGGAAACTGAGTTTCTATTTGAAAAAGTCTGGGATTATATACAATTCATTTAGGTATTCAGTGGTGTTTTCTCTTTCTCTCAAGTTTGCTCCTGCTTCTCACTCCAGCTTTTTTTACAAAGGACTTAAGCTGTGAGGTGGAGAGTGCAAAGTAGGAAAAGGAGGCTGTATTTTGAGTAAAATATGTATAAATGTCTTAAAATTCAGCCTCCAGTTTGAAACATACAGGTAAACACACATAATTCTTTCTTGTGATCAGGAAAGAGTCTCTAAACAATGAGTGGTCTGAGCCATCTAGTACAAAAAGAAATGGAGGAAAAAAAATAACTGGAAATGCCCACTTGAGAAACAACAGTTTAATTAAAAGTGAGAAATTGTTGTACTGAATTACTTTTTCTGAAAACGTATATACTTACAGGTGTTATATCTTATAATGTAAAAAAATTTTCGTAATTACTTATATTCACTTTCTTACCTATCACATCGAAAGTCTTATTGTGTTGAAATACTACTAATTTTTAAATGTTTCTCTAAAATTTAGCTCTTTTTGACTGAGCTATATAATTTCTGTTGGCAATATTTACACTACTTGTGATTAGTAACTTAAAATTGCTATTCTAAAATGGTCATTAATCATTTCCTTAGAGTGCTATCCCTTTATATGCACAAACATTTCTTTTCCACCCTCTTTGAAAAAAAATTGAAATTTTTTTTCAATATCTAGGGTAATATCTTGGAATTTCTTTTTAGATACTAAGGAATCTAAATTTTCCTTTGCTAGGAATCTGATTTTAAATAATAAAATGTAAAATTTTTATTAACAGAAGTTTCTGAAACTATAGTATAGACTTTTAATACAGAATAGTGTATGAGTGAGGGCAGGGTATTTGTTTTTCCTCTTCATTACAGAGGGAGATATTTGATTGGACCAAGTAATATTTAACTTTTCTGTACTGAATCATACACCATTTCCATCAGCTGAGGGCTTAGAATGCTTTCCATTTACCACATAACATCTCAAAAGAGAAGTGAATCTGAGGCCTGAGTGTCAGAAATAAAAAGTTAGGTTTTTCAAAAGGGAGCTTTCTGACTATGGTTACCAAACAGTAAAACAAGTTTGTAAGAGAGATTATATATTTTTTAATTTTATATAATTTTTGAATAGCAATAGAGAGTGGGCTGTATGACCATTTAGAGGGAGTATTTTATTTTATATCAAGGAATTTAATTTTTTTTTTTTTGAGACAGAGTCTTGCTCTGTTGCCCAGGCTGGAGTACAGTGGTGCAATCTCCGCTCACTGAAACCTTTGCCTCCCAGGTTCAAGTGATTCTTGTGCCTCAGCCTCCTGAGTAGCTGGGATTATAGGCATGTACCACCATACCCAGCTAATTTTTGTATTTTTGGTAGAGACGGAATTTCACCATGTTGACCAGGCTGGTCTCAAACTCCTGACCTCAGGTGACCCGCCCACCTTGGCCTCCCAAAGTGCTGGGATTACAGGTGTGAGCCACCATGCCTGGCCAAGGAATTTACATTTTTATCCTGTGCTCAAGGTGTTCTTGGCATGAAAATTATAGACTTGTAAACCAGATAAATTGGATTAATTATTCACATTTCAAAATGATTCTTAGGTATTATAAATGATACTTGGTCAATGCCTTTAAATTAGCGAGAATCTTTGCTTATTTAAAATATGGCCTGATTTAGCATGATACGTCTATTTTGTAACACACTATTAGGTCAAGTATATTGGTTTCTGAAGTTACAATGAAATTTTCTGATACCAAACCTAATATTAGTTGATATATTTTACTTTTAAAGATTTGGGATTATATTATAGAGAAAAATTTATTGCACACCAGTAATTTTTAGAGAGAAAATTTTGCTGTACCTCTCATTTTTTATCCTAATGAAAAGAAAGGAAGTTTCATTGCTTGTGAACTTCTCAATAAAGATGTGAGAAATCTGAAATTGTTGGGTAAAAAAACTTTATTGTATGGATAAATACACAGTATCCTAAGTATAGTTCTTTAAGTAACATAGAGGTTGGGAATTAGTCACATCATTAAATTTATTAACAAGATATATTCATAGAAACTTATGGTTTTTATGTTAAACTTATTCCTTCTATAAAAGAAAACTTGACCTGGATCTTGAGAACATTGTGTTTTCACTTGGGTGTTTCTTTTAAAAACAAATTTTCCGTATAAATTTATGGTCCTCAATTTTTCTATTTAGAAATGTTTTCATAATAATGATAAAGAGGGACTAATAATAGCTACCCTTGCTTTCTTACAAATTTGTTACAAGAATCAAGTGCAATAGTGCATGTCAACGTACTTTAAAAACTGAAGCCTCCCAATAATAAATCTTCATATCATGATACATTCGAATTGTTTTAAGGATATGGAGTTTGTTAAAGCCAGTAGATCTGGAAGTCATTTCCAGCTGATTGGAGCAGGAAACTTATCCTGCATTGATGCTGTTGGGGCTGGAGCTTGGAGCCAAGGGTAGTGGCCTTGCCAGTTGCCATCTGTCTGCACAAAAGTCTGTCAGCTGCATCATCATGTATGCATCTATCTGTCTTAGAACTTTTAACCAATACGTGATTCACCAGTTCTCTAGCAGGAAATTGTAGGCCTTGGTATCTTCCTCCTTCTTTATTCCAAAGTAAAGCTGTGGCCTTTGGATTTCTAAATGGCAAGAAATGGCAATTTTGCATTATACTCTCCATTATACTCCACCCCTGTATATAAATGCTTCCAGGTATAACTTGTTCAGAATGTTCTGTGTCTTGTCAGAATTAAATTTTATTGCAAAGAATCTAAAATCTTTGTGTGTATTTTGTTTAATTTCAGGGTAGTATCCACATGCCATTCTTTGGTGGTTGGTATTTTTGGCCTGTACATTTTCTTATTCGATGAGGCTACTAAAGCTGATCCACTTTGGTAAGCTGTTTCTTTTTCTAAGATTGCCAATTTCATTTATGTTTTGATATTAATTATTTATAAGAACATCACTTACTTTGAAACAGAAAACGTATTGATGGTATATGCCTTATTAAAATGCTTGTGCTCAGACATTCCAGCAAAGTGCATTTAAATGATTTATTTTAGATTTGAACACAAATGAAGGCCATTTTGCCTTAGTGTAGCAATTGTTATCCCAAACGAGGAGAATATGATGATAATTTAAACATTTTTACTGTGTTAATGAGTAAAGCCAAGTTATTGTAGTCACAGTTCTGAAGAAAAATAAATCATTATTGAGATAGGGTGGTCAACTTGGATAATATCTACTTAAGACTTTTTTGTCTCCAATTTATGTTTGACTCATTTGATATCAAAGAGATGAGAGTTACAGATGGCCATGTGATGGGAATTTAGTATCACAGGATTTGAAGCACTAATGCACTAATAATAACTGTGTTCAGCAGTAATAGGATAACATGTAAGATGGTCCTTTTAGAAAAATTTAAATGTCATTCCAATGGCAGAAATTTTGCAAACTGTTTCCTGGTGTTAATATGAGAAGGCTTAGTTCAGCTTAGTTTGAGAGAGCAGACATGTTTGAAGAAGCACTGCACTGAGATGAGGTAGTTGTGGGCTCCGGGGGATGTAGGGCAATTTAGCCTCTTCTTTTGACCACCACCATTTGACTGCAAGGACGTTTTTCTATTCATAAATATAAAATTATTCCCATAAGAATAATATCAGTATTGATACATTTTCATTGGGATGCTGTTTTTCAAAGAGAATTAATTTAGTGAATTTAATTCCATGACTAGGTTTTTAAATAGTCTACCTACAAAATTTCTAGCTTTTAAAAAATTTTCATTTTCATTTTACTAACATGACCATCAGCAAAATAAAACCAGTTCTTTTGGGAAGTAAATTTCATAACAAACATTTGATTCATTGTTCAAGTTTTGCCTTATCAAACTTTAGCATAATTTTTGATAGTTTTGTATTTTATGTCATGATTTACTCCAGGTCAAATTTTCCTGGTTATATTTACAGATCAAAATTTGTAAAGAAGGCACAACTTGTGCTAAATCTTTCTATTAAATATTTGTAGTTCAGCTATTTTAGATAGTGTTACTTTCACTAGTAGTTCACTTTGTAACTATCTTACTATGTAAGATAACAGCAGTAGTTATCTTACTGCTAACACCAGTACCACATAATGTGTCACAGTTGGGCTAAACTGTCATTGCGTGTTTGCAATTTTATTTGAAGATGGCAGCTTACCAGTTGAGAATCTATAGAAAGCAATTTCATTATATTTAAATCTCTATAGAAAAAAGAAGTAGCGGTTATCTATAATCTATATACTTTAAAAAGGAACCTTTTTTTTTTTTCAGGGGTGGTCCATCACTTGCAAACGTGAATATTGCTATTGCTTCAGGCTACCTCATTTCTGGTATGTGAGATGTTGTTTTATTGTCTAATTCTTTGTAAACTACTCACGGATTTATACAAAGAATACAGAGTCTATGCTTTTGGTTTATTTGAGAGATAGCATTTAGGAAGCATACAGAGGAAAAAAATACCTCCCATGATGTTAGAACATGAAATGTCTTTTCATGAAATGGTTTTCTGTTTCTCACTGAAGATCAGAGTTACAGAGTGATGCCTCAAACAACTGAGGCCTGGACATTTTTTATCAGCAAGGGTATGGTCCCTCTTTGTCCTAATGAGGCTCTTAAGTGTAATGACTGTGAAACTAACGAAGTTTAACTTTCAGGGTCCCTCACTTGCAAGAGTTCTTGAAATGTGTTCCAGTAGTCATGGTTTTGTGTTGTTTTTGTAAAATTTGCAGAAGTAAGCTTTTTTCTTTGTTTTTCTTTTTAATAGTTATAGTTTTTGGTGGCTTCACTATTTTGAATTAGTATTTAATTGCATTCCTTTTTATTTTTAAAATATTTTTTGTACAATTTGTTTTATAAATGGGTTGGTCATTTTGTACCTTCCCTATGACCATCTTATCTCTGTTTGAATTATTGTAGTGACAAAAATCAGTCACTTAAGCTTATTTAAAATTATTTCTATTCAATAATATTTTTTGTTTATTTTAACTCTGGAAACAAGTTATTCATTTATGCTTTCAACAAATATTATATTACATATGATTAGGTTGGTACAAAAGTAATTGCAGTTTTTGTGATTAAAAATAATGGCAAAAATCGCAGTTACTTTTGCACCAACCTATATGCCAGGCCTTGTGCTAGATTCTGAGGGTATAAAGATGCTCACAACCTGGCCCTTGTCTTAGAGGAGCCACAGGAGACTGGATGAGACAGGCATATAGGAGCAGAGATTTTATGGTAAAGTAGATAATCAGACTAACTGAGGGATGAACAAAGTGCTGTGGGCTCAGAGTGGACAGTGATGAGTTGGCAGGAGAAAGAGTTCAATACATTTGAAAAACAGTGCAACTTTCTTCTTATGTAATACCTTACTCACTTTTCTTTCTTACAGATTTGTCCATTATAATTTTGTATTGGAAAGTAATTGGTGACAAATTTTTTATAATGCATCATTGTGCGTCCCTGTATGCATACTACCTTGTACTGGTGAGTTCCAGGATTTTCTGTAGCCTAACTAGCAGACAAGATCGGGAATAGTGATGTAAAGGTGAACATAAATCTAAACATACAATTCTTAGTTTTTAAAGACCATCTCCAGATGGATTCAGGGATTGCTTTTGTGATATGCTATCTTGTGTATTAACTAAAATAATACCTTTATGTGTGTCTGTGTTAGTGTGTCTGTTTGTATTCATAGATTTTGGGACAGGCAAATGACCCTAATTCTTTGAATTTCCATTTAAAATCTTCAGGATTGTGTAGCTATATATATTTGTCTGTATTTCTAGATGCATTTATGATTTAACAGCAAAGAGTATGAGCCAGCGAAAATATTTCTTTTCTGTTTAATTCCATGTGCAATTACATATACATAATTACATTTAAGTAGGTTGGAGCAGTGGAGAAATCTTGCTCAGACTTTATCAGAATTCGAAGACCAAGGTTAATAGAGGATTCTTCCAACAGATCTCAGGCAGTAAAGCATATTAAATTATATATCTAAAATTTCTACATATACATATGTAAACTAGCAACTTTATATTCCTTGTATGTTTGTTAGGTTTCTCTAGAATCAATTGTTTTTCAACATAAATATACCAACAAGCTCAAGGTAGATATTGCAACTGCAATTTTTTTTCCTAAAGATGGTTGCTTTTTTGATATGTCTATGTTCTATTGTTATAGTTTAAAATTTGTTTTTTAAAGTGAATCTATTCATAGGGAAACAAAATAGGAAAAATTAGATGAAATGATGAATGTTAACAGATGCTATAATGATCCTATGTTATTTACCAATCTTACAGTAGTTACTCATTGACTATAAGAAGATTTTTTTCTATGCAGTGAATTCCCAGATCATTTTGTGCATTTTGTTATTCCAAGTAAAGCTAACAAAAATAATAATAATTATAATTTTGGGGGGGTAAATGATCATGAAATTCTTATCACTTATGCAATAATGAGAACTTGTGTTTGGAAAGCACTTTGACGTAATACGTATGTAACCATTTAAGCTATTTGCAGTAAGCTTTTTTTTCTTAAATGATTTTGTTATTAGGACAAAGTAAAACTTAAAGTGACGAATAGAAGCAAGTTCCCTATAGGTTTAAAATGTATCTACTGAAGAAATAGTTGAAAAGTAAGATTCTTTGGAATTTAAGGTATTATAGGTTATATAATGTCTTGATGGCTATTTTTGTATCTTTCTATTATATTTACTGACATTTTAAAATTCTCTGGCAGAGTAATTTAGAGCTTAATGAATCCTCTTCTGTCTATATAGAGAGGTACAAATCCTACAGCCTTTTTTCCTGATACTCATCTTTCACCCCTGGAGCAGGATACTAATTATCAAGGAAAACCTGACAAGCTGATCTCTTATTCTAAGAGAAATGAACACATTTATGCTTTAATCCCCAATTTTTAAGGACAAACTACCATCCTTTGTACACCCTTTCTGACTACTTTGATAGCCTTCATTTTTTTGTGTATGTGTTCCTTGTGAATCACCTTCTATCTCCAATTAAACCATGCCTTTAGATAATGAGTTAGAATATATTTGGAAAACATTTAAACTTGAAAATCATTCAATATGCATCAATTTCCAAGCCCACCGTATTATTATTATTATTATTAGTAGTAGTAGTAGTAGTAGTAGTATTTCTTTTCTTTTTTTTTTGAGATGGAGTCTTGCTCTGTTGCCAGGCTGGAGTGCAGTGGTGTGATCCTGGCTGGGCAGAAGGGATAATGGGGAATTACTGTTAATGGTACAGAGTTTCCATCTGGGAATATGGAAAGTTCTGGAGATGGATGGTGGTGATGTTGTATAACAAAATGAATGTACTTAGTGCCACTGAATTGTACACTTAAAAGTTGTCAGAAGGGTAAATTTTATGTCATATATATTTTACCATAATAAAAAAGTTAAAGCAAGCTTATGAGATAACTGAAACAAAGTTAGGAAGGAGAACTAATAACATATTGGACAATGTTATTACATTTTTAGAAAGGCTTCATCCTGGAACTGTAAACTGAAAACAAATGGGTAGAACTTAATAGATAAATGTTAAGTTTTGCATTTAGGTTCAACAATGCATAAGGATAAAGAATGACCTGGAGGTGGTAGATGACTGCATCTCAGTTATGCCAGT
Organism: Pongo pygmaeus; assembly: GCF_028885625.2. Taxonomy (NCBI): domain Eukaryota; kingdom Metazoa; phylum Chordata; class Mammalia; order Primates; family Hominidae; genus Pongo; species Pongo pygmaeus. The sequence continues at coordinate 134,942,092 of NC_072373.2, read as the reverse complement.
TTATCTGCTAAAACAGAAAGCTTTTTCAAATTTAGGTTCTATTAGAGGAGGCATGGTATCCAATTCACGCGTAGTTTGCCTGGTCAGACCACATCCAAGACCATCATCATCTGAAGTCCCTAAACTTGCATGTATCTGGAAGAGAGCTGCTAGTTAACTGTAGAGAGGAGATATTAGATTAGGTAGCTATTGTCTTATAACAAACAATTGAAGGACCTGGAGATGTCAGCCTAGAAAAGCTAAGAACTAGAAGGACATGATGGCCTTGAAATGTCCCTGGAAATGTCCCTGGAAAGGACTACTAAGTGGAAGGGGGAGTAGACTTATTCTGGATTGATTCTGATGTTGGGACTAGGACCAATGGGGTGGTAAAGAGAGGTAGGGGAGATTTCTATTTTATGGAAGAAAGACATCCTCAGTGATTGGAAGATTATCACAATGGAAAGGCCTTTTAAAGTGGCTATTCTACCATAAGATAGCTTTAATCAGATAGATATAAAAGTAGATACAATCAGCAGAAGCTTTAGGTAGGAGCTTGCACTAAATAATCTTTAAGGTTCTATTCTAATTCTGAGATTCTGTGATGCACCTGTTTTGTTGAAATGATTTGATTTAGTTCTAATGCAAGAGAACTAGACAATGGGGGAATTAACAATAAGCTAAGTTATGTCACCAAGTTCTTAAGTAACCCTAGGAGGAAGAGGTGAAAGCAGCTGGCCTGCCAATCCATTCACTTCCTTGGACAGGAGGGGAGAAAAAGAAGGCACATGGCCCAGTCTAATCTCCTTGTCAACAGGACTTAGGATAAATAGAGTACTGATGTTTGTTAGGAAGAAGAAACATTAACTCTGAAATGCCCTTAGCAGGGTGTCCCTGGGTAAGGATTACCTATAGTAAAGAGAACCCAGTATCTATAAGGCACAGCTCATTGGAGAAGGTCATGTAGACACACAGCAAGGAAAGAAAGAACTGGGTTGCCAGTGGCCCTTGATGTCCCAGACCTCTCTCTGCTTCATTTGAATTATTTGATGGTCTCTATCTTTGTAACATTTAGTAGAGCTTAATGCTAGGTAGGAACACTGTTTCACATGAGTCTGATTTGTCAGTCCAATCCTGTGTGTTAGCTCAAACCTTCATCTCTGTCTTATAAGCAAATAATCAAAAACCTTGAATGATTACAATTAAGCAAATAGTTATTAAACATAGTAATAGATTTTGTTTCCAAACCTCAATTCTAGGTTGATGGTACCCTGAAACGGTTTCCATTAATAGGTAATAGACTGACCCAGAGTCTCAAGCACAATTGAAATGTGCTTGAGACTCTGGGTCAGTCTATTACCTGTTAAAAAATGCCCCATCATTGCCACTATAGAACACAGTCACGTTTTTACACTGGATTCCAATTTGGGATGCCCAGAACTTATTTCCTACCAACATATAGTCGTAGTGTAGTGTAGTGTAGTGCAGTGCAGTGCAGTGCAGTGCAGTGTAGTGTAGTGTAGTATAGTAGGGAAAGGGTGCCCATTTCTGTCCAGGCCTTTGGTGATAGAACAGTCAGTATTTAGTGCCATACTAGCAGTAGTAGGTGCATAATTTAGTTCTCTTCCCCCTCTACCTTCTAAACCTCTGGTCTTAGCCACTCTTAGCTGGTAGAAAAATTTCCCATAGTAAGAAAATCCAGACTTCCATAATCACTTGCTAAAAGGAGAATTTTCTTTTAAGCTGTGGAAGGGATCAGAAAAATCCTGTTTTGTTTCCCCTCACAGTCATGCAGAGGCCATGGCAAATGTAGATTTTACTCTATGCAAAGCTCCTTAAAGGTAGATGACAGAGTGGAGACACCACACTAACCATAAATAACTTGTGAGTTTTGCCATAATTTACCAACAATAAAGTGTCAGAATTTGTAATTATTTAAAAATATTATAGAAAGATTTAATCCTATCCCTTTAATAGCATCTATCTCATTTGTATTTTAGTAGGTTTTCTTGAATAGGAGAGGAAAGGATAAAGTAACAAGGAATTATGCATAATCTGAATCTTATCTAATGGCCACCTATGCTGATGGATGTATGTGTCACATGTGATGCTACCTGTCATGGGTGTATTGGATTAAATGGGCCCAGAGTCATTGCTATATTGACGGGTACAGGATCAGAAAATATAGACTCAAGATTACTGAAGCATAGTTCTACACCCCAGTGTGACTCACAGAGGTTTTTTTTTTTTTTTTTTTTTTAAGATTTTTTTATTTTTCTTTTTTTCCTACTGGCAGGATCAACCAGGTATTACAGAGATTTTGAGCTAAGGAGGGTGGGGGATAGGGGATAACAATAGGATAGAATGAGTGGTTTCAATTAGGGATGTAAGATTTAAATATAAGATACTGTTTAAAAATTAAAATGTCATCCAGGGATCAATCAGTAATACCATAGTAATTTAAGGAATGGAAAGATCATTGTGTTAATTTCTGTTAATTTTTTTTCTGAATATAGATGTTTGTAAAAAAAATTGAGTTTGTAGAAATATTGGGCTTAGTAAGTATAATGTTTTCTAGGTCTGATTCTCCAGAGATAACTACTGATAGTACTTGATGTATATTCTTGCAGTTTATGTAAGTTTTACATAAATGTTCATATGTATATTTATGCCTTTCTGAATTTTCTAAGAGAGCTTTTGAGATAGATGGGATTTAAACCCAGCCTTCAAAAATATGCATATTTAGGTTGGAAAAAAAAGTAGGGAAGGCTTCCTAGGTCGGAAAACATTTTGAGGAAGGTCGCTGAGGAGATGTCAGATCTTCATGGGTGATATTGAGGACTTGGGGTGTCAGGGTATGGGATTTGTGTAGACATGGGTGATGGTTGTACATATGGATGAGTAAGATAGGGCCAGCTGATAGGTGGAGTGAAAATTCAGACTCACCAGCCCTGCATTTTTGCTTTTCACAGAATAGCTGTAGGATCTTTAGCCAGAAAATAACTTGATACAATTGGCATGTTAGAAAAATAAAGCTGATGATGATATGCAGAAAAAAATCTGACTGGGGGAGAGGATATCTTTTAGGAGGTGCTTGAAGTAATATAGGTGACAGATTACAAAGAAGCTAATTTTGATGGTTATAGCGGTGGTTTTATTAATGAGGAAGAAACAAATCTGAGTCATTTTGCAGTGAGTAGAGCACAGTATCTAATTTGGATTTCAGAGAAGGAAGGGAAAGAAAAGACCAAAATGATCCAGAGCACTAGAGGAAGATGACACCATGGAAGGAAATGGGAGAAGCAGTTTGGAGAGATACTTTGAGATGTTAAGAGGTTTTTGGAGATGCATGGCTATCCCAGGGGAAGGTGGCCCATATGCCAGTAGAAATGAAGGCTTGTGTAAAGGGCAGTGCAGTCAGGGTCAGGGACCAGAAGAAGGAAGATCAGGCAAAGGATAACTCAGAAGGTAGAAAGAGAACCATAAAAGAATGCATTTGGAAATCAGTGGTTTCCAAAAGCAGTATTGGAAGCAATATTCCCTAAAAGCAATATTGTAAATAAAAAACTGAGATAAATAATGTTTTAGCAGAGGCCATTTAAAAAAGCTATTTTAGGTAACTCATTTTTATTTGAGGATTAGGAAACACTGACAAGCAAAAAGAAAAAATGATGCCCCAATCTCACAACCTATATAACTATATTATTTACTTACTTAACATTTACATTTAGGAATGTACTTTTTTCCTATATGCATATGTGTACATGCATATGTCAAAAACAGAATTTCTTATATAAATATATAATATGTATATTATAAAAATGTGATCAAAACTAAAATTTGAATTTTCATTTTACATATTGAAGTGGTTCTGGCAATCTTGGGTCAGAAAGCAAGGAACCTATCAAAGACTAATGGGACTGTGTCAGAAGGACACAAGATCTAATATGAAGACTCTTCTGTTGGCTTAAAATGTGACATTTTCATCATCAATTAGAATAATGACTGTGGTTGATTGAAATCCATTGACTCGTGAGTTCTTAATTATATTTTTAAAAAATGAAAGGAGAAAGCAAGCCAGTTGGGCAGTCTTGCTTGACGTCTCATGTGGGTGCTGTTAAATGGCAGTTGAGGCTGGAATTATCTAAAGGCTCATTGGTAGGAGTTCAGTGGGAGAGTATCTATATGTGGTCCTTCTGTGTAGCTTGGGCTTCTCACAGCCCATAATTGTGTTCTGAAGAATATTTCAAGAATAATTGTTCCAAGAGACCCAAGGAGGAAGCCGCAAGCCTTCTTAGGACCTGGCTTCAGAAGACTTACTACATAGGTAATTCCAGTATATTCTATTTATCAAGTGAGTTGCTAAGGGCAGTTCAGATTTAAGAGGTGGGAAATAAGACCATCTCTTGATATGAGGAACATTTTGCACATACAGGGAGGGAAGGAATTGATGTGGCCCTGTTCAGACACTATCCATATCTTGATTTGTCAATGTTGGGTAATAATGTTAGATAGTATTTTCTTGCTGTGATGGACAAGAATTTAATGTTCATACCTCTATTTGCCTTCCCTTCTTCCTCCCAATGTAGTTAGGGAATGCTAGTTGTCACTCAGTTTCTTTTAAAACTTTAAGTATTCTTATTTCTGGTCCTATAGCACCCCTTGGTACTTAATTTTTTCTTTTTTTTTTTTTTGAGACAGAGTCTCATTCTGTTGCCCAGGCTGGAGTGCAGTGGCACTGTCAGGGCTCACTGCAGCCTTGATCTCCCAGGGCCAAGCGATCTGCCTGCCTCAGCCTCCTGAGTAGCTGAGACATTCGCCACTATATCTGGATAATTTTTAAAAATTTTCTATAGAGATGGGGTCAGCCTGTGTTGCCCAGGCTGGTCTCAAACTGCTGGGCTCAAGTGATCCTCCTGCCTCAGCCTCCCAAAGTGCTAGGATTACAGGCATGGTTCACCACCATCCCTGGCCTCTTGATACTTTATTTATTTATTTATTTATTTATTATACTTTAAGTTCTAGGGTACATGTGCACAACATGCAGGTTTGTTACATATGTATACATGGGTCATGTTATTGTGCTGCACCCATTAACTCGTCATTTACATTAGGTATATCTCCTAATGCTATCCATCCCCCCTCCCCCCACCCCATGACAGGCCCCGGTGTGTGCTGTTCCCCATCCTGTGTCCAAGTGTTCTTATTGGTCACTTCCCACCTATGAGTGAGAACATGCGGTGTTTGGTTCTCTGTCCTTGTGATAGTTTGCTCAGAATGATGGTTTCCAGCTTCATCCATGTCCCTACAAAAGACATGAACTCATTCTTTTTTGTGGCTGCATAGTATTCCATGGTGTATATGTGCCACATTTTCTTAATCCGGTCTATCATTGATGGACATTTGGGTTGGTTCCAAGTCTTTGCTATTGTGAATAATGCCACAGTAAACATACGTGTGCATGTGTCTTTATAGCAGCATGAATTATAATCCTTTGGGTTTTGACCCAGTAATGGGATGGCTGGGTCAAGTGGTATTTCTACTTCTAGATCCTTGAGGAATTGCCACACTGTCTTCCACAATGGTTGAACTAGTTTACACTCCCACCAACAGTGTAAAAGTGTTCCTATTTCTCCATATCCTCTCCAGCACCTGTTGTTTCCTAACTTTTTAATGATCAGCATTCTAACTGGTGTGAGATGGTATCTCTTTGTGATTTTGATTTGCATTTCTCTGATGGCCAGTGATGATGAGCATTTTTTCACGTGTCTGTTGGCTGCATAGATGTCTTCTTTTCAGAGGTGTCTGTTCATATCCTTTGCCCACTTTTTGATTGGGTTGTTTGATTTTTTCTTGTAAATTTGTTTAAGTTCTTTGTAGATTCTGGATATTAGCCCTTTGTCAGATGGGTAGATTGCAAAAATTTTCTCCCGTTCTGTAGGTTGCATGTTCACTCTGATGGAGTTTCTTTTGCTGTGCAGAAGCTCTTGAGTTTAATTAGATCCCATTTGTCACTTTTGGCTTTTGTTGCCATTGTTTTTGGTGTTTTTATCATGAAGTCTTTGCCCATGCCTGTGTCCTGAATGGTATTGCCTAGGTTTTCTTCTAGGGTTTTTATGGTTTTAGGTCTAACATTTAAGTCTTTAATCCATCTTGAATTAATTTTTGTTTAAGGTGTAAGGAAGGGATCCAGTTTCGGCTTTCTACATGTGGCTAGCCAGTTTTCCCAGCACCATTTATTAAATAGGGAATCCTTTCCCCATTTCTTGTTTTTGTCAGGTTTGTCAAAGATCAGGTGGTTGTAGATGTGTGGTGTTATTTCTGAGGCCTCTGTTCTGTTCCATTGGTCTACATCTCTGTTTTGGTACCAGTACCATGCTGTTTTGGTACAGTAGCCTTGTAGTATAGTTTGAAGTCAGGTAGCGTGATGCCTCCAGCTTTGTTCTTTTGGCTTAGGATTGTCTTGGCAATGGGGGCTCTTTTTTGGTTCCATATGAACTTTAAAGTAGTTTTTTCCAATTCTGTGAAGAAAGTCATTGGTAGCTTGATGGGGATGGCATTGAATCTATAAATTACCTTGGGCAGTATGGCCATTTTCACGATACTGATTCTTCCTATCCATGAGCATGGAATGTTCTTCCATTTGTTTGTGTCCTCTTTTATTTCCTTGAGCAGTGGTTTGTAGTTCTCCTTGAAGAGGTCCTTCACATCCCTTGTAAGTTGGATTCCTAGGTATTTTATTCTCTTTGAAGCAATAGTGAATGGGAGTTCACTCATGATTTGGCTCTCTGTTTGTCTGTCATTGGTGTATAGGGATACTTGTGATTTTTGCACATTGATTTTATATCCTGAGACTTTGCTGAAGTTGCTTATCAGCTTAAGGAGATTTTGGGCTGAGACAAGGGGGTTTTCTAGATATACAATCATGTCATCTGCAAATAGGGACAATTTGACTTCCTCTTTTCCTAATTGAATATGCTTTATTTCTTTCTCTTGACTGATTGCCCTGGCCAGAACTTCCAATACTATGTTGAATAGGAGTGGTGAGAGAAGGCATCCCTGTCTTGTGCCAGTTTTCAAAGGGAATGCTTCCAGTTTTTGCCCATTCGGTATGATATTGGCTGTGGGTTTGTCACAGTTTTTATTATTTTGAGATACATCCCATCAATACCTAGTTTATTGAGAGTTTTTTGCGTGAAGGCTGTTGAATTTTGTCGAAGGCCTTTTCTGCGTCTATTGAGATAATCATGTGGTTTTCATCTTTGGTTCTGTTTATATGATGGATTATATTTATTGATTTATGTATGTTGAACCAGCCTTGCATCCCACTGATGAAGCCAACTTGATCATGGTGGATGAGCTTCTCGATGTGCTGCTGGATTTGGTTTGCCAGTATTTTATTGAGGATTTTTGCATCAATGTTCATGAAGGATAGTGGTCTAAATTTCTCTTTTTTTGTTGTGTGTCTGCCAGGCTTTGGTATCAGGATGATGCTGGCCTCATAAAATGAGTTAGAGAGGCTTCCCTCTTTTTCTATTGATTGGAATAGTTTCAGAAGGAATGGTACTAGCTCCTCTTTGTACCTCTGGTAGAATTCAGCTGTGGATCCGTCTGGTCCTGGACTTTTTTTGGTTGGCAGGCTATTAATTATTGCCTCAATTTCAGAGCCTGTTATTGGTCTATTCAGGGATTCATCTTCTTCCTGGTTTAGTCTTGGGAGGGTGTATGTGTCCAGGAATTTATCCATTTCTTCTAGATTTTCTAGTTTATTTGTGTAGAGGTGTTTCTAGTATTCTCTGATGGTAGTTTGTATTTCTGTGGGATCAGTAGTGATATCCCCTTTATCATTTTTTATTGCATCTATTGGATTCTTCTCTCTTTTCTTCTTTATTAGTCTTGCTAGCAGTCTATCAATTTTCTTGGTCTTTTCAAAAAACCAGCTCTTGGATTCATTGATTTTTTGAAGGGTTTTTGTATCTCTATCTCCTTCAGTTCTGCTCTGATCTTAGTTATTTCTTGCCTTCTGCTAGCTTTTGAATGTGTTTGCTCTTGCTTCTCTAGTTCTTTTAATTGCGATGTTAGGGTGTCAATTTTAGATCTTTCCTGCTTTCTCTTGTGGGCATTTAGTGCTATAAATTTCCCTCTATACCCTGCTTTAAATGTGTCCCAGAGATTCTGGTATGTTGTGTCTTTGTTCTCATTGGTTTCAAAGAACATCTTTATTTCTGCCTTCATTTCATTATGTACCCAGTAGTCATTCAGGAGCAGGTTGTTCGGTTTGTATGTAGTTGAGCGGTTTTGAGTGAGTTCCTTAATCCTGAGTTCTAGTTTGATTGCACTGTGGTCTGAGAGACAGTTTGTTATCATTTCTGTTCTTTTACATTTGCTGAGGAGTGCTTTACTTCCAACTGTGTGGTCAATTTTGGAATAGTGCGATGTGGTGCTGAGAAGAATGTATATTCTGTTGATTTGGGGTGGAGAGTTCTGTAGATGTCTATTAGGTCTGCTTGGTGCAGAGCTGAGTTCAATTCCTGGATATCCTTGTTAACTTTCTGTCTCGTTGATCTGTCTAATGTTGACAGTGGGGTGTTAAAAGTCTCCCATTATTATTGTGTGGGAGTCTAAGTCTCTTTGTAGGTCTCTAAGGCCTTGCTTTATGAATCTGGGTGCTCCTGTATTGGGTGCATATATATTTAGGATAGTTAGTTCTTCGTGTTGAATTGATTCCTTTACCATTATGTAATGTCCTTCTTTGTCTCTTTTGATCTTTGTTGGTTTAAAATCTGTTTTATCAGAGACTAGGATTGCAACCCCTGCTTTTTTTTTGCTTTCCATTTGCTTGGTAGATCTTCCTCCATTTCTTTATTTTGAGTGTATGTGTGTCTTTGCATGTGAGATGGATTTCCTGAATACAGCACACTGATGGGACTTGACTCTTTATCCAGTTTGCCAGTCTGTGTCTTTTAATTGGGTCATTTAGCACATGTACATTTAAGGTTAATATTGTTATGTGTGAATTTGATCCTGCCATTATGATGTTAGCTGGTTATTTTGCCTGCTAATTAATACAGTTTCTTCATAGCATCAATGGTCTTTACAATTTGGCATGTTTTTGCAGTGGTTTGTACTGGTTGTTCCTTTCCATGTTTAGTGCTTCCTTCAGGAGCTCTTGTAAGGCAGGCCTGGTGGTGACAGAATCTCTCAGCATTTGCTTGTCTGTAAAGGATTTTATTTCTCCTTCACTTATGAAGCTTAGTTTGGCTGGATATGAAATTCTGGGTTGAAAGTTCTTTACTTTAAGAATGTTGAATATTGGCCCCCACTCTCTTCTGGCTTGTAGAGTTTCTGCCGAGAGATCCGCTGTTAGTCTGATGGGCTTCCCTTTGAGGGTAACCCGACCTTTCTCTCTGGCTGCCCTTAACATTTTTTCCTTCATTTCAACTTTGATGAATCTGAAAATTATGTGTCTTGGAGTTGCTCTTCTCGAGGAGTATCTTTGTGGTGTTCTCTGTATTTCCTGAATTTGAATGTTGGCCTGCCTTGCTAGATTGGGGAAGTTCTCCTGGATAATATCCTGCAGAGTGTTTTCCAGCTTGGTTCCATTCTCCCTGTCACTTTCAGGTACACCAGTCAAATGTAGATTTGGTCTTTTCACATAATCTCATATTTCTTAGAGGCTTTGTTCATTTCTTTTTACTCTTTTGTCTCTAAACTCTTCTCACTTCATTTCATTCATTTGATCTACAATCACTGATACCCTTTCTTCCACTTGATCAAATCGGCTACTGAAGCTTCTTATGCATGTGTCATATACTTCTCGTGCCATCGTTTTCAGCTGCATTGGGTCACTTGAGGTCTTCTCTATGCTGTTTATTCTAGTTAGCCATTCGTCTAATCTTTTTTGAATGCTTTTAGCTTTTTTTGCGATGGGTTCGAACATCCTCCTTTAGCTCGGAGAAGTTTGTTATTACTGATTGTTTGAAGCCTTCTTCTCTCAACTTGTCAAAGTCATTCTCTGTCCAGCTTTGTTCTGTTGCTGGCGAGGAGCTGCGTTACTCTGGAGGAGAATAGGCGCTCTGATTTTTAGAATTTTCAGCTTTTCTGCTCTGGTTTCTCCCTATCTTTATTGTTTTATCTACCTTTGGTCTTTGATGATGGTGACATACAGATGGGGTTTTGGTGTGGATGTCCTTTCTGTTTGTTAGTTTTCCTTCTAACAGTCAGGACCCTCAACTGCAGGTCTGTTGGAGTTTGGAGGTCCACTCCAGACCTTGTTTGCCTGAGTATCACCAGTGGAGGCCGCAGAACAGCAAATATTGCAGAATGGCCAATGTTGCTGCCTGATCCTTCCTCTGGAAGCTTCGTCTCAGAGGGACACCCAGCCATATGAGGTGTCAGTCGGCCCCTACTGGGAGGTGCCTCCCAGTTAGGCTACTCAGGGGTCAGGGGTCCACTTGAGGAGGTAGTCTGTCTGTTCTCAGATCTCAAACTCTGTGCTGGGAGAACCACTACTGTCTTCAAAGCTGTCAGACAGGGATGTTTAATTCTGCAGAAGTTTCTGCTGCCTTTTGTTCAGCTATGCCCTGCCCCCAGAGGTGGAGTCTACAGAGGCAGGCAGGCCTCCTTGAGCTGTGGTGGGCTCCACCCAGTTCAAGCTTCCAGGCCGCTTTGTTTACCTACTCAAGCCTCAGCAATGGCGGACGCCCCTCCCCAGCCTTGCTGCCGCCTTGCAGTTTGATCTCAGAGTGCTGTGCTAGCAATGAGCAAGGCTCCATGGGCATGGGACCCTCCGAGCCAGGCGCGGGATATAATCTCCTGGTGTGCTGTTTGTTAAGGCTGTCGGAAAAGTGCAATATTAGGGTGGGAGTGTCCCAATTTTCCAGGTACCATCTGCCACGGCTTCCCTTGGCTAGGAAAGGGAATTCCTGACCCCTTGTGCTTCCTGGGTGAGGCGATGCCTCGCCCTGCTTCGGCTCATGCTCCGTGGGCTGCACCCAGCGTCTGACAAGCCCCAGTGAGATAAATGTGGTACCTCAGTTGGAAATGCAGAAGTCACCCGTCTTCTGCGTCGCTCACGCCGGGAGCTATAGACTGGAGCTGTTCCTTTTCGGCCATCTTGGAACCCCCGCCACCTCTTGATACTTTTAAAAATGAAGGTATTAGTGCCCCAATTTTTTCTTCTACTTCTCTAACTCCTACTTTGCTTCTCAGTTTTTATCACTTGTACTTTTGTATTGCTGAGAATTAAAAATATCTACTTTGTATTCTGTAATCATAGTAAGTTTTTCTTTGTAGTCAGTTGATCTACACACAGAAAATCGGTAAAATATTTATTATGATTGTATTAAAATAGTTGATTGCAGAACCCAGATTACATTTCCTGTGTAATTTTTTTGGAATTTCTAATTGCCTTCCTTTTTTCCCCCATCATTTGCCTTTACTACATATTTGAGTAGCTTCATATCCTCAAGGATACTACTCCATCTCTGCAACCATCTTTTCCCAGCTCTCACATACCTGCTCCAGGAGTTTGCTGTTCTGCTGCAGTCTGAACAGATTGCTGTCTGTGCTGCTGCCCAGTGGCCTGGGGCTCCCTGTCATTCCAATCTTGGGCTGAAGTCACTGTTTCCTCAATCCCATGTCTTTGACTTTCTTGTTTATTCACTCATTTTGCTGCAGCATATCCTCAAATGATACCTAAGAAAGCGAAGGAGGTAAACTCTGAGTCTGTTGCAAGTTCTGAAGATGTTTTTATTCTCAGACTATCTGGTGGTATCATTATCTCTATTGGTGGCATATGGATATGTAATAACATTTAACCAATGACCTATTGTTATGTGTTTCAGTGTCATAGGTAACTTTGAGTGAATATCCATATATCTTCCCATTTGTGCACATGAATAATTATTTTCAAAGAATAATTTTGTTGAGTGGAATTCTTGGGCAAATAGTATGTGTGTGTGTTTTTTTTTTTTTTTTCAGACAAAGTCTCGCTCTTGTCCCCCAGGGTGGAGTGCAATGGCTTGATCTTGGCTCACTGCAACCTCCACTTTCCGGGTTCAAGCGATTCTCCTGTCTCAGCCTCCCAAGTAGCTGGGATTACAGGCACCTGCCACCATGCCCGGCTAATTTTTGTATTTTTTAGTAGAGACGGGGTTTCACCATGTTGGCAGGCTGGTCTCGAACTCCTGACCTCAGGTGATCCACCCGCCTCCGCCTCCCAGAGTGCTAGGATTACAGGCATGAGCCACTGCGCCTGGCCTAGTATATGTATGTTTTAAGGATATTGATTCATTCTGCCAAAATTCTCTTCAGAGAACCATTGTGTAACTAGTTCTTTTCATCAAGAGGCTGCTTGGTTTCTGTTGTTTGTTTTATTTTTGTTTTGTGAAGACTGCAGTTAATAGGGATCAGGAACTCTGAAAAGGGTTGGCTAGAAGAGTCTTTACCTGAGCAATGTGGAAATGATACTGGGAAAGAAAATAAACATACACTGTCTGTAAATATCAGAAGGTTTATATGAAAAGGAGATTGGATTCAGTTAAGTTTTTTGGGTTGTGAGGATCAGAAGTAGGACAGGCAGGTGGAAATCTGAGATAGCAGTATAGTTTTGGGACTTTTGAATAGCAGTCCCAAGTTGCAGTGAGCTGCTTACACTCCTCACCATGGGGTAGTCCACCCTAAGCTGAGGGCAAACTGGAAGGGCTTTTGTGGGTGGGATTTAAAAATCTGTGGGTAATAGAAAGTAGGTAATTTTCAGAGGCCATTTCAACCATGCCACACTGCGGTATGATGAACATAAAGTCATCATGAACACAGTTAAGTTTGGGTTGGATGAAATATATTATAGTTGTGCAAAGTGAGATGAAAAGCTGACAAAAACCATAGGATCAATAAAACAGTTTAGTTTACCCTTAGAAGTATTAATTTTCCTTTTCATCCTGGATGCTTTTCTACAACAAGTAGAAAGTAACAACTACTTTTGGAGGGTGATTTGTTCATGTAAGGTTATCTTTTATAGTAAAATAGCAGTGTTCATTAGTAGTGCATCCAGTCCTTCCTGACTATAATGATCTGTCTAATCATCCATTCCTCCCCATCATCCAGGCCTGAACCTTAGACCTGTGTGGTCACCTTTGCATCAGTAACAAGGTGTGAATGATTGCACCTAGGCAGGAAGGAATAGGCCCTTTTAAGCCTTGTCTTTATAATAAGAAAATTTACCTTGTTCAGTTGTTTTTTTAGAGACAAAGTCTCACTCTGTCACCCACGCTGGAGTACAGTGGTGCAGTCATAGCTTGCTACGGCCTTAACTCCTGAGCTCAAGTGATCCTCCTGCCTCAGCCTCCTTAGTAGCTGGGACTATAGGCGCACGCCACCATGCCTGGCTAATTAAAAAAAAATTTTTTTTTGTAGACGTGGGGTCTTACTATGTTGACCAGGCTGGCCCGGAACTCCTGATCTCAAGCGATCCTCCTGCCTCAACCTCCTAAAGTGTTGGGATTATATGCGTGAGCCACTGTACCTAGTCCTTTTTCCTCTTTTGAGTGCCTTCTCTTTTGAGCGCCGCATACTGATGGCGATCAGTATTTTTCCTGATGGCCATCAGTATGCGTCTCATTTTATTCTCATGTCAGTCTTGCTATAAAGATGACATTGTGCCCATTTTACAAATGGAGAAACCGAAATTTAGATTAGCTTTGCCCAAAGTTGCCGCCAGAGCTAGGATTCAAATCCTGCCCTCCATACCACCGGCATATTGTCATTAACTGTCTCTGCCTCCCAAAACTTAATTGCTTTTAACTATCCCTGCCTCCCAAAATGTAATTGCTTAATTATAATAATGATTTGCTCAAATAGAGTAAGTTTTAAAAAGTTTGCCAGTAAATATTTCTGGAAATTCTGTCAGCATTGGGATACAGTGGTGGTATCTGTTGGGAAAAGCTGAGTGTTGGGAGAGAAGCTGAGGCAGGGCTTGCATGTCTGACATAATGTAAGAGAGTCTTGGAACATGTGCGGGGTCCAGGGTCTAAAACCCCTCGTGGTCTTTGGAACACCAAGCTCTGTGCCAAAGGGTGGAAGGCTACCCTGACGCACCATAATCTAAGCCCAGGACATAAAACCGCTCGTGGCTTGGATAGAATCCAGGGCTCGTGGCTCTGGAATGTGTCTAGACTTGCTGGCTCCTTGCTCCTTGCTCTCCCAGGATCGATTGTATCTTGAGTTAAAAGAACCTGCTCTCCATTATCTCAAGTAGCAGAGCATATGCTAAACCGTCACAGCTGTAAATCATGTGCTTAATGCAACGCTCCCTTTCGACCCCCACATTCTTACCACCCGTTTCTTTGTTTGATCACCAATAAATAGTCTGGGCTTCCAGAGTTCGGGGCCTTCGCAGCCTCCATACTTAGTGTTGGCCCACTGGACCCACTTTCTCTCGTAAATGGTCTTTTTTCATTTCTTTGCCTCCGCCATACTTCATCACCCTCACGACCTGGTGTTGGGTCCATCATGCCAGCAGTATCAAATGGCATTCTTAGACACTTCCATCTACCGTTAATTTTAAATCTCTCGTTTTATGTTTTGTAAAGTGATGAGGACAATGATGGTGGTAATGGCAGCCATACAGTCTTAACAACAGCCCTGTTTAAAAGTATTAACCCTTCGTTATAGATTTCTTGGAATAGGATCAGAGGAGTTTAGTAATAGGCAGAAGGTCACACGGCTAGTAAGGTCAGAGCTATAACCCTGGTTTGTCTTTCCTTTAGACTACATCCTATTGCTCCTTAGTTTGCTATTGTGCTCACTAACTGTCTGCTTGTAAATGTTTTCCTTCTGTTACAATGGCCCCACATTCCCCTACCTCTTCTACTTGCTTACCCACTTTTACCAGCCTTGCTTCACTAACTCTAAATGTATCAGTGTTTGGAGATTCAGACATTTTTATTTTCTCATAACAAATTTGATAACTTCTAATTCTGTTCCGCTGATATCTTTATGAGATTAAAATCTGGATGGTTTTCTCCTTTTCTTTTGGAATGAAATGTGAGTGTTTTTTTTTTTTTTTTTTTTTAAGAGACAGGGTCTCACTAATGTTGCCCTGGCTGGGCTCAAATGATCCTCCTGCCTCTGCTGGCATTATAGGCATGAGCCACCACGTCCAGCCAAAGGCTAATATTCTGATAATCCTCTCTCCCACTCAGAAATAGGCCTGAAGGACTCTTGGGATTTTGACTTTAGAGGTGACGTGCTTGTTTAACAGCACTGAGAAGGCATGGTTCAACTCAGGAAACATGGGCCAGGCACTGTGTAAGGCTTTATGGATATAATAGTGAATAAGGAACAGGAAATGTAGATATTTGCAAGGAGCTAAGTACTCTCACAGATAAGCAGAGAGATCTGCGGAGGCAATTGACTGGGAGTTCTCCCACCTAAGAGTTAAGGGGTCAGGAAAAACTTTTCTAGAGGAATGTAGCAGGTCCACCTTAAGAGCTGTGCAGTCTGGGGTGGGTGTTTGTAAACCTTTGCTCAGCATAGTTTCTGAGAAGTAGGGAGCTAGCTCCTTGGGGCTTATAGATCGCTGGCTATTTCTAGACTAGGAAAGCACTTCTCTCACTTTAATGTACCTTGGACTCACCTGGAGGGCCCGCAAAACACAGCTGCTGGTCCCACCGCTCATGGTTTCCCATTCAGTATGTCTTGGATGGGGCCCTGGAATATGCATATCTAGCAAGTTCCCAGGTCATGCTGATGCTGCTTATCTGGGAACTACACGAGAACCATTGGGCTAGAAATACTAGAACTAACCATTCTCTTTGGGAAGAGGAGAGAGGAATGAGGAGCCAAGATGTTATGCCCAACTCTTTTCAAATTCAAGAGACAGTTTCCTCAAAGCGTGGAAAATTTGCACTTTGGCCAAAGTTGTTTAGATGAACATAACATCAAATTTACCATTTTTACACTGATTCTTTTAATACTTAATGAAAATCATGAAGTCAGGTTTTATCTGATATTAATTTGGTATTTTGGTTAATACTTTTAATTCTTTACCAGTATGAAAGGAGTTGGAAAAAGTCATCTTTTAAACTCTCAAAAAAGGTCTTAAATATAGTATATTTCATGATTTTTTTATTTTTAAAGTTAATATTAACTAGAGAGAAATTTTTAGAATTTTTTTAAATTTTAAGAAACGGTTTCACTGTGTCACCTAGGCTGGTATGCAGTAGTGTGATCACAGCTCACAGCCACAACCTCAAACTTCTGGGTTCAGGTGATCTTCCTGCCTTAGCCTTCGGAGTAGCTGAGTCAGACTACAGGTGTGCACCATCGCGCCCAGCCTAAAATGGTTTTTAAAGTTTAATTAAGGCTCAGGCTGTTGCTGCTATAGTATTTTGATATTTTACGTGACTTTGGGGAGTCTGCTTTAAAATACTTCATAAGTTGTATAAAAATAAATTTTGGTATTTGATCTTATCTTTGGAAAAACTATTTATTTGAAGGATACAGTAAGAAATTTAGCAAGAATTTTGGCTGACCTTAGGAACACATTAACTCAACATTTTGCAGCAGTCTGGTCTGTCATGTTCTCTAAACATTGAACGTAGTTATGTAGAATGCCATAGACTTAGAACAACTAACGAGAATTGTTAGGAAAAATAGATCAGAAGAAAAATCACCTTTGACGGAAGAAAGTCAGTGTTGTGAATGAGAGAAATTATCCTTAAGGAATAAAAAGTTCACCTATAATTTTTTTAATGCTTCATGTTTATTACATACATGAATCTATCTTAGTGAGGGGTTATAATAATACAAATCATTCTTTTTTTTTTTTTTTTTTTGAGACAAGAGTCTCGCTCTGTCCCCCAGGCTGGAGTGCAGTGGCGCGATTTCGGCTCACTGCAAACTCCGCCTCCCAGGTTCACGCCATTCTCCTGCCTCAGCCTTCAGAGTAGCTGGGACTATAGGCGCCCGCCACCATGCCTGGCTAATTTTTTGTATTTTTAGTAGAGACAGTTTCACTGTATTAGCCAGGATGGTCTCGATCTCCTGACCTCGTGATCCGTCCGCTTTGGCCTCCCAAAGTACTGGGATTACAGGCGTGAGCCACCACGCCCAGCCATAATACAAATCTTTCCAAGATGTTTATGTCTGGTGTCTGGCTCAAGTAAGAATCTCATTAAAATAACTTTTTCCTTTCATTTTTTGTCCCCTCAAGAGTCATATTTTAGTTGTGTACTATTTTCAAAGTTGTCCTTTGCCCTAATTTGCTACAGAATTTAACTATAGAGGTAGCAAAAAAACAGAACATTTAGTTTCTCTTATTTTACTTTACTTATTATTTTAACTTCTTCTTAAATATTCCAAGCAATTCTTTTGAGAAAACTCACCTAAACTTTGAACAAGCCACCAAATTTTTTCATTAAAAAAGCACACAAAATACCTAAGGAGTTTGAAATGCAAATGGCAATTTGTTCCTTATTATCTTTAAAGTGGTTCTTTATGCTGAATAAATTAGAGGGCTCAGACATTTGTGCTTTTCTCATCCCTTTTTTTTAGCCGCAAATGTGATTTCAAATATGTATTAAAATGAATTATTTATTTGTTATTTTAAATTTTTGTATAGAGATGGTGTTTTGCTATGTTTGCCCAAGCTGGTCTCGAACCTCTTGCCTCGGCCTCCCAGTGTGCTGGGATTACTTTTGTGAGCCACCATGCCCAGCCTAAATGCATTTATAATAAAACAAAGATGAGAGTGGCCTGTTCAGAGATATCCTAGTCGTACCATTTTACCACTGAAAATCCTGCAGCCCGGGAAACCCCTTCCTGTGATACAAAAAAAAAAATCACGGCAGCTATGATTTGCAGTTCACAATAATGGATCATCCACTGATGCAACTTAAGTGTGTTGTAATTGTGAGCAGTAACAGTCTATCATTGACATTGCCCATTGGATTAACTGTTTTGATTTGTATTGACATAGTGTTAGTTTAACCTACCACACTGTGAATACTGTGACTGTATTTTCTGAGAGTTCAGATAATGAAAATGAGAACAGTTATGATATCAACACCGGAGTGTCCCAGACATCACTGAGAAGGAAAGTTATTATTGTATATGGAAATCTGTGTTATTTTATATATATTAGTATATAATGATATGTTATAGACAGAGGGAAAGACATAAAATTTAATTAGGGAGATAAAACAGAACATATTGCACAATAGGCAGGAAAGAATTTGGGGTTGGGCGTTGTTACGGTTTGAATTGTGTGCCCTCCAAAATTCACAGGTTGAAGTCATAACTCCCAGTACCTTAGAATGTAACCTCATTTGGAAATAGGGTCATTGTAGATGTAGTTAGTTAAGATGAGTTTGTATTAAAATATGGTGGGCCCCTAATCCACTATGACTGATCTCCTTGTGAAGCGGGGAAATTTGGACAGACATGCACACAGGGATAATGCCACGTGGAGACTGGAGTTAGGCTGCCACAAGCCAAGGAACTGCAGGAAGCTGGCAGAGAGTCCTAGAACAGATTCTTCCCTAGTGCCTGCAGAGAGCTCATGACCCTGTTAACCCCTTGATCTTGGACTTCTAGCCTCTGTAACTGTGAGACAATACATTTCTGTTGCTTAAACCACCCAGTTTTTGGTACGTTGTTATGACAGCGCTAACAAACTAATTAATACAGGCTTGGTGAAGGAGATGTGCAAGCACCTAAGGAGACTGTGTCTCTCAAGTCTGGGATAAGACAGGCAAGCACATCTAAATTAATCTGCACTTCTTCCATCTTGTTTAAATAAAAGCATTTAGTATAACAGAAAACTAGTATAGAATAATAATTTCAAATAAATACCTATTCTTCCTATTTGTGTGTTAAAGTAATAAAACCTGTGCATAATTCTTTCTCCTACATTGTTATGTCTCTGGACTGATATGGCTGTGCCCTGGTTGACTCTCTGAAAAGTTGGTCACCCCCTGTGCATTCAGTGCTCCTCTTGCCTGCTGTTTCTGTGTCTTTGGCCATCCCTCCTTCCTTCTTCCTCATCACACATTCCAGTATTGCTAAGGATAATGAATTTGTGATTATAAAAAGTTTTAGATTAACCTTGTTAAAGGTAGTTCTTATAATCTAGCTTAGAATTTTGAATCCCTAAAGTAATTTTCATGAATAAATACTAAAAATCATCAAATAAAAAGTCCACCTATTTTTTTTTAATGCTTCATATTGTTCTCATTTGGAAGGCAGCATGGTATAGCCAGTAGAAAAATAGTTTCCAAACTTTTGTTTACATCTAATGTATTAGGGTGGGGAGGACTGTTTTCTTTGGCATGTAATCATAATTCTGGTTTAATTGGAAGTGCTGGAGTGACTCCATTTACTTAGTAGCAATTTTTAAAGTATATTAAGTAAAATTTTTAGAATGTATACTTTTGGTTTTCCTTCCAATGTTTACTAACTCTGCTAAACTTTTCATATTATTTAATTGGTAGAATGTACTAGGTATTATGTTTAAATTTAGAAAGGTCTCAAAGATCCTAAATTTAGCTCCAGGATCTTCTGATTCACAAATATATTTTTCAGAACAAACATGGTGGCATACGTTGTCATACTGGGCAAATACACCTGTACTCACAGGCTTGTGTATTGTTATTGAGGATAAGTGCTTTTTTTGAGATTTTTAAGGTGCTTCCACTTAGTAATGGATATAAAGTGAGTTACTATCAGGTGTTAAATTGTTATAAAACTCCTCATCTTATGAAATTCACAGTACTTTGTGATCATTCTTTTTTTTTTGAGACGAAGTCTCGCTCTGTCGCCCAGGCTGGAGTGCAGTGGTGCGATCTCGGCTCACTGCAAGCTCCGCCTCCCGGGTTCACGCCATTCTCCTGCCTCAGCCTTCCGAGTAGCTGGGGCTACAGGAGCGTGCCACGTGATCATTCTTTTCTACAGTAATTTGAAAATGCCATTACTAATGGTTATTTACAGAGTTCTCTTGTTTAACGTGACACAACTGCTTGAAGCCTATTTTCATTAAGTGGGCACTGTATACTTAAGTAAACATAAGTGTATAATTTACTGTTTTTTAAAAA
Organism: Pongo pygmaeus; assembly: GCF_028885625.2. NCBI lineage: Eukaryota > Metazoa > Chordata > Mammalia > Primates > Hominidae > Pongo > Pongo pygmaeus. Next base: position 134,922,020 of record NC_072373.2, on the reverse strand, counting down.
TACTGTAGAATTCCAAGGATCTTTCTATATTCTCATGAAGAAAATCAGTTTAACAGTAAAAGGTAGAAAACTTCTTGATCTGTTTTGGTATTGATTGTTATATTATGCTGAGAAGCTATTGGATATTTCTACGGTATTTGGGGATTTTTTTAAGAATGTTATCCTTGACGTTGTGTTTTATGTTTATCATTCAGAAAAATGGAGTGCTGGCATACATTGGGAATTTTCGCCTGCTTGCAGAGCTTTCCAGCCCGTTTGTGAATCAGCGGTATGTTACTGATATCATTGATTATTTTAAAGTCGTGCTGTTTATTTTTAGTTTGGGCAAATCCTTTTCCCATGATCCTAAAGTTACTATATAAAACATACGGATCTGTGATATGAATTGTCATCACCATCATACAAATGAGGAAAGTGAGCCTTGGAAAGGTTAGAGTAACTTACCCAAGTTTCCCTAGCTAGCAGGTGGTGGTGCTAGCTTTTAAACCCTGCTCTTTGCAGTACGATGGTGCTTTATGATGCCTGCTTCCAGCTCATTCTTCCACCCTCCATGTTGTACACTGCAAGACGAATGGTATTCACTGAATCTTAGAATTGAGGGGGGCTCTTTACGGAAAAGGACAAATATCACTGTGGCTCATTTTGAGTCTAGCTCATATTCCTGACACTAACTTCCTCCTGTCCCCAAATTCTTATATTGACATTATCTTAGTGCCTCATTGAAATACATAATCTTTTTATTTTTTAAATTTAAAAGGCTACTTTTGGCTGGGCTCAGGGGCTCACGTCTATAAATCCCAGCATTTTGGGATGTTGAGGCAGGAGGATTGCTTGAGGCCAGGAGTTTGAGACCAGCCTGGGTAACATTGTGAGATCCCATCCCTACAAAAAAAAAGAAAAGAAAAGAAAAGAAAATTAGCTGGGCACGATGGTGCTTGCCCATAGTTCTAGCTGTTTGGGAGGCTAAGGTGGAAGGATCGCATGAGTCCAAGAGTTTAAGCAGTGAGTCCAGTGAGCTGAGATCCAGCCTGGGCAAAACAGAGAAACCTTGTCTGTAAAAAATTTATTTTTTTTAAAAGACTACTTTTATTTTAAATACATACAATGTAAATAACTAAACTAACAATTTGTAATATTGATAGTCATCACTAGTGAATTATTATTATTTTTGAGATGGAGTCTCGCTTTGTTGCCCAGGCTAGAGTGCAATGGCACCATCTCTGCTCACTGCAGCCTCCACCTCCCAGGTTCAGGTGATTCTCCTGCCTCAGCCTCCCAAGTAGCAGAGATTACAGGTGCCCACCACCATGCCTGGCTAATTTTTGTATTTTTAGTAGAAACGAGATTTCGCCATGTTGGCCAGGCTGGTCTCAAACTCCTGACCTCAAGTGATCCACCCGCTTCGGCCTCCTGAAGTGCTGGGGTTACAGGCATGAGCCACTGTGCCTGGCCCATCTCAACCATTTTTAAGAATACAGTTCAGTTGTGTTAAGTATATTCACATTATTGTGCAACAGACCTTTAGAACTTTTTCATTTTGCAAAATTGAAACTCTACGCCCGTTAAACACTAATTCCCTCTCCTGCAAGCCCTAGACAACCACCTTTCTACTTTCTGTTTCTATGATTTTGACTAAATAATTCATATGAATGGAATCATACAGTGTTTATCCTTTTGTGCCTGGCTTATTTTGCTTACTATAATGTCCTTGAAATGTATCATGTTGTAGCATATGACAGGATTTTCTTCTTTTTAAAGGCTGCATAATATTCCTGTTGTATGTGTAACACATTATCCTTATGCATTCATCCGTCCATGGACATTGAGTTTACTTGCACCCCTGGCTATTGTGAATAATGCTGAAATGGACATGGGGATACAAATATATTTTTGAGACCCTGTTTCAAATCCTTTTGGATATATTTCTAGAAGTGGGATTGCTGGATCATATGATGGTCCTTTTAATTTTTTGATGAACCTTCAGACAGTTTTCCATAATGCATACATCTTTTTACATTCCCACTAACAGTGCACAAGGGTTCTGATTTCTTCACATCCTCATCAACACTTGCTGTTTTCTGTTCTTCTGATAGTAGCCATTCTAATGGGTGGAGGTGGTATGTCATGTGTTTTTCTTTTTCTTTTTCTTTTCTTTTCTTTTTTTTTTTTTTTGATACAGGGTCTCACTCTGGTTCCCAGGCTGGAGTGCAGTGGCATGATCTTGGCTCACTGCAGTCTTGACCTCTCAGGCTCAAAGGATCCTCTCACCTCAGCTTTCTAAGTAACTGGGGCTATAGGCATGTGCCACCACACCTGGCTAATTTTTGTATTTTTTGTAGAGAAGGAGTTTCACCATGTTGCCCAGGCTGGTCTCCAACTCCTGGGCTCAAGCGATCCTCTGACTTTGGCCTCCCAAAATTCTGGGATTACAGGTTTGAGCCACCATGCCTGGCTGGTCATGCGGTTTTGATTTACATTTTACTTTGATTCATGGTGTGGAGCATCTTTTCACGCATTTGTTGGCCATTTGTATATCTTTAAAGAATTGCCTATTCAAGTTCTTTGCCAATTTTTTCCTTTTTTTTTTTTTATGCAGTTTTGCTCCGTCACCCAGTCTGGAGTGCAGTGGCGTGATCTTGGCTCACTGCAACCTCCACCTCCTGGGTTCCAGTGATTCTTGTGCCTCAGTCTCCTGAGTAGCTAGAATTACAGGCATACACCACCATGCCCAGCTAATTTTGTATTTTTAGTAGAAATGGGGTTTTGCCATGTTGGCCAGGCTGGTCTCGAACTCTTGACCCCAAGTAATCCTCCCACCTTGGCCTCCCAAAGTACTGGGATTACAGGCATGAGCCACTGAGCCCAGCCCTTTGCCCGTTTTTAAATTGGGTTATTTATTTTGTTGTAGTAGTTCCTTCTATATTCTGAATATTGATACTTTATCAAATACATGATTTGGAAATATTGTCATCTATTCCATAGGTTGCTTTTTCACTCTGCTGATTGTTTCCTTTGATGTGCAGAAGATTTTAGAGTTGATGAGGTCCCATTTGTCTGTTTTTTTGTTGCCTGTGCTTTTTGTATCATATCCAAAAAATCATTGCCAAGTCTAATATCCTGAAGCCTTCCCCCTATATTTCTTTCTAGGAGTTTTATAGTTTGGGCTTATGTGTAGGTCTTTAATTCATTTTGAATTAATTTTTATATATGGTATAGGGGTCCAACTTCATTCTTAGAATGTGGATATGTAGTTTTTCCAGCACATTTGTTCAAGAGACTATCTTTTCCGCATTGTGTAGTCTTGGTACCCTTGTCAAGTCATTTGGCCATACATGCAAGGGTTTAATTTCTACAGTAGCTTCTAACTGACTTCCTAATTCCAGATACACCCTCTCTCAGTCCTTTCCTCACAGTGTTACCAGAATCATCTTTCTTACATTCCACTTTCACTACCTTATTTTTTCACTAAAAGCTGCATCCTGTTTACACATCTCTCTCTGACTTCTGAAGTTCTCTGTGATGTGCTCCATATGCCTTCAGCCTCTTTTTTTAAATTATTCATTAGAATCAGTTTTGTATCCTTACCGTCTTATGTTCCTTTGGATTTTTCTCATATTTCTTCCTTTATTCATATCCTCCATTTTCTCCCCATCTTTGAAAAATTTACTTATCCTTCAAGTCTTAGTCAAAATCTAAAACCTGGGGAAGGCTTCTATGATTATATGTTGTCTTTTGTTATTTAGTACAGGGATAACACAGAAAGTTGGGAGTATTCCACATCAGAGACACATAAGTTAGAGTGCTTACCCTGAATGAAGCCTCATGAATAATTTCGAAGATACTGGCCATTGGAGGCACAAGCAAAGCAGGAAGACGTTCAGGATGATTGACAGGGCTCCCTAGGTCTGTGTGCCTAGGGTATACTCTGGAACAAGATTACTCGTGAGGTCTCTTTTTAAAAATAATTTTATTTTTTATTAAAATTTTTGTTTAACCACCAGACCACCTGGGAACCTGTGAGGTCTCTAGGTGATGTGTGCAGTTCATATCATTTACATAGAAGGAGCTCTCTTGGTGATAAAACACCTCCAGTTAATCTTGAGTTACATAGCTTATGTGACATTCTCAAGGGGGTCAGATCTCATAAATCCATTAATTCCTGGGTCATTTACCATAAGCAATCCTAGACTAAGTATGTTCTTCTAAAAGCATCCCATAGATGAAGGCTCTCTTGCTACAAATTTTATTAGTCTCAGTCTCTTTATCAAGAGGTTTGACATTAGTGTGTTTACCAGGTGATTAGTCTGGATCAACTGTCTTTTTTTCTTTTCTTCTTCTTTTTTTTTTTTTTTTGTTTTTTGGAGACAGAGTCTCACTCTGTCGTCCAGGCTAGAGTGCAGTGGCGTGATCTTGGCTCACTGCAACCTACACCTCCCGGGTTCAAGCAGTTCTCCTGCCTCGGCTTCCCGAGTAGCTGGGACTTCAGGCGCATGCTGCCACACCTGGCTAACTTTTTGTATTTTAGTACAGATGGAGTTTCACAGTGTTGCCCAGGCTGGTCTCGAACTCCTGAGCTCAGGCAATCTGCCCACCTCGGCCTCCCAAAGTGCTAGGATTACAGGTGTGAGCCACTGCACCCGGCCGCTTTTTAATTTTTATTATTTATTTGTTTTTGAGATGGAGTCTTACTCTGTCACCCCGGCTGGAGTACAGTGGTGTGATCTTGGCTCACTGCAACCCCAACCTCCCAGGTTCAAACGGTTCTCCTGCCTCAGCCTCCTGAGTAGCTGGGATTACAGGCATCCGCTGCCACCTCACCTGGCTAATTTTTGTATTTTTAGTAGAGATGGGGTTTGGCCATGTTGGCCAGGCTGGTCTCGAACTCCTGACCTCAGGTGATCCACCCACCTCGGCCTCCCAAAATGCTGGGATTACAGGCGTGAGCCACCATGCCCAGCCTTTTTTTTTTTTTTTTTTTTTTTGAGACATTCTCACTAATATTCTCCCTGCTTCTCTCTGGGTGAGTTATTTCCTCCCAAGGTGTCAGCTCTTAACTATTTACTCATCTTGGTGTAAGGGACTGTGCCTTAGTTTTGGAATCAGATAAACTCAAGTTGCAATGACCTTGGACAAGTTACTTAATATTCCTGTATTATAGTCATTTTATCTATGAAAAGAACATATTTAATATTACCTATTTCTTTGTATTATAGTCAAGTGTTTTATTCTCTTAGGTGGCACGTTGAATCAACATGTGTAAAGTAACACAACATATTTCCCTCTATACTCAGTGCACGGCCCAGCTGTCCACTTGGTTACTGCTGCTCAACATGGGTGAAGTGTTTTTGACTATTTCTCCCTCACTATATTTGGTCCAGCATTAGGTTCTACCATATCACCTCCTAATATTTGTCACCTTTACCACCTCTTCTCTGTCTCTACGTTCAGTGCCCTAGTTCACCATCTCTTGCTGGCTACCTTACCAGTTTCTAACTCTGTACTGTTTGGTAGAGTAACCACAAGCCATGTATGAATATTTACATTTAAATCATTTAAAGGAAATAAAATTAAAAATTCAATTCCTTAGTCTAACTTCTGGTATTTCTAGTGCTTTATGGCTCCATGTGGCCATACACGGAACCTACAGGTATGTGTGAGCAACACACCTTTTGTAGAACATTTTCATTATTGTGGAAAGTTCTTTTGGTCAGTGGGGCTCTAGGCCATGCTGGCAAACCATGCATGGCTCATGGGCCAGACCCGCTGCCTGTTTTTGTAAACAAAGTTATACTGGAGCACAGCCATGTTCACTTTTCTGCCATGATTGCTTTAATTCTACCATGGCAGAATTGCGTAGTTCTGACAGAGAACAGATGGCCTCCAACAGCTACTGCTTTAATGTTCACTGTCTGGCTCTTTATGGAAATAGTTTTCCAGCCCTTGTCACAGACCATCTCCTGTCTCCTATCATCTCTCTTCTATATTATTATCTTTCACAATAAAGAAATATATGGCTTTGTAGGAGCATACGACATAGCTTAAGAAGAAAAAAATATGCAGCTTCCTTGGTTAAAACTTCTCAGTGGCTCTGGCTGCTTATAGGATAAAATATGAGCTCTCAGTGTGACACAGAAAGCTCTGCAAGAAGAGCTGTCTTATCTCCTTCTGACACATGGCCCCTCAAACTCTCATCTCACACCAGCTTGTCCATCTACTGGCAATGCCTCCTGTCCTCTTGTTATTTAGAACTCAACCCAGGGATAATTTCCATCACTAAAACCCATCTCTTTCCAGGCTGAGTTGGGTGCCTCTTACATATCCTTTCATAATAGCAACATATGTGTATATTACTATACTTAATGTATTTTATTGCAAAGTTCTGTCTTTTTTATGTTTCCTATTTGTCTTTACATCTCATTAGATCAAGGGCCAAATTTTGTTAAACTTTGCATGGTCCAGTGTCCACACATTATCTGGCATGTAGTAGCCATTTGATTGCTTTTTGAATGATTGACTCCCAAGAGGTGATAAGTTAAGCTTTAGCTAATTCTATCTCTTGAATATGATTCTGATTATGAGATTTTGAAGCAGGATAAAGCTACCTTTGACACTAATAGGCACCTCCATTTGTTTTTGTTTGAAACTCTTTTAGAAAAATTATAAAATTAGAGATAGTCTAATTTTATAATTTTATAATAAAAAATTATACTGTACCTTTATCTAAAAGCTTTGAATCCTTCCTGTTAAGAAAATGAGAACTGGTGTTAGAATATGAATAAGAAATGGTATCATTGGGCAGTAAGGAGATTGTAACAAATTGAGCACAGCTTCTGTCAGAGTTTCCATAGTTTAGTTGTTTTCTTTTTTAATTTGAAGTATTTTTATTTTCTCTCCATTTTAGAGCTTTGTATATAAGAAGGCACATGGCATACATGTGCTGGGGTATAGAGTGAAAAAATACTGAAGTAGTTTAGACACCTGGGCTTCAGTGAAATTTCTGCTGCTGAGTTATGCCCACACGCAGGTTTCTTTTATATAAAGTAATTTAATGGTGCTAACTTCTTTCTTGCCTAAATGCTCTTAATTGTTTTTGAGGACATATTTTATGAATTGATATTGAAATTGAATACCTTGTAAAAGCTTTGCACCTGTGTTTCTTAATATGTTCATTCAATATTTATTAAATACCTCTTCAGTACCTAAATGTCCCATTCTGTGACTTCAAGGAGCTTTAGATATAGTGTCTGGCTTCATGTCTGTGTTTGAGAAAATAGTACCTAAAAATATAAAATACAATTTTTTCTTTTTTCTACTAAAAATACAAAAATTAGCTGGGCGTGGTGGCGCATGCCTGTAGTCCCAACTACTCGGGACGCTGAGGCAGTAGAATTACTTGGACCCGGTTGGTGGAGGTTGCAGTGAGCCGAGATCATGCTACTGTACTCCATCCTGGGTGATAGAGTGAGACTTTGTCTCAGAAAAAAACAAAAAATTATTACCTCATTGAATATTAACAGTAATATTCCATGTTAACACAATATTTGTGTGTGTATGAAAAATAACTGCATTGCCAAAACAAACAAACAAAAAAAACAGTACGAACAGTGTCATTGTTTTACATTTTTGCAAATCTCTTTAATATCTGGAATGATAGAATTCAGCTGGATTCTCAGATTGGCTTCTGTTTTCAGTCTGTTGTGATATGTAGTGTTTGAAGCATATGAAAAATATCTGGCCTCTCAGAGTTAATTACGCAATAGAAAAAAAGTATTTTAGTGGCCTTTTCAAATACTAATAATTGTGGATATTCCTTAATACGTCATCAAAATATACCAAGAGGTAGTTTCTTAAAGGGTAAGTAAATGTGAAATCTGAAACCATATCAATGAACTTTTCATACTCTGCTATATTAAAATTCATTGGCCTTTCTTGGGCTTTAAAGTTTTTTTAAATTTGTTTATTTATTTATTTATTTATTTATTTATGTATGTATGTATTTATTTGAGATGGAGTCTCGCATTGTCACCTGGGCTGGAGTGCAGTGGTGCGATCTTGGCTCACTGCAACCTCCGCCTCCCAGGTTCAAGCAATTCTCCTGCCTCAGCCTCCCTGAATAGCTGGGATTACAGGCACCTGCCACCACGCCCGGCTAATTTTTTGTATGTTTAGTAGAGACGGGGTTTCACTATGTTGGCCAGGCTGGTCTTGAACTCCTGACCTTGTGATCCACCCGCCTCGGCATCCCAAAGTGCTGGGATTACAGGCGTGAGCCACCGCACCTGGCAGGCCTTCAATCTTTTACATATGCATAATTTTGATTCATCATGTCTTGGTCATTGGGAAAATACTGGCTCATTGAGTTATGTAGGTCTTCTAAATGTTGAACATTTATTAGATGACATTTAAAATATCACTGCAGATCTCATTAGAAAAGTCTTTAAGTATTGAGAGGCTGTCAAGCTCACAGTTGCAGATACAAATTTTCCAATATTCTGATTTTCATTTGAAAGTTCAAATTTTGTTGTTGGCATCAAAACTGTCAGTTGCTTTTCTTTATGTGACAAGCCCACTTTTTTTTTATTTTTGAGAGAGTGCCTGCCAGATGGCTCAAGCAATCGTAGTTTATTGTGTTTTTTTTTCAAGTAAAAATGGCATTCTGTGGAAGAACCTGGTAGTTTAGCTTACAATTTAAACCATCACTTGAGGGTTTTTCCTCAAGAAAACCATTTTACTTTGTAGCAGAAATGCCTTATGTGTACTTCCCATTTTATCATACAGAATATTAAAAAGACACATACTCAGAAGTCATTTAATAAAAATAATAAATAATTCTTACTGCTTCATTAAGGGCATTTCTAACTGAAACTTCTTTTTTCTGGTTTTGTTTTTAACTGCAAACAAGTGTGTGGTGGGAAAGGATACAGTGGCTACTAATACCATTTCTTTATTTGTGCTAAGATGCCAACAGTTTTATTTACTAGCACTTTACACTATCAGTATAGAAGTCAGCACAATGAAAAAGGCAAATAATGTTTTAATACTATTATTAAAATAATTGTATCTTGAAGACCTCCCATAAACCACATTTTAAGACCTATCATTGATTGATATTTGTCATGTAAGGCTTCACGGAGAACGTGGCATACACTTTTGAAATGTTTTAGGACTTTTTTTTTAAAGAAGTGGATAGAGAGGGAAGGGCCGTCATTCAAGAAGAAAAGAATCAGCATAGGATTTTGAAAAGTGAAATAAACATGCTATGGGAAAGAGAAAGTGTAGGATCAAAGAGTATGTCTTAGGAGTAGGGTGGATAGATGTAGAGGATGTTGAGTGTCTGGGAGAGCTGATTGAACTTGACCCAGTAGACAGTGAGATTATAGTGGAGAAAGACTTTCTGGAAAGAGCACTGAGTGGTTATAACTTTTGATATTTGTAGGATAGACTGTAACACTGGAGACAAAAGTTTGGGTTAGGTTACCCAGTTCTTAGTTGTGTGAATGGACAGTATAATTTTATTAGTTCAGAAAGTAAATAGGAGTCCATATTAAGCTGTGGGACTAGAGAGATGACAAAATAGAGATTTTGAAGAAATGAAATGAAATTGGCAATGAATGGATAAAAAATTAGAGAATATGGACAAGTTTAAGACAAATCCTATATTGGACCGAGAGAAATGTGCCCATCAAAAGTGACAGGGAATTAGGAAGACTCGGAGGGAAGGTGACAAATTTAGTGCAGAGATATTGGATAAGAGGACAAACAGAGCATCTGAGTGGAAATTTAGTGAGAGCTCGAGAGAGGAATGTTGGGATGATCAGAATAAGGTGATATTTTAACCTGTGAGAAAAGATATATTTAGAAGATTAGAGTTAAATGTTTAAGACTGGAAAATCAGCCAGGCGTGGTGGCTCACGCCTGTAATCCCAGCACTTTGGGAGGCCAAGGCGAGTGGATCACAAGGTCAGGAGGAGATCGAGACCATCCTGGCCAACATAGTGAAACCCCGTCTCTACTAAAAGTACAAAAAAAAATTAGCTGGGTGTGGTGGTGCATAGTCCCAGCTACTCAGGAGGCTGAGGCAGGAGAATCGCTTGAACCCTGGAGGCGGAGATTGCAGTGAGCCGAGATGGCACCACTGCACTCCAGCCTGGCGACAGAGCAAGACTCCGTCTCAAAAAACAACAACATAAAAAACAAAAACAAAAAAACAAAAAAACAAGATTGGAGAATCAGAGAAAGAAGAGTAGATATAATGAGGGAATAATTTAGGAGTAGTAGCTGAACCAAAATAATATGGAGCTGGAGGGAAACTTGTCTAAAATTCAGTTCTTAAATTCCTAACCTTCCAGGGTTAATATTTATTAAATACAAATGTTTACATGCCTGAAGAAATTACATTTGCAACTAAGATGTAAGTAGAGTCAGCTTACAGCCCAGTCCCTTCACAGAGTTCCAGAAACAGTACAGCATCCAAATCCTTATTGGAGTTTTTCCAGGGATGTCAACAAAGATCCAGTTTGTTACTCACAACAGCACTTCTTAAAATTCTCTTCATTCCTCTTGGACTCACAATATCTTGACCCCACAGCTTTCCTAAGGCTCTCTCAAACTTCTGACTCTCAACTCCTCTAAAACTCAACAAACCAGTGCCATTAAGGATCAATTATTTGTCCCTGTCCTCTTTTCTCACTTTTTTTTTCTGTGCCTGCAAATAGCCCTCCATCCTTTTTCCAAATGTGAATTAGAGCAAATAATTCCTAGTTTTTACACTTTTTCTAGTTTTTACACAATTTTTAGTGAGTACGATACCTCTACGCAATTAACTCCCAGTAAACTTAATGGGAAGGTTCAAGTTCCTTTGGAAGGGTAGGAGGAGGAATAATTGCTAAATGACCAAAATTAGGATTTTCTCTCTGGAGTCAAGGGAGGATTGTATTAATAAATACATACAATTTGCTGTCTTTTATGCTTGTCTTAGTAATAACAGTAAATGGTGGGTAAAAGAAAGTGTTCTTCTTCTTCTTTCCTTCCTTCCCACATGCATGTTTTCCTCCCTTCCCCTCTTTCCTCTCAGATTCAGTACATACCTTCACAAACTGTTCGCCTTTATTTGCTAGAATGAAAGAATGTTCTAATTAGGTAAGAAGAGGTGGATTCCAACAAAGTAAGTGATCTTTCTGCTATGGAAGAGGGAGGTAAGGAGGACAGTTATGTAAATATTATTTCACCTTGAATTAATATTTGGGTTCTTTCCTTTGAAAGAAACTGGTTTAAAGACCAGGCACTGGTTAGATGGAAAAATTGGCAGAAGCTAACACTATGGTTATGAGGAAGCTATGGGTGACCAATTTCTTTTTTTTCTTTTTTTTTTTTAATTATACTTTAAGTTTTAGGGTACATGTGCACATATTTAACTGACCAATTTCTTTTGTAGAGTTGCAGTCATATCGTCTTGGGTTTGGGAGTGTAGTAAGAATGTCTGTGAATATGTCTGACTCTCCTTTCAAAAAATTGGCAGAGAAGAGAACCAGTGGAGGGGAGGTTTTTGGATTAGCAGGAATTGAGCATGTTGGTAAAAGAAGAATCAATTTATAGAAGGGGAACTTGATAGAACAAGGGAAGGCAGGGTAGTTTATTGAATAAATCCTAGAAGGTGAGGATTCTTCTCTGAGTTGAAAGGTAAAGGTGCCTGAGAAGAAGTTTTGAGATCTTGGGGTCAGAGTGGAAGGAATTCATGGTTGATGGACTCTAATGCAGTTGACTCCCGAGCAACATGGGTTTGAACTGTATGAGTCCACTGACACATTGATTTTTTTCTTTTTTTTTTTTTTTTTTTTAACGAGCTCTAGAATTTATTTATTATTTTTGTTTGGATCCAGGAGACATTCAACCTCCTTTGCTTTTTGATTTCTTTATAAAAACAACACCAGGCAGACATATATCTTACAATGAGCTCATAGCACTATCTTCTTGTGTAAAAAACAGCATGCTCATGTTGCTTGTTTTTCTCAATCATTGTCACAATAAGTGGCATCTACTTTTCTGTTATATCACATATAGTCATCAGTATTTCATTTACAAAGGAAAATACTTCATTAATTCTTATGTTACCATTGTTCAACCAGGATATGCCCTCAATATGATGCACAGATGGTTTCAGATGTCTGGATAATAAATTATCTCAGGTATTTTCTCTGAGAATTGTAGCAATGCTGGAGTCCCTAGCCATAAGGGTTTATTGCTGTTGCTGTTTCTGATTACCTTGTTTTTTGATTCTGATAAGCTGCATGCAGCTTTCACTTGCTTTCCCCATCACATCTCATTCAGTAGCCTATTGTATTAGACCCTCATAATCCCATTCTGGCCTGCCTCTCTTTCTTTTCTTCCTTTCTCCCTCCCTCCCTCCCTCCCTCCTTCGCTCCCTTCTTCCCTTCCTTCCTTCCTTCTTCCTTCCGTCTCTCTTTTATCTTTCTCTCTCTTTCTTCTCTTTCTCTCTCTTTGGTTCTCTCTCTTTCTTTCTTTCTCTCTCTGTCTTTCTTCTTTTGTTTTTCTTTCTTCTCTCTTCCTTCCTCTCTTCCTTCCTCATCTCCCTCTTTCTTCTCTTTCTCCTTCCTTCCTTTTTTCCCTCCCGCTCTTTCTTTCTTGTCATTCTCTCTCTGTTCTCTCTCTCTCTCTCTCTGCCTCTCTCTCTCTCTCTCCTCTGTTCAACCATTCTCCTCTGCTAAGCAACTGTAAGCAAACTTCCTAAAGCAAAACTAGAATTTTCTTCTGAGACATCAATTTGTCCTTTGCAAAAACTTTCTTCTCTGCCATACACAGAGTGATTTCTTGCAATGGATACAGTCCTCTGCAGCTTGACAAGGTCTTTCCTCAAGAGCCTTCACTTTCATGAAGTTCTTCCATTCTGCTTGAAAATCTTCTTGACTTTTGCCTTCTTGATATATAGAAGACAAATTTCTGACTTGGTAATCAAAAGTTCTTAAGGCAAATATGGTGGTAAAATTCTTTCTGTGGTAGACAATTCTATGTATTCATCTAATCCTTTGTCTGAGTACCACCTACCAACAATAGGGTAGGATTCAGCTATTTTTGTATGACGTGATCCCACCCTTAGTTGACCACTGATGATTGGACCAGGCACCAACACAAGATGGAGTAATCTGTTTAGAAGTTAGGTCTGGGCAGTGCGACTCAAGAAACTGATCATTAAGTACAGAGAGATTCAAGAGAACTAAATTAGTAGTATATTTCTGAGTTCCAGCATTAATTTCTATGTTAAGTAACATAGTGTTTTATCTTTCTTAAACATCAATGTTCTTGTCTATAAAATGAGGCTGAACTAGATGTTGCCAAAGGTCTCTTGCTTGAGTTTATATGAATCCATTTTTTGTTGTATTTTTTTGTTTTAGGTTATCTTTTCCAGAAATTATTTATTGAACCAATCTAGACACTCCTTCTCTCTGCTGCCATGGTACCTTGTACAAAGCTCTAGTATTGTAATTTTCTGTTTACAAGTGGAATGCCACCATTAACCTATGAGTTTACTGAGACTGAGGACTTTGGAGGTAGCACACAAAGGAATAGTATTTTTAAGTAAACAATTAATCACTTAATGGTTACATACACAGAAATATTGGGCTCTTAAACATAATTTATATCAAAATTACAGATAATTCTGCTTTGACCAGAGTTCTCTCTCTTCTCTGAAATATCTGCAACGTACAAGACTACAAGAACTTTACCAAAAGCAGATGTTGTAAAGTAAGATGAAGCCATCATTTGGACATGTGGAATGTCCAAAATTCTCTGTCACTTTTTGGCAGCTGGGACCATATATCTGCTTTGAGGTCTCGATTCAGAGACATGGACTCTTGTCAGCAGGAATGTATTATAAATAGTTTATTTAAATCTCAAGATCACAGAGAATATTCAAACTTGTATTTAGAGTTTAACATGGATAACTACCAGTTCTGTTATTCTATTTTTAACTCTGATAAGATTGGCAAATAGTGTGTATTAGATCATATTAAGCTTTATTTAATATTATGAAAACTATTTTATATGTTTCATGTGGATATCATATATTTTTAGATGGTAAACTATGTTAAATTTTGGTACATTATTATTAGTGTTTTCAAGTCATATTTGAAGCCATACTTTCAAATTCTAGCTGTGGCCAAAATAAACTAATAAAAGGCACAATATGATTTTACTAATTAAAAAATTTTTGCTTAAGTAGTTAAAACCGTGACTAAATGGTTGACATGAATATAACTGTTTAAGCAAGATACCGTCAATTAATTCTTTACAATTACACTTGAAAAAATACCAGAATTCTGTAGAATATTTCCAGTTTTGCCTAGATACACACCAAAATTAATTTTTCACCATATAAATATTCTATTACAACCACTTCTAGAAAGCAAATAGAGTAATACTTCTAAGGATGCAGAAAATCCTGAAAATTACCATTAAATTCCTGCTTAAGTGATAAGTGGAAAATCCATCCAGTTAGATGAAGTTTCATCCCTCCTGGAGATATCCTATAATTGCACAATAGAGATATGGATGTTGAGAGGTTTGACAAATGATAAAACCTGGGAACAGACCCACGGACACACCTCAGTGAAAAAAAGGATTATCAAGACATTTTATGAGCTACGGGAAGACTTGAAGACATTTCAAAGTATTAGAGAGAGACAAGTTATTGAGAAAGTAATCATTAATTTTCCCCCTTTTACCTTTTCTGTGTAACCCTGTTTTCTTCTACTTCCCTGTCTTTCTTTTTTCCCTGTTTTCCCTTTCTACTTCTTAAACCATGCCCATTTTCATCACAGGAATGCTCGAGTTTAGAGGACTAAGGTGATCTTCTAAGCTCTGGGATTCCAAATTCCTCAAAATTAAAGTCCTTTTTTATACGACAATAAGTGGTGTCTATGCTGAACATTTGAAACAACTATCACATGTGATTCATTTGTCCTTCAGCTAAAATTCGTCTTATATGTGTCTAAAACAATGTATCCTAAAATGGAATGTTGCAAAGAAGACAATCCGTTTCCTGAATTGTTTCAGTCTTCAAATGTCTGCTTCAACTAAAGATGTTCAATGACATTGATTAGAAACATACAGAAGACTTTAGATAACATTATAAATCTAGATAAATATAAATAAGTGGCACAAAATACTTTTGATTTCTAACATAAATGTTTTGATTTATTGCATTTCATCATAGAATTTTGACTTAAACCTTAGAATCTGTGGGATCTTTGCAAAAGTACTTCATTTCTGAGCTACAAACTTGAAATCTAATGTTCCTTACTACCAAAAGAATCAATGTAGATGGGCTTCTCCAAATATATCTCTCTTGTCATTTCTATTCTACATTAGTACTCTTCATTGGGCTTCACCATTATGAAGATAAATTTCGAACTCTTTGTGTGACCTACCATGCCTTCTCTATTGTAGGACCTGGGAGCTTTTCTTTTTTATTTATTTATTTATTTATTTATTTATTTTATTTTATTTTTTATTTTTTATTATTATTACTATTATTATTATTATACTTTAGGCTCTATGGTACATGTGCGCAACGTGCAGGTAAGTTACATATGTATACATGTGCCATGCTGGTGCGCTGCACCCACCAACTCGTCATCTAGCATTAGGTATATCTCCCAATGCTATCCCTCCCCCCTCCCCCCACCCCACAACAGTCCCTGAAGTCTGATGTTCCCCTTCCTGTGTCCATGTGTTTTCATTGTTCAGTTCCCACCTATGAGTGAGAATATGCGGTGTTTGGTTTTTTGTTCTTGCCATAGTTTACTGAGAATGATGATTTCCAATTTCATCCATGTCCCTACAAAGGACACGAACTCATCATTTTTTATGGCTGCATAGTATTCCATGGTGTATATGTGCCACATTTTCTTAATCCACTCTATCATTGTTGGACATTTGGGTTGGTTCCAAGTCTTTGCTATTGTGAATAATGCGGCAATAAACATACGTGTGCATGTGTCTTTATAGCAGCATGATTTATCGTCCTTTGGGTATATACCCAGTAATGGGATGGCTGGGTCAAATGGAATTTCTAGTTCTAGATCCCTGAGGAATCGTCACACTGACTTCCACAAGGGTTGAACTAGTTTACAGTCCCACCAACAGTGTAAAAGTGTTCCTATTTCTCCACATCCTGATTTTTTTCAATAAAATTTGCAGTAAGTGTGCCTGCCTTTCCTTCCAACTTCGTCACCTCTTCCACCTCTGCCACCCTTGTGACAGCAAGTCCAACTCTTCCTCTTACTCAAGGCTAGTTAACGTGAAGGCGACAAGAATGAAGACCTTTACAAAATCCACTTTCACTTAATAGTACATATATTTTCTTTTCTTTATGATTTTCTTTTCTCTAGAAAATAACATTTTTCTCTCGCTTACTTTATTGTAAGAATATAGTATATAATGCAAATAACATTATATAGTAATGTTTCTGTAACTATAGAAGATAGTTATAGAAGGTAAGGCTTCTGGTCAACAATCAGGTGTTTGGGCAAGTCAAAATTCAAGCAATTTTCAACTGTGTGGGGAGTCAGCACCCCTAACCCTGGCGTTGCTCAAGAATTAACTATATCTCAGTAAGAAACCAGATGCTCTGATGGGACTGAGAGACAAAAGTGAATGAGGAAGGGAATTGACTTGAATGGCAGGACAGGTTTGGAAGCAATTATATGGGAACTATGGAGTTAAATGAAAGGACCGTCGAGCCAGTTTGAGAATTCTGCTGAAGTTCAAATCTTTTAAAATTATATTTGTGCCATTTATCTTAATAAAGATTGGTGGGTAATGATATTTATTGAATTTACAGTATGGGGGAGTTGTTACTCTGTGTCATGGCAGCTTCATAGCACAAAGGAGGTACTATCATTTATCCCCATTTATAGAGATAGAACAAACATAGAGGTCAATAGCAGAGAGAGCTAAGACCACACAGTTGCTCCATGGCAGAACCAGGCTTTCAACCCAGGCGGCCTGACTGCAGAGCACCCTACCTACTCTTCACGTCATTCTGTATTGCCTAAGGAAAGCTGGCTTGATGAAACACTGGAGATCAGCAGAGTGGGTGAGATAGATGAAGTGGCGAGAGAACGGAGGGTGCTGATGTGTGTTCTGAAGTTAACTTGGAGTTTGGATTAAGTAGGAAAGGAAGTGAAAGCATAGAGGCTGATAGAGAGGGATTTGAGGATTTGAAGGTCAAAGAAGTAGTTTAGGTGAGATTGGGTAAAGAGAAATATGGAAGGCTTATGATTAGAGAGAATGGGTTCACTGAGGTATAATATTTCTTGAGTAATTCCAGGGCTGCCATGTAGTCAAAGAAATGAATGGCTGAAGGAGAAGGGAAGTCTCTGGAGAAGAGAAGGCTTGAGGATCAGAGACCTGGATTAGAATGTGGATGTCATTGCTTTAGTGATGTTTTTCCTATTTGCAGTATTATTTCATTAATTTAGCCATTGCTATCTAAATAGTCTTTCTTAATTGTCTTAGATAATTTAGCCCTTTTATCCTACATAAACTTATAAAATGTAATACATCTCTCATCCTATATAAATTATTTGATATTTTAATCACTCAATAAAATGTTTTCGAGCTTTTTAACTATTAATTTTTAGTTTCTTATGTTGAACAATTTTAGCTTAATCATGACTAATTCAGTTAAGTTGAATATTAAGATACACAGATATGTTTTACTGCCTTTGCAATTTGATCTCTAAAATGATGTAAAATTAGGCAAGGCAGTTTTTTTAAGGAAGAAAAAGTGGAATAGAGCGAACGTTCACTGACTTTTTAAAAACCTTTTTATCTTTAGAATAGTTTTACATTTACAGAAAAATCAGAAGGCTGATACAGAGGGTCCCCGTGTACCCCACACCCAGCTTCCCCTATTGTTAGCGTCATAGATCAGTGGGTGCAGTTGTTACAATTAGCGAGCCAGTGTTAATATGTTATTGTTAACTAAAGTCCATACTTTGTGTGGATTTCTTTCGTTTTTGCCCAGTGCCCCTTTTCTGTCCCAGGATCCCTTCCAGAATGCCACACTACATTTAGTTTCATGTCTGCTTAGGCTACTATTGGCTGTGATCGTCTCTCAGATGTCCCCTGTCTCTGGTGACCTTGACAGTTTTGAGGAGTACTGATCAGGTGTTTTGTAGACTGTCCCTCAATTTGGGTTTGTCTGATGTTTTTCTCATGATTACACTGGGGCTATGGGGTTTGGGGAGGAAGACCACCGGGGGACAGTACCATTCTCATCACACATATTAGGACTGCACGCTGTGAATATGACTTAATCATTGTTGATGTTAAGCTTGTTCACCTGAGGTACTGTTTGTCCGGTTTCTCCATTTTAAAGTTATTCCTCACACCTGCCTTCCCCCTGCCCCTTCTACACTGTACACTTTGGAAAGAAGTCACTGTGTGTATTAGTTTGTTGGGGCTGCCATAAAAAATGCCACAGTCTGGGTGGCTTAAATAACAGAAATGTGTTTTTGCACAGTGCTGGAAGCTGGAAGTCCAAGATCAAGGTGCCCACAGGGTTGGTTTCTGGTGAGGCGCCTCTCCTATTCTTGCAGAAGGCAGCTTCTCTCTGTGTCCTCACATGGCCTCTTCTCTGTGTGTGCTTGGAGGAAGAGAGGGAGAACTTTGGTCTCTCCCTTCTTTTAAGGGCACTGGTCCTAGTGGATTGGGGCCTGACCCTTGTTACTTTATTTAACCTTAATTGCCTTCTTAAAGGACCTATCTTGAAATATAGTCACTTTGGGGCTTTAGGGCTTCAACATAAGAATTTAGCCGGGCGCAGTGGCTCACGCCTGTAATCCCAGCACTTTGGGAGGCTGAGGCGGGTGGATCACAAGGTCAGGAGATCAAGACCATCCTGGCTAACACGGTGAAACCCCGTCTCTACTAAAAAATACAAAAAATTAGCCGGGTGTGGTGGAGGGCGCCTGTAGTCCCAGCTACTGGGGAGGCTGAGGCAGGAGAATGGCGTGATCCCGGGAGGCGGAGCTTGCAGTGAGCCGAGATCGCGCCACTGCACTCCATCCTGGGCGACAGAGCGAGACTCTGTCTCAGGAAAAAAAAAAAGAAAAAGAATTTAGTGGGAAACAGTTCAATACATTACACTATACACAGCCCACACTTAAGGAGTAGGGGTTTATGCTTTACCTTATTGAAGGTATGATTTCTACATAAATTATTTGCAGTTATTCGGAACAGATTTGTTTCTTCTCCCCTATTCATTCATTCATTCATTTATATCAATATTGATTTCTGGATGTTTATTTTATACTTTAGGTTATAATCCAATACAACATTATTTATTTTGTTGCTCAATTTGTGAGTTTTGGACCTGGAGAGCTCATTTGGTTGGTTTCTGTGTTCCTTTGACATAAAGAAACATCATTTTGTTTTTTGAACACTTTCTTGCTCTCTGGCCCTAAATGATACTCTAACAGGTTCATATTGTATATTGTGTATTCTCTGTTCCCAGCCCTCAAATCGGGTATTTCTCAAGGAACCCTAGTTTCTTTCATTGGAGAGTGGTATTAGAAGCCAACATGTGGATGCCATGTATGCTCATTGTTACTGAGGCATCATTGTTTCTATGGGCTCCCAGCTGACAGAACCTGGAAATATGCTGACCTGTGTGTATACACCTATCTATAATTATTTCTGTATGTATGCATTTATAACTATATCAAGCTAAAATAGTTCACTGTTTCCAAATCTAATCCAGTATCTCATGGAAAAAATCTAGCCTCTTCTTGCTTGTCTGAAACCTTTCACTCCAACAATGAGAAACCTGGTTCCCACTATTTTTCATCAAACAAATCTATTTATTTGTTCAGTCCTGATATACATGTATAATGGTTTCAGAATTGTTAATCATTTTTGCCGTGAACTAGAGTACATTGCCTGTATACAGTTTCTTTTGTCTTTGTCTTACAGTCTCCATCTTTGAAGTTACTTAGGTCAGCACCTCTTTCTACCTTACTCCTTTCAGGGATGTTACATCATGCATTTGTAACAGTTAAGATTCTTTTGTCACTGTTTGCATTGCATCCTGGCATCCCCCAACCTCCTAATTGATTGTTTAAAATTTTGCATACATCAGGTTCACTTTTTTGTGCACTTCTGTGGGTTTTGATAAGTGCATAATGTCATGTATCCACCACTATAGTATTATGCAGAACAGTTTCACCACCCTAAAATATCCCTTGTTTTGCCTACTCAATCCCCTTCCACTCTTTCCAAAACTCTGGTAACCACTGCTCTGTTTTCTGTCTTGATACTTTTGCTTTTTCTAGAATGTCTATAAATGGAATCATACAGTGTATAGGATTTTCAGACTGATTTCATTTACTTAGCACTTTAGATTCATTCTTGCTGTTACATTGATTGATAGTTTATTTTTATTGCTAAGTAGTATTTCACTGTATGGATGTACTACAATGTTTGTCCCTCTTGATGGCTTGTAGTTGTTGGCAGTTATGAATAAAGCTGGTGTAAACATGTATGCAGCTTTTGTGTGGACATACATTTTTTTAATCAGTTGGAAAAATACCTAGGAATGTGATTGCTGGTTTGTGTGCTATGAATATGTTTAGTTTTATGCCTGCTAAAGTGGTTGTACCATTTTGCATTCCTAGCAGCAATGAATGTGTGTTCCTCTTGTTCTACACCCTTGCCAGCAATTGTTATTGTCCATTTTTTGGGATTTTAGATATTTTAATAGGTGTGTATAGTATCTTGTTGCTAAAATTTGCACTTTCTTTTTTTTTTCTTTTTTTTGAGACGGGAGTCTCACTCTTGTTGCCTAGGCTGGAGTGCAATGGCACGATTTCGGCTCACTGCAACCTCTGCCTCCCAGGTTCAAGAGATTCTCCTGCCTCAGCCTCCCAAGTAGCTGGGATTACAAGAATGCTCCACCACACCCAGCTAATTTTGTATTTTTAGTAGATATGGGGTTTCGCCATTTTGGCCACATTGGTTTCTTTTCTTTTCTTTTCTTTTTTGAGATGGAGTCTCGCTCTGTCGCCCAGGCTGGAGTGCGGTGGTGTGATCTCGGCTCATTGCAACCTCCGCCTCCTGGGTTCAAGCAGTTCTCTGCCTCAGCCTCTGAGTAGCTGGGATTATAGGTGCCCGCCACCATGCCTGGCTAATTTTTGTATTTTTAGTAGAGACGGGGTTTCACTATCTTGGCCAGGCTGGTCTTGAACTCCTGACCTGATGATCCACGCTCCTCAGCCTCCCAAAGTGCTGGGATTACAGGGGTGAGCCACTGCACCCAGCTGGCCAGGCTGGTTTCAAACCCCTGACCTCAGGTGATCCACCCGCCTCAGCCTCCCAAAGTGCTGGGATTACAGGCGTGAGCCACTGCAATTTGCACTTTCTAATGACAGTAGTGAACATCTTTTTATATGCTTAGTTTTCATCTATATATAGTTTCTGATGAGGTGTTTGTTATGCTCTTTTACCAGTGTTTTAATTGGGTTGTCTTCTTATTGTTGACTTTTAAGAATTCTTTGTGTACTTTGTAAACATGTACTTTATCATACATGTATATTTTAAATATTTTTTCCTAGTGTGTGGTTGTCTTTAACAGTGTCTTTCACAGAGCAAGTTTTAATTTTAATGAAGTCCAACTTAACCAACTTTTTCTTCCATGGATGATGCTTTTGGTGTTGTATCTAAAATACCACCACCAAATGCAAGATCATGCAGGTTTTTTTCCTTTTTTCTTATGGAAGTTTTATAGTTTGGCATTTTACATTTAGGTCTGTGATCCATTTTGAGTTAATTTTTGTGTAAGGTGTGACATCTCTGCTTAATTTCATTTTTCTCGATGTTGATGTACAATTTTGCACACCTTGTTGAAAAGACTTTTTTTCTCCACTGAATTACCTTTATGCTTTTGTCAAAAATCAGTTGAGTATATTTGTGTGGGTCTGTTTCTGTGCTCTCTTTTCTCTTCCATTGGTTTATTGATTCTTTCACCAACACCATGCTGACTTGATTATCGTCGCTTTATAGTAAGTCTTAGAAATGGGTAGTGTGAGTCCTCCAACTTTGTTCTTTTTCAGCATTGCGTATGCTATTCTAGGCCCTTTGCTCCTCCTTCACTGAATTTTAAAATTTAAAAACTAAAATAAAAATGGTTAATCTCCAGAGATGCACTATAAATGTGATGTTTCTTTAATTCGTTTTTCAGGTGGTTCTTTGAAGCTCTGAAGTATCCCAAGTTTTCTAAAGCTATCGTTATCAATGGAATACTCATGACAGTAGTATTCTTCATCGTGCGGATTGCCTCAATGCTTCCTCATTATGGCTTCATGTATTCCGTGTATGGAACAGAACCCTACATAAGGCTTGGAGTTTTAATCCAGTTATCCTGGGTCATTAGTTGTGTTGTTTTGGATGTGATGAATGTCATGTGGATGATCAAAATTTCAAAAGGTTGCATCAAAGTCATCTCTCACATCAGACAAGAGAAAGCCAAAAATAGTCTTCAGAATGGAAAACTTGATTAAAGGAGTGCTACCGATAAGCAAACTTCATTACTACCCAGCATTATATCTGCTGATAGGATGAATTCTTGGCATGTTCTTGTGTATCTTTATTAATTATAATTGTTATTCAGGATTTCAGTGTCATTTTTTTTAACCTTAGAAAAGAGAAGGCCGGGTGTGGTGGCTCATACCTGTAATCCCAGTACTTTGGGAGGCCAAGGTGGATGGGTCACTGAGGTCAGGAGTTCGAGACTAGCTTGGCCAACATGGTGAAACCCCATCTCTACTAAAAATACAAAAAAAGTAGCTGGGCGTGGTGGTTGGCGCCTGTAATCCCAGCTACTCGGGAGGCTGAGGCAGGAGAATCGCTTGAACCCGAGAGACAGAGGTTGCAGTGAGCCGATATTGTGCCACTGCACTCCAGCCTGGGCGACAGAGCCAGACTCTGTCTCAAAAAAAAAAAAAAAAAAAAAGAAAAGAGAAACTAAAATTAAAATTTAGTTTTCATCCCAAGATGTCTTTTCTGCCTTTCTTTTGCCTTATTTACAAGCATGGATAAAAATCTTAAAGGTTTAAATAAAAATGATCAATATAATGGTGAATCTTTTGAGAAATCTCTTAACTGCATTGGTATTTTTTCTCTGTGAAAGATGACTATGATAATCTGGTACAAATGGTTTTATGTCACCAATTTTGCTGAAAGAATGGGAACTGCTTTTAAATCTGTAAATAGCTCTTAACATTTGTTGTATGCACTCTTTTCTTACTATGGCTGTCAACACTTGTGTAGGGTTTAATTTCTAAATTGTTGGCATGTTCTTTTTCTCAGGCTATTCAGAAGTAACATTTTTCATTTCAGACATGCAATCACCTATTAATGATGAAATATTTTACCACTTTGGGAATATTTAATTAGTTTAGTCATGGAGAATACTTCCCACATTTTAAGATTTTTCAAATATCACTGTCTTATTTCTGTTTTAGCATTTTATCAAATTATTGCTTTTTTATTTTATAGTAAGGCTTAAGACAGATTATAGACCTCCTTAAGAGATGAATTTCTTCTTCTAAAAATGCATGTTGATAGAGGACTATTTAGGCTAATCAGAGGAATCATTAAGAAAAAAAGTTTTAACACTATTTATCCCTATCTGCTTTCCTTGCACTTTTTTCTGTGAAAAATATTTTCTGTTTGCAAAATCTTCCCTGAGTTCTGAACCCAGCACCATCAGTACCAAAGTCTTATTCAATATGTATTTATTATGCTCCTGAAATAGGCCTCTTCTTGATGAGACCCAAACTATTACAAAAATATCAGTATTCATATTTTACTCACAATTCATACCCGTGCTTACTTAGTTGGCATTTTAGTGCTTTGAATTTCTATCTTAAAGCACAGAAAAAAAAAGGTAATTTAATCCAAGTATTCTGTCATCAAAATTATTGTCTGATTATATGAAGATAAATGACTGGCGACTCTGGTTGTGTGTGTATGTGTTTTGCTTTTACTTTAATTCTTGCAATCCAAATATAGAATTATATATTTATCTATTATTGCCTTTATTTATTCTTTAAGCACTTGAGTTTAATGATTATTCTTACCTGAGAAAGGAAGAAATTTAATTCTACCAGTGATGAATACTTGAAATTAATTGAACTCATACCAAAAGATGTAATCCAGTTTCTCAGTTTGAAGGAGAATGTTTGACTCACTTTCATTGTTCATGCTAGCTGAATATAATCAAGGCTTGATTTGATTTGCTTTTATTATTCAATGCAGATAGAGCCTGATAAGTTTTAGAACATTCAAAGAAGATTGAAATCTCAGTCAGTAACTAAATGATAAAATGAGATTGATTGGCTTACACTAGGTACATTTATTTTTGAAAGAATTAATGTAAAATAATAGTTATTTTTAAAGCAGCTAATATTACACTGATAATTTGTTACTAAATTTAGTGCTGTCCACATCATAGGTGCTTAAATATGTACTGGTTAACTAGAGGGGGGTAGGAAAGCAAGCGATTTTATCTTGTTCTTACCTTTTTGCGGGAAAAGTGGCTTTAAAAAAATTTATATAATAAAACTATTTTGGAAATTCATTCTTTTAGAAAGAGACCTTGAGATAAGTATTTTTTGACTCTGGATATTTCTGTAGCTCTGAACACAGATTTTAAACCCACTATCAAAATGAAAACAATATAAAGCTATAATATTAGTGAGTCTCCATGTAGCAGTTTGTGTTTATAGTTACTGTTTCATGCTTAAAACTTCATTCTTACTTTCATTAATGTTACCCTTCGCTGGTATAGCCACTCACTAAATAAGTATATTTAAAACATCAAAATTTTGAACTAAAGTTTGTGATTCCCTTATTCAGCAATCCTTATCTTATGCTGGCTGCATGAGTTAATTCAACATCCAGATTAAATATCCTAAAGTAGGTTCTATATATTTCCTCATACAACAGACATGGAATGGAAATGCCACTAGAAACTGCCCTGCTACTTTAAGTCTGACCTTTGCAGGAGGTACACTTTGCTGTTCTATGATTGTATTCACCTACCTAAAATACAAATGAAGACAGAACATATCATTTACTGCACGATAAATTTTTCATTTATTAAATGAAAAACGTTTGCTAGACATTTTAAATATTAAGTATTTTGACTACACGGATTAATTTAAATGATTCAGGCATTCTGATATTTAACAACTCTATTAAAATATTTATAGAAAAATAAAAGCAAATTGATATAAATTTTTGAGCAATTCTATTTTTGTAGAAAAAAATGACAACCTGTAATTATAAAGATGTTTTTTGAATGTGTAGTATCCTAGAAAATAAAAGTTCTTGTGAAACTTAAAAAACGAATGAAAACCAACTAATAGCATGCAAGATCATAGATCCTGCATTAAATTTTTATTTGTGAAAATTGGAAAATTATGAGCTTTAACTTATAAAGTTTGCCTTCTTATGTCTAAAGTCTTTTAAAGGATTATTTGCATTTATGTAAAACTCGAAATGAAGTTATATATGAGTGCAAAGAAATTGACTTCTGCTCAAATATGTGTTGATACCCTACAGTAAGTTGAATTAAATTTTTATCCCAACTGTTTGATTTTGTTATTTCATGGACTAGCCTTATGTTAAGTGAAATAATATTTATGTTGTTACCACCCCTAAGAGTGACTCTGATATATTATGGATGACCCAGGACGGTCTTAAAGGTCTAGTTTTAAAAACTGCCTAGTTTGTAAGTATTTGAATCCAGTTCTTTTCTAAATTTTAATAATTGGACTCAAAATTTTTGCTACAGGGTCAACTTTTAAATTGTATATTTCCTCTGAGGCACACTGGGCATTTGGAGAATGGTTCTTCACTGGTGTAGAGAGCCAGGTTTACTGTTGGTTGCACCATCTGTTATCAGGCATGCAGAAACATTTTTCTTCTGGAGAAACAGAGGGGAAAGTGTTGTTACAGTGTACATGTTTCCTGTGTGTCGTTTTTAAGGGAAATAAACATGTTCCAAAAGATGCTGTTAAAATAAATATTTGAACACCTTTTTTGTTTCTAGGTTGCTCTTAATTCCAAACATTTAAATAAATGTGTATTTGAATGGCTTTAAGTGGTTTAGTCTATTAGCTGAAATGGAAAAGTTCATGTGTGGACATCATCAATAATATTTCATAAAGGTTTATGTATTTTTATGTGTTTGGATTCCATAAGAAGTTGAACTTAGATAATTTTATCAAGAGTAGCACAGTGTTTCTCAGGTGCGAGCCGGCATACAGCGAGACTCTTCATGTGTCTCTGGATGCACATATATCTTCCCAACCTTAAACACAGCTCATTGAAATACATTAAAGCTACTGAAAGTGAGTTCTGATGCAAAACACATGTGAGATGTGTAGGAACAATGAAAAGCTAGAGGATCTGGAGTTAGAGGAGGCATTGAGAGTGCTTTTCCCTTAAACGCCGTGATAGTCGTCCCTCGATCTAGAAGTATTCTCTTTGAATCCTTCCATCTCTTTCTCCTGGTACGCCAGATGACTTCATCAGCATCTCCCTCTTTTATGTTAACACCTTTTGCTGTCAACTTTTGAGACCTCCCCATGTATCTATAAGCTTCCCAGTCTCTTATGGCAAATTTAAAAGTTTACAAATAGGTTCTCTCATTGAAAAAAAGCATTGTAGTAAAGTTTAAAGTGGAGCTCAGACAAATCATGACTTATTAAGAGACTACAGGAAGCCATTCAGCATTTAATAATACCTGTTTACAACATGAGGCAAAGCTAATAATGTTATGGTTTTATTAAGAGACATCTGTCATCTCTGTTTTTCTTAAACTGGTTTAACAGTCAGAGCTTTGTAATGTGTTTCAGCTCAAGATTTATTATAGGCTTGTAAATTATCTAAATGTTCTTTTTAGACCCCATGACAGGAGCACAGAGGAACTGAGATGACTCTGTGTTATGAGAGGGTGGGTGCTGGCTTGTGGCAAAATTATTTTAGAGTCCTGCTCTTTAGGGAAAACTTTGCTATGGTAATGTTTCTTTGAAAACAAATTTACCAGCAACTGCGTTACTTGGTGTTTTCCAAAGTACAACATCCAAGGACTTGAACCTTACCCCTTTCTAGGCCAGACTAGTCCAGCCTCTAGTTTTGATAATAATTCATACCTTTATTGGAATATATTTTGGATAGCAGCGAAGAATTGAAAGCAGCTCCTAAAAGATTGGTTTGTTTCCTTTGAAAATGTTTACACTTATTCACTCTAAGCAGTGGACCGTTTGGATATCAGGCCCTATACATATAAGACCAAAACCAGAAATATTTCTAAATCTCAAAGATTTATAAGTACAGTACCTCTGGCTGAAAACTCGTTAAACATCCTCTGTATATTTTTTCTTTGTATCTTTATGTAATTCTTTCTGTAATTAAGTGTACATTAGGGTTATTTGCTACTTAACAAGCCTAAAGGTATAGCTGTATATAGAATGTGCTCTGTGTTTTTCTGTTTCCTGCTTGGTTTGTTTCTGGTATGACTATGTCTACTTTTTATTTAAGGAATTTTGTGTAGATAATACTCTCACTAACTTGTAAATAGGATAAGTTATGAGATTTTTTGGTATTAGAATTTGTAATAATAATGACTTTTAGATTTTATTTGAAAAAGCTACTTGGAAAGCAGTAAATAGAACTATAGTGATATATATAGATACATAGATATATACTTTTTTCTGAGAATGTATAATATATAATTGTCAAAGATTTTTGGAAGTCTTTCAAAATATACTTAATAACATTTTGAGAACATACCTTCTAATTTATTTCCATAAGGCTGAAGAACTTTTATTTACAAAATGTAAGACTAGATAATGTATGAATCAGTGTTACTAGGACTTATCAGTACTTAAAATAGCAACTTAGCATTCTTTATTTTGTTTCCTGGTTGTTTTATTTGGAGGGATAATAAATGTCTAAGTTATTTCCATTAAAATTTTGAAATGTTTGTATACTTTATGTGTGCCATTTTAAAGTATATGCAAGTTCTAAGCAATAATCTGCATGTTATACAAGGTTGACATTTTGTCATGAAATTTTTAGTTAACATTTCAAGAATGATAAAATGAACACCCTGTAAATCACCCTTCTCCCCCTCCCCTCCATGAAAACCTTGGGATTTTCTTGTGCTAGAACACTACCACAATGTGGTGCAAAGCTTTGTATTTTGTGGAAAAAAACAATAAAATCACAATTATTTAGTGCAAAAGTTTGTCTGCAAGGTGTATACTTTAATAGTAATTAATGAATAGATTAATGATAAAATTATGTTCTGCAAATCAAATAATCTCTTCTAGCACCTTAATCCTAAAGGTAAATTTTTATTCCTCAGGATGCTTGTAGAGCTTGCTTATTTCCTAACCTCCCTTTCTCCCCACTGAGGTCACAGCTTGGTAGCAAACCAGCAGGAGTTGGCAACCATTTTAGTCATGCTCGTTAATGAAAGGAATGGTGCTGTCTAATCGATATGGTCTTTTAGATTACGTAAAACTTTGGCAGTTGTGTTTTTAATCTCCTTACCTTTGTCCCTAGGCCTCTCATGTGCTCTCTAGTGCTTTTTGCCGAATGTCTTGGCTGGAATTCCTACCTTCTCAAATTGCCCGTGGTCTTAAATCCTGCATCTTGGTCTGAGAATATCCAGTTGGTCAGGAAGCAGAGCACTAATTGAATAGAATACTGAAGAGGTTTGCCTATGGAGAGTACCATGAGTCATGCTTCAGAACATGCCTAAAATTTTGTGTCCAGACTGGCAAAGGACACAGAATGAAAATAGCAGTCACAGCTGTCAGTGGAGATAGGCCACAGGTGATATTACAAGTATTCAGAGCTACTTGAAGCAAGTGTAAATGGGGTCTCTGCCACACCTCAGGCTGTTTCAGATACGATCCATGTTGTGTTCTTCTATCTAGTCTTTTTCTAAAAGTCTGCTTACTGCTTTCCCTCCCTTTTGATGGTCCTTCAGCATGCACAAAATAAGTGATTTGACAAATTTGTAACTGTTCCCTATGCTAGTAACTGGTCTTCTGACAGATGTTCCTAGATGCCCCCCCCCAAAAATTGGACTCTTCATCTAAGGGTGGTGCACACCACCCTCTGCTTGAGTAGCTGTGCCCATTGTCATTTTTGGCACAGTGCTCCTAGATCCTCCCTGCCATTGCTGCATAGTCCCTTTCTCTTTTCATCTACCTCCAGCTAAATTCAAGTACCATATCTAGTCTTGTCATCTTACCAGATCATGGATTATATCAGCAGAAATTACCTGTGGAGAACTTTCAAAAGGGACTTGTACAGAAAAGGAAAGGCAATAGGGATGATAGGCTGGATGACTGGCTGTATTTCTGTTGAGGATAAAAGATGGAAAGGTGGATATTTGGAAAGAATGACACCAAGGAAAGAGGAAGGGACTTCAGAGAACAGAAAAAATAAGAAAATGTTATGTATATATATATATTGCATTTTGGGTGACAGGAACCTATCAGGGAAAAAATGAACATAGTAAAATTCCTATACATGGTATCAAGAGTATAAGAAGTTACAACTTTTCTCAGAGCCAGGCATGGTAGCACGTGCCTGTAGTCCCTGTTACTTGGGGAGGCTGAGGTGGGAGGACCACTTGAGCCCAGGAGTTTCAGTTCAGCCTGAGCTACATAGCAAGACCCTGTCTCTAAGGAAAAAAAGTTTTGTGACTTTTCTTTGTTGAATACGTACATATTCATTATATATGCTTCTCTATATGTATGTAGGTGGGTGTATATACATGTATAAAGTACACTGTTGTGGACAGAAAGGATGTATGAATGGATGAGGCACAAGAGGGTAGAATTTTGTTTGAATTGTCAATTAGAAAAGAGCAATTTGGAAAGAGTGAGGTGCCTAAAAGCCTACAGTAACCATGAAGAAGCATCCTAATCTGAGTCTTAGTTTTGTTATCTGTAAAATAATCTCTGATGTTCCTTCCAACTCTCCCATCCTATTAGTAAGAGCTTTAGTTTGAAACGAGGCAATCAGGAAGGAACAAGTGTAGCTTTGAAGGCTTAGTAATATGATTTAAATGACATTCAAGGAAGATTCTCATTGTCAAATTAGATGAATGAGAGTACAGAAGAGGTTTAGTGATGGAGAAACTGGCCAAGGACCTGCAATATAGTTAAGCCTGATGGCTGGCCTGGGACAAGGAAGATAAATAAAGGGGCTGACCTGATAAATATCAGAGAGAGAGGTGAAGGGATATAGAAAAACAACCTAACTCAGGAAACTCAGGAATAAGGCTGTGGAATGGAGAGGGGACAGATGCCACTGGGTTGTGATGTCAGAATGTGGGGAGCTGCAGTCATTTGCCATGAATGATAAAAGAGAAGGCATAGTAATTGGAAGAGTAATTGGTGGAGCCTGTGACAGACTTTTAACATAATGCCAGTGTTGTGCAGAGTTTCTCCCAGAGAGCATCTGGAAGAAAGAAAAAGCTCTGTCCAAGTACCACACTGTTGTGGTTTTCATGACTTTTCGGATTTCTGATGCAATGTCTTGCCTTGACCCCTTGTATCTGGATATTTCAGGTTCCTGACTGGTCACTGACCCATGGTTTCCTCACCACCCTTTCAGGTTGTTGACCTGAAACAATGACCCCATGATTCATTGTTCCCCATAGGGTCAGCTCAGCCCTGTCAAGTCAAGGAGCTTGAGAAAGGGTCTAGAGATGATAGTAAGAGGCCTAAAGAATAAGGCCCTTCTCTGAAGTCCACTAGCTAGAGGCTACTGTGGAGTGGGGAGACCCCACCCTTGCAGTGGGATTGGTTCCCTGTGTGAGGTGGTCTTTGGATGGTGCAAGAAAGGGCAGAAGCTCAAAGAGTGGAGCAGAAGCAGCTGTGGATCCTGGAGCAGGGGTGGAGGCTGCAGGGACTGTTAGGCTCCCAGTTTCAGTTTATGAATTCAGAGGGGAAATGGAGAGGTACTTTGAAACATTCTCTCTTGGACAACCATGCCATTTTTTTTTGTTTTTGTTTTTTGAGTCAGGGTCTCACTCCGTCTCCCAGGCTGGAGTGCACTGGCGCAGTCTCGGCTCACTGCAATCTCTGCTTCCTGGGTTCATGCGATTCTCCTGCCTCAGCCAACAAGTAGCTGGAACTACAGGTGCGCGCCACCACACCTGGCTAATTTTTGTTATTTTTAGTAGAGACGGGGCTTTGCCATGTTGGCCAGTCTGGTCTCGAACTCCTGCCCTCAAGTGATCTGCTGGCCTCGGCCTCCCAAAATGCTGGGATTACAGGCATGAGCCACTGCGCCTGGCCCCATGCAGTCTTTTAATTGGTCTTCAACTCCACACTCTCCCCTCCATCATACATGCTACCGATGGAGTCATCATTTAGAATACATCTGAAATTGTTGTCACAGTCCTGTTCAAAACTTCCAGTACTCCACTCCCAAGTCTAAAATCCTTAAGCCAGATCTAAGGTTCTCGATGATAGCTATAGCCCTACCCTATCTATTCAACCTCACGGTACCCCTGAAAATTCTCCCAGAAGGGTGCCACTGTCGCCCCCATGCTCATCCAGCTCCAGGCACTTGCGTTGGCTGTGATGTGGCCTAGAGGCCCTTTCTTTCTGATCTGCATTCTATTCATCCTTAAGACCATATAGTAAGGGAATTGGTTCTTATTTTTTTTCACTAAAAATGAAACAAAAATGTTCAGATAGAGTTGAGAGAAAAAAGCCTCATTACAACCTACAAAATGGGAGAAAATTTTCGCAACCTACTCATCTGACAAAGGGCTAATATCCAGAATCTACAATGAACTCCAACAAATTTACAAGAAAAAAACAAACAACCCCATCAAAAAGTGGGTGAAGGATATGAACAGACACTTCTCAAAAGAAGACATTTATGCAGCCAAAAAACACATGAAAAAATGCTCACCATCACTGGCCATCAGAGAAATGCAAATCAAAACCACAATGAGATACCATCTCACACCAGTTAGAATGGCAATCATTAAAAAGTCAGGAAACAACAGGTGCTAGAGAGGATGTGGAGAAATAGGAACACTTTTACACTGTTGGTGGGACTGTAAACTAGTTCAACCCTTGTGGAAGTCAGTGTGGTGATTCCTCAGGGATCTAGAACTAGAAATTCCATTCGACCCAGCCATCCCATTACTGGGTATATACCCAAAGGACTATACATCATGCTGCTATAAAGACACATGCACATGTATGTTTATTGCAGCATTATTCACAATAGCAAAGACTTGGAACCAACCCAAATGTCCATCAATGATAGACTGGATTAAGAAAATGTGGCACATATACACCATGGAATACTACGCAGCCATAAAAAATGATGAGTTCATGTCCTTTGTAGGGACATGGATGAAACTGGAAATCATCATTCTCAGTAAACTATCGCAAGAACAAAAAACCAAACACCGTATATTCTCACTCATAGGTGGGAATTGAACAATGAGAACACATGGACACAGGAAGGGGAACATCACACTTTGGGGACTGTTGTGGGGTGGGGGGAGGGGGGAGGGATAGCATTGGGAGATATACCTAATGCTAGATGACTAGTTAATGGGTGCAGCACACCAGCATGGCACATGTACACATATGTAACTTACCTGCACATTGCTCACATGTAACATAAAACCTAAAGTATAATAATAATAATAATAATAATAAATAAATAAATAAATAAAAGAAAAAAAAAGAAAAAAGCCTCATTAAATTATTTTAACATTTATCAAGTACTTACTTGTTAAATTGTCACATGAATTCCTGGAACAACCAGGATAAATAAACTCATTCTTGATTGGCAACCTGGATCTCAGAACCTCCTGTCCTGTATAAGCGGGGCCACGGCCAAGCTGCTGTGTTTTCTCTTAACTGAGAGGTCAAAGAAATTAGTTCCTTCCTCCCCCATTGAATGGGGCAATTAGTGGGTGCAGAGCCCACTACAGGCTTTAGAACAGACTTTGATATTTTGAATAACACCATAGAAAGTCTTTTCATCTGGGACTCTAGAAACCTGGATTCCAGTTCTGGCCCTATTACCTTCTAGTAAGCATTTTAGGCAAGTGCTTTCACCTTACTGGCTTTTGTTTTTTGATCTGGAAAGTGAGGAGTTGAACTGGTTGAATTAAAGGCCACTTTTCTTTCAAATTCCATCATTCAGTAATTATGGGCCAGGCACGGTGGCTCATGCCTGTAATCCCAGCACTTTGGGAGGCCGAGGTGGGCACATTGCCTGAGCTCAGGAGTTTGCGACCAGCCTGGGCAACAAGGTGAAACCCTGTCTCTACTAAAACACAAGAAATTAGCTGGGTGTGGCGGTGTGTACCTGTAATCCCAGCTACTCAGGAGGCTGAGGCAGGAGAATTGCTTGAACCCAGGAGGCAGAGGTTGCAGTGAGCCGAGATCACGCCACTTCATTCCAGCCTGGGCAACAGAGTGAGACTCCGTTTCAAACAACAACAACAACAAAGAAAACACGGTAATTAGAATCAAGTTTAGGGACATGTAGCCCAGGGTATGGTAGAGTATGAGCAAATTCCTATCAGACAGCAATTCCAGAATACTAGTTTCAAGTGTGTAAGTTTTTGGAGGTGGTCTAAATTCCAATTTTGATTGTGACTGTATGCCCTTGAATGAGGCCACTTGTTTATGGCTCCATCTGCCTCACTTGTAAGAGGAGACAGTATCAGTTGCAATCAATGAACCTAGCCAAAAAGGCTAACTATAAATATTTGCTGAATGCTTCAACATTCTTAGGGGAAAAAGATAAAGTTTTAATGATGTACTTTCCCACTGTACTTGCAGCCAAGTTGAATTTTGTCATATTCTTCCTAGTGTTAACATTTAAAAGATGTAAATATTTTCATCATAGTATCCAAATATAGAACTCATTTTCTTTGTTTCCCACAATTAAATATAATCATCAGAAAGGAAAATAGATGATTAACAGAAATGTAAATGGTAGGTTATTTAGTCCCCTCTCACTAAAACCAATCTGAATCCTCTATCTTGAGAAGCCAGTCCATCACTAATGGGTCAGTTACCTTGATTGACTCAGTGTTAGGACTTGCTGTGAGATCAGGACTTGCTATAAGATTTCTGTGTTCTTTGTGACTCTATATGTACACTGCTGGGATTATTTGGTGGGCTTTGTGGAGAGTCAAGGCCAGGATGAAATCAGATGGGGACATTATTATGACAATGTTTATTGTCTGTGACTTTGCTGGCATACTTGTTTCCTGCAACATTATTGGTCTTTAGCTGATTGGTGATAATTATCTATAGTAGATCCATTCCTGATTTTTACAGTTGACTCTCTGAGGTGGCAGTTCCCAACCTTTTTGGCACCAGGGACCAATTTCGTGGAAGACAATTTTTCCATGTGACAGGGTAGTAGGGAGGACAGTTTCAGGATGAAACTGTTCCACCTCAGATCATCAGGCATTAGTTAGATTCTCACAAGAAGCATGCAGCCTAGATCCCTCACATGCGCAGTTCACAGTAGGGTTTGCGCTCCCATGAGAATCTAATGCCCTGCTGATCTGACAGGAGGCGGAGCTCAAGTGGTAATGCTCATTAGCCCACTGCTCATCTCCTGTTGTGTGGTCCAGTTCCTAACAGGCCACAAACTTGGCCTGGTGTTTGGGAACCCCTGTTCTAAGGTACCATATCATGAAGGAAAGTAAGACGTCTGCATGCTGTAGGGAAATATGTAGATGATTCCTTAGCTTTGTAATAAGCAAAACTAAATACTAATTAGGATTTATATTCTAAAGAATGGAGTGAGAAAATAGATGTAACAGTACTGTAATTTTTTTCTTTAAAAATTACTACTCTAAATGAAAACATATGACTTTGAACTATTATTTTTCTTTTTGTTCTTTTTTTTTTTTTTTTTTAAACGGAGTCTTACTCTGTCACCCAGGCTGGAGTACAGTGGCGTGATCTTGGCTCCCTGAAACCTCCACCTCCCAGTTTCAAGTGATTCTCCTGCCTCAGCCTCCCGAGTAGCTGGGATTACAGGCGTCCACCACCGTGCTCGACTAATTTTTGTATTTTTGGTAGAGACGGGGTTTCACCATGTTGGCCAGGCTGGTGTTGAACTCCTGACCTCAGGTGATCCACCTGCGTTGGCCTCCCAAAGTGCTGGGATTACAGGCATGAGCAACCACACCTGGCCTGAACCATTATTTTTTTAAAAAAGGAATCTAAGCTGTTTATTTAAAAAGTGAAGCCAGAAGTCTACATTCCATTGTCTACCCCTTTCATGACTTTCTAGCCATTAGCTTCAACTCCTAAATATCCTTACCCTAGATCAAACCAAATGTTTACATTTTCTATGCTTAACCTAGGTAACAGAGACCTGCTGGAACATTATTCAACTCTGTGTATTGGGGCCACCACAAATTCAAGATCTCGTTCACTTAAAAAAAAAAAAAATTAACACTCTAGGCACCATGCAAGGGAAACGGTATAAACGATGAACAAAACCGTCAGGGTCTTTGCCCACAGGGAGCTTAGAGTCTGGAAGGGAATAGAAGTTGCAATTAACTGAATGTTTGTATCCCCCCCAAATTCATATATTGAAATTCTAACCTTCAAGGTAATGATATTAAGAGGCAGGGCTTTGGGGAGGTGATTAGGTCAGGAGGATGGAGTGTTCATGAATGGGATTAGTGCCCTTAGAAAAGAGACCTTAGAGATATCCCT
Source organism: Pongo pygmaeus (assembly GCF_028885625.2). Classification (NCBI taxonomy): domain Eukaryota; kingdom Metazoa; phylum Chordata; class Mammalia; order Primates; family Hominidae; genus Pongo; species Pongo pygmaeus. The sequence goes on along the minus strand of NC_072373.2, from coordinate 134,886,174 downwards.
CACCCCTCTGCCCTGTGAGGTTACAGTGAGAAGACAGCTGTCTGTGAACCAGGAAGTGAGTCCTCAGACAGCAGATTGGCTGGAGGTTTGATGTTGGACTTGTCAACCTCCAGAACTGCAAAAAATTTCTGTTACTTATTTCTATTATTTATGAGCACCCACTTGATGATAGTTTGTGATAGCAGCCCAAACGGACTAAGAAAGAGATAAGGAACAAGGGAAAGCAAATCAAGTGATTCTGTGTAGAGTGTGTCTTTCATCTTCAACTCCTAAGTCTGGCGTAGTGTTTCACATTTAGTAAGTCACCAGTCAGGAAGTCAATAAAAAAAATTGATTCAATAATAAAAAGTAAAAAGTAAATATTTATTCAGTATGCATTATGTACCAGGCTTTATTTTAGGCTCTGAATATTTATCAGTGAAGGAGGCAGACAAGGAAGACTTAGCTCTCTTAGAACTTAAATATTCTAGCAAAGAGAGATGAGCAGTAAAGAAGTCTGAAAAAAGAAACATAATACAATTCCAGATAATAATAAGTAACATGAAATAAATAGAAGAAAATGGAAATTGGGGACATTTTAAACAGGTGACTTTGTGGAGATGGCACTTGTACTAAGATCAGGCAGGAGGCATCTGCAAGTATTGTGAAGGACAATCTGTGCAGAGGAAATAGCAAGTACAGAGTCCTGGAGGTGGGGAGACTGGTGAGTTCAGTGAAAAGGCGGCAGTGCGACTGGAGCATGAAGGAGGAGGATGAGAGATGAAGATGTGGTCGGAGAGGAAGGAGGCATAAGATTATGCTGGGTCGTTAGGCCATTGTAAAGTGTTTGGCTTCTTACTGTGCCAAGAATAAGCATTCCAGGTTTTAAGCAGTCCAAGTGAGAAATGATGTGGGCCTAAATCTAGGGTTTCAAACATTTTGTTCCACAATCCACAGGAGGAAACATATTTTGTGTGGTGACTCCACACATAAACACATATACATAAACAAAAATTAATGAGACAATACCCTTACCGTGAATGACGCCCTCTGAATTTTTCTGTTCTCTTTCACTGTAAAAGAAGAAATGCTGGTTGTCACCCACAAAACTGATTTGATAACTCAGCAATGAGTGGCAATTTACAGTTTGTAAAACATTGGTTCAAACTGAAGTGGTGACAGTGGAGATGAAGAGAAATGGATGGATTCAGGATGTATTTTACAGGTAGAGTTGACAGTAGTTGTTGATGGACTGCTTACAGGAAAGTGAGGGAAAAGGCTCGATAAGTGATGATTTTGTATGATTTCGGCTTGAACAAATGGGAGAATGGTGGTCCTAAGATAGGGAAAACTAAGGAAGAAGCAGGTTTGAAGGGAGAGATGGAGGAGAAATCAAGAAATCTTTTCTAAACACTTTTTAAAAATATGATTATATATGTTATTCATACAGATTTGTAATATTAATTGCTCAAATTACAAGCCAACTATAAAAAATCTTTTTATATAGACTCTAAATACATCTTAAATATTATTTTTATTTTCATCAAAGAGATACAACTTGCCTACTGAAATAAAAGAGAAAGAAATGTGATCCGTGGTCTTGCCACACAAATGTGACAGTGCTTAGTTGTTTAATGTCTTCTTAATGTAACTTTTTCTATGCATAATTCTTTAATCACTACCTAAGCATTTATAAAGGTAATTCATTAGGACTGGGATCATATAAACACTGTCCTATCCTAGTCTGTTTGTTTGGACTTCTATAACAAAATACCTTCTACTGAGTAGTTTATAAACCACAGAAATTTACTTATCCAGTTCTGGAGGTTGGGAAGTCCAAGATTAGGGCCTGGCAGATTCACTATCTGGTGAAGACCTGCTTCCAGGTTTCACATCCTGGTTTATTGAAGATGTCCTCTTATTGCATCCTCATATGGCAGAAGGGTTGAATGAGCCTCCTTGGGCCCATTTTATAAGAGCAGTAATCTTATTCATGAAGTCTTCTCTCTCATCACTTCCCAAAGGCCCTATTTCTTAATCCCATCCTACCAACCTTGTGGGGTAGGATTTCAACATATGAATTTTTGTTGGGGACACTGACATTCAGACCACAGCAAGCAGTTTAGAGATGATCAGTGGATCTGGAGACAGTAACATTCATAATCATTGATGCTTAATAGGTAGCTTAATTTTTTAAATAATAAAGTGGTTTTAATGGGGAACCAAATAATTTAATCAAATGTTTTTCAAACTTTAAAAATCCATGCAAATTATAACATCAAAATTTTCAGCCAGTTTTGGATATGTGCCCATACTTGTACATATGAACACCATACACACTCCTTCAACATCCATCCTTATCCCCACTGAGAATCATGAATACATTTTTTTTTTCATTCTTCAAATATATAAAAAATGATGAAATATGCCTGTCCAAACTACATGTCCCCTTTCTGGTCCCTTTCACGCCTCTTCTGATTCATCTTTTTACAACTTACTCCATGATCTCATTCCTTGATGACCAGTGATTTCATCAAGCCCAGTTGGCCTTTACCTTTACATACAGCGAAGCTTATTTTACAGTTCTGAGAAGAGTGTTAGAGACTGTGTCTGTACTAATCTGAAATCCACATAAACAGTTTCTTTTTATATTTCAATGCTTATTGGGCACTTTGTATGAAGTATTGTTGTAGGTTCTGTGTAAACAAATATGAGGGAGAACATGAGGCCTGCACTCAAGGAGTTTATAATCTAGACTTGTTGCCAAGCAACTTTAAAAAGATAACCTTTTTATTTTAGAGCAGTTTTAAAGTTACAGAAAAATTGTGAAGCTAGTACAGAGTGCCAGTATACTCCATATACCCTCAGTTTCTCCTTTGGTTAACATCTTAGGTTTGTTTGGTGTATAACATTATAGTCAGTTTAAATCATACAACTTACAGAATTTTGAATTCTGACCTTTTCACTTTACAATGTATCATAAGCATTGTTTCTATTTAAAATGAATATTAATGCTGGCCAGATACTCTAGATATTACCTTTGCCAGCCACCTCATTTTTCAGATGAGGAAACTGAGGCACAGAGAGCTCTTAAGTGTTTTGGTTAAAATCAGAATATGGAATAAAACTGTACTTGCAGGCAGCTGTCCCAGGTCCCTGAATGTCACATGCTGCTGCTTCTCATTTACCAGGGAGAAGATGTGAGGGTGTAGGGACTGCTACCTCTCCACTCAACCAACCAACATTTACTGGGTACACACTGAGGATCCGCGATTGTGCTGGTGGTGGGGAAACAGCACGGAGCCTGGCCAGTCCCTCTCCTCAAGGAGCTGGGGAAACAGCACGGAGCCTGGCCAGTCCCTTTCCTCAAGGAGCTGGGGAAACAGCACGGAGCCTGGCCAGTCCCTCTCCTCAAGGAGCTGGGGAAACAGCACGGAGCCTGGCCAGTCCCTCTCCTCAAGGAGCTGGGGAAACAGCACGGAGCCTGGCCAGTCCCTCTCCTCAAGGAGCTGGGGAAACAGCACGGAGCCTGGCCAGTCCCTCTCCTCAAGGAGCTGGGGAAACAGCACGGAGCCTGGCCAGTCCCTCTCCTCAAGGAGCTGGGGAAACAGCACGGAGCCTGGCCAGTCCCTCTCCTCAAGGAGCTTACCTTGTAAATGTCTGGGAGTTGAAATCACAGAATAAAAGGACATTGAGTTACCGTTTTACTTTGGTGAGGTGTCAAGGACAGAGTGTACTGGGGAATGGGAGCGGAATAACTTCAGAGGGTTGGAGTGGTGGGCTGAATAATGGCCCAAAGATGTCCATGTCCTAATCCCTGGAATCCGTGGACTTTGCATGGCAAAAAGGACCTTGAAGATGTGATTAAGGATCTTCTTGATCTTGGACCATCAAGGCTGGCCTAGTGTAATCACAAGAGTCCTTGGAAAGAGGGAGGCAGGAGAGTCAGAAGAGATGTGACTGGAGATGCAGCTGGCAGTGTGATGGGATTGTTGGCTGGAGGCCAGGCCAGGGAACAAGAAATGTGCAGCCTCTACAACCTGGGAAAGGCAAGACACATATTCTCTGCGAGAGCTTCGAGAAGGAATGCAGCCCTGCCAATGCTTTGATTTTGGTCTGTAAGACCTGTTCTGGACCTCAGACCTCCAGAACGATGACAGAACAAATTTGTGTTGTTTGAAGCCACTAAATTTGTGGTAATTTGTTACAGCAGAAATAGGAAACTAGTGAGCTGGCTCTGTAGAGACTACTTTTTATGAGAAGAAAGACATGCTATTTAGATATTGTAGTACAGAATGTTAGATTTAAAGGTTCATCTCTGCTCTAATCCAATAGCTTCATTTTTTTTAGTTGAAATTAATGATGAAAAAAGTATCTGCCAAACCTTTTCTTATTTAAACTGATTAGATTACTTTTGTTTTGAAACTATATATGTAGCAGCATGATTCATGATAGCCCCAAACTGGAAACAGCCCAAATGTCATCAATAATAGAGTAGAAAAAGAAATTGTTATGTATTTCTTCAATATTACACAGAAAGGAGAATGTATGAACTACAGTTACATGCAGTAATGTTGATGAATTGCTTGAACTCATGTCATTGTTGCTGAAAAGAAGCTGGATACAAAAGAGTTAATACCCTATGATTCCATTTACATAAAGTTCAAAAATAGGCAAAACTAATCTACGATGTTAAAAGTTACCTTGGACAGGGGTGGGGGCTGAGTAAGGACTGGGAGAGGGCAGAACGGAGACCTTTGGGACACTGGCAATGTTGTATTTCTTGGTCTGTGCTGGATATATAGGTGAGTTCACTTTGTGAAAATTCATATTAATTGTACAAACTTGTGCATGTTATATGGTAATAAAAAAGGTGACTTAAAATAAAACTGTATGAATGTGTTTGATCCGAATAGTGGTTCTAACAATAGCTTGACCTAAAGAATATGAACTTTTAGAAGGAAAGCAATGAGCAAAATCCCCTGCTGGGTCCTTCCTGGATCCATTGCCCAAAAGGAGAGCCAACAATCCTCCGTGACTTTAGAATATTGAATATACAATTTTGGCCGAAAATCCATTTGAAACGCTTGCTTTATGTGTCGACTTATTAACCTCTCTGCCTCTGGGACACATTATTTTTCAAGCTGGTGTTTAAAAATATTATTTAATTGTGGGTAAGTAATCTAGGTTGGAAAGGAAGTCTTTCCAAGTTAAGGATAAATAACAGTTGCCTAGTGATGATTCTGTGGAGGAACAAGGCTTTCTGGTGTGTTTGGAATTGTCTCTACTAAGGGCACTCTTTATTTTAAGCAGGCTTCAAGTGGAAAGCTAAGCCCAAAGCCTAACTAATGAGATCCTTCACACCAACTATTATGGCAGGATAATTTGTACAAGGCAGATGAATTCATTTATAGAATGCTGAACAATTTATATATTAAAAAGTGCCTAGATTAAGTGATTTATATAATATGTATTTAAATAAAAATATTCAACAGTTTCAATGAAAAATAGAATTTTCTGTGACAAATATGTTTTATAAGCTGTGCAGTCCTCACATCATTTTTGATTTCCTGAAAGTAAAAATATATAGATAATAGTTGAATAACTTGGAGAAATTCTTGCTCTTCAGCAAACATTAAGGAGAACTTCAATTAAATTTAAGTAAGTTCTCTACCCTTCCAGGCTTGTGCTCTTTGTTTACTGTGTTTTTGAGGCCACAGGCATGTGAGCACTACAAACATTAACTTATCTTTGCTAAGAAGGATAAGGGCCAACACAGTACTTAGAATTCCCAAAGTACTTATATCGACCAGATTATTTCCTCACAAGGTTTATTATCACATATAATTCTGACCTCTAGTTTTTCTTTAAGCTTACCTAAGGCTGAAAAAGTTTTGAAGGATTCTTAAAAATTTTTTTTACAACTTTAAGGGAGCTCAAATTATGAAGTTGGATATTAACTTGACACAGTTTGATTTTTGACAACTTATTTCCTACCAAACAAAATGGATTAAAGTTAGCGCTCAGCTCTGGTAGAGAATATTAAAAACAGCAACAGTGATAACAAACAACAGAAACCACCCTGAAAACATAAATAAAAGGAAAATAATATATAAACACTGCAGTGCTATCTGAGTAGCTAGTCAAGAGAAAATATGAATGCTCTTATCTTTAGGTCAAAGCTGACAGGATTTTTATATCAACTTAATTAAAGTAATAAAAAAGAATAATTTTATATGCTACTTTATCCATACTAGTACTTAGGTTACAAAATTGGTTGGGAGAAATTTTGGGACAATGATATATTAAAGAACAAATGAACAGAAAAGGAACATATCATGTACTACATAAAAATTTTAAAATTTAATTTTAAAATATTTTCTTGTTTATGAAGTCTTAGACTATTTATTAAAATCAGTACTTATTTACTAAAATAATAATACTTAAAATACTTATTTACAACTGTAATGTAAGAGTTTTTAAAATAAGATTGCCTCCTTTCTTCGCTCCTTACTTGCCCTTTCTCTCCATCAGTGATTAAGGTGCAGTGACAGACTTGCAGTGCTTCTCAGTGTGCATTGAGGATTTTATTCGATGTAGGTTCTCATTCAGTAGGTCTGTGGTTGATCCTGGAAATCTGTGTTTCTAATACACTGCCAGGGGATGCCAGTGCTGTTGGACCTTGGACTAGGATTTGAATAGCAAGGATTGGAAAGAAGATGTATTAGTCCATTCTCAAACTGCTATAAAGAACTACCTGAGACCAAGTAATTTATGAAGAAAAGAGGTTTGATTGACTCACAGTTCCACAGGCTGTACAGGAAGCATGGCTAGGAGGCCTCAGGTGACTTACAATCATGGCGGAAGGCAAAGGGGAAGCTGGCACATCTTACCATGGAGGATCAGGAGAGAGAGAGAGTGAGGGGCGAACTGCCACACACTTTTTTTTTTAATTATACTTTAAGTTCTGGGGTACATGTGCACAATGTGCAGGTTTGTTACATAGGTATACATGTGCCATGTTGCTTTGCTGCACCCATCAACTCGTCGTTTACATTAGGTATTTATCCCAATGCTATCCCTCTGCCAGCCCCCAACCCCTGGCAGGCCCCAGTGTGTGATGTTCCCCTCCCTGTGTCCATGTGTTCTCATTGTTCAACTCCCTCTTATGAGTGAGAACATGTGGTGTTTAGTTTTCTGTCCTGTGATAATTTGCTGAGAATGATGGTTTCCAGCTTCATCCATGTCCCTGCAAAGGACATGAACTCATCCTTTTTTTTAGGCTGCATAGTATTCCATGGTGTATATGTGCCACATTTTCTTAATCCAGTCTATTATTGATGGACATTTGTGTTGGTTCCAAGTCTTTGCTATTGTGAATAGTGCCACAGTAAACATACGTGTGCATGAGTCTTTATAGCAGCATGATTTATAATCCTTTGGGTATATACCCAGTAATGGGATGGCTGGGCCAAATGGCATTTCTAGTTCTAGATCTTTGAGGAATGACCACACTGTCTTCCACAATGGTTGAACTAATTTGCACTCCCAACAACGTGTAAAAGTGTTCCTATTTCTCCACATCCTCGCCAGCACCTGTTGTTTCCTGACTTTTAACGATCTCCATTCTAACTGGCATGAGATGATATCTCATGGTGGTTTGCATTTCTCTAATGACCAGTGATGATGAGCATTTTTTCATATGTCTGTTGGCTGCATAAATGTCTTCTTTTGAGAAGTGTCTGTTCCTATCTTTTGCCCACTTCTTGATGGGGTTGTTTGATCTTTTCTTGTAAATTTGTTTAAGTTCTTTGTAGATTCTGGATATTAGCCCTTTGTCAGATGGGTAGATTGCAAAAATTTTCTCCCATTCTGTAGGTTGTCTGTTCACTCTGCTGATAGTTTCTTTTGCTGTGCAAAAGCTCTTTAGTTTAATTAGATCCCATTTGTCTATTTTGGCTTTTGTTGCCATTGCTTTTAGTGTTTTAGTCATGAAGTCTTTGTCCATGCCTATGTCCTGAATGGTATTGCCTAGGTTTTCTTCTAGGGTTTTTATAATTTTGGGTCTTACATTTAAGTCTTTAATCCATCTTGAATTAATTTTTGTATAAGGTGTAAGGAAGGGATCCACTTTTCGCTTTCTACATGTGGCTAGCCAGTTTTCCCAGCACCATTTATTAAATAGAGAATCCTTTCCCCATTTCTTGTTTTTGTCAGGTTTGTCAAAGATCAGATGATTTTAGATGTGTGGTGTTATTTCTGAGGCCTTTGTTCTGTTCCATTGGTCTATATCTCTGTTTTGGTACCAGTACCATGCTGTTTTGGTTACTGTAGACTTGTAGTATAGTTTGATGTCAGGTAGCATGATGCCTCCAGCTTTGTTCTTTTGTTTTAGGATTGTCTTGGCTATGTGGGCTCTTTTTTGATTCCATATAAACTTTAAAGTAGTTTTTTCCAATTCTGTGAAGAAAGTCAGTGGTAGCTTGATGGGGATAGCTTTGAATCTATAAACTACTTTGGGTAGTATGGCATTATACTGTGACAATCACAATATTGATTCTTCCTATCCGTGAGCATGGAATGTTCTTCCATTTGTTTGTGTCCTCTTTTATTTCATTGAGTAGTGGTTTGTAGTTCTCCTTGAAGAGGTCCTTCACATCGCTTGTAAGTTGGATTCCTAGGTATTTTATTCTCTTTGTAGCAATTGTGAATGGAGTTCACTCATGATTTGGCTCTCTGTCTGTTATTGGTGTATAGGGATGCTTGTAATTTTTGCACATTGATTTGTATCCTGAGACTTTGCTAAAGTTGCTTATCAGCTTAAGGAGATTTTGGGCTGGGACGATGGGGTTTTCTAAATATACAATCATGTCATCTGCAAATAGGGACAATTTGACTTCCTCTTTTCCTAATTGAATACCCTTTATTTCTTTCTCTTGCCTGATTGCCCTGGCCAGAACTTCCAATACTATGTTGAATAGGAGTGGTGAGAGAGGGCACCCTTGTCTTGTGCCAGTTTTCAAAGGGAATGCTTCCAGTTTTTGCCCATTCAGTATGACATTGGCTGTGGGTTTGTCATAAATAGCTCTTATTATTTTGAGATACATTCCATCAATACTTAGTTTATTGAGAGTTTTTAGCATGAAGCACTGCTGAATTTTGTCGAAGGTCTTTTCTGCATCTATTGAGATAATCATGTGGTTTTTGTCATTGGTTCTGTTTATGTGATGGATTACGTTTATTGATTTGCATATGTTGAACCAGGCTTGCATCCCAGGGATGAAGCCGATTTGATTGTGGTGGATAAGCTTTTTGATGTGCTGCTGGATTCAGTTTGCCAGTATTTTATTGAGGATTTTCACATCGATGTTCATCAGGGATATTGGCCTAAAATTCTCTTTTTTTGTTGTGTCTCTGCCAGGATTTGGTATCAGGATGATGCTGGCCTCATAAAATGAGTTAGAGAGGATTCCCTCTTTTTCTGTTGATTGGAATAGTTTCAGAAGGAATGGTACCAGCTACTCTTTGTACCTCTGGTAGAATTCGGCTGTGAATCTTTCTGGTCCTGGACTTTTTTTGGTTGGTAGGTTATTAATTATTGCCTTAATTTCAGAACCTGTTATTGGTGTATTCGGAGATTCGACTTCTTCCTGGTTTAGTCTTGGGAGGGTGTATGTGTCCAGGAATTTATCCATTTCTTCTAGATTTTCTAGTTTATTTGCATAGAGGTGTTTCTAGTATTCTCTGATGGTAGTTTGTATTTCTGTGGGATCAGTAGTGATATCCCCTTTATCATTTTTTATTGCATCTATTGGATTCTTCTCTCTTTTCTTCTTTATTAGTCTTGCTAGCAGTCTATCAATTTTGTTGATCTTTTCAGAAAACCAGCTCCTGGATTCATTGATTTTTTGAAGGTTTTTTTGTGTCTCTACTTCAGTTCTGCTCTGATCTTAGTTATTTCTTGCCTTCTGCTAGCTTTTGAAAGTGTTTGCTCTTGCTTCTCTAGTTCTTTTAATTGTGATGTTAGGGTGTCAATTTTAGATCTTTCCTGCTTTCTCTTGTGGGCATTTAGTGCTATAAATTTCCCTCTATACCCTGCTTTAAATGTGTCCCAGAGATTCTGGTATGTTGTGTCTTTGTTCTCATTGGTTTCAAAGAACATCTTTATTTCTGCCTTCATTTCATTATGTACCCAGTAGTCATTCAGGAGCAGGTTGTTCAGTTTGTATGTAGTTGAGCGGTTTTGAGTGAGTTTCTTAATCCTGAGTTCTAGTTTGATTGCACTGTGGTCTGAGAGACAGTTTGTTATAATTTCTGTTCTTTTACATTTGCTGAGGAGTGCTTTACTTCCAACTGTGTGGTCAATTTTGGAATAGTGCGATGTGGTGCTGAGAAGAATGTATATTCTGTTGATTTGGGGTGGAGAGTTCTGTAGATGTCTATTAGGTCTGCTTGGTGCAGAGCTGAGTTCAATTCCTGGATATCCTGGTTAACTTTCTGTCTCGTTGATCTGTCTAATGTTGACAGTGGGGTGTTAAAAGTCTCCCATTATTATTGTGTGGGAGTCTAAGTCTCTTTGTAGGTCTCTAAGGCCTTGCTTTATGAATCTGGGTGCTCCTGTATTGGGTGCATATATATTTAGGATGGTTAGTTCTTCTTGTTGAATTGATTCCTTTACCATTATGTAATGTCCTTCTTTGTCTCTTTTGATCTTTGTTGGTTTAAAATCTGTTTTATCAGAGACTAGGATTGCAACCCCTGCTTTTTTTTTTTGCTTTCCATTTGCTTGGTAGATCTTCCTCCATTTCTTTATTTTGAGTGTATGTGTGTCTTTGCATGTGAGATGGGTTTCCTGAATACAGCACACTGATGGGACTTGACTCTTTATCCAATTTGCCTGTCTGTCTTTTAATTTGGTCATTTAGCACATGTACATTTAAGGTTAATATTGTTATGTGTGAATTTGATCCTGCCATTATGATGTTAGCTGGTTATTTTGCCTGCTAATTAATACAGTTTCTTCATAGCATCAATGGTCTTTACAATTTGGCATGTTTTTGCAGTGGTTAGTACTGGTTGTTCCTTTCCATGTTTAGTGCTTCCTTCAGGAGCTCTTGTAAGGCAGGCCTGGTGGTGACAGAATCTCTCAGCATTTGCTTGTCTGTAAAGGATTTTATTTCTCCTTCACTTATGAAGCTTAGTTTGGCTGGATATGAAATTCTGGGTTGAATATTCTTTTCTTTAAGAATATTGAATATTGACTCCCACTCTGTTCTGGCTTGTAGGGTTTCTGCTGAGAAATCTGCTGTTAGTCTGATGGGCTTCCCTTTGTGGGTAACGCGACCTTTCTCTCTGGCTGCCCTTAACATTTTTTCCTTCATTTCCACCTCGGTGAATCTGATGATCCTGTGTCTTGGGGTTGCTCTTCTCAAGGAATATCTTTGTGGTGTTCTCTGTATTTCCTGAATTTGAATGTTGGCCTGCCTTGCTAGATTGGGGAAGTTCTCCTGGATAATATCCCAAAGAGTGTTTTCTAACTTGGTTCCATTCTCCCCATCACTTTCAGGTATACCAGTCAAACATAGACTTGTCTTTTCACACAGTCCCATATTTCTTGGAGACTTTGTTCGTTTATTTTCACTCTTTTTTCTCTAGTCTTGTCTTCTTGCTTTATTTCATTAATTTGATCTTCAATCACTGATATCCTTTCTTCCGCTTGATCAAATCGGCTATTGAAGCTTGTGTATGCTTCATGAACTTCTCGTGTTGTGTTTTTCAGCTCCATCAGGTCATTTATGTTCTTCTCTACACTGGTTATTCTAGTTAGCCATTCCTGTAATCTTTTTTCAAGGTTTTTATCTTCCTTGCGATGGCTTAGAACATGCTCCTTTAGCTCGGAGAAGTTTGTTATTACCGACCTTCTGAAGCTTACTTCTGTCAACTCATCAAACTCAGTCTCCCTCCAGTTTTGTTCCCTTGCTGGCGAGGAGTTGTGATTCTTTGGAGGAGAACAGGCATTGTGGTTTTTGGAATTTTCAGCCTTTCTGCTCTGGTTTCTCCCCATGTTTGTGGTTTTATCTACCTTTGGTCTTTGATGTTGGTGACCTACGGATGGGGTTTTGGTGTGGATGTCCTTTTTGTTGATGCTGATGCTTCTTCTGTTTGTTAGTTTTCCTTCTAACAGTCAGGCCCGTCAGCTGCAGGTCTATTGGAGTTTGCTGAAGGTCCACTCCAGACCCTGTTTGCCTGGGTATCACCAGCGGAGGCTGCAGAACCACAAATATTGCAGAATGGCAAATGTTGCTGCCTGATCCTTCCTCTGGAAGCTTCATCTCAGAGGGGCACCCGCCAGATGCCAGCCAGAGCTCTACTGTATGAGGTGTCTGTCGGCCCCTACTGAGAGGTGTCTCCTAGTAAGGCTACCGGGGATCAGAGACCCACTTGAGGAGGCAGTCTATCTGTTATCAGAGCTTGAACACCATGCTGGGAGAACCACTGCTGTCTTCAGAGCTGTCAGTAAGGGACGTTTAAGTCTGGAGAAGCTGTGCCCACCACTGCCCCTTCCCCCAGGTGCTCTGTCCCAGGGGGATGGGGGTTTTATCTATAAGTCCCTGAGTGAGGCAGCTGCCTTTTTTTCAGATATGCCCTGCCCACAGAGGTGGAACCTAGAGAGGCAGTCTGCCTTGCTGAACTGCGGTGGGCTCCACCCAGTTCAAGCTTCCTGGCAGCTTTGTTTACACTGTGAGCATAAAAACTGCCTACTCACAACTCAGCAATGGCAGATGCCCCTCCCCCTGCCAAGTTCCAGCATCCCAGGTCGATCTCAGACTGCTGCACTAGCAGTGAGAATTTCAAGCCAATGAATCTTTGCTTGCTGGGCTCTGTGGGCATGGGGCCCACTGAGCCAGGCACTGGAGGGAATCTCCTGGTCTGCTGGTTGTGAAGACTGTGGGAAAAGTGCTGTATTTGGGCAGGAGTGTAGTGTTCCTCCCAGTACAGTCTCTCTCACGGCTTCCCTTGGCTAGGAAAGGGAAATCCCCTGACCCCTTGCACTTTGCAGGTGAGGTGACTCCCCGCCCTGCTTTGGCTTGCCCTCCGTGGGTTGCACCCACTGTCCAACCAGTCTCAATGAGATGAACCAGGTACCTCAGTTGGAAATGCAGAAATCACCCATCTTCTGTGTCAGTCTCACTGGGAGCTGCAGACCAGAGCTGTTCCTGTTTGGCTATCTTGGAAGAGTCCTCCTACCACAGAATTTTAAACATCAGATATTGTGAGAACTCACTATCATGAGAACGGCATGACGGAAATCTGCCCCCATGATCCAATTACCTCCCACCAGGTGCCTCCCCTGACACATGGGGATTATAATTCCAAATGAGATTTGGGTGGGGACATAGAGCCAAACCGTATCAGAAGAGTTCCTCCTCAAAGAGTTCATAGTCTACTTGCAGCCATTTCCACTCTCCACTTGAATTCAAAAAGTTTCAGTTATTTTTCAGATGACATGTGCAACCCAGATGCCAAGCTGGAGTTTCTCCCTTCTTTTAAGATCTAGACAGAATTGGATAGAAACACAACCCTAGTTTGATAGCCTATAAAAATCCAGACTTTCCCACAGTTTATTGAAAGAACCCAGAGGTAAAACTTGGTCCTTCTCTAATTTTCACAGAAAACCACCTGCACAGAGATGCTGTCTATATCTATTTGTAGACTTACTGTTGTAGGCGAAGATAAAGGAAGAGATGATGTAAACAGGGCAAACCCCTCTGAAAGGAACTGTGGGCTCTTGCTTCCACAGATTAGCTCAGGATCTTGATCTTCTCCCTGTCTGAAGTGTTGTATCCATCCTGCAGTACACACTGTAATTGCCATCCATAAGCTCGGGCTTCCCAAATGTGTGCAAGAGAGCAGCACCTGAGCTACATCTAATCAGATCCCTATTTGAACTCTCTTTGAAAACAAGTAAGGCAAAATCTTCCATCTGGAGAAATCTCTTGTTTAGTGTAAATGTTTAATGGGTAATCATATAAGTAACATTAAAAAACATGCTGAAATGATTAGACAGGATAATAGACAACATAAAGCAATGTTTAATTACTTGGTAAGTACTGGCTGTGTGCCAATGTACAGATCAACTATCAGGTGTGTGTGTGTGACTTCCTCCCATTCTTGACATTACTTAAAGTCACTTAATCACATAAGCAATAATATAAATGTGTTTAGTATTTTACTTATATATAGGACAAAAATTGCCAATGCTGTCTAGCCAAAGACCACCAGGAATATACTTGTTATTGAACAAGTTGGATCTATTACTCTGCCAGTAAGGAAGAAGGCATTCCATGGGGAACATCCTCTTATGCTGGCTGCCACTCACCCTACATTTGCATAACTTAGAAGTTTATTCATATAACCCTTCTGAACAAGAAGCTCAAGTTCTATCACCTTTTAAAAGGCAAAAATAAAAAATGGTGAAAGGTGAGTATCTTGCTATATTAGTAAACGAGAAGAAGAGATAAAAGGAGAACCAAGGAGACTGTGGTAAGGAAACTGGAAGTTTTAAAGTAGTGAGTGATCAGTACTTTCAGTCTTCTTCAGGTTAAGTAAGATGAAGACTGAGGAGAATCCACTGGATTTGGACTTTGAGTCACTGTTGGGTAGACACATGACTGCAATGGTTTGAAGAGTGAGTGAGAGGTGAAGTAGAGGCTGCACTTGGCCCTCAGTATCCATACACTATGCATCCATGTATTCAACCAACCTCAGATGGAAAATATTTAAAAAATTGTGCCTATATTGAACATGTATAGCTTTTTTTTCTTTCATCATACCCTAACCAATGCAGTATAACAACTATTTACAGAGCATTTACATTGTATTAGGCATTATAAGTAATCTAGAATGATTTAAAGTATATTGGAGGATGTGCATGGGTTATATGCAAATACTATGCCATTTTATATCAGGAATTTGAGCACCCTTGGAGTTTGGTATCACAGGAAGGTCTTGGAACCAGTCTTCCAGGGATAGGGAGGGACAGCTGTCCTTGTCTTGCAGGAACCTTGGCCGTGAAAGGATACTGTGAGGGGATACTGTGTGTGTGTGTGTGTGTGTTGGGGAGGTTTGAGGGAGGGTGGAGGGTGGGGAGTGACAATGTTGCAGGTAGGCTTCCTCAGAAGAAAGTGTGGCTTTGAGGATTTCCAGCCTCACTTTTATTATCTGTCTCTTTAGGAATTTTAAGTTAACCAAGGGACTGGTATATCATGATCAACCATTGAAATGCCAAAATGCTAAGTGAATTATTTTAAAAATAAACCCTTCATATCTCAAAACAATTTTAGATTTACAGAAAAGTTGCAGTCAGTACAGACAATTCTAATACACCTTGCACCCAACTTCTCCTCCTATTAACATTAATATGATACATTTGTTATAATGAATCAATATTTATACATTATTATTAACTAAAATCTATACTGTATTCAGATTTTCTTAGTTTTTACCTAATATCCTTTCCTTATTACAGGATCCCATCCAGGATACATAACATTTAGTTATGTTTAAAAAAAAAAAGTAACTGGGAAGCCATTAGGCTGAGAGGGATCTGTGTTCTGGGTTTCTATGTAAGCAAACCTTGAAACCCAACTCAGAGTAACTTTACTCATCAGAAACTGCCAACTAGAGACTTTAAGGATACTGTCTCACTTTAACCAGTCAAACATTTTCTTTGTTTTGCTTCTGTGAATACTTCATAAAAGCGTTCTCCTCATATCCCCTCTGTGGAGCCCAAACCACATGTGGTTTGGTGCTGCCTGATTCATGAATTGCTGACTGCTCAGATAAACTCTAAAAGTTTCATTTGCCAAAGTTTATCTTTTCATAGTCTCATCTTGACTGTGACAGTTTCTCTGATTTTTCGTTTTTGATGACCTTGATAGCTTGGAGGAGTACTGGTCAGGTACTTTGTAGAATGTACCTCAACTGGAATTTGTCTGACGGTTTTCTCACTATTAAACTGGGGTTGTGGGTTTAGGCGAGGAAGACCACAGAAGTAAAGTATCACTTTAATCCCCTCACATCAAGGGTACATACTGCCGACATTACTTATTGCTGTTGATGTTGACCTTGATCACATGGCCAACATAGTGTTTGTCAGGTTTCTCCACTGTGAAGTTACTCTCCCTTCCCCACTCTCCTTTTGTACCGTCCTCATGGATGGAAGTCACCATGTGAAGCCTGTACTCAAGGAGTGGGCAATTGTACTCCACCTCCTTGAGGGTGAGATTCTACATAAATTATTTGGAATTTTTATGCATCAGAGTTTTGTCTCGTCTCCCCAGGATAAATGGACTTTTAATCTTTAAAAAGACTGAATGACGGCCGGGTATGGTGGCTCACGTCTGTAACCCCAGCACTTTGGGAGGCCGAGGTGGGTGGATCATGAGGTCAGGAGATTGAGACCATCCTGGCGAACACAGTGAAACCCCCTCTCTACTAACAATACAAAATGTTAGCTGGGCATGGTGGCACACACCTGTAGTCCCAGCTACTTGGGAGGGTGAGGCAGGAGAATCGCTTGAGCCTGGGAGGCGGAGGTTGCAGTGAGCCAAGATCATACCACTGCACTCCAGCCTGGGTGACAGAGCGAGACTCCATCTCAAAAAAAAAAAAAAAAAAAGACTGAATGACTTCATGCCTTGCTTACTAAGATTAAACTCATAGGATAAATTTTATCCAGGAAGCTAGCTATTTGGTTCATTTTTTTCAATACAGATTAACATGCTGACGGTAGCAGAAGTTGAGAGCAGTGAAGAAGAGCCTCACGAAGATAATATTCAATGTGTCTTATTCACATATTTCTTTGCACAGTCATTAACGTTTCCACAGGCCAAGTAAAAAGTCATATAGTGGAAACTACTTGTAACTGAGTGATTTGAATAACACAATGCTGAAGTACTGGATCAACATTTTTATTTTTTTATTTTTTTAATTTTTATTTTTTGAAACAGGGTCTTGCTCTGTCAGCCAAGCTGGAGTGCAGTGGTATGATTACAGTTCACTGTAGTCTCGACTTTCGGGGCTCAAGTCATTCTTGCACCTCAGCCTCTTGAATAGCTGAGACCACAGGTATATGTGTATTTTTAATTTTTTTTTTTTTTGTAGAGACAAGGTCTTGCTATGTTGCTTAGGCTGGTCTTGAACTCCTGGGGTCAAGTGATCCTCCTGCATCAGCCTCCCAAAATGCTGGAATTATAGGCATGAGCCACTGCACCTGACCTAATTGTCACTTTTATTTTCTGACTTCTGAGTAGGTAGTATAGCGTAAAAAATTAGAGAGTTTCTTGTCTGTATAATTAGCATTGGGAATGGAAGAGAAACCGCAGAAGAAAGCAAACTGGTTGTGCTGGTCAGCCATAGTTCACCTAAGTTCTACCACTTACTAGTTGTGTGACCTAGGGAAAATTACTTGACCTCTGTAAGCCTCAATTTTCTCACCCATAAATTGAGAAAAGTAATAATACCTATATAACATAATTTTGGGGGACTAAATGAGATAATATACTTTTAAGTGTATTTGTAAACTCTAAAGTTGCACTGGTTGCTCGAGCTGACACTCAATTGCTGGGGCTGACACTCAGCCAGCGTGCACTGCACTAGCCAGCAGAGATGTTTATACCTACTGTTTGTTAGACTGGCCAGGCCTCAAGCTGCATTCGCTGTTAAATATTGTGAATATCACCACTGCTAGCGACTGGGGAGCCATACTGAGTCAGCTTCCTCCTGGCAGTCACAGCCATTTATGTACTGTTGGAACTAGCACCATAGCTGGGCCTCACTACATGTGGATGATTAAGATTCCCTGATGTCTGGGGATACGAGTGTGGGCAGCCAAAGATTTACCTTGATGGATTTTGAAACAAACTTTCCTCTTGCAGAAGGCGTACTGGCTATCCTTGGGTCAGCATGTAATGTTGGTGTATTCCTTCACAGAGTATGCACAGACAGGCAGACAGACATTTCTGTATTCATTCTGTGGACGCCCATCTGCTGGTGCAAACAATTAAAACAGTGGACATAATTAGTATTTAGTAAATATAGTTTTGTTCCTTTCCTTGCTTTCCCTTTCTTAAAATGTTACCCAAAGTAATGAACACATGACGGAAATCATACCCCTGAATAATTGCTTAAGTATAAGTAGGTTAGGCATCAATACAAAGCTATCAAAAATTCCAAGCCATATTTATTACTGACTTTGGAGATGGTTTTTTCAGTGAATCATATGACACCATTAAATATAAAAATATATTGAGTCGCATCCCCTCAAATACATTATAACTTTAACGCTCTTTATTGAATCAATTCTACTTTTGTTGGAAAAAAATGATTTGTGCTTTTGAGAGAAACAATAATATACTAATTTCCAAATTGCATCCTATGCTTTGTTTTTCCAAGTCAATATTTTGGCTAAGGAGTTTAGTTTTTGATTTGTAAAATTGTATCAACTGGCTAAGATTGAGTACACAAACTTTTTTTGTAATTGCAAGTTACTTATTAAGGTGGGCTTTTAAAAGGTCATTATTTTGGTGACAAAAGCAATCACCCATTTGATTTTGGTAATAAAAGTTAAAATCAAGCTAGGTGCCATGGCTCACACCTGTAATCCCAGCACTTTGGGAGGCTGAGGCAGGTGGATCACTTGAGGCCAGGAATACGAGGCCAGCCTGGCCAACATGGCGAAACCCTGTCTCTACAAAAAACACAAAAATTAGTTGGGCATCTTGGTGTACTCCTGTAATCCCAGCTACTCAGGTGGCTGAGAGATGAGACTCGCTTGAACCCGGAAGTCTAAGGTTGCAGTGAGCCTAGATTGTGCCACTGCACTCCAGCCTGGGCAACAGAACAAGACTCTGTCTCAAAAAAGAAAAAAATAAATAAAATCAATAGTCCATAAGGAAAAACAAGAACATTTCCGTTTCCTTCTCATTGTCTAGCTTTGAAGACCTGACTTCAACTGCAGGGAGAATGGAACTCTCTGTACCATTTCAGAACTTAGTGATTTTTCCTTTCCCCAGTCACAAGTCTTATAGTATAAAAACTACCATGAGGTAGTTCCTGGAGATAAGGTTTATAACATCAGTTTATTCTTTTATTTCACCCATAGGTATTTCATAGTTCTTAGAAATTCTCACTACTGAGCAAGATGATATTGTCTTCACTTAACTTTGTTAAGCGTATCACTTGATAATACTGAATCTGAATTCTATTAAGAAGAAAATACATATGATCAAAGAAGCTGGGAGTGAAATGGGCCATGAAATCCACTGGATATACTCACATGTAACCCATGCAATGTCTAGATGACTTTAATCTGTGCAAGAGGAAAGAATTTTAAAAACCAGAAAGGTTCTCAGAAATCATCATGTAATTTGCATCTTTTTACAGTGGAGGAAACTGAGTTCCATCAAAGTTAAGCAACTTGCACTAAAACAGAGCTGCTCAGGAAAACTGAGCTGACTCATGGTCTAAGTTCTTTGTGCTTATTTTACTGCTTCTTACCCAGTGCTGATCAGGGCATAGTTTAATCCTACAGAGAATCAGATGCTTCCAGAGCCACAGTCTTGTAACTGAAACAGCCAGCTTCATTCATTGCACTTTTAGAGAAGTGAGACAGCAGGGCTCAAATCTGGCTGTTAGAGGTGTGTGAAAAGTAATATTTTATTATTACTAGTAAAATGTATAAATGTATTAAAACTGTGAATGATTACAATGGTATGCTTTTGGTTGCAAGGAATAAAATCCCAAATAGAACTAGCTAAGGCAAAAAAAGAGGACGCTTTGATATTAGGATTCTAATAAAGAGCATAATTGAAGAAAGAGCTGCACCACCAAATCAAGGATAAAGCTGGCTTTGAGAACAACCTAAACAGTGACTGAATGTTGCTGGGATTCTCATTCTCTCTGTCTCTTTCTAGCTCTCAGCACCTTCTTTAAGCTTTTACTTTGAATTCCTAGGGATGTTGGGAGTGGGGTGAGGGTAGTTACTGTACAGAAATTGAGAGCTTTTGGCGGGGGGGTCACTCAAAACTAGGTTCAAATTCTGCCTTGCAATTTTACCTTGGACATGTTATTTGATGTCTCTGAAGGAATAAAAGTTCAATAATAACTGCCTTTCAGGGTTTTTGGGAAGAATAACATGCAATAATGTACATAATACAATTAGCATAACTGTTGGCCTATAGTAGCTACTCAATAAATGGTAGTTATTGTTATACATTTAAGATATTATTTGATTATAGGTCTTTCGTTCCTACTTTTCCACCATAACCCTGGCTGAAAAGCCAACAGACACAAAGCCAACTGACAAAGATCAGTTTTCATAGAACCTAAGATGCCATCAATTGTGAGATGGACCACTATTTTATGTAGTTCTACAAAAGAAAATAGCTGCCAATTATACTCTGGGTTATTTACCATTTGAAATTTTTATTTTATACTTCTTGAAAAAGCTCTTTTAGATTTAATTAGATGTATATGATCAAATATCACTATTATTCATACATAGAAAGGAACATATCAGTCAAAACTTGGCTAAAGTATTCCCAAAACTTGTTAACATTCTATGTCTGTGAACCACATTTCAACTCTGAGGCATTGGTGTCTGTATTCTTCCATATGTATTATCCTTTGTTTCTTTGACAGCATTGGTGAAACTGCATTTCTTAAGAAACAAACAAACAAACAAACAATCCCCCCCAAAACTCCACCATACCTCCAGGACTTCTCTCCAAGATGTTAATAGTCACTCTGCCATTCTATAAGATTTCATGATCTCAGAAATCAAGTCATCAAGGAAATGACAAAATAATGCATGTACAAGCCATCTTGTCTGCTGCCTGGCTAATGCCAAGGCGAGATGCCATTGATGGTATGGAGCTTCTTGATTTCAGAGATGTTAAAATATATATAAAAAATGCATCTAAAAAGTGATATACAGTCTGGGCATGGTGGCTAACACCTGTAATCCCAGCACTTTGGGATGCTGAGGCAGAAGGATCATTTGAGGCCAGGAGTTTGAGAACAGCCTGGACACCACAGCAAGACCCTGTTTCTACAAATAATAATAATAAAATCAAAAGTGATATATAAAGAATACTAGACTGCCCATATCACTACAGGTACCTCACTTTGTCAAAAATAAATATAATTATAAAATTATTTGAAATAGTGAGTTTGTTTAATGCATTAAAAATTATTTGAATAATGGCTGGCTGCAGTGGCTCATGTCTCTAATCCCAGCACTTTGGAAGGCTGATGTGAGTGGATCACTTGAGGTCAGGAGTTCAAGACCAGCCTGGGCAACATGGTGAAACCCTGTCTCTACTAAAAATACAAAAAATTAGCCAGGCGTGGTGGCTCATGCCTGTAGTCCCAGCTACTCAGGAGGCTAAGGCAAGAGAATCGCTTGAACCCAGGAGGTGGAGGTTGCAGTGAGCTGAGATCGCGCCACTGCACTCCAGCCTTGTGACAGCAAGACTTGGTATAAAAAAAAAAAAAAAAAAAAAAAAAAAAAAAAAAAAAATTTGAGTAACTACTCAGTCTGTGTAAAATGAGGTATATTTGAATCAATCATTTTTTTTCCTTTTGGTTAGTATTAACAGACAATTGTAGGCAGAGCTTTTAGGCTAAAAACAATTTTCCCTAAGTGAAGATTTGGTTTTCTTCAGTTCCATTAGCATTTCATTCACAGAGACAGATTGGTGCCATTTGAAGACACTTGAAACCTGTATTTTTTCTTGCCAAGATTTGTTGTTATAACATAAAAATCAAGCAGTAGCAAAGCTTACATATTTTTTTTTTTTTTTTTTTTTTTTTTGAGACGGAGTCTCGCTCTGTCGCCCAGGCTGGAGTGCAGTGGCACAATCTCGGCTCACTGCAAGCCCTGCCTCCTGGGTTCAGGCCATTCTCCTGCCTCAGCCTCCCGAGTAGCTGGGACTACAGGCGCCCGCCACCACGCCCGGCTAATTTTTTGTATTTTTAGTAGAGACGGGGTTTCACTGTGTTAGCCAGGATGGTCTCGATCTCCTGACCTCGTGATCCACCCGCCTCTGCCTCCCAAAGTGCTGGGATTACAGGCGTGAGCCACCGCGCCTGGCTGCTTACATATTTTTTAAAAGAATAAATTCCCTTCAATTTTTAAGCTGAGAGCATATTCAGCTCAAATTCAGAAAAAAACAGGAATCTTATGAAAATATTATGAACTTGCTTACCTTTCTATTTTCCCCCAATACTTCTAAAAATTGA
Source organism: Pongo pygmaeus (assembly GCF_028885625.2). Classification (NCBI taxonomy): domain Eukaryota; kingdom Metazoa; phylum Chordata; class Mammalia; order Primates; family Hominidae; genus Pongo; species Pongo pygmaeus. Next base: position 134,863,890 of record NC_072373.2, on the reverse strand, counting down.
GATTTACATAAAATAAAATGCACAGCTCTTAAAGATACAGTTAAATGGCTTAAACTCATGTAACTACTACCCCAATTAAGAAACAGAGCATTTTAATCAACAATAAAAAGTTCCCTTGGGTCCCTTTCCAGTGAATCCCCTGCCCCCTTCAACATAATCTGGTCTGTTATTTTAAGCCATGGTCAACAACATATTGAAGCATCAGAAAAATAAAAGGAGAAGCATCAGAAAAATAAAAAAAGAAAAAGAAACTTCTTAAGACATCATGACTTACAGACTAAGATATCTAACTGCCTCTTCTTAATTTTAATTACTGTGGTTATATTGTTATACATCACTTGCCTTGAGTGACTTAGTTATTTTAAAAATAATTAGTAGTAACTTGTATAGTAACAGAACATTATACCCTACTCACTTATTCAGGTGGAAATAGGATAGATTTCTAGCTAGCCTGGATCAGGTACCATGGGGTATCTCATTACAGTTTGGGACATAAACACTATATAGATTTAGCTACCACATGACTTCCAGACTCAACCCAGTAATGTCAAAACTTTATATTGCATAGTAGCTTTAAATTACTTTAAAAGCCATTTTTATTTGCGCATAATACAATCAAGTGAGGTGGTAACTGTGAGCAACTATTAGTCAAATGTGAAAAGTTACTGTAAAGGTGATATGCACTCCTCTTTTCAGCTCCCTATATGAAGCTGTGGGGCTTCGTTAGGATTAATCCATTGTTGTATTGGCCCATTTGTATTTTCTTCACTACTCTCAATGTGAATCAAGTAAAGACATCAGTATTAATCTGCCTGCTTAACACTGATGTGTGTCAACATGTTCAAGGTATGATAAAATCTGGTAGAAATAAGAGTGGAGGTAATAAGAAAAGTGAACCATAACCTATTTACTTATACGCTATAACCATGCATTAATTCATTCTTGACTCATTCCACAAATATTGAATGCCTTTTATATGCCAGGCCCTGTGCTAAGAGTTGGAGATACAACCAAAGATGACATAGAAATGCACCCTCATCTCATGAAAATCTAATCTACTGGGATTATAGACATATAAGCAAATACAGTTCCCTATGATAAGTGATGGGGAAGTATAGGATGAGTGGGATTCAGACCTGAAGAAGGAATAAGAGTTCACCAGGGGGAGAAGTAAGGAATTATCTTAGGAAAAAGGGGAAAGAGGCAATGACAAAGTATGTGGTAATATGATCCCAAGAGTAGAAGCTCTGGCTGTGTTTCATCTGGAAGTATAATGTTCATTTTGAAACTAATGAAGCTATCAGTGAAAAAATTTCTGGCTAATGTTTTGAACAGCAATGAGAATCACGTAAATATACAAGGATTTTACCTAAAACAACAAATGACAAAGTATTATAGCCTAGCCTTTTATTCTTAGATAGCTTTTATATCACTAAGGCAGAGAGACAGAAACACACACACAGAGACAGAGAGAGAGAGAGAGAGAAAGAGAGGCAGTCAGACAGAAACAAAAGCCAGTGTGGTATTAGCAGGTGGCAATTGTGCTACAAGGGAGATTTTTTCTATTGACTTTTTTTCCCCACTAAAAACAGAAGGAAATAATGTTAAAAAGTGAAAAACAACAGGGAAATGCAGAAACATTCCCACAAAGGGGTTATTGTTTTGATCCAGATTGTGTTAGAAACACGAGCAAAAGAGTACTTCTTTGTTTCATTGCCAGGAAGTACATCACCGTCATTGTGAAATTCTTGAGATTCAGACCGGCAATCATCTACTCCCCTGATTTCAACAGGCTGCAGATGACCACATGTATTATTTTTTTATTTTTTTTTGAGACGGAGTCTCGCTCTGCCGCCCCAGGCTGGAGTGCAGTGTCGCGATCTCGGCTCACTGCAAGCTCCGCCTCCTGGGTTCACGCCATTCTCCTGCCTCAGCCTCCCAAGTAGCTGGGACTACAGGCGCCCACCACCACGCCTGGCTAATTTTTTTGTGTTTTTTTAGTAGAGACGGGGTTTCCCCGTGTTAGCCAGGATGGTCTTGGTCTCCTGACCTCGTGATCCTCCCATCTCGGCCTCCCAAAGTGCTGGGATTACAGGCGTGAGCCATTGCGCCCGGCCATGTATGATCTTTTAAGACCTGTCTCTCCCACTATACTACAACTTCTAAGAGATTCCTGTTGCAAACCAGTTTCCCTGGGACCTGGTGCAATACTTACTATATTGGCACATAGTAAGGTGCTCAATAAATGCTCGTTGAAGAATAAAGGCAGAGATCTACCTTTCCAGCCACATTTCCTTAGGCTTTCTTCCTCGCCCGCTTACCCTATGATAGGGAACCTCTATCACAATGACCAAACCAGGCATCCTAGGCCTTCTCCAATGGTTTTTTACTTCTTTGGCAGGACCTTCATCACTTCATCCCAGGAAATGCTGGTGCCCCTCTGGGATTAGATTCCAAGTGCCTGGAGGGCAGTGACTATGTCTCATTCACTCACAAAAACGCCTGAAATTTTACAAAATGACTAGCATATAGTAGGTGCTTGATAAGTCTAAGTTATTTTATCAAGAATTTATGAACTTTATGATGAGTTTATTTGTATCAATAAATATGTATTGAATTCCTAATTTGCCAGGCACTGTTTTAGGTGTGGAAGATACAGAGGTGAACAAGCATGATAAGGCCCCTGGAAGCTTACTGGAAGTTTAAATTCTAGTGGAGACAAACTAGATCCCTATCTTTCACCATATACAAAAATCAATTCAAAATAGATTAAAGACTTAAATTTAAGACCAGAAACTATGAAACTACTAGAAGCAAATATACGGGAAATGCATCAGGACATTGGTCTAGGCAAAGATTTTTTGGGTAAGACCTCAAAAGCAGAGGCAACATAAACAATAGACAAATGGGATTACATCAAACTAAAAAGCTTCTGCACAGCAAAGGAAGCAATCAAGAGAGTGAAGAGGCAACCTACAGAATGGGAAAAGAAATATTTGCAAGCTATCCATCTGACCCAAACTCATCTTAATGAGTACAGGGCCTCTCAGATTAAAACCAACATTTTCAAGCTCCCTTTTAACTGGCAGCAGTCATGGGGACTGAGTCCTAGCCAATGAAATTGGACTGAATCCCATTCTTCTGACTGGTGGCTGGAGCTCCAAAAGCCACCCTGAACCACAGCATGATCATAGGAATCAAGTCTGTGCAGAGCAGAGCCACAAAATAGATGGAACTTGTATCCTGACATTGGGGAGCACCAAAGCTCTGCCTACCTCCAGACTTGAACGTTTAAGAGAAAACCAGTTGTATCTTGTTAAAGCCACTGCACTGTTAGGCTTTGTGCTTTTTTTCACCTGAACTAATCCTAAATCATACATCTGTTAAACACATCACTTTAGAACCTGTCATCTTCTGTCTCTTAATATCATCCACCAACTCTATTCACTCTATTTGGCCCCAGTTTTCCTTTTTCTTCCCTATTTTCCTGCTTTATTTTTGTCCTTTTTCCCTTAATTGAGCATTATGCAAAACTCAAATATCCTGATGTATTGTCTACTGAACACATTTTAAAAATTAACATTTATTAAAAAGAATATGAAATACACAAATGTAGAGGGAAAGAAATACTGAATCTTCATGTACCCATCACTCCACCCCACCAATCATTAACCTATGATCAGCTTCCGCCCCACTCACACTATAGCCTCTTCCCCACTCCTGTATTATTTTGAATCAAATTTCAGACCTCATATTGTTATTGAATCAAGTTTCAGACTTCTTTATTTAAGAAGCAGGCAAGTCAATCTTTTTTACTTTTTCCTGACATAAAGACAAATTCCTAACTCATGACTTCTTTTGCCTCATAAAAATCAGCCTTTTCTTTCCCTATTTCTCCTCCTTTTCCCCCTTCCCCTCTTCCTCCTACCTCTTTTTTTTTCTCTTTCTCTTTCCTTTCCTACCTTCTTCTCCCCTTCCACTGTAATTTTTAAAAAGGAAATCCAGGTCTAATTTTCCCAGTTTTACCTGTGGTTCCTTGATATACATCTATCTTTCCATTTTCAATCATTTTTGCTAAAATGGCAGAGTTTACTCATGGATAGTCCCTTTATGAGTTTGGAGAAAAGGATATTTAAGTCACACAATCCTCAACCCTCTTTTAGATAATAAAAACTGGCTACACTAGTAATACAGTGGGAAAATATAATGAATAAGAAGAATCCATTTATAGTAGTCACCAAAATTAAATATTGGATACTATTTTAACTAGAAAAACTCAAAAGCCCCAATGATACCAGTGACTTGTTTTTATAACATTGAGAAGGCATTGAGCTTTTATATTGGTGGATTTGGGCCATATGGATGGGTTCCCATAAAGCAAGCTGGAACTGTCTTGATACCATTCATGCACAGAAATCAAGCATGGCAGAGTGCAGCCAATATTTTGGAGGGAGTGCAGATTACTTGGACATGATGGAGGCAGATCTTTCCACACAAGGGTATAATCACAGAGCCAGTGGCAAATTCTCATAGATTTTATTTGCTTTTATCATTATGAAAAATAAATTTAAGATCTGTATACTGTAACAAAACAAAACAACTATGACTGGTTAACATCCCAGATTTTGTGTACTTTTGGAGAGCTGTGTTCCTGAGCATTTCCAAATTATTTCTCCCCTGGGAAATTGTGGGAGGTATATGCTACTCCTACTCTGTTACTTTAACCTACATCATAATATTGAACTTTATACCACTAAGGAAATGTGATAATTCTTGTATGCTCAGCTTGGTGAAAGAATTTGTAATTGTTTCATATTGTGTTTACTTGTCTAGACCAAAGGCTGTAGTCACTGGAAACATGGACTTGTTTTCATCTCTAACTCTCCACCTCTCCACACTCAGCCTGCAGAGCCCGGCCAACAATCAGTGAGTGTCTAAGAACATTTTGTGAAATGAGTATGCGAATGCAGAAACTCTTTAGACAGAACCAGTAGCACAGTTTCTTGGAGTTCAGATTTATTTAGGAAGTTGGCATTTAAGTCCTCTTTTGGTTGTTTTGGTGGTTCATGAAAGTACTTTTACCTTTCTCAGTTTTGATTTGATATTTTTTCTTATCACACTCCACTCCAGTATTAGAATCCTTACCTTTTTTCGACATAACACTTAACTCTCCTAATACTCTTGAAATTGTGCATTCTCATTTCTATGCTCATGTGAGTTTTGACTTAATATTTCAAACTTAAGAGTTGAGTAAGTCTACATACTACTCATGAGAAAGTGAGTAGAACTGTTTCCCCCCAAAATGAAAAGAACTATCTTCTGGGTTATTGGTTTTAACTGAAGGTGAAAGGTTTTAAACCTTTTCCCCTTATGGTCTTGGGGAAGCAACTATTTAGAAAATTTGCTTGTAAAAATAATACTTGTAAAAATAATAATTGTTCTAGCAAATTATACACCTTTGTGTATGCAAGGGTGAGAAGGGAGAGATAGAGATGGAGGTAGACAATGCTCTAACTGTAGACATTCATCCTACATTTAAATATTTTGAATTTTCAGTAGTCTGTGAATACGAGGAAACTTATTACATTAAGGTAGACTTTAGAGATCTGACATGTAGCTGATATTTTCACAGTGCGAGAAATATCAAGCTGACATTATGCAGTCTCTGAGATGATTATTTCCAAATGTCAGAGTGCAGAAACTTATTCATGGGACTTCAGTGCCTTAGGATAGTGTCAATTTAAAAGACATTCACATTGACTTCTTTTTTATTTAAACATGCTAAATGAGGTATGAAAAGCAGGTTAAGAAGTCAACTGAGAAAGGAAGAGCAAAGAAGAAACCTATTGACAAGAAAATTTTAAATAATAGATTGATGTACTCTTTAATCAATTTTCACGGACCTCTTGCTGACAGTGGGCTTCAGCAACTGCCTCCTAATCCTTCCTACAGCTGTAATTTTGCTCTTCATGTTATTTCACTCATCTCACTTATAGTGAATTTGGAAAATTAAAAATAAGTAAAAACTATTTGAATATTTTATAGATTTTTTTTTTTTTTTGCTCTTGAGACAGAGTCTCACTTGGTCGCCTAGGCTGGAGTGGTGCAAAGGCGCGATCTCGGCTCACTGCAACCTCTGCCTCCCTGGTTCAAGTGATTCTCCTGCCTCAGCCTCCTGAGTAGCTGGGATGATAGGTGCTTGCCACCACGCCTAGCTAAATTTTGTATTTTTAGTAGAGACAGCGTTTCACCATGTTGGTCAGACTGGTCCCGAACTCCTGACCTCAGGTGATCCACCAGCCTCGTCCTCCCAAAGTGCTGGGATTACAGGCATGAGCCACTGAGCCCAGCCTATTTTATAGATTATTTTCAATAAATAAGTCAAAAACCAAATTGTTTGACTTTTATTAGTAACACTGGATTTCGAATTAAAATAACTTAGTAATATTTTAAATTAAAAATGTATTCTTTTGTTCAATCTCTTTAGCAGTTAATTATGAACCTACTGAACTGCTGGAACGTCTGTTATTTTGGAAACAAAGGAGTTTTTTTTTTTTCTTTAAGCCAATTGGCCATATCAGAGATAACTGAGTTTAAATAAGCCTTCATCTTCCCAATTATGTGCTCCTAATTACTCGGGGTCACTGAAATCCCATGGCATCTTCTGAAAAGCATTTTCCCTGCAGTCCATGTTGTTAGGTTTCCTTTCTGTTCCGGGAAGCCAGTATGTTTTCCTTTATCAGATTCCTGTTTTACCAACAGCAGGAATGGTAATGGTGAATGGATGCAGGGTTTTAAAATCAGCCGATTTTGTTCTGACTTCTGTAGGTCAGTGACTGGAGTCACTGCGTAACAAGCTAAATTCCCAGATTTATCTCATGAAATATGATTTCTCATACAAACAAAAGTTGTGAGAACTCCATGAGCAAGACCAGCTGCTTTTGGGGGCTGCCAAATTTTAAACTGTTATTTGAAAAGCAAAAAGACCAGGCAAACATCCGAGAGACAGACCTAACTGCAGATAAGTATTGTAATCTTGTTCACTATAATCAAAACAGAATGGATTGCTTATTCTGTTACCCTATTGGTATTGCTCACATTTTAAAATTTAGGTGCTGGGCTCAAGAATGATAATTTTATTATTAAGCTTCAAGAGTCACATTGTATTGTATGCATCGAATATCACGAAATCGAAAACACTGAAAAGCTAGCGTTTACACTCTTGGATCATACCCGCAACGGCCAAGGATTCCCACTGGCCGCTTGCAGCAGGGCTGTCTCCTGTGAAGGCAGGAGACAAACGAGGAGCGTTATGACACTTTGCTCCCAGGACTTTGGCGCACAGTTCCCATGAGTCCAGGTCCGTCCAGTCAACATCCTGAAGCCAGGACTGGCAGGTCCTGACCCTCCCTTTTTGCACCCGTAAGGGGAAGGGCCCGGGAATCTGGACCTTGTCTAGAGTCCCGGCGCCAGTACCAGTTCGGAGGGTATCCTGGAGGTTGTTACTAACCCGGGCCTCCCAGGGTTGCTAACAGCTCCACGGGGGCGAAGAATTTTATTTTGTTAACTGTGGTTATCTCCAACACTCAGTTCAAACCTAAGCCGGGCAAAGTCTCACCTTGTCTCCCGGTCACTTCCCTGCTTGTTTGTTTCTTCCTAACTCCCAAGTGTCTTTCGCCCAGTTCATCCCCACCTCAGCAGCCCAAGGCTCGGCGGGGACGGTCGGGGTTCGAAGCCTGCAGCTAAACTTAGAGGGTTTCAGGCTTTGCTGGGAGGCCTCCCTGTGCTCAGAAGAGCCGGGGGTAAGCTGGGCGGTCGCCTTGGGTGCAGACAGAGGCGCGGGGCCTCGGCCTCCAAGAAAATCCCCAAACCGAGAGGCTGAGCTTCGCGTCTGTAGTTACTGAGCAGGAGCTTCTGGGCGGAACTTCTAAGGGCCCCGCCCGCCCAGTCTACCCTGGCCGTCGCCCCGACTCGCCTCGCCCACATCCCGTTTCGTTCCGCCCCAGCTCCGTCTCGTCCCGCCCCCGTCCCGCCCGGCTGCGGAGGCGCGGGGCGCCCCCGGGTGGCCGCGGGCAGTGCTGCTCCTGGCCGGTGGAGGCGGCGGCGGCAGCGGAAGGGGAAGCGCTGAGGCGGCGGGGCCCACAGCCATGGCGGAGCCCGTGCAAGAGGAGCTCTCGGCCCTGGCCGCGATTTTCTGCGGGCCCCACGAGTGGGAGGTGCTGAGCCGCTCAGGTGACTACCCCCGCGCGGGAGGGACAGGGCGCCCTCAGAGGCCACCCGCGTTCGCTTTGCGTCTTCTCCCCACCGCGGAGCCTGGGCACCCCGCCTGGGCCCACGTATGGGGACCGGGTTAGTTGAATGATGGAATGACACGCCCCGGAGGCCGGAGTGGTGTCGCAGCGGGCGGGAGTGTGAGGCGACCCCAGAAACACTAAGAGAGCGGCGCGGCCCACTGGGGCCTCTGCCGCCCGTCCCGCTACTGGAGCCAGGGGCCCCTGCGTGCGCGTCCCCAGGCCCTCCCCTAGCCTTCCACCCCTCAGATCTCACCCTATAAAGAAGCCTGTGCTGACGCCCCCTCGTTGTTCTGTGTCCTTCCTAAGCACTATGCCCTGGGCACCCCGAGAGCACTCCCCGGTTTTAACTCTACACGGGTATTTGTACGTCTGAAGTTGCAGGAGGGCAGGGTCTGTTTGGTAATAACTCCAGGCACCTGGAACAGTGCCGGCCAGGCACATGGTAGGTAGTTGGTAAATGTTTGTTAACTGAACTTTTTAATTTATCCAGTGCTCAGCCTCAACTTTATTTGCATTCTATTTCCAAGTTGATTGCTTTTCTGATACTTTTTTTTTTTTTAGGTGGAGTCTCGCTCTGTTGCCCTGGCTGGAGTGCAGTGGATCCATCTCGACTCACTACAGCCTGCGCCTCCCGAGTAGCTGGGATCACAGGCGCGTGCCACCATGCCTGGCTGATTTTTATTCATTTTATTTTATTTATTTTTAATTTTTTTAAGACGGAGTCTCACTTCGTCGCCTAGGCTGGAGTGCAGTGGCGCGATCTCGGCTCACTGCAACCTCCGCCTCTCGGGTTCACGCCATTCTCCTGCCTCAGCCTCCCGAGTAGCTGGGACTACAGGCGCCCGCCACCACGCCTGGCTAATTTTTTATATATATATTTTTTAGTAGAGACCGGGTTTCACCTTGTTAGCCAGGATGGTCTCGATCTCCTGACCTCGTGGTCCGCCCGCCTCGGCCTCCGAAAGTGCTGGGATTACAGGCGTGAGCCACTGCGCCCGGCCTATTTTTTTTTTTTTTTTTTTTTGAGACAGAGTCTCGTTCTGTCCCCCAGGCTGGAGTGCAGTGTCGCGATCTCGGCTCACTGCAAGCTCCGCCTTCTGGGTTCACACCATTCTCCTGCCTCAGCCTCTCGAGTAGCTGGCACTACAGGCGCCTGCCACCATGACTGGCTAATTTTTTGTATTTTTAGTAGAGACGGGGTTTCACCATGTTGGCCAGGCTGGTCTCAATGTCCTGACCTCGTGATCCGCGCGTCTCGGCCTCCCAAGGTGCTGGGATTACAGGCGTGAGCCACAGGTGCCTGGCCTTCTGATACTTTTTTTTAAACAAGCTCTTGAGGGCCTTATTAGTCATTTAGCCCACATTTATTGAATCCCTGCTGCCTGCAGACTTTGTCAGGGTTTCAGAGACACCGCTACCCATGGCCTCTAGGAGCTTACAGTGTAGAGAGGTTCTTTTGACTATTTTTTGATGGTAGGTGAAACTTACTGTCCCTATATGTGGCTTCTATTGAGTTAAAAAAAAAAACAAAAAACAAAAACAAAACACTGCCATGTATGAGAAAGTGATTCAGTTTTCACTTAGCTTTCAGATACATTATGTACATGTTTGGGGCATGAGATTTATCGTTCTAATGTTATATTGTAGCTACCATTAAAATTGGCTTTCTGACCATAAATTGGTTAACCTTTAAGAAGGTAGTCTAGGCCTGGCGCAGTGGCTCACGCCTGTAATCCCAGCACTTTGGGAGGCCGAGGCGGGTGGATCACCTGAGGTCAAGAGTTCGAGACCAGCTTGGCCAACATGGCGAAACCCCATCTCTACTAAAAATACAAAAATTAGCTGGGCATGGTGGCACGTGCCTGTAATCCTTGCTACTTGGGAGGCTGAGGCAGGAGAATCACTTGAACCTGGGAGGCGGAGGCTGCAGTGAGCCAAGATCTTACCATTGCACTGCAGCCTGGGTGACAAGAGTGAAACTCTGTCTCAGAAAAAAAAAAAAAAAAAAAAGTCTAAAAATGGGCTGGATGTTGTGAGAAAACCATTTAAGATTAAGATCCTTCATGATATCCATCGGGTGTGTTATTCACTGAAGGACAGGGACTGACTTCCATTTATTCCTTCTTGCATTCATCCACTCATTGGGCACTGTTATGTTCCAGGCACTATGCACCTATTAGTGTAATGGAGTTGCTTTCTTTTTAGTGCCCAGCCTGACTTGTATCTTTTGAAACAATTGTTTAAAATCCATATGAAGGGATTTACTCACTTTTAGTGTTTTCTTATCATCCCTCTTCTGATTGGATAATTCTTCACCATCTCCCTCTCTGTCTTCACTGTTCTCTTTATTGATAATTACTTCTGCCTGAGGCAGCTATTTGAATAGATCATCAGATTTCCTAAATTCCTTTATTATGGCTCAGTTGGGAATATCCTGGAAAAATGAACCTGCAGTTTCCCATCACACCTTAAAGAACTGGTAATGGTCTGGGTCATTAGTACACAGCTGAGCATAAAACACTGCTGAAGGGTCAGAGAAAACCCAAAAATGTAAGCATAGAAAGAAAACAGTTTCTTAATCTTGAGAACACTGTGGACCCTTTATCTGCTGTTAAATTGAGCATGACTTTCAAGCCATGCCTCCTAATTAATTTAATTCAGTGTTCTGGCATCAATAAGTAATTGAATTATAAAAGAATTCAGTGTAACAACTTAGGACATTTTGTTGCTGAGAGGTAGAATAATTCAGTGATTGAAATGGGGATGTTTGATGTTCACAACTGGGAATTAAGGGTAAGGTAAGGCCTTTTTTTTTTTTCCCCATGATTTTCATAACATCTTTTTACAAAGTAAGGACTTCTTTAACAGGCAACAGTAAACATGCAGCAGACTGCTGGCTACCACTCACCGTCACTGTCAGTTTGGGTTGGAGGATACACACTTGATACCAGAACACACTAAACACCAGTTCTTTTCTGGCCTCCCCCAAATAAGGTTCTCCCTTTTGCCGCTGGAATCAGGAGAATGTTGCAGAGGAATTGCATTCCTGGTAACAAGATAACCCAGCAAGACTCAGACTGCTAACCCAAGGATCAACTATTAAGGCCGTAAGATTGAAGAAGCTAAATAATTGGATTCCATTTAGCTGGATTAATTTTATGCTGAGAATTTCAGGGGATTTTATCTGCCTTTTGATCTCTTTACAATGGTTATAGTAAGCTTCTAGTAAGAGGCATAACCATCTTAGGGGTGCAAATTAAGTAAGTCCCTACACTCCCATCTACAAGGGAGGGCTGTGGATAGACCACATTAGGGATATTCTGTTTTTTGTATGCATTGTAGTCATCAGTCCAGGTGCCAGATTTGATGGGGTGACCTGCCATGTACGTGATACTTTAAATGCATCTTACTTGATGAGGGGTACTATTGGTCTTACTTCACAGAGAAGATAACTGATACTCAGACTGGTTAAATAACCACCAGGCTCCAGATGTATGGGCCTTTGCACTGCATCATGCTCCTTAATAGAGAGATGGGGCTGTTGCACCAGGAAAATAGTTCTTGGAAAGCAAGGAAATACTTGTCCAGAGAGAGCGATAATAAGCACCCAGAGAAAAGACATGAGAGTGAGCCAACTTATGTTCAGAACAATCCCAAAGGGGAGTGTTTGTGCATGTATGTGTGGATCTATGAGAGGCGTGAGATTGGTATTGCATCACCATTTTCCTGATGAGGAAATTGAGTGACACAGATTATGTGGCCATAGTCAATGTTCATTATATGTGGGAGTTGTGCTTCTGGAAAGAATCTTACAGATAAAAAAGTTGTAAGATGGGAGAACCCAATATCATGTAATAGGTTTTCACGGAAGCTGCAGAGTGAATTTTTGTATTTTATCAACACTAATGTTCAAATTAGTTTGGGCCCTCTTATAAAATGAATCATGACTGTCACACATTGACTCCTCTAAATCTGCTCAGCTCGGTTTTCTGCTGATTGTCAGTATTGAGCTGACTTCTATAAAACCGATGAGATTGTTACTTTTAGCTTCATTTTTTTTAGTTTTTTTTTCTTCTGAAGCTACATTGAAACTTGTGTAAAAATCCAACTGAAGCATAAAACAAGCACTGGTGTATGCTTGCCTGGGAGCTGCCTGGGAGCAAGAGGAGACAGTCTTGTCTTACCAAGTATGAGAGGGTGCTGGAGGTTTCTTTGTGGTTTTCTTCAAAGTTGTATGTTGAGGATATATAACAATTGCAAAGAAAAAAAAAATAACAAGTGTAGGGAAGGTCAGATGTATATGGTATGTAAATAATTTCTTAATGGGCTCTTAGTGAATCCTGAAGAACCCATTCTCTTAAATTTTACCTTTTTTTAAAAGTGTCTTCTGTTATTTGACTGCATTTATAGAGTTTCTGTTGTGTGTTGTATTTTATTAAGTAGAATGAAACCTTAAAAATAGCATTAGTGTGAATTTGGAGTTCTAAAAGTTTAGTTTCTCTAGTTTGAATTTCTGTTTGGAATGTGGTTAGGAGCTTACTTTCGGATGTTTGTAAGGAAGCATAAGGTTTGAAACCTGTTTCAGTTTGTGTTTTAGGTATGAAAATGATACACTTACTATAAGACAGAATGATTTGGTTAGAAACAACAAGTAGTCAATTTGTATCAACTTTAACCAGAGGGCAAGACCTACCTCTTTTGGTAGGGTCTTTAGAATACATGAAAACAGCCTTGGACTTATGGAGATTTTAGTTTTCTGGGGCAAGCCTTAAGTTTTCTAGGGCATAGATGTTTGTTGAGAATGATCAGTTTGTGAATTAAGCTTATTAACTAAGGTTTTGGGGGGCTAAGGAGGGGCAGAGATTAGTATTAGATTTAGAGCATAATTATTTTTCTGCTAATCACTGTTTGTAAGCTGTTAATAACCTTAAAGCAGATAGGAGCAACTTTGTTTTCTTTTTTATTATGGCAAAAAAAGAAAACAAAAAATCAGACTTACAGTGCATGTGTTAGATGAAAAATTCTGAGGCAGAAAGGAGCCAGTTTAATTGCTTGTACAATGTCAAGCAGATGAGAAATGGAAGAGTACAATACATACTTCTAGAGTTTTTGGGAGAAAATGAGTTTTTAAAAGTATGTAATTTTATTGCCACATTAAATACCAGAAGAATGGAGTATGTTATTGGGCTTTTCAGTTTCTTGTAGAGATGACAGTATCATTTTGTATAATCTTATTTTGCAGCTACAGTGTATGTGTGGGTGGGCAGGGGGATTTACCAAGACCAATTAGGAAGAATGCTGATCTTTTCCAATTCTTAAAAGAACTAAGGCAGTTTTCTTCCGAACATATAACTAGTATGAGGGTCACAGTTTTCTAAGGTGAAAGTCAGGAGTTTCACCCATTGCTATTCTGTTTGCTGACTAGGACCAGAAAATAACACAGAGAAAAATGAAAATTGGTAAGGACTGACATGGCTGGCTCAATAGCTTTTCAAGACTTTTCCCCTGGACTACCAACATGTTTCTTTCATGTGGTTCCCTGCACTAGAGAGGACCCGGTAGGTGTTTATATGGCACAGGTTGGAGAACACTGTGGGTCTCAGGGTTTTGATCAGAAGGGGATTCTTCAAAGTTTGCAGCATAGCATCTTGCTTTCAGTGTGGATACATTGCCTTCTTTTGTAATAAAATCTGCCTCCTCCTCATAAGGACCCTTGTGATTACATTCAGGGCTCACCTGGGTAATCCAGGATAGTACCCCCCTCTCGAAATCCTTAACTTAATCATGTCTGCAGAGGCGCTCTTGTCATGTGAGGGAGCGTATTCACAGCTTCTGGGGAACAGAATGTACACATCTTTGGGCCCATTATTTACCACAGGTACTGGGGGTTTCTGCACCTGTGAGATCCATGATTACAAGCTACTAGCACAATTCCAAGAGCTGTATGACTGTAAAATTGAAAAGTTTTTTGTATTCCCCCATTTTGGTTGTTGTTTAAAAAGAAAATCAAGATATTTCAGTGCTGGAAAAAATGTTAATTTAGTTTAACCACAATAATTCTGGGCATGAAAATACCATAAAATAAGTTTGAAATACCATGGAAGTCATTAGGTGGGACTTAGGGAGGAACTGTGGAACTGGACAAAATTTTAGTAGACAGAAAGTTAAGGGCCTTCTTGGAGATAATGGGAGCAAGAGGCAGAGATGGGACACCCAAGACTGAGGACATGATATAAAATGGGTAGTTGAAGCAAAGAGTGAGGAGAGAGGAAGTCAGAGTGGTAGGCTGGCCCTAGGCGTTGCATGGAGGAATTTGTAATTCATTTCAGTCTGGGAGAGTGGTATTGGGATAATTTGGTGTGGGGAGAGGCAGGTGGCGAGGAGACCACTATTGGAGAAGCCAGAGAAAGGCCTGAATTAGGAGGGTGGAAGGGAGAGAAATTCTGGAGGACTTGTGGGATTTGGCAGTTGAATGCTAAGTATGAAAGAAGGAGGGGAAAAAAAGAGTTGAAGGCAGCTTTAAGATTTTATGCCTAGGCTAGGTGTGGTGGCTTACACCTGTAATCCCAGCACTTTGGGAGGCCGAGGCAGGTGGATCACCTGAGGTCAAGAGTTTGAGACCAGCCTGGCCAACATGGTAAAACCCCGTCTCTACTAAAAACACAAAAATGAGCCAGGTGTGGTGGCAGGCGCCTGTAATCCCAGCTACTCGGGAGGCTGAGGCAGGCGAATTGCATGAACCCAGGAGGCAGAGGTTGCAGTGAGCTGAGATCACACCACTGCACTCCAGCCTGGGTAACAGAGCGAGACTCTGTCTCAAAAAGAAAAAAAATGCCTAGGTAACTGGAGGAAGAAAGTTTGTGGAATTATGCTTTACAGAATGCCTGCCATTTAGGGGTTTAGGAAAAGTAGAAAAAACAGTGCAGCGATGAGCAGGGATATAGGAAAAGAACCAGGACACTGTGGTGTCTGGGAGGTAAGGGAAGAGAGAATTTTGAGATTGGTTCGGCAGGTTCAGATGCTATAGAAGGGTAGGACTGGATAAAGGCCACAGAATGTGGCTATGTCAGGGGTGCCCAAAGCACCCTCACACTCAGTGATTTGCCAGAAGCACTTAGAGGACCCAGAAAAACTTATATTCATGGGTGTAGTTTATTGCAGCATAAGAATACAGACTAAAATCAGCAAAGAAAAGAGTTGCATGGAATGAAGTCCAGGAGAAATTGGGAGCAAGTATCCAGGTGTCTCCTCCAGTAGAGTCACACAGACATGCTTAATTTTCTTAGCAATCATGTGTGACAACATGTGACATGTGTTCCCAACCAGGACACCTCATTTGAACCTCCTTGTCAGAATTTTAATTGGGAGTCAATCTTGTCAGCATGTAATACCTGTGTGAGTCATTTCAGCTACTCAGACTCCAGTCTCTAGAGCAAGAAGATTCACCATAAATCACATTGTTAGCCTAAATCATTTAATCAGACACTGTGTGGTCCAACACTTCAGGCATACAAAAATTAAAAAAATAAATAAAAAATAAAACCCACACTCTTTTTTTTTTTGAGATGGAGTCTCACTCTGTCACCCAGGCTGGAGTGCAGTGATGGCGATCTCAGCTCACTGCAAGCTCCACCTCCTGATAAAACCCACGCTCTTAACAGGCAGAATGTTACTAGGACTCTTAGTTCAGCTCTCAGGAGCCAGCCATGGGCCAGTCCTGAAGACAGGCTGTTCGTGGAAATGTGCAGAATTTGAGCACCCCACTCCTCCTGAGTTTTCTCTTTCTTGCACAGTGGCAATTAGGTCATTGGTAATGTTTGAGAAAGGAGCTTCAGAGAGAAGGTATGTCGGAAGCCACAGTACAAGTAGTTGTGGAGAGAGTGGCTTGTGGGAAAATGGATGAGAGAATTATATTTTAAGAAGACTGCAGATGAAAGGATAGAGAATGATAGGTCAGTAGCTTAAGGGAATTAGTAGCATTGAATTTTTTTTTTTAAGCAAGGAGAAGATAAATATTTTCTTAGTGGAGGAGAGGAATAATTAGAGGGAGGGATAGAAAATGCAAGCACTGCCCAGGTGTGGTGGCACACCACCTGTAATCCGAGCACTTTGGGAGGCCAATACGGGAGGATTGCTTGAGGCCAGGAGTTCAATACCAGCCTGGGCAACATAGCAAGGCCCCCATCTCTACAAAAAATAATAATAATAATTAGCTAGGCATGATGGTACATGCCTGTAATCTCAGCTACTCAGGAGGCTGAGGTGGGAGGACTGTTTGAGCCCAGGAGGTCAACACTGCAGTGAGCCATGATCATCCTACTGCACTCTAGCATGGGTGACAGAGTGAGACTCAATCTCAAAAAGCAAACAAAAACAAAAAGCAAGCACAAGACCAGTGATAGGGTTTCCTGTGGAAGGGAGGAAGACACTTCTTTCTCAGATAAAACAGTGAAAAAGAGCAAGATGATTAAAAAAAAAAGTATAATCAAGTGGCCCAGCAGTTCCTAGGCAGCAATGACAACTGCAGTTCCTTGGTCACTAACACACTTCCATGGATTCAGCCAGTAAGGAGACAGTGAACCCAGATGGATTTGGACAGTTACTGCTTAATGCACAGCAGGCAGCATTAGCTTCATGTTCACATTGATTCTCCTTGTCCCCCAAGTTCAGTGGGGGTGATGTGGAGGTAGGCTGAGGTGCATACTATGCACTCAGTGGGTCTCTGTTATAGCTGAGGGGCAGTGAGCTTAGGAACCCTCCGGTCTTATGAGGGGGCTGCTAGTGATCCTGCTCAATCTTTGTCCTGAAGGAATATGTTACCTTATATTGCATAGGAAACAAATCTGCCCTCTGACCTGGAGGGAGAAACTCTAGCTTCCAAGGCTGTCAGTTATGCAAATGTCCTTGAACAAAGATATTGATGCCCTTTGCTCAGAAGGCATTCAGAAATGCCAGATTGTGGGCATCTGACCCGCAGACACTGACCTAGTGATGGATGAGAGACGTACACTGACACAGACATTTTGCTTGTCAGTGCGGCTAAGGGGGTTCTGCTCCTGAATCTGCAGTGTAGGCCACAATAAGCTGGCGAAGTTCACATTTATTTAGTACAGATTAAATGACAAAGGTCATGAGTAAACACCACTAGAAGGTAATTAACATTGCCACCCCCCCACCCCCCGCCAGGGGAGAGCAGTCGTGCACCCACAGATAATCAAAGGTTGGTCTTAGGACCACATGAGTAAACAAGCTATTTAGGTAAGCTCTCCCACATTCCCTTGTTATTTGCTCTTTTGCTATCAACTCAAGGTAAAGAGGATTAGGCTGCTTTCAGCCAAATCTTTTACTGAAGCTATGCACCACCACCCCGCAGCCTTCCAAGAAGGTTTGTGACTATTTCCTATAACTATCTTTACAATTTTTCCTCTACAGTTTTTCCCACCACCCTGACTGAACTCCCACACCAGATCCCTGGATAATTATCTACCAACACAGACATTTATGTTTATATAAATTGTATGTACATGTATATGTACGCATATTTATGAATAAAGAAATGTTTAGGTGTAGAAGAGAAGTCAAGGAAGATCACTTGGGATATATCCCTGCTCTCGTGTTCTGAAACACTGGATTGAGTCAATATGATGGGATCTGTGTCTTACCTGTCATTTTCCCTCAGAGACTAGTACAGTGCCTTGAACTTAGTAGGTGTTCAGTGAATGCTTGTTGAATGATGAATGATTGAAGATCTTTAAAAGTTCTCCTCCTCCTTGAAGAGAGAATGTCAACTCCCTAGATGATTATTAGAAAGTTTATTCAGCCTAAATGGTCGTTTGTTGTCTGCAGTTCTATTTGTAATGTCTGTTTTACATATTGAAATGTACTGTTTTAACATAGGCAGCCTACTTTAACAATCAAGTATTTTTTTTAAAAGGGTAAGTAGTTAGTCCGGGTGCGGTGGCTCATGTCTGTAATCCCAGCACTTTGGGAGGCCAAGGCGGGCGGTTCACCCGAGGTCAGGAGTTTGAGACCAGCCTGGCTAACATGGAGAAACTCTGTCTCTACTAAAAATACAAAAATAGCTGGGCATGGTGGCATATGACTGTAATCCCAGCTACTCGGGAGGCTGAGGCCGGAGAATTGCTTGAACCCAGGAGGTGGAGGTTGCAGTGAGCCGAGATCATGCCACTGCACTCCAGCCTGGGCGACAGAGTGAGATTGTGTCTCAAAAAAAAAAAAAGAATAAGTAACTAGATAGAGGAAGAAGTGTTTTGAGAAACATGATGAGTTTTGGAGGAATGTACAAAGTTAGATTTGGAAAATTTTTCTTATGAAATACACATATAAATTGTATCATTTTAATATGGTCTTTGTAATGGTTAACTGTCTGTGTTTCCAGATGATGTCCTAAAATAGTCGTTCCTTGCAGCTGGTACTGAAGAGTGTATGAAAGAAAAACTCTGTAACAGATGTGTCTGGTCCTGTATGAATCAATGTCTGTAGAAATGGCTTTTATATATGTGGAATCAGAAGGCTGGGAAACAATTTTAATGTTCTGTTAGGTTCTTTAAAATGGGGATACATTCAGGTCTCAGTTGTTGAGGCTGTTGAGCAGCAATCCAGGTATGAAAATGGGAAAGATTTGACTGCTTCTCTCATGCAGAGGAATAAAGCAAAGGCACGTGCAGAGGGAAGTAGGAGTGGAGAGAGGCAAGTTAGCTTCAGAGAGATTTATTTGCACCCAGTTCTGTTCTACTCACCCTGACGTTTTATCATCTTTTTGAAAAGTGGCATGAAGTGGTGTGGAACACATCAGAGAGTGAAGCCGAGCAAATCTGAAAGAGAGCAGAGGATTTCATATGATATCCTATGTGTGCTTTCCCCTTCCTTCTTAGGAGCTGGAAGAGGCAGAATTGATGTCCACTCAATTTCAGTTCATCTTGCCACCTTCGTATTACACTGATACTAATATATTTGAAATAAGAAGAGAACATTCCAGGCAGTTACTGTGTCACATGCAGTCATCAGTTTCTCTGCGACCCTACAACCACAGGGGATTCCATTGTTTGCTTTGACTTGGACTTCTCATAAAATGACTTTCGTTGGATTGAGTGTATAATTTTTAAATTAATTACTGATTTTGTATATATGTGGTATTGTATCTTTGAAAGCTCATATGAGTTTATTAGGGATTTTCAGAATTATCAACTAAGTCTGGCTAGAAAAAAAATTATCTGATGAAAAACCTTTCTGGTAACTTAATAAAAATGGGGTGATAGCAAGTGTAAATGCCAGTTAAGTCCTGGGTGCTGGTGTGTGTGAATACATGAATACATGTGTATGGTTGAAGGAAATAATTTGTAAATCATAGCTTTCCTAGTATTACGTGTCCCTTCATAAAATAGCTCAGAGTTTTCTCATGAAAAATAAATTGACATTTGAGACAAAAATTTGAACTTGCTAGTGTTCCATTCAAATTGAGTAATGTACAGCTAATGATTATTTTTGGATGCCTTCCAGAGACAGATGGGACCGTGTTCAGAATTCACACAAAAGCTGAAGGATTTATGGATGCGGATATACCTCTGGAATTGGTGTTCCATTTGCCAGTCAATTATCCTTCATGTCTACCTGGTATCTCGATTAACTCTGAACAGTTGACCAGGGCCCAGTGTGTGACCGTGAAAGAGAAGTTACTTGAGCAAGCAGAGAGCCTTTTGTCGGAGCCTATGGTTCATGAGCTGGTTCTCTGGATTCAGCAGAATCTCAGGCATATCCTCAACCAACCAGAAACTGGCAGTGGCAATGAAAAGTGTACTTTTTCAACAAGCACGACTGTGGATGATGGATTGTGGATAACTCTTTTGCATTTAGATCACATGAGAGCAAAGACTAAATATGTCAAAACTGTGGAGAAGTGGGCTTCAGATTTAAGGCTGACAGGAAGACTGATGTTCATGGGTAAAATAATACTGATTTTACTACAGGGAGACAGAAACAACCTCAAGGTGCCAAAAAGTTAAATGTTGAGTATGAATCTGGCTATTTTCTGCTTAAAATGGTGTGTCTTTAAGTGTGTTTTATAACAATGGGATAGATTAATTATTAAGATGTTTCTGCTTTCATTATTACCATCTTAATGGATCTTCCTTTTCTTTTTAAAGAATGTCTGACTGCTAATTACAAGTACAAACTTGCAAAGCTTGAAGAATAAGATTACATTTTAAAAATCATGTCACTTAATAAAGTGACAGGTTATTTTAAAAGCTCTGTGGCACATGAGTGTTTGTTTCTGTAATTAGCTATGAGCTTGAATTTTATAAATGTGCACTAAAAGTTTGTGCATATTAATATTTCTTCCTATAGTTAGGCACAGCAAGGTGTGTATTTGTGGATAGTCTGCAAGATTTGTAACTTTCTGGCTGTTAAAAATACATTCTGACACTTTAATTTGGTATCTATAATACCTGGAAAGAGGAGCTTGTCTGTTATAACCGAGATTTCATGTTAGTAGAAGTAGAATCATTAGGGCTGTCAACTTGTCACCTCCTACCTAACTTGCTTTCCACCTGACTTGTCTCAGCAGTTGCTTTCAAAATCATCATCCTCTTCAGATTTTTCAAGTTCTTATTCTAAACTCATCTGACCTGTTTTAGGTGGGACAAGATGAGGAAAACTGTTTTTTATATTTTAAATATTAGAAGAGCTACAAATCACTTAATAGGTTTTATACTTTCAGATAGGTTAGGTCACGAATAATTACATTTGAATTTATTTAGGACAAATTTAGTGTGAACAGCCTATAATCTTAAAGATTTGTAGAATAATGACAGTTTTTTCATGATGGGCTCTTACCACAAAACTGCTTTGGCATTTGGTTAACCAGACTCGTGCTGGGTTAAAGTATATAGATATAACAGTAATTCAGATTTAATGCATATCTTGGATTGGGACTGACTGAGGAACCTCTTGTTTTAAAGTGATTTGTAGTATATCTATAACGTTTGATCCTTTTGGGTAAAATAGTAGCTGACAAAAAATAAATATAAATTAATTTTCATGCTCATCTTTACCTAAAAGGCTGAGATTTCTCTTTAAGCCAGCTCAGGAATATTAGGCTAAACACAGCTGTTTTGCAGATGTTCTTACTCAGATTGAAACATCAATTAATTAACAAGTATTTATTCATATTTACTAGAACCCTGCTAATGTAGAGAAATAATACTTTTTTAGGAGATCTTTTATCAGCTCTCTCTAAAATGTCATTTTATATAAATTTTTCTCATATTTTTATAAGATTGTATACTAGGATTGAGGATGTATAGGTACATATTTATAGATGCTATCAATTTGGAATGGTAAGTGCTGTGTGCCTGGTAATGTCATTTAGCTGCTGAATTTGTAATAGTAAGAACAGTGGCTTGTGCTCTTAAGTGTGCCATGGCGCTATATCCAGGTACTCCTCTAGTGCTTTGCATGTATTATCTCATTTAATCAGTACAACTTCCCTATGAGGTAGATCCTGCTATTAATTCCATTTTTGGAGAAGGCAACTGAGCCACAGAGGATTTAAGTAACCAGCCCAGAGTAAGAACTAGTAGTCAGTTCAATCCAGATTTAAACTTGAGGAGTTGGATTGTATTGTTCTTTACTCCTGTATCCACCACTACATTATTCTGCCAAGTATGTTAAAACAAGTATATAAAAATTCTTACTGCTTGATTTAAAAAGGGGGTATTTAAGCATGAAAATAAGCCTACAGGTTTATGGCTCCTTTAAAACTGGGACTTTGAGATTCAGAGTAAGATATGTATTTAATGTACTGATTTATTATTTAGGAGTACTTGATTCTTCAGAAAACCTCCAAAGTAGATGT
The DNA here is from genome assembly GCF_028885625.2 of Pongo pygmaeus. NCBI lineage: Eukaryota > Metazoa > Chordata > Mammalia > Primates > Hominidae > Pongo > Pongo pygmaeus. Next base: position 134,841,720 of record NC_072373.2, on the reverse strand, counting down.
GGACTCAAGTGGAAAGAAATGCAAAGAGAAAATGATTAGTGTACTGTTTGAAACAAAAGTACAGACAGAACACAAAAGGTATAATTTAGTACTATTGCAGATGGAAAAGCAACTGAATCGATAATTATACTCTGACAAATCTAGGCATATTCATGAGTTTCTCTTGTATAATGCAGGTTTCTGGCATTTGAAGTCAAAGAGTATTCAGCGTTGGATGAATTACAAAAGGAATTTGAAACTGCAGGACTTAAGAAGCTTTTCTCCGAATTTGTACTTGCTCTGGTAAAATGAAATGGAAGACAGGAATCTTTTAGTAAAATAGCAGTGTTTTTTGTTGTTTTTGCATTGGATTTGGGGAGTGGTTAACTGAAATAGTCACCAGGGAGCAATTTTAAAGTTTCTCTGAAGCAAAATGATAGGCATCATTCTAACTTCAGGAACAAAAGCCAGTTCTGTTTTATGAAATATTAAACATGAAGAAAACTTGTATATTCTAATGTTTGCCAGAAAAGTCTAGGTTCAGTAGATGAGACATTATTTAAAAGATAAATTTAAAAAGATGGTAAATGAACACTTGTTTTTATAGGCAATATTTGTTTGGAACTATGTAATTTTCTGGCTAATTTTCTTGTAATTAAATGATTTTTTTTAAAAAAGATTTGTTTTCATGTTTACTTTTCTTATATTTATATTTTTAGCATTTGATCGCCATTTTCCCCCATCCAGCTTATGTCTAATGTTTTAATAAATGTTAAGGAAAATATAACACTGATTTTTTTTAATGGAATTGCATAAATTGTTTAAATGCAAAGTTCTGTAGAACAAGATTTATAGTTGCTTTTTGAGGGTGTTCTAGAATAGCATGATACTTGCTAGCCTTAGGACTAGAGATTTGATTCCAATTAAAATTCTTATTCGAAAAATTGAACTTCTTGTTTTATAAGAGGAGAAATGTTCATACAGAATGAACCTGGCTTGCAAGATGGAGGAAATTATATAAAAATACTATTTTTTATTTCTTATGAAATCTGTCAAAACATGGTGAAACGTATTTATCATGACCTAATGAGAGAAGAAGCTGTAAGATAAAACTTGTATTAAAATCTGTAATAAAAATGTAAGTAGACATTTGTATCTCAGAAAGGATATTTGTACACATGAAGCCACTTGGGCTGCTAAAATAAGGGGCTGATTCATGGAAGAAAGGCCAAGTGAATCCCTTTGGCTGCCACCTATGAAGTATAGTGATATCATTATATAATTATAACTGATGGGGGAGGGAAGTGAGGAGAATGTGGCATGCTGAGCAGTGTTTCCTGACAGTAATGCTCTGTGATGATGTCAGTTCAATCTGATTGTCTTATTTTCAGGTACCTTTGTAATTTAATTATACCTATCTGTTGATTATTTTATGGGGTTTCTTTAATGAGGAGATGTTCAGTTTACTCTCATTCTAGTGTGTTGATTTTTTTTTTTTTGTTTTTTGGAGAACTGGTAAATGTAGTTAGATTGTTCTATGGCAAGAGCACGTATAGCAAGGAGAAGCTACCCTTCTGGTATGCAGAACTGAGAAAATAGGCTTGAAAATTTGGGACTGCTCATTATTACCCCTTCATTTGATTTACTGTAGTTTCAGTGAAAATTAAAATAATGAAAAAGAATAGAGTTGAGAATATTGGCCATATGGTTGAGATGGATTGAGGGGATCATGATATAATAATATTTTACCTTGACTCTTCTCTGCAAAAATATATTCCTGCTTATGCTTTCTGGTGCCCTTTTAGCCTTTCATCTTCAAATCTGACTCTTTACAGAAGAGCTTGAATCAGATCAACTTGAATGTTTGCTGTAATGACTTTTTCCAACGTAATGATATTTTTATCTGCTAAAATTATTTTTAAAACATATTGGTTATTATTACTTTCTTAGATGTTTACATCTAAGTCTTTCACAGATACATACACATCAGAATAGAAAACTAAACCTTGACAGAGTTAGCGATTTATGTAAATGTAATTTGACCTCTGGATAAAATAAAATTTTAAATTATATACCAAAAAGCTATGAGTCTCTTTCGTATTTCTTTAGTATTAGAGGAAGAGACTCTTAATTATTTGCATTTATATTTTTGCCTCAAACTCTGCTGCTTTCTTTTCAACTTGAGATACTTATGAAAAGATAATTAAGACTTCTGCTTCAGTGATGGTGGACCAGCTTTTCACTGAAGAAAACTAAAAATATAAAACACATCCTCTTAAAAGAATCAAAGTAAATAAGACAGTGAAAATTGCTGGGCTAAATCTTGGAGGGGAGAGGAATCCAGAGAAGTAAACCCAGCACTTAGGGCTATTTTTTCCTATGGGTACATTTGCCACCCTGCAATAGTTAGCTGAAGGGCCGAGTTCATTTTTGTCAGCTTGAAGATGTAGGGAGTAAATTTGGGGTCTGGAGGATAAAGTAGGTGGGGCCAAGAGCTAGGACCCCCAAAGGACTACACTGTGTTAATAAAGGTGAACTGTACATAAACCAATTGTCCTAGACTATAGGTAAGGTTTGAGAATTCTGGTGGGTCCAGAAAATCTTAAATCTTCAACTTGGATGATTCTAATACTCTCAAAGCCTCCAAATCTTCTTTGAAGAAAGCTAACATCCTCCTAAGGCCTCAAATTGTATCTATGAATAATTTTAAAATTCAGTATCTCACAAATGATCAGAGGTAACTGGATGCATGAAGAGACAAGATAGAAACAGCAGAAAAAACGCGATAGAAATCGGCTGGTTGTGGTGGTTCACATCTGTAATCCCAGGAACTTGGGAGGCTGAGGTGTGTAGATTGCTTGAGCTCAGGAGTTCGAAACCAGCTTGCGTAATGTGATGAAACACGTCTCTACAAAAAATGCATAAACTATTAGCTGGGTGTGGTGGCATGCACCTGTAATCCCAGCTACTCAGGAGGCTGAGGTGGGAGGATTGCTTGAGCTGGGGAGGTTGAGGTTGCAGTGAGCTGAGCTGAGATCGTGCCACTGCACTCCAGCCTGGGTGACAGAGTGAGACTCTATCTCAAAAAAAGAAAAATTCTGGAACTGAAAAATGTAAGAGTTCAAGGGATGGTTAATCAGTTAAGGTCCAGTTAGGAAATCAGAAACTAGGCATTTCAAACGGTAAATTTAAAACAGACTGATTACAAATTAAAAAGGCTGTAAGAGTTAAAAGGAGAGGGAGTGGGGCTGGATAAAAGAGAAGAAAAGGAGGAGGGTGAGACGCTCAGAGTTTAGAAACTGCTAAGAGCCTACATCTGCTATTGCACTATTGGAGACATTGTAATAGCCTATATCTGCTATTGCGCTATTGGAGTCTGCTCAAATGCTGCCTAGACCAGAGCTAAAATTGCTAATAGGCACTGTCTCTGGTCCATTCGAATCTGGAATCACTCCACCCCTGTTGCCGCTATACCAACTGCCAACAAGGATCACAGTGCTATCTGTGCTACCTTCTGATCTCCCAGAAGTGCCTTCTGTTGACAAGCCTAACAGGAACCAAGCTGGCACGGAAGTCTGGGGAAAGTAGATCACAGAATTTCAGCCTCAGGAGAACAGAGCTGACTATAGAAGGATGACTGTGTGAAATGGTGAGAGGGCTGAGTGCCCACAGAAAATAACCAACCAGTACGCTTACTTTCAGCTATTAAGCATCCACACACACATCCTTTTACCCATATTTAAACTTCTATGCAGCAATAACAGTTTTATGCTTCTATCTATGTAAATTTAACTCTGTTGTTTACGAAAACTCACCATTCCCTCAGAAAGGGGAGAAACAGCCCCACCAGTTACTACTGTTCTTATTGGTGTTAATTCTTCTAGTTTAGTCACAATCCCACCTAGATATTCTGTAGCTTGAAGATTAAACTGTAAAGTTCACTATCACTAGTATTAGTGGCATTCCTTGTACTCCTACGGCTTGAGGGGGGGAGAAAAAAATAGTTACTATATACAAAGATATTTAGAACAAGCAATGAAGCACATTTACACAACTACTTTGGTACTTGTTTCTGACTGGTCATGAAGCTGTAGTTGATATTTGTAACTTCCTCCTCTACTTAATTTTTCATTGCTCCTGGCCAACACTTCAGCTGGCAAGTGTTCTTTACCTAGTAGGGTAGCTGAATCTTCATTCTGGATGGGTCTGAGTCTTTAGTAGTTGGGGTGCTTATTAATTTTCACTATTAAATAAGTCTTAAGAGGCAATCCAGAGATTCCCCTGGGGTCCTTGACCTCATTGTGTAGCAGCAACCCAATATCCGTAATAATAATCTAGATCAGTCATCCCAGCCAATACAGGGATCTCTTTGTTTTTTAGTTTAGTGTCATAAGAAACCTAATATATCTAGGCATCAGTCTCAATTTTCAATTCATTTCAACCATTTTATGTGCCTTGGTAGAAGCATTCTTTCCTTGTGAACTAAGACCTGTAAACTAGCATAGTCCGAGTTTACAGGAATGAGAATTAGAAATTCTGTGAGAGGGTTATTAAGTATACTACTGAGAGGAATCAGTCCTGTTTTTATCCCTTGATTCCTGGACCCATGTATTCTGGCAATGGGAGAAATATAATTGTATGCTGATCACTGGTTCAAACTATATGCTACATTTTGTATAATAGCACTGAAGTCTCTCAGGGGCTTGTCTCCCACCAGGACTAATAACTGAGTTTTTTTTTTTTAAGACAGTCTCACTCTGCCACCCAGGCTGGAGTGCAGTGGTGCGATCTCAGCTCACTGCAACCTCCGCCTCCTGGGTTCGAGTGATTGTCATGCCTCAGCCTCCTGAGTAGCTAGGATTACAGGTGCATGTCACCATACCCAGCTATTTTTTTGTATTTTTAGTAGAGATGGGGTTTCACTATGTTGGTCAGGCTGGTCTCGAACTCCTGACCTCAAGTGATCTGCCTGCCTCAGCCTCCCAAAGTGCTGGGATTATAGATGTGAGCCACCACACCCAGCATAACTGAGTCTTAACAGGTCATTATATTCTACCAAGCCAGCCACTTTTGGATGATTAGGTACATGGAAAGGCCTATGAATTTCATCCATTGCTACATTTATTTTGTTGTGAAATGAGTTTCTGATTCAGAAGTTATATTGTGAGGGATATCATGTCTATAGGATCATAGTTGGTTGTATTATAGGAAGGAACTTCAGATTCATATCCAGAAGTATCAGTTTAGTAAGGACAATTAGCTGGCCCTTCCATTAGGGAAGGGGTCCAATGTAATTAATCAGCCACCAGATAGCTGGTGTTTTTTAGGAGGGGAGGCCTTTTTGGTGGCTTACTATGGGTTTTTGTTTTTAGCAGGTTAGGTACTCAGCAGGTTAGCAAGATCACCCTTGGTGAGGGGAATTTCATGTTGTCAAATCCATGAATAACCTCTGTCCCTGCTGCCGTATTTACTTTGTACCTGAGCCCACTAAGCAAGCACTGGGGTGCTAGGGAAAGAGGCTGACTAACATCCACTGGAGGATTCAACTCATCTATTTGATTAATGGAGGCCTTCTCTGCGGTGGTTGCCCTTTGATAAACGTCACATGAGACACAAATATCCTCACATTTTGTGCTCAGCCTGAGAACTCCATTCATATACCTCTGTCCCAGATCTCCTTTTCATTCGTCCTTTTATTTTGTTCTTCAAAGTCTGTGACCTCCTGGTCAACCTGTTAGCTGCTGCTCATGAAATACTGTAAATCTATACCTCAGGGCATCTCTTTACCTAGAGAAGGTACACAACCAGAATTACTACTCAAATTTCTACCCACTGAGTAAATTTCTCTTGACTTCTGTCTTTCAGAGACACTCCAGATTGGAGTCGAAATTGCTAAAGTGAAGAATATTGTGAAGAACCACCCATAAATCAGGCCTGAAATATTTCTTCCTTGGTTATCAAGTTATCGGAACTCCCCATAAGATCCTCAGTGTGGACTGAGAAAGAGGAAGCCGTGCAGAAGGAGTAGCTACTATAGATAACTGAGCCACTTGATCATGCAGCTTATTTGTACCTTTGGGACCCACTTGTGCCTGATCTCATATATATTACTTCATCTGCACATGCCCAACTTTACAATTTCATGAATAAAGTAATTCCCAGTTTGTGATATGTAGCTCCATGTTCAATTGATGTCTCATGGTCAATTGTTCAATTTTATCTAAGACCCAGTACCAAGCTAGGAGCTCTTTTTTGAAAGAAGGGGCCGGGCGCTGTGGCTCACACCTGTAATCCCAGCACTTTGGGAGGCCGAGGCGGGTGGATCACGAGGTCAGGAGATCGAGACCATCCTGGCTAACACGGTGAAACCCCGTCTCTACTAAAAATACAAAAAATTAGGAGTGGTGGTGGGTGCCTGTAGTCCCAGCTACTCGGGAGGCTGAGGCAGGAGAATGGTGTGAACCCAGGAGGCGGAGCTTGCAGTGAGCCGAGATCGCACCACTGTACTCCAGCCTGGGCAACAGAGGGAGACTCTGTCTCAAAAAAAAAAAAAAAAGGATAATTATTTGCAGAAGAGGGCATGGCTTTGATTAAAATCTTAAGGCTCTGTTGGGCTTGTGAGTTCTCTAATATAGCATAATTATAGGCCATAACTATATAGAGCACCATTGGATCTTAAGGGTCTTAAAGCCCAAGTAGCAGGGCAGTTTCATCACAGTCTGGATGTGTAGCCTATTATTTTGCTCTGGGCCCCACTCAAAACAGGCAACTCCAAGAATTAATCAGTAAATAGGTCAGAGTATACATTCAAATATGGGATATATTGCCACCAAAATCCAAAGATACCTAGGAAATTTCATACCTTAATGGTAGGAGTACAAGGTACGGTAAGTAACCTTTCACACTGGAATATTCTGAGATATGCCTTAAAACACTAAACCCCTAAAAACTTCACTTAGGTAATTGGCTTCTAAATTTTCTTGGGGTTTATCTCCCTCCCTCTGATAAGTGTCTTCTAAGGCATTTAGGGTGTTTGCTACATTCTTTTCACTAGGTTCAATCAGCATGTTTGGTGAGACGCTAAAATGAATGAAGTCCTTGAATACTGGTTTATGACACAGATTCAGAAAGTTCATAGAGTCCTAAAGTAAGATATAGTCCTAAAGTGGAAGTTTGTGGCTGTGGTTGCTTCTCGTGGCCTTTGCAAATTAATATAGAGTAAAAAGCATTTGCCAAATCAAGAGCTAGATATCAAGTACGCAGAGGTATGTTGATTTGCTTCAGTATAAGACTACATTTGGAAGAACAGCTGTAATTAGAGCCACCAGCTATTTAAATTTGATAATCTGCACTTATCCTCTAAGACCAACTTGATTCTGGACAAGCCCAAAAGGTGAGTTAAATGGGGATGTTATAGGAATCACACTTGGCAAGAACAGTCTTCAACACATGGTCCTGGCACAATTAAATTTTGCCCCTATCTCATATACTCTAGGTTAATTTCAGATAGATTACAAGCCTGTGTGAATATAGAATATTTTCTTGACTTTTGGATCCTAGTCTTAAACAGGACACAAAGCAATAATCCTTACAGAAAAGACTGATAGATTGTATTACATCAAAACTAGGAACAACTGCTCATCAAAAGATATCATTAAAGATAATAGAAAAACAGGCCAGGCACGGTGGCTCATGCCTGCAATCCCAGAACTTTGGGAGGCCGAGGCGGGTGGATCACGAGGTCAGGAGATCAAGACCATCCTGGCTAACACGATGAAACCCCATCTGTACTAAAAATACAAAAAGTTAGCCGAGCGCGGTGGCGGGTGCCTGTAGTCTCAGCTACTCGGGAGGCTGAGGCAGGAGAATGGTGTGAACCCGAGAGGCGGAGCTTGCAATAAGCCGAGATGGCGCCACTGCACTCTAGCCTGGGCGACAGAGCAAAACTGTCTCCAAAAAAAAATAATAATAATAGAAAAACAAAACTCAGAATGGGAGAAGCTATTTGAACACATTTAATTGCTATTGTTCAAATATTTAGAACATTAATAAGAAATAGACAATCTAATAGAAAAATGGGCACAAGAATTTTGAACAAGTATTTCACAACTGAGAATATCCAAATAGCCAAAAAACATATGTAAAGGTGCTCAACTTCATTAGTAATCAGGGGAAATACAGAGATAAAACTATAGTAAGATACCACTAGTCACCCAGAAGAACAATTAAAATTTAAAAGATGAATATTTGCATCCACTGAAGTACAGAAATAAAAATTAAAAAAATATATATTTTTAAAAAGATGGATAATAGCAAGAGTTGGCAAAGAAGTGGAGCAATGCCAATGCTGATATACTATTGGTGGGAGTATATATTGACCCAACTGCTTTGAACAAACAGTTGGGTATTATCCATAAAAACTCAAGATTCTATACCCAAAACCCAGCAATTCTACTTCCAGGTACATACCTTACAAAAATGTGTACATATGTGTAGGAAGTTACATGTACAAACATGTTCGTGGCATCATTTTTAATAGCCCAAGTGAAGCAACCCAAGCATTTATCAGCATAAAATGGACAAGTAAATTGTGGTATATTCATACAATGGAATACTATATAGTAAACTAAATGAGCAAATTACAGCCTCATAGGGCAACATGGATCCGTCTTTAAAAAATCAACATTGAATCAAGTGAAGTAAACACAAAAGAATATATACTATCTGATTCCAAACATTCAAAAGTAGGCAAAACGATGCTTAATTATAATGAAGGACACATACTTAAGTGCTGAAACTAAAAGACGAGCAAGGAAGTTGTTATAATAAAAGTCAGGATGGCAGTTAATGAATCAGGGCATGGAAGGGGTTATGACTGGAGAGAGGCATGCAAGGATATTTTTTGGGAGATGGCTACGTCCTGTTTCCTGACCAGGGTGCTGGTTTATCAGACATTTTGGTTATGATAATTCATTAAGCTATACAATTACTTTAAGATATAGTTCTGTATGTCTTCCCCAATAAAAGTAAGCTTGGCTTAAAAGTGCCAATTATTACAATATTTTTAGTAAATAAAAATATTAAAGATAATTCTTAAATCTTTGCAATTAATAATAATATTTCAATCCTAAAATTTGGCTTAGCCACAGACAGAATTGTAAGGTAGATGCTGAAGGGTAGGCTATTATAAGTAGAGTGGTTAGAGAAATCTCCAAGGAGGAGGAGCCAAGATGGCCGAATAGGAACAGCTCCGGTCTACAGCTCCCAGCGCGAGCGACGCAGAAGACGGGTGATTTCTGCATTTCCATCTGAGGTACCGTGTTCATCTCACTAGGGAGTGCCAGACAGTGGGCGCAGGTCAGTGGGTGAGTGCACCGTGCGCAAGCTGAAGCAGGGGCGAGGCATTGCCTCACTCGGGAAGCGCAAGGGGTCAGGGAGTTCCCTTTCCAGGGGTGACAGACGGCACCTGGAAAATCGGGCCACTCCCACCCGAATACTGTGCTTTTCTGACAGGCTTAGGAAACGGTGCCCCAGGAGAGTATAGCCCGCACCTGGCTCAGAGGGTCCTACGCCCACGGAGTCTCGCTGATTGCTAGCACAGCAGTCTGAGATCAAACAGCAAGTCGGCAGTGAGGCTGGGGGAGGGGCGCCCGCCATTGCCCATGCTCGCTTAGGTAAACAAAGCAGCCTGGAAGCTTGAACTGGGTGGAGCCCACCACAGCTCAAGGAGGCCTGCCTGCCTCTGTAGGCTCCACCTCTGGGGGCAGGGCACAGACAAACAAAAAGACAGCAGTAACCTCTGCAGACTTAAATGTCCCTGTCTGACAGCTTTGAGGAGAGCAGTGGTTCTCCCAGCACGCAACTGGAGATCTGAGAATGGGCTGACTGCCTCCTCAAGTGGGTCCCTGACCCCTCACCCCCGAGCAGCCTAACTGGGAGGCACCCCCTAGCAGGGGCAGACTGACACCTCACACGGCCGGCCAGGTACTCCAACAGACCTGCAGCTGAGGGTCCTGTCTGTTAGAAGGAAAACTAACAGAAAGGACATCCACACCAAAAATCCATCTGTACATCACCATCATCAAAGACCAAAAGTAGATAAAACCACAAAGATGGGGAAAAAACAGAGCAGAAAAACTGGAAACTCTAAAAAGCAGAGTACCTCTCCTCCTCCAAAGGAACGCAGTTCCTCACCAGCAATGGAACAAAGCTGGACGGAGAATGACTTTGACGAGCTGAGAGAAGAAGGCTTCAGACGATCAAATTACTCCGAGCTACGGGAGGATATTCAAACCAAAGGCAAAGAAGTTGAAAACTTTGAAAAAAATTTAGAAGAACATATAACTAGAATAACCAATACAGAGAAGTGCTTAAAGGAGCTGATGGAGCTGAAAACCAAGGCTCGAGAACTACGTGAAGAATGCAGAAGCCTCAGGAGCCGATGCGATCAAATGGAAGAAAGGGTATCAGCCCTGGAAGATGAAATGAATGAAATGAAGCGAGAAGGGAAGTTTAGAGAAAAAAGAATAAAAAGAAACGAGCAAAGCCTCCAAGAAATGTGGGACTATGTGAAAAGACCAAATCTACGTCTGATTGGTGTACCTGAAAGTGACGGGGAGAATGGAACCAAGTTGGAAAACACTCTGCAGGATATTATCCAGGAGAACTTCCCCAATCTAGCAAGGCAGGCCAACATTCAGATTCAGGAAATACAGAGAACACCACAAAGATACTCCTCGAGAAGAGCAACTCCAAGACATAATTGTCAGATTCACCAAAGTTGAAATGAAGGAAAAAATGTTAAGGGCAGCCAGAGAGAAAGGTCAGGTTACCATCAAAGGGAAGCCCATCAGACTAACAGCGGATCTCTCGGCGGAAACCCTACAAGCCAGAAGAGAGTGGGGGCCGATATTCAACATTCTTAAAGAAAAGAATTTTCAACCTAGAATTTCATATCCTGCCAAACTAAGCTTCATAAATGAAGGAGAAATAAAATACTTTACAGACAAGCAAATGCTGAGAAATTTTGTCACCACCAGGCCTGCCCTAAAAGAGCTCCTGAAGGAAGTGCTAAACATGGAAAGGCACAGCCGGTACCAGCCACTGCAAAATCATACCGAAATGTAAAGACCATTGAGACTAGGAAGAGACTGCATCAACTAATGAGCAAAATAACCAGCTAACATCATAATGACAGGATCAGATTCACACATAACAATATTAACTTTAAATGTAAATGGACTAAATGCTCCAATTAAAAGACACAGACTGGCAAATTGGATAAAGACTCAAGACCCATCAGTGTGCTGTATTCAGGAAACCCATCTCACGTGCAGAGACACACATAGGCTCAAAATAAAAGGATGGAGGAAGATCTACCAAGCAAATGGAAAACAAAAAAAGGCAGGGGTTGCAATCCTAGTCTCTGATAAAACAGACTTTAAACCAACAAAGATCAAAAGAGACAAAGAAGGCCATTACATAATGGTAAAGGGATTAATTCAACAAGAAGAGCTAACTATCCTAAATATATATGCACCCAATACAGGAGCACCCAGATTCATAAAGCAAGTCCTGAGTGACCTACAAAGAGACTTAGACTCCCACACATTAATAATGGGAGACTTTAACACCCCACTGTCAACATTAGACAGATCAACGAAACAGAAAATCAACAAGGATACCCAGGAATTGAACTCAGCTCTGCACCAAGCAGACCTAATAGACATCTACAGAACTCTCCACCCCAAATCAACAGAATATACATTTTTTTCAGCACCACACCACACCTATTCCAAAATTGACCATATACTTGGAAGTACAGCTCTCCTCAATAAATGTAAAAGAACAGAAATTATAACAAACTATCTCTCAGATCACAGTGCAATCAAGCTAGAACTCAGGATTAAGAATCTCACTCAAAACCGCTCAACTATGTGGAAACTGAACAACCTGCTCCTGAATGACTACTGGGTACATAACGAAATGAAGGCAGAAATAAAGATGTTCTTTGAAACCAACGAGAACCAAGACACAACATACCAGAATCTCTGGGATGCATTCAAAGCAGTGTGTAGAGGGAAATTTATAGCACTAAATGCCCACAAGAGAAAGCAGGAAAGATCCAAAATTGACACCCTAACATCACAATTAAAAGAACTAGAAAAGCAAGAGCAAACACATTCAAAAGCTAGCAGAAGGCAAGAAATAACTGAAATCAGAGCAGAACTGAAGGAAATACAGACACAAAAAACCCTTCAAAAAATCAATGAATCCAGGAGCTGGTTTTTTGAAAGGATCAACAAAATTGATAGACCACTAGCAAGATTAATAAAGAAAAAAAGAGAGAAGAATCAAATAGATGCAATAAAAAATGATAAAGGGGATATCACCACCGATCCCATAGAAATACAAACTACCATCAGAGAATATTACAACACCTCTATGCAAATAAACTAGAAAATCTAGAAGAAATGGATAAATTCCTCAACACATACACCCTCCCAAGACTAAACCAGGAAGAAGTTGAATCTCTGAATAGACCAATAACAGGATCTGAAATTGTGGCAATAATCAATAGCTTACCAACCAAAAAGAGTCCAGGACCAGATGGGTTCACAGCCGAATTCTACCAGAGGTACCAGGAGGAGCTGGTACCATTCCTTCTGAAACTATTCCAATCAATAGAAAAAGAGGGAATCCTCCCTAACTCATTTTATGAGGCCAGCATCATCCTGATACCAAAGCCTGGCAGAGACACAACAAAAAAAGAGAATTTTAGACCAATATCCTTGATGAACATTGATGCAAAAATCCTCAATAAAATACTGGCAAACAGAATCCAGCAGCACATCAAAAAGCTTATCCACCATGATCAAGTGGGCTTCATCCCTGGGATGCAAGGCTGGTTCAATATACGCAAATCAATAAATGTAATCCAGCATATAAACAGAACCAAAGTCAAAACCCACATGATTATCTCAATAGATGCAGAAAAGGCCTTTGACAAAATTCAACAACCCTTCATGCTAAAAACTCTCAATAAATTAGGTATTAATGGGTCGTATCTCAAAATAATAAGAGCTATTTATGACAAACACACAGCCAATATCATACTGAATGGGCAAAAACTGGAAGCATTCCCTTTGAAAACTGGCACAAGACAGGGATGCCCTCTCTCACCACTTCTATTCAACATAGTGTTGGAGGTTCTGGCCAGGGCAATTAGGCAAGAGAAGGAAATCAAGGGTATTCAATTAGGAAAAGAGGAAGTCAAATTGTCCCTGTTTGTAGATGACATGATAGTATATCTAGAAAACCCCATTGTCTCAGCCCAAAATCTCCTTAAGCTGATAAGCAACTTCAGCAAAGTCTCAGGATACAAAATCAATGTACAAAAATCACAAGCATTCTTATACATCAATAACAGACAAACAGAGAGCCAAATCATGAGTGAACTCCCATTCACAATTGCTTCAAACAGAATAAAATACCTAGGAATCCAATTTACAAGGGATGTGAAGGACCTCTTCAAGGAGAACTACAAACCACTGCTCAAGGAAATAAAAGAGGATACAAACAAATGGAAGAACATTCCATGCTCATGGGTAGGAAGAATCAATATCATGAAAATGGCCATCCTTCCCAAGGTAATTTACAGATTCAATGCCATCCCCATCAAGTTACCAATGACTTTCTTCACAGAATTGGAAAAAACTACTTTAAAGTTCATATGGAACCAAAAAAGAGCCCGCATCGCCAAGTCAATCCTAAGCCAAAAGAACAAAGGTGGAGGCATCACGCTACCTGACTTCAAACTATACTACAAGGCTACAGTAACCAAAACAGCATGGTACTGGTACCAAAACAGAGATATAGATCAATGGAACAGAACAGAGCCGTCAGAAATAATGCCACATATCTACAACTATCTGATCTTTGACAAACCTGACAAAAACAAGAAATGGGGAAAGGATTCCCTATTTAATAAATGATGCTGGGAAAACTGGCTAGCCATATGTAGAAAGCTGAAACTGGATCCCTTTCTTACACCTTATACAAAAATCAATTCAAGATGGATTAAAGACTTAAATGTTAGACCTAAAACCATAAAAACCCTAGAAGAAAACCTAGGCAATACCATTCAGGACATAGGCATGGGCAAGGACTTCATGTCTAAAACACCAAAAGCAATGGCAACAAAAGCCAAAATTGACAAATGGGATCTAATTAAACTAAAGAGCTTTTGCACAGCAAAGGAAACTACCATCAGAGTGAACAGGCAACCTACAAAATGGGAGAAAATTTTCACAACCTACTCATCTGACAAAGGGCTAATATCCAGAATCTACAATGAACTCCAACAAATTTACAAGAAAAAGACAAACAACACCATCAAAAAGTGGGCGAAGGACATGAACAGACACTTCTCAAAAGAAGACATTTATGCAGCCAAAAAACACATGAAAAAATGCTCACCATCACTGGCCATCAGAGAAATGCAAATCAAAACCACAATGAGATACCATCTCACACCAGTTAGAATGGCAATCATTAAAAAGTCAGGAAACAACAGGTGCTGGAGAGGATGTGGAGAAATAGGAACACTTTTACACTGTTGGTGGGACTGTAAACTAGTTCAACCCTTGTGGAAGTCAGTGTGGTGATTCCTCAGGGATCTAGAACTAGAAATTCCATTCGACCCAGCCATCCCATTACTGGGTATATACCCAAAGGACTATAAATCATGCTGCTATAAAGACACATGCACATGTATGTTTATTGCGGCATTATTCACAATAGCAAAGACTTGGAACCAACCCAAATGTCCAACAATGATAGACTGGATTAAGAAAATGTGGCACATATACACCATGGAATACTATGCAGCCATAAAAAATGATGAGTTCACGTCCTTTGTACGGACATGGATGAAATTGGAAATCATCATTCTCAGTAAACTATTGCAAGAACAAAAAACCAAACACCGCATATTCTCACTCATAGGTGGGAATTGAACAATGAGAACACATGGACACAGGAAGGGGAACATCACACTTCGGGGACTGTTGTGGGGTGGGGGGAGGGGGGAGGGATAGCATTGGGAGATATACCTAATGCTAGATGACGAGTTGGTGGGTGCAGTGCACCAGCATGGCACATGTATACATATGTAACTTACCTGCATGTTGCGCACATGTACCATAGAGCCTAAAGTATAATAATAATAATAATAATAATAATAATAATAATAATAAAAAGAAAAAAAAACAAAATAAAAAAAAAAAAAGAAATCTCCAAGGAGATGGCATTTGAACCAATAACCTGAATGAAAAGGGACCAACCACAGGAAGATGAGCAAAGTTGAAGACAATTTGGTTTAAAATCAACTGGTAGAATTGAGGAGTATCAGTCACTGTTACCTACTGGTAATTTTGGCGAATCATGGACTAACTAATTTTGCAATGTTTGCACTTTTGAGTCTCCTGTAACCTTGCTACTCAAGCTGTGGCTCATGGACCAGCATCATCTATTGTTAGAAATACAGAATCCCATGCACTATCCCAGACCCATGAAATTTGAATCTACAATTTAATAAGATTCCCAGGTGGTTTGTGTGCATATTAAAGTTTGAGAAGCATTATCCTATAATTATATGTTTGTAAGCAGACATGAGGAGACTGAATGTGAAAAGCTGAACAATAGACATACATATTGTAAAGGGCATTCCAGTCCCAGAAAGCAAAAAGTATATAAAATTCATAATTACCATTTGTCTATCAATCAAACAATATTTGATCATATTGCTTTAGCATTCTTACATATTTTGAATTTTGTTCTTTGTCTCATGATTGAACACTCAAGTGAGTAAAGATTAATGATTGATAAAAGTTGTACATCCACCTTTCTTAGCATGACAATTGATCTCCGTCTTATCTTAATTATGCTAACTTTATGAGAACTTTTCTTGTTAGCACTATTTTTGACCCTTCAATTTGTTGTTTTTCACTTATTTTTATACAAAAGGGAACACATACCGTTCAAATAATAGTACAAATACAGCTATGTAAGATGGAGATGCTGTTGAAATTTTGAAACCTTCACACAGTAGCTTAATTTGTTTGTCAGTTGATGCACAAAAGTCTAACTATGAGCAATAAAAAAAGTTTTAAAGTATTCACTATTATAAAATGCATAGGGCAAGAAAATGAATTTGAAATTAAAAGATTCAAAGTAGGAGCAATCTCCATACTATGAAAAACAGACAGAAATACCTAAAGTTTGCAAAACTGCCAGTGATGCATAAAAATTACCAATAAGTGAAAAAGTTGGGGAATGGAATCTTCATTTTTTGTAAGTTAATTATTTCAACTAATTTAATATCTCAATCAGTTTGCTTTCCACCATTTTGTTTTTGAGAAGATTGCTTTTTTCTAAGTAACCTGGATCACACGTTTCAATTTCTTCAGATCAGCTGGTTATGTTGCTTTATTCCTTCCATCCCTTTTGTATTAGTCAGGGTTCTCCAGAGAAACAGAACCAATGTGTGTGTGTGTGTTTGTGTGTGTGTGTGTGTGTGTGTGACAGGGAGAGAGAGACAGATTTATTTCAAAGAATTGGCTCATGCATTTGTGGAGGCTGGCAAGTCCAAAATCTACAGAGTGAGCTGATAGGCTGCAGACTCAGAAAGAGCCCGTGTTGCAGTTCAAGTTTGAAGACTCTGAAGATGGATACCCAGGGAAGAGCTAATGTTGCAGTTGATGTCTGAAGATAGTCTGCTGGTAGAATTCCCTTTTGCTTCGGGGTGGAGTTGGAGGGTTGGGTCAGCCTTTTATTTGATTCAGGCTTTCCACTGATTGGAAGAGGCCTGATCACATTATAGAGGTCAATCTGTTTTACACAGAGGCCACAAATTTAAATGTAAATCTCATCCAAAATACCCTCACAGAAACAACCAGAATAATGTTTGACCAAGAACCAGGCCCATTCAAGTTGCCACATAAAATTAACTATCACACCTCTCAAGAAATATCCTGTCAGTTGCTTTGCTTTTAGAGGTGAGGAATGTGGCTTTCAGTTCATATCTGCTTAACTCATTGCCATCTCTTTCCTACCATGTTTTCATTGCTATAAAACATTAAATACTGATATGAGTTTGTAGTAGCATTGGTAAGACAGATACCTTTTACAAAATAAGTTAACAACTTGACAAACTGTAGTTTCTTTTGGCTTGAGTGACTCCTCTTGAGTCACAACTAACCACAATAACAGATTCCACAAAAAGCTACATTTCTGCTAGCCTAGGAGTCTAACAAATGTTGACTGAAGGACATATATTGATTTTTTGAAAAAGTGAGCTCATCTGCTTTGGGATATCTCTCCAAAGCTGTAAACTTGTGTTTGCTCAGTTCACTGTTGGCAAGACACCCTGAAGTAGTTATTAGGAAGGAATTCAGGAATTGCACTTTTATCTGTGTGATCCTTCACCTGGTGCATTTCTGGTGCTTCTGATAATGCTGTTCCTTCATCACTAAGGCATGGTTAGCCTCTGTTAATCTTTAGCAATAGACCTTTCACGCAACCAAGAGAGCTATGCTGTAAAGTGCTAGTGATTTACCAAAATTCCATGCATGAATCTCTTGATTCTTTGAGAATTCCATGCATTTTCATAGCTTTCATTATTTCTCTCTATGTAGTTGAGTCTCAAATTTACACCTCAGGTCCTGACCTCTCACCTGACCTCTAAACACTCATTTCTAACTCTCTGCCTCACATTACAACCTAGATGTCCTGCCAACATCTTAAATCCATTATGATTAAAGTAAACCCGTTAATGATCTCATTTTGCTTTGTTGACTGTTGAAATTACTATTAGGCTTCCAGGATTAATCTTGGATTTTCCTTTGATGTCTTTCTTACTCTCTTACATCCAGTTAGCTTCCAAGTATAGTTTCCAGTGATTCTTATATTCACCCATCTTTCCCATTCTCATGGCCACCACTGTATGTAAGTGGCCAGGACTATTGGAGGTCACCAACTGGCCTTCTCACCTCTGTTCTTCCACTTATCCCATTCTATACATTGTTACAGTTGATAATCCCTCATCTAAAACTGTTGGGATTAAATCTGTTTTTAGAATGAAGATTTTTCTTTTTAATTTTTGCATTTTTAGAAATGTAATATGGTTGTACCACATATTTTAAAATCTACCCAATGGGGCTGGGGCAACATTCTGTAATCAAACACAGTTATTTTTTCGGTGAAACACATGAATATTCACATTAAGATAAATAAAGAGTATAAATGTTCTCACTTTGATTCAGGTTAAACTTGGCTGCTAAATGAATTCAGATTAGATTGGCTTTTTAAGGTTTCAGAAAAAAACCTTAATATTTTTGGTTTTTTAAGAACTTTTTGGATTTTGGAATTGTGAATTAGGGATGGCAGACCTGGACTAGATAAATCTTCCTCAAGTAGTAGTATCACTCCTGTTTCTTACTGAATTAGTTGTAAACTCTTCACTCTGGTATCTTCAAATGCCTTCTCAATTTGACCCCACATCATTATTTTCTGGGTTTATTTTCCACTCATTCTCTATGTAGCCTTTTTGCCTCAGCCAAACTGTATAAATATTGCTTATTTTTCTTTCCTCTGCATATAGTCAAATTTGTCCTTCTTCTTGAAATGTTATTTTTTTCTTGTCCATTCTACAAACTGTCTGTTGACATCTTTTCTATATTTCCAGAGCTGTTTCCTGTATAAAATGCTTGATCCCTATTTTGGGATCAATAATTATTCTCTGTCTGAATTCTTGTAGCAAGCTTCAGTTTTGACATATGCACAATCAATCAGAATAATACCCCTTTCTTACCTCTTAGACTTGTCATTACATTAAATAATGTACAAATGCCTCTAGCACGGTGGCTGACACGTAGTAGGAACTCAATTGACATTGATTATTCCCTTTTCCTCTCTTCCTCCTTCCTTTCCTTTTCTTAGTATATGCTGTACTTTATGTTATCGTTTTAAATGTACTTTGTTCTTCCCATTACTAGATTGGAAGTTTTCGAGGGTAGGACCTTACTTACTGGAGGCACAGCAAATATTGAGTTATGTGAAATGAATACAAATGGTGTTACTAGAGAAAGTTAAATTCCTCTTCTGGATTCTGGAAAGACAGTGGTTTGTGTATATATGAATGTACATTGAAACTTCAAACAAAACAAAACCTATGATCACAAATATAAGTCTTCAAAATATCCATCAATAACATTCTAACTGCCAGAGATCACCCAATATGACCTTCCATATACTTCCTCTGGTTCAAATATTCTTTGTATTATTATTTCCTTCTCCTTCCTAATCTGGAGACAGAATGGTTGTCTTTTTTAAGGCAAGACCACTTGCCTATACATACTTGATTCCATCCTCTGTCTTCTATGAGATTTCATAACATTAATTCTCTCTGGCATTTTTAATCTTCAATAATAAAAATGCTCAAATATTTCCTCTTATAAATAGCATCCTCTCTTTGATTCCCACTTTGTTTTGTTCATTGAACTGATATCTATTATGTTATTATGTCATCGCCTCCCATGCCTCTTTAAAAAGTTGTTTGTGTTGTGAAATATAACACTCATACACAAATGAATAAGATATAATTGTACAGCTAAACAAATTATTATGAAGTAAAATCTGTATAAATACCACCTGTCCAAGAAATAGAACTTTGCTAGCATCTTTACACTTCCCAGTCTCAATTCCCTGAATTGACCACTATTTGGATGTTTATGGCAATCATTTCCTTGTTCTTTTTTTAATTTTACTACCTAAGTAAGCTAACAGTATAATTTAGTTTTTTAAACTTGTTTTTAAACTCTTTATAATAAAGTCTGATCTTTTCTGCTCAGTCTTATATTTGTGAGATTCATCTATTTTATTGTTTATAGCTATAAGGCATTCATTTTCATTGTTGTATGAAATATTTATATAGCCCAATTTATTTATCGAGTCTACTATAGATTGTTATTTATCTAAATATTTAAATTTTTTGCTATCACAAATGGTGGTGCAATAAATATTGTTGTAGATATCTCCTGGTACATGTAAATATGCATTATTGTTGAGTATATACTAGCAGTGTGATTACAAGGTTTTAGTGTTTGCATATCTTCAACTTTACTGGATGATGCTAAACTATGTTCCTAAGTGGTTGGGGCAATTTACACTCCTGCCAATACTTGGTACTGACAGTCTTTTTAATTTTAGTCATTAGAGTGTGTGTCTAGTTGTGCTGGATATTAATAATATTGAGCACATTCTAATATATGTTAGCCATTTGGACATCCTCTTTTGTGAATTGTATCTTCAAATCCTTCATTCATTATTCTACTGGGCAGTCTGTTGTTTTCTTATTGGGTGCAGAATTCATTATGCATTCTGGATATGAGTCCTTTGTTGGATATATGTATTGCAAGTAGCTTCTCTCACTCTGTGGTTTGCTTTTTGTTGTGTCTTTTGATGAATGGAAGTTCTTTTTTTTTTTTAATAATATGACTGTAAAAATAAAATTCATTTTAAGGTTACAATTTGATGACTTTTG
This sequence comes from Pongo pygmaeus, assembly GCF_028885625.2. Classification (NCBI taxonomy): domain Eukaryota; kingdom Metazoa; phylum Chordata; class Mammalia; order Primates; family Hominidae; genus Pongo; species Pongo pygmaeus. Next base: position 134,821,139 of record NC_072373.2, on the reverse strand, counting down.
ACTCAAGTACACATCTGTAATCATCAACCACTACTCCAATTGTTGGGTCCCCCAACATCCTCTCTGCTTTCTTCTTGCATCCCGACCAAGGAAAACAGAGTGCCTTGACCACTCTGTGACCTGGCCAGCTACATGTTTTTCCTGCATCCTTGAATCCAAGCTAGGACGTTGAACATTCCCCACTACTGATAAAGCTGTTTAGGTTGTTGCTGGAAACACAGAGATTGATTATATTACTCTACATGTAGAAGGCGGCCACCTTCAGAAAACTTCTTTAAGCCCTCACATAAATGCCATAACCTGACCCCTCATTGCGGACATACCCAGGAAGAACATCTCCCCCTCACTGTCGCTCAGGCAGACCTGCTGCAGCCTCCTCCTGTGTAACTTGTAAGTTCCCCTAATAAATGCTTCAGATTGGTCACCCTGGAGTTTAGTGCTTCCTTCTCTGAAACCCAAGCCGGCCCAATCTCAGGAAGGTTTGGGACAGTCCCTTGAAGGAGTTCCCCTGCCACCATTCTTGGGGTGACTCCAGCTGCTGGGTTTGGCCAGAGAGAAAACCAATCTACATGTACAACCTTTCCACCTTTCCGCCTCCCCAAAATCTTTCCACCTTTCTGGAAATTTCCCTCAGCCCCACTGCAGTCAGTCTCCTCCCCTCCTCTTCTTAGGTAATCACTGTTCTGATTTCTATCACTGTAGATTAGCTTTGCCTGTTCTAGAATAAAGGTGTTATTGAATAATGTGTACTCTTCTGTGTCCAGCTTCTTTCACACTGTCTGTGATTTCATCTACATTATGTTGTGTATTGTGGTTTGTTCCCTTTTATTGGTGGCCTGTAGTCCACCATATACATTTATTTAGCCATTCACCTTTGAAGGACATTATGAATAAAACTGCATAAATATTTAGGTATAAGCCTTTTTATAGATACAGATTTTCACATCTTTTGGTAAATATCTAGGAATGGAATTTCTATGTCTGTTTAACTTTATATAAGAAATAGCCAAATTGTTTCCAAAGTGGTTGCACCATTTTATGCTTCCATTGGCAATGTATTAGGTTGGTGCAAAAGTAATTGTGGTTTTAGTCATTACTTCCAATGCAAAAACTGCAATTCCTTTTTTTTTTCTTTGAGACGGAATTTCGCTCTTGTCACCCAGGCTGGAGTGCAATGGCGCGGTCTCAGCTCACTGCAACCTCTGCAACCTCGGTTTCAAGCAATTCTCCTGTCTCAGCTTCCCGAGTAGCTGGGATTATAGGCGCCCGCCCCCAGGCATGGCTAATTTTTGTATTTTTAGTAGAGACAGGGTTTCGCCATGTTGGCCAGGCTGGTCTCGAGCTCCTGACCTCAGGTGATCTGCCTGTCTCGGCCTCCCAAAGTGCTGAGATTACGGACATGAGCCACTGCACCCAGCCAAAAACCACGATTACTTTTGCACCAACCTACCTATGTTCCAGGCGCTTCATTCCTTCACCAAAAATTGGTATTGCTATTCTTTTTCATTTTAATCACTCTAGTGGGTGGGATATTACACCAAGGTTTATGTTTAGTTATCTGTAGGTTTTCTTAAATAGTCTGAAACAAGTAATTAGCTCAGAATAAAATATTTTAGCAACCAGTGCTGGCAGGATTACATCTATAAAGAGGATATTGTTCACCAGTTTTGGTTCTGAGCAATCTTGAGCTAGTCCTGCGCTGGTGTGAAGTGTGCTAGTGCTTTTTTATACAATCAGGATGCATCTTGATGGTTGCTGTCATAATTTCTGTTTCAGTGGTCTTCTGATTGTCCAGAGCCACTGTAAGGTGGATTGCCTATGCAGGCCATGCCAAGTCTCAGAGCATAGCAGAACATATTATAATACTTCTGGTGCACTAACAGGCCACTGTGCTTTTGGGGGTCCCTTTCCGGAAACTAGCGGTCAGGATGATTGACGAAGGCCTTCTGCACAGTGAGATAAGGTGCTCACTTGAATGGAACCTGGGTAGTGGCAGGGCACTGACTCTGTTCCCAGATCATTCCCTGGGGCTCACTCTAGGTGGTCTATGAATACCACCTCGCTTTTGTCCACCTGGTCCTTTCAGATTGGTTCCCCTTATCTTCAGACTCTACTGTCTCACCCTCTCAAAACAATTCCTCTGAAGGCTCTTAACCCACAACCCATAGAAAATTATGTTCTCTGGTGGGAGAAAAGCTAGTGGTGGTAGAGATCACTAGGTGTTTACATAGTTTCCATTTTATCCTTCCTTTATAGTAATGAGCCCCAATTTCTACCTAGGCACAGTGCCATTTAGAATAAAATCCGTATTTTTTAGATTTCCTTGAAACTAGGCAGGGCCATAAGACCAAATTCTGGGTCTTGAATATGACTTCCAGGAAGGCTTCTTGAAGGTGCTGGCTCACCGGGCACTGTCTCTTTTGCCCTGCCCCTTCCCCCGCCCCGGCATGTGGACACCGTCCCAGACATTCCAAAGGCATCTGGGATGATGAGGTGAGCTTGAGGGTGAAAGTGGAGCAGACAATAGGAATTACCCTCTGAATGTTTTTTTATGTGAAAGAATATAACTTTGTGGCTTTAAGCCACATTTTAAGTTTTCTATCACATGTCATCAAATCTAGTCCTGATATACATTTATGAAATTTGGAACCTACTACAAGTAACAGAGTATAAAATGTGACTGACTCTGAGTCATTCCAAATCTATTATTTATGGCTTAAACTTTTTGTCTGGAGTTCTTAGAAACCTAGGTTTTCTTAAAGTAAGCTTTTGAAACATAATATCCAAGAATTTAATTTTTCTTTACCGGTGTCCAGCTTTAACAACCCTTGTTTGTTGCAGTGAAGGTGAGATGGACCTTATGGTTTGGGCTGAAGAAAAGATACAAAAAAAAAAAAAAAAAAACGCAAGGGGAAAAGACAAATAAGTTAATATTTTAAAATACCATCCCATATCATATTAAATAAATATTTCTTTGACTATTTGTAGCAAAATATCACCTTAGCACATTCTCAGTTTATGTTCCCATGTTTCTAACAAAGTACAAGGCAATTTGGCATGCTTTTTTGTCATTATAATCTGTTTCCTAGAATTATTACTAATAATTATTCATAATTTCCGTGGTGTTAAGATAGTATACTCAGAATGGTGCTAAACTTTTTGCTCTTATTTCTCCTGAAGACACAGATTCCTATGAAAATAACACACAGAGGGGGGAAAAAGGAGAACAATCTGCTGTGAATTTAATTTATGGTCACTTCTTGGTTTTCATTAGGCCCACTGCTGGATTTACCTTATCAGGCCACAAAAATGTGAATTCCCAAGAAATCCAAGTAGAAAGAGAATAGAGAGAAGGGCAGAATACATTTGATTTCTTTAAAGTTAGAGCTTTGTTCTAGGCCCTCAAGTATGAAGTTATTTAGATCTATTTATAAATCATCTATGTATCTATATTCATAAACCAACTCTATGTGCAAGGGAGCATCTCAGTTAACTTTGAATGAATGAGGTTCCCCATGATCCAAAGGTCAGTTCCTTAATTAGCAAGGCCTTTTTGGAAACATTTTGGAGATGAAATATTTTAAAATGTTTTAGTCATGTGTATTAGTCTGTTCTCACACTGCTATAAAGAACTACCTGAGACTGGGTAATTTACAGAGAAAAGACGTTTAATCAGCTCTGAGTTATGTGGGCTACACTACATAGGCTTCTGCTTCTGGGGAGGCCTCAGGAAACTTACAATCATAGTGGAAGGTGAAGAGGAAGCAGGCATGTCTTACATGGCCGGCATGAGAGACAGAGAGAGAGAGAGAGAGAGAGAGAGAGAGAGAGACAGAGAGAGAGAGGAAGTGCTATGCTCTTTATAACAACCAGATCTCGTGAGAATTTATTCACTATCAGAAGAACAGCAAGCGGGGAGTCCGCCCTCCATGATTCAATCACCTCCCACCGGGCCCCTACTCCAACACTGGGATTATAATTCGACATGAGATTTGGGTGGGGACACAGAGCCAAAGCATATCAGTCATCTGATAAGCAAAGTAGATTGAATATACTAAGGACGGTACAACTGGGGTTGGTACTAACAGCTTTGATTACACCCTGTTGTGATATGAAGGAGCTCTCTGCAGTTCTACTGAAGTAGAAGAACCTCAGCTTCCATGGTTTGCAGTCATTTGATAAGCAGAGTAGATTGAATTTACTAAGTGCAATGCACCTGGGGGTTGGCACTAACGGCCCCAATTCCATCCTGTTGTGATATGAGGAAGCTCTGTCCAGTTCTATTGAGGGAGAAGAACCTCAGCTTCCACATTTTCTGAATGGCCCTATTGCCTTCAGTTTCCAGCAGGTGTTTGACACTCTTTTCCTTTTGCTACCTCTGTTTCATTTCTCTCTCTGTTTTTCCCTACTTGTCATTCTTGGTGCTTCTTTTAATCTCTGCCATTGTAGAGATTGGCTGCTTACTGATTCCTTTCCTCTTCTCTCTTTTCTGTCTTTTTTCTTCTTTGCTGTCTTCTCTTTCCCTTTCTTGCCACTTCTTCCAAATTTTATGGTTTTATTTTATGGTAGCAGGGGTTAGCTTTTATAGCCATCATCATTAATCAGAGTGGATCTTCTTTTAGTCAGTACAACAACCGATCACAACAAATTTCCCTTGGTACAATTACAGGTTTTAGAAATTGGTTTTAAATTCATGGTTTGCTCCTGAAGGTTGACAGTGCTTGACTGCATAAGTGGGGTATTGTATGTGTAGAAGTCATAGACCTGAGAACTAGAAAGAACTAAAAAGATCATCTAATCTGCTTTTTTAAAAAAGTGGGGCTACTGAGGTAAGTGACTTACCCAAGGCCACTCATATATCTGATAGCAAAACCACAACTAGAACATAGGTCTATAAAACTATACTTGGGAGATAATTGTATTAGCTCTTTAGTCCTATATATAATGCAAAGAGAACTCAAGGAACCAATGAACAATTGTTGTCCAATAGTTATAACTTTTTAGGGAAAATATCTGCTCCATTCTGTTCTGGCACTTTAGAGAGGTGAGATGATTTCCTTCATTCTTTTTTTTTTTTCTGTTTTTTTTTTGGGACAGAGTCTCCCTCTGTCACCCAGGCTGGAGTGCCGTGGTGTGATCTTGGCTCACCGCAACCTCCACCTTCTAGGTTCAAGTGATTCTCATGCCTCAGCCTCCCAAGTAGCTGGAACTACAAGCATGTGCCACCATGCCCAGCTAATTTTTGTGTTTTAAGTAGAGACAAGGTTTCACCATGTTGGTCAGGATGCTCTTGAACTCCTGACCTCAAGTGATTCTCATGCCTCAGCCTCCCAAGTAGCTGGAACTACAAGCATGTGCCACCATGCCCAGCTAATTTTTGTGTTTTAAGTAGAGACAAGGTTTCACCATGTTGGTCAGGATGCTCTTGAACTCCTGACCTCAAGTGATCCACCTGCCTCAGCCTCCCAAAGTGCTGGGATTACAGGCATGAGCCACCGCGCCTGGCCAATTTCCTTTATTCTTGGATTGTAAAGTTATCCTTACACTTATACTCACAGTGAATTCATAGAGTTTCTTCACAAATAAAAGCTATTTTCTTAACATTGCAATTATTTATGTATGAATAGAACATATAGTACCTGGTGCCTGAAACTTGCTATACTTCTTGTTTCATACATATTAGGAGTTTCAAATGACCAGATGATTTTTTGTTAGGGAGTAAGCATTCCATGTGTCACAAAATCTTATATTTACTTTAAAAAAACTAATTAAATATTTTGCTGTCAGATAAATGAGCATATAATAAAAATCTCCTTTGGAGCTACATTTATGCATTTCATTTTATATAGACGAATAGCATTTGAAAGCTGGAAAGAAGCTTAGAGATTTCTGGTTCAACTTTCCAACCAGTGCAGTAATTGTTAAAAATTGTAACTGTGATAGCCATCCACTTTCTGCTTGAAAAACTTCAGAGATTAGTATCACCCTCATGAAGCAGCTGTTGTTACTGGACAGCACAGTAGACAGAAAGTTATTTCTTGCATTTAATAAAAATCTACATTTCTTAACCTATGGCTTTTTATTCTAGTTCTGGCCTCTGGAGCAACACAGAATTAGTATATTCTTCTCTCTATGACAGCTCTTCAAATATTTGAAAGTAGTTATTATGCCTTTTCTTATTCTTCACCTCCCAAGTTGCTTGAATAATTTATCAAAAATTACAGCTTCTCCCACTCACCTGGACATTTGCCTTTCATTACATTCTAATTGGTCAATGTCCCTCTTAAAATGCAGCATCCAGAATTGAATTCTATGTTATAGACATGGTTTAACTAGCCAGAAACACAATATAACTGTCACAGATAGTGATCTGTGGGTAGTAATTTCTCAAGGGAGCCTCATCCTTGAGATAGACTAAGACTCTTAAAAGAAAGGGACTTGTAGGAAAACACTTGGTAAATTGTAGAGTGCTTTATAAATGAAATAATCTGTTATGTCCCACTTAAGACTTTAAAATACAACAAATAATCAAAGAATGTAATTTTTTTACACATTCTTTATAGCATTTTACACAGGGCTGATTTCAACCGTTGTCTGCATAGGGCTAGTTTTTTTTTTTTTCCAGTGAAAAAGTAGAAAAACACTTTAAATCTCAGCCATTATTCTGGGTTACTGGGCCCTTTCTTGAGTTGAACAAATTTTATAGTCTTTTTTAGGACATGATTTTTTGAAACAAATAATAAATGTCATTTTTTTTACCTGTACATACTTATTTAATGAGGTAATAGCAGAATCTTCTATTGACAAGACCTTTTAATAAGTAGAACCACTTTAACATTTGAAGTAGTTTTAAATATGTAGCCTATATTTCTTCAATTTTAAAGTAAATTTAAACTTCTCTGATTTTAGCTAATTTAGAGTAGAATGGGAATCTTAGCTGAATATGGTTTAATATTGTCATCTAACCACTCATTCATTCTCAATTGCTTACTTAGCATTGATTACATGTTAAGGACTTGAAAAAATTAATAAATCGTTAATTTTCTTTCATTATTAACTCTAGAAAAGTTTTTTAAAAGAACAACTTTTTTCTACTAAGGTGTTTGGCATATATTTGTATGCTGAACATTCTGATTAAGGATTCTAACATTCTAACAGCAGGTTATAGTTGGCAAATACAAATGTGAATATGAAAGTACATAAATAAAATTGTGAAATATAAATATGTGGCCCCAATGGGATAATCATAATGATGAGTGCCCAGCACACTCCCTGGCACATAGTAGATTCTTAACTACTTAATATTCATATTTGCCATATGAATATTACATGTTAGGGGAATATTATTCCTTGTCTTGGCAGTGAACCTGTGATTACAATAGGATTGAGTCCTATAGATTTCTGTGCCATTGTTCAAATGAGTGAGACACTTTGGGACTGCACTATATTTTAAGACCTCATATCTCTTTTGGAGGAACATTATTTCTTGGTTGAAAGAAATTACTCTATTTTCTAAAACATGACAATATTGTGGTGGTTGTAGTTTGATTTGTAACGTGTCAAACTCTAAAAAGCATAAATTGTTTAAAAATACATAAATACTCAGAATAAAATCAGTCAGTTAGTACTAGCTACACTGGAAAGAAATTTAAGAAAACCTAGTAAATCACTTTTAAGGATATAGTATTCTAAAATTTATTTAGAAATATAAGAAAAATTAGAATTCTGGAGAATCATCTATTTTTTTCCACACTTTTAAAAAAATTGTGCAATTAAAATTTTTTTTCCTGTTACAAATCTTGGCAACTAGGGCAATGTAAATTAGAGGGTAATTGCTTTGTAAAATTAGATTTGAAGTCATGTAATTTAAATTTATACTAGTAGGTCCAGAATTTCTCCTTCTGTTAAATTTACTTTCCTTTTAATAGTTTAAAAAATTATTATTCAAATAAGTAAACATTTCCAGAGAAAGACTGTGTTTTCTTTTTAGAGTTTGTGAACTTAAATCTTCTTAAGTTAGGTATTATTTGGCTAATCATACAATTTATACTCATAATAGGCTGAAGAGCTATAAATATTCTAATAGCTTCTAGTGGTTATTGTTTTTGGCAATATGATGTGTGGGCTTTTATATCAACATTAGTTAGTGTTTTTTAAACTTCATAGTATTTTCCTCCAGCAAAGAACTGTCTCTTTTCTGAGTAAGAAGAAAATTTTTGCTTATAAAATGAGGCCATTTTGCATATTAATTAGGAGGTCTTTGAACTCTAAGAATAAAATCCATTAATGCTTTGGGTATGGAACAATTATGCATTCAAGTACTTTAATTTTATGCTAATAACGTGACAAGCTTTACATTTCTTTGTTTTGTTTGCATTTTCTAAAGATAATTTAATGCAAATAATCCATCCATATACTGCATAGAGCGTGTCGGATGGTTTCCCTATAGTTAAGATTGTATCAGCTCTCCTATTATAAATCTCTATTACCCATGGTTTATAATTTAATTGAAAAAACTCACTGCAGGCAGAAATTCAACACTTAGAGTTTCAGGCTAAAAGCAATATTTCTGTTTTTAAAAACTGCCTCCTCTATTTAATTTCATAGTTAATGGAAATATAAGAAGGATGATCCTGGAGCTGATTTTCAACAAAGCCAAACAGATCATTGTCTATAACTAAAATAATTTCTAAATAACAGTACAGTAGTTGATATCTTATCATTGGTTTAATACTACAATATTTAACCAAATAAGAAAAGACAACAGTGAATTCTGTTTATCCTTTTCCTATATGAAAAATACACACTTACAAGGAGAACAAGAAACTTCTGTAAGATCAGACATGTGTAAAATGTATAATTGACAATATTGTCTGAGGTGTTATGTTTTTGTTTGATTTCAAAGTGCATACTTTACTCCTTTTAGTGGATCTAGACTAATGCTATGGAATCTGCTTTTTGTTGAACGAATATAGGAACAAGGCATAGGGCAGGAAGATGCATGCTCTGAAATTCTTCACTTTATCTGTCTTCATCTTAAGTTTATACTTCAATTACCTTGATGGGATTCAGGGGTTAATTAACAGGCATAGCAACTTTAGCTGCCTTACCAAGTAAAACTGAGAAGAGTTTTTAGACCCATGATGGTTTTGTCATCAGCTTTTGAACTCAAATCCTGTAGTATGGAAAGGTTAACCTGCCAGGTAATATGCAATCTCCAATCAAGAGTAGTAGTTTTATCAAGCCCAATGAGACAAAGAAAATATTAGTGAGTTAGAGCAATATGTACTCTATTTCCCTCAACCCATGAACATTTTCCTGTTTAATTCTTACTTGTAACGCTGCATGTGACATATATGCCATAATTTTTTAACTGTAGGTAGTTATTGGAAACTTGCTTAAAAAAGGATCTGGCTCTATATATGCAATGTATTGTGTTTCTAAATCAGTTTCCTTTGAGCCTCTAAGGAAAATTATTGAGGACAATAATACAAACTTACACCTCTTATAACACTTCACCATCTACAGAGGGCTTTAATACACGTGATACGCACAAATGCTTAGATAATAGAGAAAGCAGAAGCTAAAAGATTAAGTGACTTGCTCAAGATGATGAAGCTAACAAGTGGTGCTTAGTGCTAACATTCTGTCTTCAAGCTAATACACCTTTTCCTGTAGCCCAGTGGCTCACTCCTTAGTTCTTTTGGGGGACCTCATATTTTTAACTTTGAGAAATAGAGTCAGTGATACCATCTTAGTTTGTTCCCAATGTTATAATAAAATATCTTAACTAGGAAATTTATAAGTAATAGAAGTTTATTTCTTACAGTTTTGGAGGCTGGGAATCCCAAGATTAAGGGGCTGGCATATTTGGTGCTTGGTGAAGGCTTGCTTTCTGTTTCACAGATGGTGCTTTGTTGCTGCATTTTCTAGAAGGGACAAATGCGGTATCCTCACATGGTAGAAGGAATTGAAAAAAAAAGGCAGCTCTCTGAAGCCTCTTTTATAATAGCATTAATACCATTAATAAGGGCAAAACCTTTAATCACTCCCCAAAAGACCCCACCTGTTAGACTACACAATGGAGATTAAGTTTCAACATGAATTTGGGAAAGACACAAACATTCAGTATATAGCAGATATCATGAGGAGAATGCCTTGTATTTACTTGAAACCATAAGGGAATTTATGTGTCAGAAACCATAAGGGAATTTATAAAGTTTCTAGTCAAAATCTTAAAATATTCCATATTATCTTAGATTCATAAATAAATAACTTAAAGCTTAGATAAAATTTATGTACATCTTAAGCATAGCCTTGAATGTAAATGGATTACATTTCTTATTTAAAATATATAGATTGGCTAAATGGATTTTAAAAAAACACCTAAGACCCAACTATATGCTGCCTACAAAAAACTCATCTCACCAGCAAAAATACACATACACCAAAAGAGAAGGGATGGAAAAAGATACTCCATGCAATTAGAAACCAAAAATGAGCAGGAATAGCTATACATATATCAGACAAAACAGACTCCAAGTCAAAAGCTATACAGTCAAAGATGGACATTATATGATAATAAACTGATTAATTCAGCAAAAGAATATTACAATTGTAAATATATATGCACAAAACATCAGAGCACTCAGATATATAAAGCAAATATTATCAGATCCAAAGAAAGAGACAGACTGAAATACAATAATAGCTGGGGACTTCAACACCCCACTCTCAGCATTGGACAGATCATCTAGACAGAAAATCAACAAAGAAACTTTGGATTTAAATCATACCACAGACCAAATAGACCTAACAGACATTTATAGAACACTTCACCCAACTGATGCAGAATATACATTTTTTTCATTAGCATGTGGGACATTCTCCAGGACTGACCATATGTTAGGACATAAAGCAAGTCTCCAAAGTTTTTTAAGAATTGAAATCACAACAAGTATCTTATTTGAACCATGACAGAATAATACTAGACATCAGTAATAGGAAGAATATTTGAAAATATACAAATACATGACAATTAAACAACATACTCTTGAATAACCAATGAGTGAAGAAAGAAATTAAGAAAAAATCTACAAAATTTCTTGAAACAAGTGAAAATAGAAATATAACATACCAAAACATTTGAGACACAGCAAAAGCAGTATTTAAAAAAATTATTAACTTTGTACAAGTTTAGAAAAGCAGTATTAAGAGGCAAGTTTATAGTAATAAATGCCCACATAAAAACTAGATATATTTAAAACACCCTAATGATGCATCTGAAAGAACTAGAAAAGCAAAAATAAACTAAACCCAAAATTAGTAGATGGAAAGAAATAATAAAGATTAGAGCACAAATAAAGGAAATTGAGACTAAAAATACACACAAAAAAATCAATGAACAAAAATACTTTTTTGAAAATGATAAAAAATTACAGACTAAGAAAAACAAGACAGAAGACCCAAATAAATAAAATCATAGATGAAAAAGGAGACATCACAATGAATACCACATAGGTAAAAAAATTGCTAGAAAGTACTATGAACAACTATATGCCAATAAATTTGAAAACACAAAGAAAATAGATAAATTACTGGACACAGACAACCTAAAAAGATTGAATCAAGAAGAAATAGAAAACCTGAACAGACTAAAAATATATAACAAGAGTGAATCAATAATAAAAAGTCTCCCAACAAAGAAAAGTTCAGGACTGAATGGCTTCAATACTATATTCTATCAAACCTTCAAAGAAAAATGAATAACAATTCTTTCAAACTATTCAAAAAAATTAAAGCAAAGGGAATTCTTTTCGATAACTCATTCTGTGAGGCCAGCATAACCCTGATGCAAAAGTCAGATATGGACATAACAGAGAGAGAGAGAGAGAGAGAAAGAGAGAGAGAGAGACAGAGAGAGAACTACAGGCTAATAATATCCCTGATGAATATAGATGCAAAAATTCTCAAGAAAATACTAGCAAAGCAAATCTAACAACACATCAAGAAGATAACACACTATGATCAAGTGGAATTTATTCCAGGAATGCAAGGATAGTGCAACACAGGCAAATCAATAAAATGTCATGGATCACGTCAGTAGAAGGAAGGTCAAAAGGCCATATAATTACATAATGGTCTTAAGTGTTGAAGAAAAAGCATTTGAGAAAATTAAACCTCCCTTCATGATTAAAACTCTCAGTAAATTAAGTATAAAGTACCTCAACATAATAAATGCCATATATGAGAAACCTGCAGCTAACATCTTACTGAATGAAAAGAAGCTGAAAGCTTTTTCTCTAAGAACTGGAATAAGACAAAGATACCTGCTCTACCATTCTTATTCAATATAGTACTGCAGTTCTACCTTGAGCAATTAGGCAAAAGAAATAAAGGGCATCCAGTTTGGAAAAGAGGAAGTCAAATTGTCCCTATTTGCAGATGATGTGATCTTATATATAGAAAAACCTAAAGATTCTACCATGCAATTTTTGAACCGATAAACAAATTCAGTAAAGTTGCCAGATACAAAATCAACGTACAAAAATTAGTAACATTTCTATATGCCAAGAGTGAACAATCTGAAAAAGAAACCAAGAAAGTAATCCTATTTACAGTAGCTACAAATGAAATAAAATTCTTAGGAATAAATTTCACCAAGGACGTGAAAGATGTCTACAAGGAAAACTACAAAACATGGGTGAAAGAAATTGAAGAGGATATAAACAAATGGAAGACATCCTATGATCATGTATCAGAAGAATTAAAAATATTGTTAAAAAGACCATACCAATCAAAGCAATCTGCAGATTCAATGCAATCCCTATCAAAATACCAATGACATTCTTCACAGACATAGAAAAATAAAACCTAAAATGTGTGCAGAACCACACACACACACACACACAAAAAAAAATAATCCCAAAGAGCCAAAACAATCCTAAGCAAAAAAAACAAAGCTAAAGGCATCACATTACCAGGCTTTGAAATATAATACAATGCTGTAGTAACAAAAACAGCATGGTACTGGCACAATAACAGACACATAGACCAATGGAACAAAATAGAGAACCCATAAACTAATCCACATATTTACAGTCAACTGATTTTTGACAAAGGTGCCAAGAACACTTATTGTGGAAAGAGCAATCTCTTTAATAAATGATGCTAGGGAAACTGGATATCCATATACAGAAGAAGGAAACTAGACCCGTACTTCTCATTCTATACAAAAATCAACTGTAAATGGGTCAAAGATCTAAATGTAAGACCCAAAACTATAAAATTACTAGAAGAAAACATAGGGGAAACACTTCAGCACATTGGCTTGGGAAGAGACTTATTATGAATGAGACCTCAAAAGCACAGACAGCAAAAGCAAAAATAAGCAAATGGAATTATGTCAAATCAAAAAGCTTTTGCACAGCAAAGAAAACAACCAATAGAGTGGAAAGACAACCTACAGAATGGGAGAAAATATTTGCAAACTGTTCATCTGACAGGAGATTTATATCTAGAATATACAAGGAACTCAAACATCTCAACAGCAAAAAGGCAAAAAAAATCTGATTAAAAAATGGGCAAAGGATCTGAACAGACATTTCTCAAAAGAAGAAATACAAACAGACAACAAAGGTATAAAAAGATGCTCAACATCACTAATAATCAGGGACATGCAAATAAAAACAACAGTAAGATATCTCACCATGGTTTGGATGTCTATTATCAAAAATACAAAAAATAAATGCTGGTGAGGATACAGAGAAAGGGAACTCTTACACACTGTTGGTGGGAATGTAAACTAGGGAAGCTACTATGGAGAACGGTATGGGGGTTCCTCAAAAAAACACAAATAGAAGTACCATATGATCCAGCAATCTTGCTACTGGGCATTTATTCAAAGGAAAGGAAATCAGTATATTGAAGAGACATCTGCACCCCCATGTTTATTGCAGCACTATTTATAATAGCCAAGATATGGAATCAACCTAGGTGTCCAGGAATGGGTAAAGAAAATGTGGTATATATACACAATGAACTACTATTCAGCCATAAAAAAAAATCCTGTCATTCATGGAAACATGATGGAACTGGAGGACATTTTGTTAAGTGAAATAAGCCAGAAATAGAACATTCAACACTGCATGCCTTCACACATATGCAGAAGATAAAAAAAAAAAAGCAGATCTCATAGAAGTAAAAAGTAGAATGAAAGATACTAGTGGTTTGGAAGGGGAGGGGAAAGGAAGGAATAGGGAGACATGTATTAAAGGATACAAAATTATAGCTAGATAGGAGGAATAAGTTCTAGTGTTCTATACCACTGTAGAATAACTATTATTAATGATAATGTATAGTTTCAAATAGCTAGAAGGAGAATCTTGAATGTTCCCAACACAAAGAAATAATAAATGTTTGAGATGATAGATATGCTAATTACCCTAAATCGTTCACTCTAATTGTATGTATCAAAACATCACTATGTACCCCATAAATATGTTATGTGTCAATTAAAACCTACTAAAATCCATATACATTTAAACTACACAATAAATCAGTAATAAAATAAGAGGAAGTCATGAATTTACTAGTCTGTCTGATGAAAAATTGTTCTTAATGTTTTGATTATATCAAAAACATTGCTTAGGTATTAAGGTTATAAGAAAAGATTGTGTGAACACGTGATTGTTCAGTCTTAAAGAGATTTTTGAGACAACAGTAGATAATTTCCAAGGATGTTTTAAGGTAGTAATGGTATAATAAAACAGGGAATACATTAAAAAAACCTCTAGGATTGCTTTGAATCTGGAAGTCCATATATATATATATATTTTATTAAGTATTCATTGATCATTCTTGGGTGTTTCTCGGAGAGGGGTATATGGCAGGGTCATAGGATAATAGTGGAGAGAAGGTCAGGAGATAAACACATGAACAAAGGTCCCTGGTTTTCCTAGGCAGAGGTCCCTGCGGCCTTCTGCAGTGTTTGTGTCCCTGGGTACTTGAGATTAGGGAGTGGTGATGACTCTTAAAGAGCATGCTGCCTTCAAGCACCTGTTTAACAAAGCACATCTTGCACCGCCCTTAATCCATTTAACCCTGAGTTGACACAGCACATGTTTCAGAGAGCACGGGGCTGGGGGCAAGGCCATAGATCAACAGCATACCAAGGCAGAAGAATTTCTCCTAGTCAGAACAAAATGGAGTCTCCTATGCCCACCTCTTTCTACACAGACACAGCAACAATCTGATCTCTCCTTCCTTTCCCCACACTTCCCCCCATTCTCTTCAACAAAACCGCCATCGTCCTCATGGCCCGCTCCCGATGGTCGCTGTCTCTTTGGAGCTGTTGGGTATACCTCCCAGACAGGGCGGCCGGGCAGAGGCGCTCCTCACTTCCCAGACGGGGTGGCCGGGCAGAGGCGCTCCTCACTTCCTCCCAGACGAGGTGGCGGCCAGGCAGAGGCGCTCCTCACCTCCCAGACGGGGCGGCCGGACAGAGGTGCTCCTCATCTCCCAGACGGGGAGGCCGGGCAGAGGTGCTCCTCACTTCCTCCCAGACGGGGTGGCGGCCGGGCAGAGGCACTCCTCACCTCCCAGACGGGGCGGCCAGGCAGAGGCGCTCCTCACTTCCCAGACTTTGGGCAGCCAGGCAGAGGCACTCCCCTTCTCCCCCACGGGGCGGCCGGGCAGAGGTGCTCCTCACTTCCCAGACGGGGCGGCCGGGCAGAAGCGCTCCTCACTTTCCAGACGGGGCGGCCAGGTAGAGGCGCTCCTCACTTCCTAGACGGGGTGGCCGGGCAGAGGCGCTCCTCACTTCCTAGACGGGGTGGCCAGGCCGAGGCGCTCCTCACTTCCCAGATAGGGTGGCCGGGCAGAGGCGCTCCTCACTTCCTCCCAGACGGGGTGGCGGCCGGGTAGAGGCGCTCCTCACTTCCCAGACGGGGCAACTGGGCAGAGGCGCTCCTCACTTCCCAGACGGGGCAGCCGGGCAGAGGGACTCCTCACATCCCAGACGATGGGCGGCCAGGCAGAGACGCTCCTCACTTCCTAGACGGGGTGGCGGCGGGGCAGAGGCTATAATCTTAGCACTTTAGGAGGCCAAGGCAGGCGGCTGGGAGGTGGAGGTTGTAGGGAGCCGAGATCACGCCACTGCACTCCAGCCTGAGCAACATTGAGCATTGAGTGAGCCAGACTCCGTCTGCAATCCCAGCACCTCAGGAGGCCGAGGCAGGCAGATCACTCGAGGCCAGGAGCTGGAGACCAGCCCGGTCAACACGACGAAACCCTGTCTCCACCAAAAACACAAAAACCAGTCAGGCGTGGCAGCACGCGCCTGCAATCCCAGGCACTGGGCAGGCCAAGGCAGGAGAATCACAGGAGCCCGAGGCAGGGAGGTTGCAGTGAGCCGAGATCATGGCAGTACAGTCAAGCTTCGGCAACAGAGGGAGACTGAAAAAAGAAGGAGAGGGAGACTGAAGAAAGAGAGGGAGACTGAAGAAAGAGGGGAGAGGGAGAGGGAGAGGAGGGAGGGAGAGGGAGAGGGAGAGGGAGAGGGAGAGGGAGAGGGAGAGGAGGGAGGGAGAGGGAGAGGGAGAGGGAGGAGAGGTGGAAGTCCATATTTTTTGTGTATAGTGAAAAAGCAGACTATTTCTAAAATTTACAAACCAATTCAAATTTCTTTTTTCCATTATAAGAATTTGAATAAGCCCCTACTTCTATCCCTTTTATTTGTTGCTTTTGAATTGAATAAATTTAGAATGTAAGGCAGGGTTTACTTTTAAACTTTCTTTTCTTAAAAAAGAAACATTCTTTTTTTAAAAACATTCTTTTTTTAAAAAAAGAAACATTCACAAAACCTAATGAGTCAGGAAAACTGACTCATTAGGTTTTGTGAATGTTGTGTGATACTGAGTTCAGGTATTCAACTTGATAACATTTCATGTAACTGAGTGGTCAGTCCACATGTCATGTAAGAACCAATAACCCTGTTTCCTTCTACCTTGTCCTGAGCAGACATTGTCATCTAAGTCTTCATTCTTACAAGTTGAATTTGCTTATCCCTTTTATCTTTTTTGCACTGAAATACTCTTGCTAGGGCCCCCAGAGATCTCTCAATGGTAGCATCCAATGTATGATTTTTAGGCAGTACCTGGAGAGACAGTGAGATGTATTTGAAAGATGATGTGTTTTTTACTTAGACCAGGTGTTGGCAAACTTTCTGCAAAAGACCAGGTAGTAAATATTTTAGTTACTCTGGTCCATATGATCTCTGTCACAACTACTTCACTCTGTGACTGCAGCATTAAAGCAGGTATAAAAAATATTTAAACAACTAAGCAAGACTGTGTTCCAATAAATGCTATTTATGAACACTGAAACTTGAATTTCATATAATTTTCATGTGTCACAAAGTATTTTTTTTTTAGTTTTTTCAACAACTAAAAAATGTAACAGTCAGCTGGGCGCCTGGTGGCCCACACCTGTAATTCCAGCACTTTGGGAGGCTGAGGCGGGTGGATCACTAGAGGTCAGGAGATTGAGACCAGCCTGGCCAACATGGTGAAATCCCATCTCCACTAAAGAAACAAAAATTAGCCGGGTGTGGTGGTGTGCGCCTGTAATCACAGCTACTTGGGAGGCTGAGGCAGGAGAATCACTTGAACCTGGGGGCGGAAGTTGCAGTGAGCTGAGATCGTGCCACTGCACTCCAGCCTGGGTGACAGAGAGAAACCCTGTCTCAAAAAAAAAAAAAAAAGGTAAAAGTCATTCTTAGCTCACAGGCTGTGGAAAAACGAGGGATGGGTGGCATTTGGCATGTGGGTTGTAGTTTGCAGATCCCTCCTTGCTTTAGACAGACCTGGCTTTACATAGCGGCTCCATTAATTATTGGCTTTATGTTCTTGGGTACATTAGTTTACTTTTCTGAGTTTCAGTTTTGTCAGTAAAATCAGAATTTGTGTATGAAGTATTTGTAAGGGTTAAATTAGGTAATGTATGTAAAACACTTACTGCAGTAATTGTTAATAGTAAGTAATTTGTAAATAGCAAATATAAGGGTAATAATTTGAATCATAAATGATTAACTTACTTGATGACTCTTCCTCAATTAATGCTGTTAACTTCTTTTTTCTCAAATGGAAACATCTTTCTTATTCAAGATTAAAATAATATATATTCTTTTAAAAATAATATGAAATAGAAGGATAAGAATAATAAGATGATAGCCAGGCACGGTGGCTCACGCTTGTAATCCTAGCACTTTGGGAAGCCAAGGCAGGCAGATCACCTGAGGTCAGGAGTTCGAGACCAGCCTGACCAACATGGAGAAAACCCATCTCTACTAAAAATACAAAATTAGCCAGGCGTGGTGGTGCATGCCTGTAATCCCAGCTACTCGGGAGCCTGAGGCAGGAGAATCGCTTCAACCCGGGAGGGAGAGGTTAAAAAAAAAAGAATGATAAGACGATAAGAATAAGATTAACCCACAGGGTTAATCCCATAAAAACCCTAGTATATAGATATGACCATCTCCTTCATTTCATATATAAGGAGACTGAGTCTCAGAGATGTTAGGTATTGCCTAAGGTTACCATTTATATAATGTTTATTTACCTTTTCCTGCCCAGAAAAAAATTTCTCTCTTGGGGGAATTGTGCTTTTTTCATCCCAAATGTGGCTGTGGTGGGGTGTCAATCAGATTCTCACCCCCTGTGGCTACAGGGTAGACATGTGTGTCGGAAAGAGTCTAACCCCATGCCCTGCTGCCCTGGCCTGCTGTATTATTTGTCCACAGTTGACCATGTGATCCAGGCATGCCCAATCAGCAGCATTTCCTGAAATAATTTTAACTGAAACACCAGGGAACCTCTTTTCTCTTTAGCCACGAGTCTTGGAGAACAGAAGTTTAGTATTACCTGAAGCCATGGATTGAACTTGTGGGAACAGCTGGCTTGGGAGAATGAAGCCAGTATGAGGAAGCAGTGCTGGTAGGCTCTGGGAAGGGAGAGAGAAAAAACCTGATGACGTTTGACTCCCCAGATCCAGGCGTTTCTGAAGGCAGATCTGCCCCTGGATTCCCTATGGCTTGATGGTGCAAGCCTTGACCAAAACTTTTTCCTTGGGTTGGTTTTATTTTATTTTTCCTGTGTGTGTGTGTGTGTGTGTGTGTGTGTGTGTGTATGTTTTCAGTCAAAAGATTATGGACTGAGCAGCTAGAATCAGGATGTAAACCCATATATGGCTGATCCTAGAGCCTTGAGCTTCTCTCCCTTTCCTCTTCAGAGACAACCACTGCTAGCGGTTTGATATTTTTCTCGTGATTGACTTTTGGTTTTTAAAATGACTATGCAAATATTGTGGTATACATGAATATTTAAATTTGTCACTAATTTAAATTTATGCTTGCCCCAACACTGTCACACTGTATATCTTCTGTTGCCTCTCCAGGTGCACCCCATACTCCTTTCCATCCTTACTAGCTCCAGCCTGTTTTGTGCTCTGGGAGGCTGGCCTAGGAGTAAAGGTCCCTTGGCTCCTACTTTATGGTAGTGCTGGATTAATGAGAGATACTGGCAGGAGATGAGAAGGAAAGAGGAGAGTTAAGCTGAGGTGTTGCTTCTCCTGGCTTTCTCTGCAGGGCTGATGAGCGGTGGCTGCCTCCCCTGACCCAGTGTCACAGTTCCTGGTAGTTGAGCCTGTCTGCTCAGCTTTGTCCTTCTGCTTGCAGCCCTGGGGACTGCACGGTCCTTTATAGGTTCTCTCCACCCTACCCACACACATATTAATAATCCTTTTGTTAAACGCTCTTCAAATTACCCTATTTTAATGTGATCTTTGTTTCCTGTCTGGACTCTTGAGTAATACTACACGTATGAATATCTTTTCCCTCCACATTTCATGTCAAGATATGGTATTACCCACGTTTTAAATCATTTCAGTTCTCATAAGGGGAAAATGGCACCTTGTTTTAATTTATATTTTTTGATTATTATTGAGTTTGAACATCTGTTCATATGTTAATTGGCTATTTGCATATTCTTGTTAATTGCTTATTAATATTCTTTGCCCATTTTTCTTTTGGGTGATCTCTCTCTTTTAAATTCCTATTATGAGTGGAATATTTTTTCTATTATGTTTTCCAACTGATTGTTGTTAGCATAAGTGAAAATTATTGATTTTGTGTTTTTCTGTGTTTTTCTGAACTCTTTTATAAGTTTTAATAGTTTTTAGTTGATTTTCTTGGATTTTCTAATATCATTTGCAAAGAATGATAATACCGTCTCTTCCTTCCAATTTATGCTACACTTCTTTTTCTCGTTTTACTGCATTGGCTAGATCCTCCAAAACACTGTTGGACAATAGTGGTGTTAATGGGAATCACTGGACAATAGTAGTGTTAGTGGGAATCACTGGGCAGTAGGGGTGTTAGTGGGGATTATTGGGCAATAGGGGTGCTAGTGGGAATCTTTGTCTCATTCTTGACTGTAACTCACCTCTTCCCAGAATGTGTTTCACAGAATACTACCACAAAGAGTTAACCCCTTGAGAGAAGTTCAGACTCGTGCAGAAGAACTGCACACTCTTAAGGAGTCTCAATGCACATAAGTATGTTAAAGGCTCCGAGACTTTTTTTGTCCTTGCCTAATATAGCTCTGGTAATGAATTTTATGCAGTACATTATCAGCTCAATAATTTGCATGGGTCCTGGAGGGCCAAAATACAAACAAAATGTTTTGCAATAATATAGCTAAACCACTGTGGTTTTATTCAAAAATTCTGCTGAATTATTCTAAGGTTTATTTATTATGCCCCTCTCAATGCTTTTTACTCTAGAAACATAAGCCACTATATTTTGTATTTAAGGGATCAGATGGATCATTCACTATTTCGGCATGTTTGCCTTCAAAAGAAACAATTGAAATGAAAAAACTAACTTAAATGGAAGGATAGTGTTAGGAAACCATAAGGACAGTGTTAGGAAACCATACTATTCTTGCTCCTTCCTTTTCTTCTCTGTTTTACACACACAACACACACACACACACACACACACACACACACCAAACGAAAACATAAAAGCCAAACAAAAAACTCCGTACACCAATGGACCTCAAGTTACTATTTTCTCACATGTACATACTTTCTTCTTAATCCCCTTCTCCCTTCTTTTCCTTTCCATTATTTCTTCCTTCCCCCTTTCCTCTCTTCCAATGCATGCTTAATTGTCTCCAGAAAAATCTTTCTCTGTTTTTGCTCATTTTCCACCCCAACTATAAGTTAAAAATTATTCTTATCATTATATCATTATTGATGAAAACAACATTAATATTAGGGAATACCAGTAATAAGGGAAGGGAAAGACAGTAGTTTTAAAATTTACCATAACTGTATGGCTAATACATGTTGTTATGCAGTCATGTGAAATTAGGCCCTAATAGAGAACTGGTGGTAACCACTTCCAAAGACCTTGAAAAAGCTCAGAAGTCCTTTTCAGAATGCTCACAAACATCTCATGTCATGTTGTTTTGTCATCCAATTAAATCTATTGTTCCTAGAGCATTTAAGAATAATAAACTATTATTCTTTTTATTCTATTTGACTTTCTGTTTTCTTTAATTACTAGTATGAAACAGTCTTGCTTCCTGCTATATTTCATTGCAAATATTTCAGATATGCTATAAGCCTAAATTGAGCTTTTATAGATTCTTTTTTTCAGGATAAACCTAATATTCATTTATTACTTCTAGGGTAATAGTCATCCTAAGTTTCAAAAATATGACATGTAAATAAACTCTGAGAAAACAACTCACTTATAAATTGGCAATTATCTGTGTGGCGAATAAAAAGAAATGCCAAAAGATATACTCTTATATATTTACAGACTTTCTTTAGTTAGATTAGGTCAAATTTGTGGGTGTGAATTTAAATCACATTTCTAGCTTAATATAGAATTGCAGAAATTCAGTAGCATCTCAACTTAATTGATATCTCATTATTTTAGTCATATGTTCTCATTTTTCATTTTAAATTCAGTTTCTTTTATTTCTGAAGTTAAGATTCCAATGTTTTAAAGATTAGATTCATGACTCTATGCTAAATAGAAGGGCATACTGGATTTGTTTTTCTTTTGGACATGGTTGGGAGTGGTGTCTGGCAAAATGCCTTTTCCATTAAATAATCATAGAAAGAAAAATTTATTATTGCTAATGAATTCAGGGATTTTGCTTACCGGAAGTAGTCAAGTAGTCTGATACAAAAATACGCTTTGCAGTATGAACCATAACATTGCTAGGTTTGTAATATAAGAGCTGCTAAATATATTTTGAATATCACAAAGACTATTTCTTGCCTGGAGCATGCTCTTTGTTATACCCTCCGTCTCATATTCTTATCTTTTTCATGAGGAGTAGTGAATCTCGATAAAATCTATGGATTGTGTTATGTTTAAAGGCTCCTAACTGAACAAATATGTTCACAGATAAGATCAATAATATATGTGTAAACCTTTGAAATTTAGATGGAAGTGGAAGCTGCCTAATAAAACTCTGGTACTGAATTTTATACAACATACACCAGTCTTTTAATTTTATATTCAGGTCCCGAAGGACTAGAAGACAAACTGAACACACCTGCGATTTTCTGGATTAAACGATTATAGTTTTATGTAAAAACTCTGAATGCACTTAAGGTTTATGTATTGTAAAGACATTGTGTAATGGTTATTCATTTCATTTCTTTGTTAAGAGCCTTTGTCTAATGTTGAAATTTTGAATTAAAAGTTTTATGTTTACACCTATTTAGTTGGACCATTAGTTCAAGATGCAGACTAAGGAAGCGCTATAGTTCTAAAGTCGTTTCATTCAACATTTTTTTAGAGAGTTGGTATCTAATGCTGTATTTGTAAGGCCATCAGTTATCAAACCATGTAAGTGCTAAATTCCTTTTGAAGCTTTCAAGAGGTATTTTAATAAAGTTTTCAAAATTGCTTTCGGATCATACTCACAATTCTTTTGTGCTTTATTTCCATTAACAAAATAGTAATTAAAATTAAATTTTAAAAGAAATAACCACAGTAGGTCATACTTTTATTAACCTGAGGTAGATAATGAACCTGTCCCATATAAAGACTGAGCTAAATCTGCTGAGAGGCTGTGGATAGTGTATTTTAATTAAGGTAATCCTTATTTGCATCTAACAAGCAGCATTGCTACTTAGAAATTTAAGACCTTAGTGATGCATATTAGTACATTACCTCAACAAATCTAATAGAGATTTAATACTTGTGTTTTGAGGAGCTATTTGTCATAAATTAAGAGTATTTGCATAGTAAATTTCAAGGATATTATTCTTTTCAGAGTTTTTTACAATTAAGCAACACAGTAAACATTAAAATTTTATAATTTTTGTAGCGCTAGGAATGCTTGCTTTGTTATTAAACTGAACCTCATTTTCAGCTGCACATAACCCTATGGAAAAGTCCTGTGTTAATAAAGACATAACGAATGTACTGTCACTAAGGTTTTTTTCCACTTAAATCTGAGTGATGGCCTATGTATTTAAAGAATGTTTTAGCATGCAAAATGCAACTTGGAAGACATCCATTCAGTTGGATGGAGAGTATTTAATCATTTAAAAAGTAGGCCAAAGAGACTTATCTCAACCATACTGCTAAATAGTTATGAGCTGCATCATATATAAATTAAGTGTTCTCTAATTGGGGGTATGGATAGAATCTTTCTTTAGTCAATTAAGTGTTTACAGTATTAGTATCTACTTTAGTTAGAGTAAAGGAATTAAAGAGACCATTTTAATTAAGAATGACAACTTTATTCTCAAGGTCCTTTTTATTTTGATGGTTAACAAGATAATTTTAGCATTTGCATTTTATTGATCCAGAGAGAGCGATTTTATGAAATATAGCTTAGAAATAAGGCTCAACAGCTGTGTTTACCTGTGGTCATGCAGATTTGACTTGTGGTGAAGACCTCTGTCACTTAGACATCTTTACCTGGGAGTAACTTAGGTAGGGTATGAAGGGCAAGATTTATTTCCTACAAAGAAGGAATTTATACCTTGTTCGGCTTACCTTAGACTTCTGTGTGTTCTTTCTTCTCTTTATCTTCTCCCATAAACTAACAAAATCCCTTTGCCTTTCCAACCAAGAGGAAAAGGTCTAGAAAGTGTTTGCCCCCAGTATCTAGAGAATTCATTGGCTCCCCTTGCTTGTAGTAGTTTAAAAGATTCCCCACAGCAGGGAATGCAAAGGTTTAATATTCACTCAATGAGAGTGATGTTTCAAAGAACTAATTCAGGTTATATGGGTGTGGGTGCTCTATATGTGGTCATTTTTAATTTAGTGTTGCATCAGTTCTAATAACAATGCTAAAATATTCAGATACTTAGTTTTATCATATGTTGGAGCCAGTATAGAAGGTGTTATTTCAAGCTGTTTTTACAAATAAGAAATATTATCAATATATTTACTATTCTTATATATAATTGGCTGAAAGTGTCTAATAGTTATAATGTATAAAAACTAGTTACATCTAAGAGATATTAGTAATAAAATGTTACTTGAATTCTCCTATCATTAGAAGGGCAAGTTGAAGTTGTGGAAATAACAGACTTCTGAAGAGACTCCATTGTGGGTTCAAATCTCAATATTGTGATTCCTGGCTGGGTGATCTTGGGCCTTAAATTCTACATTTGAGCATTGGAAATCACATTGCAAGGGTAAATCTTGGTTCCTTCTTTCCTACGCTATCAAATAATATATTAATTTGGAAGCTCTAGTGATTTCACGGACAAAATGTACGGCAACTGTTCCTTCCCTGTTGTGTTTTTGTTAACTATTCACTCACCCTTACCCGTCATTATTATTTAAGAGTTGAAAAACTAAAGCCCAGAAAGATAAAATGGTTGATTTGGGATAAAACCCTAATTAATTAAAAAGTAAAAATGGGTAGCAAAGATCAACTCATCTGGGTCACTCAGTCATGGGAATGCATCAAGTATTGCCATAATCCCCAACTTCTTACTCTCTCTTACAACTGTCACATATCCCTGATGTTGAAGTTACTTTCTTGTTTGCTGTGTACTTTCAAACCCTTGAGTAAATTCCCTCCTCGCACTCACTACCAAAATGCCAAGAAGAATCACCTGTACTGCTATTTCAATTTCCTTATTATTCCGTTTTCTTACCCCCTGTAATAAGCTATTCTTTTCCCAATCATATTTAAAAGAAATTCTTTTCCAAGGTCATTAATAACCCCTTCTTGGTTACTTAGTGAGGAATTGCCAAATTGTCTGTTATGTCAAAGAATTTATGACCCGATGTCTTAGATTAGGACTACTTTCAGGCTATTTTGTTGTTTATATTGCAATATTTTAGATGCTCAGTAAAACTTGATGATTGGAAGCTGATCAACTAACAAGCTGACTTGTGGGTGACCAAATCTGTCTTCTAATATAGCCATAAGAGCTAAAAATAGCACCCAACACTGAAACACTTACTCAGCACTTTCTATGTGTCCAGGACTGAGCACTTGCTCTGTATTAATTCATTTAGTTATCACTACAATCCCACAGTGTTGCTATTATTACCATAACCATTTTACTTATGAGGAAACTGAGGCATAAAGAAGATAAGAAAATCGTCTGCACAAGGAAGTCCTGGAACTGGGAAGCTGATCCAGACAATCTGATGCCATGGCCCAAGCTGTTGAGCACTTTGCTATTTTGGCACTTCCATTTTGTAGGCTAAGGAAAACTGATGCAAAGCTATGTATGGGGCCCAGATCTTTCCTTCAGTATTTATTTTTTCCATTTGAGGTAGCTCTAGTGGAGGACATGTATGGGAAAAGATCGGAGAGGAGAAGGGAGTAATTGGAGTCAGTCAGATGTAACCACGTGTTGGCTCTGCAACTCCCTTGTATGACCTTAGGTGAGTCGCTGAGCTCTCTGGAGTTCCTGCTCTGTGAAGGATCATGCTAATACCCACACCATCTACTTCATGGGCTTCTGTTTCATGTCATCTAAGTAGCAGATTTCTGTTCCAGAGTAAGAGCTTTATACACTGTAGCTATTACTATTATTTGTCCACTTATGTCACCTTAGAGAGGTAAGGAATCTCAATAGTACTCTTTTGCACAGAGTGCCATCATTCAAAAGTTAAGGTTTACTTCATTTTTGATATCTTGGTGGCCTGCAATGTCCCTAGTTTCTGCGATATGAGTTTTATAGTCGTGTTTTCAAGTAAGTATAATTTTTCTCTTCTGGTATATGAATTCTCCCTCATGATAGAGTCATAAACATCTGCATGAAATTCAGGGCTCAGTGCATTAATCCAAAATATTTTAATGAAGAACTTATTTGCAGTTAATCTCTATGATAACGCTTTGTGGGAATCAGTAGTGATTAAGTTAATTTTGGAAGAATAAGGGTAACATAGTATGTTTTCATTTGGAAAGAGGGGAGGGAGTTTCATTTTTCATTTCAATAAATCTTTATGGAGATTCTACTATGTTCCAGGTTCTGTATCTGGATAGAGTGAATACATTTCATTTTAAGTGATCACTAAGCAATTAGGCAAGGCTGTCTGTTATGTTGTGTTAAAATGGATTATGATTCTGAGCGAGCAGGAAAGAGTGCGGGGGGTTGGGAGAGGAGGTGACAAAACTGAACTCTGCATTTGCTGTTCATGATGTAACCACAGCAATATAGCCCAAATCTCAACCTGAGTCATGTTGTATTAGAATCTCACTGTTTTTATAAAGTACTTTGAAGATGTTGATTTTAGATTGTTTCTATTCTACTTTATGTTTATGTAAATACACACACATATATAATAGAATAATATCTTAATCAAATATTATGTGATTTCTGGTATATTTTGCCTCACCCATAATATTATTTGATGCCGTCTTGGTATGACCAATGTATAGGAGCTTATCTTCAAAGAGAAGTTATTAATTATCTTCAGATACATAACAGAGATGTAGTCTTTGCTCTTTAGGAGTTTGGAGTTTAAAACATGCAGTTCTAAGACAAAAACACCCTATAAATATCAAACAGGTACATAATTTGAATAAAAATTTTTGTGTTTCCAGAAATGTCACTTACCTACCTTAATCAGCATGTGTGCTAGTAATTTTTGCATCTGTTTCTGCAAAACCAGAAAGAACTAATGATTCAATTCTAATGGGGAAAGAGCAAAGATGTTGCAAAACTATGCAGTTCTTGAAATTTGTTTGTTCCACACGTCTTATTATTGTTATGCTCTTTATCTATGATTACTGCACTAAAATATTAACCTTTTAAGAAAATTCATTGCACAGTTGGTTGCAGCACTGCGATCTGCCAAATTATAGCATTCTGAATGTTTACAAGTCATCGAAATTCCCCAGAGGGGCTACCTAAATTCCCTGAAGGGAAAGAAAAATTAAAATCATTGTTTTCCCCTTCTGCTGTTGTTCACAGAGAGAACAGACTTGTTTGTCAAGAACAAACACAGAGGTGAGAGATCAGGAAACGGCAGGTCCAGGGAGCCAGGCTCTGCTTTGCTGAACACAGTCGGAAGGAGTGAGTCCAGCAGCCAGTCACCATGAGGCGTCTCAGTGTCTGAGGAGAATTTGTGTGAACAGTCAGCTGAAAGCATCGACAGCTTCCCATTAGTAATGAATTATGGAAATAATTTTATTAATTTCTTCACCTCAATCGGAACATGTTAGTGAAAGTTGCTCAACCAAACATCAAAGAACCATTGCATTTTAACCTTTTAGTCTTTTACTGTGTAACCAGGAACAGCGAAGAAATAAATTAGTGTAGCATTCCTTTAAAAAAAAATGCCTGGAGATAAGGAGTGGACATAATTTTTTCTGTTTTTAATTTAATAGCAGGTTTATGGTTTTATGCAAAACCATTCACATTACATTTGACCCTCTGGGAGCTGCTTTTTTTTTCTGTGGATATAATTTTGAGTCTTTAATAATCTGTTGTTAAACCCAGTCTGAGTTTGATTAATGAATTGTGATGAACTGGTGCATTAATTTGCAGGTTTGGTCTAATGCCCTAAAAGGATGCTTTGTTGCTGGTTATTAATGCTCAGCTCTTCAAGAGGAGCCATGGGATGGCAGTGTGTCCCAAGTAATGAACAAGTTACACATTTGAGCAGTCCCAATGATAGAGCTGTAGCTCTAGAAGTGACCATGGAGCTATGTCATTGAAAGAAAAAAATCCTGATTTAGCTTAATGCCCTAGAACAGGGGGCCACAGACCTCCAACTCCACAGGTCTCTAGATGGAATTCAGGGGAATCTGTGAATTTCAATAGGAAAAAAATCTTTAATTAACCTCCAACTGAAATTTAACATTGTTCAATTATGAATGTAGGTGACAACCATAGTATTCTTAGCTGTATTTGTGACTTTGTCATCTCTAGAAATCACAAATATTTCCAGGACATGTTATAGAGATGCAAGTACCTCACTAGGTCATTTGTGCTTGTCACTACCTCAGAATTATAGTAAGTATGAGGACAGCTGCCTGACTTGTTATTTAATGTAATAAAGAAGTACATATTTTACTATCTTGTTCATTTTTTAAAAAATGACTGTATTCAATATAACTGGTTTCATTTGTAATTTTATTTGAGATATTAAAACCAGGAATCCAAGAAGGGGTTTATGGCTTCAAAATGGTTAAGAATGCCCTTTTCTGAGTGACTGTTGTCTGTGCTGCCCCTTAGTGATACTTTACCTGTTCCTCAGGGCTCTATTTTCAGGAACACGCAGGCTTCAGGTATGTTACCAATGCGGCCATGATAGCAATGACTAAGTTGTGCAAACATCAACTTTTCAATTACTCTCCTCCTCACTTTCCTCCTTCTAAGCTCTGGAAGCTATGAACTGTTTGTTTTACTCACTGATATTTCCCCAACTCATATCTTATTTGACACATAGTAGGCACTTCGTAAATATTTAATAAAGGAGTGATAGCTTTAAGAGAAAGTATTTTTTTGCCTCGTTTGAGTAAATCCGAGTTTTAAAATCATTTTTTTAATGAAATAAAATTTGGTATCCACATTCTAAAGAGCTTATTACATTATAAAAGGTATTTACAAGGCATTAGAAATGTTTATAGGAAATAATATTCACCAGTTTATTGTTCAGCAACTCATTTTATCAGTACACTATAGATTCTCATAAATGGTTTTTTTCAAAGCATTGTTATAATTAAACAAAGAGAACTGGAATTCTCCAAAGACATACATGGTTTTAGAGAGTTAGGAAAATCAAATTAAGGAAAAAGATGAGCATGTGTGTTGGGAGTGTGTGTAAGTGTGTGGATATGTTTGTGTGTCTCTGTGTGTAAAGAGATCCAACCTGGCGAAAGAGTCTTTAGAGCTATAAGTTGCCTTAGAGATTATTTTTCAATTTAATTTAACAAGTATTGAAACTGAAGCACAAGGAGGTTAAATGGCCAGTGACCTCCTAATTGCTAAATCCAATAAACCTTTCTCAGACCTTATCTTATTTGACCATGCTATTGCATTTTATGTTGTTTACCTTCTCCAAGCCTGTGCATACGCTGTTTCTGCCACTCAGAATCCCTCCATTCCACTCCTTCCTATCCTTGTCCCCTACTCTTCTCCCAGGACAACACATCTTTTAAGCTGTCCTGGTCTCCAGCCCTCAGATAGAACTTTGTTTTAGTTTAATGTTTCTCAGTTTTTCTAATTATTTCCCCCAGATAGCCTTTTTAGACATTTTTCCACCTTAATTCTCCTCACTTTTCCCCTTACTCCATTCTCTGGTGGAATTTTAATACTGCAGATAGACTTGTATATCTTTTTATGCATTGTGACCTTTTGGAAGGCAACAAATCATTATAATATCGAAGATTTTTTCCCCCTCAAGAACCAATTTCTCCTCCTTTGGGTGAGATCACCCTTGTTGAGAACATGTGCTCCAGTAGAACCCAAATGTCACAAGAGTTTCCCCGTCCTGTGGATTCAAAATAGGGTCACGAAGGGCTCCAACCTTTGCCCATTTTGCTAAGTAAATTCTAGTCTTTCCCATGGGATTTCCTCTCTCCCCAAACTCCTCATGGTGTTTATCTGTTTTTAAGAAATCAGTCTTTGTTCTATCTGCCTGGGAGGTGGGGACACAACATTACCCTTCAGAATGAGCTGTACAAAAGCTGTCCTCCATTTTGCCCTTGGTCATGATGGTTCAAGCTGACAAAGTGCCGCTGGTGGGCAGTGAATCTCAGAACCCTCTGTGGTTGCTGCCACAACTGCCTGGTGGGGTGGGGAAGACAGTCACTATTGCTGCTCTTGCTCTTGGCTGTAGGTGCTTACGTTTTCTGGCCTCGGTCTAGATATCTGGTAAAGTAATTGCTCAGCCAAGTGTGTATTGCAGCAATATTTTGTGGTGATATAACTCCTTCAACTCCCATCTCACACCGCCATGTTCTCTAGGTGCATTCAGGATACCAGGTCAAGTTTCAGCTTCCTGGGTGCCCCATAGTCTCTCCTGCCTTCAAGCTTGGCTCATGTTGTTCCATCTTCCTGGCATGCTCTTTCTTCTCTTTTTCCAGTAGATAATGCTACGCTCGGTTGCCATATCACTTCTTTCAGGAAGCTTCTTGGATGCCCCTTTAGAATCTTTATTTGTTATTCCTCCTGTGTGCTCTGAAGGCGTCCTGGATTCCTAGGTTATTATATACAAATTGTTTCTTTGTCTATATATCCTATCATATTCTAAATTCCTTGAAGGCAGAAAGCACATAGGGTTGTCAGATTTAGCAAATAAAAATACAGGACTCCTAGTTAAATGTATTTTCCAGACAAACAACAAATAATTTTTAGTATAAGTAGTCCCATAATTGGATATTTGAATATGGAACATACATATTTGAATATTTGAGTATAGAAAATACTTATACTAAAAATTATTCATTATGCCATTCAAATTTGACTGGTTATTCTATATTTTATCTGGCAATCCTACGAACATATATTGTGCTTATTGTATTCCTGGAGCCTAGCACAGTTCTAATCGTCTAGGAAGTACTCCATAAATGTTTATGGAATGAATAAATTTATTCTAGATGCTGGTGACATAGCAGTGAATGAAAACAAAAGTCTTTGCCTTCTTGGAGATTACATTCTAGTGGATGAATACAGATGATAAGTAAGTAAAATATATAGTATGTCAATGTTGGTAAGAGGTATGGAGGAAAATAAAGGAGAAAAGAGGACATAATATGGAACTAATTTTTTTTCTCTCCAAACTTGCTCTATGTTCATTTGTTCTCATCTCAGCTGATGGCAATTCTATTTTTCCAGTTGCTTGGATCAAAACTCTGGAAGTCATCCTTCCTCTTTCTCTTCTATCCCTCATCCAACCTGTTAGGACATTTTTTTTTTCTTTTTCTTTTTTTATTGAGATGGAGTCTTCTTTTTTTTTTTTTATTAAGTATTTATTGATCATTCTTGGGTGTTTCTCGGAGAGGGGGATATGGCAGGGTCATAGGATAATAGTGGAGAGAAGGTCAGGAGATAAACACATGAACAAAGGTCTCTGGTTAGGAAATTTTTTTTAACCTTCAAAATATATCCAGAATCTGACCACTCATCACTACCTCTGCTGGTAGCTCCTTGGTCCAAGCCAGCATCATCTCTTGCCTGGGTTATTGCAATAGTATTCAAGATGGTGGCTTTTCTTCTGCTCTTGTCCTTCTATATCCCATTTTCAACACTGCAATCAGACCAAGTCTTTTAAAATGTAAGTCAGATCATACCATTTTTCTCTTTAAAACTCTCTTGTGGCTCCCCACTTTTTTCATTCTAAAAGACCAGGTCCTTAAAATGGTTATCATGGTTCTCCATGAGAATCCTTATTCCAACCCCTATTCCCCATCCTCCTTCTGTTACTTCTCTGACCTCTCCTCCAAAAACTCTTATCGATCTAAGATGACCAAGTAACTATCTTGGTTTGCCATGGATGCTCCTGCTTTACCACTGAAAGTCACACATCTAAGGACACCCCTGAGTCCCTGGCAAACTTGGACAGTTGCTCACCCTACAAACCACTGTAGCCATGGATGCCTTTTTACTGATCCTCAGGCATGTCAGACACACTCACTCCTACCTTTGGCCTTGGCATTTGTTCTGCCCATTTGGAAAGCTCTCCCTCCTGCATCTGCATGGCTAATTTCCTTACTACCTTCAAAATTTTGTTCTGATGTTATTCTCACTAAAGCTTGCCCTGAACATGCTATTTCCAATTACAACTCTTTTCTCATCCCCTCTGAACAGTGTCACTAATATCCCTTACCCTGTTCTAGTTTTCTATGCATAGCGTTTATATACATCTAACACACTGTATAATTATTAATGCATTAATGCTTATTGTTTGTTTGTTTCCCCATGCTAGACTGCAAGCCCCATGAATGCAGGAATGTTGTTTTGGTTTGCTGTTTTGTCCTGAGCACCTAGAACAGTACTTGCCTCATACTCTTGCTGGATTAATATTTGGTGAATTAAACTGAAGAGGGATTGGAGGTTGTTTGGGGTGGAGGGAATTAAAATGATAGATAATGGTCACAGAAGAAGGTGATATTGGAGAGACTTGCTTTGTGAATCTAGGGGAAGAAACAGGGAGAGGGAATGGTGAGTGCAAATGTCATGGGGCAGGAATGTGCCCGGCCTGCCTGGGAAGAGTGATGAGGCAGTAGGGCTAGAGCAGAGCAAACACAAGGTAGTGGTAGGAGGTGGTATAGGAGAGGGGATGGTGTTTCAAATCATGTAGCGCAAAGATCGTAAGAATCCTTTGGATTTTATTGTGCACAAAGTAAGAATCCAGTTGGACAATTTGGTGGATGGAGATTGGTGACATGATCTGATTCAGCATTAACAGTTCACCAGGTCACTGTGTTGACCAAAGACTATAGGAAACAAGGGCCGAAGCAGGGAGAACAGTCATGAAATTGAAATGAAGAGAGAGAGATGCTGTTGGTTCAGACAAGATTAGTAGCTGGGGAGGTAGCAAGAAATGGCCAGATTCTGGATGTACTTTGAATGAAAGCCAACAAGAAATGTTAATGAACTGAATGTGGGATGTGAGAAAAACAGGAGTCAGGAATAATTTATAGTTTGTTTTTAAGTAAACTTTTTCTTCAAATATAGCATGCATGCAGAAAAATGCCCAAAGCATAAATATGTAGCTTGGGGAATTTTTCATAAAGGTAAAACACTCATGTAATCACCTCCCCCTGCAAGACATAGAATATTGCCAGCTCCCAAGCTGCCCTGCCTATATTGCCTCCTGGTCATTATCCTTCTTTTCCCAAGTAACCACTGCCACTGGCTTTTCCCACTAAGACAACTTGGCCTATATCCACAAGTTTTGATATGTTATGTTATTATCATTCAGTTCAAAATATTTTCTAATTTCCATTGTGATTTCTTCTTTGACCAGTTTCCAAATATTTGTGGGATGTTCTGTTATCATTTTTGTTACTGGTTTCTAGCTTAATTCTACTGAGGTCAGAGATACATTAATGGTTTCAATATTTTGAAATTTGTTTGAACTTGGGGACTTGTTTTATGGCCCAGCATATAGTCAGTCCTGATAAATGTCCCATGTTCCCTTATTAGATGCATAATTTTTTATATATTAACTAAGTCAAGTTTATTAATGATACCTTCTAGTTGATCATTTAATAAGTAACTGAGAAAAATGTGTTAAAGTATCCACTATCATTGTGGATTTATCTCTTCGTACTTTTAGATCTGTCAATATTTGCTGCACATTTTTTGGGAGAATACAAATCTGAAATTGTCTTATCTTTCTGGTAGATTGATTTTTAAACACCATTATCAAATCTCCTTTTTTATTTTTGATAGTAGTGTTTACATATCTCTCCTTCCATTCTTTTACTGTCAACCTTTCTATGTCCTTATACTTAAGATATGCTTATTTAGGCAACATGTGGTTGAATTTTTATTTTTTCTTTGAGTTGGATAAACTTTGTCTTTCAATTGAAGCATTTAGTCCATTACATTTAATGTAATTACTGATATATTTGGAATTATATTTATTGGATATAACAACATGCATTCTTTACTTAATAGAGTCTAATATAAATTAGTAGTTTTATCACTCCTCAGACAATGTTAGGATTTAAGAACATATTAACTTCATTTATTTCCTTTGTCTGTTTGAGTCATTGCTGTCATACATTTTAATGATACATGTATTTTAAACTCCATAAAATATTATTATTACTTTGTAGTCAATAGCCATTTATATTTATACTCATATTTACCTCTCTGTTGCTCCTCATTCCTCTCTGCAATTCTGTCTTTCCAGCTGGGATAATTTCCTTTCTGTCTAAAGAACTTCCGTCAGTATTTCTTTTAGTGTGGATCTGCTGACAAAAATCTGTATTATCTACAAAATCTTGTATTAAATTGGAAAGGTATTCACTGGATATAGATTACTGAGTTGCCAACAATTTCTTTCAGCACTTCAAGATGTTATTCTATTTTCTTCTGGCTTCCACGGTTTCTGTTGAGAACTTAGTTGTCATTGTAGTTCCTTTGAAGGCAATTTGCTTTTTTATCTGGCGTTCTTATGGTTTATTATTTGTCTTTGTCATTTGGCAGTTTCACTGTGAAGTGACTAGTAATGTATTTATCCTGCTGAGGTTTAACATCTTTTGTCTGTTTTGGAAAATTCGCAGACATTTTCTCTTTAAATATTGGTTTTACCACCATTTCCTCTCTAATTCTCTTCTGGGGCCTCAAGAACACTTATGTTAGGATTCTGCCATCTCCCGTGTGTCTCTTGTACTCTTCCCTATGTTTTTATTTTTTCTCTTCATGCTCTGGTCCTTCTGAGATATCTTACAGTACTAATAATCTTCTTTTCACCTGTGTTTCATCTACTACTAAACTCATCTATTGAATTGTTAGCTTTATTACGTTTTTTTCAGTTCTAGCATTTTCACTTGATTTTTTTAAGATTCCATTTGGCGAAGCTTTCTTGTCCTCTATTTTTTGAACATTTGAATCCAAGTTTGACAACTCTATTATTTGGATCATCTCTGGCCCTGTTTCTATTGTCTTTTTACTTTTTGTCCTGTTTCTTGGTACGTTTGGCATTTTTAAAATTGAGTGCCAGACATTTTGTATGAAAAATTGTAGAAGCTGTAGATGACTCCTCTAGAGGTTCTACTTTATACAATGGTAGGCAGCTAGAATAAGGGCAAAGAAACTCAGTCTTAATCTAATCAGTGTATGACTGAAAAGAGATTGGGTTTTAGAATTTATAAGGCTCTCGGGTCATCCTCCGGGGCTCAATCTGTAGGCTGGGTAATCTTGGGCAAGTTACTTAATATTTCTATTCATCAAATTTCTCAAGAATCGCACAGGAAAAATAATAGTACTTTCCTCATAGGGTTAGAAGATTAAACAAATTAATATAGAAAAAGTACTTAGAATAGTGCCTGGTCAATATAGTGGTCAATTAGTGTTTGCTAGTGTAGTTTTTTTTTTTTTTTTTTGAGGCAGGATCTTGCTCTGTTGCCCAGGCTGGAGTGCAGTGGCACAATCACAGCTCACTGCAACCTCGACCTCCTGGGCTCAAGTGATTCTCCCACTTTAGCCTCCCAAATAGTTGGGACCACAGGTGTGCCGCTACACCAGGCTAATTTTTAAATTTTTTTGTAGAGATGGTGTCTTGTTATGTTGCTCAGGTTGATCTCAAACTCCTGGCCAGCCTCAAGTGATCCTTTTGCCTTGGCCTCCCAAAGTGCTAGGATTACAGGCTATACTGTTCCCTGCCTAGTGTAGCTATTTATTTGTGCCCCGATCAGACAAAAACTTAAGGCCAAAATCTTCTCTCTCATTGCCTGCCTTTAACAAATATTAATTGGGATAGCAGCTAATGGAATTCAATATGTGGAGAAAGGTCAGACTTTGTTAAAAGATAGAATCAGAAAATAGAGTGGAATTATAAAACTTAAAAGCTCTTGCTGTATTGAAAATAGGGCCAAATAGGTCATGCAGGCATCTTGGTGCTGGTCCATGGTTATCCCAGATAATTTCCTATGTGCAATTCAGTCAGTTTGTATACTGCTAGATGGAGTTTCAGGGCACAATTCTTCCCCTCTGGAGTGGATTTTGAGAACTGTTCAATTTCTTGCCTTCTGTCCCTGGAGTGGGAGTGAGGAGTTGTTAAAGGAAGCAAGGTTCAAGAAGAGGAAGTGAATAACCTTAGTTCTCTCTCCATTCTCTCTCTCAGGCTTTCTTTGCCCCCTTTTGGAATGGTGAATTCTTAATCTAGGCTCCAGGAATGATGTTCTATCAAACTGAGAATTAGACACAATTTCATTAGAGAAGTTCCCAACTGATGTTTCTTTCTCAGTCTTATAAGAATCATCCTAGTAGGATCATTCGAGTTTGATGAGATTCAAGGTACATGATTATGCCACAGACACCGTACATGAAGCAATCTGTGTTTTGACTGGTGATAAATTGATAATCACCTACCTGGTTAAGCCAGTCCACAGAGAGGCAGTTAATATTGCGAAACTTCAATAAAGTCGGCTGTCAATGCAATAGATATTGCAGGTGAACTCCTTGATCTCTCATTGTAATCCTTAGAATCTCTGTTATCCATCACTCTATAATACATTTGTCTAGCAGGGAAATAGGCCTCTAAAATCTTACCATCAAAGTAAGCCTCAACAATAACCTTTTTATATCTGACACACAAGTCTCAACAACCATCAGAACACTATTTAGCTATCAAATTTAGTGAGGTGATGTAAATTTACAGAAGGATGGCAAGAGATGGCAAAGTGTTCCCCTTTCTTTTATGGAACAATACAAAAGTTTTAGAGGTATCCTTGTGCACTCCCCTTACCAATCAGGCATTTGAGTAGCAGGTTTTGGTATTAAGCTTTCCCTTTCCCTGACAGATCAAAATGCAGACTTCCTAAAGTTTATGAGATTTTCCTATTGCTAAGTCTTAAGTGGTGCAAAGTAGAGTAAGAATCACATTATAGAAGGTACAGCTTTATTTTCATGAATAAATATTGTTAAAAAACAAACAATATTGACAGATGGTTTTTATTTAGAATAAAATATTTAATAATTAATTAATTTATTTATCTTAGCTGTCTTGTACTTGGTTTCATTGTGAAAATAAGTTGTCACTTCAATAATTCTTCCCGGGGAACCTATATTCCGCAAAGGCCAAAACTCAAGAGTAAAACCAGTTATGGCTCCACTTAGAATTTCTAGGCTGTTACCCTTTGTGAAGAAGACATTTGGTCTTCCCCTGGTATATTTTGAATTTATATGAACATTCTAATGAATGATCTTATTGTGTGTGGTTCAATCTCCTGAGGAAAGAATTTTCTTCTATTTAATCTCAGGAAATAGGATCTGCTCTGCCAAAGTATTAGGGAGCCTAAGGAAACACTTCCTGTATTTAAATTAAGCAGCTTTAAAATTGCTTAAAGGGGTCTCACTAATTAGAATTCCAGTGGAGAAAGCTTGGGAAGATTTCAGACTGTATCTGAATCCACTTCGCTTCTACTCCTGGTGGGAATTTTGAAAGGATTTTTATAGTTTCCTTAGGCAGTCAATTACAGATCTTCTTTTTCCAGTAATTTTTGAATTCATTATTCTCAAATATCAGAATGCATAAAGGAAAATATATCCTCTAAGCTATGGTATAAGACACAGTGATTCAATCAAAGGTTTCTTACAGTTTGGAAAAAATTTTCAGTTTTTCTTACCTTTATTCAGAATTGTCTTGGGAGAAGTATGTAATCAAGACTTGCTGAGGAAATTGACTTTTCTTCATGACAGCAAGCTCCTTGAGAACAGGGACATGTATGTTACATCGTAACTTTTCTTAGAGCACCATGCACAATATTTTGTATGAAATATAAGCTCAATAAATGTGTAATTAAATTTACTGATGTATATTGTCTTGACAAATACTTGGCAGGTATTACAGAGCATTCTGGTAATTGAGAAAGACATGGGTTGTTATAAGATTTGTTTCAAGGAATCCTTAGATCATTCTACTTGCAATCAGTTTCTCATACCAATGGGACTTTTTTGGTGTCAGTCGACTACTGCTAGCTGATAGGATGTTTGCTTTGACTTTTAACCCTATCCTAACTAAATTTAATAAAATAAAAGTAGAGAAAGCAAGAACAATATTTCAAAACCACTTTTTTCTCCCCATATGGTGCATTATATGCAAAAAAGTTATATCTAATGTGGTAATTAAAGGAAATTTTCACAAACTTATTGAAGACATTGTATAATATTTTTAATCATAATAATAAACAGCAAGTTGAAATATCCAGAAGAGATACAGTAATAAGCGGTAATATTTGTTGAATACTTAGATAGGCCACATGCTTCTTTACCCCTTCACATTCAAAAATTAATTTGATCCTTTCAAGCAACTGTGAATTTGGCACCATGATTAACATTTATATATGAAGAAGCCAAAGCTCAAAATGTTCATGTGGGTAAATTCTGGTTTAGGAACTAGGCAGAATGAACTAATATGGACAATCCATTATACTCTTCTTTCCTGCCCAGCTTCCACTTTTTAAATTGTGTTAAAATATACATAACATAAAACTTCCCATTTTAATTATGTTTTAAGTTTACAGTTCAGTGGTATTAAATACACTCCCATTGTTGTGCAACCATCACCACCACCCATCTACAGAAACTTTTTCATCTTTCTAAACCGAATCTCTATACCCATCAAACCATAACTCCCCAGTCCCCTTTCCTCCCAGCCCCAGAAACCCCCATTCTACTTTCTGTCTGTATGAATTTGGGACCAGATGAGCAACATTTTTAATCTCTAGGACCATTGCCTCCCAGAGCTGGGTCACATTTGCCATTTTTTTACTTGACAATTTGCTTTTTCATAGGCAATCGACTATGTTTTAGACCCAGTGTAAGTTTTTTCACTTCTAGGGATGTGGGCCTATACTAATTTCATAGTCATACTAAAGGTTTTAGATCTTTGGCATTTGATCTGATGTTTCCAAGGACTTGCCAGAAGACTCTGTGACCTATCTACCTCCTATTTCCAATCCACATTTAGTTATCTGTTCCAGGACATCTTTGATCATTGGACTCTAATGAATTTGAAGAGCTCACCAAAGCATTTCATTTTGTTAAATGCTCCCATTGAGGCTTCATGTGCTATGTGGAGTTCCATTAATGTGTAACTCAGTGTCATTGCATTTAGACAAGGCCAGTCTACATGGCAGAAGAATTCTCAGAAAGAAGGAAGCCAGAACACCCGAAGGAGGGATACAGAGATGATAAACCAATATTGTTATTTATGACACAGAACATGAGCTTCAAGAGATTTTTAAGCCATTTTCAACTACTTTGTAAGAAAAAGCTGATAGGTCCATTTATTGGGTTTGGGAAAGAAATATGGCTCCAGCACCATGACCATGCAGTGACAAGGTTAAGACAGACAAGCAAGAGAGTAAAAGACCTGGGCTTTCTTGCTCATGACTTTGGAGAGCTGGTGTAGAGTAAGCTTCTCATTAACATTTGTTGAGTGAATCAACAAATCTGCTGTTAAATGAGATTTTCCAGGACACCAGATCAAAATATCCAAAACATGATCACCTCAAAAGAACATTAACTCTGAATTTCCTTGGGCTTCGAGAGGTAATGGCGATAAGCACTAACCATATGCTTGCTCCCTCTAAGATTCACTGTGACCATTCACTAATATGCTTTCCTATGTAAATGAAATCGATGGAAATGCAGGCCTGTGGATCCAGTAAAGCTTTTGCCTGATCTTTAAAACTTTCCTGTTTGCTTATTTGTCTCCTATACTCAATAATACCACTATGTGAGAACAGTGGGTGGGGTAATCTTAGATGAGTCACTTTGATTTCTCACCTAAAAAGAAATGGGTTAGGCTGGGTGTGGTGGCTCATATCTGCAATCTCAGCACTTTTGGAGGCTGAGGCAGGTGATTTCTAGAGCCCAGGAGTTCAAGACCAGCCTGGGCAACATGGCAAAACCATATCTC
Organism: Pongo pygmaeus; assembly: GCF_028885625.2. Taxonomy (NCBI): domain Eukaryota; kingdom Metazoa; phylum Chordata; class Mammalia; order Primates; family Hominidae; genus Pongo; species Pongo pygmaeus. The sequence goes on along the minus strand of NC_072373.2, from coordinate 134,781,022 downwards.
TACTAAAAAATTAGCCAGGTGTGGTGGTGCGCACCTGTGATCCCAGCTACTCAGGAGACTGAGGTGGGAGGATCAGCTAAGCCTGGGAAGTTAAGGCTGCAGTGAGCCATGATTATGCCACTGCACTCCAGCCTGCATGATTAGAGTGAGACCCTGTCTCAAAATAAAAAAAAAAAAAAAAAAAAAAAAGAAATAGGCTGTAATGAGTGAGCCTTGAAATCCATTTGTACCATAATCTTGGATTTTCTCCTTTTTTCTCCCCTTCTTTGTTCTTGCAACCCACCCCAGCTAGCTGGGTTTTATACTTGTTGATATATGCAGAATTTCTGATTTTAAAAACGATTTGCAGATGGGAGGAGTACAGAAAGAAAACAGGGTGGGGTTGGGTGGTGAAGTATAAAGATGCAGTGGAAGAAAGACTGATTCCTTGGCTCTATATTTTAAAGAGCTTCATAAGATGAAGAATGAATTCCCCAACAGGAGAGACTGAGCAGTGGTTTTCCTTCCTGCAGCGAGATGTTATATAATGTTCCTGAAAAGGCCTGTGTGAATCTCATCTCTGGCAGTCCACGAGCAGGAGGACTTTCTCTGGCTGGCTCCTGTTTCTACCCTGACTCACACACGTTACAACGAAGCAAGCCACTGCTCTCTTCTGGGAGTCCTGGGACAAGATTCTCAAGACTGGATAATATTTCAGAAAGAGGTCAACAGGTTGTTGTAACCCCTTAGCTACATTTGTCTCTATTTCTCTAGATTGAGCAAGGATTTGCTTTTCCTTGTTTTAGGAATTACCCTATCGGTACAAGCAGCTGTTGAATTAGTATGATGGGGAGGAAGGGATTATCAAATTTATTTTATTTTATTTGAATTCTCATTTTTTGGAAAACAATCTATCCTGTAATTATTTCAGATGCCAGTTCTAAGTTTTGTACAGTTAGGCTTATTGAGTTTTGGGGCATTATTTCCAGCGAGTTCTTATATGTATATGTGAAAAAATTAATGTAACATCTGAAAAGTAATTATTTAAAAAACTGTGAATAGAATCTTAAAATGCCTTAGGAAATTTATAGATTTTTAAAAACATATTTTCAAAAATTACCTTAAACATATAAATTAGCTATAATCTTCCAGTGAATTAGGAAACCCATGCCTTTGATAATAACCCTGTTTACTAGGGACTAAAACCCCTCTTGGGTCATAACCACATCCAGTTATAGTTGAACACTAGTTGAAGACCCTGTCAGAACTCCCAAAGAATCAAAAATTACAACTGGGAATCCAAACAGAGATGCTCAGGTGTTCTTGATAAAAGAAGGCTTGGCATGCAGAAGATGTTCAATGAATATTCATTAAGTAAATACAACTGAAGAAGCTGCTAACTGAGTTTCTTTAAAAAGGAGGTTTTTGAAGCTAGCTCCAAAAAACACAGCAAAAGCAGTGGCTTCATGGAGGAAAGCACAGCATGGAGGACACTTGGAATTGACATATGGTGAACTCTGTGTCATGGATCTAGCTCAGCCTCCGCTATAGACTTATATCTGTGGACAAATTATTTCACCTCCATGGGTCTCAGTTTCCTCTCTGTAAAAGGAAGAGGTTGTCAGTGGTTTTCAAACAGTGATTTTCTTTTTGTGATCTAAGTCTTATGAAGAATTATAATATACACACTAGGTAAAAGTAGACCCTCCTGGGTTGCATCTGGGGAGGCAGTCTGGAGTCCTACCTGCCCTAGCACCCCTCAACTTGGTGGCACACAGCTGGAAAGTGAGCAGGTTTAATGATTTGTTGGGTCACTCTCCAGCTGTGACATTCAAGGGCAGTGTTAATAATCAGTGTTACAAGGAGCTGTCTGGAGGCCAGTGGAGGGTTTTTGAGGACGTATTTTGAGAAGTACTTCTTTAGAGTGTTATCTTCTCCCCTCAAACCTATTGCGACACCTGCAGTCTCTAACCCTGTTGATGGCACCACAATCTATATTGTCTCCTATGCTGGAAACCTAGGAGTTATCTAAGACCCATCCCTCAGGGTCCATATCTAATAAAACACTATCTCCTTTCAGTGTTGACCTTCGAATGTTTCCTATACTTACCATTTCCTCTCCAGCCCCATCTTCACCACCAGAATTCAGGTCCTTATCCTCTTTCTCTTGGTCCTTATCTTCTTTCACAACAAACTCCTGGTCAGTCTTAAGACCTTCAGTCTCCTTCCTTCCCTATATGGTCACTCCTTTACATAAAGTCTTTTAATTGTTCTCCATGACCCATAAGACAGATCCCATCTCTCTGGGAGGGCAGAGAAGATTTTCCAAGTCTTTCCTGCCTCACTCCCATCTTTCTCATACCATGCTTCATGCTCTGGCAATATCAAGCTGCCTGGAGTTCTTTGGATATGCCATGTCGTTTTACACCTTCACTCCTTGGGACATAGTAATTTTTCTCCTATTTTGCCCTCTAATGTCTTCTCCCCCTTTTTTCTGTAGCTAATTTCTAATCTTTCTTTAAGTCAGTGCAAGTGTCTTCCCTGTAAAAAGCCTTTGCTGACCCCTTGGCTGTGCTAAGGATGTCCATGTATTTCTTAGGACTCTGCACATTGCTCCCACACTATATTAAAATTATTTAGGTACATGTGTCTCTTCTACTAGATTGTAATTCATTAGTGACTAAGCCTTATTTCTTTCTATCCCTCTTCCTTCCCAGTGCATGACATCCACTAGGCACTCAGTAAGTGGCCTATCGTGGGATTCTCTCTGGTCTCAAAACATCAGTTTCCTGATTTAGCTTCACATGAGATCAGTCCAGAGATTTAAGTGGCTTCAGGGTCATGCGAACGGCTAATATGAAGTACAATACTTTCAAAATTTAAAAACCATGTTTTCACTTAAAATAATATTTCTTCGATCCTAGCATTTATCATGAAGCTATTTTAAGCTTTGAAAGTAGTTTGCTTTTCCTCTTAATAAACTCATCATTTAAGAAGAGAAAAGTCAAAATACACTAGCGAAATACACATTGAATAAATTTACTCAAGTAGACTTTTGAGTCTTTGAGTAAATTTCTCATTTTACCTCTGTCCTAACATGAGCCTCTTGGAGGGTGAATGCCCTCTGTGTTCCTCAACCCTGGCGCACATGAGACTCTGGCAAGAGAGCCATCCTCTTCACTATGCAAGTCTCCTTCTCCTTGCCTAGCATCCGAGCCACGAGGAGCCTATATGGCACCTCTGTGTGAATTGGGAAGGCAACTCCTTTGGTGTGATGCAACCCTAAAGGCATGGGGCTTAGCAATAGGACTGTGCCTTTGTGCTAAGAAAAAAGTGACTGTTCTCTAGGAAGATGGCTCCAAAGAGGGAGTAGAGTTGGCTTTGAGCCCCTCTACCAGGCACCTTTGTGAAGTACAGAGACTGACCCTGCCTAATGCAAACAAAGAGCCACACATCTCCCCTTGCCCCACATGGTAATCTGGGGCTGTCAACCAAGCCCTAAAGGAATAGAGACGGTCTCTCTGAAGAGCATGTTGGTGGGCTTTCTTGTTAAGCCTAGCTTGCCGTTCTGATGGAGCAGTAGCATACTGTGGTGCTTTCTGAGCTCTGACCCAGAGGATTCCCTTCTTTGTCACTTCGTATAGCTCATTTTGCTGAGTGACAAAGCTGAATCTGTCACAACATGAGCCAAACAAAATAGCGATCACCCCCTCATATGTGTGGAGCCTCTTCACTTTGACGCACTCTGTGGTAAGCGTTATTCACGAGCAGTTAATTATTGGTCTTCATGAATAAAATGAATGTGACATTGGAGACAGATGTTTATTGTTTGTTACATATATATATTTTTTCAAAACTCCAGCTACCGAAATTGGCTGAAATTACCATCATAAAGCACTGCCTTTGTACATTCAGGGTCGTATTCTGATCCCTGACCTGCAGGAACAGCACACTGATGGGGTAATATACACATGTACAGACTTTTCTTTTTATTGACAAGATGAATGGAATTGCTTTAACAACTGTGCTCAGGCTGAAACAACTGCTGAGTTCCACCAGGGGCTGCTGTTGAACTTCTAAAAAAAGATCATCTTTTGGAGGAGAAGGGGGGTAGTGGCGGATGGGGAGGGAGGGATGGGAATGGGGGAAGAGGAACAGAAAAAACAAATCTTGGAAGAAAACCTGACATTTCTGTCTGAGGTGAAGCATGCTTTGCTGATGCCACACATGGAATGTTTCGGAAGTGTCAGTAATAAATACTTCTATCAGAAATCTTCATATTCTATATTTCTGCTTATCATACCCCAAGGAGAGTCATACAAAGACATAGCTGTCAGGGTCTAATTTGGATCTGAAAACTATGGCGGTTGTCAGGCATCTTTTCCCATGTGTGATATTTATCTTCTCTCACAAACAAACTGAGTGCAGGGTTTTTAATTAATTTCCAAGTGTCTCCCATGGTAATTTTCCCCTAATATATTAATACGATGATTTAAACCATCATTCAGAGACAGACTTTTGGTTGAAAATCACTAAAGGCTTAGATGGTGTTTAGTGTTATCAATAAGCTACACGTTCGTTGGTTTGCAGGGAATCAATAAAGTTGCCCTTTCCTCATTTTTATTTTTAGAGGCATCAATGGGATTTTATCTCTTTTAAGTATATTAAGGAAATCACGGGTGAGCTGATTTTGTTATTTTTCTTCTTTTGATTGGAGGAAGTTCTTAGGCTGTTTCTCTTACTGCTTGTGGAAGGCTTACTTTAAGAAAAGTTCTTGATTTGATGATGAAGGAGTGGATTTTCTTCTTTAAATAGTTCCCTTCAGAAAAACTTGATTTTTAAAAAATAAAGGTGCCAGAAATAGGCCACTGAAAGAGGTATATCCCTGATATATACAAACCTTTTGGGGGACAGCAAATGAATTTATCTTTTCTTTCCCTGCACAATAGCCTTTTCAATAAAAGATGTGGAATAAAATGCACAATAAAAATTTTAAGGACAGGAGTAAATTTGGAAGTGTAACACATGTTTCTTAAACAGCATATTTTAACAACAAATGAACATATGTTAATAAGCTAGCTTTAACCATTCCACAATGTGTATATAGACTTCAAAACATCATATTGTATGCAGTAAATACATACGATTTTATCTGTCAATTTTAAAAAATAAATAAATTTGAGGAAAAAACCCCAAACAAAACAAAACACAAAAACCTAAATGAAAATGAAAGTGATGTCTTCCATAATAAGAAGTCACATTTAGAAGAGCTTTATTTATTTGTTTTTGGCAATGCTTATATCTTTATTTAATATTATTATACTCTTAACTAAAAGGTTGCCTCAAATTTTATAAAGATTTTTTTCTCAATTCGCCTTTAGGATATTTGATTACTAGGGTGATAGGGCAATCTTTCAAGAAATATTTATCTTTCTCTGAAAAAGGCATTCAAACATCATTGAAAACCCATAGCAATAAAAGGTAGATTCCTAGAATGTTATATGAGGCCTTTAATTATTGTCAATTAAAGACGAAATTTTTGGAAATGCACGAAACTCCTTCATATAGAACTGGAGATTACATCTGTGACTTTTTTTCTGTATGGGGGTTTATTTCTTTCCTTCTCTCCTCAGTCCTCAGCCCCAGCCATAAAAACACTTTTCCTAGATCCATTAGGAAATTTAATAACCAGATATCTCTCTAATGAGAAAGGATTTTTTAAGTTTGGCTGCTCTGTGCTAGTAATTTGTATTTTCTTCCGGTCTTGCATGTTGTATGTAAGCACCAGAAAAAATCAACCTTTTAAACAGAGATTGATTCTGACAGCTTTTATTTTATGTGATTTCCAAGAATTGATATAGAAATGCTTCTTAATTGAAATAGTTCTCCTTTTTTGGTTTTTATTTTATTGTCCTTTACTTCTTGACATCTTGTACATTAAATCAAAGGCTGTTTTAGAGACATGAAATGACAGCTTTTTCAGAGTCCGATTCTGGATCCTGATAGATCTGCATTTCTCAAAGCAGACAAGTTGCTCTTGCCAGCCTCGGAGAAGCTTCCTGCATGATGGGCATGTCACCTAGAAACAACATAAACTGCAGGTTAATCACCGAGGAACGGCCCATGTCAATTCCCCACTGCCCTGCTTCCTGTCTAAGAGGAATAAAACCAAGAATGACTGTTTCTTTGCGATTTAATTTAACAGAATCTGAACTCAACTTTAGTTTGAAATTATATTTCCTCTTGGCCAGGATGGAAAGGCTACTCATGTCATTTAGTAACGCGTTGTAAAGAAAAATCAAAGCGTCCTCATGGACTGTTTTTCCCTGTCGTATCTGCCCGTGATGCGAGAACACATAAAGTGAATGAGACGTGACACAGACATGCAGAGAGAACCCATTTGTTACACTGAAATTCTCAGGAAAATGCTATTTGTGTTACTGTGATGTTTTGGAGTTAGAAAAGAGTTATTTGGGAAAAAAAGTGTCTTGGTATCAGTGAGTAGAAATAAAAATGAGACAGGATGCAAAAATATGATAGCACAGTAAAGAGCAGCACAACAGAGCAGATCAGTCCTCCTCAGAGGTAAAAAGTAAACATCGTATAATGGGAACAGTAACAAGATGAGTATTAGAGATTTGTTTTTCAGTTCTACCTAACTCTTTGTAACTTTACAATGTAAGATTCAGAAATTGGAGCCAATTACCATAATATGTGGTGGTTTGGTGGGAGCATGTTCTACATCAGACAGTTAAAAGGTTTTATTGCTATTAGGAGCATGTTAATGCCCTTGATAATGTCTCTACTTGCTTTGTAATGTCTCTTGTTGAAGTATAGAATTCTTTTATCTTCTTATTACATTATGCAAAAACTTGAATTGAAAAGATATTTGCAGGAACATTTAAAGTAGTGCATCAATCAGCTTCAAAGAAGAGAAAATGTTCTCAGAATAGCTTATAAAAGGATAACTGTCAGTTTTATTTTGGATGAACAAAGGCGGCAACGTAAAAAGCACTTTATTGTAAAAGCATACTGTGCAATTCAATAAATATGCCATATAAATATAAAAGAGAAGAAAGTTCATAATTATCTGATGACTTAAACGTAATTTAAGTAATACTTTTAAAATGCACCTAGCAGTGAAGTACTCTTTTTCTATTGGGTTCTGAGTTCTAGCCACTAAGCCCCCATTAGGTGATAACTTAACTCTCTCTCTTTCTCTCACTCTCTCTCTCTCTGATAGCGTAAGGATTTGAATGGATTAGTCATGGTCTCGTTTTTAATATATCTCTAAAAGATATAGAAAGGAGTATGTGTGGAAATCATTAGCAAAAATTTTAACAACCACTTAATGGTGCAGGCTTTTCAAAATGATTTGGTCTTATCTGCACAGTATTCAATTGTTTCTCATTGTCATTGCTGCTATAAGACAATTTTGAATTTGAATGTAACCGTATTGTGACTTGAAATAGCAGTTCCCAGTGTTTTATGTTTGTTAGGAAAAGCCATTAGCAGTGCAGTTTCTGGACTTTCTAAATCAGGGGTGCTTTGTTACTTTTTATGTAACGGTACTTACAATTTTCTTAAAATTAGAAATCTTTTTTCTTATTTAAGATAGATGGTTTTTAACTGTAAATGCTAGCTATACAAGCTTATTTTTCAAATGTTTCCCAGGTAATGAACTCTCACTTCACAAATGCTGCGGAGATGATTCTTTCTGATAACTCTAAAAAATCTACAATGTGAACTACCTATTTAAAGAAAATGTTCAGATCCACATGGAAAATGTAATATAAATTTTTAGAATAGGAAAAAATCATCTGTAGAACTGAACTTCCCTATAACATATTTCCACACATGTCAATATGCATCTAAGCATGGACAGCCAGCTCCCTGCATGTAAAAGGCACTTTTCAAGTATTTGTTGATTAAAGTTAGAATATAAAAATATCCCAGTCAGTAAAAATCTGTCTTTTGCTTTATAACCTGACAAAGGGATACGAATCCCATATTAAATATAGTAATATAAGTGTTCCCCCAGATTCTGGTCTTTTCAAGACTCAGAAGATTTCATTTGAAGTCAAAAAACCAGGTTAATTCATGCAAACACAGTATTGTACCTTATAAAATTATATTAATGTTTGTAACACTTCTAAGAAATAATTTTCATTTATTTTAAAACTGCAAATATGGCACCTTATAATAGGAAATCAATTCATAACTTTATTTATGACATCATTTTGCTGGCGACTTGTTTCTCATGACAATTGTTCATGATACCTAATTCATTAAAGTAATTTTCTCCTTCTTTCAGTGGGTTTCCTACAGACCCAGTACTCTATAGCCAGTACTCTATAGCCAGTAATCTATAGCCAGTACTCTATAGCCAGTACTCAGTCCGCTACTACTCTCTGAGATACCTCATTTTCTCATTGCTCCTTTCTTTTGGTCTGTTTGGGAACACTCGCATTTTGAAAGTACAAGGAAAATTATCTCATAAAAGAAATGTAATAACAGAACTTCTGAGATTTCAAAAATGTAGAATTCTTAAGTTATTGAACTATGGGAAAAGCTATAATTTATAACCAGTAAGTTAGTATGTTGTACACATCTGTGTACTGTTTCAGAAAATAAAGGTTGTTACCATAGCAACTGCCACATAATATAGAACATACGTTATTTGTGAGATGCCAGGCTTCGTGTTAAAAAAAAAATCCCTCCTCATGGCTGCTCCCTGGTGTTTCAAGGATTTCAGCCTTTTCTTTGCTATAATAAGGGATCCTCTTTTTTAGTGTCCTGTTATTTTAAGTATTTTCCTTATTTTTATTTTCTCATTCTTTTAGGGTTTGTTAGCTATTGATAAGTTTGTGTAGTACTGCTATGATTCGGTGACTGCCTCGAAGAGATTTCTCACCTAGTGTTAATTTGTTAATTTTTAAGAAATTAGAGTTCCTCTTTCAGATATAGCAACATGTATGTGTTAAGAATACATTTAGTTATTCTGAATGCAACAGGTAAATGCAACTGGTAACATTTTATTTTGTGGCCCTTTGAAGGTTTTATAATTTTGTATTGTATGACTACTATGGTATTTAACCACTTTTTAAAAATAAAAATGTCACCTAGGAGTATGTATGTATTTTACAGGTGTCGTTTTTTATTTTAAAATTTGTGTCATATACAATTTCATTTGAAACTATCATATAATGACAAAATTTAACTTCTAAAGAAGTGTAGGTTTCCAGTCTTTTTTGGTAAGTGGTAATGCCAAAGAATAAGAAAGCTGACAAACAATTCTGAAGTCTCAATTTTAATCCAACTCCTTTTAGTTTTAAAGGCAGAATAATGAATGAATAAAAGGAAGGAGGTAATAATGCAAAATAGAGGACCCTTCAATATGGCTGCGCAAGGGATCAGAATATCCAACCGCTTTGAAATTAGTCTGAAAACAGCTTGACACATTAGAGCAATGATTTTTGGACTCATTGTTCTCATCCACACTATGGCAGAGATTTTTGATATGTATCTGATAAGACTGGATTTCTTGTGCATGGTGAATTTTTAGCCCAGATTCAATATATTATTGCAAACACTGACATATTTTATCAGGTTAGAGGTTTTCCAAAGAATAACATCTGAGTTTTCCTTTGCTGGGTACCAGCTTTCCTTAGAGACAGCTACCTCTGTATCTTTGCAATGGTTCTGTGTCACAAAAATGTGCTATATCAATCCTGAAAACAAAACACTTCTGGTGAAAAATGGCAGAATAGATAATACTCCTCCTTTCTTAAAAAATAATAGTTTAATCAATAAGCATTTATTAAACATCTACCATGTGCCAGGCACACTTTTGGGGACATAAAGATGAATAACGGAGCTTCCCTGTCTCCAGGGAACTCACAAATTTAATCAGGGAGAGAAGAGCACCATTAACTGACACAATGAGCTGTATGCTGCAACCTGATCTTTCCACAGTCAACAACAACAACAACAACAACAAACAGTAATCATAGTTGACATTTATTGAACACTTAACTTTTTGACAGGCACCTCAGATGTATTTTGTAATTCAGTCCACACAATAGTGCTCTGAGGGTTTTTTTGACAAGAAACTGGGCTTAAAGCGTTTGAATAACTTGCCTAAGGTTACACAGTGGAGTAAGAGTTCTCATGCCTGTTAAACCTAAAATATTACCTAAAATAATACACCTTGACCACTTGTTGCATTGGCACTGCTACCATCCCCATTTCTGGCACCTTTGTCTCCCACTGGGCTCTGCAGTAGCCACCTGATAGACTTTCTGGCTGCCTCTTGGCCCTGTGGTCCATCTTCCAAAGACTGGAAATCTACTCTTTAGCTCCCAGGGTGGCCTTGTAAGAACATAAGTCAGATCGCGTGCTCCCTCCTTGGACTTTTCCAGTGACTTCCCATTACATGCAGAACAGAATCCCAGCCCTTTTCCATGGCTTACAAGGCCCTGCAGAATTTGCCACCTTTCCTTGAACCCTTAAACTTCATCTCCTACTGTTCTCCCCCTAGCTTGTTTACAGTGCTTTAGACCGGGATCAGCACACTTTTCAGCACAGGGCCAGGTAAATATTTTAGGCTCTGCAGGCCATACAGTCTCCCTTGCAGCTACTCAACTCTGCTCTTCTAGCATGAAAGCAGCCACAGATAATAAATAAGCAGAAGAGTGTGGCTATGTTCCAATAAAACTTTATTGACATAAACAGGCAGCAGGCTGGATTTGGCCTGTAGACTGGAGTTTGCTGATCCTTGTTGTAGATTTACTATTTTTTCTTTTTGTTCCTCCAATTTGCCAAGCCTTTCCTACCAGAGGGTTCACCCCAGATCTTCCCTGGGCTGCCTCTTCTGGCCACTGCATCCTCACTGTGAATGAGAGACTAACCCGGCTTCTCTATTTAAGTAGTTTGCTCTACTCATCTCCTGCATCATTACCTACTCTATTGTCTTCACAGCCTTTATCACATGAAACATCTCATTAATGTATTTGCTTACTTGTTTATCAACTGTGTCTCTCTCTGTAAGGTGAACGTCCTGTGAGGAGGACATTTTTTGCCTCGCTCACTTTTTGCCTCTAATTGGTGTTTCTACCAACTACAGCTGAGCCTATGGCATGAAATAGGTGCTCAGGAAGTGTTTTCAGTTGAATGGAGAACAAGCCTGACTAACTCTAAAGCTTGTGCTTTCTATTCCTCTTCTGGAAGAATGGGCTCACACCAATGGTAATTTGAGGAATTTGTCACACTGGATTCATGAGGATCTGGCAAAGCTTCACCTCCATGCACTTCTGGTCGACCCGGGAATTTCTCCCATGGGCATGTGAATAAGGCTGACGTCTGCCCCATGGTGTCCCAGAGTATTGACTTCTCATGCTGTTCATCACTGCCTTTGCTGACAATGTCCCATGGCCACTGGGTATCATCACCTCCATCAGGCTTCTGTGTCACTTCTCCTGCATAGTCTGCACTCACTGAGCACCTTGAACGTCTTGAGACACCACCTGTGGGTGTCACAGAGACTACCTGGTGATGCCATTGCCCCTGCTGCCACCTCTATCTGCACACTACTGCCTCTGTCATGTGCCCAAGCCTTCTGCTGGGACTACCCTTGCTTCCAGCCCCACCACAATGCCACCACTTCAATGAGCTAAGCTGCTTCTAATCGATGGTGGAGTTAGATCACCCTCTTTAAATTTTCTCTCAACTTAGTGATTCTGAATTAGTGTGGCTTGTGCTCCCAAATTGAATAATTTTAAACTTTTACTTACCACCATCTCTCTTCCTAAATGTAGTACCTGATGCTTATATGAGGCTCATTGTGTGCCTGGCAGTGTGGGGAGAGCTTTACATACATTAACTTGTGTAATGCTCACAACAGACCCATATTATTTTCATCTCCACTGAGGCCAGAGGGGTTAACTGACTCACTCAAGGCAACCAGTAAGCAACAGAACTGAGATCTGAATCCAGGCAACTGGCTTTAGAGTCATGCTATTAATCACCCATCTACAAGGACCTAGACATGTGTCTAAGGGGCTAGGCTTGGGATAGATGCAAGAAACTGATACCACACTCCAAAGCCCTATTTCACAGTTACCTGGGGGTAACAAGCCTAGTCAGTTAAGTCTCTCAGTGCCATGTGATTCCTGGGTGCACACCACTAGCTTGCTAGATCTGTGTAATTACGTCTGAACTGAGGCTGAAGCAAGTACTGTTCTCCCCAGACTCTTCTTTGAGTAAGGTGCTAAGCTAGATGCTTGAACTGTGTCTTTAACACAAAGGAGTCATGAACTATGTAGGGAAGGAAGTGAAATTTGAACTGCATCCTGAAAGATGAAAGTGTTTTTGCCAGAGGCTTTAGAAATGGACATAACCAGACCAAGGGGCTAGTGCAACCTATATTCCTTACAAGACAGAGAACAGGCCAAGGCATGGCAAGAGAGAAGGCTGAGAAAGTAGAATGGGTTGGAATTTGAAGAGCCTTGATGCTAAGGAATTTGGACTTCATTTTCTAGGCAAGAATAGGAGTGAGAAGGAGAGGCATCTAGTAACAGCTTTAACACGTGAAAGCTAGATATCAAAGAGCTCCCTGATATTCTTGTTGAGTGGAGGTTTTGAATCTATGGTTCAAATGCTACTTGATGTCTCCTTGGTCTGTGGGTGGTCTGTGGACTCCCCTCTTATAATATTGGTTGGGACAGGACTCTACCTTCATGGCTGTCATGTGAACTAATGATTGACAATGGCCCTTATCAAAATCAGTTCCATTTTCCTCATTCCTTGTAATAAAGTTTACCCTGTCTACATCTGTTCCCACCGCCTGCCCCAGCAGTAGTGGAGGTGATTCCTGAGTGTTGTTATATTGGAGTGGCCCCAAGAAGTTCTAGAACTACTGCTCCAGAGGACCTCAGCCATGGAGATGATGTCACGCCTGATTGTCTTGAATGGCTTTATCCAGGTTAGCCAGTCTTCTGAGCCCTATGTCAAATCTCCCAGCCACCTCCCAGCTGGGATGATTACGAATGGACTCACCCTTAGTCTAGTAAGCTGCCTGGAAAGCGTGGTCATCTCTGATGACTTTGGAGACTGTCCAGTTTTCATGTCCACTAATTAGGCAGTTATTCATGCTTCATTTCACTTACTCAAAGGGCTCCCTTCCGATCGGAACACTTGTGAAGTTCTTCTGTGACATCACGATGTTCCAGATGAAGTACGTCTTCTTCCCTTTTGGAATCAAATGCCCCTCTGGGATTGAGTCTCTTTTACCCAAACCACTTTTGAATCTTGTCAACTTTGTCTGTAAGAAACGTTTAGATTTATCTTACTCTTATCAGAACAGAGGTCTTACTTCTTTGGCAAGTATATATAAAACTGTAGGGGAGAGCAGCCCAATCCATCTGTTTTATGTGCCCTCCCCACTTCACCTGCTTCTCCCCTAACCCCTGACCACCCCAGCTTGAGGACTAGAAAGTGAGGGGAGTGGAGAGTGATTCACAAGGTGCAAGGTTAGTGGATCCCACAGGAGAACAGCATATAATTTCATGAGCCTTGTGAGAAATTAGAAAGAAACAATTAGTCTGAAGAAACATTCACCATTCTTATAACTTGTATCCTGTTTTTCCAGGGTTAATCCAGGCACATCAGTTTTTCTATTCCCATTGTGTTCCAAGTTTTTAAAACATGAGACCCTTTTTTTCAAAGGAAATTTTCAATGATTGCTCTATTGAACAGACAAAAGTGGGGCTGTGGTGGTTGAAGGAGGTGGTGGAGCCTGGGTATCGTTCCTCTTAGCACCCCTTTCCCTCATTCTTTAGTACCCCCGCCCCCCGTCAAAGGTAGGGCTCTGGGGAAATGAGGGTGGACACTTCTGTTCTACCCAACCCATTGATTCTGACATTCACTCTGGGAGGTGCAGCTTATATAAAAAGGGATGTAAAGGAACATTTTAAGAATGACCTATTTTGTCTTAATGGTGAATAACTCTAGATTTCCCTTGGCTACCACTGGAAATGGTGTGACTTCTTTAGGATAGTAGAAAGAACACCAAAACACAAAGGTTCTCAGAAACATCCTTCTCAAGAATATTCCTCGTCTTTTTCACTCTCAAAATTACTCTCGTAATGTATTGCATGCAATACTCTTCCCACCAAATAAGGAAATGATTCTTTTTCTCAGCTCCAATTTTTGCTCTATTTTCAATGGTGGGGGTGGGAGTGGACACCAAATCACACAAAATATCTATCTCACAACCATATACAAGTAAAAGCCAACATATACAAGTAAAAGCCAACATATACAAGTAAAAGCCAACATATCACCATTTTTAGCTGAATTCTAACCTTTTTGGGGAACTGGGAATATAAAATTTTGAAGTCACCCATATATTTAAAAGTCAGAAGAGAAAACAAAGAACTTTGCAGAAAGAAATTCAATAATAAAAATAGAGTTTACACAGTTATAATCCGTTCAGTTGATGAAACACAGTTGAGGAGAAAAGAAAGGAAGGGAGGGAGTGAAGGGAAGGGAAGGCAGAGGGAGCCCGAGATGTGGAGTGGCAGGAGCTTGGGAGACAGGGTGGCTGGCTGTTCCCGCACCCCCGCACCCTTGGTTGTGTCCCTCATTTGTGGGCGATCCTCGCCTGGTGCTCAGCATCACTCCAGTCCTGCCCTAGTGTGACCTGTGGAGCCGCTAACGGCAACCCTCGCGAACTCAACTTGCCTGAGGCCTTCCTTGACACCTTGGCTTCTTGGGAGGAGCCTTGTCAAAAAATGTCTACATCTTCCCCACAGTGCCTTCTCCAGATCCACTCTTTGCATTCAAGGGAAGTCCTTGTGCTGTGGTGCTTTTGGTCTTTTTGAGAAATGTTTTTCATGAATCAAAGGGAAAAGTAAAAAGGAGAAATATTTGGTTCTTTTCTGGGGCTTTAATTTTTTTCCAAAAATTTCTTGAGTACTTTTTTTTTTCTTTCTTTCTTTCTTTTTCTTTTTTCCTTAAGAGCTGAGCTCTTGATGGAGAAGTGATTTTTCTAGGACAGTTTCCTAAACTTTAGTCATCTATATACCTCTTTCATGATCTTTGTTCTATCTGCATACCATCTGCACTTTTTTCTCAATATTTTCTTTCTATCAATTTAAAATGGAATAATTTAGCCTTATTCTTGGATAAATTCTTGTTATTTGATAAAATTGGTGAAATCACAAGTGTGTTATATTTTTTAAAAAACAGATAAATATTGGGATATGGGCAACTAAAATGATCTCACCAGTGACAAATCTTCACCATTTGGGAAATATCATTTGAGGAAATGGCCTGCTACTGGCTTATGACTTTGAATACAAACCTAGGGGCTGATACAATTGTCCACTATGCATCAAAGAGGAAAGAAATGGAAAAGCTGATGGGCTAGGAAAGAAGCTATTGACTCCAGCATAATATTTATTAAAACCTTGGAATTCTTTTCAAGATAAATTACATTTATATGCACTTATCATATATGTGTATTACATTTACATCCCAGTTAAGACTGATGAAGTTATTCTAAGTCCATTGCCCAAAAGGTGATTATCCACAAGGACACGATGTGGTTTTGTCATTTGTTTCAGCAAGTCATTGTAAGTAGCATTTTCCTGAAGGTGGTGTGGTGGTCCTCTCATTGCTATGTATTTGTTCTTCCTGAAATAAGAAAGATTTCTGTGATTTAAAAAAATCACACTACTTAATAATACTCTCGATTAACTGAGTACCTTTGTAGTTTCTCAGGAAAAATATAAAATTGGGTTGTATTATTACTTTATGTTTTTCTCTTTGGCACGGAGTTTCCTTTTCAGATTCCAGGGCAAATAGAACAAAGAATCAGTTTTTATAATTTATTTTTTTTCAAGAGCATCTTCTGGTGTCTCATTATTTGGAGATAGCTGTGAAAAGAAAGATCGGGAAAATAGAAAGGCACAGTTCATTGTGTTATTCACAGTAATAGTAATTTTTTTATTTATATGTCTTTTTGGATGCTTTTTTGCTGGGAAAGACACAATGGAATAATTTTCTCTTTTTCCTCTCTTTTGCAAAACCCATTGATGCAACACAATGCATGTTACATAATAATCACAGATATCATGACTTTGGGGAAGCAGGGTTTCAAGTAAACATGCTGTACAAAGTATTTTATGAAAATTTCAATTTTTGTGTTTGAGGATAATAAAAGGATTCCTTTGCGTCTTAGAAAAGAAATCCTAAAAACACATGAACAAATGGACTCGGTCCACGGACACCTAGCCGAGACTGTCTATGAGAAGAATGACACGCCTTCAGCATGAAGTAGCTACAAGAAAAGGACATGTAATTAAGGAGGAAAAAAAAAATCAGAAACTGGAGCCATTAAAGAGACTGTGATATGAGGAAAACATTGTACAGGAGATGTGACCGAAGATCTCAGATCTGAGAACTGAAAGGGAATGAAACTAGTTAAAATTCCACTGCTCATTCGCTCCACGGGAGAAATAACATTCCTGTGCGATGCCACTTGCCACTTCATTTTTAGAAACAATTAAAAGATGCAAATATTTATGAATCACTGTGTATGTTGTAATCCTGTTTTGAAAACAAACATCGCCTTGTACTTTAGGTTCTCAATGCTGGTTGCTGTTGGGATTCAGGGGTTAAAGCAAGCACTTCAAAATGAGCTCACTATTGCTACCCAGACAAAGGGATGCAACTCTGAGAGTGTGTTCTGTTTGCCTGCAAGCTGTTGCCTATGCCAAATGAGCATTTTAAAAACCATTCAAATTAAGTTGAAAATTTGTAATTATATTTTCCCTTTTAATTGTAACTTATGCAAATGTTATATTCCAGCTGTACAAATAATTTTCATTTCAGACTACAACATTCACATTAAATCTAGCATGTAACACCCTGAGACAAGATTTTTCCCAAGCTGTAGTTGCAGATTTAGAGGGCTAGAGTTGGCTCTGTTAGTGATGGCTTCCATTGTTGTTACCCTGCAGTGAAGTATAGATTGCAAAGTGGCAATAGAGAAGGGAGACACCTTTGCCACAATTTGCTGGACACAATTTATGAATAGAACACATAGAAAGAGAACGAGAAAGCAAACACATACACAAAAAGGTCAACAGCTAAGAAACTTGGATGTTTGGTAAAGTGAGTATTGTGTCCTTGCTGTAATTGATGAATTCGGCTTGCAGTGCATTAGTTACAGGAAGGGAATACATGTGACTCATTTGTTAATTGTCAGCCACTTAGTGCAAACAGAAATTGAGTATTTTCCATTTTCAATGAAAATTTTACTTTGAGAATTTTATGTACAAAATCAATAAAATTTTTAACCAAGAGTGAAAGAAGCACAGATTGTTTTAAATACATGCACACACACAGTATTTAAGGGATCACACATATCTGAGAAATAAAACAAAAAAGAAAAACCCTATAGAAATGCAGCATATTGTTCTGATTCCTGAAGAGTTTTCTTTACATAAATTTGGGAAGGTTTTCATATTCTTGGTAGGGAAACACAAAGAACCTTGATTTACTTCAATCTAGTTCACTGCTGTTCAGCTTTTTGTATTTAACAGCGTTCTAGAAGCAATGGAAGAGACAAAAAAAGAAAGTTTAAGACACATCCTCAAGTAATTCACAAGCTTGTTGATAAAAAAGGCAAACTTATGGAATAAGATGGACTGTAATAAAATGACATGTGTGTGTTTATAGACCTAGCAGAGAGTTCAACAATTCATTACTCAGTTGGGCAAACTGAGATTTAGTGTGGCTTAGTGATTTGTTTAAGGTCACACATCTAATAGTGATAACAACATTTTGGAAACCTAGGAGGTCTAGCTTCTGTCCTTTGTTTTTTCCATCATTAAGGCATTTGTCAATTGAAAGCTGCACAACTAGAAATTATATTTGCCAAACATGGGTTCTTCCTATATTTGCCTGTGAAATGACTTTTGACTTAGAAATCATGTAGGTTTTTAACACTTGCCCAGGCCCTAGATAGAGATTGGAAGGGTTTGTTGATCTCTAATTAGCTCTGATTAGTCAAAATTGATCTTTAAACTATAGAAAATCCAAAACAAAGATCCCATGGCCCTAAAAAGTGTGCTATAAATCTGTATACTTCAGGTCAAAGAGCAAATGATTAAGTCCAGTTTGATTCTTGTGGCAAAAGGGCAGTGCAAGAAAATGCTGGAAAATAATGGCTGGGGACAAAAGGCTCTGGTGGTGTATGAGTCATCAGCCTGGGACTGCTCATGGCCTGGGCTTTGTTCATTACTGCTGTTAGCACACATTCTGTTTTACAAGTAACTATG
Organism: Pongo pygmaeus; assembly: GCF_028885625.2. Classification (NCBI taxonomy): domain Eukaryota; kingdom Metazoa; phylum Chordata; class Mammalia; order Primates; family Hominidae; genus Pongo; species Pongo pygmaeus. The sequence goes on along the minus strand of NC_072373.2, from coordinate 134,762,696 downwards.
ACAATGCCACATTCCCTTTACTTGTGAAAAAATTTTGGGCCCCACATATGGCAAGAAAAGATTGATGATCTAGGGTTGGTGTATTGCTCTCTGTGCAATAATTTCCTACAGATGAGTATGGGAATGCACATTTCTCTGTACGCTGATTGATTTATTCACTAGTTCAGGTATTTATTGACTCACTAATCATGCATTTTTGGGGTCACTTACTATGTACCAGGCAATATTATGTTTAACACTGGGAACACAGAATGGCAAAAGCAAAATTAAATCATGTATTAAATGAATATTTATTGTCTACATGTAACTTATGGTTTAATGGAACCAGAAATTCTTGACTTCTGGTCTCGGCCCTCATCCAAAGAGTGTGCTGCCCATAAGTCCAAAGCCAGAAGAGTTGTCCTATATGTCTTGGCATCTCTCATTTAGCCAAACTGAGTGTAGACTCATAGATGCAGACTCTCCTGCATATCTTACCAGGAGGGCAACCCTGTATTACTGAAGAGATACATTATCTTCCACAGTAAAATTGTGGTTAAAAGCATGGAAATCGGAGTTAGACATGTAGGAGTCATATCCTGGCTCTGCTGCTCACTAGATGAGCCTCCTTATTACAATTGCCATTTTCTCGTTAGTAAATTGAGTGCAATCTGTAAAGACTGCAGTGAGGATTAAATTTAAATAAATAAATGCTGACACCTAGTAAGACCTGACAAATGGTGGCTATTAATAACATTGTGCTAAAATTTGCTCCTCTTTTAATACCCACTTTCATTGGCAAGTGATGTCTCTTGCTTGCCCTGTTTTAGCCCCACTGTGTCCATGGCATTATTTTACTGTGTGAATACAAACTTAGACACCTGGAATTCACACTCATCCTCTGGTTCCCTTCATTTACTTTGAAATGCTGCTGATAGTTTGATTTTCTAATTGTGGTAGTGGGAGGCTACTGAGCTCATTTATGGCTATTTTCTGGAGGGCGTTCTGTGGAGCAGCCAGGAAGAAAGACAACCCAGGCTGGCTTTCTGCAACCACAGCAGAGAGATTTCTGGGATGTAAATTGCATCAGAGTTCTTCCATCTTTTCTCCTGGTCCCCTCTACAACCTTCACTTTCTGCTTTCTTTTCTCCCTCTCTTTCTCTTCTCTCCATCTACTCTTTAGATATTTACAAATACATATTAACTTCACAGTTCCTGACTAGGACATTATCTTTATTAATACTTGCAATTTGTGTGGATTATAGATCTTTTCATCACCTCTTTAGTGCCCTAGGATATGCCACTGCCATTTATTTGTATAGTCTCCTACTTTGATGAGATGCAGATAAGTTGAAAAATCTGCCAAAAATTGTTGTCCGCAGGATATTGGGAAACAAGCACTTCCACAGTTAATTGTGTGTGCATTTTTAATCACAGTCTAATAAATTGGCTTTTTATTTCTTTAAGTTACTCTGGGAGAAGTCTCAGAATATTAACATTTTTGCTTCACATGGGGACATCTGCTCATCCTCAGAGTACATGCAGAAATCAACAAAATTGGGTGGGCGTGGGGATGTTTTATTTATATTTCAGAAGTAGGAGAAATTCTTTCCTTCAAGCCTTGGAACCATATTAAGCACATTGGGTAAGAAAAATTCACACACTATATTATAGTACCCCAGTGGGCTAGGATCCACAACATAACATTTTCCCTATCTTGCTGTCTTTTTTTCCTTTGGGAGAGAGGTCTCTATCCAGAGCTTCTCAGACTATAGTGCACATAAGAATCATTGGGGTGTCTATTAAAAGGCTGATTCTCAGGTTCCACCATCCAGGGATTCTAATTCATGGGATAAGTTGGGACCTGGCATCCTGCATTTCACATCAAACCACTGCACAGAATCTACTTGATTCTCTCCTTTGATTTCTACCCTTGCTTCTGCCCATTTTCCCAAGCTCAGCTAAGGAAAGCTGGTGCAAGAGGAGGTGCCTGACAAAACAGATGTCGCTGTGTCAGAGCTGTTTATTCTGAGCTCACAGTGCTGCCTAATACACAGTGCCATCGGGTTGTTGCTTAGGGAGACACCTATGATTCCATTAATTATTTAGGGATCCAAAGTAGCCACCATTAATGAATTTGAATGTATTACAGTGATCCTAATCAGAGTAACAGATGCAAAATGACAATATGATACACACAATTTTCCCCCAGCGAGTTACACTCTATTAAGGTCTGCTGCAGTCAATGAATCCAGATGCTTCCCTACTCTTACTGACCATGAAAGATCCTGGTTTCATTACATGAAAGAAAATAAGTTCATCCCGTCATCTTGCAGAGTTAAAGCGAGATCCAATTCAGCAGCTGGTAAGGCATCATAAGTTGGTTTGCAATAATCCTGCCCCCGTTTCAGGATTGACTGAGTGGAAGAATTCTATTGCAACTGGGCTTATCATTCCCTTTACATTATTTTTATGCTTTCCCAGATGAGATGCTTTACTCTTGCTAAGAAAGCCTCCAACGGACAAAGCAAGTTTTATACACACATAATGTGAGAAAAAAGCGAACTATTTTTATAGCGGGTAAATTCATTAAAATCAGAGTAACAAATCTAAAGTCAACCATGATAAAATGGGAAGCAGAAAGCTTCTCAAGAGTATATTCCTAAAAATGTTGTCAGATTTCTGATACAAACCCGGCTATGCATGGCATCATTTCCCCCTTCCTGTCCTAGAAATTATGCAAAAGAAAAACCAAAAACAAACTGAAAAGGAAAAGCTCAAAGGCAAATATAAACCATAGACTCTGCAACATCTGTAAAGGCTGCCGGGAGACACTGAAATTGTGCAGTGGCCGCCAAGGAGGAAACAGAAGGAGGCAACACCAAGAGAGCCCAGGGGTGGCAATTGGAGGAAGTGCCAGCAAAAATACTCACCCTGAAGGGGCGGGACTCACCTGAAGTACTAACGTTAACATAGTTGTTCTGGAATTGAGGTTTGCAGGGTCGGTGCAAAAGTGTTCCTGTCCTGGTTTGGCTCTGAGAAATACAGGAGAGGGCTGGACAAAGAAACCAAAGATGAGCTGTATTTGAAGGAAGCTGTTTATTTCTGGGGCAACAGGAAGGGGAATGAAGCCTGAAAGGCCACCTGGCCCCTCCTCAGTAAAAAACCTCTTGAAAATAGTTTGTTTGGGAAAATGTAACTCATTCAGTGGTGAAAAGTTTTTAAAAAAGGGCATTGATAAAAAGATCCTATATGAGAAATGGTGGGAAAGAGCAGCGAAATTACTGGCAGATGGAGGACATTCATAAATGGATGAAAATCGTGTCCTAACTATTTGCCATGAATTAAAATAAAAACATATGCAATGAGGCAATTACCTTGAGCAATTCCTTTTTAAAAAGCGTATTCATTTATTGATCATCCATTCTGTGCTGTGCTTTATAAGGCTTTAGAGACATCATTGTTTATTTATTTTTAATTTTTTATTTCCATAGGTTTTTGGGGAACAGGTGGTATTTGGTTACATTAGTATGTTCCTCAGTGGTGACTTGTGAGATTTTGGTGCACCCATCACCCGTGCAGTATATCCTGAACCCAATTTGTAGTCTTTTATCCCTCAACCCTCTCCTACACTTTCCCCCAAGTCCCCAAAGTCCATTGTATCGTTCTTTTGCCTTTGCATCCTCATAGCTTAGCTCCCATTTATGAGTGAGAACATACGATGCTTGGTTTTCTATTACTGAGTTAGTTTACTTAGAATACTGGTCTCCAGTTCCATCCAGGTTACTGTGAATGTCGTTAATTCATTCCTTTTTATGGCTAAGTAGTATTCCATGGTATATATATATATGGCATTTGGGCTGGTTCCATATTTTTGCAATTGCAAACTGTGCTGCTATAAACGTACATGTGCAAGTATCTGTTTTGTAGAATGACTTATTTTCCTCTGGGTAGATACCCAGCAGTGGGACTGCTGGATCAAATGGTAGATCTACTGTTTAGTTCTTTAAGAAATCTCCACACTGTTTTCCATAGTGCTTGTGCTACTTTACATTCCCACCAGCAGTGTAGAAATATTCCCTTTTCACCGCATCCATGCCAACATCTATTATAAAAAATGCTGAGCATCACTAATGATGGAGGAAATGCAAATCAAAACCACAATGCAATACCATCTTACTCCTGCAAGAATGCTCATAATTGAGCAATTACTTTTGAAGGAAGACCCCAAAGCAGAAACACAAGAACACAGAGGAGAAGTGAGTAGTCAATGAAAAATATGAAACGTGCTGAAATTCAGGAAATATGTAATTCCAGAATGATGACACAACTGAAAGAAACATGAAGAAGAGAGATGTGATAGAAACACAGTGATGGAAATAATGAACATAAGAGAAAAGAAAAGGAGATCCCAGATACATGCAATTGAAGTTGTAGATGAGAAACACAATCAATGAAACCAAACCCAAATGTTTAAAGATATGATTCAGGAAAAACTTCTGATAATAAAGTATGTGACTATACACATTGAAAAGGCACTGCGTGTCCCAGGGAAAAGTGACCCAGATCATCATCAACAAGGAATACCCTAGTGAAATTATTGAACTCTAAGAAATGAAGGACGAATTCTTTGGGCAGTAAAAGGATGAAGTAACTTGGAAAGGGAAAACAATCAGCTGAGTTCGTTTTCATATCCATGGCCATATTCAACACTAGAGGGTGGAAAAGTGGTACCTTTCAAATTCTCAGAGAAAGAAAGTGTGAGTCAAGGATGTTATATCCACCCATGTGCACAGAAGATTTCAGGGAACTCTGTTGCTAGGATCCTTTTGTGAATAAGCAACTCAGGGGAGGAGTTCTGCCATCAAGTATAACTGTGGCAAAAGAACTGGCAGTGAGCTTTTTATTTTTCTTTCTGCAACTGGAATTTTTATCAGGAGAAAAACGAATATCTAGAAAAGTAGAGAAAATAGTATAATAAAATCTCATGTACCCATTATACAGCTTCAACAGTTTGCATGGCCAATCTTGATTCATCTATATCTTGTCATTCTCTCCCCATCCTCCAGTCGATAATAATCCCTCATTTTATTTCTTCCATAACCATTTTAGTATATAACTGTATTACAGAAAAATATTTTTTAAAACACAATGCCAATACCATTATCACTTCTAAAAATAAATGATAGCAATTCTTTAATACCATAAAATAGCCAGTTAGTGGTTGTATTTCTGTGATTGCCTCATGATTAAAAAAATTTTTTTTAATAATTTTTAAAAATAATAAAAAAATGGTTAATTTGTTTAAATAGAGCTACAAATAAAGGCCATACATTGCAATTGATTACGTCCTTGAGTTTCTTATAGTGTATATGTTTTTTCTCTCTCTTTTTAAATTTTATTTTTAATTGTGGTAAAATATACATGTTTTAGTCTATTTTGTGTTGCTATAACAGAATACCACAGACTGGGTAATTGATAATGAACAGAAATTTATTTGGTTCACTGTCTGGAAGCTGGGTAGTCAGAGACTGAGGGGCTGCACCTGATCAGGGCCTTCTTGCTGCTACTTCACATGGCAGAAGGTATCACGTAGAGAGAGAACACTTGTGAGTTCCTCTCTCTAAGATGAAGCCAAACTCACTTTCATAACACACCCCTATGATCATGAACCCACTCTGGTGATAAGAACAATGATTTATTCATGAGGGTGGACCCATCATGACCTACTCATCTCTTAAAGATCCCACTTCTCAATGCTGTTGCACTGGGAATTAAGTTCCCAACATATGAACTTTGTGGGACACAATCAAACCATAGCAACACATAACAAAAAAATTATGATCTTAATCATCTTTAAGTGTACAGGTCAGTAGTGTTAAGTATGTTTACGTAGTTGTCAACCAATCTCTTGGGCTCTTTATCTTTCAAAATTAAAACTCGATTATATTAAACAATAATTCCTCATCCCCCCTTTCTCTATCCCCTGGAAACCACCATTCTACTTTCAGCCGCTATACATTTAACTACTCTAGGTACATCGTATAAGTAGAATCATTTTGTGACTTGGTTATTTTACTTAGCATAATGTTCTCAAGATTTATCCATGTTGTAGCATGTGTCAGAATGTCTTTCCTTTTTAAGGCTGGATGATATTCGATTGTGTGTGTATGCCACAATTTTGCCTATCCATTTATCCACTGATGGACACTTGGGTTCCTTCTACCTTTCAACTACTGTGAGTAATGCTGCTATAAACATGGATGTACAAATATCTCTTCAAGACTCAAGCATATACCCAGAAGTGGAATTGCTGGATCATATGGTAGTTCTATTTTTAATTTTTTTAGGAATCACCATACTGGTTTTTTTTCCCACAGCAATTGCAAAACTTTACATTTCCACCAACAAATGCAGAAGGATTCCAATTTCTCTACATTCTTGCTATGCTAGCCCTTGTTATTTTTTGTTTTTTATTTTGTTTTATTTTTTTTGATAGTAGCCATCTTAATGGGTGCCAGGGGGTATCTCATTGTGGTTTTGATTTGCATTTCCCTAATGATTAGTGATGTTGAATATCTTCTCATGTGTGTATTGGCTATTTATATATCTTTTTAGAAGAAATGTCTATTCAAATCCTTTGCCCATTTTAAATTTGGGTTTCTTTTTTTCTGCTGTTGTTGAGTTGTAGGAGTTCTTTATATATTCTGGATATTAGCCTCTTATCAGATATATGATTTGCAAATATTTTCTCCTATTCTGTGGGCTATCTTTTCACTCTGTTGATTGTTCTCTTTGATGCACAGAAATTTTTAATTTTAATGTAGTCCAATTTATCTATTTTGTCTTTTGTTGTTTGTGCTTTTGGTGTCACATACAAAAAATCATTGCCAAGCCAACGTCATGATACTTTCCCCCTGTGTTTTTAACTAAGAGTTTTATGGTTTCAGCTGTCACACTCAGGTCTTTGATCTGTTTTAAGTTATTTTTTCCATGTGGTATAAGATACAAATCCAACTTTATTCTTTTATGACCACGAAGCTAACTGTAATTGAAAGTACAGCCAAGATGAAGACAACTGTGGAAATTAAGGTAACAGAACAGAATACAAATCTTTTATAAACGACAACATAGGAACATCATTCCTACATGAACAACTAACTACAATGAAAAAAAGAGACAAAGAAGTTGGGAGGTAGATTAAGTTTGACGAGTCCTCATTGGCAAAGCCAACAATCAAACTATTTTCTTAATAAGTGAAGTAATAAAAGTGAAATGCTTATTTCAAAGGACAAAGATAATACGTCATTGAGTGGTAGAGGGGAAAGAGAGAGATGATGAGGAGAGAGAGAGTAAGAAACCAATAGATGTTATCTAAAAATTTTAAAAAACGGAGGATTTTTTAAAAAGTTAAAACTATAAATGCAACCAATAGAATAAAAATACAAACTTCCTCAAAGAGCAGAATGACTGTACACACAAAAAGACACACCATCCCTCCCTCTCTTTTTTCCCTTCTCAAAGTTTACCAAACTAAACTTAAGAAAAAATATAAAATAATGAAAGTGAATGGAAACAAAATATATCCATCACATTAAAAATTATAAATGAGCCTGACTCAACTATTACATGAGAAAGACCTTCAGATTAGATTCTAAAGAAACACCTAACAGCCATATTCCAAAGAAAGACTTAAAACAAAATGATTTAGAAAAGTTGTAAAAGGCAAATGAGGCAAATTCAAACAAAAGAAATTAAGGATTGCAATCTAAATGTCAGACAAAGTAGAATTCAGGTCAAAAATCATTAAATGAGACAAATAAAGCATTTTATTACATGTGTTCTGATTTTCAATTTCTTCAAAACTAACTGTTGTAAACTTAGTGGCAAATAACAACCATTTTATCAAATTATCAGATTTTGTGGGAATTCAGGCAGGGTATAGCAGAGATGACTTGTCTCTGCTGCACAATATCTGAGACCCCTTTTGGGAAGATACAAATAGATGAGGACTAGAAACATCTTGTAGATGCTTCACTCACATGGCTGGTGCACGGGCTAGGATGACTGAAGCCTTGGTTCATCTGGGACTGTCAACCAGAGCCCCTGAGCATGATTTCTTCATGTGGCTTGGGCTTCCTCACAGCATGTTGGCTTCAGGATTGTCAGACTTCTTTTTTGTTTTTTTAATTTTTATGTTTTGAGACAGAGTCTCACGCTGTTACCCAGGTTGGAGTGCAGTGGCGCAGATCTTGGCTCACTGCAACCTCTGCCTCCTGGGCTCAAGCGGTTCTTCTGCTTCAGCCACCTAAGTAGCTAGGATTACAGGTATGTGCCATTATGCCCAGCTTCTGTATTTTTAGTAACAATTGGGTTTTGCCATGTTGGCAAGCTGGTCTTGAACTCTTGGCCTCAAGTGATCCACCCACCTTGCCCTCCCAAAGTGCTGGGATTACAGGCATGAGCCGCTGTGCCCAACCAGACTTCTTACATTGGCAATCCAACAGCAAATGTCCACAGGGAACAAGGAGGAAGCTTCATGGCCTTTTGTAATTGTTGGATATGGTTTGGCTGTGTCCCCACCCAAAATCTCATCTTGAATTTTAATCCCCATAACCCGCACTTATCAAGGGCAGGAACAGGTGGAGGTAATCAGATCATCAGGGCAGTTTCCCCCATGCTGTTCTCTTGATAGTCAGTGAGTCTCATGAGATCTGATTTTTTTTTTTTTTGAGATGAAGTCTCGCTCTGTTGCCCAGGCTGGAGTGCAGTGGCACCATCTTGGCTCACTGCAATCTCCACCTCCTGGGTTCAAGCAATTCTCCTGCTCCAGCCTCCTGAGTAGCTGGGATTACAGGCACCCGCAACCACGCCTGTGTAATTTTTGTAGTTTTGGTAGAGATGGGGTTTCACCATGTTGGCCAGGATGGTCTTGATCTCCTGATCTCATGATCTGCCCACGTCAGCCTCCCAAAGTGCTGGGATTGCAGGCTTGAGCCACCATGCCCTGCCAAGATCTGATGGTTTTATAAGCATCTGGCATTTCCCCAGCTGGCACTCATTCTCTCTCCTGATGCCCTGTGAAGTAGTGCCCTCCACCATGATTATAAGTTTCCTGAGGCCTCCCCAGCCATGTGGAACTGTGAGTCAATTAAACCTCTTTCCTTCATAAATTACCCAGTCTTGGGCAGTTTTTTATACCAGTGTGAGAACAGACAAATACACTGTCTTAGTTGATTTGTGTGGCTATAACAAAATGCCATAAATGGAGTAGTTTATAAAAGAAAGACACTTATTACTTATAGTTCTGGAGACTGGGAAGTCCAAGATCAAGGCACTGGAAGATTGAATATTTGGCTGAGAAAATATTTAATCAAAATGCTGAAGGAGTAGCCTGGTTCTTCTTGGCTGTTTCTAGTAAAATTTGAGATGAGAGAAATGATTTAAAGATGGAATTGTCAATCACTGGGCAGAACACTCTGTACAGAACACTGTGTATGGGTTATCAATTCTAGGGGAGAAGAACACTGTGCATGTTAGAACACTGTGCATCCTAGAGGAGGACTGTAAACACTTCTGCCCCTTGCATCTTGCTATAGGAATTGCTAAGGAAAGCACAGTGCAGTCAAGCACTGGATGTAGCAATGCTTTACTTACATAGACAAGATATAGAGCAAGGTCAGCTTCAACAGTGTGCATTGATACCCCAGGGTCAGTGAGTCTCTTCTGGCAGCCAGTGCAGGGCCATTTGCCTAAACACACCCCTCTTATGCCACAGAGGACAGACCTCTCCTCTGCGGAGCCTGAAATAGTGAAAGCTGAGGATAGGCCTGCATGCCATGGACACACATGCTGAAACAGAACAAAAGAATACTTACTGAGTATGAAACAGGAAAATGTCTTTCCACACAAGGTGATGAGCCTGACAAAGGCTGTGTGAGCACTTTACCTCTTGGTTAGGAAGTGTTTCAGTTTCCATACCCATTCTTGTGTGGCCAAGTGGGGGTCAAAAGACTACACATAAGACTGCCATCCCAACATTAATCAAAAGGGAAGCAAAAAGCTGAAGATTTGAAGTATTCTCAGCCTATCATATTGTAAAGAGTAAGATAGAATGGTGAGAGAGAACACTAAAGGTGTGACCAAACAATCATCTGATAAGGAGATTAGTCTCACAAGTTCTACCTTCAGAAAACACTAGGACATGAACACAATTCAGTCAAGTTCTTTACCACTTTATAACAAGGGTGACCTTTCCTTCATTGTCCAAAAACATGTTCCTCATTTCCAGCTGAGACCTTATCAGAAGGACCTTACCGCTTATGTTTCCAACAACGTTCTGTTCAGGGTTACTTAAGTGTTCCCTAAGAAGACTGAGGCTTTCTCTACAGCTCTCCTCGTTGCTTTCTGGGCCCTCATAGAGTTGCCATTAATAGTTTGTTCATGACAATGAGGCGTTTTCTTGCATGCACCTCAAAATGTTTCCAGCCTCTACCCTTTACCCAGTTTCAAAGCCACTTCTTTTTTTTTTTTTTTTTTTGATACAGTCTTACTCTGTTGCCCAGGCTGGAGTGCAGTGGCATGATCTTGGCTCACTGTAACCTCTGCCTCCTGGGTTCAAGTGATTCTCCTGCCTCAGCCTCCCGAGTAGCTGGGACTACTGGTGTGTGCCACCACACCAGGCTAATTTTTGTATTTTTAGTAGAGACGGGGTTTCACAATGTTGGCCAGGATGGTCTCCATCTCTTGACCTCGTGATCCGCCCTCCACGGCCTCCCAAGCCACTTCTATATTTTAGTTATTTGTTACAGTGCCCCATATCCATTATCTCAATACCAAATTTCAGTCTTAGTCTATTCAGGTTACTATAACAAAATACGTAAACTGGCTGGCCATAAACAGCAGAAATTGACTTCTCACAGTTCTGAAGGCTGGGAAGTTCCAGATCAAGGTGCTGGCAGATTTGATGTCGGATGAAGGCCTACTTTCTGTTTCTGAGATGGCACTTTCCTACTGTGTTCTCATATGGTGGAAGGGGCTAGCTAGCTCTCTAGGGCCTCTTTTAAAAGGTTACTAGTCCCATTCCTGAGGGCTCTGTCCTCATGACCTAATTATCTTCCAGAGGCCCCATCTCCTAATACCATCACTTTGGGGGCTAGGATTTTAACATATAAATTTAAAGGTACACAAACATTCAGACCAGACCTAGCCTTAGAATCACATAGCATCACTGTACATGTGCTCTATTGGTTGAAGTATTCACAGGCTGGCAGAGATTCAGGAGAGGTGGCAAAGATCTTACTTCTCTAGGGGACAAATAGTTTGTCAAATAATTTGTGACCATGTTTTAGATCTGCCACAATGCTAAGGGATCTAAATTATAGTCTAAAAAAGCAGTTATTAATATCTATGTATTTAATAAAATAGGAATAGATGAATTTTCCTTAATATGATAGGGCTCAGTAGAAAAGCCAGAATCAAGCTTAATGGCACACAATAGAGACATTCCTTTTAAAAGGAAAAAAATGTTAAGGATGTCCATTATCACTTATATTATTTTACATTATTTAAGTATGAGCCAAAGCAGATACGTGAAAAGGAGGGAATAAAATTAATATTATTTGTAGATAATGTGAGGTTTTACCTGGAATTCCCAAGGGAATTAGCTGAAAAAACACTACAATGAAAAAATTTGGTAATTAATGAGAAGAAATTAATACAAATAAATTAAAAGCTTATAGATAGAATAAGAGAAGATATACTATTTACAGTAGCAACCCAAAATACTGAAATGCCTAAGAGTACATGCTAGAAGAAATATGAGAGATCTATTAAAAAATAGCAAAATAAACTTTAAAACACTTCAATGAAATGCCAATAAGTATATTGAAAAACCTTGAATAGATAGATAGAAATAATCATAAAGATGTCAATTTTTTTCTAAGTTAACTGCAACAAAAATAAGAATTTGTTTTTTGAAACTAGACAATTCAATTATAAAGTTCAGGCCTGGTGCAGTGGCTCACGCCTGTAATCCCTGCACTTTGGGAGGCCAAAGTGGGCAGATCCCTTTGAGCCGAGGAGTTTGAGAC